>NC_089140.1:91139588-92515421 GCF_009819655.1 Sylvia atricapilla | reverse complement strand
TATATGAGGAAGACATTGGATTCTTTTTCAAGGAAAGTTTTGTAGATTGTTTACAAACCAGTGCTTTGTCTGCTTGCATATTCTCTTCCACAGGCTTCAATGATTTCTGTGTTGTATTTAGAATTTGAAGACTCAGTGTACCAAAAATGTGGACCCAGTCCCTGCCCTGAAATAAGTCTGTCAGGAGAGACTAGACAGAGTTGCTGCATGATCAGAGTGAAGCAGGCCAATGGCTGACATATTATTTGCTTTTCCAAGTGGTTCATCTGTCAATGGCCCTGTTTTTTATTGATGTGGTGATTGGATTTTTGTCTCCTCAAGCTTTCTGTTGTGTAGAGCCAGTTGCTGGAGTGTTGCCTGTATTAGTATAACCAGCAGTAATGAAAAGGAGTTTGCTTATCAGCCAGGAGCATCCTGGACAACCTAGTCTCCTGTCAGGATGAAAGAGCTGAGGGTGGAGTTTAGTTAGCAAAGATCAGGTTTGTCCATGGGAAGCTGGCAGCATTGGAGGTTTCAGACCGGGCCTGTTGGGTGGGTTTGGCAGACCTGCACTGTTGGTACGAATCAGCCACCCGTGAACAGGCAGAAATGAGATCTGTCTGCCTACAGCTCAGTAATGAACCAGCTTGTGTTCTGAGGGCCTCACTGCCCTTACTCAGGAGAGATGTGGTGATATCCCGAGTAGGTGTGTTCTTTCCCAACACGGAGCAGGAAGCTGGCCTTTATTTGGGTTGTGAGCTTTCATGAGAACACCCATATTGTGTCTACTTTGCAGTGATTAACTGAGTAGGAGTAGGACAGAGCTGGAGCAGCTGGCATCCACTTGTGCATGCTGCAGGATGTTAGGTATATTCACCTTGCAGTGGCAGTCCCAGCTTTGTCAGCTTTATTTGACTCTCACACTTGGATACTAGTGACTCTTTGCATTTTGCGGTCAGGTTTGAGTTTCAGGTCTAAGATACCTTTTAGCGAGCCAACTCCAGCTAACAGCTCGTGGTTTAACTTCTAAGGGACCTGTAAAAGTATTACAGCATCTAAAATAAAACATCACAAAGTCAAGCCTGTCCTAAAATGAAATGACAAATCATAGCTTTTGGAAGCTGAAGTCTGTGCATGCCTGGCACTCAGTGTCAGAATCCATATAGTCTGAGCCCTGACAATGACATTTGGGAGTGCAGTACCATGACACAGAGTACACCGTCTTTTGCACGGTTGTCCTCAGAGAGGATAGGGCCACGTCTCTCCTCTGGTATCACTTCCTACCCTAACGGGCATTGAGCAATGTTTTTCTGCATGTCCCATTCCTCTCCTGTTAGTCCCTGGTCACCCTTCTGCAATGATTCTTCATCCACAAACATTAGGTTGGTCTTCCAGATAAACATCTGTGCTAATGACACACAAATTGGCGTGGTGTTTCAGGTATTAGCTTGTAATTGGAAGTCCTTTCCCAGTAAATTTTCAAGTCTAACAGTAAACAGGAATTCCTCTCCACTTTCTGCACCCCACTAACAGCATGACTTTTTCTGATGAAATTTGAAGGATGTGATCTGGCATATTTTTTTACGTTAGACGTGCTGAGTAGTTATAATACAGTCTGTAGGATTTAAAGGTAGAATCTCTTGGCTGTATTGCTGGTAGAGAGAGACAGCAGAGTGGACATAGCAACAGCTTTTATGCTTCATTAGACATGAGAAGGGGGAAAATAAAAATATTGGAGGAGGGAAGAAGTTTGATACAGTAGTCCCTTTTTTTTTTTTTTTTTTAATCTGGCTTTCCCTCCTAGAGCAATAGAAAGAAATACATCAGTATTGATCTTGTGTAAATTCCTAGAAACAAAAGAACTTCTCCCTCATTCTAAATCAAGCTCCACAGTGTAAGAAGTCTGAATTTTCCTGCTGTGCTTGGCTGCCTTACCTTGCCCCTAGACTGCAAGGCTTGATAGCAAAGTTGAATTTAGAAGCAGTTTTGTCAGGTGGTGGAGCCGGCTGCTGCTGAGCTGATGAAAACTGGCAGTAGGCAGCAGAGCTGGCAAAGCCCCCTGTGAGAGGAATTGTGGTTCAGAGTTTCAGCCAGTTTCAATGACAGCTTAGTCATCTAAAGAGAGCTTGCTGTGCAAACATTCTGCCTAAACCAAATTCTCAAACTGCACAAGTTACTCCAATTGTAAACGCTTTATCAAGATGGTCACTTTCATTTGTTTACTTCCGTTGTAATGTGAGTGATTTCTTGAAATGGGTGTAGTGAGAACACTATTATAGTGTGTATAACACTATTATAGGCAGGCTTTCTCTTGAAGAGTCTGCAAATAATTATGGTCAGTGATAAGTGTGTGCTGACAATTAATATCTGCATGAGCAATTAATGAGCATTCAACCTGCAATAACTGCGAATGCCAATTAGGGACACTTTGAGTGTGCTGCTGTGCCATGTGCCGATACCTCAAAAATGGAAATCTGAAAGTGAATTTCAGAAAAATGTTTCCTTATAAGAAGAAATTAACATGGGTCTTGTAAGACAGCCTTCCTTGAGTTTGCTAAGACACAGTTCAAATATCCACAGAAGGATATTTGAAGTGCCCTCACAAGTGGGCAGCAAAAACTTAGTATTTTATTAAAAGAAAATTAGGCTCTTCCAAGGCTTTATTTTGTGGGTTTGAGGTTACAGTGTTAAAAGCCTATGCCACCTTTGTTTCTTCTTCTTAACTGTTGGCAGGTGATAGGGCATAGAGTATACACAGTGAAGGAGATAAAACCTAGGGATTTAAGCATTTTGGTCAAACTGTTGTGCCTTACTTTAAGTCTTACTTAAAGCATCTATAAATTCCCGATAGGAATAGGGAAGAGTTTGTACTCATGGTTACTTTCTTCCATTTGTGGCTTTAAGGAAAAGCATCCTAGGGACTTGCAATAACACACACAAATAAAAAGGCTTGAAAGGATGTGTATGTAGTCTATTGTCAGTTTTAAAACTTCTTAGGGAGGGGCAAAGGGGACAAGATATGTCTCCTGATTTCTGAATCAGTGTAGTGGAAGGGGTTTGCATCCTCATTTTTTGCAGACCATTTTGAAAGCATGCAATTGTTGCATGTGATACTTGCTAATACAAGTGTCCAGCTTTTTATAAAGCATTTCCGGTAATGAAGGCAGTTGGCATGCTTTGGAGAGAATAAATCCTCTGAGGGTAATAGATCTGTTAGAAATAGACAAAAACCAGCTTAAGGGTCTTGCTTCATTAATACACTTTCTCTCAAGTGGCTGCTTAGTGGTATTCTCACAGCTTCCTAGCCAGCCTTTGGTGTGGCATTCATCCTAACTCTTACCATGCCATAAACTTGGCTCTGTGCTTCTCCCTCACTGTCTGCTTCAAAGGCACAGTGAATGCATCTTCATTAGCCCTTTTCAAAAGTAAACTTTCAGCTCAAGATGTGAGTAAGTCATGTGCAGAGTGTATTTGCCATGAAGTAAGAAAGACTTCCTGAAGTGCACTGCTGAGTGTCTTACCACTGCTCATCAGGTAGCACAGGTGTAGATTGCTAGAGCTTATGGAGTAAACTGATGTGTTGAGAGCCCTGAATTCCTCAGTTTATTCTTGGCCTTAGCTAGTAAATAAGTGCCACTCTGTACAGTATTAACCATCTCGTTTGACACATAAGCAGTTCGCTTAATAATTCAGTGCCTTATTTATGGATATCTCCCTCAAAACTCAGTTTGACCAGTACAAAATGGCTTGGGGTGGGGGCATTTTTGTTTGTTTTTTCCTAACTAGCTTGGTCACATGCTGCAAATTCCTGATGATGGTCAACTGTAGCTGCTGAAATGCCTAAACCTTCCTCAGGCTGTCAAAATCAATCAGGTTTACATCTCCCTACCTCACTCTTATCTGTGCTGAGCTGCTGTGGTTGCTGCCCTCTGGGTGCCCTGTGCCACCACACCTGGCCCTTGTTGGTGAAGGCTTCCTCCTGTTTCCCAGAGATAGGACAAGGTGGCAGCCACTCTGACATTCTGCATTTCCAGTGTCCAAACCTCCTGCTCTGCTAAAGGCTTGCAGAGGTCAGGCAAGGACAGACAATATGGTATTCAAAAGAATTCACCACTTGGTGTGACTCTAATATCTAGCATTCTTCAGTGATTGGGATAACTTTTGAAGATGTCTAATTTTCAGACATATTAAATTGTAAATTACTTCTGAACTGGAAGTTTTATGACCTGTGAATTGGAGATCCGCTGTTTGCCACACTTAACTAAAAGTACTGAGACACGAGCTTGTTTAGGCTGGTAAACATAGCTGCTGCCTCACCAACTGGTGACATTATTTCCTTCTGGATATTCCCTGTTGGCCTGCAAGTCACTGCCAAGGTATATAGAGTGACTCACTCCTTGTAGTGCTTCCAAGATGGAAATTCTAAAGTCTAAGTCTGGAGGTGACAATAGTAATATTTTTTACTGGTTAGGCTAGGGGTGAGCCCAAAGGGATCACATCCATATCGAGTAACTCCCCAGCTAGCAGCTACCTTTTGCTTACCAAGTGGATTTTTGTGAGGCTGGCTTTCTGTTTGGGAAATTTGCTCGGACAGGCTCGTAGTTTTAGGGAGGATTTTTTGTTGCCGTTTGGCAGAAAGCTCTCATTGTGAAGGAGCTCGGGCTGACGCTGCATAACGTGAGGAGTCTCCTACGCAGCATCCTCCCCCAGGCTGCCAGCCCGAGAGCGAGAGCGCAGCGCTGGCGCTCTGCGGAGCAGCGGGGAGAGGAGCGCTGGGAGCTATTGGCTAACGTGATTATGAAGTTAGGCATCTCCTCCTCACTTCCTGTGGGATGTGTAACACGAGAGCAAGACTTTTTAATTAGCACAACAATCTGAAGCGAGCAAAAGAGCAGAGCTCAGCTAAAACGGTTTTCCCAGCTGTATGGGCAATGTGAAATCTGGCATGTTAACTTTACATCGGCCTTTGACTGATCTGACATGAGAGGCATAAAACCAAACAGGACAGTGGTGCTTTCCCAGGAGAAATGCGTGTTACAAATGAGATTCTCCCTTCTATTGACTGGCTTCTTGATCTCTATGATGCCTAGCTGGTCTTGAATGCCTCGCCACTCTCTCACTATACTTCAGGTAGTCTTAGTATCAGGATTTTCCAGATTTTTTTTTCCGCAGACAAACAGGTAATTCATAGCCACAGCCCGTTTTCCAATTTTCTTTCTTAAACTTTCAATACTCTATCTGTGTATTAAAAAGTGGAGACTAAGAGTTCAAGTGGATTCCTTTCAACTAACATATCATTTGATTTGCCATGGTCGAAGGACTGACTAGTGTGAAATGAGTTGATAAAGACAATGGCAAGATGAGCTGTCTTGTGTAGAATTTTAGCGTAGTGATGTGGTTGTTAAATTGCATCCATGCAGAAGGAAAAACTAGAGCAGAGCAGATAAACACAATCTGCCTGGGTAAGGAAAAGAAGCCCAGAAAAAAAATTAACTTCTCTGTTTTATTTTTTTCTCACTGCAGCTCCCTGAATTAATATGGTGTTAGCTGCTAAGCTAAGGACAGGTGTCGTTAACTTTGGAACTTGTTTAACCTGTCTCTTTGATGCTCTCTATCTGTCCTTCAGCATGGGAAGACGCTCTGGGATCTTCCCAGTTTCTGCAGGAGGTGCCCTCCACTGATGCTTGTACAGAACAAAAAGGTGCTGCACTTTCGTTCTTGGCCACCTTTAAACGTGTCCATAACACTTAAGCACAAAGAAAAGTTCCTTAACCCTGAGAGTGAGTTGCTGGTCCTTAATGTTGATCTCTACACTGCAGCTGCCAAACTTTGTCAAGACTGTGAATAAGATGTTCCATTAGCTAGTGTGTTAATGAGTACATGTTAAAATATGGCACAGCTTAGAGCTGAGTGTTTGTATTCCCCCCCAAGAGCATATTAGCAATAAGGTGTTTTAATCACATCAACCTCTGAGCCACTGTTTTGGTTTATATATAGCTATTTGTTTTTTATATAGCTATTTGTCTTCACTTTTCATGTCCTTGGAACATTTTTCTTCTGAAGATGTAGCACATCATTGAATAAAAATTCTTGTCTTGGTCACCATTTGGCTCCTGTTGTGGGAATTTGGTATGGATTTAGTAATACTGCCTGATCTTATTATTAAAGATCTTGCCAATTCCTGATGCTGTCTAGCAATTTAAGTGAGGTGAGGAAAGACAGAAAAGGGACACTGGGCTTTTGTCTGAATTAAAAACACCTTCTGCTTTTCTTTATTCTTGTTTCATGTGGGAGGCGATGTGGTGATCTGGCTGCTCACAGTAGAGCCCCTGAGGGACTGAAGGTGGAGAAAGGTCTCTGAAGCAGCCACAAGAAGTATTGAGCCAAGGTTACTGGTAGCAGCTCACTGTCTCTGGGCTGGGACACAGCTTATGCCGAAGCTTGTCAGCTTAACAAGCACTTGCCTTTTGTATGGAGAGGATGCTTCTGTTGAAAGCATTCTTGGAAACAAACTATGCAGTGTAGTGAAAATAAGTCCTAACATACCTCATCTGTTCTTTCCTGCCTTTGAACCCTGCAAATCCCTCCTCTTTCCTTTAAAGCTGCTGGGCTTTGCATAACTTCTGATGTATTCTCCGCGTTTTTTAGTTTAACCATTTTAATGGGAGCTTAGTCTCCCGTGAACAGTAAACTTTTATTTTTAGCACTTAAGGATTCACAGATGAAAAGGACTTTATGTAATTAGTTCTCTAGTGTGGGGTGCTTTTCTTTAAGGTGTCTTTTCTGGAACTTGAAATGGTAGTAAATCAGGAGGAGCAATTCCACACTGTGGAGTTGCACAACAGTAGTCTGGCCGCAACTTAATTTTCCAGCTACAGTAAAATTCATGTCCTAACATAGTTTGTGCACTTAGAGCAGGGATCAGGCCGTGAAAGCTGTGTGTTCTGTGAGGTAGATATCTGCCCCTACCCCCAATAATTAACAGGCAAATGTGGTGATGACTCAGTGTTGTTATCTCTTGTGTAACAGGAAAACTGAGATCATTAAGGGAATTCCCAGTGGCATGAATACTGGGTGTACCCGTGGCATTGGGAACCTCCGTTCTTTGTGGCAGGAGATTGTTAGCAACAGAGATGAGGGCTGAACTTGAGCAGTGTCTGTATTTAGCATATCTGGAGCAGCAGTCAAACCATGAACAGAAGTGCCATCATTTGCTGCTGCTACTGGCAGAGTTATGCTTTCTTTCAAAAAAAAAACTTGTTTGGGTAGAAGCTGTAGGTCTATATTTCTGTGTTAGGTGTAACTTTGCTGGTGAAATACATGGAATAATCAGTGCTCCCAGGAGACATGTTGATGCTCACAGCTGCCAACACTGATACTCATTAAGAAGGCAAAATGCTTGCATGAAGCCTGAATTATATTTAGTAAATAAAGAAAAAGTTTTCGTACATTTGAGCCAGTAAATGTCAGCTTCACTTGCTATGTGTCATGTTTTGTCCTGATATCGTGGAACCTGATCTAATTCTTTTATTTCTGAATAATCGCTTCCTGTCCGCCACTCCCTTGTTTGTATCATGTGCTCATAGGAAGAAGCACTTTTTTAAAGGAAAAAGTGCACCAGCCACGGGCTTACTACACTCACATAATGATGAAGCATCTCCAGAGCTGGAAGAAAGAAGCCAGGTTTTAAGCAGGCTAAACAAAGGTGGTGTACTTGGGACTTTTTTTTCCTGTAGTGTTGCAGATCAGTGCTTAATGTTGTAGGAAAAGAGAAACTTCACAGTCCAGTTAGTGGTCATCTGTGGGATTAAGCCCCTCAAGTATGCAGGTGCTCTGAGTGTCAGCAGATCTTGGGGAATCTCTTCAGGTGCAAAGTTTGGCCAAGCTGCAACATTTAATTACTTTGTGTACATAATTGGATATGGAGCTGTAGCCAGTGATGGAGAAAGGAATACAGCATTATGAAAATGTCATGGAAATCACTTAGCCAGTAACTCTAGGCAGCTGATTCTTCTGCCTGAATCGCCATGATCCTTTAAGCTGCTTCTAAGTAAAACATGCAGTTTTTACTGACAGAATTGGGGATGAGAGTTAAGGGCCTCTCACTTTCTGATGATGGCCAGGAAAGGTTATTGCTAATCTAACATTAAAAGTAACAAGTTGATTTTGTTTTAAGCAGTGGAAGCCATGGGTCTTGTGTGTTAGGCAAAGCTTCATTTCTGTTTTGAGGAAGAGGGGTGGGGACGTTGCTGTAACCCTCTTTCTTCATGGCGTTAAGGCAGCAAAGGAAACAAGGAGGCGATGTGCTGTTGTAGCCCAGGTCAGGGCCACAGTTGCAGCAGGGGTTATGGGAGCCACATAGTAATGTGCCATATATGTGTATGAGTGTGAAGACCACAGGGATTATGATAAATATCACACTGAGAACCCATGAGATAAAGCTTTTTTCTTTAAATATCTGCTGTTGTACTGGGGGAAAAAAAGTATTGTGGAGCCTCTCCCTCCACCAAGATGGCCAGTGTGTCCTTGGCTCTGTAGGGAGGCTGTACATGGGGCAAAGACAGGTGGCCCTCCTCAGACTGACCTTTTTTCATCCCTTCCTTAGCTTGTGGGCAAGGGCTCAGGGTACACCAGTAGCAGTGTTCAGCTGGGGGCAGCTGTGCACTGGAGATGGGGTTGGCATTTGTTTCCCAAGCGGGAAGTTCTTCCCAGGCTCTCTGGAGCCGATCGGCTCTGCACTGCCTGGGCCTCTGCAGGAGCCACTGAGCTCTAGAGAGAAGTCTCCTTTGCATCTGCCCTCATGATCACTCAGGAAAATTCTGACTTTGCACTCTGCAGGCAGCTTTTACTGCTTTCTAACCTGTCCTCAGGAAAGAGGGCTTCCTGGCTTTTGCTTTGTTTATAATCGGGAAGATGACTTCCATTTGTGAGGTGAGCAGCTATTGTCCTCTGAAGGGGGAAGATTGCCGGCAACCTGGGGAAGTGTTACAGGTGCAGTTTGAATTGTAATAGACTGGGCTCTTGACCTTGCTTCTCCTCTGCATTAGAAAACTGAACATTAAATATATTTATATAGTAGGCGTCTACAACTTTCCTGCTTTGCTCCAGCAGCACTTTGAAGTTGCTCCTCCCTTGTCCCCCACCCCCTGAGGAGCCCACGGTTTTGCTTCACTGGCTGATGCTCCTTTCCAGCGCCGTCCTCTCCGTGCGGGACGCGCAGGCCGAGCTGGCCGGACTCCTTGGCACGGCCGATGGCTGGCCCAGACCCGCTTGTGCCAGGGCCCGGTGCCGCTCCTCCTCCTGCTGCCCGCGGGCTCGCTGCTGCCTGCCCCGGCCTGCTGCAGCCCGGGGAACAGGGGGCTGGAAAGCGTGTCTCTGCAGGGCAGTGCCGCCTCTTCCCGCCCCAGCAGCACACACGGGATCAGCTGTCTGGGATTCCCACAGCCCCCCCAGCCAGGAGGCCGTCCCGGTGCAGCCGGGAGGCCACAGGTGGAGGCAGGAGCCCGGCGCCCTTGGGCAGCGGCGGAGCAGAGGTGCAGCTCTCGGCTGGCCACGGCCGGGGCTGGTCTTGTGACTAACCTGGCTCCAGCCAGAAAAGTTTGGGAGACTCCCAGAGGTCGTGACTTGAAAGACAAGTGTTGTAATTAATTTCTTATGCCACGCTTGTTTTGAAGCCTTTTTAATTCCATGATAAGAGGCAGAATCTGGACTTCATTTACAATCCGCCGGGTTGGAGGCAGGAACCAGAAAAGTGCTTTGTGAAGCACTGCAGATGTTTTTCTCTCCCTCGCTCCTTTGCAGGATGTATGTGGTATTATCACACCACAACAGCAAACCTATAAAAGCATTATTGTGACCTTTTTTTTTTTTTAAGAGAGAAAACACAAACTTACAAAAAATTTTAACTACAAAAACCCACATCTTTCTCCGAGAAAATCTTTTAGCAATTTCAGCATACTCCAGGATAAAGACTGTGGAAGAGATTGCCATTTACTTCTTTGAGACTTATATTTTCATTAAATATGAACTTCTCCACAGTTTGGTGATTTTTAAAAAAAACTATTTTTACTGGGAATTTAGAAGAATAAGTGAAAAGGCACCTCCTAGCTTGCCTGTCTGAACTAGCTTGGGATGAATACGGTGTTACTCAGCAAAAGAGTGCATGAGAAAGAATTACTTCAGAACAGAAAGCAGTCTTTTTAGTAGTATCCTTTAGTCATATGTCACAGATATAATGTTTGCAGCAGTTGAATGTCTCTATTGCCACCTTTCAATAAGTACTCCCAGTTCTGGGATATCTTTTCCTTCCAAGAAGAAAAACTGCTTGCATTCTACATGATTAGCAGCAGTTAGCTGAGCACGGGGTAATAAAAGAATCTTGATCGCTATCAGTTTTGCTTTTAGCTACGAGAGAGGATCACCCTAGACTGGAGAGGAGGAGAGCCCCTGGCAGAGAAGGCGTGTGTAAGTGGCAGACAGTAGCAGGAGAGAGTGTGAAGTAGCACAGTGGATTTGGGTTCCCTCGGGTGAGCCACAGGCTGTGTCTGCTGGGTAATAGAGGTCCTGCCTTCCTGGCACGGCTCACCTCTGTTGGCTGTTGAAATGATCTTTCATGCTGATCAAGTTACCTCTGAAAAGAGGAAAAGGTTGTGTTTTAATATTTTCATCTGCAGGCTGATGGTCCTGATCAGGTTCAGTATTGCAGCCCTTAGAAATAATTTCCTTTCACCTATGGCTGTGTAAATAGTCTTGTCATGCTAATACACCACCTTTATATTGTGCTACCTTTCCAAGCTGTATTTGAAGCTTCTCCTGAGACTAGAATGAGACAAAAATTTTGTTTCTTTTCAGAGGTATAAAATTCATATTCTGAATTCATGTGATCCTGAGGTGAATTTTTTTTATTACTTGTGGTTTTTCCAAATATTGCAGCTATGAAAAATAGAATTATATTCTCCTGAATTTGCTCTTTGGCTCAATCTGTAAATATTTTGTGCCTTCCAAACTTCAGACTTATGCAAGAAGTAATATTTTCTACTACCAGCTGGGAAACTGTTATATTCAATATTCTCTTGATAAAATTTACCTGTTTTTGTGTCATTAATGAGATTTTTATAGTATCTGCACTGGCTAATAAGAATTACTGCAGTTTTGCCTCTCACTTTGTTTTGCATAACACACATTTTCTGTTGGAAAAAGTGATTCCTTTAGTGCCTGTTTGAGGGAGCAAATAGTGCTCCCTTCAATTGCCTGATCTGAATGAATAGAACAGTGTTTTCAGGTGAAAAATGGAGTAGTTGAAACAGAATAATTAAAGGTTGCTTTTTAATAACTTTAAATCTTAAAGTTTATAATGATGACTTGCTGAATAGATTGTGTGAAATTATCAGTTGGAGAGGGTGGTTTTGAGCGTGATTTTTTTTTTTTTTTCCCAAACATCTTTGACTAGGATTGATAACCCTCCCATTTTGATACCATCAGCTGAGTGAATACAGTTGTTGATGATTGCTGTGAGTTGTTGGATACACGGTGATGGCTGCCAGGCCAGCATGAGAGCTGTTTACAGGTGATGCTCTTGCTCTCTGCATGCATCAGTGATGAAGTGCTGACTGTCCTGGGAAGCCAATCTCACCATCAAAACCTCCCAGGCAGCACCTGTGACCTGGGATAAACATAATAATGATTGATGTCTGAGAAGTGCAGCAGAAACATTGCTCCTCCCAACTTCTGACTGACCCCTGCAGGAAGTGGGAAAGATTAACTAATATTTAAAAAAAACCAAAAAACAGCAATGAAGCCAAAGCTCAAACCCCACAATTTTCTAGTGCTGTAATAACGCAATCTTGGCATAATGTGGTTTGTGGAAAGCAGTAAGGGAAGAAAGGCTGTTGTTTCTGGCGTGTTTTAGGATGGAAGAGAAGTCACATATCAAACTTAGAGGAAAGAAAACCCTGACAATCCTAGTAATCACTATCTGCACTTTCACTGTAAAATTTGGAGTCCTATAGTTGGCTTATGGGATGGTTTGGAGAGTCAGGTTTTGATATTTCTGAGGACGAGGATAACTTTGGGAGGTACATGCCTGCGTGCTTACTTATATTTGGTGGCACCTGTCTCTTCCAAAGACCTCACTTCTTTCATGGGGCGAACTTGCAGGTCATGCTTCTGCTCCACTGGAGGGCTGGGAGTCAAAAACAAGGGCCTTCAGCTGGGAAGGGAAGAGATTCAGCAAGGGAACAGTGGCCTCTGATGACAAGCAGCGAGAAGTGCAGGAGGCCACACCAGTGGCACAGGCTGAAGTCCCAAGGAATTGATTGTCTCCATCCTCAAGGCAATCAGCTTAAAAATGTTTTCTGTACATGTTTGACGCTGTAAAGAGAGGGATATTTATGCAATTCTAGTTTTGACTGCTGTAACGTGCTAAACCAAAGAACAAAATAACATTTACCTTCTTGAAAGAACGTAGGATACTACAAGTTTATAAACATGTTGGAAGTAGAGATACATTTGTATTATACATCTGTGTTAGATTTTAATTCTAACCTACTAATGAACACTTCCTAAGTAGGAAGGCAGATTTATCTCTCTAGTACTGACTGGATCACTGGAGAAAGAAGGTTGCCTTTTGCAAACCTTCAGTTTATTAGGCATAGTTCCTGCTTCAGAAGTCCTGTTGAATGTTAATGATAAACTATAACATTTAGGTGGTCTTCTAAATGTTGATGAGATCATGTCCAGTTTCTTCTGATACAGTGATATCAGGGGAGAGTGAGGAGTGAGTATCTGTGTGTGGGTCTGTGCATGTGTGGGATACATTACTTGATTTTTGACAGAATAGAAGCTACAACTGCTTTACCTACAGCGTGTTTTTTTTGTTTGGTTCACCTAGAGGTTGCTGGCAACAGTATGGCTGGATTTTTTTCAATATTCCTGCAACACATACAATGCAATGTTAGCATTCAGATAACCTTCCTTTTCCCGCCATTAAATACTCCTTGATGAGCAGTATTGGCACTAGTCCTCTCCCCAAGTCATAGTTCATTTCATATCTGTTTCCTCTTAAATCCCTTTGCATGCAGTCAGCCTTACAGGTCATAAATGAGAGAGTGCCAGCCAGCTTATTTGCTGTCTGATTGCTTTCACAAATGCTTCTGGTGTTGATCTTTCTGAGAAAATAGAAGGTGATTGCAGTTTCTGTCAAACATGGACAGTGTTTTGTAGCCAGGACACAGAAAGGTAGAAGGGTTAAACATGACACGTTCCCTTGAAGTGGCTTTATGACTGCTGCTAATTTGAATGCTCAGTAATAGAGATCTGTTGGATGTCTGTTGGATGGAGGGGTTACCCTTCACTATTAATGACTCACTGGCCTCCTTCCCAAGCTGCCTGAAGTGCTGCTCTCCCTAGTGGAAGTAATTTTGTCTTTGAAGTACTTTCCAGTGCTGTCAACCAATGTTCCACAGTTCCCAGAGGAAATAATAAGCCATGAGTGCATGTACACTGAAAATGTAGAGTCTGAAATGATCTGTTCTTATAGGAGCCTGGCAGTCTGCTTCTCTGTGGAATTCAGCTTGTTTATACAATCTTATCTGGCTAAGCTTTGGTATTTTATCTGGCAGGCAGTTCCTATGAAAAGCAGCTGTCCAAGCAGTGGGAGTGGTGCTCCTGGTGGTTTTTTCAGAAAGTCTATAATTTCTTGTTTCATGTAAATTACAGAAATACAATACTCTCTTGGCTACAACCAAATGCTCTAAGCAGTTTTCTTAGCCTTATAAATAGCCCTTTAGCATGCTCTGCTGTTATGTCCTGTGTGACTCAGTGATAGGATTCGTGATGCCCACTAGGAAGGTGTAAGGTGTTCTGTAAAGCCACAGGCTGACTACAGAATAGTTAGAAGAGCACCTCAAAGTTACAGATTTTACAGGTGTGTTTGTAACCACCACCATCACCATTGTCAAGAAAGTGAGCACAGTCTCCATCTCTGCATGAAGAGATCTGAACATGTATCTACTCTAACAGAAAGGTCACTATGGGTAAGTAGATAGTGACAATGGTATTAGAAAACCCCAAAAACCCAAAACACCCCACCAACCGAACACATAGTAATGGAAAAGATTCAGCCAAAATACTTCAGATTTTGTGCAACTCGTTAATAGAGAAAATGTTTCTTCAAACATACTGAAACCTGAAGCTTTTGGGGAAAGGAGTGGCTATTTAGTGCCTACAGAAGAGTTTAAAGTATTTTTGTGTAGCTTTGGGTTGCAGATTCAAGTAAGAGAGAATTGAAAAGGTCAGTAGTTCTCCAACTATGGTAAATTATGTTCCTTATCTCTTTTTACAGGAACAGTATTTTAGTCAGAAGCAAATTATGGGCACAAGTAAAATTCATTCCAAGTCTTTGAAAGTTTAGTTGTTATCCAGGATTATCCACCCAGTTCGTAGTACATCTTATCTGAAAGCACTTGTATCTTGTGGATTAAAATGATCCATATAATCTAGCATATTCGGAGAAATGAGGGACATATTCAAGACCTAAAAGACTAATTCTCCCTCTCTCACCTGTATGTAAGTAACATTTAACTCTGGCCTCCTTTGAGACATAAGAAAATAGACACCCTGTAAGATTCAGTGCTTTAAGCATTGTTCTGATGTGCCATTTGATGACACTTCTCTTGCTGGTGTGCATGCAGAGTTCTATATACCCTTTTTGCAGAGCAAAAGGGGAATTTGATATTGCAACAAATAAAAAATGAAATATGAGCTCTGTCTGGTTCCATATGGTACATTCTGCTCTTGCCTGAGACCTGGCATCAAGCACAGACCATTTCTTTAGCTGAAGTGGCATTCCTGCTTGAAATCCTGTATGGTGAGAAACTCAAAACCTAACAAGCTGCTGACCTTCATTAAATGTGTGTCATCATAAATTATGCACTGATACAGTTTCATTTCAGCCTGACACATGCCACCTGAGCAGTTTAGTACTGGAAAGCGGTAGTGCACAATTGTGTGACCACCCTGTAGTTGATAAAAGTGAATGATTCTGGCTTACTTCTCCCAGTTCCCTTGTGAAGAAGGAAATTTTGTTTTCATTGTGGTGGAGACTGATGACTTTGTGTTGCTGCAGCAAGAGCTGATGTGAAACTTCAGTTGAGATACTTTGCTTTATTCTTTCAGCAAGAGAAGTGGTTCTAAATAACATTGAGGGTGTAGATGTTTTGTTTTACAGGATTTTTAGGTTTTGTTTTACTATTTTTTTATTATTATTATTTTAAGGTGATGTCTTAAGTGATGTAACTGCTAGAGAGCAGGTTATCTTGAATTCAAGTAATGTAATAATGCCTGTATTGTCAAAGAGCATGTATTCTGAACTTCAGATCTTTTCTAGAAAATGAAGTTAGTATTTTTTCTTAAAAACTCTTCAAATTAGCTCTCATTTCTCCAACCTGTAATACCATGTAACAGTTTTTACCCATTACAATTAGATTTCATCTTCCTCATATAGAATCCCATTTATAGTCAGAGTTGGAAATGCTGCTTGGCACTGTTTTAAAAACAAAACCTCCAGTCATCAGCAGGACATGGACTTCATTTTTTAACGTGGTCCAGCCCCATACTACTAAATCCTAGAACAGTCAGTGGTCCCATGCTGAAGGAAACCTGCATCACTTGTAATGTAATCCCCACTCATGCCTGGTTTGTGTTTGGAGGAAAAAGTTAGCATTTTTGTGGTGAGATGGGCTTTTTGTTATTAAAGGAGGTGGTTGTTTTGAAGCTCTTCAGAGGTTAGGAATGCTGCAATCATCTGGGGAGACTGGTTAGTGGTCTGAGTACAGGTGAGGAGGTCACACCTTATTTTGTGCCACTTATTTTGTGCCAATGCCCTGCTGGTGGTTCAACTCAAGGGAGGTGCTTCACAACGTACTTATGTGTGTTAAGAGGGCCATCATACTTTGACTTTGCTACTTTATCATCAAGAACTTGCATCTTGTGAGAATTAACTCTCTAGGTAGTTGTTAATTTAAGGGAAAGAAAGCAGTTTTGTCAACAAATATTCACAGATTAATTATTTGGTAAAGCTTTTGCAAGTTTGCTCTAAAAAAAATTAAGTATTAATATACTAACAGAGAGAAAGAGGGAGATAACAGCTACCTGCGTGCTTGCAGGGGATAGATGGCTAACCAGGGCATGTGCTTCATTTTACTTGCAATGCAATGAACTGTATTGACCTGCTTAATTTTCCGAGTCTTTAAGGAATGCAGGTTTTGTTTTAACCTTTTTTGCCAGTACTCCTAGAGACAGTCTTAAATGCATAAACCTATGTGTAATTTTAATTGGCATCTTAAACTGAAAATTTGTGATAAAGGTTCTCCTCGACCTTAAGGCACAGCGTTACTATTCTGCAGAACTGTATTTCAAGTCACAGAAATTTATAAATGAATTGTGGGGGTGAGCTGGGCACAGTGTTGGAGACTGTGGTGATGAAAGATATCTCTTGTACACCCATATTTTACAAGGAAAAAAACTTGTTGTGAACCTTTGGAATCATCCATCAGAAGTAGCTGAAGGTAGATGGTGATCCTGTTGATGGAAGAAGAGGAATAATACCTGGCTTTGGCTGCAGTAATCGGCTGCTGTACTCAAAAGAGTAGTCACTGCACTGACTGCTCACCAGGTGGACTGGAGGAGGTGCCGTCTCTCCACAGTCACTGTTTTGGCTGTGAATATCCTTCCAGAAACCAGTTGGAAGCTTCTTGTATTTGGGTGATTTTTAAGGCCTTCCAATCCTGTGCCTCATGGGTATAAATAACACAGTAGGGTCTGTGCAACTGGTACAGCTCTGAACATCCTGGGGGGAGAGAGAAGACGTGAATGTGAGGTTAAACACGAGATTTGTCCAAGGAATATCTTGATTTCACACAAACTTTTTCTTCAGGATGACCTTCCAGATGCCTTGTGATCTCCTCAGGGTTACTATAGCCAGTGTTAATAAGTTATAGGAGAATGCAGAAATAATCTTCTGAAGTTTTGAAATTATTTTCTTCCAGCCCAAAGGACTGTGTAGGATCACTATATAACTTAGATTGGAGGGGACCAGCTAGTCTAACACCTTGCTCTGAGGAGGCTCAGTTTTAGATCAGGTTGATCTGACCACTGATCAGGATCTACTGACTACTTTTTTTGTAGTAGACTAATTAAGGACTACACTTTAATTAGTGTAGCTTAATGTCATTTAATTTAAGTCTGTCAATAATATGTCTTGAAAATGGGCTTGAAAATTAAACCTTGCAAGAAATAAAAATGCGATTATAAGCTTTTTTTACTAACACCCTTTCCCCCTCCAACCTTTATCAGGTAGAGGTATTGTTTTACTGTCTCAAACATTGCTATGCAAGGTTGTCAGAGAAGCAATTTTCTTAGTAGCAGTTCTGTAATTGTACTTTGTATGGCACTGCTCATCTTCATGAGGAGAATAAACTGGAAGTCTGTTAGTTTATCTGAAAAGCATGCTGAAACTCCTGGTGAAATCACTTTCCAGCTAATGCATGGATCATGTTTAAAATATGTACAATATTTTTTATTGTGAGATGCAGTGACACAATTTGTACACTAACAGCTTCATGACTTAAGTATTTTTTATGCAAAGCACAACATGAACATCTTATGTGGAATAACTTCGTTTACTTGGATGAATTTAAGGTGATCACTTAAATTCAAATTTCACATGCCCTTGAGATAACTGCTACTGAGATTGAAATATTTAAACAGTTCCTTTAACTCCAGACCCCAGAAAGGCCTTTTCCTGTGAATCCTGCTCTCAAAGGCAGGAGAGTGTGTGTGTGAATCCAGGTCCATTCTGTGATCCTTAGCATAAAGACTAAGCAGAGGAGTTTTCCTTCTACCTGCTTCTCTTTTTACCAGGCTGCTTGCTTACATGGTACCTTTCATTATCTGTCACTTTTAGCACTTTTTATTGCTGTCAAGTTCAGCTGAACTGAAGTAAAATCCTCCAGAGAAAAAAGTGATGTACCAAGAGATGCTTATTAATAAAAACTCACTTACTAGAAAAGCCTAGGCTGAAAAACTACTGTCTTGCACTCTTGCTTTCATGTTTGTACCTAAGGTAAAGGCAGTGTATTGGGTATTAAAATACTCCTCAATTCAGACTTTTAGGTTAGGAATGTGTAAAGTTATAATCCAGCTCTGAAAATACAGTCTCACATCCAAGATGGTGTATCAGGCTTGCAGCAAGAAATTGCCTTCTGCACAGCTGACAAGAGTTGAGAATCAGAAGTCTCTTTTCTCCAAAACATGGAAGAAGTATGGGGAGTCATTGTAAGCAGTTAATTCATTCTGAATGTTGTGCTGATGGACATAAAGTGAAACAAAAATTAGAGTAAATGGAAGAATTACTTTGACTTTTCCCCATATTAGTATTACTTTTTTCATATTATTATTATTTCCATACTACTGTTAGTGCTTTCATGGAACCAACTGGAGGAGGAAAATGCCCTGCAGATTGCATTACTCTGTTTGATACATTGGTACTGTTTCTCTTTCAGATGAAGTGGACTACAGCAATTTTGGGTCCAACACACTGTCAAGGAAGAAGAAGGCTCTGGTGACGCTGCGCAATGACAACCTCCGCCGGCGTCCCCACATCAACATCAGTATGCCTCATGATTTTAGACCAGTGTCTTCCATAATCGACGTGGACATTCTCCCTGAAACACACCGGAGGGTGAGGCTGTACCGACACGGCTGTGAGAAACCCTTGGGGTTTTACATCCGTGACGGCACCAGCGTAAGGGTGACTCCCCACGGACTGGAAAAGGTGCCCGGTATCTTCATTTCCCGTATGGTTCCTGGTGGCTTGGCAGAGAGCACAGGCTTGCTGGCTGTGAACGATGAAGTCCTGGAAGTTAATGGCATTGAAGTAGCAGGAAAAACTCTTGACCAAGTCACAGACATGATGATTGCCAACAGCCATAATCTCATTATCACGGTCAAACCAGCAAACCAGAGGAACAATATTATTCGGAGCAGTAGGATGTCTGGTAGCTCAGGCCAGTCTACAGACAGCACTGCGAGTCACCATAGCTTGTCTACATCCCATGTGCTGCAGAACTTCCATCCTGATGAAATGGAGAGCGATGAAGAGGCTGACATTGTCATCGAGGGTGGTCTGGAGCCACAACACATTCCTAAACTGCACAGCCTTACTTCCAGTAGCCTCTCTCGAATCAATGGCAGCAGCCTTAGCCACAGACTTCAAAGGGACCTGGTGCTCAACAACAACTCTGGCCGAGAAAGCAACGGCAACATCCACAAATTACTCAGTTCCTTAAAAACTGATCCCCGACACAGTCTGGTTATCCCCAGAGGAGGTATTGAGGAGGATGGAACAGTCATTACACTTTAGTAGCAATTTCTGCAATTCTCACAGTCTTAAGTGCCAATTGGGACAATTGACTCGTGCAAAACATGCACAAAACAGGAAGCTGATATTCTCACAGACCTCATGGGTGCAGAAAATTGTTGCTTTCTAGGAAACGTGGCATCTGGAGTTAGACATAAAACTGTCATGCACTGCAAAATTTGTCAGGAGAAAGCCAGACTGCAAAACCTGGTTTATGTCCCAGCCCTGGAGTGAGAACACAAATTTGGTTTAGTTGATATAAACCTAAGCAGTCTTACAGGCAGCGTTATATACTCGGGTTTGAAAGCATGGGTAGATGTATTATACATGCATGTATATGAATTAGATTTTAATAGTAACAGACGTGTCTATTTGAAGTGGAACCTGGTTTTCTTCTAATACCAGCTAGGGAGAGAGGGCTTCCTAATAGCCATCCCGTCTTCTGTTACATACAGCCCTTCTGCCGACTTGTTTACACCATTTTCTCAGCGTTATGTCTAATCCAGACGAGCTCTGTAAAAGCAGCCGTTTCCTATTCCGGTAGTGACAGCGTTCGCGAGGCGCTGCAGACACATTTTCCAAAGGAAACGATAGAAATCGCTATCCATGTAAACCCGCGTGTTTCCCGCGGCTGCCGGGCCATGGGCGCCACCTGCCGGCCGGCGGGGGCACCGCAGCGGGGGCAGCGCCGCTGCCTTCTCGTATTCTCTGACCATATTTATTAGATAATACCTCCTTTTTGTTGTTGTTGTTGTTGGTTTTGTTGTTTCCCCCCTCTCCGCATCATCTCTGTGTTTTCAAAATCATGGTTTCGTGTGAGTTTTAGGCGTGCAAGCGTCAGAGCTGACACAAGTCCTTGCTGTACCTTCGGGGCAACCCGAATCCACAAGGTCTTTCCTTGACAAGAGATTGCCCTACGGAGGGGAGGGGTGCTGACTGACTCTCAAGCCTAACTTAGAATAGTTCTGTTATTTTTTTGACTCCTCCAGTAATAAAGCTTAATGTCTACACAGGACTTCTAGAAAGTTAAAAAATACTGGATATTTGTGAAGGTCAGACACCTTTGCTGGGTGGCCAGGTGGCTAGTGAGTGACCAGTGACTGTCGAGTCAGTACCTGTCTGCTTCTGGAAACACCATGAGTTTTATGAAAGTGGTCTAATCTAAAATATTTTGTTATATCTTGATCAGTGTAAGGAACAAAATATAAATGTTTTAAAATGTATTTTTCTACTTTTAGCTTGTGTCATTTGCTCTTTGTTTTTAACTTTGTAGTACATTAAAGCTTTTTTTATATGGTGGAATAGACATTTCTTAAATATTTTATGAATATGAAATTTCAGGAATCTTGGTTTGGAAAAATTACATTCCATTTTGGAATCTGTAATGGCTGGAAAAAGGATGTGTGGACTAATTAATTGTCGCTAATTTAGAATACCTGTGGAACAAACCAGTCTTCTGCTCATGGTTAAATATCTTTGGGACATTGAACTTAGTTTATTTCTTTTAGATTTGCTTTAAGAGTTTATTTTAAAAGTTTTTCACTTACTCTAATTAAAACTTTTCTAAGTATCAAAGCAGCTATAGAGCTGTACTTACTTTTCCCAGCACAGTAAGAATAGAACATTGATCCTGTTCATCTTAAAACTGTGTTTGTACTTTACCAAAGGTTTTCATAAAAAAAAAAAATCTTATTATTGGTGCGGTAAAATAAACGAATAGCTGGATATGCTTCAGTCAATCAGACCATCTTATCCAGAAAAATTTGTTACACCTTAAATAAGACAACTTTTATGAATAAGTGGATTTGTCTGGCTGAAGTTACTCATTTTACCTTAGTTAACTGATAAAAATGTGACCTTGTCTGCAATAAAATGTTCACTGTCTTACTTCTCTGTGTTTCTTCCTGGTGCCTCAAGCATTTTACGTGGAAATATCTCCCCTCCCTATGAAAACAAGGTATCTGGTTTGGGTGGCTCTTCAACTATGCAACCATTTTAGTGCCGTGTTTTCGCTCAGCGCTGCTTTTACTAAAGGTTCCTGTTATTCTGATTTTCATGGGAACCAAGTAGCTTCCTACCCTCCTCATAGCATGGCCTGCTGCAGCCCTCTGGCCTTTGAGGGGTAATTCTGGCTCCTTGGAAAATATATAGGGTATGTCGGGATACCTCTGCTGGCCACTCTGCAAGCCTTTGCCCAGAGCCTGCTGGCTGTCACTGTCCATAGAAAGCATTCCAGTACAGTGTCTCCAAACTTTTCCACCGCATCCATTGCAAGGAGGAGGAAGCCTAAGTTGTTTCACACACGTGTACAAATTACAAACTGAGAACAGCTGGCTGCTGCTGTGTCGGCCTTGGATCCAGTACTTCGTGAAATACCTTTTAAGGCTTGCATACATTTTGGGCGGCCTCTTCGTGGGCAAAACAAACACACACACAACCCAGCTTCTCTTTGGAGTGCCCCGTGGCCCTAAGTGAAGCTGTGCTGTACAGTGTTCGCTCACAGCGAGCTCCCTTCCCAGCCCAGGCCGTAACGGGAGGAATCCGCGGGGAAACGCGGCTGAGCCGCTCGGGTTCCACACGCCGGGGCCCCTTCGCGTGTGGGATTAAATCGCCACATTTTATTGTGAGGCTCTGAGGGTGTGTGGCCCTCGCTCAAGGCCACATCCCCCACAAACGCTCCCGCAGACGGAGCCGCCTTCCTTTCCCAGCGCGCAGCGGGGGCGGCGGAGCCGGAGTCTCCCGCAGCCGGGCGCCATTCCCGGTCCCGAGGTCGCTCCGCCCGCTGCCGGGAGCGCGGCTGCGCGGCCCGCCCGGTCACCTGAGCGGCGGCGCGGCCGTGCCATGGCGGCGGGGGGCGGGCGGTCTGGAGCCGAGCTGCCGGACGCCGGCCCTGGCGCGGACAGCGGGAACGTGTCCCAGAGCCAAAGCAGAGCCTCCGGCCTCGGGGAGGCCGAGGACGAGGACGCCTCGGAGGCGTCGCTCAGCGCCACCGCCGCCGCCTACTCCGCGTACCTGCTCGCCGACCGCAGCCTCTTCAGCGAGCAGGTGGGCCAGGGCCCGGCGCTCCCGGACAGCTCCCGGGAGCCGGGACCGGGTTATATATTAACTGGACACGCTCCCGGGCCGGGGATGTGCAGGACGGCACCAACGGGGGTCGCGTCCCTTGCGCCGAACGAAACCGAGAGAGGGAAAAGCCGTGGGATTCCTGTGGGACTGGCTGTAGTCTGAGCGGTGTCTACGCTCGGTGCTCTTGTTTGTGAGACCGGATGAGATTTTGTGAATGTGTATGTGTGTTTCGAAGCGCTTTAAGTGACCTCTGTTTTGCAGATAGAAAGCTTAGACAAGAGTTTAGAAGACTTACTGACCAGGGTGGATGAATTCGTGGGAATGCTGGACATGGTAGGTATAACTTGCACGTGGTTGTGTTTTTGAAGGCAGATTAAACACAGTTTAATCTGTGTTTGTAAGTAAGACACTGAGAGAAAGAAGCCTTTAGTCTAGGCATGCTCCAGTATGGAAACACGTTTGATAATCAGATGACTTATTTTGGTAATCAGGTAACGCACAGATGAAAACTACCAAGATCTCACGTCAGACCAAAATGTGTCCATATAGCTATAGAGTCATATAGAACTTCTTAGGTTGGAAAAGACCTCTAAGATCAGCAAATCCAACCATTAACCCAGCACTGCCATATTCACCCCTAAACCATGTCCCAAAGGCCCACATCTTCTAAATACCTCCAGGGATGGTGACTCGATCACTTCCCTTGGCAACCTACTTCAACGCTTGACAACCCTTTCAGTAAAGAAATTTTTCCTAACTGCATATTTGTGTAGTTGTATTTGTGTTCTTGTCTATGTATATGCACAGAATCCCATTTTGAATGGTGCATTGATAGAGGTTTTTAAGAACAGTATGATATTTTGCTTATCCTTTAAAATACATAAAGACATCCTTTGTTGGTTTTATAATGAAAGTATCTAATCAGAGTTCCCAAACCAGTAAAGCTAGATTTGTCTTTAGGGGACCCTCTTTTCAGAATGGCAGCTTTGTTTTCACTTTTTTCATAGGGTTACATGGGGGAACTGAATGGAAAGTTCCTGTAAGCTGACATTGGTAGATAGGCTGCCTTTTAAAGTGTGGCACATATGGTTCTCCTTCACAGTTCTGTTGTAGGTTTGGGGTTTTTTTTTAATACCAGTAAACTAAGATTTTTGTGGTCTGACTTTTTCAACAAACATGAGGAAAAGTACAGGTAGTAAAACTTAAGGCAAAGTTTTAGTTTAATATATATAATTCATTTAGTGTGTCTTAGAAAATGTTCCATCTCAGTTCAGAAGAGATTGTATTAGCCTATTTTTAATGTAAGTATAAATGTAAATATTAGTCTCTGCAAAGTACATTTTCTTCAAAGTTACTTAGAAACTACACAAAAAAGCTACAATGTCTTTATTTTAATTTAGTCTTTTTATACTAATTTATTCAGGTATTTTTAAACTTTAAATTTTAGTCTGTTCATTGGAGCACAGTTCTAGTTTCCAGAATAAAATCTACCAAACATTTTGTTTCATTCATTGATTTTTGTATTATTTCCTTGCATTGTCTTTAGATTCGAAGTGATTCCTCTCAAGTTGTCAATGAAAGTATACCTCAAATTTACACAAAAGCTACAGAAATGAGGCAGATATATAGGAAGATTGACAAACTAGAGGTATGTTTTTGCTGTCTTCTGGATGCATTTGTTTCCTAACAGAGGGAAAAATCAGTGTCTGCATATCTCTGTGTGTGTGCACACAATGTGGAGTGAGCTCAGGTGAGTTGTGCTCTCCATGTCACCAGTGGGTTCAATACTTCAGGACTATGAAGAATTTCTGGGGATTATGGGAATTCCAGACATGTTTTAGCTCTCTTTTTTTTTACATATTTTTAAAAAAATCAATTGTCCGTTGACTGTTTGAAGCAAGGCAATTTTTTGTGTTAGCTTTCAAAGTTTCAGAAACTAATAGAATGAAAGATGTCTTGATCCCAAGTAAAGCTTCAAAACATTGGTTCAGATCCATGGTTTTTCTTTTGGTAGTAGAAAGGCAGGTAGAAGCCAAGATTCTGAAAACTCTCTATTAGTTATTTGAAAGGTAAACTGGAAAAGGAAGATTATTTTATTACATTTGATCTTTTTTTAAAATATTTGCAGCCTTTTAGGTATCTCAAGTGATTTCTAGCATTAAAATGGACTTGTAGGCAGAAGGGAAATAGAGCATTTTGGATTCCTCATTTAAGAAACAAATCTTTCACCACTGTTTTGCAATACATAATCCAGTTTTATTTTGTTAGTGAAAATGTTCTACTTATTTTGTTGGGGGTTTTTGTCACACTAGGCTTTTGTGAAAATGATTGGGAATAGTGTGGCTGGACTGGAAGAACGAGTCACTAAGGCAGAAACAGACCTTGGAGCTTTTCCCAGCACATTCAAGAAAATCTTGCACACAATCAGCATGCCATCCTTCCTTAATGTAAGTAAAGTTTTGATGCCATGTGACCAGCTTAGTTGCTCTGCCTACTAGAGCAGATGATTAAAATAATAATATGTTTATTACACATGTATCTGAATGTAGCTATGCATTTTTATATACTTTATTAGGATTTTTACAGAGTTCTCAGGCTTCCATAAAAAAAAAAAAAAGGGAAACAACCAAACTTAAACATTTAATTTCCTACAAGGATTTGTGTAATGTTGCAAAAGAAGGCTGAGCACACAAATGAATGTGAAGGACACAAACAAGCACGTAATGTACAAGCCTTTTTGCTAAAGAACCCCTCATCTCTGGTGGTATGCAAAGCAAGTAGGAAAAGCCTGTACAGGCAACACTGTTAAAGGATCCTTCTGCATTGATAACATCGCTGTGCAAATATTAACAAAACAGAAAATGAAAGCTAATCTGCACAGTATTTTTAAATTAAAGGTCATGTTTATATTCAATCCACACAGTTTGATAATCATGTTACCTACGACCTTGGTAAACTTTTTAAGAATGCAGTTTTCCTTGTGGACTGTTCCCTTAGAAAAGACTTGAAGTGCTCTCTCTGGTACATTTCAGAGATGCCTCATCTAACACTGAACTGTCATTATGCCTTGGGTTTAAAATAATCTTTTGGTTAAAAAAAAAAATCAGCTGAATACCTGATGCTTCTTGATGTCACCTGGCAGTACACCATTTATAAGTTCTACTCTTTTGCATCTTGTCAGCTCACAGATTGTTTTATCTTTTCATGTATTCATCCTGTACTAACTCAGTTTTCTGTATTCTGCTAAGAATGATGAAAAAAATAGCTTTGTAGAGGGGTAGAGGAAGAAGGTTGTGGCTCTTCAAGATGTTTTTGTTCCTGCATCTTCCAAGCATATATGGCAGCAGAGAAAAATACATATAAAAAGAGCATGTGTTGTCTTGTTAAGGCTCAGTTGAAGGAACTTGTTCTTCACTGTGCAATCTTTAGGTTAATTAATTTCTCATCTCATTCGTTCATTTTCCTTGATGTTTAAGTTTAGAGATCTGTCATTTTTTCTTAAAAAATACCCATTAACAACAACACAAAGTTGCAGTTTATGGGCCAGTTTCAAAACAAGAAAGTGCACAAGTTGCCTTGAAGAATATTCAACAGTATTTTCAATTTTTTTTCTATAAGCAGTTACCAACCAAGGAATTACAATTTTCACTTGAAAAGTTTGATACTTCTAAGAAAGTACTTTTTTAGTGTTGTATGGGAACACTTTGTCAAATTAGCACTTTTTCCACAATTTAAAAGATAGAAAATGTTTGAAAGTGTCATGAAGGTGAACCTGGCATCTCCAGTGGTTTCTTAGTTTGATCATGGATAGCAATAAAATAACACTCAGAACTTACTTGCATTATTGGAGTCACTAAAAGGCAGGTTACTGTTCCACGGTTGTTCTGGGTATTGCATAGTGAAAAACCTACTTTCAGTAGTAAACACAAGCATCATGTGAATGAGAATGCCCACAGAGATTCCTCCATATGCCTGATATTTAACTAGCTCAATACATCAATGGTAAAACACATGGTTTGGAAAAGAAAGTTATTCTGGTGTCATGATTTTAACTGTAGCTGTAGTTCACATTTTACTGCTAGTTTTAATTTACTCAGGTCCCCTCATTCTCTTCCCATTTAAATGTGTCTGTTTCTTTACACAAAGGCTGTATTTTCTATTTCTCAAGGTGTATATTTATAATCTCCCTTTCAGATTTTGCCCAAAGTTCTTCCCTTGTGGATATCAGGTGATGTAAAGAACAGTACTATAAGACTTCTAATATCACTAAGAATGTAAACTCTCAAAAGGTATAAACGTCTGCTAAGCAGCTGCAAAAATAACTAGTTACAAATCTGTGCTTAGGCAATTGTGGGTACTGTGCCTGCCTATAATTTTCCTCACTGGATTGAAATTTCCCCCTTCTTGCACAGAGGCAAATACAAATCCTCTTAAATCCGTGTCAGGAGTTGCAGAAAACCTGTGGCCTTAGTTTCCCATGCTTGCAGGTTGTTATCTGATAGGACAGTGCAGGGTAGGAAATGATTTTAAAAAACAGAACTTTGATTTTGAAGGTTGCTTTTACATTTGGCAAAATTTTTGATACAGAGAACACTCATAATATACACTGGTTTTAGATCAGATCTTTGTTTATATTTTTTAATTTCATTGCAACTTGAATGGCAAAACAAACTTGGAGAAATAAATGGTATTGTAAAGTTAAAGACATAAATTAATATATCAGCGATTTTGTATATAGAAGGAAAATATGTACTTACTTCATAAGGAATACAAGTATACAGCTCAACTAAATATTGAGAAATTTCTACTTTGTTTTGTAAGTATAGTTACTTATATCTTTATTTTGGTACTGTAAAACCATTCTAAACCCCAAGGCTACCAATGATATTTGGTATACTTTTAACTTTATTATTGGGGAAGGCTAATTTCCTCATTCCAAACTGACAGGGCTCTACTAAATAGTTCATCAAAATCTTTTTATTAGTTGAAAAGGACTTTTAATTAATGAAATCTTGATTTTAAGCCTTCTGTTTAATGTCAGGCAGTGAAAACATACCCTGTGTCTGTGTTGTGTTGCAGCATTATCTACACACACCAAGGCTGACACAGTAGTCACTAGTGGTCCCAGATGTTGTCTCTTTCAATGAGCCGTTTGATATAGTGAAACAATGTGCAGCTAATTTTTAAAAGAAACATGTACACCTTTCCTAAAAACAGTGTAACAGCTCTTTTCCAGTGCTCTACCAGATTATTTTTAACAATGTGTCATATGAAGAAGCTCAGCAGGAGCAGCAACCTTCTTGAAAGAATCATTTGCTAGGTGTGTTTCCATAGGAAGACTTTTTGAGTAGCTAAATGAGAGGCCAGGCCCAGAGTTGACTCAAAAGAAGCGGCTGAGGAGAATTTGAAGGCTGGAGCAGGAAAGGTAAAGGCATATGGCTTGGAAATGATGAAGGTTACAATGACTCTCCCATCTGCTTGATGGTACAGTTTGGCTCCTGCAGTGCTGGCATATCATACGTGTTCCGGGACTGGCATAGGAATGTGCCAGACTCATCTGAGCTATGGTTAGGAATTTATTTAACTAAGGAGATACGCCTTAGAAACTTTCCTTGTTTTGCATTTTAGCTCTGCAGGCTTTGTTTTAAAATGCTTTATGAAAAAGGCAAAAAATAAACTTATCTAATTTGCAGAAATCGTCTTCCTCACGACAACAGCAGACCCTCTATGAACCTCCAGTCCTCTTCAAGACTGAAGACTATTTTCCATGTCTTAATGAAGCACCTTATTGATGATTTTTGCTTTGGGATTGATATGAATCTTCTGGAATAGAGAGACAGGTGAACAAAAGGAATGCCAACCTCAGAACAGCTGCATTTTCTAAGCACTATTGATGGCATATTGCCATTCTGATTCTCATGGTCTTCCTTCATGCAGTATTTTCAGGTAATCTTTGTTTGTGCACATTATTTTAAAAGCCTTCCTAAAACACCATGTAAATTTTCAGATTATTTTGGGGAAGGAGTTTAAGAATATTTTTGCATTACATTTTTTTTAATATGGAAATAATAGGAAACATACTATTGTATATAAGTTTTTTAACACGTAAGTATCCGTGCTGCTGCAAGTGTAAGTAGCTATACCACAAGGATGGGGGTTCATTTGTCTTTTTTCATAATGTGCTGATTGAGGTGAAAGAAAAACTATGCATAGAATTATCTATTCCAAGGGTTTAAGCCTGGTCTCTACAGTCTGTAAAGAGGAAGTGCACCACATTGGGATGTACTTGTTGCAGGGGCAGGGCTTGGAAGATCATCAAGGAATCAAGGACATGGTTCAGTGTGTGTGATGTAGTCCCAGTTCACAAGGCAAACATCCTGCCCCTACTGATGATCCTCAGGTCACAGTGACCCAAGCTTTTAATTATTGCATCTTTGTATTGTTTGATGTGTAACCAGGTGGGCATGAAATAGATTTATATATATAGAGATAGAGAGATGGATGTATAAAACCTGCTGTCAAAAAGAACAAGTATCTAAGTGAGAGAGGGATGACTCTGGGCTGAATCTCTATCAGGTACCTGACCAGATTGCTTTTCCTTCAGATTTTTCTGTGGTTACTGAGGCTTCCCATGCTGTTTTCAATTTATATTATCAATAAACTAATAGCTGGCTAACCCCTGTTGTGTTTTTGCATTTCCTCGGACAGTATTGACCCACCTAGCAGGTGTTAATCATAAATTGATGTTTTCTCTGAAAAAGTTTTACCTCTGCTGCTCTATTGCCAATGTAACTCATTAGAAATACTCAAAATTCAAGTCTGGGAGGAATGCTGTAGAGAAACAGTATTTCTCTAGGTTTCATCTTGCATGCACAGAGCAGGTATGGAGTAGCAGAGCAGAGATTATATATTAATAGATCCTGTCTCCAAAGACCAGCAGGGATTGGGTTCTAAACATCTTCAATATCTGAAGCAACATTTATTAAACATTAAAACAAAGATTTTCAAGTCAAAGTTAGTAGGCTCCAAAAGCTGTTATGATGTAAATCTTACCTGATTTTTAACATCAAGACTATAGAAAAACAGTCCCATATAAACTGGCAGAAAGTAACAGACATGACTTTGAAGAAGGGCTCTCCTCCCTTTCTCCTTGTTTTCATAAATGATTCATTATTCAAGTGTTCCACTGGAGCAACAGTTGCATTTCTGAAAGGCATGGTGCCTTTCAGTCTATGCATGAATAACGCTTGAAGGCTTATCCCTCCTCAGTGAGATCTAATAAAATTACATACTTAGTGTAGCAACATAAGGCTACAGTCAAATACTCTAAACATACTAACACTGGTTTAAAAAAAAAAAAAAAAGTTACCTTTAGAAGAACCTTCTAATTAAATGTATTACCTTCTCAAATAACTTTGCCTTCTGCTGTGTGGAGCCAAAATGCTGTTTCTTTTAAACCGATGATGTTTGAAATATTAATAAAGATTTCAGCAAGTTTATACAGCTGAGTATTTTTCACACAATATTGTTCATACTAATAAGAGTGAAAATTCATATATTCTGAAGTGGGCATTTTTGTTGAACTGTTGTATGAAAAAAAAAAAGAGCTGTACCTTCAAGGCACACCACAAACAAAAACCAGACAGTTCCTATAATTGGTATAGCTGGAAATTCTCCAAAATATTTTTATTACTGAAAAGAATTGACAATACATAGAATTTTTAAAGGAAATGTTATAAAAGTACAGACAATAAATAAATTATGGCTTTTAAAAATACATGGTACAAAATACCAAGGTCACAGTTCATCTGTTATGAAATTAAGCTCATGGTTATGAAATTAAGGCAATCTTATAATACCAACAAAATGGATTCTTCTGTTGGTTTGTTTGCACCTTGGCTGTCTTCTTATTCATGGTCAGTCTCATCACACAAGAGTAGCATAAAAAACATCCCAAAATATCCCAAAGAAAGACTCAGAATATTCATTTATTCTCTCTGCTGTTAACCTTGGATTGGTGTAAAACCAGTAATAACCATATTATGAATTAGGTTCAATATTTACTGGGTTTGCTAGCTATAAACAAAATCTGAATCTCAAAATCCACTGAAAGCAATATTCAGAACCCCAGAAGTCTGTACTTCTGTTTTTCCCTACATAACGTTTGTCCTCTTGCCTGAGTTCCAGGATACAAGCCAACAACTATGGGGCTACATCACCTGTTTTTGACATGAAGAGCTCTTTATCTAGAACTGGTATAAAGCAAGGTGTGGTTACTGTGCTGAGCTGCTGAAGATTGGATATCAGGCACATGAAATAAGCTTATATTTAATATCAACAAAAGAGGCTGCATACAAATCTTACTTTTCTTCCGTGTCATTAAGGAAACATTTTTAAGCAAATAATTTTGAGGTTTTATATTCTTATAGTTATGTACATTTTAGGCCAATGTTAATTAACATTAGTCTAATGCTAATTGAAACTGGTGCTGCAGATTTCTAAAACTTACCTTTCTAAAACTTACAATGCATGTCAATATGTTGTGGAAGCTGCATTCACAAGATATTCACAGTGAGGTTGTATCACAGTCACGTTGGACTGAATGTTAGAGGTCTGCACTTTTCATAGCTCCTGGACAAAAATCAGCATGATCTGCCTTACGTAAATGTTTAGATATATGATGAACTATGCCTGAAGTTGGTGCATAAGGATTGATATTTGGATTTAATTAGTTTTGGACCTGTAGATTTTGTTCCAGTCAAGCAGTGCTGCTGCAACTGCAGCAAAGTCCAGAGAAACTACAGAAGGGTGCAGACGACTGAAATGAAAAGAAACAGGTTTGATGGTTTATCTGATCAAATAAGGTAAATTACTTAAAGATGCACTGGATTACATTGACACCAAAACCTGTGGCATTTCATTACTTCTGGTGACAATAACCTTCAAGATTAAGTAGTTTTACTTGCAATACTAAGAATTAAGTAGCAAGTTTAAGCTGTAAAGAGGGATCCTGAGTGAAAGATCTCCCAGGAGGAGAAGGAAGAGCAAAATAGCTTGCACCTTCATCTGTGAGAAGAACTTTATATTTGAAATTGGTAAACAATGTTCCCATAAAAAAAAGGGAAAAAAAATGTTTTTTTAAACGAATACTTTTTTAAACTCCCTCACATTTCCTGGAAAAGAAATCTAGTCTTGGACCAGCTATCAAGAAAATCCTTGAAAAGCCAAAATCCCTGTCAGATATAGCTATGGTCAAAGAGGACTATAACAGGAGTCAGTAACTTTCTGGCCACTGCAGCTAAATCCATCAGGGATGAGGAGATGGCAGCTGCTGGGATTCACATTCCTGTAGGAGCTGAGCTGCCTGCAGGCTGTGCTGCAGTGGCAGAGCAGAGGCTTTGTCCACTCAGCTGCTTTTGTTGATTCTGCTTAGAGCCGATGGGTGGTGGTATAACCTAAAGATGGTAGCGCGGACTCCAGCTGATTTTGGGAGTTTTCTTGACTTTCTTCCTTGATGATGTCTACTCTTTCAATGCTAGCCATTTTTTTATGATTTTGAAAAAATGTAAGGGATATGTGAATGGTGCATGATGTCTTAAAAGTGCTAAGGAACAAGTAAAACAGGAAAAAGGGGGACAGAAGGTGTTGCTCATGGGCAGTACAGTTACAATGCCAGGGAAACAGAATGCAATCACCTATAGATACAGAGTGTGGAAAGGAAAATGTGCAATAATGCCTTTGGAATTATGTCAGACTAAAGGATATGGCAGAGAAACTGAAATGTCCTGTCTAAAATCTACATGGAAGACTCAAAATGATACTTCATTTTTGTCTACTTTGATATTAGCTGTACGTTCCTTGGTGGGCTATTAAAGTAATAAAAAAATACATTAAAATTGCATGAATAATCATTCCAATTTGCTATCTGTATGGGATCTGAAATAGTATATTTAAAAAGTATATTGAAAATACAGATATATAAATGTGCTGACAGACTTAAGAAAATTAACTGAACGTTAGCAAGAATTTAATCAGAGTTCTGAGTGAAAAGATAAGGGGACAGAATTCATGAGGGTGAAGTGCACTCATTGAGAAAAGAAGAATAAGTATCCAATTTCTCATCTCCCACTGTTTCAGAAGCTGTAGGTTTCATGAGAATAGCTCATTGCCTATAATATTTAAAAATAAATTAATTGCCATCTGTTCCTTACAGGTGACACTGCCAGGAGTTTCTTTACAAGCGAGAGGCCTAGAAAGCAACCTTTAAGAAAAAAACAAAAGCAAAAATTTCCACAGTCCTAGGACATTAAAACTGAGGTCTGGCACTAAATATGACAGAAGCACCTGAGAACTGCATACTGGCAATAAAGCTGGTTCTGATTGATTCATTAAAAAGGACAAAAAAAAGACAAAAGGAATGGTAAGAGCCTTATGCAGGAATGGAAGAGGCAGAAAACAGCATAGCCAGGAGACAAGCCAGGGCACATGCCAGGGTGTGAACTCATGGTGACAGAGCTGTGAGCAGCATCAACAGACAAGGGCAAGATCCCTGAGCTGGGAGGTATGAGTGGAGGTCCACAACAGACATGGTATATATATATATATATGTGATGTTATTTTTTTCTCAGTTTAGGAGGGTTTTTTTTTTTTTTTCCCTCCAGTGTGCACTATTTCCAAGTACATTGTTTTAGGAGGGGCTCTAACTGTACTAGAACTGTGGACCAGTTCTAGTGTGTGTGTCTGGACCAGGCTGCTGTTACTGCCTCTGGTTACTGCCTCTTTCTCAAAGCAGTAGGACTTGCAGATCATTGGACTGTTCTGGCTAAAAATCAGTCCTGTCAAGCCAAACAATCCAGCCCCAGCACTGATGTCTTGGCACGAGGGTAAGGGGATGACACTCCTCTACTCCCAGCCATCTCCCTGAGAAAGGCAAGCAAAGCACTTGCCCTGGCAGTGTCTCCCCATGTACAGCCGGGGAGATGCCTGCTGTGGAATTAACATCTGTTTTCTTCATGTTTCTTTGATTAACCCTTTTCTCTACAGGGATGGCTTTGCAATTTGATTGGAAACACAGAGGGAGAGAAGAACAGGAAAGAACCAAGGTATTGAAAATAACATTCTTCTTCTCATTACAGAGATGTCTGTGTGTCCTGTTCAGAGGTCTGCTTCCAGCAATATTTTATCAACTAAAATGTGATGGTTCCTCTGCTAGTGATAAGCAGTGCCCTTATTCTTGGTGTCAGAGGTTGCTGGGAACTTTCTTGGAAGTGTGCCTGTTGCATCTAAAATCCAGTGTATTATTAAGCAAAAAAATATTTGGGAGAAAAAATACTAAACGATATAATTGAACAAAAATTGTATTTTCTTTCTGGATTTATTAGCTTGACTTCTGAATTTAATTGTGTTTCTGTAGTTGAAGGACAACACGAAGCCAGAGGAATCTTGCCTAAGGAAAATCAGGTATGATGATGTTAGCTAACAAGGTAGATGAGCAGTGCCATTGGAAACTCATTACGTGTACCAGTGAGATAAGTCGAAATTCTGCTAAGTGAGTTGGATGAAATTATGGAGACACAGAGTCAATAATAGAAAGAGGTCAGTGAAAGCAGGGTCGTATGAGATACCAGTGCTCACCTTGAATACCATTCTGAGTCTCATTAATTTGCACTATGAGACTGCCTCTGGGTGTAAAATGGATTATTTTGGGATTGAATACAGCCAGACACTTGCTCAGGAGTTTAGCTGACTTACTGCAACTGCTGTTGGGTATTCATTCCATGCTGCTGGCCACGCACTAGTTTTAGGCCAAGATGAAACTCAATGAAACATTAAGCTGTAAATCTGCCTGTAAAGTCAAGTCCTGTGCTGAAGTACTTGTTAGGTCAGTCATAGCTCCAGGGTGGCAAACAGCACTCTGCAGGGGTAAAAAGACTGAACCAAAGTTCTGGGATGAATGCAGATGTGATGGTTCTTGAATATTGACATTTTGGGAATTGTGAAAAGTCTGATGTAAATGCCAGGTAGGAAGACTACTGCTGGACAGGAGATGATAGAGGGAGAGATATAGATCTTCTAACAGGAGTAAGTTCAGTTCCAGTGCACAAAGACAGTTAAGGGACTGGAACATGTCCTCTGAGGAGTGTCTGGGAGAACCAGGATGGTTCATCCTGAAGACTCAGGGATGATCTCACCAATCTGTATAAATACCTGAAGGGAGGGAGTGGAGGAGAGGGAGACAATAACTTCTCAGCAGTGCCCACTGATAGGACAAGAGGCAGTGTGCACAAAAATAAAATATCCTTTCCAAAGCACCTTCTCTATTGCATCCCACATTCATATTTTTGAACCCTGTTCCCACAAACTTCCTTTAATATCTCCTAATTCTTGTATTGGAGGACACAATCAACAGTCATGAGCCATCTGTGTTGCTCATCCTCTTGTAGTAATATCTGTTATTTCCTTTTCCATGATATCTTCCATTGGCTGAAGAATCATAGAATGACCTGGATTTAAAGGGTCCTTAAAGAACATCTAGTTCCGCCCCTCACCATGGGCAGGGATTCTCTCCTCTAGAACAGATTGTTTGAAGCCCTGTCATTTTGTGTATGAAGCTTCCATGTCCTTGCTGCCTTTCTCTAAAACTTTCCCATTTGTGCTGTATCCTGTTTGAGATCAGAAAACTAGGACTACCCATATAATTTAAGGCAGAAGCAAATCAGAGATTTAAACAACCTGCCTTTTTCTTATTTCTTCTCTAGTTATTCCCCTGTATCAGATGTGCTTTCTTGTCATGTTCTGAATGTTTAAACTGATGGTTTCCAGGACCTACCAGAGTTGTGTGATCTCATTTATGAGTAACTACTCAAATTTACTTTCTGACTCATAATGTGGTTCATGTACAAGGATATTTTAATGTAATAGCTAAATCTGTGGCTGTTAAGCAGGAGCTACTTCCAATCAGTAGGATGAGGTTTTGCTAAAACAAAGGTTGTGTGGATCAGATATAAATAGTAGTAGGTTGTGAGGCAATGCAGAAGGTGGTAAAATACAGGTGCTGCATTTGTCAGTGTGTTTATGTGGATACACCACTACGAGGGGTCAGCAACTGGACTGACCCCTTTGTGTATTTGTGCTCACCTGGGCTGCCATTAACCTTTTCTTGTCATAGCTACAGAGCAGTGGTCCTGGTAAAATGGTCCTGAGGTACTGTGCTGAAGCAGGGAGCCCATGAAATATGCTCCACAGACTGTTTAGCCCTCTGCAGCCTTAGAGGATACAGGTAACACCTTGAGGAAACAACAGAACTCTTTCTTTTCAGTGCTCCCAAATCATTCTTTGCCTCGCTAGTCAGTCCAGGGTACCTTCTTCTCCTCTGCCTCTAACAGAGCCCCCTTTTCTCCCTGGTAGGGTGGAGGGAAAGCACTCAGCGTCTGGACGGGTGGGAAGTGGCATTTCCTGTGAAGGCTCCTGCTTTGAGCTAGTTGAGAGCAACTAGAGTTTTACTCTAATTCTTTTGTGAGGCAAGAACCCCTGTAGTTTGAGCCATGTTGAGGAACATCCCAAGTCCAAAGTGGGCACTTCACTGCCCTGCGCTGGTGATATTAGTGCACTGTTACTCTCAGACATTTAGATGATCCTGAAGAATGTCAGCTGAGCCTCTCAAGAGAACAGCAGCGTTTGTCCTGCACTCCTTTGGACAACAATACTCACACATTTTGTTCCCCAAACCTTTGCTTTGAACCCAGTCCTTGAGACCATTGTTGGTTCCAACCCCCACTGTTGTAGGGGGATCGGAACTAGGTGATCTTTAAGGTCCCTTCCAACCCAAAGCATTCTGTAATTCTAGGATGATGATTAATCACGCGCTACTTTTATCTTGCAGTGTGTAGGAAGAAGTTGAAGTCAGTGACTATTCTGCAATCACAGTCTGCTGTTTTTTGTGTGAGCATTTTGTGGATGTGGCCATCTGATAACAGCAGAGTGCTGAGAAAAGAGGTATAGCCTTGTTTCTGCACTCTTCCCCTTTTCAGCTCAGTTATTTTCATTTTCTTCAGCAACTGAGCATTATGTTCTAGCTAAAAAGCAGTATCTTGTCTTGCAAGGAAAATTAACATCTCCAACTGTGTTCAAGTTGACTTTTTTTGATCTGCTACACAACCTGGCTTTATTTACAGGTGAAATGGCAACACCAAGATAGAGCCCAGAAGCAAAGCCTGGCATAACTGTAAGAGAAGGAATATTCTCAAATATTCTACTGTAGTTTTTGCCCCATTTTCCTTTTACATTTTTTGAAGTAAGCAGTTTTCTGGTTGCCTGACACAGCTTTGTTTATCAGTTTACAGTTCTTGTAATGTGATGTCATTCCTGTGTGATGGTTTTATTTAAATACTGTTGGTCCTTAGTGTCTCTTCTTAAGGGCGTCTGGGGAAAAAAGATTTGTTACATTTAGAGTTGCTCACAAACCCTTTGTCTGCATGGTTTGACTTGTGGACAAACACTTGCTCAGTGTTGTATTTGAAAGCAGGTTGAGATGCATTCACACCTACCTGGCAGGGCCTGCATGTGACAGTGTTGTCTGTCCCAGTCTGTGTAGACACCTAATTGTACCTGATAGATGCCAATTGATGGAATGAATTAATGACTCAAAACATTGATGATGACAGGCATTTGCATTAACTGGACCCATCACAGCATGCACACATGGAAAGGTTCATCTCAGGCTTCCTTATATGTGTCTGAACCTGCCTGCCAGAGTTGGGGATCTGCACAGGCAGCAGCTGGCTCTCTGTTACTTCCTTACTTGCAGTGCTGCTGGAACAGCAATGTGCAGGCTGAAATCCGTGATGCTACCAGGGCCCTTGCAACAGGCACACAGCTGCTGGGGAGCCCTGCCTAGGGGAGTGCCCTTGCCAGATGGAAGGGAGCATTTGGCTGTGTGCAGGCAGACCTCTGGGAAGACAACAGGTAAACTGGGATCTGCCTGTGGCACTTTCCTCTATCAAAAGACATCTGTTTAATCTTGAGTTTCTACAGATTTGGCCATATATGGCTGGCTGGTGGAGGGTCCTGGAGGAATATGGAAGGCTGTCAGCACACGGCTTTGAAGACTGAGCTGAATGAGACAGCAGGCAGCAGCAGCAGCACAATCCCAGCTGAGCCCAGAAATTGACACTGCCACTTCCACCACTGGCTTTGCCAGGTCCACAGCCCTGGGCACCTCAGCGGTGCCTGTGGCTACCCAGGGCTGGTCATAGTGCAGGCAGCAGGTCACATGAGGCAGGCTGGGGCACAGGAGAAAAGAGAGAGAGGTGCAAGAAGCTTCCAGAATAGACAGGAAAGCAAAGAAGGGAAGTATCTGGTGGCACCAGAGGAGGTTATGAGACTGCATTAGGGTCAGTCACATCAAGGTAAAGAGAAATGGCTGATACAGGCAAGTGAAATAAATTTGCTTTGTTAAGAGAAAAAGGGAGATAGGATAGAAGGAGGAATGTTTTGTCATCTGAATGGCCAAGTCAGTTTGACACCAAAATTTTAGCCACAGATTTTCAGGATGCAGATGAAATAGCTCTACTGCAGATGAGTTATCACTAACTCCCTGATTGTAATGATTCATGCACTTCCTTTCATATTCCATTTTTCATTCTCATGTGCTCCATAGCCTATTTCCAGTAAGAATATTTATCACACCAGTCTTTACTAGGTAAGTGTTACTTTTCTTAGCCAGCTGTTTCTGTTCTTCTTTCCTTTTAACAGGAAGATGAAACAATTAAAAAGTAGTCAGTCCACATTGTACCTTTTTTTTCTCCTTTTCCAGAAACATTTAGTAGGTGTGGCCATAGGAGGCAGAATACTAAACTCCTCTGACTGCACAGGGCATTTCTGTAGCTGCAATGTAGTTTCCAATGTCCACTATTAGATAATACCAATGTAAGCCTAGTATTTTCTCTGTGTAAAGGAATCATGCTTTTGGATGTGCTTTGATACATCATAAAGCAAATGGAAAAATCTGTTTGTTCACAAACAGGAAAATCCTGTTTGTTCACATTTGTTTGTTTGCCATTCACATTGATACTGCCTGAAACTGGTAAAAGGATATTAATGGCTTGCAGCTTGAAAATTAACACTAGCAGTGGCTTTTATTTAATCACTCTTACTATTTTCAAAGTTTGTTTGCATTCTTAATTATTAGTGTATATACCTCCTCTAAATTTCCACCTGATATATTCTTCAGTAATGTTCTTTAGTGTGGAACTTTCAGCAGGTGATGTTGAAAAAATGAAAAAAGCCCAGCTCTCTCCTTCCTCTTTGCTTTTGTATGTGTCAGCTTACACTGCTTTCCTGTCTTTGATGAGTCATTGCATTTACTTTGTACTGATACTTTTACATTTCAGGCCAGAGCATTGATTTTGGTTTCCTTGTTTTCTCATTAGAAAAAGCAAAATTTTTTTTCCCCTGTAGGTATCACTGGATTTTTGTCAGATCAGAGAAACATTTTTTTCCAAGTTGTGATTTCACAGGATGTTATGTCAATGGCATGCAGGTGTATCTGGTCACTTTTGAAAATGCTTGGTGCTGTTTCCTACGGCAGTCCAGGTCACAAAGGGATGTTGCTTTGTAATTCAGCTGAATATTATTAAGATCTAAAACATAATCAGTATAAAATATAACAGTCTAGTATGAGAATATAAATGAACGTTTCAAATACCAGAGACTCGCAACCATACCAATATAAAATCCCTTTTACTCCTTGTCTTGGCCATAGGGTGGCACTGGCTGTTGCTGAGCATTGATTTATGTCCTTGGAGTAGTACAGCCCAGTATTTCAAGTTTAGCAGAGCATTTTCAGAGGCTAGGGACCTGTTTGATTCAGACTGGTCCATGGTTTGTTCACTCCTGCAAGCAAGTCAAACAGCAGCTTTTTCCTGTTAGGGCTTTGATAGTACCATCTCCAGCTCTCCACCCTCCTCAGCCAACTGCCACTTGCAGCAGAGAGACTGGGAAGAGATTTCCTTCTGCACCTTCTCTGAACTTCCTTCTCATGTTCTGCTGCCTGCCTTGCTGCCAGCAAAGGCAAAAGGCAGCTGTGAAGATGAATGTGGTCTCACACCCTGCGGTTTCCTCCTCTGGGTGGTGATCAGCTGCCCCCATGCCTCTCCTCAGTGAGCCCATCAGCTGTCAGTGACACTCCCTCAACCTGTGTTTCAGCCCTTCCAGTGAAACAGGAGTGGAGGAGCAGTGTGTTGGTGAGGGGATGTTGCCTTTCCCCACCTGCTGCTGCTACTTGCACAAGAAGAAAAAAACCCAGCCCTTGCATCTTTTTTTTTTTTTTTCCCAGTTCTTACCATGGAGCCAAGCCTACAAAGGTGGACAAAGGGTAACTAAATCCTGCTGAGCCAGCAGACTTGGCACAACACCAAGAAGAACCTTGAAATATTGAAAGGCATTGTAAAAAATTGGGAAGCATTAACCTCAGATGATTTTTGTGATGATGAGATGAAAGTTTGAAACATGTAACTGAATTATTGTTTGTAGATATGCAGCACTTTTGGAGAAAAATCAAAGATCATGTTGCTGTAGTTAAAGTAGTTAATATTTGCCAGATTAGCTTGAGGCATTTCGATGTAACGTGAAGATAACAGTGGCACAGCGTGCTTACACAGATAAAATGAGACATACATCCAACGCTTTTCACAGAAACACACCATCAGCACAGTTCCTCTTTAACCTGCAAAATCTTATTTTACTAATACCTTCTACAGATTATGTTGTAACAGTGCAGGAAGTGATTCATTTTAGACATACAAATGTAGTTATACTTCAAAGTGCTTTATCACTTTTCTGTTTCAACTTTATGTACAGCAAGTGGGTAAAACTTCAGCAGCATTTAGCTGTATGAATTAACCCCATGGGCTATGCCCACTGTGGCAGCAGAACTATTTGTCAGCAGAACTTCTTCTCACAGCCTACTCTTATCAGAAGACAGATGCGATTACTAAGCTAAAATGGTATGTGAAAACATATGGTGTTTTGGAGCTGCTTGGTTACTGTGGAGGATAAATAGCTCCTGACCCTAACCAGGATCTTTTCACAAAAAAAGAGCAGTGCCCCTATGCCTTATAAAGGCATGGGCAGGCTTATTCCAGCGCTCAAGAAGGGGCGGTAGCGGGTTCGCGCCGCTGACTTTTTTTCCAGCGGCGGTCGCAGGCGAATGAAGGAGTTGAGCTGAAACTGCGAGCACTTCATCCGGCACTCAGCGGCAAAACTCAGTCAAGAGAGGAGGAAGCAGGTGAAATTTAAAACAAACCAAACCAAAGCAAAAAACCCATTTGGTCATGGGGAAATCAGGTGAGCAAACGCCTTCGTGCAGTGGGCTGTGTGTTCGCACAAAGTCCGTGCCTGGTTTAGTGCTTGGAAAGCGTTGCTAAAGCGTTCAGTGGCTTTCCTCGGAGAAGGCTGCTTTCATTTGTGCACGGTACAGCCTGGGAGGAGCTTTCTCTCTTACAAAGGGTTGGATTGAAAAAAAAAAAAAAAAAAAAAACCGAAAAGCGACCCCCCTCCTCAGCCTGCACGGTGTAGAGGTAGTTGTATTTCATTTACAACTTGTATTTTGTAACCTAAAGTACTTCTGCTTTGCTGTAAAAATGACTATGAATCCTGTAGCTTTAAAGTTATTTTGTGTTTTTCCTGTCTGACAAAACTTACCAGCCTTGTAGATAAGCAACAGGATGCTTTGAGGGGGGTCAGTTTTATCACCCTTCCCGTTGGAAGGATTTAAATGTAAGATTTGGTTACCATTTAATTGAGGACAGCCTTGCTCAGCTCCTTAGTCTCTCCCCAGCTGTGCCAATATTCTTTAAGCCTTTCCCTGCTGCTGCTGCCTGTGCTGTCATTCCTTTCCCCACTGCTGCTGGCTGCTTCTGTGCCCTGCTTGGTTTGGGCTGGGAGAGACTCCTTCAAAAGCTGCCAAGGGGTCAGAGACCTTAAGAAGGGAGTGCTCAGTGCCCTGGATTTTCTCCACATTTGTCCTGTTAAGGCTATGAGTAAAAAACTGTCCTGAATTTCTGAAACAGCTGTGAAACTGGGTGGGACTTTTTGTTATTGTTCTTAGGGCATTGTTTCTGTGACAAATCAGAGCCTGGTCGCATGTTGTCTGTCCTGTGTGTGAACAGCACATATGGGGACATGCTCAGCAAAACCTAGTACTTGATTAACTCAAAACTATAGGCCTCTTCAGAGAAACTTAAGGAAAATCTTTGTGTGAATAACACTTTCAAGGGCCTCAGCATGGGTGTATTGAGGGTTTTTTTCCTTTTATTTTTAAAGGTCAGCTTGCTAGATGAGATCAGAACTTTCTCCAAATGTGACTGTAGAGGGCTTACTGGTATGACACTCATTCCAGACAAACCACCTGGGTTTTTTTGGCAAGTCCAGCTGCTAGTGTGTGGTTTTGGCCTCATACCCTGGCAGCTAGATTGGGATAAATAACCATATAACAGTTTAAATAAGTGTAGTTGCTGTGTAGTATCAAGTTCAACACTTCCCATGCTAACATAATAAGTACAAATACTAAATCAGTATAGTGCCTGTATATTACATTAGCAAAGCACATTGGGCAAAAGCAGTAGAGATACTCCACTGTGCACCTCCCAATCCCCCAAGGAATAAAAATCTTATTTTGTTCTAATACATGCAAATTGCTAAAACAGTCACAAGGCAATTACCATCTTCATTTTTTTCCCTGCACATTTATTGCTGTGCATTTGTTCATTTTTACAAACTTAGGAACAATGACAGACCAGAAACTCCCATTGCCAAGGCTTGGGTAATGTTTGCATCCTGAAGTGGTTATACAAATAGAGCTTGAGGTCTAGGTACATGTTAAAAATGTTTTGTCACTTGTGTCACACTTTTCAAACCAATGTTAAGCTGGGTCCAGGTTATTGTCTTTGGGCTGTGTGCAATATTTTTAGATTAATCATAAAACTGAGATCCTGTCCTGACAATTGGTTCATTGATTAAATCCCATCTGCCCTTTCGAGTTCACTGAAGTCTTCAAATTCCTGTCTGAGATCATTCAGTGTGGTTTGCCTTCGAATGGGAAGAGCAGCTGTTTTGCAGAGTACTGCTTCTTCTGTGTTTTGTGTGAAATACAAAATGGGTTCCTGCTCTAGTACTCTGAAGGTGTGATGCAGGCAAATTTCCCTGTACTAGGGTACATGAACATGTAACAGGTTGCATGACAGATTGTCTCTCCTCAAAACAGAGTCCTTGTTCCTCTCCTGGGTCGGAAAGATTAAGGGAGAGATTATTGGAAGGTTTAATTTAAAGATGCTCGAATTCAGGACAAGTGGGGCCACTACTTTGATATAAATGAGCAGTTTCTTTAACTTTCTGGTTTTGGTAAATCTGTCTTGAGGTCCACGTGTCCCCACGCAAAGAAAACCTGCCATTGGAAATCTCAGTTTTTCGATAAAACCTCTCCAATAATGTTGTATTACTGGTTGTTAGATTATATTTGAAGCAATGTTCATTCCAAGTGTCAGAGCTAGAGACGTAGCCTTGCTGAGTTTCATTGGATAGAACTGAGTCTTGAAAGCATCGGCACCTCTGACTCAGCTTTCTTCCCTGGAAGCTGCAGGCTGATGAAATCAATCTCATACTGAAACTTCCTTGTCAGGGTTAGAAAAATGCCTCTCGTGGTCATAACTCCTGCAAATACTTAAGCCAAACACGGATATTCCCTCTGCCCTACCCCGGGTCTTCTCTTTTCAGACACCATTTGGGTTAGTGAGGGGTGCAGGCAGCCGTCCCCGCAGATCCCAGAAAGCCCTAACCAAAAAGACAGGGATAAGTATTTCTGCAGGAAAGGAAGGGACGAGCTGGCAGCTCTTCGTTGCCCTGTTGCTGAGGCTGCCGTGCTGGCAGGTCTCTGAGCCCGCTGCAGCTGTGCCGGAGGCCGGGGTCCTGCGGGCAGCCCCCGCCCCACAGGGGATATCCATCCCTGCGAGCAGCTGCAGGCGATGCTCAGGAAAGCAGCTGGCTGCAAGCTCCACTCCTCCGCCCTGCAGCACGTGGATTTCTGCTGAGCAGTGGGAGTCTCTGAAAAGGCTGGGATGGTGGTAGGAAAGGCTGCTAAAAGTCTTACTTCTCCCACTTGCCCCCGGGTTCGACCTCGTGGGGGAAGGGAGCTTGCCCCGCTTGCTCCCTACGGGGGAAGAGCCCTCTTTATTCTGGCAAGTGGGTGCAGATGTCAAAATCAAGGTCAGGCTCAGTAAATACTGCTATCATTTTATAGAATTTGGTTTTCTTTTTATAGTTTGCTTTTATTTTTCTACTGTTCTTCCTTTTTTTCCCCACTTCTGCAAATGTGGGTGGGACTCCAGAGAAAGGGCTGGAAGTTCTACACTGCTCTGCCTGTTGAGTCAGTACAAAAAAACAAAAAGGGGCTGAGAAAAGATTTTGACAAAAGGAAGAGACAGGAACCAGACTCAGTGCAGTTTTCCATGCTGGTTTTAATTTCATTTAGAAGCATGTGCTAGTTTTTAACTCTTAAGATGGATCTTTAGAGTACAGTAAAAAGGACTGTTGTGTTTTCTGCGGTGGAGCAAGCTACATCTTCAGCTGAAATGCTGGCTTATACTCAGCGTCCTGGTACGAGGCAGCTGTGGCAGGTCGTGACGAAAGTACGGGCATACTAGACAAGTGACCTGTCTGCTTTCTGAGAAGAGAAATACTCCCAAGCTGCCAAAATGACAAAGAGTTGTGCTGGCTGGCTTTACAGGACTGATGGGAATAGGGAAGATGAATTGTTCTAACTGCTAGAAACTGACGTTTTGCATTTGGTAATATTGGGACATTTGCAGAACTTGCCAATGTTAGTTACTGTCTTTTTTTTTACACCAGAACTGAACTGGAGGTGTGGTGGGAAAACGATGTTTCAAACCCAAAGTTAATTCAATTCATAGCCCTGCATCTCCAGTTCTTTTGTGCAGAGGACATTGATTGCTGGGTTAAAGTTCAATAAATAGCAAATTTTAAAAGAAGTCTTCCAGGAATGTGTCAGGCTTTGGCAGAATCCTGAGCCAAATTTTTACATCTGTTGAACCATCAGGGATTTGGTGGGGGAGGAGAATGCAGCAGCCACCCCATGCAACAGTGGTTCCTCCTGTCAACTGTTAGATTGTACCCTTAGCCCCTCATGTTCAAAGCAGATAAATACCAAAACAAGTGACAAGGGCTCAGGAATAAGATAGAATGTGATGGTCTGTAGTAACTGAGATACCTACCAAGGTTTCCCATGCTATTGTGTTGAACTTAAAAAAAAAAAAAAAAGTTGAGCATGAAGACATGAAGAAAGTTTTTATTACTGAAAACATGCAAACCCTGCATTTTCTGTCAGTACAGTGTGTCTGTCTTGTCTGGGTTTGAATTTGCTTCTGTTGGTGCTCTATGTGCAGGAACAGAAAGTATGAAAAAGCAAGTATTTTGATTTTAACTGTTTTGTTGTTTATTATTTATCTCAACAGGCCAGAAGGCTATGTCAGATCTCTCTTTCTGTAGAGGCTGTGCTGTTCTCTGAAAGATAAATTGGAGCCTATCTCTGTTCTGTTTTACAGGCAGATGTAGGCAAGTTCTGCCCAGTCTGTGAAGGTCTGAGCAGCAGCCAGAGCTAAGCTGAGTGGCCCTGGAGAGGGGGATGAGGTGAGGCTGTGGGTGCCTAACCTCCCTGGTGCAGAACTGGCTCCTGTGCAAGTAGATGTGAGGAGGTGGTAGGAGTCTGGGGTGTTGTGTAGGAAGAAAATACGGGCCTGTTTAGGTTGCTGTAAACATCATTTAATGTATCCCTGGAAATGTTCAAGATCAGGTCAGATGAGGCTCTGAGCAACTTGGTATAGTTGAAGGTGTCCCTGCTCATTGCAGAAGGATTGGACTAGAGCACCTTCAAAGGTCCCTTTCAATCCAAACCATTCTATTCTGTGATTCTATGAAATAAATTCCTTTTTCAAAAGCTTTTGAATTGTGAGAACTGAAGTTTAACCTGTTGAGCAGAGGGATGAAAAACATTTGATGTAATTGATAGTAAATGATGTAATTGATAGTAAATGTGAGTAAATAAAGATTTCTGTCCCTCCCTGCCTGACTTTGGCCACTGGATAGGTGAGTTCACATACATCAGTGCTCAGAAGGAATGTGCATGGTCATATTTCCATGCCTCAGGGAGGTGCTTTAGTAAACATACTCCGTGCATTGCCACAGCTATCTCGGATGTCCTTGGCAGAAAAGCAAGGTGGGAGGATATTGGAGCTGATGGCATTAAAGCTAGTTCAGGTATGCCTACCCCAAAACATGATAGAACATGTGTGGTAGAGGTGTAAAATGAAGGAGCATATCCCAGGAGACATGGGAAAGTTCTTCTATCTCTCTTTGGTTCTTGTTTGCAAAATTCTTCACTTTCCAAAGACTTCGGTTGGCACCACACAGCTAGCAGTGCTATGTAAAATGAACTTGGCATTGGGTAAAAACCATTCTGTCTGTTGCTATCCATCCATGCAAATTGCTAAAACAGTCACAAGCATCCGAAATAGGAATAGGGGACCAGAAAAAAAGTATTCCATTTCAATTACGTGGTTTCAATTACTCAAACCAACTGATTTCTCTTGTTACTCATTCATGAATGTAGTTGTGCCGTATTTTCTTCAATAAATTTCTGTAATTATAAACTCTAAGTACATACAGTGCTGGGGAAAGAAGAGATGGAGAAGATTACATGAATTACTTGTCCTGTGTAGTGTGATTCTAACACATGCAGGTCACTTGTGGCTTTGTATTTGGAAATGCTTGTGCCCTAGGAATTCTGTCACAGTTGGACTTAGGAATAGGTCTTTCTGATGGGAGTGTCTCCTTAGTCTTTTTAAAAGGGACAGCAGCATACACATTAGCTGCCTACAAATGTCATCTCTGTGGGTGTGTGACATGATTAAAATATTCAGGTGTCCTTCCTGGCAGAATAGTAATAAAAACAACACTTTTGATTGTCTTTCATGCAAAGCCAGGAATGGCCTCTCTGGAAATGGTGAACAGTCAGTTCCAAACTTATGTAAGATAAACACTCCATGGAAGTGACTGCTTGCTGTGCTGATTGTTGGTCAATTTGGAGGAGACGGGCTATGACCCAAGGACTTCTCCTCACACCGTTGCCTCCAGTGAAAGTGAAAATTTGCTTCTGTTGAGTGCTCAAGGCCTCAAGACTGCTGATTAGTGCTGCTTGTTTTTTAAATGCTTGTATCACAGAAGGCTCTGCTGCCTCTCAGAGCTGTGCAGCCTCCAGTTTACCAGGTGTTCCTTTTTAATCAGGGCAGTCAATTGCCTTACTGTTTATAAAAGGCTTTAAGTGAGGAAATAATCAGCACTGTCTATTACAGCAAGAATAGGATTTGCAATCAAATAGTGACATGACTAATGTCATCGAAATGTTATTGCATCAGCACTTTCATATTCTCAGGCCACATGCCCCAAATTTGATACAGGGGAAAAGAGTGTGTTAAATCATGTGGCACAGGTTATTAAGTTGCCAGTTTGCTGTAGAGCAAGCTCAGATACTAAGTGAGATCCTTGTCCATCAGGTCCAGTTAACTCAGACATCTCACTGTTGCCCTGAAGCTCACTGCAGCGATAAGCAGGTGTGTGAGCAAAGCTCAGGCAAAACTGGATGCTGAGAAATATCATAGAAACTCCTCCCTGAAGAAGGATCTCCTGAGCTGAAGGGAAAGCTATTTTGAGTAGCAAACATAAGAACGTTCCAGGAAACTACTCCCATTTAAACTAGCATCTAATTATAACTCCCAATTCCTTTCATTTCCATAAGCAATACTTTCTCTTCTAGCTTTTAGTAAGGTTACAGGATAATTCAGGCTGGAAGGGAAATCATGTACCAACAATTATGATATTTCTCATAGATGCCTATTGTATAGGATGGAGACTTGCCTCTTTATTGAATTCTTGATTGTGTAAAAGGAGACAAGGAAACCCCACCTAGGATACAGTACTTTCTAAACATAGTATGATTTTATCTTTCCTTTTGTCTGGGATTTATATGTGGTTTCATTTCTTCTGTATATTTCCTGGGAATCAGCCAGTTATGCTAGAGAAAAAGGGAGTTTTACACTGGGGGAGATCAGTTTTTATGGCTGGAAATGATTCATGAATTGGATTGTCAGATCCATTTTCCCAAATTACATATAGCATTAAGGGCCAGTCTTGGAAGATGTTACAGTCCCAGATGGGGGGCAAGAAAGTGCAATTCAACATGTGGAGAAAGAAGCATGGAACATCCACTCCCTGTGTTCCTGCAGAGACCAGCCAGCATGAGACCACCCTGAAGCATTTGTGGCTTCAAACCAAAGAGCTGAGTCAAAGTGCAGTAAAATATGGCTGTCTTCTTAACATTTCTCTTATCAGTTAGACATCCATCACTTCTCTGTAGAAGGAATGATATTCTCAGAGTGTGAAAGATTCAGCCAGGGATGGTTTCCAGAGAGTTACATTTCAAGTGCGGATAAAGATTAATAAATGTCAGTTCTCTTAGAAGAGTCTAGATGCAAATATGGTCTTTAGAAGCTGGAATCTGTTTTACTCAAGAATTTTGTTTGTTTCCAGTCGCTGAATATACTTTGTCACAATAGAAGTATCAGTTCCTGTGACAGTAGCAGAGGACTTTTTAATGTAATTATGTTACAGTTCCCTAAAGCGTCTAATTTTTTTTTTCCACAAACCTTCTGGGCATACTAAAAGCTGTATTTGCTGAGTTCTTATTCCATAATCCATTTCTGCTTCTAGGGTAGAGTAGAGCAATTTTGCAGAATCAAGGGAGACTGAAAGGATTTCAGTTTTAAAGTGGAGCTTTAAACTCAGTGTTTAAACAGTTGCTTGATTACCTTTTATGTGTTTTCTATCTACTTTGCATGTGTCTTTTCCATGTATTCTGGCACTTGGCTTCTGTTGTGGTTTAGGAATGGTGTTCTCCAATTTAGTGTTCCCACTGAAACCACCTCAAATGATGCACTGCTCTCTCAGTCCCCTCTCTTCCTACCCATGGGTGGCTGGAGAGGAGAACTGGAGAAACAAAAAGTAAAGATGTGTTGAGATAAGAACAATTTACCAGAAACCAGCAATAAGAAACAATTTACTGGAAACAGGAAGAAAACAAAGAGTAACAGCAACAATATTAATAGAAAAAATGTACAAGACAGGTGAGCAGTTCACATGCAAATGCTCACTACCACTCAGAGCCTAAAATACTGGCTCATGCCACACTACCTTGACATGGAAGACACTCCTTCCCCCATTCCTGGAAACTGATGAGAGGTAGTGTAGAATAATCCCCAGGTCCTAACTGTGCTCTCTCCTGGCTATTGCAAAAATTTGCCCTGGCCTGGCTGGAGGCAGGACAGTTCCTTTCTGCCTGGGTTCTGGGCCCAAAAGAGTAACATGGAAGTAACATGCAGTGTCCTGTTATAATATGAGCATATTTCTAGTTATTTACTTTTGGGGGAAGATTGAAAGGTGGGATCATTATCTCAATTTACCTCTAATGCACACATTGGAAAGTTTGAGGCCTCTGTCATGGTTCAAAGAGGGATTGAGAGAGACAGAATCTTCTGTCTCTCTTCCTTCTCTGTAGGATTCTGAATGAGGTTTGTTTCATAGTGACATAGGGCAATTTTGGTTGGAAGACACTGTTGAATCTGCAGAGCAAGTATATCTTCAACTACATCAGGTTGCTCAGAGCCCCATCCAACCTGACCTTGAATATTTCCAGGGATGGGTTCTTCACCACCTCTTTGGGCAATCTGTGCCAGTGTTTCACCACCCCAGTCATAAAAAAGTTCTTCCATACATGCCTGATCGACTTTCTTTAAATTCAAACCTATTACCTCTTGTCCTATCACTACAGGCCCTAATAAATTGTCTGCCTCTATCTTTCTTATAAGCCTGTTTTAAGCAGAGGCCACAATAAGGTCTCTCCAAAGCTTTGTCTTCTCTAGGCTGAACAGTCCCAACTCTCTCTTGTTGATAGCATTATGTATTATTTGAAGGCTAAATAGAAAAGTTTCGTATTTATGGAAAGTAAAACATTCTCAGTGAAGGTTAATCCATAAACAATAGTACAAAAAGCACAGAGAAGAAACAATACCTCTAGAGATTGATACAGGGCTCATTTTTGAGTCACTGGGGTGGATACTTAGGCATAAAAATGTATGCCTGCTTTGCTAGTCATGTGTGTGCCTGCTATAATGTTGTGTGTCCTGAGTGCTGAGGTAAAGGCTACCCACAGCATTCCTGCTGTGTAGGGATTTGGTGCTCTGTGGAACAATTCACTGTTATCAACTTGTGGCTCCACAAAACCAGTGGAGGAGGTGCAGTTGACAGCTGCAAAGGTGATGCAGGGCAGCTCGTGTTGCAGAACACATTTGGGTAGCTCACCTCTGTTTTGATGCCCAAACCAAAGCAGAAGTAGCAGGAGAAGATGGCTCTAAGAAGAAGTTGTATGGATTCAGGCATGAAGAGCTCTTCATGCAAGAAAGACTGAGTAGATTGGCACTGTTTAGAGGCAGTAAGACTAGAGAAATAGAATTCTCTGAGAAACAAATGTGATGGGAAAAGGCAACTTAGATTCCTCTGCTTATTTTCCCCTGTCACACAAAGCTGGTCAATGAAACTGGAAGTCCAAGAGCATAACAGCTCTAAGGTATGCTCTGTACCACATTATAGCTTGGAAATTCATCATCTTATGCTGCCATTATCTTAGCCAATGCTCCAGAAGAATAAGAAATAGAGGCAAATAATTGACTATTGAGAAGCAAACAACTGTATCTAATACCTTCAGTTGTTTTACTTATTAAGCTGTGTAATGATTCATGACCAAACTTAACTGTCTGGCAGTAGAAAATTATTTTTTTTAAGCAGTTTATATGAAGGGAAGAAAGTATGTCTCCACAGCTCTTTGGGAAGCTGTTCCCATTTGGGTGTGAGCCTGAAAACTCCCATTAACTCTCACTTTTAATGCCTGGCTTCTCAGTGTATGGAACACTGGTGAAATGGAAAAACTTAACATGCATTCTGAAACAAATCTGAAATATATCTGGCACTTGGGCGTCCCTCTCCACACATCATCAGGCACGGGAGAAGCTGTACAGAGGGAGGTGGTTAGCACATGAGCTTGAGTCACTGAAGATAAGCATTTCTATAGCAGGCACCTTTGAGGGGAGGATGAAGGTTCTCCAGGGACAGCATAGAAATGCCTGCTGTAGCTAAAAGCAACTCAGTTTTGTCCATGTCTTGTTACTCTTTGTAAGTCAGAAAGTTAGTACAGAGCTACATTATTTCTGTTAATGTATGGACTGAGCACTGACAAAATCTGTATTTCAATTGACTTGGGTTTTTTTTTGATGATGTGCAACTTATGATACACAAAATTGAGGGAGAACTGAAGGGGAGGGCAGATGGTGGGCAGATGTCACTTTGCTCAACAGGGCTGCTGTGCTATACCAACAAACTGAGACCAAAAAGAGTGAGCCTTGAAAGCACATTACAGAGAATATATTATATATATGTTCACAATGACACTTTGGTCAGGAAAGAGTCAACCCAACTTCAGACTGCGTTCAAAAGATTTAAGGTACTGCATGAAACTGCAATGGCTTTCTTATGTGCATTGGATACTGAGATTGTTTTAGGCTGCTATATTATCCCAGTGCTATTGAGGAAACTGGAGAGAACTCCAAGAACAGCCTAAAAGCATGACAGTGAGCTGGATATTCACCTTAGGAAGAGGTTCTGAGAGCAGTGTGTGCAAACTGACAGCTCTACTGTGGGGAAAGTGCATCATTACAAACAGCAGAAGAGAACAATGCTAATGCAACAGAGAATGATTGATTTTAGTTGTTAGTGAGAGGAAGTTGAGAAATTTAAGGATAACAACAGGAAACACTTTCTAGTCATAGGATCTGCTTGGGTTTCTGAAGTGCCTTACAAGGAAAATTATGGTAGTCATGCTAATTGGGGTATTCAGAAATGAAGCTGATGAGTCATTAATAAATATAAAAACCCATGTCACAGGAGTTGTTTCTTTCCTTACCACTTGCTGTTTATGATCATTTATTTGTCTTGAGCCAAATAAAGGTGCATTTTGAGATTTCTATGAATTTGTACTATAAAATAAATTAGAAGAATGGTGCATGTTTCAAAGTACTTGCAGATATCTAAATATTTTAGTATCTTCATTCTCTTTAGGTGTTACCCTGACTAATACAGACAATTCTTGCATGGAGGGGACAATCATTTCCCTTTTTAATGCATCTCCTTGAAGGACTTATTTGTTGCTTACTCCGAGATTGAAATGGTGATGCAGTGCACTGATAGCTTAAAATGAAAATCAGTCACTGATTTCAATTTTAAATTGACAAACTGGCTGACTAACCTTAAATGGCCTTGCTATTGAGGAAAGCAGTAAAGATCACAATTTTCTTCAATCTTTGGTGAGTCTGTAGCTTCCCAGTGAGAGTGTCTGTTAGAGTTTGTTTTTGGATGGAAGTCATTAGTGGTTCATTTCATCCTGCTGCCAGGTAATGAGGGTGGTACTCCTGTGTTCTCCTGTCCAGCCTGCACTGGTGGCTTAGGTACAGGGTATGCTTTTTCTGTCTTCACTAGTGTATGTATTTGACAGACTTTTCCAATTTTTTTTAATGTGATTTCAGCTTCCAAACAATTTGCTGAAGAAGTCTTGAAAGTACACAATGACTACAGGAAGAAACATGGAGTCCCCCCATTAAAACTCTGCAAGAAGTTAAACAGAGGAGCCCAACAGTGAGTTCAGTCCTTTCTTTTTTCTAATGACATTTGTGACACTTTTGTCTGTTAGGGTTGACTGTGTTTACTGCAAAGATATTTGCCTTTTGACATGCTGATAACCAGAGAAGACTTACTGAGTAGAAAGTGAAAGACTCTACTCTTTCATCCCCTCTTTTTCAATCACATAGCAGTAGCTGATCATATGGACACTTCTGTGGTCACAACTGTATAAATCTTTTTTGGAGCCTTTTTCAGATGTGGACTACATCTGTCTGCACTGGTAGGTGTCCTCTGCAGAGGGCAGTTGTCTAAAACCACTTCTGTCAGATGAGGAATTGTCATCTGCAGAATATCTACTCCTGCTGAAATAGTGAGAAAAGGACTTCATGGTAAGAAGCAGTGACTGGTCTAAGATCAGTGGAAACAGGAGGAAGTAATTTCAGATTAATCTGTCTATTTATCTATCTCCCAGCCCCAAAAGTAAAAGGCTTATATGTTCTCTGTTCTGTCAGAAAGGAAACATCTTGCCTCTTCCCCAGGGTTGAAGACTGCACAATGTCTTCTCAGTCTAACATACAGTGGATTCATCTTCCTGCTCTCTGACTTGAGTCTTCCTTACAGAAATTTGAGTCCAATACTTCTCATCCTCCTTACTGTAGTTACAATAACCAGATAATTTCCCTTCTCTTTACAGCAATCTTTTACAAGAAATATATTTAAAAATCTTCTTTTTTTTTTTTCTTGTAATCCTCACAGTACAAAGGAGATAACTGAAGGAGTAAATGCTAATTAAACTGTTCAGAAGACAAATTACACTAAATAGGGGGCAGTTTGATCCCTGCTCTAGACATAAGAACTCCCATTAGCTTTCTACCATAACCATGCAGATTTCCCTGTGCTGGATAATTGGGAGACAGAGATGCTGTAGTCTTTCCAGAACCTGATTTATTATCCCAGCGTGATGGGACACAGATGTCACGCAGATGAATGGGCTCCTGGCTCCTACATTTCTCCCAGGTGGTGTGCTGTACAACACACCATGTAAATGGCTTGTGGCTATGACTTCTGACAGCAAGAAAAATCTTGGTGTTTTCACTTTTTCCTTCTTCTTTCTTTTTCTTTTGTTTTTCTTGACACACCATTGTAATTTGATATAGTATTCCTAAGACATGGAATGCCAGTGACTCATTCACCAACCTTGTAATCTGCTGGGGCTTTCCTTTTGTTCTTCTAAGAGTTTTGTTTTTGTTGTTGTTGTTTCTGTTTATCATGTTCACAGTGAGAAAGAGATTTCATTGACTTGTCAATAGCACTTGTTGGGTCTCAGAAGTGCAACACTTGGTTTGAACAAGTCGGCTTGTATGAATAGTTCAGATTATTCTATCAAATATGCATTGCTCCACATTTATCTCTAAGTGTGCTGTTGCCCTTGCTGGGTATTTTTAGATCCTTCAGAAATTCCTCACAGCCATCTTTGGTCTCAGCTGGCGCCCTGCTGTGATGAACAGCAAGAGGAAACATCTTTTTGGCTGAGGTCTATAACTTAACTTGTAAGAACTAAAAGACATGTTCAGAGACTGCTAAAACTGGTTGATAACAAGAACACTAAATGTTTTGGTCTGAATAAAAGTAATGAAGTTTAAGAAATCTCATATTTGTCAGGACACATTTTGCATATTCCTAAATTAAAAGAAGAACTTCACCTTTTCTTTGGGTATATCCTATATATATATATATATATGCGCACCTTTTTTGTTATGTATTTGGTGTATCTCTGGGTACTTTTCTATGCTTCTCTACCTGTGTTGAAAATGTTTCCTACTATTTTCAGGTCCAGTTATTGTTGCAGGTGAACTGACTCATTGGATCCCTGCTTTAACATGAGATGAGTCAGCCTCGGCAGGTGTCTGTCTCTGACTGTAATGAAGCATAGGGTGATGATCTCAGATGAAAAATCTCATGCTTTCAGCTACCTGAGCTGGAATGGATTAATTACCCTCTGCCCCAAATCCCTGGCAGCTTGATCCATCTGCAATGAGTACTTTGTCCCAGTCCTGCCTCTAACTTGGGATATGAGGATCCTGAGAAAAATTTCAGGACTGTAGAGATAGCATCTAAAGATCCTCTAGTCCAGGATCTAGCAAACTGACAACTGACAAGTTTTCATTATTTCTAAATTAGTAAATGTAGCTAAATACTTTTTTTTTTTTTTGTTTTGGTGGGAGGATTAGGGCGGAAGGAAATTAGAACCTAATGACCAAAGTACTAGCTTGGGTCAAAATGTTCAGCTTGGCAAAATTAATGTCTCTGGCAGCTAGCAGTAACTGATGATTAGGGAAGGAGTAAGAGGACAAAACAAATGGGATCCTTCCTCCATTCTCTTCTCCTGGAAATTACAGATTTATCCTGGAAATTACAGTTTTCCTAAGCAGTAAGTTGTATCCTCATTTATTTGTTGCTGTTGTTTAATATGCCGTGAAGATTCCTCCCCACATCCATAAACTGTGAATTTGCCTCTCTCTTTTTCAAGCTCACGTGCTTTGGTGTCTGCATTGTTCTGTGGCAATGACTTCTGCTGCAGTGTGGAAGCAGTGCTTTGTCTCACTTGAATTTTAGATCTACAACCTTATTACTCTCTGCATTGATACTATAAGAAATAACAAATGGTCTTTCCAATTTCTCTGTCTCTGTACTGAAGCCTTTCCAATGCTGAATAAAGAGAGTAATTGTTTTACCCATGATGTTCTTCTTAACCCTGTTGTTCTAAAAAAATAAAATACATCCCACACTCGCACACATGTCAAATTCTATAGAAAACAGCACTGCTTTTCCCTATGTTGGTTTACACAGTTGTTGCCTCAGAGTCTCCATGTGGTCCCCTTCTCTTCCATCTTGTTGCCTGGTATATTGCTCTTTTTTTTACATTTGACTTTTTTCTTTAATTTTTAAATGTAGGGGGTTTGCATTTATTTTGACTGAATTCCCACCTTTTTCCAGATTGTTATTTTTCCAGTCTCACTGAGAACATTTAATTTACTCCTGTGAGGGATGTAGAAATGCTAGGGGGGACACCTGTAGCAATTGCTGTAGGTACTTCCCTTTCCACCAGCAGCTGTGTCTAAGGATGGCCAGTGGATTTCCAGCTGCTGGCTAAAATGTGGTGCAAGGGGACCTGCCCTTTGATTTCTTCTAGGCTCTTCTCAGAATTTATATAGATGCTCATAAAGGCAGGAAAAATGTGTTTTTCCTTTGCCTAACTCATAGATCTATGTAACCTTAAAGCATCTCTGGCTTCAGGGCTTTTCAACTTGACTTAAACCCATCATCTTCCAGCACAATTTTTGCTTGCATATTCTTCTCTTCCTCCTGTTCCTCCTCCTTTCTGCTCATTGCAGCGGTGGTCCCTGACCCAATGTGTGGATTCCTTTGATAGGTATGCAGAAGAACTGGCTAACACGAGGGTCCTCAAGCACAGTTCTGAGTCTGCTAATGGGAATTGTGGAGAAAACCTAGCATGGGCATCCTATGACCAATCAGGTAAGCTCTCTTCTCTGGTTGTCTCACAGACACCTGGTAAATGCCTTATCTCAAGTACTTTGGGCTCAGAGCATCTAGTAGCAAGAGTGCTGGAGTTTCCTCTACTTCTAAAGTCTATCCAGCACAGCCCAGCCCAGGCTCACTGGGGACAGGCTGGTGGTTTGCAGTCACCTGTGTGTCCTGTGAGCAGGAAGCTTATAGTGTGTGCACAGAGGGAGTAAGGGATTGTGGTGGTCTGTTGTGTCCCTTTGGAGGCGGGACTTGGCAGCTAGGCTGCTCCATATGTCTGTGCTGTGGAGATGTCTTTGGTGGTACCTGTGTGTCCATGGCAGGAGAGAAGGGAGTTGACAATGCCCCCTACTTCACCTTTATCCTTAGTTTGTCCTAGCCAAAGAGAGGTCTGCCCACAGCCCAGCTGTGGTGAAGGAAGTGGAAAAACGTCTCTTGCACACTGCACAGCAGCTCCTGCTTGTGGGGGCAAAAGCAGGGGATGGGACACCAAAGTGACAGTTGCTAATGTCCTTCTACTAGTATCTCCCACTCTGACAACAAACAGGCATTAAGCCCTTTTCCACTATTACATTTTTGAAATCTATTTTACTTCATGTATTTTCTGATTGTAAATGTAATATGTAACTGGGAGCCTTTGGTTTGAGTACCCCAGGAGCTGAATTTTGGTCAGGCTGACAGCCTGCAGTGAGCCCTCAGCTGGAGAGAGATTCAGCAGGCTCTTCCCTCCTGCCTCCTTCCAGCAAGCAGGGCTCATACCTCAGCCTGCTGGGACAGCAGGTGGGATATATTACAAGTGACCACTTGACTTCTTTATTCCAATCTACCCCTGGAATTTCCAGCACAACCCCCAAGAAACAGAAGTTCATTTCTGCAGGCTGGAGGCTCTGTTTGAAGGACCTGGAAATTTTAGTGAATTTTAGTCCCAGGGATGCTGTTTGGTTTCTTTTCAAGCGCCAACTCTAGTCCCAAGTGGGTACATTTTCATGTTGAAAAAGAAAGCCATGGAGGAAAAATACAATTTGATCTGCTCATATTTGGCATCCTGTCCTCTGCAAGGGTATGAGGAAAGGATTTGGAGCAGCATGGGAAAACACAGATGTATGGCAGAGTTTACATAGTGGCTATGACTCACTGACTGAGCTTAGTTCCTTCTTCTTGTTTGTGTTAATGGCCTGTGCTCCCTCCCTCGAGGTTAAAGCTGCAGAATTCCCATTTAGAGAGCTGGAAACATAACACACATATCCTTCTACATAATGTCTATCTTTTCCCTGGATCCGGTTTGTTTTCTTCATTGCACAATTTCCATACATAACTTTCCAATTTTGAGAAGTTTTGCTGCTTTTTTCTACAGGATTAAATGCCATGTTGAGAAAATTAAGCTACATTCTCTTTTGTTCTGAGAAACATTTCTACATTTCCAATGCAGCAGGATCACTCAAAGTACCAGAATCAGAAAGCTAGTTCTTCAAAGAAAGTTATTTTCTTATCTAGGTGTAGTCTTCACCTCTGTGGAGTGGGTTCATTCTTCCTCTTTTTGTCATATAGCTCCCTCTGGATAGTTAATTTGTACTCTGTTCAATGAGGCTGAAATTTGGATTAAGACATCCATTCAGGGGCTTAACGAAGGCAGGCAGTGTCTTCTGGTTTCTTTCCCAGATAAGGCAAGACTCAATAAACCTCTAGAATACTCTGTATTCTCTCTCAAAAACTGATACTGCTGTTTATTTGGGCCCTTGCTGAGTTCTGTAATAATGCCAGAAGATGCATTTCTTGTTTCAGGGAAGATTTAAGCTTTCAACTATAAAGCCTTCTAATATGACTCCTCTCCTGGTACAAGAATACCTTGAATTCTATTCAGGATTTTAGAGTTACATAGCCTAAAGCTGCTGCTAGAAATATGTTTATCCCTGTAATCCAAGAAATAGTTGACAGCTGTTTCCTCCTTCCAGTCCTGCAGGAAATGCTCTGTGGCAGACTTCTCTTTGTCTGTGTTCAAATAAGTGAGCTGTCTTCTGCCACTAATGCGAGAGACCACAGCCTGCCTTGGCAGCTGTGCTATGTCAGGCTTCTCAGGAAGCCTCATCTCACTTCTTGTGATTTGGGAGGCTGAAGGCAAGCACTGGATGTGTGAATTCTCTTTGGGATGGCTGGTGTGGCTGAGAAGAACATGCCCTGTTGCTGGTGGAAACACTGCGGCTTATGAACTCTCTAGAAAGCTCGTGAGAGAAATCCAGTCAGCTATCCCCCAGATCTGTCATGGGAGGAACCTGGGTCTCCTAAGGTTGGGACTAGTGTGCAGAACAGCACAAGCACTGTCTGTCCAAATCCTGGAGGAATGTGCTTTGACTGAAGGCCTGCCTTGATGTATCTCTTGCTGTCTAACATCAGGCTCATGCAATACTGTTAAATAAAGTAAAATAAAACAAGGACCTGCATGAGGGATGTTGAAAGTAGAGAATTACTTCCAAGAGCCATTGGTATGACTTTAGTCTAGGTAGATATTTTATTTCAAAAGCAATGTTAAATCTACCTTCTTTCCCCTAAGAATGGAAGGAATGTTGTGAAAACTTAGTTTTTAAGTAGATCATCAAGGTGCTGCCCCTTTGCAGAGAAATATGGTCTGTGTGATTCTATTAGAATGTTTTTAGCAACTTAGTGCAATTACTTGAGGATTTAAACGTTCTTTGGTGTGAGGAGAAACAGTAAGGGTGGGCCCAGAGAAGTTAAATGTTGAGGGGAGCTGAATACAGGAATAGGACTGCCACAACATTGTGTTCCCAAGGGTGAGGCTGGGAATGTGTTTCCAGCCTTATGCACACATATGGCATAGATGTGTTTATGTGCAGAGCAGCACAAACAGATACAGTCAGTATTTAAATGAACAGCACCAGTGGCCTCTTCCTCTTTTCTTTTCCAGCTGATTCCAGTGTATGTTCCAATATATGTTACTGGAGTATATATAAGTAAATTAATATAGTATATAAAAATACAAATATCTATTTCTCAGTAAATTATTTAAAAGTAGATATATCTTTTATAGTGTTAAATTACATGTAATAATAGACATAGAATTCCAGTGTGCATCTCAGCAGTAACTAAGCTCAGACACTGAAGTCTGCCCAGTAGCTGTCCCTGGATCCCAATCTCACCAGTAGCTTGCACCTGGACATACCAATTCCTGAGGCTGCAGTTCCATTCCATTTGCCAGTACAGTACATCTCACACACACAGGTCCCTGGCTGCTGACCAGAATCCACCCTGCAGTGGCTATATACTGCTGTAGCACTTCCTCTCAGAGCACTTCACCTGCTCACCAGCAGGTCCCTCTCATGCTTTGCTGGTGCTGTAGCTGCTGGCACCACAGATACAGAGGTCCCTGCAAGCCTTGGTCTGGTCCCTGTTGTTGGCACTCACACCCTCAACATCCACACAGAATGGAGCTCTTTGCCCAGGAGAATAGCTAGAAATGACATTTAATGGGAAAACAGGACAACTGATGAGATGCAGAGCATGGACTACTCTTGTCTGGACAAGAGTAATGGCACCTGTTTACACGCAGTCACCCTGTGATAATGGAGGGGACGTAATTTAAACTGTTAGTCCTACATATGGGCTGAGCCTGCATCATCACTCCTCTGACCCTCTGAGGAAGCAGTCAGTGTGGTCACATTGCAAGCATTGTGTAAATAAAATCAAATCACTATGCTGATTCTGATCCTAATCTTGGGCAAAACTATACTTGGACACTAGTTCAAGGGTTGTTGCATCAAATTTTCATGTGAGGAAGATTGTCCATCATGATTGAAACTCATTAGAGTGAGATTCAGCCTGTTCTGTAATGAACATCTAGTAAGGTTAGCTGAGCAGGTCAGCAGTGAGCTGTCTCTTACTGGGAGAAGGGTGGAGTCAAACTGTGTTTCCATAGTGAAGGTGTTGAAACTCTGAGTGTGGTTTACAGCAGTGCAAAGAGGAAGGGTGATAAAAAAAGCCCAGCAGAGTATTTATGAATCAGTTCCACAAGCAGAGCAACAGAAGAGAAGCTGCAGCTCTGACTGCAGGGCAGATCCATGTGCTTCTTGAAAGGAATAAACTTTATCATTTCTGCTCTGATCAGGAATGAGGGATGTGAGCAAATTCTTTTCTGTGCTTTTTTCCTTCTGACTGAAAAGCATTTTGAACAGCAACAAACTTCTTCTGTTTGGGGGGAACTTTGGGAGCAGGGGGAGTGGTTTTCAACAAAACATTGAAAAGCAATGTTTTGTTGAAACATTGTTGAAACATTTTGACTGCATCATTTATTCTGTAATACATTTAAATGGAAATATTGTGGTCAGTTTTCTGAACCAGTAAGTCTGGGGATGCAAGTTGCTGCTAAAGCTGATAAGCTTAGTGCACTCCTGACTCTTGTGCTGTTTTCCCTCTGGCAGCCTGGGTGTCACTGGATTCAAAACAGGGATTTTCCTTAGTCCCCTGTGTGCCAGCTGCCACATTCAACACTGGTTTGGCTTGTGTCCCACCAGGGCATTGTTTACTGTTGCACAAAGGGCAAAGAATCAGAAGAAAATATTTCAGAGGAAAGAGAGACTAGGTACCTTCTTGTCTTCTCATGTGGTGAAAACTTCCACATTGCACTCCCCCTCACTTCCTATGCCATGTGACAGATATAATTCATTCCCTTCACTTACAAGACACTTCTTTAACATCATTTCAAGACAGCCAAAAGTTTCCTAGTCCTTTGGTGACCTCTTTTGCTGGAAAAAAAGTCAGTCTTTATTTTCTCCCAGCTTATGAGGCCATGATTCTTTTAATTCAAGGATGATGACTATGTAATGAAAACTTGATCCTGCATGTGAAAAATGGAGAATAGTGATCACCTTCTTGGCTTTAGCTGCCTGGCCTCAGTCAGTTGAAAGCTTTCATCCTTGAAATCTGGGAATTAACACATGATAGACTGTGCTGCTCAACTATGCTCATTTTCTTTCAGGTACAGGATAGAGGCAGTCTTACCTGATGCCATTGCTATCTTCCTTGAATTAGAAAGCAAACAAATTTTCAAATGATAGTATTCTTTAAATTAAAAGCAAATTAATTATGAAGAGATAGTATTTTTCAAAACTTCTGTGTGCCCTGCAATACTTGTATTATGGAAATTTTAAGTTCTGTCACGTGCAGCCTAGGCACACTTCTCAGAGCTACAGTAAGCAGAGTGGGAGTGACTTTCTCTTTAAATACTGTTTATACTACATCACACTGATACATTAACAGAGGGAATAAAAAGCTGGAAGTGGTGAGAATGCAGTCCTACATCTGCTAAAATCCTACTGATGTAGTATAGTCACTTCAGCACTTCTACACATAAAATACATGGGCTTCATAAGGCCTGATATATGTCAGCAGTCACATTCTTTACTTCTGTTACACCCACCTTACCACAAACCCATCTAAATCCTTCATAGCCATGAAATCCAGAGTGGGACAGGATGATCTGTGTGGTTTGTTGTGTGTTTTTTTACTAGGTGCTTTTTCTTTTCCCCTTGTATTACATAAAGGTCACTATTTCTACTTTCTTTTAGTCTTCATTTTAGCTTTAGTGTGAGTAAGAAACAAACAAACAAGTATGTGTTATAATACAGGTCTGATGGGTTTGGAGAGCATGAAAATAAGAAAATAATTGTTATTCCTGATACTTTTACTTTGGGAGGCAAGAGATGTTTTGTTACCTTTTTATGTAGAAAAAATAATTTACTCTACTAAGCTGTATTCCTAACAAGCAGTGTGGCGTATAAGTTCATAGTATTTCCAGTTCATAAGCCTCTCTAGAGATGGCATTTCATTAAATATTTGCTTGTCAGCTAGGCCTCTGACAACCAGCTTGCCAGGCTAACAGCATCATCCTTTTAGCTGACTTCAGTCATAACAAACTGAAGTTTGAAGAGGTGAACGCAGTGTCTGACTTGTAGAAGTGCGCAAGTTTAAGACTTCTTGCTGCAAAATAGCAAGGCATGAGTCATTGCTCTTCTGCAGCCAACAGTCCACCAGGGACCAGCATTCTTAACAGCTTTGGCAGCTTGCTTTGAAATCTCCTGGCCTTGCCTTGATGATGCATCCTGGAATGCTAAGCAGAAATTTCATTATCAAGGTTGCTCGGGGAAAAAACCTGACCCCTCTCATCCCCCCAGTGTTTGACACAAGAATTTCCTAACAACCAGTAATGGAAAACAAGAAACATTTGGCATTTGTCTGCACAGCATCTGCAGATTCTGGTCTGAGCTCCATCCCTGGGTGTAGTCATAGTCCTTATACAGCTGTTGTCAGGGAAAGCCTTGCATGGGACCAGACAGGGCTGGAAACACAGACTTCCACACAGAAGCAGCTCCTAAGAATGAATGTTTGAGGTTTCTGTAGTTGCCCAGATTATAGTGCCTCAAAATGGACCTTCACAATGGCTTTGGTGCTAGGTAGAAACCACTAAAAATAAATGCACTCAGGAATCTTAAATATTTAATGCTTTTGAGAAAATGGGAAACTAAAAGACATCAGATATTGAATTTTTCTTTGGTTTACCTGGAGCTGGAAGGGGTAAACATCCACAGGTGTGGCCTTTTGTTTAGAAAATGTAGCACTGAGGCATTTTCAAGCACATTTCAAGAGGAAGAAGCTGGTGAAAGCTGTATGTTTAAGCCTGAACACAGGAGCACTTATGTAAGATGAGGGAGATATTTCTTCATTACCTTCCAAGTTGAAAGTTACAAAAGATCTTACTCGCCAGACTGTAAGTCAGCTACACTTCTGTATTTATGCCATGATTCTGCAGCACATTTCTTATGTCTTTCAGGAAAAGATGTGGCTGATAGATGGTACAGTGAAATAAAAAATTACAGCTTTCAAAACCCAGGGTTTTCCTCAAGGACAGGTAAGTTTGGACTGGGAACTCTCTCTTCTTCTACTATTATGCTAAAAACTGACAAAAGTCTAAAAAAACCTGAGAAATTAGAAACTACGCAAACTTTGTAGGGGTTTTTTAGTACTGCATTTTTCCTCCTCCAGCTTCAAAGTTTCGAATAGGCAACTTATTTTAAAGGCAAATTAATTTGTAAGAAATACTAAATTGGAATCATATAGGAGTCTTACTAAATATACTGTGTTGCTGTTTACATTGACATGTGATTTCTGCTGAATTATATCACTCCACTCACAGAGATCACTTCAGCTAAAATTTGGAGGCTGGGAACAGGTCATAGGCTGCATATTGACAATCTAGCGCAAAACTAATTTGAGAACATTGTTCCTCAAATAATGCTCAAGCAAGAGAGATATACCTGACCTTGTTTTCAGGTTGAGAAAATCACTCTTTTCTCCCTGATTTTGGGATTTGCCTCTGCACAGTGGGAACAACAATCTAGGGGTGGCTATTAAACTAGGAGAAGAAGCAACAGAAACAGTGGGATTTTTGAAGTGCAGCACATGCAGACACATGGGGGAGTATGAGATGGTTGAAACAAATGAATAATAGTCACTCTCAGATTTGCTGTTCACCCTGCAGGGATTCAAGACTGTGATGTCTTTGTCAAATTTTAAGTCAGATCACTTACCAAACTACTTCTTTCATGATTCTTCTGCTACAAATTCTCATTTGGATATAGGACATGGAAATAGCAATAGTGGTATGAAAACAAATCAGATTAGGTGTTTTCAAGGCAAAATGCTAGAGGTAGGGTTGCTTTTCATGTCCTTAGCTTGTTGTCATGTTAGATAAAGAAGCAGCTGTGTATTGTTCTTTTTTCTCCCAGCACCTCACATGTTTAAGGGGATGTTACAGATTTAGTATCTAAAGGGAATGTTTTTGTTTCTCTCTCTTTCTTCAGGTCACTTTACAGCAATGGTTTGGAAGAACACAAAAAAGATGGGAGTTGGAAAGGCATCTGCTAGTGATGGCTCAACCTTTGTGGTGGCTAGATATGATCCAGCTGGAAATGTAGTAAATCCAGGCTATTATGAAGAAAATGTTCTTCCTCCAAGAAAATAACTTTTTTTAATTTTTAAGGTAGTCTTATTGCTTAATGACAAGTGAACCAGGATTTGGACCTAACAGTGTTTGAAATGAAGCCCAGTTCAATGAAATCTCTTGTTTGATACTGCTATTCATGTCTCAGTGTTGAGGAAGCAATTACATGTTGCTTGAGTCAATCTGCACATCAGGAAAATCCCTGTTGTTTCTGAAGGGACCTCAATTTATTTGAGGATGAACTATATGCAGCATTTCTGAAGGATAAAATGGGTAAGTTTTTTTTTAATTGTTTGCGTGAACTCTGTGTCAGCATGTGAGTAAGCACATGTTGAATGTCTATTTTTTTTTTTTAAACAAACACATGCATAGCTTTCTGTAAACTGAAGAACCAGCTTGTAAATATATTATGTGCTCCCAGCTGTCCAGTACTTTTAAATAACTGTACCTCTGTTGCTCTTCCTGCTGTTGTGGGGCCTACTCTCTGCAGATGGAACACATGCAAAACTTCCTGTATGAAAGGTACATTTGTAAAATGTAGTGGAATTCAGACCTGTGTGTTTTTATTAAGATCTCACAGAACACTAAAAGGCTGCTGGTAAAACTGTAGCCATGAAGCAAGCTGTAACTAATGCATGATCTAAAAAAAACCCCTTAAATTTTTTTAATCCCATTTTAGATGCTGATATATAAAATGTGTTTGAGATGAGTGTGTTTTAAGTTCAAAGTGCATCCTACAGTTTACAGTATGTATCTTGTATTATAATCAAATTGTTTAATGCCATTGCAGAAAATAAAGATTCTACTTTTTTGATGTTTATGCACAAAAAAAGTTTCTTTGATGGTGCACTTTGGATTTTATTTCTCAGTAACTTATTTTTATTTCCTAAGGAATATCTTTTGAAGGTGTCATAAAGGTCTCACTATACAGGTGATAACATTCCCAAATCATCTCATCTCCTTTGATAACAACAGTAGGGGTATTCACATTGTCATAATTAAGGGATGTTTGCTCTTTATTCATATTACTCAATAATAGTACTATTTCACATGCCGTATTGATGCCTTGAAAACAATGAAGATTTAATTTCCTTAAGAGCAAGCCAAGCAAAAATTCTGGGGACCCTCTTTTCTCTGATTAAATGTGGATTGGCCAGGTTCATATACTGTGCTTCATTTTGGGGGTTTGCTTTCTTTGTAAAAGTTTCTCTTGACTTTTGCTGAGATTCTGTATGCCATTATCTGGTTCATGGACAGTGCCATTACAGAAAAACTTCTTTTTGTTTACACAGTTGTAATAAACTGCACTCTTATGGCTTGATTATATGTCACTGTGATGCTGTTTGTTACAATTTTTTTCTGTAACCAAGAATTTGACATGTATCATGAACAACTGAAAAATAAATATTTTTGAATATGAACTACTCAAGTCTTTGCTGTTACCTGATTCTTAATTGAATAATCCTCAGATTTTTTTTTCCAGGACATTAACATATGACATTATTACTTTTGTAACATGGGGGGAAATGAAAGCAGCAACGATTCTAGTCCAGGAAAGAAAGACCTGTTACGAGAGGCTAAATCATACAGCAGATTCTAAACCTTCACTTCATACAAGGACTGAGTGAAGAGTTGAAGCTGAAGAGGATCTCCTCTTCAGAGCTCCTCCTCTGTACCTTGTTTCATTCTGCTGCTCCCTCTCTCAGCTGACGTGTTGTCAGTAAAGAAAACCCACTCGACTCCCACTCAGGGGTGTGTGTGTGTGTGTGTTCCAGGAACTGCAGCCTTGGGGCCTTCCTCCCCTCAGCCCTCAGCTGACAAGAAAGATGTTAATGAAAATGGGACTTTCTAAAATAAAGAACAGGCTTGCTGCAACTGATGTAAAGTTAAAATCTGATGTCATAGAAATTGGCAGAGTTAAAATACTCTAGTTTTTCCTAATGACTTTCATGCTATTGACCCTATGATTCCTTGAATGATTGATGCAAAACTGTACATATTGTAGTTGTGTGAGTCAAGTCAGAATCTTTCTCTGCTGCCACCTAGATTTTATTTTAAGTTCAGAGAGAACTGGGAAGGTAGGTAAAGAGAGGACAAAACAAAGCTTTGCTTATCTTCATTTAAATTCTGTATCAATTTTAATAAATTTATCATTTTATTTAAAATTAAATTTATCAATTTATTTAAATTGATAATGGCAAGTGAACTTCTGAAATTTTCAGACGGACTATTTTGAAGGGGCATCAGGAGTGACTGGAAGAAGCACAAACTCAGATTGCCTCAGTGCATGCTTTATGCACTCCACAAAGAGTCAATGTAAGTACGACTGCAATCATTTAAAAAACCCCAAACTGTTAATTTACTTCTTCCTGACCCAAGATTATGATGCTGATACCTTCTGGAAATGAACCCTGGCTGTGCAGTAAGCCATGGTGTATGTAGGAGTCCAAATGCAAAGGGAGGGGTAATGTTGCTGATGTGACTCATTCAAAAGCCACATGATTTTTGGGAATTGTACACTAAACCTTGACTTGCCAGCCATCAATATTAAAAGACTCTGTGTTGGTGTATTGCCCCTCTCTCTACCACATCTTGGAGAGCTGTGGAGATTGGGAGGTGGAAAAAAAAGGTTACTCCTGTCAGGTTAGAGCAAAACAAGGTGTTCCTCAGAGTTTTAGAGGTAAAAGTAACATTTGTCCTGGGAACAAAGAATAGGCTAAATTGAGAATAATACCTATTTTAGAGGCTTGCAGATGATTTCTAAGGTCTTTTTGCAGCAGGAGGAGGAGAAAGAGAAGGGAGAGGAGAAAGAGGAGGAATACTTGTTGGTCTGAGGCTTAATTTCTAGTCTTCTGGCTTAAATAATAACAGAACATTTGGGGAAGAAATGGGAATGGTCTTTAAAAAGTGCTGCTTTAAAAGGAAGTCTACATTAAGCATTTTCAATTGCCAGCTTCCCTCCTTTACCTTCCCAAAAGGACATAACCTCTTCCTGAGGAGACATGAGGCTGTTGGTTGACTAGGAGTCCATCATGACCTGACAATGTGCATTTACAATCCAGAAAGCTAACTGTGTCCTGGGCTGCATCAAAAGCGGCGTGGCCAGCACGGCAAGGGAGGGGATTCTGCCCCTCTGCTCTGCTCTGGTGAGACCCTCTCCCTGCTCCCAGAGTACTGCATCCCTGGAGCATCGGGGGCTCCTGTTGGACTGAGTCAGGGGGCTGGAGCTCCTCTCCTGTGAAGACAGGCTGAGAGAGCTGGGGCTGATCAGCCCAGAAAAGGGAAGGTTACTGGAAGACTTTGTAGCATTCTTCCAGTGTGTAAAAGGGGCCTGCATGAGAGCTGGAGAGGGATTATTAGAGTGAATGTAGTGATGTGGGGAATGGCTTGAAACTGACTTAAAAGAAGGTAGGTTTCGATTAGATATTAGGAAGAGATTCCTCACTGTAGGGGTGGTGAGGCCCTGATACAGATTGTCCAGAAAAACTGTGGATACCCCCATCCTTGGAAGTGTTGAAAGCCAGGCTGGATGGGGCTGGCAAGGATTGTAACGAGATGATTTTTAAGGTTCCTCCCAGCCGGACACGTTCCGTGACTCTATGATCAGATAGCCCCTTAGTCCGGCCCGTAGCTCGCAGTCTCTGACCATTTTCCTTGCCCGGCACGCCGGTCCCGCTGGAGCACAGCCCTGTCCCGGCCGTGTCCCGGCGGGTTCCCGGGAGCGCAGTTCCCGGCGCGGGCGGCAGGGGACAGCCGAGCCCCGCGCATCCCGCCCGGCCCCGCCCGGCCTCGGCCGTGCCCTCCATCCACGGCGGAGCCGCTCCGGCGGGGCTTTGGGGCTCTGCTGCACGGGTTTGACTGAGAATGCGGTGTGGAAGCGGTTTAACTGAGCCCGCCCGGATATACAGTGAGATAAAGTGATGGGAACGGGGAGCGGATTTATCTTCTGTCCTGGTTTGGTGAGCCCGCTGTCTGTACCTGTAGCTGTGGCTCGGGGGTTGCAGGTCCGCCCACACCTGCATCCAAAATTCACATTAAGCTGCCAGAAAACAAAGCAACAATGTAGAAATTCACAAAAAGCGTGCGTTTAATAAAGTGTGCTGGCTGACGCAGTTCTCGGTGTGGTTTTGTGGTCCCGAGTCGGTATTTAAACGTCGTCTCTGGCCTCAGGCACAGGGAGAAGGAGGTGCTGGATACCTGTACGTGGACTGAGGGTGTCCGTCGATGCCTTGGACATGGCAGAACACAGAGGAGGGAATCACTGCTTGGAACGCTGCTCCAGAGCAGCTTGGTTGGGCCTGGAGCGCTTCCTCCCGTCTGAGGGAAAGCAATGTCCTTCCAGGCTGCAGTAGGGGGTGTAGATGGCTTCCCCACTCCTCCACTCCTCCTGCCTCCACTGTTCTTCATCCTCCCCCATTTAGTTAGGTTTTCTGCAAAAGAGAGAAGAAACCCCCTGCAACAGAGTTGGCTTTTTGTGGGATTGCCAAGAAGGGCTCATTTCACTTATGACAGTGGCAAACTCCTGTACAAAATACCTATCCCGTATGTTTCTTATCCAAAGCAAACAGCTTAGAGTGCCTGACGTGCTTCATGTCCATGCTGTGCACCAGCTGAGTCTCCTCTCAGAAGCCTCAATACAAAGGCTATGCCAAGTGTAAGGAGCATGAAGGGATTTTCCCGTGCCCTTCCATCACAGATACCTTACCAAATATCTTGCTCCAAGCACAGTTAAATTGTGGGAAATGTGTTGAGTCACCATCCCTAGAGATATTTAAAGGATTCAGAGTTTCAGGACATGGTTTAGTGCTGGAATTGGCAGTGCTGGATTCATGGCTGGATTTGATAGTCTTAAAGGTCTTTTCCATCATAAAAGATGGAAACATCATATGTTTCTCTGTTTCTATGAATTGTTTCTCCAACAGGCTGGCTATTTCTCTCCTATATTTGATAATGACTTTTGGCTGCTTGCCCACTTCCCTTGACAAGTGCAGAGCTTGCATGTAAAGCTCAAAGAGTCTTATGCAATTATTTTGGTTTGTGTTGTCTCTCTTTTCCTTGGTTGGGAATTGCTAGTGAACACAGTGCCTTCAGGCTGTAATTTCCTGATGCATATTTTCTGAAACCATGTGAGGGATTGTTCCTGATGAGCTTTCCAGGAGCCTGCTACAATTGTCTAATTATCAGCCAGTTATAGCCTTCAGCTTCTTGCCACCCTTTTTCTCTTGTCGTTCAGGATTGTTTTATTTTTCCCTCTTGGGATTTGAGTGCTAATATGGATCATGGAGTCTCTGACAGTAGGTGTCACAAGTTTGTCTGGGTTAGCACAGAAAAATGTCAGGAAGAGAGGGCCCTGAGCAGTAGGGATGCTTCATTAGAGGGTTTATATGGTACCTATATCCTAGACCAGGGCTTACCAAAGGATAGTCCAGGAGACAGCAATGACTGTTCATGGGAGTGTATCACCCTTATGGTACTCTTCAGTAAAGACATGATCTGGTGGGCAGAGGTCATTGTGAAATTCCTGGGGCTGAAGGTGGCAGGTGGCTCAAAGAACATGGGAGGTTGACAGAAATGTCAGCAGGACTTCAGAGGTTCCTTCTGTGCATATCTTGTTCATGTAGCAGAGAAGACAGGGGAGATGCCCCAGCTGTGTCTGAAGTGAGTCGAGGACTCTTAGGGCTGGAAAGATCATTCAGCAACACAGAGCTGTTTTGACAGACCTGTGTACCAACACATCCTGCCTACCACTTAGTCAGCGGGAAGGTACATCGTTTCAAGGAACCTGACCATAATTTCTGGAGGCTGCTTTATTCCTGAGCAAAGCAATATTGTGCATTTCTATGAGCTTTCTTCTTAGCTGCCTGCTTTCCCAGCCTCCTGCATGCAGTGCTTCAGGTCTTTGTGGGGCCATGCTCTAGCCTGCAGAGGCCTCAGTAGGAAGAGTGAGCCTGAGGGTGATGTTTCCCTCTTTTCTGAGGACTTAGGTAGAAAAAGGCAATTTATGACTGTGTTCGTGGAGCTAGGCATCTATCCAAAGAAGGATGTTGGGATCCTTGCCCTGGTTTTATGTGGTGTAAATGACCAGGAGTGGTCTGTGAGAGCTTTGAATTCCCCTCTTCTGATTGCTGAGAGATTTCCTCCCCAAAACTTCAGCTGGCACTGTGGCACCCTCAGGGTCTGCAGCCACTCTGGGTAAGGAGAGATACTGTCATGAATTCCCAAAAAGATCACAGTCTCCTGGAGCCGGTGGTATTCAGAGCTTTCAAAGATCAGAGGCAGCTTGAAAGATCATAATTCTTTTCCTCAGCCCCTGGACTGCCAGCTTTGTGCTGTCACAAAGCTCTGCTTAATATCATTGCGCTTTACAAGTAAAAACAGGGTCTGCTTGCTGGCATGGTACCTTTCGCACAGGATCTCTGTCCCTCTCCTCCTTCAAATAATAGGATTTAATGAGCAGAACTGAATAGTTGTGTTTACACATAAAACCTCCCATGCATTTATCAAGGAGGTGTCCAAAAGCTTTGGAAAAACAAGAAAAAAATTCTTTTCTTTCTCTGTCTTGTAAACTTCTATAAAATTGATTTCAATAGGAACTCAGTGATTGTTTCTCCCTTGCTATAGCTGGTTTCAGTGTGCCACTGTACTCAGAAAAATGTATTATATATGTTAGCAATTATTTCTCTATGCCCATCACAATAGCTGAGGAGTTAAAATTGCTAATGATCTTTCCAGCAGCCCGGCTATTTTTCAGCTGCTCACTGAGGCCATTAATCAACATACCCAGGACTGCTTGAGCAACATTTGCTAGCAATTAACCTATGGGTATGGGATTTTTTTTTTTTTTGTTATTACATTTCTGTTCTAGTCTGCACATCAAATAAAAGATGTATCCTAACACTGCTTTTGCTAATTGAAGAGTCTAGAAAACAAAGGTTCTCAGGCATACATGGACCAGCTTGCTATGAGAAAAGAGGGCACCCAATATGCTGGGAAAATGTTACATTATATAGATTCTCAGATTGCTGAACATTACCTGATCTCTTGCTTTCTACTTGTTCTTCCTATTATATAGTTGATAGAATTGATATCTGAGATGTGTTGCTTTTAGTTACTATGTATTTTAAAATATTTTCTGAAATACTCCCTTGGGAAGAAAAGGAACTGTGTATGTGTTCCCCTGTCCTTTACACTGCCTTTACACTCAGTGACTCAGCCACTGAGTGATCACCTCATTTTTCACTAGCGAGATGCAGCACCAAATATTTCTAGTATTACTTAAGTGGTGTCAGTGAAGTTACACCTGGGGAAATCTCCCCCTCTAATATATTCTACTCTCTGCAAAATATATTTGACTGGAAAATGTTACTGTGTGACTTTGTAGAGTTTCTTTATGTCACAGAAGAAAAGAAACAAGAAAGTTAGTGAGAAATTGAAGAAAGGGTTTGCCTCCCAAATTATTGCAGGGAACTTTTTCTGGCTTGCAAGGCTTTGTGAGATTGCAGATTAAAGATGTCCAAAGGAACAAACACCATAAGCAGAGCTGGTGCGGTATCCTACTTGTATGGATATGACTGCAGAGGACCTCTATCTCCTATCCTAGCATCCACTGGTAGTTCTGTATGGAGATGGTCCAGAAGCCTTAACATGCCCTAAAGCTGGAGTGACATCAAGTCCTGCAACTGTGATCAGAAGCAGCTTAGCTAAAGCAGCACATGCACCAATGGCCAGATCGCACCAGCAGACCCACTTCTGTTAGCCTTGGTGAGCAGTAAAGGGAGGCTTTTCTACCTGGAAAGGAGAATTTTTCATGTGTACATCGTTCTGCTGGTGTTATTTCAGAAGTGCAAGAGGAAATAGTGCAGTCCTCTAGCACAGCCAGTAGCAGCTTTGGATCCTGGCAGCGAAGGAAGGGCTAGTAAAAGAATTAAATTACCCGCCTTTGAATTACCTCAAAAATGTTTCAGAACCCTTTTGCATCACTAAGATATACCTTTTGGTTAATAATAAAGACAGGAGGATAATAATAAACTTATTACTAAAGTAGTCATTTCAGAATTCCTAATTTTCTTGTCAACCCAAAGTTTCATGTTTGCTGTGTATTTTCCCTCACCCCAGACCTTGCAGGGAATGTGTTCATGCTCGATCTTAGGTTAGACTGAAATCCAACATCACCAATTTTGGCAACATTTGTCATCCAGCCATGCAATTCTAATACAGAGGCCTCTAAAAGAAGCCTAAATATAGTGATTCTCTTGGCCCTTATTTATGTCAGAGACAATGCCAGTTTCTAGCCCACATCGTTGTGGGGGAAGGAGACTTCAACATGTGACACAAAAGCAAACAAAAAAATAGTCTCCCAACACATTCAACATAACGTTCTTCCTTTCTTTTGGAGTATGACTCATGTGTTTTAAATGATTAGTAGAGTCTCAACTTCAATCCCCACTCAAAATAGCCCTGTTACCTCTGATAAGAGAGGAGGATGTCACTTTACTGAGTGTGGCAGCCCTTCTTATCTGCACTGGAATGAAAAGGCAGGGGAAAAGTGGGCAGGCCACATGCCTGAAAAAGAGACAGTTTAGTTCCCCTGAGCTCATTTAATATCTTCAGCTCTGGCAAGTGTGAGATTTTGGGCTGAGGGACAGACCTTTCTGAGAGAGCAGTACAAGCTGAGTTAAAGAAACAGGAGCTGACACCAGGTCTGAGTGTAATGCAACCTAATTAAAATAAAGAGTGGTTGGAAATGTGTTTGGTTATATTCTGCAGGCAATGAAAGGCCATTTTCCTAAAAATGCTGTCCTAATGATTTGCCCAATTTATATTCTTGTCTTTTCATTTATTAGTTACCTAAACCTTATAAAGCAGAGCTTTCTCCATCCTCATGAGGCAGGTGTGTATACAAATGGCAGGTACTGATGAAATGTTTACTGAAAAGATTAGCTTGTCAATGAGGCAAAGGATGGATATTGATCCCCCTTCTATGTTTGTCAACCTGTAACCTGTTTAAGAAATGGCCTACAGCAACGAAATCCAATCAAGCACTCTCTGCAGCTCCAGTTTTCTTGTAATATAGGGAGGGGATTCAATCACAATAAAGGAAATGAACCACTTATCATATAAATGAGGGTAAGGCAATTAACAGGTTACAGGTTCCAAGTGAGGAGAGTTCTGACTGCAACACAGGATTAACAATGGCTAGTCTGTGCTCCTGAGCTTTCCTGTGGTCGTTCTAACGGGAAGAGTTGTTATGTGGCAAAATACATCGCAATGTTGAGTTCACAGGTTTGACACAAGAGAGCACACTGTGTGCACCTCCTACCTATTACACTGCTTGGTAACTTTGTATTGGAAATTATTTCAGATGTGGCCAAAACAGCCTTCCGAGTAATTAATACGGCTTGTCAATCCATAGGGCCACCTGAAAAACAATTCTTTAGCTCTGTGACACTTGTGAGAGTTTGCAGAATTTTATTTTATTCAATATCAGAAGGAAATTTTCTAATATGATCCTCCTACCCTCAGTAATATGTCGCAGGATCAAGCTGTGTTTCAGACAAATGTTGGAACCTTTGCTGCAGGTAGAGCCTTCAATAGCTTGTCTTAATTTATTTGCATAAACGAGTAAGAGGGCAGCATGGTCTACAGATAGACTGATGTGGACTTCTCTTCCCTCAGCAGACTGGGTATCCATGCACAACACCTGATCTGTAGGTTCAGATCCCTGCCCTGAAACACAGAACAGCAGCTGATGTTGAAGCATTGTCATTTGAGACAAGCAATCACTCTGTTTGTGCTCTTAGAGCTTCCTTCTCCAGAAACACCATCCCAGATCCTGTTTGGAAAAGATGAGATCAAGTTGATTTTTCCATTAAAAGTTTAGATCTTGGTACTTGCAGTGGGTTGAGTTTGGCTGGATATCAGGTGTCCACGAAACATCTCTCTCACTCCCCCTCCTCAGCAAGACAAGTGCCATCTTACTGAAGAAGGGCAGTGAGGGGAAAATAGGACAAAAAGAGGGAAAAATAGGACAAAAAGTTTATAGTTCAAGGTAAGGACAGGAAGAAATCATTCTATCCAGAACCTTGACATGTAAATTCAATACAGAGCTCCAGCCTTTTCCAGCTAAAACAGTGTGTCACTGCAAGCATCTGATCAGTGCTTAACCTAGAGAAAAGTTTCTTTCTAATCTTCTCTCTCCAATGCCATTTTTTTTCTTTTCTAAAAATATTCCTCCTAATGGATACCTTTATTCCTTCAAAAGTGCACTGAAATAGACTTCTTTAGGTAAGCAGTCTTCGGAGAGGAGGTCAGTGAAAGATTATGTATGGCAGTCAGCAAAATGTGAGAATTCAGTAGACTTGGGGAAGGTGAGGAGGTACACAGTCCTCAATCCCCACTCCCTGTGTCAGGCAGACCATGGCAGCCTGTTCAGTCTGACCCAACAGCCTCTAAGTTCAACCAACTCGGCTGAAAGTGCAGAGAAACCAGAGCTGATCTAAAAGCCTTTCTGAAAAAGTGTCTCTCATTGGCCTGCTGGTGTTACCCCTGGCAGGAAGGAGAACAAGCTCTCGTGGCAGTCTGCCAGCAGTGCAGGGTTAGCTTCAATTTTCCAGCAATTTACCTTGCTGAAGGAAATTGTGCTTTAATTATTAGGAGTTGTTGTAGGCGAACAGTTACTGTGTTCCTTTTACATGTGTCTACCCTTCCAGTGATGACTACTGCCATTTTTAGCCCCTTCCAGTTCCATCCTCAAAAATGTCTTTCCAGTGGTGTAGAGAGTCCTTGAGCATTGTCTGTTCTTTCGTAGAATCATGGACTAGAATCACAAAATGGCTTGGGTTGGAAAGGACCTTAGGGATATATTGTTCCAATCCTACTGCCATGGGAAGAGCCATATTCAACTAGACCAGCTTTTGGCCCAAAGCCCCATCCAGCTTGGACCTGAACACTTCGAGGGATGGGGCATCCACAACTTCTCTGAGCAACCTGTTCCAGTGTTTCACCACACTAATATCTGATCTAAACCCACCATCTTTCAGTTTAAAGCCATTCCCCCATGTCCTATCACTAGATGTCCCCTTAAAAAGTCACTATTAAAAGCAAAATAATAATTTAATTATTAGAATTAGTAGAATCAATGACTATTGAGCTATTTCTCATGAGCTTGAAACATTAGTTTTGTGACTTGGACTGACTCAGACAGCGGGAATAGAATCTCAACTAAAGGAAATTTTAGAAGTTTGAAATAAAGGGCTAAATCTTTCATATGGAATGATGCTAAAATTTTCATAAGTAAGCAGTCTCATGTGAAATAAAATGCTGCAATGAAGCTGTGACAAGGTGGTTCATCTTCCTAAGCACAATAACAATGCCCAAAAATTAGTGTAGATGTTGGAATAGCCAGGATAGAGTCAAACCCTTTAAGGTTCTTACAGCATTATCTGGCCGTGCAGACACCTTGTTGGTACTGGTACCATCTGGTCCAGCATTCCCAAGTGGAGGTGTCTGCCACTCACTCGCAGGAGAGAGCAGAATCCTACATCTGGTTCCCTCTCTTCTCCTGATACCACATCCCCCAGAGATTTACTGTCTGCTTTGTTAATGATTAAGAGCTAACTACAGAAGGGCACGTATCAAGTATGGACACGTTATATTGTGCCAGAATTGAGGAGGAAGCCTGAGGCTTGTGTCCCATGTGCCTCTCTCCAGTATTAATCTTCTCGGTACATGAAATATTTTTCACCAATACATAACCTCACTTATTACTTCCTGCCATTAAGTGCAGCAAATACTCAGACACTCTTCTGGAACATCTCCAAATGAAATCTCAGAGTCATTACATTAACCTTTTCCATTATAGAGCAGGAGGAAATTAGCTATTGGCACACACAGAAATACTTAGAAAGTGGTACAATATTTCGCATAATTCTATTTTTATACTTTCCAACAATGCAAAGAGTTAAACAAAAGCATTAAAAATCCTGCATGCTTCATTAAAAACTCTCAATTTCCCTATTTTCAGCAAAATAAGCCATCAGAGTTAGATTCTATAATTGACACCATTGCTTAGGGAACAAACCTATGAATCTTATTAGAGACAAATTCATTACTTTAAGTCCACCCTTAGGATGCAGAGCTCATAAAAGAAACCTCTGGAGGGTTCAGCTTAGGGGATGAGATGATTTCAGGCTGCAAATCTACAGATTTGCTGTAATTAACCTGAACTAATTATTGTCAGGCGATGGGTCAGACATCCTGGATAAAAGCCCCTGACTGGTTTTGTGGTCTACTGGGCTTTCAGCAAGAGAGCTGCTTGTTAAACAAAGAAAAATTACTGAAAGAACAGCCCTATATATTCTTAAAGTAAAATAAATCTTTCCTCTAGGAGAAAATACCAGAGTTTATTTAAAATGCACAGTCAATTGGCACACTGAAATGTATCAATGTTTAATACTTTTGTTAGCTATCTCACTGCAGGCAACCATCACTAGCAATGGTCAAAAGCAACTCCTGGGTGGGCTATGCTGCTCTCTCTCCACATGAAGAGAATGCCTGCCTGCTTTTGCAAATATCATACGAAGGGGTCCATTAAGCAATCCTTTGTGCAGTGCAGGTACGTGTTCTCGTCCTGTCATGGATGCTGCCCTGTCATTACTCTGCTGCTGCTTTCAAGGGGTGAGAAAGATGCACAAGTTCACCTACAAGTCTACCTGGCTGGCACAGGACAGAAGGAGCTGACTGGCTTCTACAAGATATGCTGATAATCCTGTAATAGAGATTATTCTGATTTACTTATCACAGCTTCAAAAAGCAGTGACTATTTTTACCAGTGGTAGAAGAACCGGTTAGTCTTACTGTTTCAAACACAGATTTTTGTATGCATCTGTATTTCTAAATTCTGCTGAAATCAGTGGCCATGACATGAAAATATTTTGAGGTCTCTCTGTCCTTTGAAGTTTTCAAGACTTGGCTGGGCAAAGTTGGCATGATCCACTTCCACCTTGTGTGGGACATGACCTTCAGAAGTCCCTTCTGGCCAGCGTTGCTATGACCCAGTGTGGTTAAATGTGGTTACAAGGAGAACTCTGTGGTCAGGTTCTGCACTTTCTCAGAAGGAGATGCTTATTGACTGCCCCTTGCTGAGGAGTTATTTTCCCTTCAGTCCAAGGGTCCAGTGTCATTGCTTTTTCTCTTGTAAATACACATCTTACCTTCCCTCTCACCTCTGATGGTGTTTCTTGGCAGATGGTATCACATTTTTACTGAATGTTTCACTGATACTGGGTGATTTGTTTTCCATTTCCTCTGGTTGTCTCTGATGCTGTGGGACTCAGTTTCTAACAAAGGGCTCTGAACAAGGAAAGCCTTTGTTTGAATGCAGCACAATTAGAGGTGATTTTGGCAGTGATTACCTACAGACCCTGAGATACACCATTGAGGGTCAAGAAATGGGGATAGTCAGTGGCTCTTGTCATGTAAGCAAATTAACATATCTTGGTGACATTTTAACTCACTTGAATGTGACTTAAATTACTTTAAATTTTGAACCTTCGTGAAAAAATTCTGTCTCAGTGTCACCTGATAAATCCCAGGTTCCTCCTCTGTTGAGTAGCTGTGGAGTTTCTTCAGGCTCCTCATGCACTCAGGTCCTCCCAAATAAAATTTTGTGCCTCACAGGCATTTTGTGAGTGTAAGGTGGGGTCATATCTGCTAACTTAATGGGATCCATCGAGCTTCAGAGGTCTTGAAATTGAAAGAAGTTATGACTAGAGTATCTTTTTATTTCATCCTCTGTGTATTACATTGATGGGTTTGTTATTGGTTTTCACTATCTATATTTCTTTATATTTTTCCCCAAGATTAACAGTTTTCCTACTGGTATAAAGACATTCCCTAGCAAGAAGAGAATTAAAAATTACTGGTAAAAATAGCTGGAAATCTAAACAGTTGAACTGAAGGAAAGTTTGGGAGGGATTGATGCTGAGCATAATACTACTTTTGTGTGGAGACAGCAGCACATGAGCTCCTCTGTAGATCTGAATGTTCTAGGTGAATGGATCCTTGTAAATCAAAATCAAAAGTTATTCATTACCTGAAAAAGATCTTAAAATGCACAAGTATCAGCATTTAAATTCTACTAACATTTTGCAGGAGGCAGCCGTTGAAGTACATAAAATTCTCAGGATTTATATTTGGTGAGGACATCTTGCAAACTAAGACCATTAAAATATCCCCCCTCAAATGATTGTTTTGGTGATGGTGGGTTTTTTTTGTTGTTTTGTTTTGGGTGGTTTTTTGGTTTGGGTTTTTTGTTTGTTTGTTTGTTTTGGGGGTTTTTTTTAGGGTTTTTTTTTCGCTAGCCTACTTTTCTAACTTAAATGTTTTCATTTTGCTACCAAGTATACAAAGCTCTCCTAGATTTTGCTCACTCAGACCTGCACACAAGTAGTGAGATGCACATGTCCTCAAAGTGTGGGCAGAGGTCCCTCTGTGTGACCTGGAGGATGAAGGGCTCTGGCTGCAGAGTCCTCACTGCATTTCAGGGGTTGGCAGGGCCTGGTTGTCATGAAGGGCTTTGTTGAATGTGTCTGTCTGAGCTCCTAAGGATTAGTGTAAGATCATCTTTTGCTTCTGAGCATTTCTAGTTTAAACCTCTGAGCCTGCAAATGTCAAGCATTAGTTTACTATGCATTATTTGGGTCTCCTGACTGGGGCATCCCTGCAATAACGATGCATCTTCCTGTTGGGAGAGCAGGGAGAGTGATGCCAGGTAAAAAGTGAGTGCCTTTTTGCCATTCTGCCGTGCAGCTCCTCAGCTGACCCAGCTGTACTTCAGCCTTACTCAAGCATCAGACTTCTGATCTTGATGTAAACAACACCTTCTTCAATGCTAACAAGCTTGTCCACCCTTGACTGCCCTGTTTACAGATAAAACCTGCTTCTCTAGCAACAGAAGGAAAGCCTCCAAACCTCTCACTTCACTGCCCTGCTCAGCTGTGACTGGTGCTTCTGGTGTGACTTTTCGAGAACTGTCTACTCCCTAATCAGCATCAACTTAGGGCAAAAGCATTGCGAGCTTGCTCCGTGCCTGTTTATGAAGATATTGCAAACAAAAACTGTTTGCCAGTGAATGGAAAATCCAAACTGCAGCAGGAAAAGCTGCAGTTATCGTGCATCACCACTGTATGCCACTACAGACTAATTACTCTAGTGGATCCCAGAGATGAGGCACCGGTACAGCAGACCCTCAAGAAACACTTTGTTAATATTAAGTTGTAATCCTATTACCCTTAGATGTTCTCAGTGCTATTAATCTCACAGTTTCCAAGTCAGTAGTTTAAAAACAGATTATCTGAAAATCACAATACCATTAACCTCTTTGTGTATAGACCATTTTTAAGCACAGGAGCCAAGAGGAGTAAAAATAACAAATTTATGTTTTCAGTATCTTTCTACTTTAGAATATTCCACATATAATTTAAAATTCTTCAAAAAAGCACCAGCCATGGAAAAGATTACTTTCGTGATCTATTTATGCTAAAGACAAAAGAAACGTGAATAATCAGAAATTAATTATCTCATTCACTGTCTTTCATAAGTCCTCTATTGGACTGGTACAAAACTACCCTCAGGCTTATATCCTAGCACTAAGAAGCATAAATAAAATGCACTAGAGAGGAATTATTGGTTTGATATCTTGAAACAGGTTTCTGGAGTTAATTTACACCCTAATAAATTTTTTGTTGAAAACTCACTAATGCTTTTGCAAAAAAAGTCTTTGCAGCACAGACTACTGTGCCAAAGTAAAAAATTAACTTCTTGCTGAGAGAACATGAAGGACTTCTTAAGCGTTTTTGTATAAATGTTTAAGTAAAATGAGAAGTGCGTAAGTTAGCACTTACATGCTTTTTGAATCGTATACTGAATTTGGTCTCTGTTTCTATTGCTTTCTCCTACAGGGTTGAAATCTTAGATCTTCCCTTTTGGTCTCTTCTGTTTTCTGATCATCGTCATTCATTGTTGCTATATCTGGTTATTAATAGACTTAAGCAACTGCTTATTTCCATCTCTGTAAACTTCTATTCTTATGTTTTTCTCAGTTTTTATTCTGTCTGCAGTTTAAACTATTTTTTGCTCTCGAAAAATCCCTGTAAGATGGGTAGGAGGGGGAGAACCAGGGCAAGGAAATTTGTAATTACAGAAATTGTCACTTTGGCAAAATAAACTATTTTTTTATATCCTAGAATTTTTAGTGTTTCTTACAGAAATTGTAGGGAATGTCTCCTTCATCTTGAGCACAAAAGCCAAATAATGTGCAATTGTGGCCTCCCCAAAAGCTGGGATGTTTAAATTCAAAATTTCACAACAGATTAATCTGGTACAAGCTGCATCATCACTTATCCCAGGGAAATTACCGACAGACCCTCTTGGACCACATCCTTTCCATTCCCTGGTCAGTGAGGATGACGGGTGGTGCAGGGCTTGGGGAGTGTTTCCTTTTATGGCTGGGATATTTGCTCACCTTGAAGCAAATCAGAGATGTCTTCCTCTTACCTGTGCAAACTTATCTACAAAATGGATTAATATAAAAAAACTGCATTAAAGAGATTAAATGGCAGGGAAAAAATAAAACAAAAAAATGAAATCCTCTCCTTTGAAAGTGTGCTCTTAGAAGGCTGAGAGGTGCACTTGGTCCTAAAGTAACATCCGTGAATTGTTTCAGCACTGAAGATCTTTTCAGCTGATTTCACAAGAGCTCCTGCTACAGCTTGATGATGCTACTTCTGCTGCAATGCCACAGCAGTTTCATGGAGATGGTACAAATTGATGTATTATTTCCAAGAACCCTTCCTTGTCCTCTGGGGTTTCTCTGGGCATTGTGACCCATGACTGCTACCAGGAAACTGGATTCAATCCAAGTATTTAAATCTAGATGTGACTTTAATCATCTACCAAGTTTTGTCTGCCCAATAATTAGTAACTACTTTATGTTTGATGTTGTAGTTTACAGTTCTGTAGCCACTCCCTTTTCTGGCAGTACGATATTTGAACTCTGAAAGGGGTTATTCCAATCCCAGAAGTGAATTAATCTCTTCCACAAGAGTTAGCCTCTTAAAATAATTATTGGGAAAAACGAAAGTCTAATTATTACTCTAATAATGGCTGTAGTGGAAGGAAACAAATTAAGTCATATAGGATCTCTGAAACAACAAATTAGGCAAATTAGGGGCCTGACTTTTCTTTAAAAGCCTAAATCTATAGTAGTATTAAAGGAGGGCAGTACTGGTTGTGAGAGGAAAATAACTATCAGTTGTGAAATATCTTTGGACTGTTTAGCAACATTACCATTCACAGCCACGGAATACATTACATTTTATTGTAAACTTTGTTCCTAAGAGAAGTATAAATCTTGAAAGTGTGTCAATACTTGGCAAAGTAAGCAGTCTCTGGAGGCAAAAAATGTTTAAGACCATCTATCAAGTATAAGAAGTTGATAGCAATTAAAATCAGAGCTGTTTATGTATAAACATAAATTGCAGAGGTAGCTTAAAACTGGCCAGTAAAAATCTTGCCTGGGTGAAAATTCCAATAGCAAAAGACTGCAAAAACCAACATATGAATTTTAAGAACTGTTTTTGTGGCATACATAATTTCTTTAGCAACAATATTTTCTATGACTTTTTTTACATTGAGCAAACTGCATGTGTTTATTTATTTTCACATCCAGGCATTCTTTAAAAAACACCACAAACAACAAAACCCAAAAGCCACTAAACAATGGATAAAAAGAAGATAGCTGGGATAAAATATTACTTATATTAGGTAAGCACTAAACCAGGTTATATTTCAAGGCTCGCTATTACCCCAAAGAGATACAGAGAAGAATGGGGAATTATTTAATGTTAATTACTATAATAATAATGATGATTTTTAAAAATTATTGTATATTAAAAGGGAATTATTAATTGTGTCTCTTTAATGTGTGGGGTTCTCAGGAAATAGACCATTGTGGGCAGTCAGCACAATTTTATTGCTTTTCACAACAGCTGCAACACTAAAAACTTCAGTGGAATGAGAGCCCGCAGAACGAGTTTTGGGGACTCTTCCTCTCCAGAAGAGGAAAGGGGCTGAGCTGTGTAACCCAGCCACTGGGTACCCAGTTGCTGGTTTGAAAGGAATGTGTTGGTTTTGTTCCACGTTTCTGGTCCGGTGGTTAGCCTTGGATCACTGTGTTTGGGTCAATCTTAGAGGAGATGCAAGGGGCACAGCCAGAGCACCAATTAATGCACTGCTAGAGGGAATGTGTTGGGCTGTAGGTGGACCCTGCCTCTTCTACCATGGCTTCCATGACTTTAGGTAAGGTAAATAGAGTCAGAGAGGCTGTTTTCTTCCTTAAAACATGGACAGGAGTGAAGAAGACACCAATTTCAAATGTGACAGACCTGAGGAACCTTGAAGAGCAGGGGTGCTGTGCCCACAGTGGCTTCCCAGCCATGCCAGGGACATGAGGAAACTTGCTGGCAGCAGGAACAGTGCCAGGCTGCTGGATGGAAGGGAGAGACCATGGCTACACAGTGGGATTGAATGCTGTTAAACAGAGCATAATGTACAATGTTTATTTGAAATTAATGAGCCTTGCATGTCTTCAAAATGCATTTTAATATTTAAATTGCTGCAGAAGTAAATTATTAAAATAAAGTGTCCATGAATTATCACCCTTGATCTCCCAAGCTGCAGTACTAGAAAATGAGAAACAAAGAGTGCCTGGGTCAGTGAGGTAAAGGAAAGGCTGTCCCCTTTTCATCTTGAATTTTTTACACTGTCAGATTACCTCTTTTCATTTCAGTTCAGCTGTGGGAAAGATGTCTTAGGAAGGAAGTCTTAAAACAGGGCCCAAATCAGGACCTAGTATGGAACAGAGATTTTGGTGTTCCAGACACCAATATCCACCACTGAGGGAACAGAGCAAATCCACCCACGAGTGGATTAACTCTGGCATTAGACAGAGGAGAAACAGCTACGTCAGGCCCTTCCTCTCATCTTCCTTACTTCCAGAGGAAGATCAGTCCAGCAACTATTTCTACATCTCCTTCAGAACAGTGCAAGAGAAGAGGGTTTTGTTAAATGCTCCCTGCTTTCTAGAGGAAAAGAGCATCTGAGCTTCCTCCCAGATTTGCAGGGCTCCTGCTCTATGCACACACAGTGAAAAAGAAACAGAATAAGTGAGATGGTGAGACAGCATTTCATTGCAGAGAGCTATTAGACCTTGGATCTCTCCCCTCCTTTGCTGGAAGAGTCCTTGGACAAGGGAGTAGTCTTTTTTCTTTTGCTTGCAAGAGCAGGACTACTGATGGGTCCTTTATTAACACAAGGAGTAAAGGGAAGCCCTAGGAAATAACAAAAGTATTTTGGTCTATTTTAAGCTTAGGCTTTTTCTTACACCCTCTTCACCAAGAATTTGTGAGAATTTCATAGAACAAGACATGAACAAATCAATAGAGGAAACAGCACCTAAACCACAATGCAGGCATTTAACGTCTCCTTGTGCATTAAATTACCCAATTAATGTTTCCTGTTGCCTTAGCCTGTTCTAATAAGGCTTGACTGTTGCTTATCAGCCCCTAATCTTTTAAATGATGAGCAAGAACTGCAGCTGGATTTACAAGAGCCTTTGGGGCACAATACCAAACTCCCAGAGTGCCAAAGATCCATCCTTGGAATTATACTTATTAAGGTTTCTCATTCATTATCATTTACTTCACACAGATATCCAGTAATAAGATCAGATTGACTTTATTATTTATTATTTATTAAGTACTATTAAAACAGATACATCAGACAATCAGTTCTTGTGTATAAATAATTCCTCAAACATAAGCTTTTTTGTTGCATAAAAATGTCATTTCAGATACCAATACTCCTTTGATTTAACTGAGTTTGCCTGCTATGTGGGCTTATTTTTCCTGAATGGGTGATATATAGTTCAGAATGTTTTGGGGTAAGAAAAATTTTTCGAGAATAACTGAATGTAATTTTTACGGTCTGTGTCCATGAGCTAGCTAATTTGAATAAAGATGTTGGGAAAGAGTGGTAGGTAATTAGTAACTAACAGGGATAAATGATTTTTAGTAGACAATGGCAGTGTCTTCAGAATGATAAATATTTTCCCATTGTATTATAAAAAATAAATAAATCTATTTTACTAAGAGAGACTTCTTATGAACTGTGAGGCTGGCTGGGGGGAGGAATAGATTCATTTAGATAAAACGCTATTAAATTGCCTGCATAGTGTCCTGTCAGATGACTATTGATCCCATCCCATGGGAGAAATTGATTTCTGTGCAGAGAGCTATGTGCTCTCTGCAGTGCCTTGCTCCAGCGCTATTGCTCTGGTAATCCCACGCTGCTGCCTCTTTTCCTTTCTCTCTCTTTCTGTCTATTTGTTGTGCAAAGATTGATTGGAAGACACGAAGGACTCAAATTGCAATATTTGTTGTTACCTGACCTTCCCAATTATATTCTGTTAAATATGTAAATAGTTCATTTGCAGTTCTGTACATACGAATTTGCTGAAGCAGTCTATGAGGAACACTTCCAGGGGGATGCTTGTACCTTTGTTCTCCTGTGGACCTATGAGAGCTGACTCAGTGGAGGGGTTTTGAATGCAGCTGAGAACCCTCCCTGCTTTGGCAAAGCTTCTTAGGCCAGTTCTCAACACAAGATCTAAATGGGAAAATAATTCAAACTTCTAGCAGCAGAATTACGTAAAAGCTGAAAAGTGAAATGATAAGCGAATAAGCATCCTTGCTTTGGTTTCCTTCTTTTAGGCATAAGTACTCTTTTTCAGCTCTCATTAATGTGACTCATTTTTTAAGAAGACAAAATTACCTGAGGTTAAGTAATGACAACATTAATGTTAAAATCCACTTTTAAATCTCCTCCCTTTGAATAAGAATAAGAAACAAGGTCTTTAATTACCATGAAATGATCACACATTGTTTCTTGGATAATACAGCTTCAGTTTGTCTGATGAGTTATGTATATACTTGACTTTTTCTAGTATTTCTTGTCATTCTTACATTATTTTCATTCTTATGACTCATTTATCATGATCATCAGTGCTAAGCAGTTGCTTGAATACCAGCTTGTGGGGATCAAGGCCCTTGCTGTTCTCTGGGACCCATAACTTGGCTTTTGCACGTGGAGAAAAACTTCTGAATGGGAAAAACCCAGGGTAGACCTTCTGGGTTCAAACCATGCCAGTGCTAAGGGCATAGAGTGGAAAAGAGATCTGTCAGTAGATCACAGGTGTATTTCAGTTGTCCCAGGCTGCTGCATTAGACCTAAGAAGGAAAGTGTATGGAAGACTTCTATGAAAAATCTCCTGGAAGATTTTCAAAATCTGATAGGACAAAGTCCTAAGCAAACAAGTCTTACTTTAGGGTAAAATATTTCTGTAATAGAAGTTTAGATTAGAGAACTGCCCTCATTCTCCTCACACCAAGGTCTCTTTGAAATTGAATCTTTCTATGATTTTATGAATTCAAGTCCTGGTTACATTTAAACATTTGCCCAGGATAGCTCTTTGTTAGGACATCAGCTCTAGCCTATGAAACGAAGCCCTTGTTTTTCAATTGCCTTTTAATGCTTTGTATAGCACAGCAAGTGAAGATACATTTGCTCTCCTCTTCATTAATCTCTCCTCCATGCTAGCATTTCACCACTCAACATATAATTCAACTTTTCTTCAACTGGAGGCCAACATTGACTCCTTGTGTGCTTTCTGGAAGGTGCCCAGGCAGCAGGGAGAAGACCATATCTGACAGCATGATGTGCATGGAAGCAAACAAATTTCCCAGCTACAAACAAGTTTTCTGTGGAGAAATGCAGCTGAGATGGGAACACCCAAGCAGGGTGACAGGAGTCATTGGAGAAAATCACTGACTGCAGCTCCCCAAATCCAGCACCTCTTTACTTCTGGCCTGAAGGTGTGAGAAAGGGAAGAAGCAGCTGTACTGTGTGGTTCTGTTTGAAATACAGAGGGAGCGAGGTGATGGAGTAGGGAGGATGGGGAGCCAGAAAGACAAAAGGAAGATGAAAGTGTGGGGTAGTTTATATATGGGAATTTGCATAGGGGATGGACAATGTTATGTGTATTTGGGGAAATATCATTGTATGAGCACATATGAAGGAAAGGAGTCAGATGTAAGGAACAGCAAAAAGCCCCAACAGTAAGACCAGTATCAGAGAAAATGGGCTCTCTTCCTTACCTGTTCACACTTATCCTAAGTTTGCAGGAGAATTTTCAGTCTGATTGGGACAAAGTTCACACCTTGCTGCAAGCAAACAGGGACTAGAACAGGGACTGTTGTGAAAGAGACCTTAAAAACTCTAAACCTACACAAAAATCAGTCCTGGGACCTGTTTTTGTTTGCTAATGTGTCTCCTTTATTAAGTAATAATAATTTAATTTGATAGCCTATTAGGAGTGCATCTAGAAGGAACTGCTGGCTGCCCCTTATTGAGTGTTTCTATGCTTCTCTCTCACAAGAGGGTGAGTTCTGCACTGTAATTACTTTTCGTAAAATAAACAAAGCAAGCTACTTGCAATTAAGAGCCTAGTGCTAAACCCAGGATTTTCCTAAGGCAGCCTTGCAGTCCAAATACCTTAATTTCCACTGGCTTGTGTTTATCTGTGCTTCAGGGAATATTTAATCAAGGAAAAAAAACGTCTCTCATCTATGTCCCCATTAATTCAATGCAAGAATCCATAATTTTAACAGAAACTTTATTTGTACACGTGGAAGGCTTTGCTTTTCATAACAGGGAGATCATAGAAGGGGAGAAATTGTCAAAGCCAAGGGTGAGGGATGAAGTGCTTGTAGTGCTTATTTCTAGACTGATGTTTTTCTTCTCTTCAGTGTCTTCCTCCTTTTCCACCCATGGCTAAGGAGAAATACAGAAAAATTGTGAGGACAATATAAAGCAGAGTTGCAGTAAAGGAAACTATACAGACTGTACAAGCATTGGTTAAGCGCCTTCCCAAGTCAGAAATCAAAGGTCTCTGTTATTACTTGAAAGACAGTTTTTGAAATTAAGAACTTCAATCCTCTCTCCAATGCTCTTCCTAACCCCATAGGATCCTACTAACACCATTTGCATCCTTACTGATGCATTCAGTCTACGAATAATATAGACTAGGCTCTTTCATAATTCGGTCTGTTTTATCTGGGTATGTGTTGATTTAACCTGGCAGAGTGATGAGGGAGATTTCTGTTGTTCTCTGCTTTGAGCTGGTAAATTCAGGAAGATTCCTGTGGTTTTGATCCAATGAATTTCCTTTAAAGGAAAGAAAGCTAAGCTGTTCTGAAAGGCCCCAAGAAGTACACTAGACAGACTACCTGTCTGTCAGTATGATAACTCCGTTCTCATGTTTCACCCACTGTTTTCCCCACTATATCTGCTTTGTATGTTCAAGAGTGGTTTAATCCTAAATTTATGATTGAAAAAGAGCTATTGAACTGCCACTGTGGTGCTGATTAAAGCACCATAATCCAAAAGCCCATTGAGCTTTTTTTTCTGTCACTGTGTTTCAGATTTCTGTCTTCTGTCCACTCATACCATTGCAAGTTTGTGGCATAGTTATTTCCACTAATTCCCCAGTTTCATCTTCCCACTAAGTTTAAAGAAACAAAAAGTACAAATACTGCTTCAAATACAAAGCAGCCACTTCTGTCACTTGCATCCCTTCATCTAGTAAATGTACAGCGAATGAGCTGAAATATTGCTGACTGCTCAGAAGCCATTTGTTAATTCATCTTTATGGAGAGGACTCTCCCTTACCGATGGATGAGACAGTGGCAGTGGTGCCGCCCCTGGGAACTCCACCCCCGTAAGCTGTGGCCTCCTGGGACATCGTGCTGGAGGCCCTGGATCCACCAGAGATCCCACTGCTGGTATAACCTGATGAGTGGGTTGTGCCTCTGGCACCTAGAACAGTTACAAAGGATATGTTACTGACGAAAAAAGGAAGGAACCTTACAGGACAATTATAAACGACTGTGTTTTAGAACAGTTCAATGCTAGCAAACGTATCAAAAGACAAGGCGATGGCTGATTACTTGACTTGTTCTGTCACTGCACTGCTTTTTAGCTGCCACCTTGGGGAAAGGATATTATCAGTGCTGTTGTGGAGTTCCCAGAACAAAAAATTCTGTGGCTTTTGCACAGACTGTTTTTGATAAACTTGGATCTCCAAAATAGTTTCAGCACAATTTGCCTCAGCTGAAATTGCACTTTTTTGTGGAGCTGCCAGAGGACTGTGGAACAAACTCCTGTAGAAACTAGGAATTGTTGCACTTTCTGTTCCAGATGATAAACATGTTCTTTTCACTTCACTTTCCCTCACATAAACCTGTAATAGATACCTGTAAAATTAAAGTGCCACAAGTTGTGGTAGCCAGTGGCAAATTTATATGTGTATCTTTGTCTCAGTCTAAATAAGCCCCAAGCAAAACATTCCTTTGCAAACTCTTCTTCTCCTGGGAGAAGAGTAAACATTAGTGACGACAAATGTTAGTGATAATGCTTAAAGCATTCCTGGAGGATGCTCAAATATTTTGGTGATGAGCTTGTTATAACATCTCCTGTAAAGTGATCCTGAACAATACTCATGCCCCACTGCAGAATCAGCCGCTCCTTCGAGCATGTTTGTTCTGGGGGGAGGAAGGGTTACAGTCTGAATGAAAAGGTTAAGAAGATGTGTTTGGAGAGATTTCAGTGAGCACCTGCGGAAATGAAATCAGGCCCTTTTAGCTCTCAATCAGGCAAAGAATGTGTGGCAAGCTCTCCTGCTGCAGGGAGCCAAAGCTCACACCTGTCTTGGCAATGTTACAGAGCTAGCATTTCCCACATGGATAAAAGATCTTTTGGAGTATCTCCTGTCGGCATGGCAAAGGTTTCCTTGAGTCATGCAGATTTGTCTTCACCAAAATGGTGGTTTTCATAAAAATCCATAGTTAACTCAGAGGTTGTAAGAATAAAACTGGGTGCGGTTAAATGCTCATTTTGCTTCTGTTTCGTATAAAAATTCTCAGCACATAGAGGGATAGAAATCTTCAGTGTTTTCGTTTAGAACTGACAGCTTCATGCTCTCTGTAGGGCACCTCCACTGAAGAGTTTCCCAGTGGTTATGAGCGTGCTGTACCACCCTGATCTGTAACAGAAGGCAGCTTGTGCAGCTGACTAACACACGACTACAGTGAGCAACTGGCACCTCCTGCATACCAGGATTTCTGCTGCTAAGGCAGCGTGGTGCCCGAGAGCAGCTCTCCTCTCTGCTTTTCACTCTCTCTGACCCCCTCCTCTCCTGACTTTCTCTCATATTCTGTCCCTTGGCTGCTACTGTCCCTTAAGCTCTTTCCTACTGAATATTTAAGAAACGCTATTTAGCAACCTGAACTCACAGATCAAATAATGCAAAGTGAAAATTAAAAAAATGCCTCACAGGAGTCACATGTGGTATGTCTCTGAATGACCCTTATGTCACCTATTCCTTCACTGTTTAGAGGGCCTCACTCCATGAAAAATATTGGCAGCAATGTAAGTCATATCTTAAAAAAAAAAAAAAATCCAACTTATTTCCTTTCAATCAAGCTTAACACACTTTTTGCTATTAAAAGATGGCCTGAATCTGGACCCTGGCCAGCTCACCTGGTCAACCACCCATTTTATGGCTGAAGAAGTCATTCAGCTCCATCCTTCAGATTTCTACCTGCTGATTATGGAAGTAGTAGACCAGTGGAAGACCAACATGGCAGAGATGCCCACCTATAATCAGCCTGCTGGCTGGCACACCTTTGACACATGGGATGTGTGGGGCTGAGACTCCGAAGGCAGAAGGGGTTTAGAAGCCTCTATCCAAGGTCAGAGAGCTAATTACTAAGCTGCTGGGTAAAGCAGGATTGCATGGGGCACTCTGTTCTGTGGAGTCATGCCTGTTCAGAGGACACCTGCTGAATCAGGTCACACGGGCAGGTCTGGCAGGGATAATACCTTGTGCACAGATCCCTCGAGATCTGGGGTTAAACAAGTGCCAAGCTGGTAAGAGTCATCAGGTGAGGGACTGCTCTGTGCCAGCAGCAGAACAGCAAATACCTGCAGGGTCAGCTCATGTGAAAGGCAGCTATGCCTTATTTTAGTACTTAGATAGGGGCTGTCAAGGACGTGTATACACATTCCCTTCATGAATTCATCTCTTGGACTACAACTAATTTCTCTCCTCTACAGAGTTTGCATAAGGTTTTAGGTGTTCTCCCTGTATGGATGAGTGTGAGAAAAGAGCGAGGGAAATCTGATCATTTATATGAAATGTAGCTACACAGATCATGTTCTTGCAAAAGTGCATCATTGCTTTTTGCTACCATGACTCTTCATATTATTGATGATTCCTGGCAGAAGAGAGACAGCGCAAACTTCAGAAAAATGCTGTCCAAAACCTCATGAATACCACATAAATATATGTTCATTCATTAATAGCATATAAACATACAGAAAACACCCTCAATAATATCCCACTCACAGCACACAGTTAAACAGAGGAATCTTGTTTCTTCAGTGCCATACAGGAACGTGGGGGAGAAGAGATTATTTGGCAAGCTCATTTTCAAGGAGAAACAGCTGTCTGACCCTATGCACTAAACCACAAAACCACACACACAGTCACACCAGAATTGCTCATACCCAGTTCCTGGAGAGTAGAAGTGGGGCCTCCAGAAGGCACACCTCCCCCAGAGGCTCTTGCTTCTTGGGACATCAGTGATGAAGCAAGGGATCCTCCAGTGATCCCAGAGGGAGTGAACCCAGCGTTGTGGACGTTCCGGTCAGACATGGTGCCTTCTACTACTGAGAATTCCAGTGAAGCTGCTGGAACTTCCAACTCAGAGGCTGCTCAGCCCATCTTTTTATACTCTCTCCAGCTGATAGTGGAGAAATGAAACTGCTGCTAAGGTAAGGGAGAATAGAAACTGAAACTTATTCTCAGCCAGGAAACGAAACTGAACTTTGTCAATAGGCTTTTATACTGCTGTTGCCAGGATGGAATTCAGGCAAACCAAATAATTTCCTCTTGTGATACTAAAAGAAATTACTAGTGCATGATTCACTGTTTGGCAACTGATGCAGCTGAAAGCTTTCCTCCTTCACCCTTTTGCACTGAATTGTGTCTGTAGAAGGTACTGTCTTGTTTCAAGAATTCATACAGCTCTGAGTAAAGACAAGAGACAAAAAGGCAGTAAAGTGGTGGCATGCAGAGACTTCAGGTGGGTTGGTTATCACACCCAGAGTTCAGCTGTGGTACAGCTACCCCTGAAAACACTGGTCTACACAGAGCTGGAAATCAGAACCCAGCTAACAGTGGATGGTTGGAATTAATTTCTATATGAAGGAACCATGAGGGGACCTTGAGTCGTATGAGCAGATTGACACAAATGCTTTGTTCTCCTTCATGCAAGTCCCTCTAAAGCAGAGCCTCTGTCTTTAATGAACAGGCCTTTGCAAATGGCACACATGCCTTTATCACAGCTTAGCCAGGAGTTTAAAAAAGGCTCATTAAAAATCCATGGACCTCCCTTAGGTAAAGAAGAATATCTGATTTGGTCATACTACCAGAAGAATGACTCTCAAAGAGGAAATACACAGAATAAAACTGTAGTGTTTTCACAATAGTGCCATATCTATATCTTGTACATGGTGGGTTATAGAACAAAGGATATGAAACATCTGCTCCTCCCTTCTTATATGTGCTATATATCTGAGCAGTGGAATATCTGGCCTGTGTACCCCTAAGCAGCTGTGATCTTTTAATTCTTTCTTTCATTCAACTTTTCTTTAATTCATATATGTTAGTTTTCTTTAATTCTAATGTCAGTTATTTTTGCTTTCTACTCTGCTTGCATTAGGTCTTCTGTAATTATGATGCATCTTTAACCCCATAATTTCTTAAGTTCCTCATTTATCACTTTAACTACTTGATGTCATAAAATATCTAAAGTTGAGGCTTAAATGCAAGTAAAATTCCACGTAAGACTAGGATAGTGAATGCTACAGGCCTTCTTCAAAGTCACAATAAAACCAAAAATGTCAGGTTCTTTGTACATATTGCTGCAGATCCCTCCTTCACAAATGGTGAAATCTTTTGCTTTATTAATATAATTAATTTCATATTACAAACAGTCCATTAGGAAATGATGGTAAAGTCTGGCAAAGCCATGGAAAATGAAGGTTTTACAATCTGCAGACACTCTATATGAGGTGACATTTTACTCAGTCCTAAAACACAAATCATAATGGATACACACAAAGTTGTTTAACTAAAAATAATTACAACTAGAAATAATAAAAGTTTATTGCCATAAAAAGTCTCAAGGCAATTCAAATTGGCAGAGACATCAGAAAACAAGCACAGAAAGAAGAAATTACTAGAAGTCTCATAAAAATAAGATGAAGTAACTCAGTGTAATAAGGAAAGGGAAGCCACTGGAGGAATTCAAGGGAAGGCTTGGACTTGCCTCTACAAACTTGCCCAATGATTGGGACTCTTGGTTTAGTCTGTTTATCATCTCTGGACCTTGCTGTGCCCTGGCAATGTGTGCCATTGACATCACAGCCTCCAATTTGGAGAGACACAGTGTCACTGCTGAAGTGGGACTGGGAACATGAACATAGTTCTTGAGTCTGCAGCTTCCCGTGGTCCTCTCTCTCCATTGATTCTTCCAGAAAGGTGTTTTTCTCCTCTCACTGAGCAGCTTTGTGCAAGACGTTTTCCTAAATGGTTCCCTACCTTTTTTTCCTCTCTTTTTTGGTGTGTGTGCTTTGTTTTACTGGCATTTGCAGTTAGAAAGGGTAATTCCCAAGATATTAGGATGTAAAGTTAATGTTCAACTGTGTTTTCAGGGTGACAGGCACAGAAGCACTCAGGCAGCTGTAAGCCTTTGTGGACTATTTGCCAAAATCCAGCAGTCATACTTTAAGTGCTAAATGGATGAAACTTCTAGTTAAAGTATGGAAAGAAAAAACCCCAGCCCAACTGGTTTTTATCACAGAGCTTGTCATTACAACAGTAAATTGTACCTGGGAGAATATCTGGGTAAATTAGCTTCCCCATTCCAGAAACTGAAAATCATAGACGAGGTGAGTAGTGTGAGCTGACCTGAAAATCATCCCGTAGCACTTCTAAGCCTGAGAGACCAGAGAGTCAAAGCCATGAATACCAAGAGCATGACTGCCTTTATATTCAGTGTCACTGCAATTTCTGTAGCCTTAGGTGCTGGAGCACTTAAACACAGCTAACAACAGCTTAACTCTCTGAGTTTCAAGTAGAAATAAAACCCATGGGTGTTAAAAATCTAGATTATGTGCTCTTCGAAAGGAAATAAAAAGCCAAAGGCTGGATTGGAAGTAGTCTGAAAATTTGAGTGGAGTGGTGAGCATTCTTCTTTTATTAAAAAAAAAAAAAAAAAAAAAAAAAAAAGGAGGAAAAATAGGCTAAGAAACATCCATCAAACAGACCAACGCAATCAGATGTACAGGCAACTCTTCTATATTTTGCTTGGAAGGACCTTAATCTCTTGTGTTTGTGGGTATAAACTGTAGTGTCTCTTTGGTAGGTTTTCCTTGCAGTCCCCACTAGTGTGACACTCAGAAATTTACCTCACAGTGAAGCTGGGCAGCTGATCAGACACATTAATCTCTGCTTTTGGTAGTCACCTTTTTTATTTCAATAACATGTTCATTGAAGTCACTTTTTCATAAACATTTTCCCATAAACCTCTGTTTCAAAAGAGATTATTCAAACAGCTTTTAAACAATTAATCTTTTGAAGGGTCTAATTGAAGGAAATAAACCTGTAGAGAATCTGACTGAACCAAAGATCTTCAGCATCCAAGATTATCTATCTGTCACCCTCTGACCTATTTCCTTTACACTACTTTTTAATTTTTGTAGCAATTATAGTGTATATGGATAATACCTATTAGCATATTTATGGTCATTGCTTCATATTTATTGTCTGCACAACTCATTAATCTTCATCTAGTGTGTGAGGCTGACAGCTCAATCTATTTTGCAATCTCTGGGCAGCAGCCATATCCAAAAAGCTTTTGTTTCCCTGTAAATAAACTGTGTTCAGGACCAGAGGACAATGGTACATCATGGAGTGATTGACACAAGCCATGGCTGCTAATCAAAAGTAGATTTTATTACCAGCTGAGTCAAGTGCATTATGGGGCCATTGTTCTAGCACTGTCAGGGCAAGAGCATACGTAGTCAGTCACCTTCTCAAGATGGGTTGATTGTTCTCCAAGATTAGACAGAGTTGCCTTATTATCCATCCCAGACAACAAGGCATCTCACCCAAACAGACGCCTTTACAGAAACTGCCTGTACATTGAATTGATTTGAATTGCTAATGCATAATCTGTCCAGCACAGATGTGCAATGAATATTTGGATGTTGTTTTGCATGTCAGTTGAGAAGACTGAATGATGAGGTGATGATCGTTCAGTGATGGGTACTGGACATTTGCCAACAATTGAGTTTGAGCACTTTCCCTGACAGTAATCAGATCAGCTTCCAAAACGTCTTTTCTTCAATTCACTGACAATTTATGTTAGAAGATAATGCAACTCTCTCACAGTTAACACAGTTGGCAGCAATTTGCATTTTTTTCATATAATTAAATTTTTCATTTCACCCAAGAAGAAACACATGCAAGCCGCCTATAACCGATATAGATATTCCAAGACATTTCCAAGGTATCTCCACCAGAATAAGAGGCCATCTACATAGGCCAAAAGTGGCAAAACTTGTCACAATACAAGTAGCAGTAGCTTTATTAGTTATAAGGCTATATTTGCTGTGAAAAAATAGCAACCTTGCTATCAAGCCTTATTAGGTAAGGTCTCCCAAAATACCAGTTAATGAAATTACATTTAACATATTCCATCGTTGTGCTTAGTGTAAGTCAGCAAACACAATTATCTGATTTAAAAATTCTCAGTGTCTGTGAGGATTTACATAGTGTAAAATGAGAAAAGAACCCCACAAAACTGATATTATGATATCAAGGGACTGATACGAGCTCACACAGTGACATCACATGACTCATGTGAGTGTGAAATAGGTCTTTATGTAGTCATAATCATAGAATGATACAGAAATTTAGGTTGGAAGCTAAAAAGATATTGTTAGCTTACAAAATCTGAGGATTGTAGGGACACTTCTCTGATATCCAAGAAATTTTACCTTCTAACTTTATTTAGGTATGTGTCTAATGAATCTCTAATCATATAAGCAATCACTTCTCCTTGGGAATACATACTAATGCTTCTCAAGAAGTTCTAGAGTTCTTTTTAGAATATATATTAATTATTACTTGGTCTTTATCTGTCTTTCAAATGTAGAGATGAGTACTCATGAGTGTGTAACATGGGGAAGAATCCCTTCCTTTAACTTATCCGTCTTCTACTAGCCAAATTTACTATAGCTAGGAAAAGACTGGGAAGCAATTGACCCAGAAGTTTTATAGCCAAGGTCAAAAAGAAGTTTACAGGTAAGTTATATATTTTCATACTCATCCTTTTTCAGGATTAGGCCCTGTGTGTCTCATTTGGATTTTTATTATCATTTTCATCTGCCAAATGCAAGATATCATCATCCCTGCATTTGTTACAGATGAAACAAATCACAAAATTGCACTGGTGGATTTTTGGGGGAAGAAAATTCTAGTTTTGAAAGTTTAAATTTTGTGTGCTATTAAAAAGAGAACTAAACACATTTAACATCTATATGCACTGCATACTCATATCAGCTGAAATTCTGTGGAATTTCCAGCTAGAATTCCAGAAAAAAGCATTTGAACAAGCAGCCTGAGAAGACTAAGTTTAGGCCTTAAATGGAGTTAGGTGGCAAAAATGTTATTATTAATGTCCACTTTGTGCCTCCAAATTCTAGCCTGTGCTCCTCAGCAGAGATCCTCTGATTGGATCATACCCCAAAGTGGCACCTCTGCTTTTGACTTCAATATTATATTGAAGAGCATAGTCACTCTTGATGTTGTAGTTTATGCCAGGACTCTACTCCATTGTCCAGACACATGAAATGAGACCCTGCTCAAAGTAGACTCTGGGAAAGAGGGAGTAGTCCTGCCTTGAGTGCTCAAGCTCAGAGGATTCACCCAGATCAGGACTCAGCCTTTCAAGAGCAGCACTGTAGGAACCAGGAGCGGAAGTATCACTCAAACATGGAGTTATGTCCCACTTGTTCTCTGCCTTCAAGGAAGCCTTCATTATTACATTGGGCTTCCCACTGATCCTTTAATTTCCTGTCCTGACCTGCCACATGCCTTTGACAGACTGAAATGGATGCTTAGGCATCATTCTCAAGGCTCTAAGGACAGTGGTACTTGGAAAATGCCATGGAATAGCCAGTGCTAATGTTCTGAGCAGAAAAATATTTTTATTCCAAGACCATTTAACACAAGCCATTATTCCTGCACTGCAGAGCCTTTCCCTATGTTTAAATGTTTTACTATACAAAATATGGATATTTACTTCAGCTAACAAATAAATATCATCAGCAGGCTCTTTGATTTTTTGAGCCTGAAAACGGAGGTAAAGATGAGATGTTCCTTTATATATTATTCTGTAAAACAAAATGCATACGTAAGTGACAAAACCGTGTCGTCTGCCAAGTTAGAGTTCCATTTGACCTTGAGGTTGCAGTCTTCCCATGCACACTTATACCAAAAAAACCTCAGGGTACAGAAATACGGACTACTCTGGCCTCTGGGAAGGAAAAGAGTCTCAATCAGCTCATACAGACTTCAAGATGTATAGATTTGAGGGAAAATTTTAAGTCTTTCTGAAATATAGGAAGCAGGTTCATGAAGGTAATAGATCAAGTACACAAGCCACAAATAAGTTATACCCCTCTCTTAAAGGAAAAAAAAGATGATATGTTTTTCTGGAAAAAATTTGTTGAAAACAAAAATAAAATGTGAAGCAATAGAATTCATGGCCAAAGTCCTATTATTAACAACACTGAGTTCTCACTGCTATTCAAATATAACAATTGGTGCCTTAATAAAGCCATTTCAAAACACACTATCTTCAAACATTAAGTCTGTGTAAGTATGGGCACCTTTTCAAGTTCACAGATCCCACATGGATAAATGAACAGTGTGTACTCCAGGAAAAGTGTTGAGCAGTTCAGAACAGCTCAGGTCCCTCAGGGCAGCTGCTTCCTCAGCCAGGGAACCTATCCAGCAGATCCCAGGGCAGGCCTGGTGGGTTCACTCCACATAGAAGCTTCTGGCAGAGGAAGGAGGAGGAAAAAGCATCTGTGGTGCCTACCATCTCTAGTCGAAGCCTGAGGACATTCATTCCATGATGGAACTGGCTTACATGACTTGCCAGATCTCTTCCTGGTGTCCCAGACTGCAGCCTCTACATCCAAGGAATGTGCTCAACCATGTGAGTCTGTGGTCAGCATTGCAGGGTCCGAGGAACAGAAACAAAGCACTGTTTTCAGAAATGAAAGAGCAAGACTTGTCAGAAGACAGAAGCTGGGCACAGAGAGCTTAAAATATATGAACTTCTCCTTGCTTGTAAGTTGAAGAGAATATTATTTTCCTGTTTCCAGGAGATGTCTGAGGTCATATGTACTATGCTACTTAGGCATTATGTTAATAAGCATAGTATAAGCATTTAATAAAGACAAAGGGGTTTCAAACACTAGTACAAGTGAGTACCTATGTAAGCATAATTGCTGGAAATTCTTTACAGTGCTTTGAAAAGGAATTATTGACAAAGTGGTCAATCTATTACATAGGCGAGGTCTCTGAAGGCCAGATGTTCTGATTTACTTCTCAGTTCCAGCTACAAGATATGTGGACGGGTTTCAGACCCTGCTTAAAAGGACTGAGATGCTTCCTTGGAAGAGCAATGAGCGGCTGCTTCTTTTGAATTCTTCTAGGCCTTAACAGCCTGTTTCAATTAAGTGAAACCTATTATTTTCTGTTTATTGGATTTTTTTTTTTGCATCTGGAGGATGTTTGGATTTGGCATTAATCTTCTGGTTTGAGAATGGAGGCTACAAATGTAGTACAGCATCTGAGATACTGTAAAGGGTAAAAGCAGTGTGAGTAAGGATGAAGTAAGAAAAGCACAGAGTGAAAGCCCTCTCTGGAAAGACCAGGGAGCACATCCACTTGGCAGCCACACCTTGGTCCGTGGAGCAGAACAAAGCAATCAGCACTACTCAGCATGGATTTGCCAAGGGCAAATATTGTCTGTGGCCAACCTGACTGCTCCCTGCATCAAAGTGTCTGGTATCCCAAGTGCCATGGAAGCTTTTGTAACAGAAAGAAAATAAAATTTTTCAAAAACCACCCAGCTGTTTTTAAAGAAGCTTGCAATTGTGAACAAAAGAAAAAAAACTGCGTAATCTCCAAAGTATTTTGTGAAACATATCTGTCCATGGATAAATGCCCTGAAACAATAGTGCCTTCAGCAATTAGGTAACTTTCCTCATAACAGAGAAGCCTGAAATCGTCTGAACATCACCCATTTATGACAACATGATGCAAGCCTTATGGAAAGGTTCATCAAACAGATCTAAATCCTTGTGGCTAGTTCTTAAATGGGAAAGAAAGTGCTTCCCTATTTATAATGCTAAAGCTCCTGGGCAAGACACAGTGAAAGACTTAAATTAAATGTCAAATCATGAGGTGCTAACAATAAATAATGAAGAGATTTCTGTTGCTTCTGCCGGCTGTAGATAAGACACTGGATAAACTATTTACTGCAGGTAAGTTGAACAGCTCTAGATGGATCATTCTGTCCTAGGTGGATCGCCTATGTTTTTGTTACTTGGATGAGTGAGCAGGCTGGTGTGAGCCTGTGCTGCCCACATCTCAGGGCTTTTGTGGTCCCAGGCCTTATCTGTACTGTAAATTAGCTGAAAATGTGCCAAAATTTCAAGAGCAATTCTCTCTCATCTTTTCTCCTTATGCAATGCAGACCAACCTGGTGCACTCACTGCCCCTACTTGTCTGTACTGTGCGATGATGAGAGGGGCTAATAGGAAGACACCCTGTAGTGTGGTTCATCTCTATCATTCAGCTAGACATTATTCTGGAAAAAAACAGGCCACAGGACCTGATAAGTTGAAATAGGTCACAGTACCCTCCAGTGCAGTACATGACTGTGAGGAGGGAAAAGCTGGAAATTTCCCCCTGTCTGCACTTTGACAACATGACCTAGTTATACCTACATCTGTCTTTTACCATTATCTTTCCTCTGTGTCAAGGTCCACACTTGTTGGTTTGTTCTATTAAGACACTGGTGTGCCATTAGGATGCTGAGGTTGCTTCTTGGGCTCCAGAATCTGCACAGAAACCCCAGTCCTGATGACAGAGCATCAGTTAACTCTTTATTCCCCCCCAGCAGAGTGATATTTAGCAAGGTGTCTCTATGGAAAAGCCAAGAAAGTTTAGGTTAAATATCAGCAGCTATTCTAAGTAACCGAGAGAATTGGACGTGCTTACAGAGTGCCAATGAAGCTGCTGAGAGTAGTTAGTGCCATTGGAAAAAGCAGAATAAATGTATAGCATTTGCTAGCTCTTCTTTGGTACAGAGGAATAGGACTTGAAATCTTATTTGTTCCACAAGATTTTGACACTTGTCAGATCCTGCCATGGTTATGTCACAACTCATGTGAAAGTGAGTTTCATCAGATTAAATGAGATGTCTGAAAGTCTATGGATAACTTTCTGGCTGTAGGCCCACCCCCATCCATCTCTCCTGCTCTTTTCCTCTGTAGGGGTTGAAATGTTCTTTGCAATTAGCAAAGGGAGTCTGTTACAGAAGGAATACAAACAACATTTCAAAGTTGAAAAACCAGTTTTATCAGTCCTGTCCCTGTCCACCAAGACTAACACCAAGGACAGTAAAATGGTCAATTTGGGTATTTTGGTGAGGTGAGAGTTTCAAATGCAAACTTAGTTACCTTGCTCACCTTGTAAAGGCCTGGAGTGAGCGTGGTGTAGCCTGTTATTTCACAGGAACATTGGGAATCAATTGCTTGGCCTTTTATGCATCAGTGTTTAACAGCACAGTTCCAAGGTGAATTTTGAGCCCAAAATCACTATGGTGGAGCAAAGATGTAGAGTCCTACGGAAAGGAAAAACATGAGACCTACTGTTGGAATCAATCAGACTTAGATTCTGCCTTAGTTTTGTCCATTTAATGCTCTTAAGGTTTGTTTTTTGTTTGGTTTTTTTTTTTTTTTTAACTTGCTGAAAGTACAGCCTTTGTTATTTGTTTTAATCAACTTTCTATTGCCATTGTAAATGACCTTGATCTTTGCCTGAGTAAATCTTATATAAAAGGGTTTTTAAAGGAGAAAGGTGAAAACTAGATGAATCCTGCAGGCAAGAGAAGGGAGATTTGAATTAAGTTTTAAAAGGAGTTGATCTTCCTGCCTCTTTATCACCTGCTTATTATCCAGAGGAGTTTCCATCCAAGCAGCTGTAATATGGCAGTGACTGGGTGCTAGTATGTGAGCACCAGGGATTTTTTTTTCCAAATTCATACCATGTTCATTGGAAGAGGTCTCAAGGAACACATTGTATTGCAGATTTGATCTTTCTTCCACTCTTCTGTAGGGTTTTCACATGCTCATAAGAGAATAGCATCTCAATGCCACATACAATTACATGAAACATTAATCACAACAGGCAGCAACTTCTGCTCCTTTCCTCTTGCACATGCTAACCACAAAGGCCATTCCAGGATGAAACAGAGATGAGGACAGATTCCTGAGTATTCTGTAATAGAAAGGTGTCTCTTGTATCACAATTAACAGTGCAGAGGTGAAGTCCAGAGGTGAAGAGATTGAGGAAACGAAACCTGATAAAAGCAAACAGTATTGAACAAGAGAGCACAGGAGACAGCAAACACAAGGTATCGATGCCAGTATAACTTTTATGGACTTGAGGTGTGGCTGCTTTCAGCACAGTAACAGCTTGGGTTTGGAGTACTTTTTCCTCTCTTCTGAGCAACTCTTCCGCAAGTCCAAAGCAATTACAAAGTTGTTAGCACATAAAAAAGATTTCGTGGCTGCCAAGTCAAACTGGTGATATATCAGGTTCTAGATGAAGATATGAAGGGTATTACTGTATCATCTGAGTTCATAAAAAGATCTTCTATTACATATTTTCTTAAATCAGAATATATTTATCTACTTGGAATTTAGGTTGAAGGAGGTGCCTTCCTACAGTTCATTAAAATAAATCATGTGCACACATGTATATAGATTCTGATTCACATTACTGTGGAGAAAATTAGATATAATTTCTTCCATATCTCAATGGTATTCCTCTAAGTTGGTTCTCTATGAAATGTATGGTTAGGACCTATTTTATGTCTGATTGAGAAAAACATCCTTCAGGAGACTGTTTCAAGGAGGAAGCCACCTTCTCTGGAGAAAAGCATATTTCTTGCTGAAAATACTGCCTTTGTTATGATTGCCAATAAAAATCCTGGTTTCTCATGGGTCTTGATTTGAAAAAGATCCTGTCGCAGAATGTTTTATTTCAGGCCTTTGCATATCTTTCTACTCCTTTTTATTAGCCATTTATTTAAATATTTTTGTGACTGCTTTGTGCTCTAGTGGACCTGCTTCTTCTAAATGGATCTTTGAAATTTGCTGCTCTTCTGTGTATGGTGGTCTCAGGATTCAGTTTCTCTCAAGTTGTTATTTAGGATTGGCAGAACAATGAATCACTTAATGGAAATGGCAAAGAGCAGATGAAAGTGTGTCCTTTGCTCAACCAGAGATTTTTGCTTTAAGTTACTTTTCGGGAAAATATTTGTGCTTGGAACCAAATAAAAATTAGGGAAAATTCTAGAAGTGTAGGTACCAGGTTCTTTGTACTCTAAAGAAAGGAATGCTTATGCTTGCTTATTCCTATCAGATTGACACATTTTACAATACTTCTGGACTATTGTGTATTAATTTTTAAAAATTCTACCTTTATTATTCCTCATCTTTATTTTAGATGACTGCAGCTGCTAGGTTTTTTTCATATTATGTTGTGGAGAATCTTTTCACCTGTATGAATCAGAGTGTATTTTTCCTTATTTTAAACATATATGTAATCAAAATATCTTTTCCTTGTCAAATACAGAATTTTTTTAGAGCTGCAGGGTTAGACTACAATGTCAGATAATTTGCAAGTGCCCTTACTCACTGCAGAGAATATTCTGAATTTAATTCTAATTGACACCTACCTCAGCCTCTAGAAATATCTCACTAACAACCCCATAACCCCTAAGTTTTAGGAACTGACTCCCCTTTAAGAATATATAGGCAGAAGGCAGCCTTACTGTGAGCATTTTTATCCTCATGGAGGACAGCCTGGACTGGACCTCTCTCACTCAGCTCTCCACCATGGGTTCATGTATACACAAAGTATTTTGAGACTTGAGCATACCATATTATTTATGAAATGTAACAAGAATGCAAGATGGGGAATTTTGCCCTCTCACCTATCATGAACTCACATATAGTTTTGGTGATTAAAAATTCATAGATGAAGATTTTATTCACAGTAAATCACAAATTGGTATCTTAAGTTAAAAGTGCCGATTTCTTGTCTTGAATTCCCAGTAAAGTGTAAGAAGAATACTTCTATGCAGAAAATTATATGCTGCTGGAGTAGGTGACAAAGCATCCTCTCCGTTAAGTATTGTTAAATTGGACACTGGTACTGGATGAATGGAATATCTCCTCTCAGCAGAATTCTCTTATATTGCTTTTTATGTCAATGCATACATTTTTCCTCAGACAGGAACTGTTTCAGGAAGAGAGTTGTCTATTTTCATATCCTTCAAGCACTCTATGTGCTCTTTGGGTAGTCTCTTGATTAATTTTTCCATGGTCTGGGATTCTGCCAAAGAACAAAAGAGGTCCAAATAGGGATCAAGAATCAGATTAAATTTATCTTCTGTTTTCAGCAGGATCGGTCTGAAAAGCAAATGCTTATCTCTAGTATTATTTGTGTGCTAATATAGTTTCCAGCTCCTAATCATAATTATTGATGGACTTCCTAAGCAATTACTGTATTTGGACAATCACTTTTATTGTTTGCATATTATAATCCACACTGAGTTGTGCTGGTGTATGGGTATTGTTTTTATCAAACCAATAAAACCAACAACTACACAGCCAGTGCATTCACCCAGCTGATACGGTCATTTACCTGGAACAAAGGTTACTTTCTGGTTTCGTTTCTTCTGAGTTCAGACCTGGGCAACAGTTATGATCTGTAATTCACACATCTCCAGGTGTGCCCTGCTCACCTTGCCTGGTCACTGTGGGATGCCCACTTCATGGCATGCACATGACTCCTGGCTCCCTGTTCCTTAGTGACCAAACTCCTGGCTCCCTGTTCCTTAGTCCTTCCTGCTCCCTGGGCATTCTATGCTGGCTGAATCCAGACATGTGTGAGAGGCAAGAGAGATTTGATGGGAGAGAAACTGAGATACCTGGGAATGGAGGCTGCCCTGGAATTCTCCCTGACCTATTTGAATGATGTTTCCTTTGTCAGCACCAACACAGTTTCATTTTCCCTGACCACTGCCGAGCCCCCAGTTCACTCAGGGCTCCATATTCTGCACTGCTCCTGTAGGAACCTCTCTCACCTTAGTGGGGCATCAAATGCCCTACCAGACTCCAGTCAATAGGTCCCACCAAGATGTCCTTTGTAATGTTAGATTTCTTGACATTCAGTTTGTTAAGAAAAGAGGGATTAAAAAGGGGATGAGGGAGGTAAATGCTCTGTCTCTTGCCAGGTGCTAAAAGAGGGGTGCCAATAGGAGACAGTATCCAGCTAGGTTTCATTCTTCCACAGTTCTCTGTCCTCTTGTCCTGTGTTCTTAGAGGAGGTGATGGTCAGAATCTCTTATGTCTTCTTTTACAAGGTTTGTACTACACACAGCACCTTGTTCAGCTGTAAGTTTGTTTATGAGGCTCATCTCAGCCAGGCTGAAGGTTTAAAATAATAAATCAGACAAGAATTTTGTCTTCCACAAAGCTTGCTATACAGTGCAGGAGTTCTGTACATAATCGTGAGGGGGAAAGTTAGTTAAGTCAAAACACTTGTGTGCACCTGTAAAGCAGATTGATTGATGACCAGTTTCCCCAAGACTGATTACCTTACATATGGGTTTTTAAACTTAGCTCCCCTTCTCCATGTAAAACCACTCAAAATTATTTCTATATTCATTTTGTCAGTCATTATACTTTTTCTCTCTTTCAGTGCACAGAAATTGGAGTAATAAAGATACTATAATGTTAATAGATCTGTCTCAGAGTTCATGAGGTGAAACTTGTTGGTCTTCTCATATGACTAACAGTGCAAAAATCTGGAACCAACTCAATTAATCTTGGGCATAGAATGATGGGGCACTAAAGAACTGCACACCCATAAATCAATAGAGACTAACCCCTAATTTATTTCTTTTTGGGTCACACATTCTACTTTCATCATAAAAGCAGATAAGGATAACTATAATTAAAATGCCTTTCCTTCTCTACTGTTTGTATTAACATTCATGCTACTGAATATACCCCTTCCTTAATACTATATTTTTTCAGTATTCTACAGTTATTGTTTCATTAAAAATACCCCTGTGATACTAACTGTATAATAAATTACAATTCAAAATAAAATATCAGCCATTTCATCCATGAGAGAGAATAAAGCCATAATAAAAAATAATAAAGTTTACCAATATGGTAATGTAGCATGAGGTTTTTATAGACTCCATGCAAATGTTAAAATCTATAAATTTTTTATATTGTGTAAAATTGTAAAAAATAGCAAAGAAGGGGGAGAGGAAAGGAAAAAACCAGCAATGTCAGGTTGTCTTAATCACAAAATTTTCAGATTTCTTTTTAGCATCTGAAAAAGAGTATAAAAATATGCATATTAAATTATTTGTTTGTGGCCTATCTTATTGGCTAGATTAAAGGTGAATTGAAGAAGCAAAACTCTGTCTTTGCACTTTCCAACCCACAGTATTTTTAAGTGAAGAAATCTGATCACCTCTCTCTTTGCCTCTCTTTGCTTACACCTAATATCCTGCACATACTCTGCCCTTATTTTTCCAATTGGACTTTAAGCAACTTCTTTACTTGGCTTCTTTTTATTCACTTAGGGGGTAAGAGAAGGTAGCAGGATATGCAAATTTGGGGAGAGGAGAGGAGAGGAGAGGAGAGGAGAGGAGAGGAGAGGAGAGGAGAGGAGAGGAGAGGAGAGGAGAGGAGAGGAGAGGAGAGGAGAGGAGAGGAGAGGAGAGGAGAGGAGAGGAGAGGAGAGGAGAGGAGAGGAGAGGAGAGGAGAGGAGAGGAGAGGAGAGGAGAGGAGAGGAGAGGAGAGGAGAGGAGAGGAGAGGAGAGGAGAGGAGAGGAGAGGAGAGGAGAGGAGAGGAGAGGAGAGGAGAGGAGAGGAGAGGAGAGGAGAGGAGAGGAGAGGAGAGGAGAGGAGAGGAGAGGTCCCTCTTGCTGTCATTTTCTTTTTGTTGCATCATCCTTCACACCACATTGGTGGAATACGAACTTAAAACTTCCATTTTCTTTTAGACTAATGATAACTTAATAGTACTACTCCAATATTTAATATTTCTTCTGACAGCAGACTGCACAAGGCATATGCAATTTGATTTAAAGAAAACTCTCATGAATAATTTTTTAATTTAAACGAACGAGAAGGGAGGAAAAGGTATGGACTTCTGGAACAGGTTCAAAACAGGTACAAAAATTTCCTGTTTAAAAACCTGTCTTTGTGGAAACTCAACATCAGTCAGCCTTGTTTTCTCATATTGTGTTGGTCTAGAGACAACACAACAGAATGTACTTGATATACCCTAGAACACGCTGACTTGTAAAATATGGGGGTACTTACTGTCCTCTCATGATGGAGCTGCTTCCATTAAATTGACAGGAGGCTTGTCTCTTACAAAACCATCCTGGATTCTATGTACATAATCAAGATTCTTGTTGGATTTTCAAAAAGCAGGAGAGGAAGTAGAGAGCAAACAAAGCTACACTGTGATAAAATAAGGAACTGGGTGCGTGCATTCTGAAATGAGAAGTCTCTTTCTTTGGTAAACCTAAAACTTTGTTTTCATATGTTGGTCTTTAAAACAGCAGTAGGCAAAGACCAGGTTGAATGGAGCTTTGACAAACCAACTTTGTTTTGGTGGTGGGTGACTCTGCCCATGGCAGAGTGGTTTGGAACAAGATGATCTTTAAAAGCTCTTCAAATCCTAACCACACTATGATTCCATGACAATATGAGACTAGATGAAGAAATGCTCAAGAGAAAAATACCCTCACAGGAGCACAGAATAGTCTGAGTTGGAAGGGATCCATAAGGATCATTGAGTCTGACTCTGAAGTGAATAGCCTATGCAGGGATCAAATCCACCACCTCGGCATAATTAGCACCCTGATTTAATCAAATGAGCCAACCTCAGGGCTCATAAGAACATAAAAACACAAGTCACAACATAATCTGAAAACATTTAAGAACAATCAGAAATTTAATTTCTTGATCTGACACTCTACTTCCACTGCCACTCCATGTTTTTTGTAAAAAAAAAATGGTATAGGGCATTCTGACCCTTCACAGGAGCCTGCCATTTTAAGGTGGCTTCAGCCTGTCTGGGATCAACATGCCAGTAGTCAGGGTACACCAGGTATCCCAGGAACTCTAGCCTGTGCTGTTGAAAGAAGCTGATTTCTGGGGTTTGACATGGAGTCACCACTGCTGCAAGTGACTCAGGACCTCCCTGGCATAGCCTGTATGCCTGCTGAGTGCTGGAGAACATGAAGCTGCTGAGAATACCACTACACAGCTGTCAAGCAGACTGTGCAGCACATTATGTACCGAACCACAGAAGGTGGTCAGAGCACAAGAGAGACCCAACAGTACCACCAGATCCTCATAGAGTCTGTATCTGGCTGAGAAAGCACTTTTCTGCTCATTCCCTTCTAACTGCAGAAGTGCAGAGTTTCTTAATTTTCCAGCTTCTTTTGAAATCCAAAACAGGGTTTTCCAGTGTCATGTTTCTAGTGGTACCTACTTGGAAGGGACCTCACTTCCCATGGGCATGAGAAGCAAATAAAGCTCGTGAAGAATACAGAGTCATTCACCACAAGCTGCCTTATCATTCTGCCAAAGTCTTGGCTGGCATTTCGTTATGGAAGCAGATAAGCAGATGTCTCTGGGCCATAGGGGCTATCCTGTCCCCTAATCAATCTCAGAGCAAGAACCACGTCCTCATGTCTTTTTCTTTAGACAGATCACTCCCACAAATAGCAATTTTACCTCTGAGACACACAGGACCTGGAAATCCAAGCTGAGGAGTGGTAGCGCACTCTTGAGGCAACAGAAGAACCAACAGTGGTGCTGGCCTACCACCAGAATGCAACTGATAGACTATCCCAAGCTCTAGGGTAGCCCAGTCCTAACCATCTCATTTCGAGGGTCACAGACAGACATAGACTTTAAAGGTACTTGCTTTTCTCACTCAGTTTCCAGAGTCAACTGATTTGTGTATTTATTGGCCAATTCCTTCCCCTGATGGAGCTCCGGCACTTCAGTGCTTGCCCACTGCAGTTGTGGTCCCTCCAAAAACTGTTTAAATGAACTAAGTTGTCTGGTTTTCAACCAGATGGCCATTGTCTTCCACACAGTCACAATCCACACTGTTTTGGGATATTACTACTGCTGGTCACCTAACGTCCCTTGAGATACATGGTACCTGCATAGGCTGTAAAGACTAGTCATATCTAACTAATAAATTCTAATATAATTGTGCAGTCCCCACTGAATGGTTCTGGAAGACCATAAAACCACAGAAAGGTCTGGGTTTGAAGGGACCTTCAAAGACCATGTTGTCCAGCCTTCCTTCAATGGGCAGGGATCTCTCTTACTAGATCAGGTTTCTCAGGATGGAAAGATATCTTGAAGCAGCCTGCAGTGCCCTGCCACACTTCACATTGATCACAGCCTCCTGCAGGAATCTGAACTGAATCTGCAGCTGATGGGGAGCCTGAAGGCCAGGCTCCATGCAGTCAGCCTCAGGCTTGAGGTGATCCAACCTACCTGCCATGAAGCCAGCAGGACTGGGGCTGCTCTGCAAGGGATGTCAGGGGACATCACATCACAGGACAGTGACCTCACCGACCAGGGCACAGTACCCCAGCAGGGCAGCCTGGTGACTGCAGCAGCTGTTGACAGCCGCAGCGATCACCAGGTAAATGTAAGATGGCATACGGTCAGGTCCAGGAGGAATCCATGAAATTCAGTGAACAGAGGCTGCAGGATATAAGACTAGGCACATGCCTGCCAGCAACACAGCTCAGGAAAGGACTGGAGGCCAAGGCTGGAGCAGAAACAGAGCTACCCCTGCAGCTATGCTGGCAAGCATGCACCAGTGTGTCTCTTCAAGCTCCAGGTTAACTCCAGGGCAACTGAGAGTGGAGAATGTAATACAGACTAAGCAAGCACAGGAATTGGCCCCAACCACCTTGTACCTTCTAAATGGAACATAAAACTGAGGCCAAACACGTCTTGAGGGTGTTTATCTGACCACAAATAGTTTTCACCATCTCTTCTGGCCCTTCAGTCATCTCTTGCCACACCCATGATGAAAAAGTTGCACAAAGATTTAGGACATCTTTTAAGAGTGGGAAAGGAGCAGAAATGCAGGAACAGGCTACTAAGAGTATAGATTCAGGCTTGCGAGTTTTTCTGATTGAATAGAAATGCAGGAAATAGGGCCTGTGAGACAATCCCCTCTGACTCCGTCATGAATAATTACAGTATTCCAACTTCTCGATTAAAGATGAACTTTGTGGATTTCTGTTTGGTTTACTTCAAATAAAAGCCATTTTGGTTCATTTTTGGTCCAAAGCAACAAAAAGAATGGTCTCTCTGTTGTGAAGTACTAATGTGGAAACACCTGAAACTATCTTAAACAGAAATTGCAGCATTCAGACTACAAATGATATTTCGTACCACACTACAAAGTGTATTTTATAGGTAACATTGGATTTCACTGGATCTATTTTCACACTTAAAATTCGATTTTATGGATTAGGTGTGTTATAACCAAACAGAGCCATCGATTAACAAAGATGTACTAAAGGAGAGGTAGATGAACAAAAAATTAATATTCCTTTCCCCAGATCAGCCTGGAAAAAAAAAAAAAAAAAATCACAGTACTGTCTCCTGTGCACTCACTGCAATAGGAAAACATGAAGTTACCACTAAATTAGGCAAAATAAAATTTCTTTATTGCCCAGTCCAGATTAAGATCTTTCTTAAAAGTGTGCTGTCATTCAGAAGGAAATGTTAAATATAGGGAAAATAATTTAATTATCTACAAAGCAGAAATTCCCAAAGTAAAATTACGTCTTCAAGCGTTGCAGGTAACGAACATAGATTTCAGCACTAACTTTTTTGCCTGAGGTAGTTCAATATCCTTCCTTGGTGTTAGTCTCACCTCCTCCTGCTCACACACCTGTACGCTTTTCTGACACCCAGAGTAACTACCCAATCCAAGTTACTGTGCTACACAAGCACGGTAAGGTCAATCCCTTAAAAACCATACCATTCATATTCCAAACCATACCATTCAATCCCTTTAAAACCATACCATTCATATTCCTAACACTGCTGGGTTTTTGAAACATGCAGTTGGTTGGACTGTGCAATTCTGTCCGTACTTCAGCTGAGACAGTCCTTTTACTTACAAATTACTGATGATCATTTTAAATACATAAAAATAAGGTTGTGTGTGTCTTATCTGGACAAATCCAAATTTTGTAAATTGGATTTGCCATTCCATATAGTATTAAATAAAACATGCAGCAATTTTCCTACTATGTTGCTGTCATTTAACTTTGCATTTTTGCACAGTACACAAAAAAATTCCTGCAGTAGCAGATCAGTCTACCACATGAAAATTTTAACCTTCTAATGACAGAGTGGGACATGTTTTGCTCCTTCTGTGTGTCAAGTGACATAAGGCAGCACAATGAACAAAACAAGGACATTCAGATATCCCTAGCTCTTCATCAGTCACAATGAATACTGGTCCCCTACACAAATGAGAGACACAGTGTTGTAAAATATAACATAGGAATATAATTTTATTCCGTTAATCTGCATATGTATTTGTACAGCTGTTCTGAGAAAGCTTCTGAAGAAAACTTTTCTGTTACTCTCAGTCTCCCAGCTGCTCCCATTGTGTCCTTTAAGAGAGGATCTCTCACAATTTTTTCCATGGCATCAGCGAATTGGGTTGGCAGAGGATCACACAAAAATCCTGTGACATTGTGTGAGATTGATTCTAAAGGACCACCTGAATTAACTGCTATAACTGGACATCTCATATACATTGCCTCCAAGGGAACAATGCCAAAATGTTCACTGCTTGGAGTATAAAGCACACATACAGAGTTACTAAAAAGAGAGATTTTCTGTTCATCTGAGAATGATCTTAGAAAAGTCACATGGTCATTAACACCAAGTTTGGCTGCGAGTCTCCTCAGCTCTTCATAGTGCTCCACGTTTTCCAGAACTCGCTTATCATAACCCCCTGCCATAACCAGGTGAACTTCATCCCAGTCATGAGAATCAAGTCTCCCCTGAAGTTCATGCAAAGCTTCAAGAGCCAATGCTAGATTCTTTTTTCTCTCATACCTATTAATGGAAAGAAACAAGAACTTTTTCTTTTTCGGTATCAGATCAGCTATGTCTGCAGGAACAATTTCTTCAAAGCTACTGATGTTGAGTGACGGGTAGAGGACATCTGGGTTTATGTGAGATAGGGACTTAAATGTGTCTTTGAAGACGCTGGCAGTGAACTTGCTGTTCACAACGATGCAGTCTGCCATGCCAGTCGTGTACTCCTCCAGCCAGTCGAGCGGCAATCTGTAGAGGCGCTTCAGGAAAGATTCTCTCTTGGTCAGAAGTTGATCAGGAAAGTGACAGTAAAACAAAACCTTCTTACGGGTTCTGGCCAGTCTAAGCACAGGAATGCAGGCAGATACCTAGTGCAACAGGAGAGATGGGCCAAGAGGAGAGGTTAATTATTTGTGTCAGCACTACCAGTGTGCAGACGTGATTTCAAACCCATCTTCTGAGGGCCACTGTGCAAGTGCCTTCTCTCTCTCCCCCACACATGCACATCAAATTGTGCTCCCTCATCCAGGACCTCCTGCAGCCCTATAATTTCTCCCTGCTCCCCACCAAGGTCCCACCAAGCTCCAGGACTTCTTCAAGCACCTCCTTCTGCCACTACCAGGGATGCTGGGAGCAGAGTCCAAGCGGCAGTGGCATCCTCTCCCTCCAGCTGCCCCAGAATATAAGAGATCAATCGCAAAACGTGGAATATGTCAAGATTATCTAAAGTCAGAATGTTCTTTGATGTAAGATCTTTGTCTACTTCAATGCTAATCAGCAAGAAAGAAGACCTAACCAGTGGAACTGGCAGCAGTTAGCATCCCTTAGGCAATGACATTCCAGAACTAACAAGCCTTAAGGATGTAGTAAATCAAGATGTTGATTTGTCTATGTATACATTGCTAACTTGGGAAAATACTCAAGGTCCATGCATCCTATAGCTAAAGTATGTTCATTATAACACTAAAAAACCACAACTACAGCTCAGAAATACCTCTGCTCAAGTGAAGACCATTTCCTCGAGCAAGTGTAGAAGTTAACTGGGGTTATGTAACTTGTAGGGAATCACAGAATCAATTAGGTTGGAAAAGAGATCACCAAGTCTGAATACTGACCCAACACCGCTCTGTCAACTAGACCATGGCATAAAGGGCCACATCCAGTCTTTCCTCAAATATATCCAGGGACAGCGATTCCATCACCTCCTTGGGCAGTCCATTTCAATGTCTAATCATGCTCTCTGAATAAATTCTTTCTAATGTCCAAGATAAGTCTCCCCTGGTGCAACTAAAGATTATGTTCTCTCATCCCATCAGAAGCTGTCAGGGAGACCAATCCCCACCTGCTAGAACATCCTTTCAGGCAGTTGTAGAGGATGATAAGGTCTCCCTGAGCCTCCTTTTCTCCCAGCTAAACATCCCAGCTCTCTCAGCCACTCCTCGTAAGACTTGTGTTCCAGATCCTCCCTCAGCTTCACTTCCCTTCTCTTTAATTTATTAACTAATCATAACATTACGAGGGACCACACTTGGGAAGTTACTAACTCCGAATTTCTGTGTATAAAAGATGGCACAGAAAGCCTGATGGGGTATCCTTGATTTGTGGAACACCATGGAGCAGTCAGGCTTGCACAGCACCAAAATGAACAACTGATGCCTCTCTCTTGAGTGTGTCATTGTTGGCTTGTTGCACACCACATAATGAAATTGATTTCGTGCGGATTTGATACTCTGGGGCTCTGGAGCATCTCTCTTATGAGAGGAACTGGGCCAGTTTAGTCTAGAGAAGACTAGGAGGGGATCTTATTCATTCATATAAATACCTCAAAGGTGTCAAGAACATGGTGCCAGACTCTTTTTAGTGGTGCCCAGTGACAGGCGTAGCGGCCATAAACTAAAACACGAGAACTTCTACATCCACGTGAAGGACTTCTTTACACTGAGAGTGCCAGAGCACTGGAAAATGCTGCCCAGGGATGTCGCGGAGTCTCCCTCTCTGGAGCCATTCCAAACCCATCAGGATGCGATCCCTCATCATCTGCCGTAGGTGACCCTGCTTTGGCAAGGGGTTTGGAGTAGACGATCACTAGAGGCCTCTTGCAACCCTAACAACTCGGCGAAGAGCAGCCCGCCGGCACCCCGGCAGCGGCGCTCCCGTCCCTGTGCCCATGCCCAGTCCGTGGCCGCACCTGGTCGCACACGAAGGCGTCGAAGGTCTCTCCGCTGAGCAGCAGCACGTAGAGCGCCAGGGCGGCCATGCGCAGGGCCGCGCACAGGGCGTGCCCGCGGCCGCACAGGCTGCGCGGGAGCCAGCCGCCCGCCCGCCGCACCGCCAGCCCGCGCGTCTCCGCGAAGCAGCGCCCGGGGTCGTAGTGCGCCGTCCAGATCTGCACCCGGCAGCCCCGCGCCCGCAGCGCCAGCGCCGCGTCCACCACCAGCCGCTCGGCGCCGCCCAGCCCCAGGTCCGGGTGCAGGAACAGCACGGACGGGCCCGCTTCTCCCGCCGCCGCCTCCGCCTCCTCCATGGCCGCCGCCGCGGGGTCGCATGCGCAGCCCGGCAGCCGCGGCGGGACACGTCAGCCTTCCCGGCCCTCCCGGCCTTCCTCCCGGGCCTTGGCGCCCGCCCCGCCCGCCGGGCGGCCCCGCCGCTGCCCGACGCGCCGCTCCCCCGCCGCTCCCCGCCGGCCCGGCCGCTGCGCGAGGAGCGGGCGCCACCGAGGCGTCACGGGGGGCAGCGGTCCCGGAAAGCGGCCGCCGAGCGAGGGGTACCGGGATAAGGGGCTGGTGCTGCGCAGGCATTATCCCGGGAAGCCGCGCGGCCCCGGGATGCGCGGCGCGGGGGCGGAGCCTGGTGCGGGCAGGGACGTGGCCGGAGCCGCCGTAGCGGAGCGTGTGTGAGACCGCGCCGAGCCCACGCCAGCGCCGCCGCCATGGTGAGGGGCTGCCCGAGACGGGCTTCCCCGGCTTCCCCGCCGGCACTGCCCGCCGCCTCTCACCCCCTCCCGCTTCTCTCTCTCCGCAGCCCGGGCCCAACCCCAGCGCCACCAGCGTCGGCTCCTCCGGCCGCTCCCCCAGCAAGGCTGTGGCTCCCCGCGCCGCGGGATCCACCGTCCGCCAGAGGTGGGTGCCCGCCGCGCCCGGCCCGTGCTGCGCTCTGCGTGCCCGGGAGGGCGCCCTCGGCTGACGGGGCAGCGCAGGCTGGGGCCGGTCCGGGGAAGGGTCTGCGGCACAAGTGCTGTGAGGAGTGGCTGAGCGAGCTGGGGGTGTTTAGCCTGCAGAAAAGAGGCTCAGGGGTGACCTTATCACTCTCTGCAACCACCTGTAAGTAGGGTGAAGCTAGCCTGTGTCTTCTTCCAGGCAACTAGTGACAGCACAGGAGAGCACAAGTCTTAAGCTGTGCCAGGGGATGTTTAGCTTGGACATCAGGAGGAAGGAGAGAGTAGACACTGAAATGGGCTGCCCAGGGAGGTGGTTGTGTCCCTGTAGGTATTTAAGGAAAGACTAGATATAGCACTTAGTGCTATGGTCTAGGTGACATGGTGATGTTGGGTCAAAGGTTGATGCTCTTTGAGGTCTTTCCCAACCTAATTGATTCTGTGAAGTGTATTGTTTCTTGGGCTGCTTGATCCTAGAAGCTGGTGGAGTACTAACGTGTTGTTTGGTCTTTGTTTCCTTCTGTCATCCCTTAAAGGAAAAATGCCAGCTGTGGGACGAGGAGTGCAGGCCGTGCCACGTCCACAGGGACTGGTGGCATGTGGCGGTTCTACACGGAGGACTCTCCAGGCCTCAAAGTGTGAGTTGGCTTAATGGGTGGTGGCAGGCTTGAGAGCCACAGAGTTCCTCCGCTTATGTCGTCTTGCAGTCTTTGGATTAATAATAATCTGTCTGGTGTGCATGGGAAAACTTGCTTAGTTGATGGTTGGGATGACATATTTAATCTGTAACCCTGGAGAAGTAGTTTTTGAAGTTACAGTGGTTTTAAAAAGGTAGGTACAAGTTGCATTTTGTAATTGCCAAAGCTTACCCTAAGTGGCCTCTGAAGGCTGTGAGCAATCACTTTGAAGTTGAGAAAGATCATTTGTCTCAATGAATTTAAGCATCTTATGTGCATGTTTTCATTCTCTTTTAAGTAAAAATTTTGAGTTTTGTCTTATAATAGCTATGTTATGATCCTGTGCACCTCTTGAAAAAAACAACATAACTGATACACCACATGCTTGCATCGTGGCTTTTTATTAAAAAGCTGCAGATAAATTACTTTAACTGAACTTCCCTAGGAAATAGCATGCCAATATCTTATATAGCTCCATTTTCACAGGGTGAATATTCCAAGATTATGGTCAAATGCCTAGTATTGTCCCTTAAACTATAAAGTGAGCCTAAGTTTTTACTCTTTTGACCAGTTTGAGTAATTCAGATGACTTTCCAAACAAACTTTGCAGCCTAATACTTGGGTAACAAAGGTGGAAGGTGTATTTGAGCTGATGAGTGCGTGCTAAGTTGTATCCTGAGTGGAAATTTGTGGTTATTGTAGAATTGCTGTTCATGAGCTCTCGTTCTTGCAGGGTTGAAAAGTTTTGAGATGCTCAGGGCTGACCCCATTGCTCACTTTGTTTTTTCCCATTAATATTTTCTTTTGGAGTTCTTCAAGAGGGCTGCTGCTAGCTGCACAAATGGAACATTTGGGGAAGGGCTGGTGATAGGCTACTTAGTGATAGTTCCATAAGTAATCCTTCCTTTGAAGTTGTCTTATGTGCTTTCATTTTCCTATGTACTTGAAACTTTAAAAAATAAAATGTATCCAGCAAGCCACCGAAGTAGTGCTGTTCTGCCTTGCTTACTCCCTTCTGAGTCCAGAAAGGAGGCAAGGCAAGGAAAATACAATGAGCAGCAATAAGTGTTCTAGAGCAAATCTATGTAGAGAGGCAGGGTAACTTTTTTTCTCTGTTGTTTGGTCTACTGAAGTTCGATTTAAAAAATAAATTAAACCAAACAGAAAAAAAACAAAACCCAGAAGGGTATTGTGATTTTTTGTAATAGACTTGTGATATGAGCTTTAAGAGTTTTACTGAGTTTCCTTGTGAATCCTTTGATGTCACTTTTGGAGCTGAATACCCACTCCATCGTTCTCATCTTCAGTGTGAGCAGATCAGTAAACAGGTTTTTCCCATCTATTTATGTTGCGACACAGTGGTTCCCAATTTTAAGGTTTTGAAACACTGAGAGTGGTTTTTTTGGAAGCTGCTTTGGTAACTGTTCAGGTTTTAATGAAAGAATCAAATCTATAAAAGTGAGTTGGTTTTACAAATAACCCCACACTAGATGTAGCATTTTCTGAGCTATGGCTCGGTAGCAACTGTGTTGCTTACAGCTTTCTAGGTATTTTTCTTCATTTTTTTCCCATAGCAACCAATTGTTATTATCTCTGCCCTGTTTAGTAGGCTTTGAAGTGAGAATGGATTATCAAGAGTTTGTGATTGCCTCAGTGAAGTGCTTCAGCTGAAGTTGTTTTTAGAAATGGCTATGATCAATGGTGTTTTTTTTTTCATATTGTTTAAAATGCACGCTCTTAGAATTACTATGAAAAAATACATAAAACCACCTGAGAACAGGTTAATTCATACTAGCTATGAGGGGAATTTCACTCTAGATAAAAAAGTTTATATATTTTATATTGTGCAGAATTAGGTTGATGCTTTGGGTATTCTGTATCTGTATTCAACATCAACATTCAAATAATAAATATGTTGAATAGGCACATTGGTTCCCCTCAGGAAAGATCCTTTTTTTGCATTACAAGATACTTCAAGATGTGTATGCCTTTCAAAACAACTATTAGCAAAAGAGGGTTGTGGGGGATTTGGCTGAGAGGGGATATGATGTTTTTCTCTTTAAAGCTTGGAGATTACATGCTTTGAAAAGAAAACTATACCCAAACTTTTTAATCTTTTTGGGTCACTTGGTACCTGTGATTCCTGTATCTTGTTTTGGGCTTTCCTGCTTAAAGAGTTTTAGGCAGCTTTCCAGTGGATAGAAAGTCTAATTGAGCTTGTGCAATGTGCAGCCTTATGAAAGACGTTCTGAGACTGCACAGTACCAAATCTTTAGAGATGTCTGAATCCATTTACTTGTGGTGGGCTGAGAAGATGCACGTGTGTGGAGGAGAATTGCAGGGTTTCAACAGGTTTTCTTTGGGACTGGAGGAAAGGAGCTAATGTGTGTCAGTATTGGAGAGCTGATTATTCTCTAGGGGTTCAATGTCATCTGTGTGTCTAAAAAACACGGAACATGCCATCAGTCCCTACTGTTTATTTCCATGTAGTTCTGTTCTGATTAGTGGTGCTGCTTTTTTCCTGCGTGCCTTTGGCAGAGCAGCTTACCTATTCCTACTGCTAAAGGCTCAAATGAATTAAATAGTAATTCAGATACAGTGTAAGGATTATAAATTATGATTTCCGTTATGTAGGATATAAACTTACATATATCCATATATATTAAAAAAAGTATAAAATATTTATATTTATAAAATGTTGGCATTTGAGAATTACATTCTGTTGCTTAGTGAAATATACCCCTTAAAGGCATTTGTGTAGTCACCATGTATGTGGACTTTGTTTATTTTGTTATTGGTTTATTTGCTAAATGGTTTTTGTCTATGTTCAGGATTCTTCATACCCAAATAATTCTAAGTAAGATAGATAATAATGGAGTTTTAAAACTCAATGTAGGATTACAGTTGTGATAATTTCAAGTATGTGGATTGTGAGCTCATAGAAAAATATGACAGTAAACTCTTTAAATCCTTTTTCAGTTTCATTTTTTTACTTTGTATTCAAGTAGCATTTCCATGCTTATAAACAGTACCCTGGAGGGTAACACAGACTGGATAACACATTTCCCAATGGCCTGTTGAAAATCAGAAATGAGATTGTATGAAGTGAGTGATATGAAGGTGTGTTGAGTGTGTGTATTCATGTAATTGTTGCATCTCAGAACAGCATGAAACAGCTGATTGAAGCTATCAGCATGCACCCCAAGATTAACCTGTTTTTAAAAACATTTCTAAGCAATATATAAAAGTAAGAAAAAAATCATTTTAGGTAAAGGTTTAAGGATGTGGCTTTGCCACTTTGTGTATGTTTTTCAAGAAAGCAGAAGTCCGTGTCTCTCACCCACTGCTGCCATTGTTTTCAAATGAAATAAGGCCCCTAAAATAAACCAGCTAATGAGTATTTTTTGCCAAAATTTTAGTAGCCGCTAGAGGACTCTGTTGTTTTTTTTATCTGACTGCATCTTTGCTCAGGTGGCTATCAGAGTTGTTAACACAGAGGATACTTTTCCAGAGACTGTGGAAACAGTGATGCATAGTAATGAACCATTAATGGCCTTTCTAACAAGTGGGGGTTTTGTTCTTCTCTTGTGTTTTTTTATGTATGTTTTTTTATTTAGGGTGTATAGAACTGTCTTTAAAAACAGTGGCAGCAGCAGTTTTTGATAGAGATGGCTATCTCATTTCTATGTGTCCTAAGGTATTTCTGTGGGAAGGGAAGAAGAGTTTTCTTGTACAATTTTGTATGAACTGATGAGCTGACTTGGCTGATAATGACTGGCCTTTGGGCAAGACAGACTTCTTTTTTATGTTAATGCATTTTCTCTTTATTTTTAGTGGGCCTGTTCCAGTTTTGGTCATGAGTCTTCTTTTTATTGCTTCTGTGTTTATGCTGCACATCTGGGGTAAATACACTCGTTCCTAGACTCAGCTGACAGCTTAAAGCATACATCTTGGACCAAAACTATGGTGGATCCTGGTTGTTCTTGGAGAGAGACTGGGGAAGCTTCCTATCACCTGTTGAAGTCCTGTCAACTTTGACTGTAATACCGAATTAATTTCTCAGTTTGCTACTTGGGCAGCTTTAAGGCCTGCCTTGGGTAATTTTGTATTTGTATCTGTACACTTAGAATACAGGTGTTGCAATAAAAGTTGTATGGAAATAGAAACAGTCTTAAATGTATTTTTTCCTCTTCCAGTATACCACAGCTAACACACTTACTATTGGTTTTCATAAATAAACATTTTGGAGTAAATGCTCTTCGACAGTTCAAACCAGGTTCTTCTAAACTATACATTGGTGTATAATTTTATGCTAGAAGATGTCTTTTTGTGGATGAAAGAGACAAAGTCATGTTCACAAATATAAGAAGGTAACCAGCGTCCTTGTTGATATAAAGCTGAGGTACTAGTGTTGAGATGGTCATGTTCTTCTTTTAACCTCAGAAGAATAGCTGGGTTTATTTTATTTCCTAAATGCAAGTTTAACTTTACTCAGTGCTTGTTATACATAAAAGTTATATAAGTGTGTTTGTTTTTTCAAGCTGCGCTTGAGGAAGAACATGAACTGGTACCTAACTGATTTTAAGGAGAATAGGAGTTGCATGGCTGTCAAAGAAATTTTTCACCCTTGGACTCGTGTAGTTCTTGGGGCTGTCCTATGCAGGGCCAGGAGTTGGACGTCAGTGATCCTGCAGCTCCCTTCCAACTTAGGATATCCTGTGATTCAATGACTGCAGATCTACACTCTTTCAAGGAGAATTAAATGAATGGGAGGACTGGAAAAGCAATGACTGCATTTCAAATAACAGGGCATGCAAATAGGCTGAGATACGGCTACGTGTTGCTTCAGATAAACACTCTAGTTTGCTTCTGGATGTTCAGTATTTTCCTTTTGAGCAGTCAAAAAGCTCTTCCTTCTCTTTTTAAAGATATCTATGTATTTGTGCACTAGCATTTCTCACTGCTAATATGGTTTTGAAACTAGATAGAATTATTTTAGGCTGCTGTTCATGTTGAGGCCAGGTTGAATATCAGCTTGTCATGGGAAATTCTTAGTTATGCAGCCTTGACAGAAGTTCTTACTGCATGTTGTAGAAGTGGCCTGTCCTACCACCTTCCTTAAAGCAGTTCTTAAATTGGCATTACTTCTGAAAAGATCAAACTTCAGAACAAAACCAAGAATGAGGAATGTGGTCTCAGAGCTGTAGGAGGGAATTGTTTTGAGCTGATTTTGAGCTAATTTGGTGCTGTTTTGTGCTAGTGCCACAGTACCTAATGTAAATGTGGAGGGAAAGATAGAAGACTTGGAGCAGAAGCTGAAAATTATCTTAGAACTACAATAGTAGGAAGGTGTTTTCAGAAGGTTGGAAGTTGAGAAACATGGAATTTTGGAGATTCAAAGGCAGTGGTGTAGCAGAACACTATATTGGTGGAAACTGATACAAATAAATCATGTATCAAAGGGAAAAGGATCCATAAATCATTTACCTCTATGCATATGGAAAGGAAGTTAAAACACAAGGGGAAAATAAAGTAAGTAGGGGGAGTAGCTCAACACTTCAAAATGTGGAGATAAGGATCTCTCACTTAAATGCTTTGCTTAGCAAGAAAAATTCTGTACAGTCAGCAATTTCATTTTAAGGCAAGAAAATGTAAAGAGAAGACCAAATGCAGGTCAGTTGTTCTACTGACCATGTGAACAGACTGTGCTGAGCTATTTTGTGGTGCTCAAAGGAAAAGAAGTGGAATGCTCTAAAATAATGTAAGAAATAAGGAATAACAGTAATATCAAAGTAGGTAACCTCTTTTTTACTATGTTTTCTGTTACACTGACTGCTTTCTAATAGAGGAAGAAACAATTTTCTTTGAAACACTTCTAGTCCTTAAAAGCCGTTTTCCCAGATCAAATAATTCCATTTAAAGCCTTCCATATTTTGGCTTTTTTAGTGTTCTGCTGCTTCTAAAGACTAGAATTGATGATGATCTTGGAAAAGTGATGGGGGAAGGCTTATTGCTGTACAGCCTTTTGATAATTTTTAAATACATTTAGAGATATTTTAATGCGTTTAGTTCAACTGAGTATAAAAACGTTGACTATTTTGACAGTGCTGTCCTTGCTTAAATATATTGTTTTCTAGAGTGGCCTGTATCTTGGATTTTTGCATACACTGTCAAAAGAGCCCAATGTCTCTTGTTTTGCACAAATTACTTCCCACCCTTTATTGGTTTTGTTTTTGTTTTGTTTTGTTTTTTGTTTGTTTGTGGGTTTTTTCTTTTTTTTTCTTTTTTTTTTTTTGTTTGTTTGTTTTTTGTTGTTGTTGTTGTTTTGGTTTTTTTTTGTTTGTGTCAGCTTACCTCTGGTGATACTTGAGTTGGATTCAGCTAGCTGAAGCATCAGTAGTTTTATTTTCCGTGTACTTCATTAAAACCCAGATTTCTCTATTGTATGTTTCCAAGCTGTGATTATTTAAATTATTAACATGAATGTGTTGGATATTCATGCTCATTTTCTTGGTGTTTCATGTACACGAGTTGTAGTGAAGTCTTGCAACTGATGTTTATCAAACTTCAGCTCCAGAAAGGTACAGATAAAGAAATGCAGGTTGCAAAGACTTATTGGAATTTTGGCTACTAATGAGTGTGAAATTCTCTTTGGCCTGGGTGAATAAATTATAGCCATATTGATAAACAGTAGCTAATCTGTGATACAGAAAACTTAGTCTTTCAGTAATAGGTAGAAAACAAGAAAGGACACTCATTTGAACAGCTTTGTATCAGACTAGGAATTAGAAAGAGTTTGGATTTTTATGCCTACCAGTATGTGATTGAAGTACAAGCTTGACTGAGCTGACTGTTGAAAATGTCTTTACTTAGGTGCTGCAGAAGACTCTTAAGTCCTCAAAGATCTTTATGTTGCCTCCTTAACAATGAAGATTCAAGATATCTGAAAGAACTTGTATTTCCATACAAGAGATGCTAAAGTACTAAAACCTTTTATCCTTGACTTAAAGTATTTGCAACCTCAGACTCCATTATCCCTCAGCTGAAGAAGGGGTTTTATAAGGAGATGGTTCTTTTGCACATGAGTTCTTCTGTCTCTTAAGGTTTTCTTCCCTCCCCAGCAATAAATCTGAGTATGTGAACAGGCTCAGTCTAATTTAACAGTGACTTAGAAGCTGAAAGACAATGTTCTTGAGGGTTGGGTGGAATAGGTAACTTGATTGAAGAGGGAGATGGTCAGAGCTCCTGCTGTGCAAAAGCCTTGCACTTCTAACTTGTTACCCAGGAAGAAAAGGGGGAGAGAGACTTCTTTAATGCCTTTATGATAGGAAAACTTTTACCTTTGCTCTTGCACTTATTTCCACACTGAAGTCAATCACCCACGAGCTATTGGTCTGTAGGGAGGTTGGCTTCATTAGTTCTGTTTTTTCAGAATTACCTTTTATCTCTGTCATCTCTTTAGAAGTCAACTCTACTGCACAACACACACACACATATGCACACACATGCACTTTGCAGTGGTTTTTAGTGGGGTTTATTTTGTTTGTTTGTTTTTTCTGGAGAGAGAGACGACTTCAAACTCTAACTTTTTATATACTTCCTGATTTGGTAATAAGGCTGCATTGATGTCTTCTATTAGCTGTTTATATAAATTTGTTTCATAGAAGACTTTTCTGAACTTGGCATTGGTAATATACTAAGAATAGTAATGAATCTCAGCTCAAGATCTCTGGGGTGGGCCTTTTTATTTGTGGTTTCTGCTATGATTTCAGAAATTGCTGAAAGGAAAGGCAGGCTAAGCAGGAGCAGGTGTGAAGTTACTGAGTATGTCTCATCCCTGACATGTATTGTTATCTTCTCTTCATCCTTCTGTGTTCTAGTGATCTCTTTTTCTCTGGAGACCTCTGAAGATGCTGAATTGTGCCATGTAGTAGGATAATGCTCTGATGCAGAGATATGCCAGGCAGTAGCAATAATGAACAGGACAGACCTATTTTACTTAAGTCAAGAATTCAAGTTCAGGTGTGTATCACCACAGATTTGATACTGCTATCACACATGTGGCAGCAGGTTGCAAATAATTATCCTTGCTTCTTATTTTGGAGGATTTTTCACATTGCCTTTCAGACTAGTATCTGTGACTTTTTGACCAAACCAAAATTGAGAAATTCTTTGAAGTTACACTATTATTTCATAAAGTAGAACTAAGCAAAACTTCCATGCAGTGCTTCTTCAAAAGAGCTGCTTGTCTTAAAAAGTGAAAAAAGTGAAATTCCAGCTAGGTTAGTGTGATTTCTAATTTTTGGTTTTTTAGTTTGTGCATTTATCACTGGGTAAATATACTGACCTGGTACTGCCTTTCTTCTCAGGTACTATAGAGAGATAGAAATTATGCTTACAAATGCTGCAGAGGTTAGACATTATCTGAGTGAAATGCTTCCAAAATCAGAAATAAATCTGTGGTTAGTATGCTCCAGTTTCAGAGGGGCTGCATTTCCACCATTGCTTAATTATCAAACACTATTCTGTGAGATCTTCCAGTTTATTAGCTGCTGTCTTGGTTGTTTTTCTGGTAAGGTAACATAAAAAGAACCTAAAGAAATGTTGCCTTAAATTCCCAAGATTGGCTGGTGAGTAATATTTCTCCTGACTTACATAAAAGCACCATGCAGTTGTTGTAATCAGTGAAGGAGAGCATATGTGCTCCTCACCTTAAGGAGACATCTCTGAGGGAGAAAATGTAGCTGTGTGATACAAATGCACAGAAATTTGTAAAGGACCAAACTATTGTAATTCGGTGTGAGTCTGAACTTGATGCAGTTGTGGGGGTTGGTAGACCTCGCTTTCTAATTTTGTTCCATTTTTGTTTCCATATTCCTTCTTTTACTTCAAAAAGTAATCTATGAATAAAATTAATTAAATATAATATTAAATATCTCTTAAAAATTAACACTCTTAACTCTCTTTAATCTCAAAGCAATTTTTAAAAATTCATAATGATTTTTTTTTTGTTTGATTAAAATTACAGTGAAAAGTAATTCCAATGCCAACATTTTCCATGGAATGGAAATTCACATTGAAACCAGCTCTTATCACTAGATAGCCACAACAGTGTGAAATACTATTGGAAATATGGGTATAGGTCATAGCAAAATATGCTTTGGTAAGAACTTGTGAGTGTCTTTGTTCCAGCTCCCTGCTCAGAGCAGAGGAATCATCAAGGCTTGATCAGGTTGCTAAGGGCCTTCTGCAATTGCATTTTGAGTATCTCCAAGGAAGGGGTTTCTCTAGGTACCCATCTCTGTGCCTAACCACTCTCTGGTGAAGATACTGTTTGTTATATCCAGTTAGAATTCCATTGTTTGATCTTGCAGTGATTGCCTCTTGTCCTTTTGCTGTGCATTGCTGGGAGAGTTCTAACTCCATCTACTTTCTAACCTTACCTGGGGAACAGCAGCTTGTGTTTTACCCTCAGCCTCTTGAGCTAAACAAACCTGGTTGTCACTGTCCCTGTGTGTCATGTTCACGAGCCTCCAACCATTTAAATATCCCTCTCCTAGATTCTCCAGTTTGTTACTGTTTCTTTGGCACTGGGGGCACAGAACTCAGTTTTCCAGATGAGTGTGTCATAAGGGAGTATCTTTACGAGTGCTTTGCTTGACGTTGTGCATCCTGGACCATGGTTGGCCTTCATCGCTGCAAGGATCTGCCACTGGCTTGTGTCCAGTGTGGCCACTGGGACATTCTGTGCAGTGCTGATTTCTGGAGAGTCAGGCCATGTCTCACTGCATGGAGTTGCTGCATCCATGATAGAGAACTTAACATTTGTCTGTCCTGAACTTCAGAAGGTATTTTTGGCTCGTTTTTCCACACTGCTAAGGTCCCTGAGAGTACAAGGCTCTTCTCCACCAGCTACCACTTTGTGAAATTTGGTGTCCTCATAAACCTGCTGAAGATGCAGATAATGAGACCAATTGCCTTTCTGCCAGCAGCATGACAGTGAGTTTGCATCACTGCAGGATTACTTTAAGCTTCTGTCCCTGTTTATGGCCATCCTCAAAAAACCTGATATGTCTGGGCTTGAGCGTAATCCTGGCACTGAGATACTGGATTTCACATAAGGACAGGCTCTAGCCTCATGCATGGAGGATGCAAGTGAAAACTCAGACGTGCTTGAGAGTGCCTTCCCAAAATTCACTAGGCACTGTTCCCAGGCCTTCTGCTTATTCATTTCTCACTCACCACCTGTGCATTCAGATCTATCTGCTGGCTCATAAACTGATTTATATAAAGTTCTAACTTCTCAATAGCCTGCACCATTTCTGTTATGTGTAGATCTCACACAGACTTTACTAGAAGATGCCTACAGCATGCACTAGGTGGCCAGAGCAACACATAAAAGTTAATTTCTGGTATGGTTTCAGTTGAAAAATGTGGTTTTCTGAACTTCTTCTTAGCATTCCCAGTGAATCAAGAAGAAGGAAGAAAACTTCCAAGTATATACTCACCCTGTATTCTTTCTCCTCTTGAACTGACTGTTCTCTGAAAGGAAAAGGGGCTCTAGAAATATAATTGTAACAATTCTTCTAGGCATTTCTTTGCCAATAAAGAAAGGGTTGTTAAGATATTAAGATACCTTTGTGATACCTGTGTGTCCAAATGCTCCATTTGGTGGACAGCTTCTCTTCTACTTGTCTCCATGCAGACTTCTAGGTAACTTTACCTAGAAGTGAATCTGTTTTCTATCCCTCTTGTCTGCTCTCTGGATTAAAGGCCTCTGGCAGGCTCATTGTTTCTTGGGATGAGAGTCCTGGTTCTTTCTGGTGGAACAGTTGTCTGTCCAGAGTTTCAAGGCTGGATGGTTTTCACCTCATTCTCAAGTAGACAGGAGGCTGAAAGTGTTGAGGAAGAATTGTCTTCGTATAATCCCAAGTAATTGCCAGTGCTGACCAGCCAGGTCCTGTGTAGTGGCTGAAGCATGGATGTTTTCCAGGGAGTTTGGGTACAGATGTTTGAATGTTTATAACTGGCTTATCTTTGCCATATTGATGTCAAGCTAAGTGGAGAAAATTATATCAGTGTCTCAAAGCTCACTTTCCCTGCTCTTGCAGGCAACACAGAGTTAAAGCATTTTACACGTTTATCAAACTCCTTCATTTAAGGTGTATGAACTTCCCATGTCTTGTCTGAGAAGGTTACACTGGGATATATACAGCAGTTAGCTACCTCCCTGTATAAAAAGGCACCTCTTGGCAGTGAAGTTGTAGGTGTAGTCATGCCAGATTTAGTAAAATCTGTAGCTGATTCACAGGGATTGTAAATATGCCTGTACTTAAGGAAGAGGGTGTTGGTGGAAGTCAGTCTGTGCATTACCCCTACAATGCACAAGCATCAGGTAATGAAGAGAGATCTTAAAAAGCCTAATCACCATCTTTTGTAGAGAAGTTCTGTGAGACAATTGTATTCATGCTCCAGACCATGTTCCTCCACCATCTACTGTAAAACAGTGGCTTTCAGATAATGCTGAAGTTGGCAACAATACTGCTACTGATAATTCATGGATCAGATTACAGGGAACTTTGTCATAAAAACTGGCAGACATTCCAAACACAGCATCCTCTCTTACTCTAAGTGTCTTTGTGAAGTACCCAACTGTGAAAAACCTGCAAAGGCAGATTAACGTGGGAGAGTGATGGCACCATGGGTTCTGGCATTCCAGTGTAAATCCATTGTGCTGTTGTAAACCAGCAAATGTATGGAGTCAAAGCTGTACTTTCGCACACAAAGTCCCATCTTTTCACTGCGCTTTTAACACCATCAGGTCCCAGATTTGAAAGTGTAACTGCAGTGCCTAATTAGCACGCCCATGCTAAATATTTCCAGTACCTTCTGTGACAGAAGAGCTTTCATGTAGTGCTTCCATCCTACATTTCCCTTCTCACCCTCACTTGATGCTGCTGGGTAAAACCCCTGTAGCAGTAAGAACCACTGCTACTTACTAGCTATTAGTAATAAGCTATACCACTGTAATGTCATTATTCTCCCAGTTTTCTGCCTTCAAGCTTTGGCCAGACTAACCCCTCAAGTTCTTTTCTGTTCTTTTAAGCAATCATAACACTTGTGCTCATCTCCTGATAACCTCCTGATAATGGAGCAGTTGCTGCTTTAAAGGAGGACATCATTCATGTGTCAGGGGTGAGGTGGTTGGGACTAGATCTTTAAGGTCCCATCCAATCCCAGCCATTTTGTAACTCTGATTCTCTGTAGCTCAACTTTGGATGTAGTTCACTGAAGTACTGACTTGGCTTTGGTCCTGCACAGGCAGTTTCCTTCTGCTTGCTGAGAAAGGCAGTAATCGTAGGTCATGTTCTTTGTTGCTGTGTGTGAGATAAAGCTGTTGCCGTCAAAGCAATGCTGGTGCTTTGCTCCTGCTTTCATTTCCGCACTGCATCAGTGCCACTCCCAATTTCTTTGTGTATGTGCCCACTTTCATTCCTTGCCAGAAAGCACTGCTTGGATTTCTGCTGTGGGGATCTAGCATCCTCCTGCCTTTTCCAGGAAAAAGACCAAATTTATATGAAAGCATTGGATTGGTCTCACCTTACCACATCTGCTTCTAAAACTGACCTCTGTGCATTAGGGAGTGTATTCTTTTGTCACATTTTTTTAAGAAATAATGCTGTTTGTCTCAGGCCAGGCTTGCTGAGTTAGGCTGAACCTTGAATATATATATTTTCTGTGAGATATATGCTGTCCTTGCATGGAAACAGTGTAGAAATTAAAGAATTTAATCTTTTCTTATAGCAGTTCAGTGACACAAGTCAGGCTGGAATTCAGGATTTCTGGGGTCCTTAAGTTATAGATATTCCTCTATGTAATGCTGTGCTTGGCATAAAAGTATAAAGTCCATCTGAGTTAGCCTGTGCATGAGCTGTGAGCATGAGGAAACACAGGAAGATAGTGGCACAGTTGTGTCAGTTTACAGCAGAGGTTGGCTGTGTCTACCTCTCACCCTATGTGGTCATCCTCATGATAGGAAAGACAGCGATAAAGTGGGGTTTAATAACATCCCTCCCTACTAGAGCTACACTGAGGCCATGAAGAAGTTGAAGGCAGTCTTTTCATGGCAGTTCATGGCAGGAGGATGAGAAACAATGGGGTTAGGTTGAAATGAGATATATTGGATATAAGGAGATAGCTTTTCACCATGAGGATTGTTGAGCCAAGTTTGCACCTAGAAGTTGTGCAGGCTCCTTTCTCCATTGGATGTTGGCAAGATCTGATGGATAAAGCTCTGAGAAGCCTGGTATGATCTCATGAGTGACCTACCTTTGAGGTGTAGGTAACACGGGGTTGCACTAGGTGACCTTTCAAGGTCTCTTCCAAGCTGCATTATCCTATAACATATGACTCTTGTGGAGCCTTTTTGACACTTAGATGAATGTCTGAATTCTCTGAAACTTGTTATGTTTCTGCTGCTCTGCTGCTCAGAAGGTGATGCAAAGAGCTGAAGATAAAGAAGAACCTCAATAAAAGTTATGTCAGATTTTCAAAGATCTTGGAGAGTTATGGAGAGAAAAAAGATTCTTAGTTTTATCAGTTATGTTATTCAGACTTTGGAGCTTAGTTTTTTGATAGACCGAACCAAGTAGAGTTCCGTGATATTAGGTAAAAAACATAGTATGCATTGCAAATAAATAGGTCCCATAAATAAGTCTGCAGGGATCATCAAAACTGTACATGCTACTCCATCTGCTGGGGAAATCAATAACAACTTCAGTATTTAAGAGGTGGAGACATTCTTCAATCACAAAGGCAGGGTTTATCCAAACTGTTTTGTATCTATAGGCAAATGTCTTTTTTTTTGCGATACTTACACAACACAGGATAGACAGGAAATCTAAACTTGTTTGGGGAAATAATGATTTTTTAAAAAAATTCTACAATTTTTTTCTACTGTTCCTTTATTTTGAGATGAGTCACTCAAATTGATGTGCTTGAGAGGTTGCAAATGAAAGACAAAGCCCTGAAATATTTGGCCTCCTCTTTTCTATGCATTGTAAACTCAGAACATGAGAATATGTGCTAAACTACCCAGAACAGATCTCAGAATTCAGTCTGCATGATCTAGGATTGCATTCTGTTTGTGAAGGGCTTAGCTCAGTGGTCCCTGATTAACACCTCTCTCAGCAACATCATCTGCTGGAATTTTTTTCACCAAATTCTGTAATGACTCTGCTTAGAGTTAAATGAGAATGATGGTGTTGAAGCTCCTTGAAAATAACAGAAGCATGTTAGCATGAAATTACAGTCTTATATTTTTGGAAGGTAATAAGTGTAAAGATCACGTAGCCTCTTAATGAACTATGAGACTCCATGTCTGATAGTAACTTCTCTCTTGAAATAAAAGAACCTCAAAAGAAAAAAAAACATGAAAGAGCAAAGGAAGAATTATGTGGATTTCATGAGTGTCTTTTTCTTTCATTACATAATCAGTAACACCACTTTTTTCAAAGTAACACACTTTTCAAAGTAATACATTGAAATGGAACTAGAGAGGTCAGAGGCAGTGAGCTTCAGTCTAGATCTGCATTTATGTTTTGATATGCAAGCAGAGACTGAGGATTGTGTTTACTGTCCTGAAGACTCACACCTACTGTTTATTTCCATATTTTGAGCTAGAGAAAGAGCAGTGAGCACCTATCAGGAGTACAATCACTTCATTCTGGTGAGAAGTAAGCTTTCATATGGACCAAAGAGTGTTAAAGTGCTCTTCACAGCCATGAAGTCCTCAGTTTTATTCTTCTTTTGCAATGAATAAAAATGTGTGTTTGTTTCCCATATGATGGCAAATTTGTAATTCAGACATTTGTCATGGAGACTGACTGATGAGTAATGAAGTCTAGTCCCTTCTAATCTAGTCTGAATTGAATATTTGGTCTCGAAGAGAGCATTTGCATCCCAGTCTGTGTCACTTCCCGACGTTCACTTGATTTGAAGACATGAATTCTTGAGATGTTTTTTCAAGCTCAGAGTTTTATTGGAGACTCTTCTGTTATATACTTTCAGATCTCCATCATAAGGCCAGGGTTCAAGGAGCAGCTGTAGCCTTGCAGCCAAGTAGATATGATATTTCCATTTATTGTAAGAGGCCACAGGCTTTGTCTCAAGCTAACAGTGGAGACTTCTGAACCTGTTGGGCTTTGTATGGACTTTTCTTGGGCTACTTGTGGATTTATTTTAGCTTATTTACCTGTATTAGTGGTTGTGTAATGTAACTATTACTTTGTTTCAACTTCTAATCACTTTGTACAACTGTGTGGTATAACACATAATGTTATATATTTTTGTAACTATAAGATATTAATAACAAACTCTTATTCTCTGAAGTATGACTGATCCTGGAATAAAGCACCTCGTGGGTTACAGGGACAGGATGATACCAGAGGTCCCAGGGCTCTAAAAAGCTCACCAGAGGTCCCTTGCAAGCAACTGAAGAAAGGCAATATTTAGAAATTAGTAAAACCAGTTAGGCATAACAAAAGAACTAATACTGTGTATCTGACATATGTTCTACACACCATATGTAACAGTGTTACATATGTGTAACACTGAGTTGGAGAAGAGTGAAGAAAGACCAAGGTGCAGAGGGTGTTAGGAAAAGATTCCAAGTGGAATCAATATCAACATCCTACTGGCAAAAGATTTGAGCTCTAGGAGCTCACTGTTCCTCTCCCCCTGCTCTGAAGCTGTCTTTTTAAGATGCAGGGTGCAGTGGCAAGGGAAGCACACCACCAAAAAAGTGGGTATTTCCTGGGCATAGTGACCACAAAATGATAGTTTTCAGTTCTGGGTGAAGTTAGGAGTGGTGCCAGCAGAACTGCCACCTTGGACTTCTGACAGGCAGACTTTGCCCTGTTTGGGAGATCAAAAGGCAGCTCCTGCTTGACCAACCTGATCTCCTATGACAAAGTGACACACTTAGGAGATCAGGGAAAGGCTCATCTGTCTAGATTTCAGTAAAGTGTTTGACACCATCTCCCACAGCATTTTCTTGCAGAAACTGGCTGCTCCTGGCCCATATAGGTGTAGCCTTTGCTGGGTAAAACTGCAAGGATGGCTGGGCCCAGAGAGTTGTGGTGGATGGAATTGCATCCAGCTGGTGGCTGGTCACAAATGATGTTCCCCAGGGCTGGGACTAGTCCTGCTTAATATCTTTATTAATGACCTGGAAAAGGGGATCAAGTGCACCTCAGTAAATTTGCAGACATTACCAAGTTAGGTGGGTTTTGATCTGCTGAAGGGCAGGAAGGATCTGCAGAGAGACCTGGACAGGCTGGCTTGATGGGCTGAAGGCAACTCCATGAGGTTCAACAATGAGAATGCAACAACCCCAGGCAGTGCTACAGGCTGGTAGCAGAGTGGCTGGAAAGCTGCTCAACGGGAAGGGACTTGGGAGTGGTGTATGGCAACAACTGAGCATGATCAGCATGTGCCCAGGTGGCCAAGAAGGCTGATGGCACCCTGGCTTCTGGTATCAGAAGCAGTGTGGCCAGCAGGACAAAGGAAATTATTATTCTGCCTACTCAGCACTGTCAAGGCTGCGTCTCAAAATCTGTGTTCAGTTTTGGGCCCTTCCCTTCAAAAGGGAAGACATGGAGGTGCTGCAGGTGTCCGGACAAGGGCAACAGAGCTGGTGAAGGGTCTGGAACAGAGGTCTTATGAGGGTCAGCTGAGGGAGCTGTTGTTGTTTAGCCTGAAGAAGAGGAGGATCAGGGAGAACTGCATCACTCTCTGCAGCTCCCTGGAAGGAGGTTGTAATTGAGGTGGGGATGGATCTGTTCTGTCATGTCTCAAGTGCAAGGATGAGAGGGAAGGGCCTTAAATTGCCCCTTAAACCTAGGGGAGGTTCAGATTAGATACTAGAGAAAAAACACTTACACCGAAGGTGTGGTTAAGCACTGTAATAAATTGTCCAGGGAGAAGGTAGGATTGCTGGTAGGTAGGAAGTGTTCAAGAAGCATCTGCATGTGGCTCTTGGAGCTGTGGTTTTGGGGTGATTCAGTGGTGCATAGTTGATGATTGGGTGAGATGATCTTTAAGGTCTCTTCCAACCTTAATGGTTCTGTGATGCTAAAATGTTTGTGTATATGCAATTTTAAGTAATATAATTTGAACTGTGAAGCATTAGTGTCACTGTAACTGGATAGGTAATTCTTTCATTAGACTGTTAAGACTTCAGCTAGACTCACAGTAAGATCATGGTTTTGTATACATGGTGTGTTCCCTTTGCCCTTAACTTTTCAGGTCTATCAGACTGATGGGAATTCAAGCAGTCTATAATATAACCTAAATGCAATTATTTGGTAGCAGAGATTAGGGAACAGTCATGAACTGTGTATCCCTGACTGATGTAGCAAAAATATCTTGGGGTGCGGCATGTCATGAAGGGATACATGCCCACCTTTTGTTATGCTTAGCTGGAGCAAATGAATCTGTTTCCAGGGATTTTTTTTCAGAAGAGGGTAAAGGTGAAAGCTGTACTCAGGAACGAGTGTGGTTATGTCATGAGTAGCCTTTATCCTAGAGAGGCAAGCAGCATGACTTTTTTTGGTCTTTAGGAAAACACAACTTACACATTCCTCTGGATGATACTATCCGATTTGGCCTTCATTTGACCCAAAAACACTGAATTTGTGGTTTAATTCATGAGATATTATTTGGGGATGTTTCAAGCAGTCGTCATCCTCTGATACTAGTATTTGCTGTCTTTCAAGACAGCCTTTAAGTGCTGCTAGTCAATCTGGTTAGGGCTTCTGGTTAGAGCTGGTGAACTTTTCTGTCTTCTGTTGTTGAGGCTTCTAAGGAAGAAGAAGGAAACCCTTTCGAGCTTATTTGTCTAGCACTGTGTACAGTGATTTAGGTAGAATAGTCATCACATTTCAGAAATTGTACCAAGAGAGCTTAGCTTGGGAGCAGGTCTGTAAAGGAGTCTGTGATGGTATTTAAAGGAGAGCATCAAAGACAGAGGAAGTTAAGCTGCTACTGTGTTGTTTTAAAAGACTGGAGAACAAGCCACACAGATATTAAGAGGAAATATTGTAAGCCATAGGCTGTTTCCTTTGAGGCCAAAATGCAATCCCTAGAATTCAAACTGCTCTTCATATGTGTGAAGGACAGATTTAGACCCACGAGGAAAAGAAAAGCTGTGAAGAAGAGAAGGAGGGCTAACAGCTTACTTCTTGGCTGTTAACATTGAATAATTAAGCACTAACAGCCAAAAGGAAAGCTGTTGTTTTCCTAGTCCAAATATCCAGCCAGGAATAAAACATTAAGCAGCTATAGAAATGATGTCTTTCATTTTCTTTTCATAAAACAAACGACTAAGTGAAACAACATATACTTTGGATAGACGGAATATAAGTGTATTTCATATAGCCAGAATTTTAATTTCTGGAATTTGTGATTTGCATCTCTTGGGTATACTGAACATGATGTGCTGACTTTTTTCTCTTAAAATTCATTGTGCATCTGTGGAAATAAAGGCTAGTGTCTAGAATACTAAAGCTTTAAACCATGACCACTTTATGGTAAAGAATCGCCAAAAATTTTTGTGTATACCAAATCTTACCTGTTTTGGTCTTTTCCAGCTGTGTTTTTTGGTTAAGTTTTGTTATTTACTAACCTTATCCTGCTTCTAGAAAGCAAGTCATTAGTCCATGCTTTTACTGATGGAGGGTCTGAAAGGTGTGGCATTAGGCTCTGGCCCCTGCCACTTTTGTAGTCTTTTTACAAAGGCTGAGCTTTCTAGAAGTTCTCAACCTGCAGCTTAAGCTTACCAGAGAGGAGAATAAAACAAGTTTTTACTGGTAGATTTTACTGGGTCTAAAGTGAAGATTGTAAAAATTTGAGTGAAACAGAGACACCACATTCATGATTTAAGAGTACAACCCATACCCATTCACACGTTTTATACTGTAAGAAAACTCAGTGGGGAAAAAAACCTAAGAAAAAAAGGCATATGAAATGAAGGAGATATGGCATTCAGCATGTCTGACAGAAGAAATAGCCCCCAGAGCCAGAAAATTGTCATCAGGTAGCAGTGATATCAGTCTAGAGCTCCTTCCAGCTTTGGATCACAGGGCCCATCAGCAGAGCTCCCTGTATACAGCACCCCTTCACAGTCACTCGTCAATCAAACAACTCTGAAAATAAAGACCACATGTCATCAAATTTGTGGAATTCTTCTCTTCCTGTTTATGCAAGAACTGCCAGATCACTTATGTTGCTGCACTAGCTTTCTGTCCTCAGAGAGGTGGGTGATTGTCTTTTGCTAGTGTCAGTGTAGATAAATTCTTTCATTTCTGGTATGAAAATTAAAAGTTGTTTTAAGACAATTTCTTGCTACATGGGACACTGAGGACCTTTTTAGGAATGCAAAGGCAATAGCTTTGAAATTCTGTCTATTCACCTCTGCAAAGACCCTCTGCTGCCATGGCAGGAACAGAAGGATGGATCCGAAATATCATGTTTGCCTGTGGAAAAGTCTTCATACTTGTTTGTACTGGTTGGATTCAAGCACTGGAACTGGCAAATTGCCCCAAAGATGCAGTGTGTGCTTGTGTGAAGTCTATAGGAACAAAGTAGAGAGGCTGTTGACCTGCATTAGCTCTTGAAGCGTTACTAGAGATCAGGATGTCATTTGGCCTGGGCCAAAGACGTGCAAGAAACATTGCTCATGCTTTTGTGGGATTGCTTTGTCAGTGCTCAGTTTACTTGGGTAGGTGCAGCAGAAGTGGGACAGAACACTCCTATTTCAGTGAATTGTCACCTGTACGTAGCTCACTCCTGCTCAACATCGTCAGAGGCGCCATAAAAAGTAGAGGCCACTCCTTGTAGTAACCATCACTCCTTTCTCTAATAAAGCTGCACAGATAAGGAAAAGGTTGAAAATTATATTAAAAACATCCAAAAATAGCTGTAGTTTTGCTGGCGGATTTCCCAGCAGACCATATGTCGACCTTTTCTGGTCATTGTAAAATCCACAATCAGTGGTTACTAGATTAGTGCCTCACCTCAGATGTATCACCCCATGTTTTGCTGTCTCGCTGATGCCACCTTGCCACCCTTTCCATGTGGCTTCAGGCTCCCCTTGTGTGACCTTTTGCTCACAATGTGTGTTCTCAGAGAAGCCATCACAGGCTTCACAAAGCATAGTCTGAATGTTCCCCACGGCTGGGATATAATTTGTTCCTCTGCATTGACTGGGCCAAGGCCCTCTTTTCTCAATGTTGCTTGGCCAATCTTAGATTTTTTTTATAAAGCCTTTTTTGATGTATGCTAGGTTTCTTTCTTTGATTATCAGAGGAGTATTCCCTTCCTCTTCCACATCTGTCTGTGTTTTCATTCTCTTTAATATACGAGACAAATTTCAGACGACTTTCCACCCTCCTGGCCCCGGAAGACAACCTGATGCCTCTTCTTTGCAGGTCTTTGCTCCATATGCTGAAGAGGAAGGCTTTGTATATTTTTTTTTAATGTTCTCCCATAGCATTAATTCTTTATATCCAATATGAATTATTGGCAGATTAACAGCAATCTGGAAAAACAGATGGTGCTTTCCAGACCTCCCTCCTCCTTCCCTGTCATGGTTGAAAGGAAACTAACATTAATTCAGCCCCAGCCTTCAGTGAGAGTGCAGGCCTACTCAGTGTGCCAGGCTGCCAGATATTTACGTACAGCTTTATCTCATGTACGTACGTCCTATTTCTTCTGGATATAGAGAGAAACCTCTAATATATATCAGTGTTTTTATAATGTGCCAAAATTTTATCTATAGTTACAGAGGCAAATATAAAACCACCACTTAACTACGTTCATGTCTAATCACGTAACTATATATTAGTGGCTCTGCATTTGTGCTCTTAAATTTATGGAAGTGTATTCACAGAAATACATATGTATATATGTGCATACATGATACATCAGGTGTGTGTTTCCTAAATCCATTGGGCATCAATATTGACATTTCTCTGTGGAAACTTTAAATTAAGTCTGATTGAAAGTTGTTATTATGGCTTGAATGGCAAATGTCAGTCCACCAGTGACTGGTTAATCAAAATGTCTTCCCTGGCTAGAAACAGATCCTTGTATCACTTTCTCTGCACAGTTGCACTATGTCCTGGCTCTATGTATAATGTTTGGCACTATTTCAGTCTTTCTCTGCTGGACGACACTCTTCAAAGATTTCTTGTCAAGAAAATTCATCATGCCAGTTGTATGTATGACTTTTCCCTTTACCACCAGTATGATTTGTCACTGATTGTACTCTTTAACAACAGGTAAGAACTAATACACCTCAAGATCTTTCTTCAAAATTCTTCCAGGAAAATATTATTTTTTTAACAATTCTTTCATTTTGTAGGAGTAAGATTAATAAGAAATGCACTGAAACCAACATTAGCAAATAATACATACACATGTATATACACACCTAGTATAGCAGAGGTTTCAGTCTGAGACATGTAATCGCTTTTTGACAGATGGTTTCTCTTTGTTTTCAGTAGTTTGTATTTTGACTATCTTTTCTCCCAGCCTACAATTAATAAAGCCAGTCACCACAGACTGTGAAATTCTTTCTTCTTTATTCTTCTGTATACTAACAACCTGGTCTGTTCCTTACTGTGCTGTCTGTAGGAAGGGTTTTGATGGAAACCTTTTCAAGACAGAAAGGATCCCACAGCACTGGGATAATGAAGCCTTTGGCACCCTCTTAAATGCTACACTTCTACACTTAAAATATTTATTTTTTCAGGGTTTTGTGAAGAATAGTGTTTATCACTTGATCCCAGCTTACACTGAATGGCAAGAGGCCACCTTGCCAATGAATGAGTATAGCATCTTTAATGGAAAGCACTGCGGAGAGAGAATGTCAACTGAGATGTGATGGAATTTTGTGAGGTGTTGTGGTTTATTTTTGTTTTGTTTTTCTGTTTAATTTGTCACATTTTGGATGTTTGGAAGTATCCAGTGTACTTAAAAACTAAGGATGTTTTCCTCCATCCATGTCCAAAGGCCAATCTCACTTAAGGTCAAGTGTATCAGCAAAAAGTTTACCAAGAGAATCTGGAGACCTGTGATGAAAAGCAGAATTTATTTATTACTAGTGGCTTCTGGTGTCATTTCAGACTGTTTCATGCTCATCATATAAACAACCCTTTGCATTTACTCAGCTATATACTTAAATTCCAAAAGGAGTAGCATATGGTGAGAAAACCAGATGCCCCTGCCCACATAAAAGCTCTATACATTTGTTTGAATGTAGTCAGGAAACAGTCACGATCTTCTTCCCACTCTCAGAGGAGTCAGCTGAACACAGCCAAGACCCTGTTTAGCTCTCAGTGACTAGTGGTGTTGCCTAAGCTGTCCTGGGGGATAATGGGATCGACTGTCTTGTCTCATGGGAACACTTCACCAGGAGAACTGAACTTCCTTTGCTTGCTCTGTGAATTAATTCTCTCTACTGACATAGTTTTTCTTTTCCCCTAAAAGGCCGTCTGGATTCCTCTGCAGAAACTTTTAACTCCATCCTTCTCCTGATTCTGTTTCTGTATTTCGTTCTTTGCTTCTGTGAAGTAGTTAACATCATTAGGACCTCCTTCCCAGTTGCATTTTATATACAGGTGTGGCCTCTGCTTCCAGAAGCCAAGTTTGCATCCTGTCTAAAACCCGTCTTGAATTCTTGATATTTTAAAATCAGTACTCCAAATGAGACCCTCTCACAAAGCCTGTAATAAGTCAAAGATTTCACTTCTTTTGCATCTTCCCTTCTGACCATTCTTTGTTTGGACGTTGGTGTTTATGTCAGCCATTAATTTTTTATAGGGTCCTTTCAGCTGCTTTGCTCCTACAATTTTCTGGCATGTGCAGTTGTAACAGAACACGATGCTCTGAACACTAACACGGGTCCCTTCCATGTGGCATAGAATGTTTGGCACGCTTGGCCATGCGATGGTGGGTTTGTCAGCGTGCAGCCGAGCTCTGGCTCCGTGCTCTGCCGGTGACCTGCCATGCGGGGGCAGAACAGCTCCACCGTGCAACATGAAATGAGTTCTCCCAAAGAGAGCTGGTGGCTCTGCTGCACTGCTCTCCACAGAGGCAGACACTCCACTGAAGAAACCTGCAGGGTTAACGGAGTTCCCTGGAAGACCCTTAGGTTCAGAAGATTCTCATCAGTCTTGTGTTGTTCTTCTTCACGTTTACAGTAGCTGATTTGGCTGCTCCTACTGTAGTCCCAACTCATAGGAAGCCCACAGTCATCAGAAATTTCTTATCTTCTGCTGCACCTCGGTTGTCAGACAAGCCAAATTCAGCTCCAAATATTTAGTGAAGATCAGAATAAGATAGTTGTACACATGACTGCTGTATGCTGGCAGCATCGTTGTGTAGGGTGGGTCAAGTGTGATACCGGTGGGAATTGCACATGCAGAGGAACTGCATGGCATGCAGCAGCGGTCTCCAGTGGATGGATCTCTGCATTTCCTGCATCTCCTAGCTCCAGTTGTCAGCTATGCAGAAGTATAGCTTTCTGTTGGGGCCTATATTATTTTAATATTCTACTTTTTTTGAGATTTCTGGGCATGGACAGTAAGTCTTTAAAGACATTGATTCTATTTTTAGTGGTGCTATTCTGAAAGTCTTCCCTGCAGAAACTGCAAATACTATTTTAAAAATTCTTTACAGCTCTAAGTCGTATGAGTCACAAAAAAGGGTTTATATATTTTTTTTTTAGATTTAAAAAGAGTTTTTTCCTCCACTAGATACTTTGCTCTCCCAGGGAAATGGATGGGTTCTTTGTTTCAGTCAGACTGGAAGGTGGTGGTGTTGAAGACCCTTTCATATATGTTTTTCTCATGTACATCAGATGATGCAGCTAATAAATGAACAGCACTGTGCTTGATGTTTGACTTCAAAATACCACTTAATACTGTGCTGGCCAGTCATTTCTGTCCTGTTGGTAAAGCTGCACTTACTGCATGCCACTTGGTTCTTTGTTGCATGTGTCGTGCCATTAAAGGCCAGAATTCAAGCAAATAATCTTTTTTGTTTTGACCTTTTATAAAAAAAATTATCACATAAGCAAAAAGTTTTACATGGGCATGGAGGCAAGGACCTCTGCTCTCTCCTCCACTTTCACCTATAAAGGAGCTTCCCTTATGAACTGAGTAACTGTATTTCTGGTAACACCTGAGTTTCTCTCCTCTCTATCCTGCAGTGGAAAAAACTTCCCAATGAAATTGGTGAAACCTTCTAAAAAACTACTTTTTTCAAAACCTGCAAGAAATAGTGCTAAGCCTTTAAAAAAATCTGAGTAAAATCCAATTCCTTAAATCCCTGATGGAAGAAATCTTATTACCTTCAATACTATTATATACAGGACAAAGCCTGTAAGGCTTTGCTGAGAGATTGAAAAAGGGAAATTAATGACAGCACTTGAAATTACCTGTAATTATCAGTGACACCGGGTCAGCATCATTGCAATGACAGTCTCACAGAGTGATGATTCTGACTGGTTCAGGATTTATGCAAAACTGCCAAACAAAACGTGACCTCCACAATCAGTATTAACGTATCTCTGGAGCATTTCAGCATCTGAATTCACAATTTACTGTGTAGCTGCTTTCATCTTTTGAAGAGCAGTTAAATTCTGAAGGGTCCCAAGCGTTTTCCTGGTCAAAATCACCTCTCCTTTCCCATTCATATTTACTCAGGCCTCTCTCTTCGCTGTCACCATCACACAATGTCTCTTCAGCCGCTATAACAACTGCTTATATGGAAAAGTAATAATAGGAAGGCGTTTAATGAATTTTAAGCTGACTTTAATGTAATTTAGCAGCTGGAAACAAGGAGAAGAGCCAGCACAGTGTGACCTGCCAGCTCTCTATGGATTGTCAGTGGTCAATGTAGCACATATTTCAGCACTGCTCTCCGGGGTACGCTGGCAATGTTTCTTTTCTCCAGCTACATTCCTGATTTCAATTAAATCAGGATCTGAAGTACTCTTTCTGATGTAGTTAGTGCCTTCCAATAAATGCTCCTGGCTTTGTTTCTCCCCAGATGCTGTCCTTTCTAACACTTCTGTGCTCAGTGAGTGAAGCAGACATCACCTGAAAAGCAAAGATGTTTTTAGACAGACTAAACACAAAGTTTTGTCTTGAGAAAGCAGGGAAGAAAAAATAGCCCTTTGGTTACAGAGTCATAGTTCCTTCCTTCCTGGGGAACATCCCTAAATCTTTCTTTTACTTTTCAATATTAGATCTGGGGTGGTGTTGGTTTTTTTGCTCTTCCTATAACTATAAAGGAATTTCCAACATAAAACCACTCATCAAACTATACAGCTGAGGTTTGCAGTGAGTGACCAAGCATACCTTGAAGTTCTTTTCTCTTTATTTTCCACTAAGTATACGAACAAAATTGTTAACACATTGACCCAATGCCTTTGAGGCATTATAAGGGTTTTCATGACAGCCTGCAATTAGTATTATATAGTTTCTTTTGAAGGAGGCATGCAACAGGTGTCTTAGCTTTCTGCTCCTTGCTTCCGTCCCCTCCAGTTCAATGAAAAATATGCACTTTAACACCATTTATTAAGATATCCCTTGCTTCTGGTTCAGATGTGTCTGTGCTAGGACATAGGAGGAAACTACATTCATATACTCAGCTGGACAAAGGACTGCATTTGTCTTCAATTTTGCAAAACTTTATTTTGATACAAATTCATTTTTGCAGTTTTCAGCTGTTTTGACCTTTAAAAAAAAAAAAAAGGCAAAACACAGAAACAACCAACCACAAAACCTCTCTGTGACATTATTGTGATAAGCTCCACAAGTAGCTCTTTGTGGCCCCACTACTGAGATACAGAACAGGACAGAGAGTTGTCCTGCTGGCATCTGGAGCCAATCTGCTTCAGAGCTTTGCAGAAACCATCCCAAAGAAAACAGCAGCCTTCAGATAGTTTTCCTTTGCTTGCTGTGGAGAGGTCTTCTAGATCACTTCAGGCTCATTTGGCCAGGTGACAGCATAATCCTTCATTGCTTGTTGGCACTCTCATTTTGCCTGTTTGTGTTGATCACCTGCAGTGATAACCCGAGGTGCTGAACCACAGCCCATCCATGGCAGGGTGCAGCAGTAGGCTGCAGTTCCAGGAATTTGACTGCTCCTGGCCACCACATCTCCAAAGGCATTCAATCAATTGCACATTGCACTAGCTGGACATTTTAGGTAGATGAGGATGCCCTTAGCTCCCAGCCTTTACAGGTTTGTGCATTGTAGGGCTCCCACATACCAGCAGCTGTTCTGCTCACAGCTGCAGGTTTGGGCTCCTCACAGCCAAATAGCAGAGGTTGTTTGGGGCTTCTTGGCACTGCAAACCAAACACAGTGTTGCTGCCTCCAAGTGAGATGCTGGGGTAGGACCCATGCTGTGGGAGGGCAGAAAGGAGGGGAAGGAGTTAGCTCAGAGGGAGAGGGGAAAGCCTAGGGAATTCAACTTGTTGCTGTTGTTAAATGGGATAAGAATGAAGAGCTCAATTGAAACCTCTGACTCCATCCTGTCAGTGGAGTCAGCAGCTGCGTTGGCGTGGCTCCCACAAGCTCCAGTGTACAGAGGAGGCATCAGGGCTGTGGTTGGTTGTGAACCTGCTGCCCAAGGCAGCTGTGTCCTCTGTGCTTAAGATTAGCCCTGCTGTGCATGGAATTTGAAGGCAAGCAGGCAGAGATGCCTCAGTCCCCAAAGACAAGACATAGAAGCCATTGAGCACTGACCTCTCCTATCCCTTCACTGCACTTTCCTGAATCATTTCACCAACTGTAGACTCAGGCTGCAGCTAAAAAACATTTAAGTCAGGACCACTGCTGACCATTCCTCCCCAGTTTTGCATTCTTGTCACTTCTTTGTGGTACCTCTGGCACCCTGACACACAGTCAGGAGATCAGAAAACTGACTGTGTTGTGGAAGTGAAGCCAAGAGCAATGGTATGACACTTGTCTGAAAAAACCCAAACAAAAACCCCAAACCCCAAACCATAATATTTCCATTCCCTTTGTCCTTTTCAAATTGGCCATGTCTCCTCTGACATTTCCCTTAAGCATCAGTGGCATGTTGACAAATTCAGTGATTGTTATAATTAGCACCTGTAGCCAGAAAAGAGCTTCATGCTTACAAAACATCTTTGTGATTCTGTTAGTTATACATGCACATACAAATTCCATGGGAGACTAAAAATCCCACATGCAAATTTTTAGAACCATTTATTTTGAAATCTAAATGCATATGTATTTATGCCGTCTTGTACTACTTGGACAGTGTTGAAATATTCAGTTAATAGATGGGTTATTTTCTTAACTATATTCTAAATTGTGAGCATCGTGATCTAAAAGTAGTTCTTATTAATATGAAAAAAAAGAATGTTTGCCTAAGCCTGCAGCGTCCTGAGGAATGATGTCTAATTGTCAGGGCTATAAGAGCCTGAAACCAGTGTTTAGATCCCAGACCTGAGGTGTGAAACATACCACTAAGTGCTGGGGGATTCATAGTTACTTGCAGACCACAATGTGAGTGGGCAGACTTATGAGCCTTTCTGAAGGGAGGCATGATGCTTTGATGTGCCCAGTAATGACATTAAGAGTTCTAATTGATGTAAGCAGTAAAGACAGAGTGCCTCATGGCATGGAAAAAGAGACTAGCAGATACCACTAGCTGGTTGCTGAGCTTTGGTAAGAGCTTGTCCAAGTGAACATCTCTCCATTCAATCACATTTTCCACTGGAAATTCCTCTTTCCTTCGGGTATCTTTTAACATACGAGACTCTGTGGGCTCATTTGAATAGGTTGCCACACAGGTACCTCAGATGAAACCACAGGCTGTAGCCTCAAAAGGAGCGGAAATACTATTTTAAAGATCTTGTCTCTCTGTGAGAGTCAGGCTGGCACTCTCTGTTGCTTTCCTGCATTTACATGTACTTGCCTAAAAGAAACTCTATACTACTTAAGGACTTAAAAACCCCAAGTAAATAAATAGGAATCACTTTCAAGGCCAAAAAATGTGCCAGCCAGAATTTTCCATGGTTGTGCTGCACCCTCAGAAAATCAAAGGTTGTTTCACAAAATCCTGCATGCAAGAAGGTTGGAGCAGTATTTAAAGCCTGAGGTGTGACACATGTCTAATTACTGTATCTGTCTGTGCATAAGGGTGCTAGCTCTGTGTGAGTAATTGGGGCAGGAGATGGTGTCTAAAATCCCCTTTCAGACATCACACAGGTGGGGAATCAGTGACAGTGTGGGAAACATGACTCACATCAGTAGCAATCGTTGAGATTAGACGAGAGAACAAACCTTCCTCTAGCTACTGTGTTGGATGATGACAGCAGGATCTCTACAGCATTCAGCTCTGTTGTTTAGCAGGTTAATAAATCACCTTTTGGGGCATACGGTTCCCCACCAGTAAAACACTGGGCAGGAAAGGGCGAGACAGCACTATTCATCTTGGCAAGAGCAATGAAGAAGAGCTCTGCACAGAAGCCACCTACTTAATAGATCTGTGTCCTTGGTTATTAGTCCTCATTATGAAGACTTACTGGAAAAACTGGGGTGAAAAGATGCTTCTTTCAGGCAACAGAGGGAGGAAAGAGAGCTTAGGATACAAACACATGAGAGTCACTCGTGGCTGTGGCAGTGAATTCTTTCATCATGTTTGCTTTAATGGTGTTCCTTGAAGAGCCATGTTTTAGTAGACTTTTTACAGTGGAGATTCCAGTTATAACTTGACAAAAAAAATCTGAACGGTACCATACTTAGAGTAGAAATTTTTTAGAAGCAACCTAAAATCTCAGGATTGTTTTGCTGCTTATTGTGTTTGAGAAATGCCCTTCATAAATATGATTATCCGGGATGTGGCGGTTCAGCTAGACAGGGATGATTCCCTCCCTAGCACCTGAATCCATCACCACAGCCCCCTGGACAAGTAGGTGTGGGTGCTGGCATAAGGAAGCATCAGCATATGTGAGTAGAGCATCTGGATAACACAGGATCAGTCAGGAGTCACTTAAACCATCCTGTAATTCAGACACCTTGTTGTGACAGGCTGTTCCTGGGCATGGTGGGTTATTACTGTCTTAATATGAGCTTCTCCTGGAGCTGAGACAAATGCCCTCTCCTGTGCCTCACTCAGATGCTATTGGCAGGGAAAAAGACTTGGAATGGGAGATGAAGGTGAGCATGAGAGGATGGATTCAAGAAGAGGCATCACTTCCTGAGCCTTGCAGGCCCTTGGAGGCCATGCTTCTGGTCTGTGGCCTAAATCTTGAAAAGCCCATTTAGAAGCAGCACAGGATTGGGAGAACTCAGAATGCAGCATCTGCTTTCACCCTTTGGAAACCACAGAATTGTTGCTCCTTTGGATATTTTTTGGGATCATTAATTGCTGTTCAACAGCAGCTAGCAGGATACTCTGTTGGAAGATTAGCACAGAAATTTTGTTGCCTTTATCTGATTTTATCCTCTTAGATCTCATAGAAAGTGTTGTAGAATGTAATCAGTGTAAGTAAAGGATATTTTAAAATTCATTTTTGGCTTCAGCAAAACAGTGGCATAATTATTGCACATAATTTTGCAGTGAATTTTCGAATAAAAGTAGTATAGTTGCAGTCTATTCACTCTTCCTGATCTATCTCCTTTTCATTTGAATAGATTCAAAATTACCTGTTTTTCTTGTTCCTAATAATGATGAATGACCGTAACTAGATCTTATAATTTTGCTTACATTTGTAAAGGATGCTAAATTGTTATGAGTCTATTAAGGCATGTTCATATTTTTTTAATTTAATGAATTGCAAATTACGAGTACTGGGAACTGTTACTCCTCTTCTCCTGTGCCTCAACCCCAACACTCACCCCAGTTATATTATTAATCACTTTTTAAAAGATAATTGTTACACTAATGCCAGGGATGATAGGAACTCAAGTGGGTGAAATAAAAATGTAGAAGGAAAGCTTAATCCTAGAGAGTTGAAATACTAGTTAATAGGGTTATAGGAAGAAGTGGTATAGAGAAGATGGAGACAAAAGTGAAAACAGAGCGCTAATATTTTGTGTAACACTGTCTTGCACAAAAAGCATGATATCAATACTTCTGGTGAGAGGTGTTATGAAAGATACATAACTGTTGGGTTGGATCCTGACTGGAGTGCTCTCATGACTGAGCACAGTCTGCTTAGGGAAGATGGGGTTGCTGTCCCCTCTGCAAAGGTACTCCTTAACTTAGCAGAGCTCTAGCAGAAATCCAAGGATATATCAGCCAAGAGTCAAGGTCTGTGGGCAAGGTGCCTCCACAGATGCTGCGGTGGGGTCTGGCTAAAATTTCCTGAGCAAGATGTAAAAGATGAGGCCTTCCACAGACAAATACAGAACTCTCCTGACTGCGCCTTTGTCTTGCTGGGAGATTTCAGCTGTTCAGGTAGGCATTGCTGGGCTTGCACCATGTGAGCAACCCAAGAAGTTGTAGACTGTGCAGCTCACAGGTTATGATGCAAATGCCTGAGGGGCTGTACTTGACCTGCTGCTTGCAAAGTGGGAAAAACTGGCCAAAAGTATGGCAGAAATGGCAACTTGGGCTGCAGTGACCATGAGATGACTGAGTTCAACATACAGAGGAAAAGTGGGAAGAGAAATAGCACAATTAGTACTCCGGACTTCATAGAGTAGAGTTTGGCGTAGTTAGGGAATTTCCCTAGGCAAGATTCCTAGGGAAGATACCAAGGGTGAAAAGGACAAAGGAGGGCTGGCTGATTTAAAACAAACAAACAAAACTGAAAGGAAAAAAAAGCAAGCAAGCAAAAAAACAAAAACAAAAACAAAAACAAACAAAACAAAACCCCCAAAAAACCAACCAACCAAACAAACAAACAAAAAAACAAGAAAAAAAAATCAGTCTCCTGAGAGGTGAGGAACAGTCAAGCATACCATTGTGCAGAATGGGATTACAGCAGAAGGGGCTCCAGATTAAGCATGGAATTGCATGGCGAGCCATTAACACAACCAAATAGCATACAAGAATTGAAAGGATGAATGAAGGATGGATATAAAGATATTGTTTTAGCATTTTTCGATAAAAAATAGTATGGTTGAGGCCCAGTTGAAGTCAAGTCAAGGAGAGGCCATTAAGGATGACAAGAAGGGATTCTATTGGAACACTAATTACAGAAGAAGTTCAAAGAGAATGTAGGCCTGCTGAAGAATGAGGGAGAAAATCATAGTGGCAATAATTGCTAAACAGGGTCCTCAATGTCTCATTTGCATCAGACAAAGATTTACATCAGCACTGTTTGTTATGGAGGATAGCCAGCTGGGAAAGGAGCAATGAGCTAGGGACAACTACAACTGGATATATTCAGATCCATAGTGCTTGATGAGATTCATTTGACATGGAAAGTGTTACCTGCTCTCTATCATATATGAAAAATCAGGATGGTCTGCAGAAATCCATGAAGGCTGGAAAAAGGCTAAGGGCTGAAACACCTGTCTTACATAAAAGCAGGAAGAAGGATCCAGGGAACAATACGATTGTTACTGTCACCTCAGTCACTGAAAAAGAACATCTTCTTGAAATTCATTTTCAAACATAGCAAAGACAAGAAGGCAGTGGCCTGTATGAGGAGGCAGATGGCACCGTTAGCAAATTTGCAGACTGTGTTAGGTGGGGGGGCGTGATTGACACACAGAATGGCAGAGCTTTAAGTCCAGAGGAATCATCAGAAAGTTGAAGATTGGGACAACGAATTTCGTAAGTTTAAACAAGAAGAAATGCAAGTTTCTGCATTCATGGCAGAGTAACTCCAGCATTTGTACAAAATGGATACTAGCTAACGAGCAGCCTGGCTGTAAAGGCATCTCAGGGTTCTGGTGAGCTGGTTGAATCATGTGTGGTTGAGCCATAATTCATTGTAAACTGCACACTGGGCTAGAAGGAGCATACTCAGAAGGTCAAGCAAAGTTGTTCTCATCCACTTTTGCTTGGCACTGGTGAGGCTGGATTCATGTATCCTGCTGTATGGCCCCACTTCCATGCCACTCTGTTACAGGAAGACTATGAAGAACCTGGAGGGAGCCCAGCAGAGTGCTGCCAGGATAGCAAGGATCAAGAACACATGCAGAGTTTGAGGGATTAGTCTGGTGAAGAGGGGCCTGTGGGGTGATCTTAGCAACAGCCCACAGCAGCTGGAGTGGGAAGAGCAAAGGTAGTGGAGCTAAACTCTGCCATTTAGAGGTAGACAATATGACAAGAAGCAACAGCCAAGAGCTGCCGTGGGAAGGTTCCAGTTGCATGGTTGGGAAAACCCATGAGAGGGGTAGTGCACCCTGGAACATGTTAATGAGAGTGGCTGTGCAATCTCCACCCTAGGAAATTTCCAAGGGCTGGCCAGACAAACCACAGCTTGACAGGAGCTAGTGTGGGGAATACCCACAGTACTAAGGAAGAGGATGGACTAAATCATCTCCACAGATCCTTTTCAAACAACTTCTCTGTGATTTTCTGTTGTAAACATCACCTCTAAGTAATAGGAGATACCTGTGTGATTGCATAGATGCAAAGCTAAGTATTATCAAGATGAGACAGACTGTCTTCTGGGTCAGGGCAAGAGCAAAAATCTCTAGGAATGTTTTAATGATGTTGCATTTTTCTTTTACCTGTGCTCTGATAAAGAAATAGTTGTGTTTTTTTCTGCTTCTAGGAAATGTCTCCTGAAGCATTGCTCTTCCTGTTCCTGATAGCGACTGAAAAAAGAATTAATTCTGTTTCCTAGTATCAGTCTGTGTATTTTGTCCGTCTACAGGTTCCTCTCATGCTTTTTCAGGGAGTTTAAAGTAATTTCTGTTGAACTTTTCTCTGTTAGGCGCTTGTAAAATCATTTGGTACCTGAGTCAACTCCCAAGACTTTCTCTTAATTTTTGCCATTGGTTGTCTTTATTGTATTTGGTGAGGTTTTGTTGCTGATACTGGTTTTAACCTTTGTCCTAGATTATACAGCTGTAATGAGCATAACTTAGAGAAGTCAAACTTGTGGACTTCTCATTTACTCTGCTTCAGTTTCCTTCATGCTAGGAAGTACACAGTCCATGTCCTTCCACAAAAAGAAAACAACAAAAGAAACAAAGCCAAGCCAAATTTTTAAGCAAAAAACCAACTTGCTTCAGCCAATGCAGTGTTCCTCTGAGCTTGCGGAGCAGAGCAGGTTTGTAATGGGGCCACTAGGATTGTACATTTTTTGAGGGCTGCAAGAGAGGACCATGAAAGTAGGTGCAGAATTACCATCAACCTCACAGAGGATTTATAAATATGCCCTCTACGTTTCAGCATAATCCTGAGGTAGTTCAATGTAGTTGCAAGTGCCTGCTGAGCTGAAACTAGGCTGTGGCCTCCCTAGTCTCCAGACAGTGCCTTCTGCAAGGGAGTGTGTGTGGGACTTTCACAGGCTTTCCAGTTGCGTCTGTTCTGTCTTGTGTTAGTAGTCACTGAACCACAGAAAGACTGACTTGGCTTCCTTCATATTCTTGTTGTGAATCAGGCAGAGCCGGGACCTGTGTTTGGCTCTCTCGCATGTGGTGTGATTTCCCTCACAAGCAAATTATTCATTATCCTGGCATTCCTTTCTTCCTAGTTTTGACCAAAATTGGTGGCCCTCCTTGTTGACACTGTCTTATTTTCCCCAGAAGTTTGCATTTAACTAAGCAACATTTTCTAAGAATAACATTCAACAGATAAAGATAATTGCCCACCAGCCCCTGAAGACACCAAAGGGTGTAGGGCATCCCCTCACAGAGATCCAAAGGTATGTGATCTCAGCTCACAATTTTATGGTAACTTCTTGAGGTATACTGACCTCTCAGTCTCTCTTTTAGAGTTTGCTGAAGTTCACCATTTATCTCGTCTATGTAAGTAGATTTTTTTCTGTAGCCACATATCTAGCAATCCTAGAAGCTTAATTGGGCTGATTATTTGTACACAAAAGGACTATAGAAGATCCCAGACAGATAATGAGAGACAGAATTCAAAAGGTTGGAGCAAGGAAAGAAATGGAGGGGGTGTGTGTGTGCATGCATTAGAGGGGAAAGAAGTGGACACAATGGTGAAATTAATTCAGAGGAATGGAAAAGTTGTTCTTTGCTTTTGTCTGCCTTTCTACCTGTCCTACTTTCCCCAGTGTGCCATTGATAATGAGTAACACTCTTTGAATTCAACTTCCAAATATATATACAGTTTTCTGGGACTGCCTTGGACATTTGGTGGGATTATGAAGATTGCTACCTAGAACTTTCTGTTGTATCTAGTGGTTTCTGTTCCTTTATATTGCTGTTACATTATCTTCCTTGGTTTTTTTCTTTTGTCATGTGCTATTTCATATTTAAATGTGTGATCCTTTCTCAGGTGCCATCTGATTTTGTCCTCTCTGATCATTTAATTTTAACATATTGCTCCAACTTCCTCCTTTTGATTGGCTACTACCTGGATTATAGGTTTCTTCACTTAGTTTCTGTTAATGATTTGAAGTCTTACTACCATGATGAGCTTTTCTCAGCTGCATGTTTTGGTTTTACTTTAATACTACTTCTCCACTTTCTATCCCTAAAGAATCTGATCCTGTAGTGACTTTGTGACTCAGCTACAGAGAAAATATTTCTGTCAGTGGTACTGAAAGCACCCATGGTGGCATATTCAGAAGAAAAAGAGCTCTCCTGCATGTGTGTCACGTAGTTATCTAAATGGTGGAAGGAGAGGAGGCTGGTAGACAGCAACTACACAGCAGCCTCTCCCTTCACTGTGGGAAACTGAGCTCAAGTATGGCAGTAAGTTTTTACCTTCTGAGGCAATCTCTCCCTGACTCCAGAAGAAGGCAGCAAGACAGAGCTGTAATTGTGTCTGGCTGCTCTTTTGAGGGTGCATGTGGACCGTCAGTGGGCTTTGCACACTCCAGATTGGAAATCTCAGTTTTAGAAGAGCTGGCAGAGGAGTGCTGTAAATTTTGAACTGAAGTTGCATAAGAAGCTATTCTTGGCTCAGCGTTGCTCAATACCTTTATCAACAATTTGGAAGGAAATGTATAATCGTCACATAGATGCAGATGATATAAATTGTGACCCAGTTGGTGGATGCCAACATTTAAGACCTTCCGGCACTGAGTTTGGTTTGTTCTGTTCAGAAGAAGGGAATTGTTCAAACTACTTCCCACAGCACTTTTTTAAAGGGAAATGGTGAATGACACAGTTTGGCATTTCCCCCACCCCTATCTATACTGTTCTACTGGAGATGACTGTACTTTCACGCAGTACTATTTTATGAAGAAAAGGGTTGGGTTCATTTTGTGAGAGCTAACAGATTGTAGGTAGCAGAAGTTCACTCTCTGCAGGTGCCAGTATAGGTGGGGTTATGGATCCTCCCCTTCCCTGCTTTAGGAAATTCAGTATTGCTTGGGATTTACCAACACACGTCCACACAAAATGTTTCATGGAGTCAGTGCTGCAATAGTACACAGCAGAGCCAGAGGAGAGGGTGCTGTTCACACTCTCTTCTTTCACTTACCTATTATTAATATACACAGGCAAATGTGGTTTTAGCAGTTTTTCCTAGCAGTTAATACCCTCTGGTTCTGGGAATCACTCCCCTATGGCAAATATGGTTATGGCTGATTCCACATAATTCTACTTAAATTATTATTAAATGCGAGGGTATGGATGGAAAAATGTAGAAGCAATGAAGTTTTTATCTAGCAGTATAGATTATAGCTCACAAAGCATTCAGTTATCATGTGGATCAAGTAGCTTAGTACATTTTCTAAGATTAGAAACCTTTCAGAAGGTTTGCCTGTGCTTGCTGTCAAGTTTGTTTGCAAAAGCGGAGGTTTCTGGTGGCACCGTGGTGTTATCCTACCAGGGAGATATTTGGGAGAGCTCTGCATAGGCTTCTTCCATTGCCTCACATAGATTTATAACTTGGGAGTTCTCTGGTTTGGTGGGCAATTTCAGCTAGAAGGGTGTCTTTAAGAGGCTTTTTGTCTCCTTTGGCAAACACAGGAGACAAATCTGTTGCTCTAAAGAAAAATACAATCTAAACAAATAGATGTGAATTTTAAGCCTTATGAGGGCAAAAGAGATAACTGTAATTGACAGAGGGCCCTTTCCTTTCCCCTTCTCCCTTTTCCTCATGGTAATCAGTCAGGCATAGCAAGGTTAGATGGGCAAAATACTTCTGCTCTTTTATTGCTACTCCCATCCCTTTGCCTGCTTGCAGCATCTGATCAGACATTCAGAGTTACTGACACAGAACGGAAAAGTTTGATACTTCTCCATCTCAGTTTGACTGTGTCTTTGTTAGTATCTCCCTTATACCTAAAAAAAAGTAAATATTTTATTAAGGTTTTAATGTGCATCTACACTTAGCAATTGAGTTTCACCCAAGGTTAGATAAAAAAGGTGGGTTACCTCTAACCTAATCATCTTTTTCCAACTGGAAGGATGTCCAGCAAATCCTTAGTTTCCAAAGTCCCGTCTTTTATTCTCTTTTTTTTTCGTTTTTGCACTGCTCATTTTAATAAGTCTCTGATACAAACTCATGTTCCACTAAAGCATTAATACCATTTTTGTTAAGAAAATCAAACAATAGAGCGAGATCCAGCCTTAGAGAAGCCAGTGGATTTGAGTGGGCTTTATAACTTTTTTGAATAATCACCACACACCTAAATGTATATTTTAAAATAAAATATCACATCATTAAGTGAGAATTCTCAGATGTTGTTCAGAAGCATTCTAGCATATAATTGCTGAAGCTGGCATTGAATCTCTACCTTCTTTTTAAGGTGATGACTGCAATATCAAAACATTAATGTATTTGTGTGCATAATACTGACCATTATTACAAGCCCACCTTTTGTTGAACTGCACAGTCACTTCACGAAACAAATGTAAAAATTTGATTTCGTCAGGAGATTTTGCCAAACATTTTGTTAGTTGTAACTGCTTGTCATCTTGTAGTGTTTAGAAAGTATAAAACTTGTGAGACACCACATTAGTCAGGACCACTTACCAAATTTCCTCTCACTGCATGTTCTGAGCAGCCAGCTCATTTTTTGTCTACCTGGGCTTACACCAAAACTACTCTTTAGCAGATGGTGCGATAGTTACGACACTGAGAAACACTAAGGAAAAAAATACCCATGAGAGAAGAACAGATCAAAATCTTTCCTTTTCTGTGACATTTTCCATGCTTTCCTCAGTCTAATTTCTCTGCCATACGTACAGACACAGAAATGCATGTGTGTATGGCTGCACCACTCTCTGTGTCCAGTGCCCCAAGACAAGCAGCTGGCATTTGCTGAGTCCTGCAGATGGGTCATAAGTGACACACACACACACACACACACACACACACACACACACACGGGGCAGCTGTCTGGATCTGGCACTCAGGTGATTATTTGTTTGCTAATCAACCTGCAATTCCCTTTGTGGAGTTGGAGGTTCAGAGAGAGTGATTAAATACACAGAGAGGCTGTTGTGTAGTTAGTTGTGGGTGAAATGTTGGGTGGTAATTACAAGAGATGTAAGGATAGTCATTGTTACCAAGGCTGGAGCAAAAATTAAATCTGTCTATTCAAACTGCTTGTCACTGAATATCCAATAGCAGTTTCCTAAGGTAGAACAAAAAAACAAACCCTCTCTGTTTTCCAGTGGGAATAAAGATGTATCTCCATGTTTACATTAAAAAGCTGGAGTCACCTGCAAAAATGATCAAATTTCAAGCTAAATCAAATATGCAGTTTCTCACAACTGCTTGCAAAGGACGTCAGGAGTTATGTGTGAAAAGAGAAGGAGTGAAATCTGATCACTTTGTGCTCCTCGGTTCAATTAGTTTAACTAGCTGACCAAAATTGCAGGTATTAATTCTGCAGGTGCCAGTTGGGGCTAATCAATCTGCAGGTTTTAACTAATGCTTAGTGTAGCTCAGCTGGCCAAGCAGTGGGCTTAATGCCTAGCAGAGAGGGATGGTCACCTGCTAGGGTATCATTTGTTGCTGTATTTCATGCAGCATGTAATAAAACATTGCTCTGTGTAATTTTTAATTTATTGTGGGGTTACGTGAGCATTTAACATATACAGAATGAAGAAAAAAAAATCCTCAAATAATTTTGTCATTGGAGTAGTTGGGGTGAGGTCCTGAGGTCATTGGTTTTGACCTCTGCAGGAATGGAGTAGTGTCATTAATTTTGAGGAAAATGTTCCTGTGCCTTAGGCTGGACTGTGTAACAGTGGGGTGAGCTGGAGAAACTGGGGGTACTTGGCCCACAGAAGAAAAGGAGAAGGGGAAATGGAAGTGCTGAGCTCAACCATCTAAAGGAGGGGTTACAGAGAAGATAGAGACAGGCTACTATCAAAGTTGCTGAGCAAAGAAACAAGAGGCCATGCTCACAAGGTGCAGGGTGGGAAATTCTGATTGTAGAAAGGAAATTTTTCACAGGAGACTTAGTCAAACCCTGAAACAGGTCTCTTTGAAGCATTGTAGAGTCTCTGTCCACAGAGACAGTGAAAGTCTGCCAGGCAACTTGGTCTGCCTTGAAGCTATCACTGCCTTGAGTAGGTGGCGGAAGTGGAGACCTTGAGATGCTTTCTAGCCAAAATCTTCTTGATGTCCCAGGTTGCACTTGGCCCTGCTCTCACCTCCAATATTTTACAAGGAATTGAAATTTTAACAGGATCTCAGGATCCTGTTAAGAATTCAGAATGGACAGTGGAAAGGCTTGCTTTGAAAAAGAATCTTTTAAGGAATGATTGTGGCTTTGTTAATTTACTGTTTCTAATTGAAAGCTTATGAGGAGCATGATTTTGCTTTTTAGCGGTTAGCCAGCTGACTCATGTGCTGTCTCTTGTAAGGACCACACAGAACAAAGTGCCCTAAATCATGCACCTTATAGGCTTCATCATATCTGGGTCTGCAGTAGGGGCTGTGAACAAATAACTGACTGAAAACCACTCTTCGGTTTAACTTAAGTAATTCCAGAGTTTCTGCTAAATAAACTTCTCCCTTAGGTCCTTGTGAAAGCAAGAAGGCACCTTGGAAGTAAAGAGAGCATGCGGAGGCAGAGGTTAGCTGTCCTCTCCATTTCCTCTGGACTTACACTCTGCCTGCCTAATGCTGGAGCCACTGGTGTCCAGGGCAATATTGTACACAGATTTCCTACAAGCTTGCCTGTCACAATCCTACAAATAAACCAAATCCCAGTTTTTCTTGGGTACCTTTCTTAGGTATACATTTGGGAATTGCAGAATATTTAAAAGACAGAAAAAGGGCTGCACAGTTGTATGTTCATTTGGTATGCCTTGGTCAGATCTTGCTCTTCAGCTTCCTCTGCTTTGCTGACAAAGGGGAAGATAAGCCATTGAGGTGACTTGTGTTCAAAACACTTTCTGTATCTTTCTGTAAAGAAAGATCTCTTCTTTCTGTTCAAGCTTGAATGCTCCTTTCAGAAAAGGTGGATTTTTGCCCTTAGTTGTGGCAATGAGATGATGGATTGAGCTCCCTTTGCCAGCCCTGGCACGCCTGTGAGTAGTCAGCCATGTCTGCTGTTGGGTGATCTTGGCTACCATTCAGTAAGGCAGGACCCCTTTTTAGAGGGGTTTCTGTTGAGGTTTTGTCTTGGCTGTGGTGTATTTGCCTTCAGAAGGAGATGACCCGAGGACCTCCACAACGGATGTCTTACCTCCTGGACGGCTTTGGAGGTTTACTTTAGAGAGCACAGAGCTGCCTGAGGAGGCATTTGGGACACCTGAAGACCTTCAGCATGGACACAGGTAGGTTCCTCTATTTTGGGAAAACCTGAGTCAGGCAGTCTTAGGAGTGATCTAGCAAAACTCTGGGAAATGTGAGCAACACCGTCCTTCTCACCTTATGTGTGCAACTATGGAAACCTCTTCCTCTGTGTAATTCTTTTGCATGTTTCCCAGGCTCTTGCACCTTGCAGAGGTTTGCAGAGCTAATCTGCTTGGGAGGGTAGGTTTAGGAAGGGTACTAGCAAGGTCCCAACCCCTCTGCATAGCTGCTGTGCCTGTGCTCAGCTCTGTAGCTCACTAACTGCTCAGGTTCCTTCCAGGCCTCTAAGAGCTGCTCTCCATGCACACACCTTCATTTAATGAGCAGTAGCTTCCCCCTGTAGCCAAGCCTTTGGGCCATCCACTATTCTGTGTTGGCAGGGTGCCTGGCAGGGCCTCGCTTTAGGTTGATGCTTAGGCAGTATTGTAGTAAATTATAAAAGATCCCCTCTTTGATGCCTTGTGGGAGAAAGCACTGGGCCTGACTTCCCCCTGCCACAATCCTTGTGTTTTGATTTGCACTAGATGCTATAAACTGCTACCATGCTGGTTTGGTAACCACGTTGCCACAGGTATAAATTACAACCCAAGGTGCACAGCAGTGGGGGAATGAGGCCAACCATGTCTAAAGGTCAAAGGAGCATTCATCACACCAAGTCTGCTGTGACTTCATTGTGACTTTGCATCAATCAAAGTGCTGTTGTTGTTAAAGAATCTCAAATCAATACAAAAAAGTAATTTTTTAAAAAAAGCCACTGTTCCATTTTCTGCTCCTTTGTTCTGTGCAGAAATATCTTGTCCTCTGGTCTTCTTAAACAGAAGTCATTGGTGTACAGGTTGCAGATATAAATGTATTTGGTCAGAATCAGAGCCTAAAGGGACGGGATCCTTCTCAGCCAGCCTAAAATAGAAGGAAGCAGTGGTTAGAAACAATTGCTGCAACTGTGACTTCCTCAAACAGCATGGCTCTGATGTCAGATACTGGGAAAGAGGAAGCAACGATTAGAATGCATGGTGGTTTAACCAAAGGTGCAGTTTGTTCCAGCTTTCTGATTAAGTCTGTCCACTGCAAAAAGGAAATATGAGCAGAGCAGGCAGAGTACTGTTAGAACTCTCCAGCTGTACAGAAGTAAATGAAGAGCTGAATCGGTCACCCTCAGCTGCCTGACACTGACTGCAAGAGCACATGCTTGCTCTCAGTTCTCTCCTTGTATGCCTCTGCTTTGGTCTGGAGAGAGCCTGTTCCCACCAAAAAATCCCAGAAACTCCTACTTAACAAGGTTAAATTACAGTTCCTAAAAAAAAAAAAAAAAAAAAAAAAAAAAAAAAAAAAAAAAAAAAAAAAAAAAAAAAAATATAAAATCTGAAAGAACACGAAAGCCATTATTATGTTTGATAATGGTATCAGGATTTTAATCTGCTACTTGTGTTTGGTTTAGGTTAGGTTTCCTTTGCTCAATTTGTTACTAAATTTGAACAGCTTACAGTTGCTGCTTTCTGGCAGCATTAACTTGAGAGACCTGGTTGTGTATCAGTGTCCTATTGAAATATGTTTTTAAAGTAGTTGTTAAGTGAAAATGTACTTCTGAAATTCTTATGAATTCTCCATTTGATGCTGTACATCCAACACACATTCTTACCCCTGGTGTTTCTGTTGTGTTTCATTTTGTTGTTAATCAGTCACTGTCTTAACTCTGAAGTTGCCCTTCTTGAGCAGGGAGTTGGAGTAGGTGACTCCCACAGGTCCCTTCCAGCTGAAGTGTCTGGTGCCCACACTGCTGATGGCTGGCAGACCAGAGAGCAGGCAGGAGGATCTGTGGTGAACCTCACTGTCATTTCTCTTGTGACCCACATTCAGCTGATCTCGGTGCGTGGTCCCCACACAGCAATACAAAGGAAAGTGAGAAACCTGAAGCTTCCTCTCCATCAGTCCTGCAGAATTGCGTTTATAACAGTGCAGAAAACAGTCATTTTCCTGCAGTGTTTATCAACCATGTGATTGAATTTGCGTGTTTTATAGACAAGTTATTTGGGAAGTTCAACAAAAAGGGGGTCTTCCAGTATCAAAACATAAATTCTACTAACTTTTCACAAGTCTCTGCATGATCACACTGATCTCACCCCTGCTACATTCCTTAAGACTCGTAAATTTGCTGGGCCTTCATGACATGCTGAATAAGTGAAACCATTCTGCAGTGCCCAGATTGGAGGCAACAAAACATGGTTTACATGGTTTCAGTTTCTAATGGTCTATTTTAACACACTTGCTTGGCATCACTTCTGATTCTTTTCTCTGCAGCAATCTGAGTGTTAATTATGCTCAGTGGACAACCAGGGGACAGTGACACTGATGCATTCACATGCTGTGACTGATATAAAAAAAGGTTAAAAAATTTCAGTAGGAGATGGGAAAGGGAATAAAATTACAGTTTGCAAGCATCTCTGTTTTTTTCCTTCTTTCCTGTTGTCTGAGGAGCCTTGCAAGAGTTGTGTTCTCTTACAGGTGTGCGCCGGTTGTGCTGGCCCTAGGACTGATGGGCAGGGAGATGAGTTGTCCATGGAAGGGAGTGTCTTAATTTTGGGAACATGTGGCACATGCCCTGCTGCTGCATAGAGTCTGTGCCTTGGAAGTGGAACCTTGCTCTTCATTCCCATGAACAGCAGCACCAGACTTGTCCACCACAATCCTAGTGAGATAACCAGTCATTCCTACTAGCTGTGTGCTGTCTTGCTTCCTGCTTCCTCATGCCATAGCATCTCTTGCAGCAGTCCAAGACATTTTCAGAGAGGGGACAGTGACAGCAGCAGGACTGAGTGGACTCCCTGCCATGGCTGGTGTTGTAGAGATAAACAGTTTCTAAATCTAGAATCTCAAAATATGCCAAAGAGAGGAAAATTTCTGGCCCTAGTCTGCAGGTTTACTCTTTAAATTCAAAACCTAATCGGTACTTGGTACAAAAGACTAATCATAGAATCATAGAATGGTTTGGGTTGGAAGGCACTTCAAAGATCATCTAGTTCCAACCCCTTGCCATGGACTGGGACACCTTTCACTAGATCAGGTGGCTCAGAGCCCCGTCCAGCCTGGCCTTGAACACTTCCTGGGGATGGAACAGCCACAGCGTCTGTGTTTAACATGTTCCAGTGCCTCACCACCCTCACAGTAACGAATTTCTTCCTAAGATCTAGTCTCAACCTACCCCCTGTCAGTTTAAAGCCATTCCCCTTCTCCTAATACCATTTGCACTTGTATTGTCTATCAAAAGCATTTCTACTGTGCCTCTCAAGATAGCATTTAGTCACCTGTTCCTCATTTATAAACATTTTAAGTGGAGTCCTGGCATGAATTAAGTGGGGCTGGAGGCTCTACTGCCAGTGACAGCTACAGATGGACATTCATGGGCTTTCAATGAAAATCAAACTTGAAGGTTTTTATTTAAACTGGAGTGTCATTTTTCCAAGGTAAAGGCTACTCATCCCGAAATTTAGAAGCTACTGTACAATCAGGTTTTCAGTCCATAATAATGACTTCTCCATTCTCCTATGCATGGTTTAAAAAATTTACCTGAATTTTTCTACTAATATGAAGCATCAGCTTCATAACTCAAAGGCAGTGAGGCACACTATCATGTGATGTTATAATTATCAAAAATCACACATAAGGTCGAGAGAAATATGCTGAGTGAACTGGGAACATGTGGAATCCATAGGCACACGGCCTTAAGGCTGAAGGAGATTAATGCTTCTGGCATCACGCAGAGCCGGTATTATGTTCATGCTGTGGTAGGGATTTCTTTTTCCATAGACCTCCTGATTGTGAAAGGGGATTCCAAAACTCACATGCAAGCAGCAAATGTCTCCAAGTACACTGTGGCACCCTTCCAGGAACAGAAACCCCCGTTACTGTCTGCTGCCACAGTACACTGATTGGAAATGAGATAGCCACCCGAGCGCAGTGTATCACGGCTCTCAGCAGTCATGTGAGGGAGACATCAGGAAACAGTAGCTGACAGTCACATCGCTGCCAGTCAGAAAGGGATCGGTGCTTAAAAGGAAGCCCTGGATGCTTTCGGCATGACTGAATCTGCTGCTAATCTGCATATGTCTGGATTAGAAGTCACACCATCATAAAGATGCCATGAGCCAGGCAGCACCCATATGTCATGCGTGTGGTGACAATTCCTAAATATCCCATCCCACACAGCTCTATTCCTAAGCGTAAACAACAAATAGGAGGCAAAAGGCAAAGCACACAGGCTGTAAAGCATCCCTGTCCTGATCCCAGGATCCTGTATTATAAGGATTGCTAGGTTTTTATACTCTGGTGTATTTGCATATCCTCTTCACCGTTTGAAAGAAAAGATTATTGCATCTGCCAGTAGTTTTTCATTTTAGTCCTAAAACAACATTATTATGTGGGTTGACTGAATATATCATTCTTAATCAGATGCAGAACGGCATTCCCTACCTTCCTGACAGTGTTATGGACCGCATACCGTTTGATTTAGTCTGGTGACAGGGTTGTAAATGTGGAGCTTCACATCAAGCTCCCCACTGGGGTGATGCCTCCTTTTCCAGCCTGAATGCAAATACTGCAGGAGGTGGAGGTTTGGCTCAGATTGACCAGAAGATGAGGATCAGTGCTGGTATGTGTGTCTGGCTCTGAATGCAAGTGTGAGCTTGGCACAGAAGGGCAGACAATTTTGGACAGATTAACATGGATCATTTTGACCATGTGGCTAAAATGAATCAAAGGTCAAATTGGATTAATCTAGATCTGTGCATAAGGGATAAACAGTATACATGGTGCTTTCTTTTTTTCAGTGTATTGATTTGTGGGGAAGACCTGTGTGATGTGACCTCCCAAAATATTTTTCACATGCTAGTGATGAGTTCAGTGGTGAATTGTGATTTCTACAGCAGACTGAAATTAAGAAACAGAAAAGCTCTTGTTTAATATAACATTTAAGATAAATGAAATGTTCTGCCATGAAGACAGCCTTATCATGCATATATGAACAAATACTTCTTGAACCAGAGCTGACTTTACTGAAAACTGCACTTCTTGCAAGTCTTTATTTGTCTATCTGTGGTGGCAGAGGTAAAAAACATTTGTTCAAGAGGTTGTCAATGAAGAGTAGTTCACCTGCAGTGCCTGTGGGGTTCAGGCAGAATGATATTGACCAGGTCACAGCCCACAGTTTGTTGGCAAACAAACCTCCCAGGTGTGAGGCCTCTGCAATGTAGCTGCAGGCTATCTGGTAGAGAGGCTCCAGGTTGCCAGGGTAGGAGGTGGGAACAAGTTGTGGAGATGCAGAGCTTTTCTTTTTCCCCTTTTCTTTTGGAAACCAAGTACGTGAAGCAGCTGTTCCAAATGCAGGTGCTCTCCACTCATCACTTCAGCTTTGCATTCTTGTTCCTGTTTGTATGTAGGTGCTTTGAAGATGATCAGGCTTCACTAAAATAGTGTTATCTCAGTTTCTTCTGGATCTGAAGCCAGGCTACAGAGTATATGGAACCAAAGCTAAAGCTGGTTCAGTATGTCTTGTTTGGAGCTACCCAGCTCTTCTGAGCACTCTCATGTACTAGGTAGGCTCCAACCAGTTTGGGGAAGTTGTTTTTGTTTTGTTTTGTTTTAATGTGTGCCTGGGCAGACCTCATCTGTAAGTGAGGGCAAATGTCCCAAAATTCTTAGTTTTTCACAGATGCTTGTGGCAAGGTTTCCAAACATGACTGAAGAAGTTAGGTACTCAACTCTTACTGATTTCATGAAAGCAGTGGGAGTCAGCCAATTAGCTTGTTTAGTCACATTTGAAAATCCCACAAGATACTATCTCCTTCAGCTGCTCTGAAAACCACTCTCCTAGTGCTTTCTAGAGTGTGTTGTCATTAGTATTGAAAGGTCAGTCAGGGTTGCAGTATTATTTGAACAGCACTGATGTGTGTGGAGGAGACACATGCACATCATACAGGAAACATGAGTCCTGGACTGGAATGCACAGCTAAGGCTGTACTGGGCTTAGCTGTGTGGCTTGAGGCAGATGGGCACTTCTCACTGGAGATGGAAATGCAGACTGAGGGAATATGATTTAAATACAGGCATAAATCCTGAATCAGGACTGAGATACTTCAAGCTGAACTAACTATTTACTCTTCTTTTTAGAGTGTAATTCATGGCACTGGATGCAAAGTTTACTCTAAATTATTCAGCAGTTGTGGGCCCTAGGTATTATTACATTGTAACTAGCTCTCCTGAATTAATGTTGCTTATTCTACTTTTGAACAAACCTGAAAAATTAATTGTTACAAGCTCAGGATTTACCTTGTTTGATCTCACATACCCTCTGTGTTTTAGAGTTGGAGCTACAGTGACTTTTGAGTGTTGGGTACAGTGCTTGTCCAAACTGGTGAAGATGAATAAAAAATAATATATGTATATACCTCAAGGACACAGTAACAGGAGGCAAGCAAAGTCACCATGATGTTGATACAGATGCTCCTAGCTGAAATGACATTCTTGGGCTTAGGCATTTATGTTTACTTTATGGGCTGTTAAGCAAGTACATAATGTTTTGCCCAGAAAAAAAGACTTACATGAGCTGGATTGCTCATTCCCTGGCTTCCATGACATCAGACATCTTGAAGGAAACAATCCTCAGGAACCACTAGAGAAATTCTTTTCTACCTGTCCTTCCCGGACAGCCACCTTTTAGCCCCTCTCCTTATTACCAATGTCATGCACTTGATTCTTAAGAATTGCTTTCTCCTTCTTCAGCCTTCCACCATAAACTTCCTATGTCAGAGAAGGAAGGGGGGAGACAGGGGACATTCACATAAAGAGGAAAATTACTGTAGAGAGAAAGAAGGCCTGCAAAGCCTGGTGGAAGGGTGGTATCTGGGAATAAGAAAAACCACTGGACAGCAGAGAAGGTGAAAGGGAGAGTTGACAACATACAGTTCCTAGCCTAGAATAGCAGCAGTATTGGTTTTGCTGGTCAATACCTGTGCAGAGCCTTGTGCCAGACCAACTCAGACAGCTTAAATTTTCCTCACTCTTCATTTATAGAATCACAGAATGATTTGGGTTGGAAGGGACCCCTAAAGGTCATCTTAGACCAACATCCCTTACAATTAGCAGGGACATCTGCAACTACATCAGCATAAGGTCTGTGTGTGTCTTAGCAGTGCATTGCCTACCAAACCTAATCAAAAGTACAGAGCATGTATCAGGATATGTGAATCTTCCTGTGTTAGCATCGCTCACCCGGCCTGCCACACACCTACCATTTGTTTTCAGCACCTGCAGGTGATCCCCTGAGGGCAAGGTCCTATCCCAGCGTTTTTGGATGAAGGGCATGTTCGATGGTGAGGTGGCCGGTCGTAGAGCAGGGATGGGAAGATGTATAGGAACCTTTGGGAGTTTTTGTCTTTAATGACTGCTACATGGGGAGGCTTCAGGATTGTTTTTCACAGAATCACAGAATGTGCTGAATTGGAAGGGCCCCACATGGATGATCGAATCCAGCTCCTGACCCTGCATAGCACCATCCCCGAGTTAGAGGAAGGAGGGTGCTTGTGATCAGGTGGCTCTGCGGACAGGAACTGGAAATTCCAGAGTGAGGTCTATACACACCTCGTGAGAACAGGTAATAGGGCAGCGGGATGTGGTTGGTCGGGAGGGCTGGGACAGCTCTGGAAGGGCTGCGGGGAGAGGCTCTGGCGGCAGAGCAGCGGCAGGTGGAGGCTGCGGTGGCAGCAGAGGGTGCCCGCGGCTCGCTGTGCTCGCTGCCGCCACAGCCGCGTCCCCGGGCAGCCCCCGCACATTCCCCTCCGCGAAGCGGGGTGGAGCTTCTCCTGTGGGTTTCGGGGACTTGTAACACTTTTTCTAAAAGACACTTTTTAAAAAAATGCTTTTATTTTAATTTTTTAAAAAACCTTTTTTCAATACTTTTGCCCTAATACAATTTTTAAATAATTTTTAATACCTCTCTTTTTATCATTCAGACGGTTCTCACCCAAACACCCTCCGCCCTCTTTATTTTTCTTTCCATTTTCTTTTTTCCTTTCCTTTTTTTTTTTTTTTTTTTTTTTTTAAACATATCCTGGAGGCTCTCCCTTCTCTTCCCTCCTTCCCCAGGAACACGAACAGTTACTAACAGGAGTTAGCCAGGAGAGCGAGCCAGAGGGCAGAAAGGTTTGGGCAATTTCCTTGCCCAAAGAGAATGGCCCCTTTTTCTCTGCACATGGACAGAAGCTCTTCCATCGTCCCAGAGCTGGCCCGTGTAGCAGAGCCACCTTCACACCCACTCTGTGTTCACAGAAGATCAGCTTGTTTTCAGGAGTCATCTTTTCACCCCGCAGAAGGGCAGTCCCAAGGAAAGGGGCAGGGGGTCAGTCACTGGATTGGGGTGCCCTAATGTCAATACCAGAAAAAAAGTAATGGGAGAGAAGGCAAAGGGGTGAAAGAGTACAAGGAATGAAAAGGAAAAAGCTAGACACGCTGTAGTTCTGAGATAATGGAGGAAATGTTATTTATTAGAGAAATGTGGAACCTGAGGTTAAGGGGCAACAGATGTTAAGTAAACAAACACATCTGAGCTTATATCCTTCTTGCTTTTCTACCATCCGCTGAAGAACTAATTAATGAAAAATCTGGCAGCTTGGATTTCATTGTCTGGGGAACAAACCACAGGAAAATGTGTAAAATTTTGGCAGTGTTTTAATCATAAGGTCAGCCCAGGCAAAGGAGTATTGCAGCCCATTTAGTTACTTTGCCCAAGGAATTCACATTAAAATTATCTGCATTTTTAACAATCAGCAGAGCTGAATGCAGCTCTGCCCTGCATTCAGATCTAACAAAAATCTGGGTATGTTTGTATTTTTTTAAGCACTACAGTAATATGGCAAGAAAGGAGAAATAAATAGGAGATATGTAAACAGGAGAACACTGATATATTCTATTAGTGGAGACAATAATATGCAAATAGTCAGCAAGTGAGAAGAGAGGTGGCGTAGAAAGCTTATACTTAAACCTGTGAATGAGGACACATTATTTGACCATTTTGACCATGTTGTAAGTGCTTTCTCATAATTTTGGACAGGTATTTTCATAAAGTATCATATTGATTTCGTCGGGGGGAGAGTGTTTCCTACGAATGCACAACGTAGGCAAAAGCCACTGATGTAAAGAACCCCAACACAGATATTCTGAAAACTGAGGCTGCTAAATATAGGAAAAGGGATATTTGAGGGAGTAACAGAGAAAACCATTGCAGTGTCCTCATTGTTAATCATGATATTTATTTAATTAAACATATCCTTTGTTACAGCAGAAAAGAAGCAGTGGCAGAATTGGCTTTTGCCTCCACCAGATTGTTGCAGAACCTGGGAATGTTGCCAGTACAATTACAGTGAAGTTGGCTGTGGAGTATGTGATGCCTCAATCCCAAATCTGGATAAACTGAGGCATAACTATATCCTCAAATGGAGGACAAGGCAGTCTTTCCAAGTATATACTCACTATAGAATTTTTGCTGGGAATTGTAGTACATTGTCTTTGCTCAAAACATTAAATCTGAGTGCAAGGTGCTGTAGCTGGGTTGGGGCATGACATGAGCACAGTCCCAGACATGAGCACAGGCTGGGAGAAGAACTACTTGAGAGCAGCCCTGCAGAGAACATGGGTGTTCTTGACAAAATGTTTAGAGGCATCTTTTTATAAGTAGAGAGGAGCACACAAGATGGAAATTCTGTGTGTTCGCATCTAAGAACAAGAAAAATATATTCAACCTTTTCCATAACATACCATGAAGGCATCACTGTTGGGAAGGAAAGGGGAATGGACAACTGTAGGGCAGGGACTTCTCAAATGTGTCAATGTCCCCTACTGATTTTAGAATTAAAAGGGGGAAAATGGGAAAACCAAGGTCAGTCTCCCTCTTTGAGATGTAAAGCAAGCAGTATTGCTGTGTTTCTGCTCATTTACTTCCAGCTTTCTGAGCAAGTGGCCCACAACAATGATCTGATGCTCTCAGTGTCACTAAAATGGAATCCAGATATTAATGCCTCATGTGCACAGGGTCACATGTTGGTTTTGGGACACCACGGGTAAGGTAAAGATGGACAAGCCTGAACAGACTGTGCAGCTGAAATACAACCCTTTGTGATCGTATCCATCACATGTTTTTTCCAGGGGGAAAGGCATGATCAGCAGGGATGCTAAGCTTTTTAACCTTGAATGACATCCTGTGATAAGCCCGGGTACACAGGAAAAGAAAGAGGCAATGGCTTCCACCCACCAGAAGTCTTATATTTCCACAGTGCTGAGGCCGTGATAATTATGATACATCCAGCTGGTGCTATTATTCAACCATTCCTGAAGGAGAGGGCTGGTCTTAAGCAGCATAAAGATTGCTACAAAACTTCACAGTGGCCGAAAGTTAATTAATAAAAAGCAGTTAGCTATTCATATGAATGGCAGGAACAACTTCCAGAGCCATGTGATTGTATTTGCATTCAGTGCAGTGCTTAAGATGCCTTGCTGGTGGGCCAGAAGCCCACTGTGCTAAGTGCTGCATGAAACGGGTGAATGGAAAAAGGAGAGAACAAACTCGTAGTGGCAGTTGTCAGCCTGCTCTTGGAGGAACAGTTGTTGCAGTTGAGCCAGTGCCAGTATAATACTTGCAGTGGGAAAAAGAGGGGAAAGAATCACAGCAGCAAGAGAGCATCAGCAAAGCTGTTGGTAAGGGGAAAGCACAAAAGGTTGAGTGCAAATGCTGAAGGACTGGAAGACCCCAGGTGAAGGGTTGTATCTGAGAGCAATGGATAATGCTGAAAAAGATTGGTCACAGTTGGAATTTAACAACAGAGGGAACAAAGAGCTAACATAGTTTGAGGAGTGGCCTCTTAGGTGAGAAGGAATGTTGAGACATGGATGCAGACAACAGAAAGACACAAGTGCAAAGAAATTAACACCTATAGGATGGGCTTGTTATCAGCACACAAGTATCCACATCCAAGAATGAGTGAGAATGGAAAGAGGATGAGAAACTCCAAAATTTCTCAGAAGACAATCTGAAGAGAGTTGTGACTGAGAACGATGTCAGAGCAGAGAAAGGGCTTGGATACAGGCTTGTTCAATTGAGCTCAACTGAGAAGGAAAAGAAGATAGAAGATAGAAAAGGAGTGTCAAAGAAGAGGCATCTTAATGAGAAGGTGGTTTTACTGGGAGTGACAGCAGAAAAAGCACATCTCTGTTAGGGCTGAGAGGTGGTGGATAGAATTGTTTGACTGTCTGCAGTAGGATTAGAAATGGTACCATCATGGACAGACTGTCAGAGAAAAGAGGTAAAAACTGAATAGAGAAGGACTGAGGCTGGATGTGTTGCCATGAGAGGTTATAGAAGGAGAAACTTGTGAGGGCAGTAAAGAGGAGTGTGGGTATAGCCAGGCAGCCAGGATGGGTCAAATATCTTCAGAGGTGAGACAGAGTAAGGCCAAGATGGACTCTGGGCTTGTGTTACTGTGTGAGGTGCGAAGTGGGAAGAGCAGCAGACAGAAGGGGGAGTGGAATAGAAATCAAAGAAAAGAGCTTAAGCAGAGCAGGCAGGTGACTGCTTTGAGTTTGTAAGTAGAGTTCTTGGGGAGTAACAAAAACTGAGAAAGCACTGTGAAGATTATTCTGGTACTTGTATAGCCAGAGGGTAGTATTTTCTTTGTAAGGAGAACGGAAGCGGCATAGAGTAAAATGGATAATGGAGATTTCTTTACAGGGGCATGTTAATTAAACCTGAGGTAATAAGTTATATTTGATCATTTTGTCTTAATGGTGTGTTTTGTTACATTCATCTGTGTGGCAAAATTGTACATAGTGACCTTTTTTACAGCATCCTGTCCAGCACTGGGCTTTTCCAACTTTTGGAAAAAAGGAACCTGGGTTAGACAGGCCACTCCTCAGTGCTTTTCTGAGCTTTGGTAGGATGGCTGGATGTAATTATTTTTAGGTGACATATAGATTTGCCTTTCTTCAGCTGGAATTTCCTTCTCATCATCAACCATGGTTTTGAACCCTACTAGGTTGTCAATCTCAGATCTTCCACAAATGCCTGAAACTGTTCTTAAAACATACTGTAAAGACTTCTCTTAGATCCCACTGTTCATCCAGCTTCTTCTCTTTCTGCCTATAGACCAGCTGTACTGGCTAGGATGTCATTATCGGAATCATCACACCAAATTTCTGTTAACACTCATAAAAATGCATGTTCTGTCAATGGCCAAAAGTGTTCATTTTCCTTGCCTTTGTGTTCGGACAGATTCCTACATTCATACTTTCCTTTTTTTTTTTTTTTTCTAAATCTTTTGCCTCAGACAGAGTTCATTTTTTGTCTTGCTTTTTATGTTAGAAACACACATCACGTCATTTGAGTTAAACAAAAAAGTCCCCTATTCCTCTTCCCCTACACTGTTTGAATAGAGGCCTGTGTAAGAGGCCCTGCCAGCTTTGAAATTGGAAGGCTGGTTTTTTTTTTTTTGCTTACATGGAGATCATTTTAATCCAAACAGACTCTCATTTCGAAAGATATAAAGGACATTCCATTGCTTCTTGGGTCCAAAACACTCCTAAACTGACACATTTACCACTTGGTCTCAGTTTGCACAGCACAAAGCACATAAGAGTGCTTTGTCTGTGGTGTTATAATGCCGTTCTTTCAGAAAGTTGATAGTTCTCTAGCCTGAGCTTTGGCACGATCTCACTAACAAAGCTCAGCACATGGGCAACAGGGTACATATCTGAGGGGTGCCTTATGTCAGAGGCCTTAGTTTGTGATAGCACTAAGTGACCCTTGTCCTTTCTGCATGCCTTCAGCCAGTGCAAGACAACGGGAGCTACAATCAATCACAAGCATCCCTTACATGCCAAGACTTCAAGCCCAGATTACTATCATCAACAAATGCTTGAAGAGCCATTACAGGCTAATTGGGCTGCAAACACTACTTTCCTATCTGTAGGAGCGTGAGAAATTCAACCTCAGCAATAAAGGCCAAAACCAAGGAGGGGATCTGCTCAAGACACCATTCGTCTAGCGCCTAGCTGCTCTCTGCATGGTATTAATTGTCATGTCTAAAGTGAGCATGATTTGGACTGCCAATCTTCCTGAAGAGAAAAAGTAACTTTGCCTGTCTGAGGCTGCTTGATAGTTTCTTACCCGACAGTCATACTTGTGAGAAGGTGATCCTGTAGCTGTGTCCAGTCTGCTCCAGCTCTGTGCAGCCCTTATTAACACACGGAGTATGACACATATGTGCTGTAGTACTGCACCCAGCTTCTGAACCTTACCAGGTGGAAAGGTATTTGAGGATAGAAGGAAAGAATCTGGCCATAGAGCTGCGGAAAGGCTCCCCTTTGAGACTTGTGAGACACCTGCCTGTGATGTAGATGGGGCAAGAAACATTCATGGAGGATCTGAAACAATGCTCATTCTGAGTGGTGTGAGTATGGACAAGACCTTTCATCTGATGTTGCCTAGGAAAAAGTCTGAGCCTAGTTTGAGGGAGGCTGTTTTATTCCTTCACTTCAAGCATTAATGCGTTCTGAGCCATTTTACCCATGTGGCATGGATTTCAACCAGTTCCTAACCCACTACATGAAATGAGATGACAGTCTGGCTTTCAAATGTGAAATAAAATATTTTTTTATCTCAGCCGCTCCCTATGATTTAAGAGAAGATGAATATGGTTCAAAATATGGATTGAAATGGAAATGAGAACAGATTTTCACAGACAGAACACCTAAAAACATTGTGCCCCAGAGTGTGAGTTAGTTTGGCAGAATAGGGGACAGAAAACAAAACTGTGTGGAGAAAAGAAAAGAAAACAACCCTGTGGTTCTCTGAAAGGGGCAGTCCCCTCTGATAAAGAGACTCTGGAGGCAGCTGTCTCCCCTATCTGCACCATGAGTAGGATGCACTCCTACTTCCTGTCTGAACAGAGAGATAACGTGAAAAAGCCACTGTGACATTTGACATTTCTTTTAGTTTCCCTTTTTATAGCCAAACAGTGTGATTCACTGGGGTTCTTCTTGAAATTGGAGAGCTGTGAAAAGAAAATTCAAGCACTGGGCTCAGATATTGAAAGGTGACATTCCCACCCTTGTGACTGTCTTGAGAAGGGCTGAGGGTATGTCTGCTTTGTAGTAATTACTACCTCATCTTCTGCCCCATCATACACACAAGACAGTTCCCTTATGATTGCAGTTCTGCTTCCTTGAACCTTGTTGCACAGGAGTCTACTCTAGGCCAGACATATAGGAAAAGATTGGTGTCTTGGTTTTTGTTCTGGTGCATTTGTTTTACAGTGCTCTGGAGCAAGCTCAGTGCATGCCCTCTCCTTTCAGAGTATGTCAGTGGCAGATGAAACACTGTGGAAGACAGCAGATTTCAATAAAAGAAGCTTACATAGGTAGTCTACCCGCCAAAGCTTTTGAGTTACATGCAGTCCTTTGATGCATATAAAGTATTTAATTTAGCTAAGCAGATCTCAAAGATCTAGTTAAGACTGGGCTGGGAGACGCAGATCTCAAGTATCCATGACAGGTATGTAGCTGGAGGGGATTTCAGAAATTAGAATGTCGTTAAAACTCGTGATTGTGAGCGATTCCCATATGCAGCCTGCATGCCCATCACATAATACCTCAGTCAAGTCCTTTAAAGACAAGACAGGACGGGGTGAACTGCCCAGTGTGCTGGGATTATCAGAGCGAGGAAAGGCATGACCTGTGTGTGAGCATTTCTGTGGTGAAGTTGTGCCCTGTGGCTTTGCTGCTGCTAAATTTTGCTTGAGCATGTTGAGACCTGTCCAGTCAATGCCACACACAACCATTCCATCTTTGCTCCCAGACACATAGTTTGTAGCTATGCAAGAGATTTTTCCTATGTGGAAAAGCTGTGGGTATGTGCATGGAGCTGCTGAAATGTTTCATGAGTGTGGAACAAAGCAGGAAGCTGATGAGCTCATGAAATTGTTGAATAATTTAAGTTGGATGTGACCTCTGCTGGACACAGGTCCATCCTCTTTCTCTAAGCCAGGCTGGACTCTGAGCAAGGCAAAGTTGATCAGGTCCATGTCCTGCTGGGTTTTCAAAATCTTGAAGGATGTAGATTCCCACAACTTAGCCAGGCAACATGTTCCACTGTGCTCCAAATCTTTGTTCTGTGTCTTTGTGTGTGTGTAAATGCAGAAAAAGGGGTGACAGGAGAAGCAGAGGGTACATGCAGAAGTTTGTGTGTGCTTATTCCTGTACAGATCTGTGTTCCCAAATTCTGTTTCTTTTTTGGCAGGTGAAAAGAGCTCACTGCCACTGGCAACCAGGGCAATAGCTGAATGGCTTTTAAAAAAACCTTCACATTGAGCAGAATTGCATGTTGTGATCAATGCGATAGTTTTTTACAGAATATGCTTTTAGTTTGGGATTAGTCTTGCAGTTATGCAAGGATTCACTGCTTTTAAAATACTGGAAAAATTAGTGTCTTGAATCTTTTTCACATTTAGATCTATTGTCAGTTTATTAAATTCAGATTTATTGCTAGCTTTCCTAGCCAAAAAATAGCTGTTGGCACACTATAACAGAGCATAAATTTGAGTTCACTGAATCAAAGACATTATTAAAGAAAAAATTACTTAATGACCTGTCTGATCTAATAAATCTTGCCATTCACATAAAACAAAATGACAAAAATTTATGTCCACTAGATGTGTAAAACAAACGCAGTCACAGTGGTTAGGTTTTGAAATGTTTTCTTCAGCCAGCTGGTCTTTACTGTAGAACCTTGTAGGTAAAAATGAGATTAGGATAGAAATGGCTGACTAAGCTGCTATTGAGATGATAGAGACATCTTCAGTAGCATTAAAATCAAAGTAGCCAGATTGTTTGAGACTTCTGAGGTTGTCTGTAGCCACTGTGCTTCATGCCTGGCAGAATCCTGTAGACAAAAGACCTACTTTTAAACTTCAGGCTTACAGTGTGAAAGGGAGCAGATCACAGTCCCATTCAGGAAGGCCCATTTAACAGTTTGACCTGTACGTGCTGGCCACCAGCACTGGGTACTGGTAAATCCATAAAGTCACTTTTCCTCTTATTTATCCATGAATAGTATCTGACTGAAAATGTCTGAGTCTAACCTGCCCACCACTTGCCTTGCAGCTGCTCCTTCTAACTACTGCAGTGGCCTTCATTTGTGGAAATAGAAACCGCCTTAATGACAGCCTCTTCAAAGCCTGGCTGAAATTTGCCTTATGCTGTTTTCTGACCTTCAGTGAGCCAGCGAGGAGTTGTCAGTCTGACAGACTGACAGGGTTGTCAGTCCCCTCCTGCCCTTGGTGAGCTGCCACTTACATGGCACACCGGTTCACATGCTGTTCACTTTTTTGTAATGAAGAAAAAAAAAGAGAAAGCTTTTGCATTTCCCCCTATTGCATTTACCAAGCACCTACCATTCATTGTCAAGTCAAATAATTAGCTTTGTACTTTTGCCATTAGGCCTGATTATACAAATAGATGATTCAAATTCCTTAAAATATTTGTGTGTATACACATATGTATGTATATTATGTTGTATATAAGCAAAAAGTAATTCTGAAGACCAGTTTCAGTTTAGTTCCAAAGCTTACATATGCCGAGAAAATTTCATACACCCATGGGCCATGCCTAAACTTCAGAGTCAGGCATGTATTTGTTCAGACTCAGACATCAGTCTTGTAACAGATGCCATAGAGAATCAAGCGAGTCTCTTCTGTTCTCCTGGAACAGCATTGCCCCAGGGCCATCCTTGAAGGCATCAGTAGAGACCCAAGTTTCTTTGTTTGATTCAAAGCATATCAGCATCGTTTCATTGATTGAAATGTACTTCGGTTCCATTCATTCCCACTCATGTAGTGCTCCCTCATGGCAAGGCCTTGTAACTATGGCTCAAGCATCATTGTTTCTTCTGTCACATCTGGGCTGAATTTTCCCAGGAGCATAAACACTCCAGGATGGGTTTCTTAGCACAGCTTCAAAGTGGGCATTCCCATGAGAGCATTTCAAAGCACTTTTTTTCCCCCCGAATTCTGAAACTTCTGTGAGTAGCACAGTAATTCAAAAGCAAACAACGTGCAGCCCTCAATTAGTTTGTCAAACTAGACCCATGGAGCTTTACTACCTTCCCATTTATTCCATGCTTTAGCCTTCAAGAAGACTTAATTCATCATAATATCTCCTCAGGACTTCCGTGCATGTGTGTGTCTGTGCCTGTGTGTGTGTAGGAGTGATGTGCCTGGAATAAGGGGTAATGGCAAATCAAAGAGAGGGGATCTGGTCAGAGAGAAAATGAGAGAGGAAGTGATACAGTTTTGTGAAGAATCACAGGAGGTAATAGTGAGCTCATCATGACTGGGAAGAAAGAGGAAGCAAGTGGACGACTTGGATTCAGAGAGATAGTGCAAAAAAATCTCCATTTTCCTCAAGAGTTGCAAGCTTTTTGTCTGGGTGATTCCTTGAAATAGCTTTATTGCTTTTAAGAGAGGGCATCCCCCATTTGCTCTCTTTACTTCTCTCTATGCAATGCTGTAGGACATTTGGGAGCAGAGAAATTTTCCATCCATAAGAAAAAGCCCAGATGGCCTGGCAATGTTGAATTCCCTTGCCTCAGGGGCTGCATTGCTGTGTCTTTTCTGGTGATAATATGTCAAAATGCAAATATAGTTGGATTTCAGGCCCCCATGTGGAGCTTTTGCCTAGGAAATGTAGCTGATGCTCACATCATACTTTCATGTATTTATTTTTGTTGGTAAGTTTGAACATATTTTCCTCAGCCTGTGGTTCTCTTCCTGCTGGTTGTACACATGTAGTGAATAATTCATTCCTGAGAATATAATTTCACTTCCTTAGTCCTGATGTTTTTCTTCTACGTATCCAGATGTGCTGTTCCATTAGTTAAGTTCTTCTAATGATAACATTAATGATAACTGGATTTGCCACTGATGGCAGCTGCATCTGCCTGTTTCAGCTCAAGGTTCTATCAGTGGACATCTGTGTGCTTTGAAAGCATGCCCCACAGGCAGAGATTGGATTTTAGGGTTATGCTAGCTCTGTCTGCTGGCAGTTGTGCAGTAGCAGAATTTGGGGAAAGAGACAAGTTTGTCCTCCGTGGCTTTCTTGTTTAAGGTTAAGATATGGCCAGCTGCAGAACTGATAGAAAACCTCTTTCAGGTCAGTGTTGTCTTTTCACAGTTAGCTCCAGCATATCTTCCCATATTTGAATGAGAGAGGGCATATCTAAAGTTGTTATATATAGGAGGGTAAGTGAAAACATTTTAGGAACTACTATAAATTTTCAGTTGGTGGAAGAACATGAGCATCAAAGTTTGAAAACGCATGGCCCAGCATCTGGACCATTTAGGTTTCTCCAGCCCTTTGCTGGAGCATCCATAAATCTTCACAGCACCCTGTCTCTGGACATGGGCTCCGTAAAGCAGGGTGGCCACCATAGATGTCTTCTAGGCCCACCATGCCAGCAGCAGCAGATGGGGAAGTTGAGAAAAGATCTTCCATGCTAGGAGTCTGTCAGGCAGATCTAGAAGGGAATAAGATGCTGCCCCTGAGAGCCAGAAGATCTGAGATTTTCCCCTACCATAAAGGTTTGTCTGGCTGGGTTTAGGGACAAATTAGAGAAAACACATCTGAGGATCCCCCATCTTCCTTTGGTGATCTTGAAGAAAGAACTCCCAGACCACTCTGGCCCTCTCGAACCAGTCACTGGTCGTTGTTCTCCTGTTATTAAAAAAAAAAAGCTCTCACAAATTAGAAGTAGCCCCCTCCCAAAAGCCATATTAATTGCCTTTATTTGTTCTAAAAGTTAAATGTGCAGCAGGATTTCCAGGTCACACATACATTTAGTAACATGTAGATGTATACTAAAAATATATTGTTAAAGCTTGATTTTTTGGTGCATGTAAGGTTGCTGTTTCTGAGAGAGTAGGCATATGGGATATAAGGAACATACTGTGCATGAAACATGAGTAAATAAGGAGTTTTAAGACTTACCACAAGGCTGATCCATACTCATGGGGTGATCTTTAACTTTTAATGAAAATAAAAGCTCTCATACAGAATTATCTAGTCCTCCAGTTAACAAAAACCACGGGAAATTAAAGGAGAAATGTAATGTGTTTCAACAAGAGTGCACACAAGCTTTGTGGGTAGCAGTCTGCTCTGGCCCTGGGAGAAAGTGTCTGGTGGATGCAGAGTACAATAAACATGTGCAGAATTATAGAAGTACTGGCAAAGTCTCAGCAGCATCCCCTGCACTCACCCTCACTCTTTGTATTCTCAGTGAATTGAGGTGTCTGAAGAAAAGTACTAGATAAAAGACTGTCAGAAGAAAGATACGTGACAAATGGAAAATGTCATCAGGTTTCACAAGCTTGTACCAATATTCCAGCCACTCAGCCTATCCAAAGATTCTTGCTTCTTTTAAAGAAAGAACCTCTATTAAGACATCTGACTTCTCAGATGGTCCATGCAAAATATTCAACAGAGAGTAGGGCTTTGCCTTTCGAATCTGGCGTACGCACTAAGCCTATGACATACTTGAAGACACCCTGTACATCACATAATTCATTTGATATGGCTCCATTTAGACTGTCTCACACCCAGAGACACACAGTTGATCAGGTGCTGAATATGCATTATACCAAGAGGAATTGCAGACATGTCACACATCTAGACAGCCTCCAAAGAATAAGTGATGAAAATTGCATGTGAGGTCAGATGGGGGAGCAGTTGGATCATGGGCAGCAATTAGAACATCAAGAGAGGAAACAAAACATTCTTGTTGCAGGTCTCCTGTGTGGTTGCAGTTGATCTGTGAAATTCAGGTCACTTGCCAGGTTTGTGTTGCTACATTAAACAGCATTACAGGAGAAACAACATTGTACTGAATAAGGCTTAAAAATGAAGTTTGTTGCAATACAAAATGACTGTGAGAGCCAAAAATGAAGAAAAGGAACATGTAACCTTTTGAAATAAATATACAATCTTCATTTCTAAATTAGAAGCAAAACCAACTGGGAGGAGGGTTTAAATTTACCTTGCTCCCTCTTTCTGGGAGAAATTCTGACCGTTGATTGAAGGGGCCAAAACCTGGGTCAGAAATGATCACAGTTCAACTGAGAAGCATTAACCGAGCCGGAGTGTATCCAATGGCAATGAAGCAGTAGTAAAGGAATTTAAAACAAAAACTTCCAGAAAGAAAAGAGAAGCCAGCTGTGTCCACTGAGCATGGCATTAAGGGGAGAAAGGCTGTGAAATTGGAAGGCTCAGAAGCTGGTGTAGCAGTGTGTGCAGGGCTGGGTTTCCGAGGGGACCTGACGGCAGGATGCTGCCCTCACAGCAGGGAGGGAGAACAGGAGTGTGGGCTCTGTCCGCTCAGCACAGTTCAGCGGGATCACAAATAATAGATTATAGACATCTGCCTGTTTGATGTGGGTGTGAAATTCTAAATTAGCTAACAAAATGGTGCTTTGTATTAATAACATGCATGCAATTTAGTCTATAATTTCCCTGAGAGAATGGCAAAGTTAAATAATTAATCATGCCTCAAAACAGGATTATTATAGGGATTAAGAGGAAGAAATATAGCTGCTAAAATTAAAAAAGGAATGTAGAAACAATGCCTCCAAACCATGGCTGTTGTACATAGCATTTTACATGTTAGTTAAACTAGAAACAGCTGAAAATGAGTAATCTTGGATGCATCTATCAACCTCCCTCTTTAGTCAGGAGACTGATCTCTCAAACATTGCACAAAGATCAACTGATGCTATTGTTAATCACTCCTAAAGTGTCTGTGTCTGGGAAGTTTAGAGCATCTTCTCCTAGGGAGAAGGATGGGCTTTCACATGTATTTCTTAGCGATGCACCAGGTCAGACTCAATTCTTTTGCATTGATTTGAGTGGATCTTCTGATCATTTTTTGTTTCCTCAGAATAAATGTGCATATTTCCTTTGTGTTAATTTAACCCCTCTGGTCAGTTCTATTTACTTGACTATCTACTTCATGTTTAACTTTCAGTATTATTTCATGTATCACTTGGTTTTTAATTGACATGTTTTGGGGTTTTTTTCTGTATTTCAGTGAATCTGAAAACAGTTTTTAAAATTTCCCAAATGGGCAGAAACCAAACAAGATAAATGCAAATCCAGGATGAATCAAAAACAGGTCCAGAACAGGTAGACTTGAAAGCCGTAATGCTCGGGTTATCCAGTCAATGTGCATACTTCCCTGTTCTGGCCACTTTGTCTTTACTTCTTAGCTCTGTTTACTTCAGAATGACAGATAAATGTTCCCTGGTGTCTTGTATTTCCTACAGAGTGGATCATCCACTCAGTACATGTAATTCACCTCCAGTGTTGCAAAGAACAGCGGCAGAACAAATTTAATTTGCGGTGTATGTCTCTAAAAGGAAAGTATTTTTAAAGGAGAACAAAAGGGAAGGCACTGGATTTAGTGAAGGCATGTACCAATTAACCCATGGCAGTCTCTTTTGCTCACGTTCAGAAATCACACCATAGATGCTCACAGTTGCTTGAGCTGCTGCATGCATGAATTCCTCAGCAATGACTGGAGTCAGTGGAAGTTTTGCCATTGATTTCAATGTAGCCAAGATCCCATGCTATGTTACCCAGGGCTTTTCTTTCCTCCCAGATGTAAATCTCTATCATATACATTTGCAAAAACAGTTTTATGCAGGGAGCAGAGTGTCAGTAATGTCAGTTCTGACTTTTAGATAATAGTATGTTTCCAAGAGAAAAATGTATTTGACTCAGAGCAATGTTAATTCTGAACATACTCATATGATCCTAAATATTGCAAGTATTGGTCATGAAGGCCAATAGTTATTCTTCCAAATTGATCTATGTGGCCCAAAACACAAGAAGAAGAAAGGATCTGCCTGGTACATTGCTGTCCCATTAGTTGTGCTCATGCCCAATTCTGTTTTGAGCATGTTCCCCATCTCCTGAGACCTGTGCTGTGTGGTGGGAGCTCACACATGTGACAGCTGTGTGCTGTGTTCTCAAGGGCTCCAGCAGGGACCAGTTGCACTCCCAGCCCCTGTCTCGGGTACCAAAAAAGAGCAGAGTCTTTTACTTACCTTGTGACAAAGTTCATATAAACATCAGTGAATAGGACAGTGCAGTCTCATATGTAGATTCATCTACCTACAGCATGTGCCTGGAAACATTTTTCCCCAAAGAGAATGTTTGTTTTACGAATCAGAACAGTATAAGAGAAGAGCTCATTCAACTGTGACCACCTAAAACTGAACTTTATTGCGTGCAAATGACCTCAGCTTCCTCTTTAACTACTGCAGAGGAACAGGGAACAATTCTGCAGCTTACTGTCTAATAGCTGAGAGGAGTAAACCCCTGGAGGTACCTGTGTTTCACTATGGACTCCAATAAATGAATATTTGACTTCAAGATCTGAGTGGGCCAAGTAATTTTAATTTCTGTTACTGCACACATTCGAACTACTTTGCAAGGTTGTTCCAGATAGCTCTTTTAATATTATTTGACAGGTCAGAACACATCCTCTTCAATTATTAATCATATAAGCAAGAAAAGTTTTCCATAAGATGCATCTTTCAGAAAAAAAGAAGTTTTCACTTTGGCTGTGTACCATGACAGGCCAATATCACAGGCCCATTGGTGTCATGTCTTAGATCACCAGGTTTGGTTTACAATAATTAAGTCAAAATCTTATACTATGACTAAATTTCCCCATCATTATATTCAAGTTGAGTTAAAATCCTGAATTGTCCATTTAATTCTCCCTGTCTGTAAAGATCTGGCTTTGGTATCAGACACATTAAGCTCAGAAAACTTTTATTAGTAAAATCAGTTGAAACCAGCAGGAACAGGTCATTGCTTTACATGTAAAACAAACAGCACTGTGGAGTTTTAAGAATATGCAAGAATATATGATAGTTATATTTCCTTTCCAATATTTTGCTGCAATATATTTAGGCACTTCTATATGAATTTAGTTCTTAAATTACTTAAACTATTATTCCTGATTTCCATTATTTTCCACCGGTGATATTTTCTTGTCAGTGACCACATTTCTGCCTCCAGTCCACAAGACTATTGTGTGCTTTTCCCCTCAAGAAAATTTTGTCTAGTTTCTGGAAACATCAACTTTCTTATTAATAATTTTTGCAGTATGGACATATCTGAAGCTCCCAATATTCAGCAGAAAAGCTGAAATTGATCAGTGACTGTCACAGGTTAATTCAAAGGGGAGAACTAATACATACTCCAGAAGAGAGACATGCAGAAAATTATGCCCCCTGACACTGACTGTTTAAAAACAAATCCCAAAGAGGTCTAATGTAATTCAATCTCCTATTCTGAATGGCTGGTAGCAACACTTTCTTAGTTATTCATAGTGAGCATTATGCCATAAACCAGATCAAAAAGTGTATTTGTAACAAGATCCTAAAACTGACCTGTCAAATTAAGGGAAGAATTGTTTGTTCATTTTATCCTTTTTTTGGCAGGAATCACCTGTTTTATTAGTGTATGAACACATGTTCAGCCTTGCCTTTCCATGACCAAGTTCTTTGTTCAAGGTAGAGCCGGTCTGATTATTGCTGCAATCACTTCTTGCTGCAGAATTCCAACTGTGTGCCACAGAGAGACACGGTGGGGGGAGATTCAGCTTGCAGATTTAGACTTTAAAATTTAATTTAGCTTTGCAGCTATTCAGCTGACCAAGTGTAGCAATTCAGTTTTAGGTGTGTTTGAATAGCCCTTAAGTTTCCAGTAATTGTAGTGGTATCCTGGAGAGATGTGAAGACTTATGTTTAGATATCTGAATGTGGATCCAGACTTCTCATTGGGTACTGAATAGAGTATTGTACAAAGAAAAATATCCTGCATGCTATTTGCTTCTTCAGTTCAAGGTCCAGTGTCTCAAAGGACTAGTTCTCAGCAACCACAGAGCACTTTTGAGCAGCTGCTGGTTTTACACCTAGCTCCCATCTTTCCTCGTGGGTATGGACGGAAGATGGAAACCATCTTTGGGATTCCACAAGTCCTTCTGATAACAAGAGCCCTGGCACCCAGGCTCCTCATGCCCAACGAACCAACGTTTCAGCTCTATTGCTTTGTTTATTTCTTTGTTTTACAGATTCATTAAGTTTACTCTGTGGTTTAAGTGAGCAGGAATTTTCCCATGTGAGGCTGGAATGGGCTGAGTTGCATAGTAGATAACACCAGTGTTCCTCTAAGACTAGAGATTTTAAGCCTGTGCCATTAGACAGAGCCTAGAGTAGCATTCCTTCCTGAAAAGAAAGGGAGATGTAGGCAGGGTTCTTTTCCAAAAGACCCAGGAGGAAATAGCTATTGTTGTAGACACTGCTCCTGGTTCCTCAATAAACTAAGCATGCTTTTTGGAGGACACTCTTGTTGATATTTGGTCTATGTTTTTTGATGTCAATAGAGCCTCTAAATCACCATTTATTTTTGTGGAAGCATTGCTGTCGGATTAAGTCTTCCAAAGGGCTTTTCAGTCTTGTGCAAGAAATTAAATTCCAGCACTTACTTTCCTTCCCAACTCTGCTCTGAAAGTTGGATTTCACAGTAACTCTGGAGAACTGCATCTGTGGAGCAGCACTCTTTCAAAGGGTTTATTTTTCTGACTCATATTCTGTATAACCTTCTTATCCCTCACAAGGTTTGGCAGAAATGCACATTTTGAATCCCAGCCCGGCATTCCAGGGAGATGGATAGCCCAGAAGAGCAATTCCCAAAGTTAACGTGCTAAAGCGACTGCTGTCAGCACTCAAGAGTTTCTTGTAAGGTTGCTGGCACTGATCTCACCAGCTTTTTAATTAAAGACACTGGTCAGTAAGGAACAAAATTTGACCACCAGCCAGTCCTGGACTATGGCTTAATGTCAGTGTGTTAGAGCAACACACCCTGTACATCTACAGTAGTGGTAGAGGTGGGCAGAGAAAAAATCTCCAAACATAAAGCATAGTGTCGTGGAAGAACTTCCAAACCCTGAAGCACCTTAGATGGTGCTGTAGAAGTCAATAATGGAATGAGAAATGCTGGATCCGTGTGAAACTTAACCAGAAAATGCCTTTCAAAACTTGCCGAAGGGAGCAGTCAGACAATTAATGGGGAAACGTGGGCGGATGGAAAAGGCTTCCCATGTCTCTTTTGTATGTTTCTCTATCAAAATGACAAAGGACCAATTGTCTCCAAGGAATAGTAGTTGCAAGCTCGGAATGCATTGAAAAAGGATCAGTAATACTGGAATTGGTATATATGTGAAATGTGGTGTTTGTGCTTTAATTCCAGGCTGTTTCCTTATGCTCAAAGTAGCATTCAACTTTAAATGCTTTGTTTGGTTTGTTTCATCACTATGAAACCAAGGATAAGTAACATGTTCTTAGAGGCTGGATTTTACAAAGTGAACATCACTTTGTAGTGAACACCTGCAAGTGCCCATATTCATCTAATTGTACACCTTAATGGAATTTTGCCAGCTGATCTAAATAATCAAGTTGTAAACTACAGTGTCTTAGAAGATGAAAATGTCAGTTCAAATTTAATTTGAAATTACATGACAGGACATCTTTTTGCAGGTTTCATTTACCTTTTCCAGATCCTAATGTGGCCAGGTACTCAAAACAGTGCATGAATCTACCTTGGGTGTTTTACAAAATATATCTTTACTTTACAAGGTAATTTTCATTGCAACACCTGCCTATGGCATGCAGTGACACATGCATACTAAGTCATGGAATCTAAGGATCATCCTCTCCAAAGAATGCTCAAAGGAAGATCTGGGACTTGATTAGGTTAAGTGGTTAGTGCAGTTTTAAACAAATGGCACCAAATACTGTGTGCCTGCCATGGTGTTTCTCTGCCTTCTGTGCTGTAAGGGTCTGGCCATTTGCAGAGAATTTGTTGATCAGTGCACTTGTCCAACCATGGCAGTCAGGTGTGAGAGAGGCTGGATGGTGTGGGATGGATTCTGGAGAGACAAGAGGAACTAAGAGCTGGCTGAAGGTCAGGCACTGGAGGGACCATAGGTCTGGACCTGCTCCCAGGGAAACCTGTTTGCTTCTGTGTGTGTGTCTGTGCATGTGGGACCAGGGAAGCAGGGGGATCCAGGGGCCAGGCATTGGATAGTCTCAGTTTCCAAGGGGAATCAGTAGTGAGTGGGTGTATATGGGTATCTGTCAGAGAGGGGTTGAGTAGCAGCAGGTGGGGAAGGACTGTGGCCCTCAGGCACTTATATATTCAGTTGCAAGCTGCTGGGGTGACCAAGGAGCTAAGTGGGATAGACTTGAGTGTCTAAGGAGGAATCTGTATTGCATATTTCTGTATATAGGCATATGCATGGGGCACTGAAGGACATGGTTTAATGGTGGATTTGGCAGTGCTGAGTTAATGGTTGGACTGGATGATACAAGAGCTCTTTTCCAATTTAAATGATTCTATAATTCTATGATTGAATGTATATGTCTGTGTGCACCTTGGGAATACCTACCTCAGCCTTCTGACAGGACCTGGAGACATGGAGCTGCAGCAGCCTCCCCTCTGTTGGACTATTAGATTTTGGGTAACCTCTAACACAGAGTTTGTGTTGTTCATCTTAAACAAGTGAATTTGCTTAATCTTATTTTTTGTGCATGGCACCTCTGCGCACTGTAGACGTTTTGCAGGAAGGAGTCAAACATGGAATTTCAGCTCAGAATCACTTCCAGAAGAGGAGAAAGAAATTATTTGGGAACCTCAAAGCCATGGGCTTCTTGCCTATCTTCTTATGGCAAAGAAAGAGGATCAGAGGATCAGAGGATGCTAAATAAATCTTAAACACTACCTGTCCTGGGCTGAAAGCATTGGGAAGTTAGGGTTAAAGACTCTCTGTGGCTGCCCACAGAAAGCTGAGTGTCATGTTCAGGTGACAGTCAGGATCTGCTCTGCAGTAAAGACACTTCAGAAATCTGGGGTTTTTTTGGCCTGAAAGCTCCTCACAATCCATAAGTCGCTGTCATTTCAAGTATATTGATCCAGTGCTGACATGTGTTGTTTACAGAGACTGGAGCAGGCACTAACACTAGCAAAGACAGATCCATACTACTGCCTCAGCCAGTCTTGTGTGTAACATGTCAGCTGGCACGTGTTATGGCCATGTTGTAAAAACTCACCCTTTTTCCTAGGTCTGACGCTCCTTTGCTGAACAAGACAGTGATATCTTCCCAGGGACCCTGTTCCTTGGGATTATACAAGGCTTCAGCAGGCACAAGCAAATACGAGTGTTGTTACCTTCAGTCTTCATTTTCACAGATTTGCTCTCATTTTCTCTGAGCTCATTTGCTTGTACCAGTCAAAAGAAGGATCATCATAGCTGATTAGGCCCTTGTGTAGGTAGTCAAGCATCCGTGAGCAAGGGCTTGATTTTAAATTCTGAGACAAAGTATGCAGTATTTCCAGTATGGATGACTCTGTCAACCAGAAAACATCTTGTTTTTTTCTTGAAAGTCACCAACTACTGGCTTACACTGTGAAGTATAACAGGTGGCAATGCTAGGTTTGGATAGATGCATGTAGATGCATTGCACCTATTTAATATTTAATCTAAGTTTGAGTAACACATGTTCTAATTTATGAATGGAAATCAGACAAGGCTTTTGGAAAACAGCCTGGTTTTACTCACATAATAGCTAACCAAATGGCCAGCAATAGAGTTTTTAGAGATCTTTGTCAGAGAAGCAAAATCCTTACAAATACTAAACTTACTGAAGTAATTCTTATTAGTAGCCACACATCCTTTTTTGTTTCACTCTCAAGAACAAGAGCAGACCAAAAGAAACCTGTCTCACTTAGGTCACTCCACTTGTCTTTTCACAACAAAGCATCTATACTCATTTTTCAAATATCCAACAGTTTTCACCTTCTCTTCATGGAAACAATTCCTTCCTCCTCTAGAAAAACCTATCAAACCCCCCCCCACTCCCAAAGAGAAAGCTAGTACTAAACGATCAATAAAATAGGCACATAAATGTGTGGCTTATTACATTTTATGCTTCATCCTGAAACCATTATAAAAGTTCTTACAACATTTTGGCAGTAATTTCTAAAAAGCTGCTCTGTATTGGAGAGGGAGCATATGCACCATGTGATATGACATCTGCCGCAGTAAGTAAGCTTTTAATTGAATATTTGAGGAAATAAACATGTAAAACCCATGTAACTTGATGTCAAATAAGTTATTGTTGCCTCAAGGCTTTCTTGATTTTTTCCATTTTTATTTTTGGCAGGGAAGTTTGAAATATTGTACATATTGGAGACAGGAGCACTGCACATACAATCGTCCATCAGGACAGAAAACATAACGTCGCATTATTGTTGCTACAGCAGCCCCTCCCAAATCTTGGCAGTTATCAAAGTGGCATTTGGGATCTGAGATTAACGTCTCAGCTCACATCTAAATATATATATTGAGCACACAGAGGAAGAAAAGGGAATTGACACACATTCAATTGACTGCTGTACCAGTACTTACCAGAAACATCTTTCTTACATTAACTCTGGGGTTTTTTAACCCCTGTAACCTTTCACAACAAGCAATGTTGTGCTTTCTCTCTCCCTCTCTTGTACACATACAGGTGTGCAGCTCAGAAGAGAGCAGTGTGGATCCCTGCCTCCCTAACCTCACCATTTTCATTGCCTCTCCTCTCTGTTTTCCCCTGTGCTGCACACTGGCTTCAGGTGGAGCATGTGAACAGAGTCGAAGGCCAGCTCCTCAGCAGGGAACATATCCCTTCTGAAAAGACCATCCTAGGTCGCTTTTCAACTTTTCCATTCACCTACAGTAGTCAGTTGTTTTCTTTGTCCTCAGTGAGACATCTATCAGTGCAACATACTTCGGTCCTGTGGTAGGATAGCAGATCTGTTTTTTTCTCAGCCATTCAATATCTGGTGGGGCTGAAGACCTCACAGTCTCGTTGGAGTAGCCTGTGCTGGTGGCACCTGAGGGTCTCCTTGGGCAGTGTGCTCCACATTGGGAGTTCCCTTGACAGGATCAAGCTTTCTGTTTGACCTTTCTCCAACTCATGATGTCAAAAGTGACGATCTGTGCAGGTTCTTACAGGGTGATTCCCTGCATCATCACTGCATTTATATCTGCATGGCAAATCTGCACAAGCCCATTTGAATTAATTTAGTGAGTAAGATTTTTAGAGACCTGAGTGCTTTACAAAAAAATCCCCAGACTCTTGATATTTTAAGCCTACTTCTCACTTTGTATGTGTTATTTTGTTGTAATTCACTTGGGTGAGGTCTGCTCACTGAAGAGTACTGTAAACTTTGATTTCCACAAGCTCAGATGCAACAGGGGTGAAAGCTTGGATCAAGGGAGTTCCTCTTTACATTAATTATGCTGTTCTTCCATAGAATTTCCCCACCCATATTTAGCATGGATTTATCTTTTACAAGTCCATAACACTTACTGATCATGAACGTAACCTTTCCTACTGTTTAAGAATTACCACAAGTAGATACTCCATTTTATTTCACTGAGCTGTGAAATAAAAGGGCACTACCAGGCACTCACAGAAAATCAGACTGTGATGGCTCGGTAATAACAAAAGACACTGCAGACAAGACGTGTCAAGCAGTTAGATCAGTGGAAGGTGAGGTACTGGTTAGAGTTCCCTGGAGCAAGGTCTTAGTCCTGCAGCAGGATCTCAGTATGCTCACAACATGCAGGATCTCCCTGCAGAAGAAAACATAGGGGATCTGTCAGAGCTTCAAGGAGGCTTAACAAGAAGACTGACTTCAGTCTGAAAATGAGAAACCTACGCACTATGGTTCCCTCTGTAGTATGTAATTGGTTATGAAATTCCATCTGTTTTGCTTCACTTTGTATTTTCAACTCAGCTGATAAGCTTGTAGCAGGGTCACATGCGTGTTCTGGAAAAGCAATTAGGTCTAGAGGATTTGATAGTGGGTAGGTGGAAAATGGGATGATTGCGGTGGAAAATGGGTAGGAATGGAATGAGAATTTTTAGGATCATAGAATCATAGGACATTTGGGGATGGAAGATCATTAAAGATCATCTAGTTCCAATCTGCTGTGGTCTGGCCTTTTTCTAGGAAAAGGCCATTAGTAGCTGCTAGGAGGTTTTGTGTTGAGACAATCATCTGAGGGTAGGGATTTAGATACAAATAGGGATACTGGGATAACTGAACAGCAGGCTATGCATTCACCATGCCCACTGTTTTAGGTCCCTGTCTAATTATTAAGGCAGCATCACTGTGACTAAAAAGGGGTTGTAGATTGGGGTTTTTTTTTTTTGTTTCTTCACGGCAAATTGTGGCGTGAATTGTCAGTATGAGGCACAGGCTAGTACTACGACCTGGAGAGGCTGGGGGATCAAGGGAGTGGCACGGGAGGGAGGGAGGGAGGGAGGGAGGGAGGGAGGGAGGGAGGGAGGAAGGAAGGAAGGAAGGATGGAAGGAAGGAAGGAAGGAAGGAAGGAAGGAAGGAAGGAAGGAAGGAAGGAAGGAAGGAAGGAAGGAAGGAAGGAAGGAAGGAAGGAAGGAAGGAAGGAAGGAAGGAAGGAAGGAAGGAAGGAAGGAAGGAAGGAAGGAAGGAAGGAAGGAAGGAAGGAAGGAAGGAAGGCCATTTATTTACCTTGTGCTTCTGTCGAGCTGAGTACTCAGAACTAATGTGTATGTGGAAACCGTATGAGGAAGGACACAATGAACTCAACCTTCCTACGGTTCACCTGGGGTCTCATGAAATGGGATTGACAACACTGTCAGAAATGTTGTGCTTGGAAAGGTGTGCCTTTGGCAGTCTGATAGTTTGCTGCAATACATGTATCTAAATACCAGAGACATCAGAGGGTGAACCAAACAAAATATTGTCACAAGCCTTAAGGTCACTCCTGAGCTGGCTTACTGGAGGGAAGAGCAACTTTTCTGATGGCAGAAGCCTGAAAATTAATGATAAAAATCTCTACTGGAAATCATAGTGAGACTTCAAATGGTAGACTACTCAACTCAGAAGTAATTCTAAGTGAAGAAGAAAAAGTGGAAATTTTTCCTCCATTTCATCATTATCAAACCAAAGATTTTGAATATGAACTATTTTTATTTCATCAGGTTTCTATTGCCTTTCTTCTGGGAGTCCAATGGTTGAAGATGGCTATGTTGAATCTTTGAGGACCACCCTATCTACTATATCAATCAGGGACTTGGCAAACATTTCAAATGCAGAAAAAAAAGTCTCAAATATGCCGTTGCATTGTTTAGTCAAGTGTATACTTTGGCAGGTTTATTTGGACCCTCACATCTGTTTATTGAGCTCTACTTCAAAGCAATCTATTTCTGCAGGACACAGTTGGCACCGTCTAAGTGTATTGTCTGCTGCAGAGGAGAGAGAAGACATTAGAGTGTTAGTTTGTCATTAAGGGAAATGTTCAAATAATTTTCTTTAGAAGCAAATACAGATGACGTAGCAGAAACTGCAAATGTCCCAACCACAAAATAAATAACACAGGCATCTACAGTACTGATAAGATCAAATCGCCTCTCTCTCAAACACACACATTTTCTTGCACGATACAAGAGTTAATATGCACTTGAACATCCTTATATGCCCTCTGTAGCATGCTATGAAAGGTTACAGAAGCCTCTGTGTAGCATAAGCAGACAAACAATAGCCTTATCCCTCTTTAATTTCAGGGGCAGTATGAAAAAAAGTCTCCTTGTCTGACCCAGTTACAGTTATTTGTCTTTCCAAAAATATTTTCCATATGGAGATCTCCAAGTCTGAGTGCCATCTGTGAGGACTTCTTGGGTTTCTTTTACAGAGAAGTCTCTGGAGAAAGCCCGAGTGCAAGGCTGGGCTAGGCTGAGATTTTTTCAGGGAGAAACAAGAGCTGTTATGTGTGGTGGGTCCTGCTTCCCTGTCATTGTTGAGCTGCAAGTCCTAGTGAAGACTCTTGGTTGTTGCAGCAGGGCTGTGCCTTTTCTGCTCTGTCCCTCTGTCCGTGGTGGAAGGCTGGGAGATGCAGGAATCTTGACACTCACCCTCCTCACACAAAGTGGCCCAGCCTCTAAGTGGCCCTCGGCATCCTTTCCTCTACCTAGGCAGGTGAATTGGTCTCTTCCAATGGTTCAGGTGCTGTCCCTGGGACATGACAGCTCTGCACCTCTCCTGCTGCCAAGTGGCCTCTCTCAAGCCACATTTGCAGCTGCAATAAATAGTAATTAATTCAGATGGACAGAAAGATCACACTGGTGTCAAGTAGAATGAAAGGGACCCCAGAAATTTGCTAGGGTTTTTTTCTACATAATATTGTGGATGCTGGTTTGCACAAATTAAAGCACACTGGGACCACAGAAGAGTAATGATTGCACTTAATGAGGGGCAATTGAAAGGCATGAAGTAGTTCTTCCAAACAAGTTCTAATCGAAGCTGGAACCATACAGACACTGCGCTCAACAAGCTTTCCTGTGAATAATGTACCTAATTACCATCTGCTTTTTCATAACATGGATAAAAATGTGATCACATATAAAATTCTCACTGTGTTTCCTAGGATACAAGGTGATCCTCATTTCAAACTAGCTTGAAAATGGCAAATGAGCAAACTTAATTTTAATAAAAACAAGGAAACTCATGCGTGTGAAATATAATCTGGGCACTTCTGATTTCATGAAGAAGTGTCTGATTTTCGTACAAAACCTACTGAAGAACTTGACAGTATAGCACAAAGAGGCGCTTCACACCTGTGGTTTGGACAGTCCATGTAAAGGATGACAGAGCTTCTCCTAATGGACAGTGTGAGAGAAGTGTGAGAAAGTTTCTAACAAAACAGTAAACCTTACCAAAGCTGATTTTTCAACAATGTGAGTCAAAAGATGAGCATAAATGGCTCTCACAATGCAGCTTTTTCTAATTACCACCATAGCTAGCTAGCTTTTTAAGTAGTGTCAAATACTCTGCTTAATGAAAACAGAGAAAGCTAAACTTAAACTTATTTTACTTACACCAGCTTGACTGTGAAGGGCCTGCTTTATTCTTTTATCACAGAATAAAGCTGCAAGACACTTATTTCATGTTAGAATTGTGCCCTGTGCTGGGTTAAGGAGGCCAACTGGGATTTTATAATTTGCATTCCAAATCCCTCCAAAATTTCAAGTGTTTTGTGTCAAGCATAGCACACACTATCCACTAAAGAATTCCCCTTGTTTCAGTGATGTCCCTCAGATGGGTTGAAGGGGTTGACGGAGAAATGAAGATGCTGTCTGCTCATCTTCTCATGTTTACCAGCATAACCATGATAATTTATGACATGAGAAACTTTTGAGAAGAAACACAGCTTCTCAGTGTTCATAGCTTGTATGCAGCACTAAAGGTTAACAAGTGTAACAAGACCTGTGTCTTCTCAGTATCTGTTAACACAGCAGACTGTGAAGATGTCCAGTGGGATGGATGGGAGTGGCTTCAGACAATACAATCACTCCATTTCATTTCTTGCCATCACCTGAGCCTGCCAAACAGCACTAAAAGCAGTTGGCTGACTACTGATAACTCTTTTCACTTCAAACATATCCTAATATGATATTAATCTCAATTACCAAACAAGACATGGTTGGATTAATCTACTCTCTTCTGCTGTTAATTAGCTGGAAGCCTCACCAAACCATTCCCACACTGAAGCTGCAGCTCTGGCCTTGGGGCCAGACTTCCAGTGCTGCCTTGGGGCAGAGGGGGAGCAGTAGGAAAAAAAGAATAAAGTAATTTCCTTTCTATAACTGGTGGGGATCTCTATTTTGTAGAGATTAGGAAATGCTCCAAAGCCACATCTCCTGTTCAAAGACCAGTTGGTTCTGAGGCATCTGTGTGATAACTTCTCATTCCTTCAATTCTCTCCATTCCCTGAGGTGGAGAGGAAAGGAGGAAATTACAACAATGCAGTAGGTCTGATGAGAGTAATAGTCTGCCAAAGGAACTTGTGTATACTAAGGGCAAAAGGCTCATCAAGGGAGGTGTATCTCTCAGGGAGGTGTTACAGATAATGCAGGGTCTGGTAGCATTCCAGCTCTCCTCCTCCCACATTCTTCAGCCCTGAAAAGCCTGCCCTTCATCAGTCATTCTGGAAGAGGACTGAAAGCTGGGCTAATTCATGATGGTCAGTGCTCACCCTGGCTTCCCAGGACACAGTGGTCCTCTTTGCTTCCCTCTGACCCTCCCTACATAAAACCCTGCAAGGCAGGCACAAGGTTCATGTGCACACTTCTGTCCTCTTTAACAACCACTCCTTTGCCAAGGACTGTGTATTTGTTTTAGTTAAAGAAGCTTGTGACTGAAAACAGCTGCAGACTGAGTGGAAAAATAACACCTAAAAATAGCTCCAGCCTGAGAGCACAATGTGCATTGATTTTACTATGCAGAGTACAAGAGCAGGGAGATGGTGACTAGGCTGGTATGTTCTAATACACCTCACCCTGCCATATTTAGAGTGCATGTAGTAAGCCAGGCAGCCAAGTCGGTGCATGTAGGTATTTGACTGTTTTGGAAGGGTTCCCAGCAGAGCCACTCCAACTACAACAAATTAGTGTTGTATTTTTGTAAGTTGACAGTGAGGAAATCACCCCACAATATCACCATGTTCTGCAGAGATCAGAGAACAGAGAATATGTAACTGCTGAATAAGTGAGACAAATACCTCACTGATTGTTGCCACTCAAAGCATTTCCCTAGAATAAATTATCAGGTAGATATTATCATTTCCTCCCATCTGCTGTAGACTGGGATGTGACCTGAAGTACAGCCCAGTTCTAGGTGCAGGTGATGGACCCAAATGCTTTAGCTTCTCTTGCAGTTTGGCCAACTTCAGCAAACCAAGCCCATGCAGCAGTTCAATAGAAATATCTGTTCAGATTCATTACCACAGACAACATGGGTGCTTATAGAATGCACAACTCCACTAGAGACATCTTTTTTATGTTATGACCATTATAAATATGTTTTTTAAAAGGCTAACCCAGGTAATGAAACAAACTTTTTTAAAGCTGGGAATAACATCCTTGCACTTGTGCTTGATAGGGGCTATAGTTCTGCCTTAAAACATCTTTTCTCCTTACCCTTTGAAATGTTACTGGCTTATTAACAGAACTGTGCAAATCCATGCTGAGAGTCTGAAGAGTGGCCTGTCAGTTTTCAAATTGTTTCTGTGTCAACTACAGGTCTAATAGCACCCTAACTACTAGTAGAGGGATCTGCTCCCTAGAGAGTGTGTCAAGAGGCTCAAAGGATGGGTCTGGGTGAAGAAGCTAAATTCTGAAAACCTTCATGCTATTAGACACCTATAAGATAAAGTACCTGTTAAATATTTGTCTGCATGCTGTGGCCAGATCCTCATATCCTTTTAAACAACCAACTAAACTGCACTTCACAGGACTTACTCAGATTTTTTAAAGCTTTATTTATTTAGAAGACAAAACTCATTTGGTCTTCATGCAAATGAGAGTCTGAGAGAAGCCCAGAACTTCATCCATGATTGGCAGACTCCCTCACCAAAGGGAAATTCAACGTGGCACTTTTGAAGAAGCATCCCAAACTCCTCTCTGCAACTGGCACAAGAGACACCTGGCTGAGGTTACAAACATCCAGGCTTGTTTCTGACTTGCTCACAAGTAGACTGGAGCAATTTTTCTGAAGGGCTGCCTTCAGAGGAACCAGTGAGGAGGCATTGCTACCCTTCAAGGTGAATTAATGCCAGGGGTGATCTTGTTTGGGGGCAGCAGTGGCAAGTGTTGATCTGTTCCAAAGACAGTGTCCTGGTTTGGGCTGAGGTAATTTTCTTTGCAGTGGCTGGTATGAGGCTGCATTTTGGGTTTATGCTGAACTCAGTGTTGATAATATAGAGATGGTTTTGTTATGGCTGAGCAGGGCTTGCACAGAGCAAAGGCCTTTTCTGCTTTTTGTACTGCCACATTGGCAAGGGGATGGAGGCACATGGGAGGTTGGGATGAAACACAGCTGGGACAGGTGATCTCAGCTGACCAAAGGGATATTCCAGGCCACCATGCTCAGGATATAAAGTGGGAGGAAGAAGGAAGAAGGTGGGGATATTTGGAGTGATGTCATTTGTCTTCCTGAGTCACTGTTACATGTAATGAGACCCTGCTCTCCTGGAAATGGCTGAACACCTGCCTGCCCATGGGAAGTGGTGAATGAATTCCTTGTTTTGCTTTGTTTTTGTGTGCAGCTTTTCCTTTCCCTGTTAAACTGTCTTTATCTCAACCCACAGGTTTTCTAGTTTTGCCCTTCCAATTCTCTCCCTAATCCCACTGATGGGGGAGTGAGGGAGCAGCTGCATGGGGCTTGGTGAATCTCTGAGGTTAAACCATGGCAGAAAGATATGCCCTGATTTCAACCTGCTGTTGTCTGAACAAGCACCCATAGTTCAACCTTGATTTCACTGCAGTTTTTTGAGGGAGGGGGACATCTGAGACCCACACTTGGGAAATGCTATATATTGGGCTCTGTGTCACTCAGACCTTTTGCAGATACTAAAAAGAGCCTCATACCCCAATGTACAAGTCAAAGCCTTACTTTCATACTGCACACTTAGCATCCTCACAATCTGACGTATAAATATGAATGAAAATTGTTATCCAAAACACAGCCCATTTACCTGGAAAGAAACAGTTTGTGTATTTCTCTAAACATTCACAGGCTGTCCACTTTACTGGCACTAGTGTTTTCATTTTCCTAAGTAAAGAATTCTTGCATATGACATGGCCCAGGGATCCGAGACAAAGCGACCTGACTTGGCTGACTAATTATAGAATGAAGGAAATTAATTTCTGTTTAGGATATCTGTAATTAATCCATATAGTAATAAATGAATAAGTTGGTGTTGAAAAGGTATAAATAATTAATAATTGAGAAATAGGTGCAATCTGGTCATAGATTTCCCAGAAGAAGAAGGAAGATAAAGTGTTTGATGTAAATTATTTGCTCAGCTTTACCATTTTGATAAAACTTTTTTTTACTAAGAGCAAAACCAAGTGAAACAGAAATGTCTGCATGGTTAATGAGTCAGACATAAATGATACAGTACTTATTGGAATAGCTGATTGTGAAAGATACACCAAAAATGTCAAAATGTGTGCATACAGCAGATAAAATGAAACTGTGTGACAACATTTGTGCTGTAGGAGAGACAGCTTTAAGCAAAATTGCTAAAAGTAAGTTAAAACTCATACAATACTACAGATAATTCAAGACCTAAGGCTAAACCAAAACAAATCTAAGAGTATTATATGTAGCCAGAAAGCTTTTCTGTATATGATTTGCATGTATGCACATCCCCAGAGTTTCCTACAAGGCTTGTACCTTGCTTGAATTTAGAAATTTATCATGACAAACTGTTTTCTGTGAAAATGTCATGAAGCCATTGGGCTCCTGTGGTCCTTGATAATGAAAGTAAGCAGTGGTTTGGGATTTTATGACAGGACCAAGTCCCTGTAAAAAGGTTAATGAATCTTAAAAAAACTTGGATCTCAGTCTGTGGTGAAACCCAAAGGCATCTAACTTTCATAGAATTTTGGACTTTTCCTGTTAAGTACATCAGATGAACATCGCCAGGGACATAGTTTCAAAGCTAAGTACCAGGGAAAAAGGTGCCTCCAAGAGTAGAGACTCGTGAAGCAAAGGGGAAATGGTGGTCTGTTCGAGGAGGTGGGAAGACACAAAGGTAAAGGGACAACCGTCAAGAACATTTGTGGCAGGTTAGAAAAAGCTTCCTCATAACAGCTGAATTCAGTGCCCAAGGAAGTACACAGAAACTTCAAATTTCTGGAAGTCCTGATTTTAGGCCAATAATGATGTTTTTAATATGATAGTAAATAATTCCATGTATTTATCTGCAATAAAGTATGAAGTGCTACTTCCACAATGCACTAGACAGCACACTAACCTGAATATTGAGTATCAAAGTTAATCAAATGCACATACAGCATGAAATTCCCATGTTCTGAGCTGTATTTAGTCACAGAACACAAGAGTTTGCCCCTGGGGGAAGTTATCTTGTTTATGGGAAGTAGATCATTGTTCCAAGTCTGTGGTTTCCTATCTTGTTTGTCCCACACTGTAGAACAAGCCATGGGCTGGGCTAGTGTCCAGAGGGTGCTCCCTGGCCACAGGACAGTCTTTAAAAATGCAAAAGGACTTGGGTGGTGGCACTGGAATGGTGAAAGACAGCCCTTGATAACAGCTACAAAGTCGGTTTCCTCCAATTCTTTTCCACAAACTAGGGACTCCAGAAGAGATAGCCAGTGGGCAGAGCTTCTCACCAAAGCACCCTGAAAACCGACAGGTTCCCGCAACAGCTCCAGGCACTCCTGATCATGGATGCCTGGTCATGCCCTGAACTCAGACACTGGACTGTGGCAGAGCTGTGAGAAACCAGCCCTTAGCTAAGGTCACTGTCACTGTGCTCCATCTGGTGTGCAGGTGGAAAAAACACCAATTTCAACATCTGAGGAAGAGTCCTGTGAACTGAACACCAGCTTGGTCAGCCTGGTTTGATTAAGTAGGTGACAATGAATTTCTCATGAAGTACTGTGTTAATACTTACTGGTCTGACTTACCCAGGCTCATATTTTCTCATAAAAAATTCAGATTAAAAAAGAAAATAAAGATGAAAAGAGCATTTTTTTATAATTTAGATTTAGCTTAATATCAAACAGATGTTTGTCTTCTCAGATAACGGAGTGAAATATTGGAATCTAATACATGCCTCCAAAAATTTTCATGAAGGTAAAAACAATAAATGTCCTTTTCCCCAAAGTTTTTCTACATGATGCTTTTAGATAAACACTGACATACATCTTGTATTGGATATAACTAAATAAATTGCATATATATTAATATTTATTAGTTATGTTCTTCTTCATTCTTCCTGAGTTCCATTTTCGTTGACCTTTCATCGAACTCATTCCTATAGAATTTTTTCAGAATGGATACTTATTTCTTAAAAAAAAAATAAAAAATTGACCCCCTTGCTCCTTTATGCCACAATACGTCTGTAGATCACCTTTGTGCTTTTTTTAAAATTTGTGCTTTCTGTAATCTCTCCTCTGGTAATTTTTAATAATGTTTGCTGTAAGTTTCAAGATTGATGTGTCAATATTTTAGGGAATTTTAAATCAGTTTCTTCAAGTTTCTGTAATCAGTCTATTACTATAGTACATCGTCTTCCCTGGGAATGACAAATTTAATCTTAGTGGTATCCCCAAAAATAACTCCTTCTTCCTTCCCTGTAACCCTATTGTAGCCCTGGACCAGCTTTTTCCAGGCAAAAACCATGCTGCTGTCTTACTGAGACCACACAGGCTATGTCAGAATTGCTTATCCTTTAGGTGCAACACAAGTCACTGCAATTCCCTGTTGTCTCAACATGGAGCCAGAGAGATGTTGGTAGATTTTGAGACCAGAGACCTCTTTGGTTCCAAGGGTTCCCTTTAATTTCAGCTCTGCTCATGTCAAGTCTTCTCAGCATATCTCCACTTTTCTTTCACTTTTTCTCGATTTATCTGCTGTCAGTTTGGTTCTATTTGGTGTATTGAAATCTTCTTAGCTGGTCAACATCCACTCCATTATGCTGAGCAACATTATAGTGATGATACATCTTTGTTCTTCTTATCTGCAAAGAAACAGGAAATTAAATGTTATTTTTATAAATATCAAGCATCTCAGGTGATCAGCCTGATATTTTCTTAATTTGCAGAATTAAATATTAGGGACTTTTAAGGGGGTAAAAAGTAAACCACATCTGAAAATGAAACAAGGGGCTTCTCTAGCAATAACAAGCAAGTGAGGTTTGTAGAGCTGGCTTAAACTAATCCAAAGCCCTGAAAAAGAGTCTTCCCATGATTCTTTGATCCTGGGCATATGCCATGTGTTCTTGCCCTTTCCTTTGGGTTAGTGCAGCTGATCAGAGAGGTGGATGGCGAGTCATATTGGCTTTCCACTAAGAGGAGCTACACAACTAAACTGGGCTACTCATTCAAGTTTTGGCAGACTAGATAAGGTTAGATATCTGTCCCAATTAGTTGTCTTGTGCTTTTCTGAACTTGTTTACAGAACAGACACATGCAAAAAGTGTCAGCATTTCCAGAATGGGTGAAAGGATTAATATTTGTAAAGTCATCTAGATTTCAGATTTGTTTGGAATTAAATGTACTGTAACAATAAAGTTATTGTTAGTCTTCCACTGAGCACTCCCATTTTGCTTCATAGCCTAATAGCCACCAGAAAAGACATCTGAAAACTTATTGTATTATTATTTATGATACATACAAAACAAATAGAGAAGAAATGTCACAAAAATAATTTAAACATACTCAGCTTTAGCACAGAAAACAAGATCAAACTAATTAAATCCTTATTATCACTTTCTGTACAAACCACACACTGTTTTAATGTGTTGTAAATTCAACTCGCATTAAATAAAGACCTGACTGTGCATACATATATATGTATGAGAGAGGAGCTGGAGAGAGAGGAGATGCAAAGTGTCCTTCCTCCTTCTGGGATTTGTTGGAAGCTCCCTGTTGGCTCCAAGGAGCATTGGGGCAGGGACTTGCATGCCTTTGTGCAGTGCCCAAGTTCAAACACGCGAGAGTAGTAGCACTGCTGTCCCTGTGGTTTCCTAAAAGAGGTCTGGTGAGATGGAGTAGGTGAGAGTTAATGACTGATTGGGCACAAAGCATTCTTCTATGTTCTGCTCTGAATCTCCAAGCGACATATTGGCTCAGCTGATCAGATTCCTTTAATAACACAGTTTCCAGCTCTACTCGTGCTGATCCTTCTCTGCTTCATAGCCAATGATGGTCATGGCTTAAGGCCACAGTCTAATACTGTGACTCCAGAGAGAATGTTGTTTTTAATGTCAATCCAATGTTATTTTAAAAGAGAGACAAAGAACTAATGCATTTCCTGGGGTTCCCAACTTTCCTGGATAGTGTTCAAGCTGTTTCGGAACTCAAGTGCTTCCTAAAAGCTGTCAGTAAGGTTGTGGCAACACTGCAGTGTCTCAGATGCAGCAGCTATGGAGTTATTTGACAGAAATGTGCTGAAAAATGCCAGCTTGCTAAACTTAAAACATTGCCTTCTAAATACATCCATTGATATTTGCCATGGTGAAAGCCAGGTATCAGTCTTGACCATTTCCTCAAGCATTTGCCCAGCTGGTGGGGTTACTGAAAGCTGCTGTGGTCACAGGAATGGAGCAGATCTGCCAGACTAATCTTAACTTGCATTCAGTTGGGTGGCTGGGCAACTCAAGTCAAAAAGAGCTCAATATATACAGAGATGGCTGAAAAAGAGCTAAGGGAATACCTTAAAACACTGGTAATTTTTCCAAAGTATCCTGAGATGTCATCCATAGATAATTTGGAAACAAGGTTAACACTGAAATTAAGTATTTGCTATAAGCAGCTTACTCATTTATAGACATACTTCCTTTCCCCAAACTACACAATAATAATGGCAGTGCAGAAAAACACTCATTCACGTTATCTGTATGCTTAATACATTTCTGCAGTCCTGAGCAGACACTCTTCAAGGCTAAAAATTCAGTTTTTCATTATTAAAAAAATACCAGTCCTTGCTATAGGAGTTGATGACTCAGTGAGAATTATAATTATAATCAAAGCATAATAAGCATTTTGAGCCCCTTATAATTGCTGCCAAGAAACTATTTATTCAGCTAAAGAATTAAATCTTTGTTTGTAAGCTCTTTCTTGTTCACAATAGAAATAAAAGTGTGTGACTTGGCTCATGAGCAGATACCAGTGGCTATTTTACTCAGAGTGAAAAATAGGCCTTCATGCAAAAAAGACTTGGGATACTTAAAACAATTATTTATACATATTTGCCTCTATAAAATCCAGTGTTTAGCTCCAATTATGCTTCTGAATACTCTTCTCCTTTACTGCATGTTGAAGACTCTGTGACATGCTGTATGTTCAGTATTGCATGCATCTCTGGCACGACTCCCAAAGATAAAAAATTCTTTAGGAAAAATTGAATGCTGGATGACAAGGAGTAAATAAATGGTACAAATAAACTTGGTAATTTTTCTTGGTCCCTTACCTGTTGTAATAACAATAAGGTTCCCTGAAAGTACCTGATGATCTTTATCAAAGAGAGAAAGGGGAAAGAAAATGACACACCAAATTCTTCTACTTCTTACAAGCCAATATCATAAGAAAAAAGATATTTCAGGCAGCCACAATCAACTTATATCAGCAGAAGAAATATTCTGACTTGCTTCACAGTCAACTGATGTCTTTACTTTCTGTCTTCTCTAAACATGAGTAAATTCAGCGTGCAAAGTCTTTAAGTTTTAAGAAAGCTGGGCGACTTCATGTAGAGTCTAGTGGCTGAAAAAGGCAAATTCTTCAAAAAAATATCACAAAGTAAGTTCTCTTCAACCTGAGTATTATGAAGTTAGGCTTGTTGTCAATTGGTATAATGGAACCCATAGCTCCATGAAAGAAGACAACATTAATGAACATAACAACATGCATGAGGACCATACCAAGCTAAGGCAGTGAAACACCTCAGCAGCTGACCCTTTTCACAGTGTCTGCTGTACTTATCTAATTAGGTGAGGGATCCTGGTTTAACCCAGGTTGTGTTTAGAGTGATTCAGCCTTAAAATTTGTTCTTCATATTGAGGTAGGAGGCCATGGCTTAGATGATCATACGATCACATCTTTCTCTGATAATTGCATTTGACTGGGGAAAGGAATGCAGCAAACTGCACACCCAGGACAAACATAACTTAGTTTGACTCTATCTACACAGTTATGCCTAACAGGGAAAACTTCTATGTTAGGGATCCAAAGTTACAGAGCTTTGGCCAGCTGCTAAAAGAAAACAGTAATTTGCCTAGGCACTTGTCCTAAATCAAGTGCCTTTGCTTGTGTCTTGTGTCATATGTGCTTTGTACAGATGTAACTTATTTTAAGGTAATTTATTTTAAAATAACCTTGCCAAACAGGTGTTTTCGTGAGTGAATAAGCATGTGCATTGTTTATCTGAGTAAGAAAAAATGGTGTGAAAAAATGCTGATTTAAAGTTATTTCTTATCCCAGTAAAATGAGGGATACTATAAGATCACATTTTATTTCAAGTTATCCTGCTGTTTGGGTCAGATTCTGTGTCAAGTCAGTAAGAATTCTCCCTTTAGCTTCAATAAGATCAAGATTGGAGCAGCCACAGTAGTCTTAATAAATGTAAATCTTATTAGAAATAGCCTCTTTTATAGCAAGTGCCAAGCTGTGCAAAGCTCCAGGCTACATTACCTTACAACATTGACTGAAATGGCAGAAGAATTCACCATCCTCACTAATGAATTTTTTTAATTACTCTTTGCAAACAGGGTGATACCAAGCCTCTAGTGAGAAGCAAATTAATCCCTGAGTTGAAATACACTAATAAGGCTTAAATCATATTTTTAAAAGTCTTTTCTGGTCAGCAGTGTTACTTCCTAAATCAGTCTAGGAAATGCCAGATCTTTTTTTAATCTTATTTTTTATCAATCATTGAGTTTTGGGAAAAGAGCTCCTAACGCTTGGTGAAGTCTTCTGCTTACCCATTACAGACAACGGCACAGACACCAGAAATTGAAGTTTCCCCACACCATCAACTCTGCTTGTCATCCTATTAGCTAGGGATGCAGGAGTATTCCAGAGGTCTTTTAACTCCTCCTTCCCTTGGGCTGCTACTGAGAAATTAAGCTTCCAAAATCCATCACAAGCTTTAATCTTCCTTCTGACCTCAAGAGATGTGTATCTATACAAGTGGGTGCTGGGATCGTAGGCACAGTTTAGGGGCTCAAGCATGGTTAAACTCTGGGAGCAGTGACCTGGAGACTAGTGGCTCCTTCAGTCTTAGGTCTGCTTTGTGAGACACTGTGGGGGCAAAATTCTCACCAGCAGTGCCAAAACAGTGATGAACTGGCTTTCCAGACTGATGGTGCCCATTCCTTAACAAGTGGCTAGCTGCTGGAAAGATCATTGTGTGTCAACTTTTAGTGGCAGAAAAAGTGGTGACAACTGGGCCAGAGGAATATGGTCTTCTACCGTACTTTCAACTGATATTTCCTGGGAAATTCATGTAGGCCTAATTCCCTAACAAAGAATGAATGGCCAGGTGGGAGACAGGTTTTTGGCTAGGGAGATACAATAAATGGAGGGTTATAGACAAATGTGAGAGTTAATATGTTTTCATTTTTAACAAAAAGGGCAAGTGAATAAAAAAACGGCAGGATCATCAAGAATGAGCCTTGTTTTTTCCCCCCAAATGTGAAATTAATTCATATTGTAATTTTTGAGGTTTTAAACGTCTTCTCTGAATTTTCTTGTAATAGAAGTCAATATGGATGCAAAGTACCTAAATTATTACAGTCTCATTAGAACAAGAAAGTATCTATTTTCATTTACCTTCTCCTTGAAAACATTTTGAGGCAACCAAGAAGTCTTTGAAGTCTGTAATCTGTTTTCTAAAGAAAATAACATTAATTCAGCTGACTGAATTAAGCTAGCACTCATGCATGCAAAAGCAGGAAATGCTCCAGCATGTTACAAAAATATACTGAAGATATGACTAAAGAAGCAAACACTACTTAGGTAATTGGTTCAGCCATGACAGGTTTTCAATTTTTTTTCCACACTCCTGTTACATACAACAGCGTATTTCTCTTGTCCAGAACTGGACAATAATCACATACAGCTCATCATTTAAATCACAGCAACTACTAGAACCATAATAAGAGCAACAGAAGCAGAAAAATTCCATGGGAAAATATTTTCTCCTCTTTTAGTTTCATAAAAGAATATATATCTGAAATAGACCGCATGTCTGCAGAAAGGATGGACATGATACAAACATGGGTTCAAAAATTTTATGTTTTGGAATGTTTTGGATGTTTTATTTGCATTCAATTGTCCCTTTTTCTCCAATGGCTCCAGATGTTCCCCTTGATCTAAGCATTGCCACACAGAGAGAAGACAAGGGAAGGTCAGAACAGAATCCACTCTGAAAGTCTGGATTGGCCTTACAGGGGCAGAAGACTTGCACCCACCATTTCAAGTAATCTGACATGCAAAGACACAGGAAGCTGCAAGTAAGGTCTGGTTCTGCTCAGCTGTAGAGCAGGTTTCCATGATGTCACGATGACATCATGAGTCATAAATACTGAGGAAAGGAGGAACAGGAGATGATCAAATGGCCACAAGGATTAGCCAGATCATGAAAAATATTAGAAATAACATTAAGTGGAAGATGAAAGGCCTGCCCAATCATATTTTAATGTTTTTCACTGGTGTGTTTCTTTGTATCTTGTCCTAGACTGTGAAAGTGCAGTCAAGCAGACAAGATTATGGACTTTGATTTTGCAAGGGCAGACTCAGTTACTTTTGAAGCTTACCTTAATTTTGCTCTGAGGGTAAAAAGTTTGCTTTCCCTTCTTTTCCCTTTGTTCATCCCTGAATCCTACTGGCCTTTTCCGTATAGGCCCAGGGAGAGCTCAGCAGAGACGGATGGTTATGAAGACCCGGGAGGCTGCTAGAGCCAGGCAGGCATCTACATAACTCCCATCCTTCCCAAACAAATGTCTGAGCTCCACAGAATGTTCAGTACATATCTTGTTTTGACCAGTGTCCCTGGATCATCATTATGCTGTTTATTTCTGCTCATTCTGAATTTAAATGTGAAGTGTTCATAAATAAAGGCACATACAGATGTGTTTTGAGATAACTGTGCTTTACTAAATGAAGATTGCATTAAAAATTCTTATGACTGTAATATGTAGAGCATTAAAAAGTATCTGGAGGCTCCAGGATTTTTTTGGGAGGTAATTGTTTTGTATGTTACAACATGTTTTTACAAATGGGTTTTGTTTTATCCTGCTGGTCCTTTATCCTGCTCCTGTCCTTTCCAGTAATTCTAAGTTTTAAATGAAAATATGCAACCTGTATATGATCAACTTTTGTTACTTTTTTACTTGTGCAGAAAAGTAAGTTAGCCACTAAACATGACAGGTTTATTTGTTCATTTATTTATTTTTAAATTCTAATTAGAGAAAGGAAAAGGGTGTCAACAGTCTTTAGTGATTCACATTTTAACAACCAGGTTATAATTTATTAATTCCCAACTTATAAAATTTTCACAACCTCTTTCCACAGGAGTCCAAGAGCAACTCAAATTTATTTATTGTTTCTACATAGGGTGTCATTAAATATTTGTTATCTCCTAAAGTTTGTTGGGAAGCAGGATTATTTTCCACATCAAATCACACCAAAGCTAATGGGAAAAGCATTAGATGTTGACCCAGCAAATTAAACTGTAAAATATGAAGCTCATTGTTATTATTACATACAGACACATTTTCTGTGCTCCTTATTAAAACCATCTTAATCAAACTCATTGTATTTTAGTCATGTTTTAAAATAATTATGCCAGAATACAAAACACATGAATATACAAAGAGGACAAGTTCCACTTGAATATGTTCAATTTAACTCTTTAAAAGAATTATCCAATTGGTCTCTTTCAACATTTAAATTGATCACCTACCAAGAAAAAGAAAAACACACTGAGGGTTGTTTGTGCTTTTCTTAAAGCTTCCTAAGATACTCCTTCTATTTTCTTTTGTAACAAAACCAAAAATTAATTCTGTATATGTGAACCTTATCTAATGTACATTTCCGTAAATTCTCATTTCTAACTTTTGCGTTTATAGCAAAGTTTTGGTAAGCATGACAGTGTCCTATCATGGGGCTGAGTGTTCTCTCCCTCTGCTGGTTATTCTTTCCTGAAGAATTACTATGAAAACTCTCCTTCTTCTCTGATTCCCTTATGGATCTGCAGTTTGCCACAATGGACACTGCCTTAATTCACAGGACCCTTACTGGGACAAGGTAATTTGTAATATTTTAAAACCAGAAATAGAATTCCTTTATCCTCAGTGTAGATGGAATCAACATAGAAACTGGGATTTGATGGATGCTTCATCTGGCCAAGCGTAGATATTTGCCTGAGGATGAGACAGATAATTTCCTGGGTTCTGTTTAGCTCTGAGCTGGATTTAAAGAGAGTGTAAGGCCTGGCTCAGATGGTTTGCGTTTGCAGATGTCACAGGTCACCCATGAAATCAGATCATACATTCCATGTTGACACTGTTTTCTGTATTTGGTGAGGAGCAAGGGCTTTATCCTCTGCCTTTCTGATTAAAAAAAAAAAAAAAAAAAAAAAAAAAAAAAAAAAAAGGTAAATTTTTGAAGGCTAAGATTTTTTGCACCAAGTAAGATTCTTAGTGATCTTGTGTTGGGAATCACAGACCCAACGACTCAGCTGGTTACTCATCCTACTCCCATGGGAAAGATGGAGCTTTGCCCACATACCAATTCCTTATCAAAGGATATAAATTATTGACTCTTTGTGTTAACTCACATTTAAAGAACTCAGAGCAAAGAGATTTTTTTCCAGTGCCTTATGGTGCATCTCTGTATGAGAGGAAATGGACCATCATCACAACTCCTGATACACAGCACACACTGGTAAGCTCACCTGTCACAATGCTTTTGCTCTTTTTTCACTGAAATAACTGCACACACTCAGCAGGCAGCTCTACATTCACTGCTCTGGCTATGGCATGGGCCAGCACTGCTCTTCTCTGCTCTCCCTGGTGCTGAGATGTCTCTTCACTTGCTCGTTCACTCACAATTCTATGGATGCAAATATCTCAGTTCCAAATCAGGGCGTGAATCTTTTGCACTCTAACGCTGCTGGACTTTTATCGGCTGCAAGAAAATGTCATTCCCTTTCCTTTCCTACCAAATACTTGCTAAATTTTGTTAAATTAATATCTCTTCTTAAAAATTTAACATAACTGTGAATTTTCCCTGCTACTTGAAACCTGTAATTTTTTATGACAGACCCTTACCAAGATTGAGAATTCGTTATGTATTTTGTGATAGACTCCAAACTGAGCTCTCAGGTCAAGGGTTAGTTCAACAGTTTCTGAACAAGAGGCCTGTGTGAGAGCCCTGTGGGACAATGGGAGGTCCTGCCTTCCTGGTGTTTGAACTTTCTGTCCTGCTCCCAAGGAAAGACATCATTCACCATATTTCATGATCTTTTTAAGTCAGCAAAAACGAATAAAGTCTTCTGTAATTTTGAGTTAAGTAACTGGCTCCTTTAAGTTCAGAAAGTCTACACAAAGTCTGTGCACTCGCCTGTATGTATTTCCCATTAAAAGGTCCCTAACTCTTAAAGAATTAGGTGGGAATTGAGTATTAATCTTAACAGTGGAACTACTGATACAAGATTAAGACCAAAGAATAAACCCTGGACACAGGTTAAGGAGTCCAATGATGAAGTCTCTAGGGCAGGTGTTAGAGAGTAGGTAGAGGAAACAAACAGGGCCATTTGGGGCATTTGCCTGGGCTCTATCCTTACCTCATAAAATTCAAGTGGAAGATCTAGTGTTCTGATCCTTGGATCCTCTCAGAGAAGGCTGGTGAGTATCCAAGAGGTGAAACTAGTCCAAGAGGTACAGCTAGTTCAGATTCTGTTACGCAGGCATACTTTCACACTATCCTTATAACTGGTAGCTTTTTAATCCTCTGGCCTTGGTAAAAGCTTCAGGAAAGCCCTCTGGAATTTAGGCACGTTTATTTGCAGTAGTCACAGGAGTAACTTCTGACCTGAATTCTTGCAGCTGAGGCACTGGATAGTTCTCCAAGCAGATGAGCAAAGTCTGTCCTAGTCTTACCTGAAGACCTGAGATATACTTCAAAATTGCACATTGGTTTTGGGAAAATGCACTCAAAAAGGATGGAAAATCTGTCTTTGAGGGTTTCATCATTTCAGCCAGATGAAGCCCTGAGCAACCTACTCTGGCCCTGGTCCAGGCAGAGGGTGGGACTAGAAATCTCCAAAGGTTCCTTCTAATGTAAATTTTTCTATGGTTTTATGACCTTATAGATCTTTTATTCTGGGGACTAAGGTTCTTTGTCATAGTAGGTATTTTCCATTCAGGCCACTTCAGCTCATAAGCTCTGATGTAATGAGATGTTCTGTGTGTGCCACACTGCTGGGGCCAGCAGTCCCAGCCTCAGTGCTTGCACAGAAGAACCCCCTACTGCCTTTTAACAAGACATTGTAAAACACTGAATACCTGCCTTCCAAATAGCGTTGGCCCTAGCGGCAGCAGCAATCTGATATGGTTTCAAAGTGCAACACCCGGACAGCCTGGATCTTAAGAACCCTTTCCCAGAAAGGAGCCTTTTACCAAGGAGTGATCTGAACCAGTGTGGGGTCAGTGACCAGGCAGTCCTGCCAAGGCATGCTCTGCTTCGTAACACGGACTCCACGTGGGTCACACGTCCCACTGGCTCAAGCCACCACCCTGGCCACCGTCCCTCCTTCTGTCTGTCACTCAGCAGCTCTTGGGCAGCCAGCACACAGTGTACAGGAGGGCCATGCAGAGGCTGTAAAAAAAAAAAATCCATCACAAAAATAACTCAGGAGACTCCACACCAAAGCTGGAAATAGCAAAGAAAACACCTCCCATACTGGTTCAGGGGTGGCTGCATGGTGGGGAGGAACTTCTCCTTGAGCTACAGCTCCCAGTTGTCAGTTTGCATTTAGACCGAGCCACTGCAGGCTCCCGAAGCTGTGAGTGTTCCCTCGGAGGCACCACACGTTTCCTCACGGTGTAACAAGGTGATCCCATCAGCCATTTAATGTTCGCAGCGAGCGGTGTGGGAAACAAGCAGCACCATGTGCTTCCTGCCAGGGATGAGCTGTTGAGGTGGAAGGAGAAGGAGATGATACGAGAAGCCTGACAGAGAAGTCCTGGGAGGGAGGAAGAAAGGAGATGCAGTCTTGTCTAATTTGTTTTACCACATTTATTGAGGAGCAAGTGTATCTGCTGAAATTCAGAATCTGCTCTAAATTGAGAACAGGTGTCATCTTTAAATGTGCTTTCCAGTTCAACCTCATGGTGCCCAGGAGAAACACTATAATTTTTTTATAACTTACATGAGAGAAGACAGAGTGGGCGGTGGGGAGCATTGAAGAATCAGGCCAGGAGGCAAATAAAAATTTGTATGTGGTTTACAAGGAAGAAGAATGCATTAAGAGGGTTTTTTTCTTCTTTTTAACCCCGTAACAGCTTAGAGATAAGACTACTGGCTATGGATCTTACCAGAGGAGGGGAAGAATGCATTCCTAAGCCCAGGGTTTTTTCTGTAGTTTCAGAAAATCTATCGAAGTGCCGGGGTGTCTGGTTATTCAGCCCTTGCCTTGGCGTCATACAACACAAATGAGTGCCACACAGCACGGATTGAAGATTCACCGAGAAAAAAGCTGTTGGAGTTTGATAGTGTTTCGGATCTCAGAGAAATCTAAAAATACCAAATACAGCCGACAAATACGGCCGACACATGTGCAGTGCTTCAGCAAGCCGAACATCTGGGACTATTTCAAACACTCCTCTTTTGTGTTGCTTATTATGCTACCAGAGAGCAGCAAAGTGCAAATAAAAACTTAGCAGATTTTTGCGCTGCTTCTAAGTTCAGCTACAAAGACATTAAAAACAATAATGGGGAAAATTAATATATGCCGATTTACAGCCCCCGTTTATTCTAGACTTAGAGGATACTTATATGTGCTCTGCTGCATCCCTCTCTAGTTTTCTGGATTAATTACTATATTGTGCGTGTATATGCACATTTTAAATGTATACATTGATATTACCCTTATGGTGTGATTTACCTGAGACTTGTAAACTCCTTAAGAGAGTTGCAAATTCTAAATAATCTTCACATGACAAGGTAGAAATAATAATCATGCCACCTACCATTCAAAGACATGAGTTCTGTTGACACAGTACCTTTTATACTGTGACGTCAAACAAAAAGTTTTCTTTTAAGTCAGAATCAGCAAAATAAAGATTGAGTTCCAAAATAAATAAAGAAGTTTTGCTCTTCCACGGAAGTAGTAGCTTTGCAACTCACTTCAGTGAGATGAGGATTTCACTCAGTCATTTCATTTTTGCTTATTGATTTATATTACACAGTCTTTTTTAGTAGGACTACTTAAGGGAATAACCACAACTGGGTGTCTCTGGCTGTCATGAATGCTTAACAGATAGGGGCCAATGGTATACCATCTGCACAAGGCTGCTTGCAAGCTGAGAAAAATAGCATCATTTTGGAATCTCCTGGATCAAACAATAACTTTCCCAGATACATGCATATTTCCTTTGTAAGAAAGGAAAAGGATTTTGCTGGGATAGAACAGCAACAGGGCACAAAGGGTGTAAAATGGCATCAGCCAAGGCCAGAATCTGTTTATGGGGGCATGGAGTTCATGCAAAATGAAGGGTGGGGGGGAAACCTTTTTTTTTTTTTTTTTTCTTTTTTTTCCCAGTGTGTCTTTCCAACTGTTCAGCCACATGACTGGGATTTTAAAAAAGAAGACATCAATATATGGTCAATGGTAAACAATGCAACTTAGGAAAGAAAAACAGGGATGCTAACAGCTAACTGAATGGATCTTTTCTTTGGATTGTGTATTTTTGCACATCCTCAGATGGGCAGTCAGCATTATCTTCTGGAAAATAAACTTAAAATAAACTTATGGAAGTAAGTACCACTCAGAGTAGCACAAGATCAGTACATGTTCACACTGTGTTGGGCTGTAGGTTCACACAGAGCTATGAAGGCCAACCAAAGATTTGCTGGATGATCTCTGCTATTTATTTGTTTCAACAAAGAAATTGCTTCAAACATCAGAGGGAGGAAGACAAGGTATAAGAACATGGAAGAGTATCTTGTTTATCAAAGACTTTGAATTCCATATGGCCAAAAAGGTGTTGTAAGAAGTACCAGCATCTTGTAAAGTGAAAATTAACCATATTGGGCAAAACCATACCAGAGAACACTGACCATATAAACTGGCTCATCTTTCGGCACATGGCAACAGCCTGCTCATACACATCTAGGATTTCCTTTTTGAAGGATGTCCAGCCTCCCTGGACACCTTTGCCCTTCAGGACTGCCTCCCAAAGGGCTCTGATGACTGGCCATAAAAACTTGCTGGCTTGTCTTTTGGCACGTGGAGACAGTCTGCTTGTACACCTCTAGAATTTCCTTCTTGAAGAATGTCCAGCCTTCTTGGACACTTTTTCCTTTCAGGATTGCCTCCCAAGGCACTCTGGCAGCTGGCCTCCTAAAAACAGTCTGCCCTCCTGAAGCACAAGGTGACAGTTCTGCTGGCATCTCTCCTTACTTCTCCAAGAAGTAGGGTCCAAGAAGTAAGGGCCCTCTCAGTGTCAATTTATATCCTTTCTGAGAACATCTGTATTAGATTTACAACCTAGTAAAGTTATTGCATCTCTGTAAGAGAGTTGGGAGAACAGGCTCAGGTCCTAGAACAAAGGATTTGCCCCACAGGGTAGCCATGGGAAACCTTTCTTCTCCAAGAAGTAAGATCACTATAATTTCATGATCACTTTGTCCAAGGTGGCCTCTGGCCATCAGAACACCCACTAGGCCATCTCTGTTCACAAAACCCAGATTCAGTGGGTGCCTGTCCTCCTTGCCTTTCTCACATCCATGTCAGAAAGTAATCTTCCACACACTCCAGGAGCCTCCTAGACTGTTTCCTCTCTGCAGAACTGTACTTCCAGAAGATACCTGGCATGTGGAACTCCTCCACAAGAACAAGGGCCAGTGATTGTGAGACTTCTCCCAGCTGCTTACAGAATATTTCATCTGCCTCTTCATCCTATCTGGATGGTCCGTATCTGACTCCCACTAGGATATGTGTCCTGTTGGCCTTCCTTCTGACTTCTCACCATATAAGACTCAACCATATTGTCACTATCACTAAGCTCCAGACAATCAATGCACTTACATCTGGCTGGGATGGACTATCCAATGCTATTTGCCACCTAATTATTTAAGAATTTTAATTAGGTGTCATCAAACAGTAACTGGTTAGAAAAGTCATGAATACGCAAATAGCTTTTTGCATGTTCATCCTTTCCATGGTGCCCATGGGCACCGTTTACAATAGTCTTTTTGCACCACAGCCATCAGCACCTATCAGAACCACAAAACTCCTCTTGCCATCAAAAGTGAGGAGGCTCTGGAAAGCTGTTAGGACCAGCCACAAAGCATACATTGGATATTGCATCCTCACACCCTAAACAGTAGCCAGGGAGTCATAATTCTGCTTTCTCAGTCCCTTTCCCTAAAATGAAAATAGAAATAAGCAAACAACCTTTTACTTTCTTACTCTTCTGCCCCCAATAAAAACATCAAAGTGAGATCAGCTAAGCCATAAATGGAATAGAATATTTTGGGGTGAACAGGTGTTCCACTTTCAAATTGTCTTTAAAACCTCAATAGGGAGCGTTACAGGCAGGCTGCACAACCTGAAGAATGGCCAGATCATAGGATTTGTAATTAGAGTGAGTACATGGTGCTTCCTCACTGGGGAAAAAAAAAAGATATGAGCAGCTGTCTCAGCAATATTGAAGTCAGCGAGGACTCCCAATGAAATCAGATACTCATCTGCAGAGAGAGTGAGTCCCGTACATCCATCAGGCAGGCATGTGTCACAGCCAGTTGAAGAGAAATGGCTTCTAGAAAGTTAAGCTTCCTCTGAAAACTCAGTACATCTATTAATAAGGGAGAATGAAAAGAAAGCTAGAAAATAAACTAGAAATACAAGCAGTAGTCACCTGAGGCTGCACATGATTAACTTCTCTAAAGCGCATTACATGCATCTACAAGGAGAAAAATTCAAATAAATACTTTATTGCATTAGTTAATGGTAAAAATAAACTAGTGTGGCTTACATACTTATGTGTAACAATTTCAAGACTTGAACAATTATTTAAAACCTGATTCTGACTTTACACCCGTTCTATGTTGGATTAACAGCATTTATATTGAGATAAATTTTAATGGAGTTGTGCACACATCCATCAATTTAAACAGACAGAGATGCGCCAAAGCTTTTGTCTGAGTTCTGAAAAAATATTAGGCCTTGTCTGAAGAACTAAGAGTTCTAAATTTTATCCTGCACTATGCAAATATTATTTTACTGCTGCAAGGCAATGTCTGCAAGATGATCAGTAAAGAAGCCTGGGAGCCAGAATAATAAGCAACACCATTTTCAATAGATGCTGACCTGAGAGGTCTCAGAGACAGGGAAATTCACACAACTGGGTCTCTTCCCTCTGTTCTGCTGCTAGCACTATGCCTCATATCTATTCGGCACAGCAGCTCAGCTTTTCTCTCCCTCCAGGACCCTTTCTGCCAGACGTAGCTGGTCACCGCCACATCGGCAGCTATCCCTGGGAAACAGCAAGGACAACACGTCCCTTTCCCCTGGCACTTCCCAGGTGAGACCTGCTGCTATCACAGCTCAGCAAGCAGGGCAGTAGCAAGAGGCACAGACCTCCCTTCTGGCCTCACAGGCCCTCTCTCTTCGTGTTTCCCAAAGTCTCATGGCCATTTTGAGCTTTGGCTCACAGTCTCCTCTGCTGCCGCCTGAGTGGGTCCCATAATGTGCCGACAGCTGCATCCACCTTGTGAAGTTGAAGCGTGGGCACCAGGGGCAGAGGTGCTAAGAGGTACTCAAGGCCACTCTGCTGGGTTTCCTTTGAAGCCAAGCAAAGGGGCCATCAGTGAGCAGCAAAGATGAAAACCTCAGCCCTCTTTTTTTTTTTTTTTTTTTTTACCACAGAGAGTATTTATTGTGTCTGTGTTTCCATAATGTTTCTAAACAATATCATGACCTGAAAGTGAAACAGAATTAAGTTGAATCTAATTTAAAAGTGCTTTAAAAACAAGTAATTGGCATAGCAGAATAGCAAAATTATGTGCCTGCAGGATGAGGTGCCTTTATTTCTCAGTGGGGGAACAGGCTTCCATGGCAGTACCATGCCTCTTTCTTCCTCTCACAGTCAGGAGAACCAGAGAAGTAACAGCATCAGGCAAATGTTATTCTTGCTTTGTCTTGGAACAGGCAGTGCTTCCCAGGCAATTGAAATTGGTACCGTTCTGTGACAGTCAGATAACAATTAATCTGCACTCTCTACACAGCTAGATCCAATGGGGCTTCCATCTGTCCACCTTAAAGCTCATGGTGGGCTGGGATCTGTGGGGAGACAAGCCTTTCTCAAGGTTCCTGCTTGCACAGACGTCATGGCTGCGAATCCTCCTGCAGCAAAGGTCGTGAATGGCCATTGTAGCCCAGCCCTGCCCTTCTCTGTCCTGGGAAGGGAGGACTTTGTCAGCAAAGGGCTTAGCATGCTCTCCCTTTTGAAAGCATAATGCAACTGTTTAGAAATGGGTGCAGGGACATAATCTAGGCCCAAAGACAGAAAACTGCCAACATTGCCAGGATGTGTCCTGGGTGCAAACTCTCCCGCCTGAAACACAGGTGACAATACACAGAAACACTGTACACATACAAAAAAAAACCCCTCTCAGTGTCAATTTATATCCTTTCTGAGAACATCTATATTAGATTTACAACCTAGTAAAGTTATTGCATCTCTGTAAGAGAGTTGGGAGAACAGGCTCAGGTCCAAGAACAAAGGATTTGCCCCACAGGTTAGCCATGGGAAAGCTTGGTGCTTCACCAAAGCCAGCAGCCCTCTGGGGTGACCCGTCTCATGGGGATTGCTTTTCCAAAGGCTGAGTGAGCCATACTTGTAAAGGTGACCTTCTCTCACTTGCCATGACTGTTTCAGAGCAGAAACCTGATTTTCTATGGCTCAGAATAGGGGAGGTGGACCCTTCCCTTTCTTCTGCTTGAATCCGAGCTTCTACGGTAAACTTTCCTTTCTTTTCATTGATAGTTTTTGACCCAGATCAGTATTTTTGGCCTCAATTTGATAAGCTGGCATGGCTTGGTAGCAAAATTTTTGCAGGGCTTTTTATTAGTAGTTCTTTTTAATGGTTTGAATTAATACATTACGAATTTACACTGCATGTCACAAATTTTAGCCTTCTGTGTTTCCAGCAGAACAAACATTCCGAATTTCCCAGGCAGACAGCTGTCATCTAACTCACAGGTCCACCCATGTAGCCCACCCTAGCAGCAGGCATAGTTACAACGCCACAAAGCAGTGGAATTTTTTGGTTAGCACATGCAACTGCTTTGCTTCTAATGATCTTGCAATGCTGTGCTCTAATTGAATTTTTAATTTCTTTTATAGTATTCAATCCTGCAAACTGCTAAGTGATACACTCAAAGAAGCTGCAAGATGAGCTTATAAAGTTTTCTATGTTTGCTTGTTTCTTTTATAAAAAGAGTGTATAATGGCATGTGTTCTTTGAACCAGTGTTTAGCAAGTGAAGTTGTTTGCTAATAAAAGTTTGTTGGTTTCATTATGCACACATAAATGTGTAACTGGGCTATTCAAGCAAACTTAAACTCCTACTACAGGCTGATTGTGTTCCTTACTTCATCTAATTCCTCGCAGAATATTCTACAAAATAAACTTGACATATATGAAGCTACAAAAGAATGCTATTAATATTTAATTAATAAGTAAAAGACTCATTGCACAATTAAGAATTTTAAAGTCACCTGTATGTAATATCATAAAGATGCTACATAGACAAGTTATCATGCCTGTGTTGGTAGACTTTCTTACAGGAATGGGTTTTTTTGACAACAAAGCACTTGTTGCAGCACTGGCTTTATCAGCATGGTACTCTTGCAAAATGAAAGGATGCAGAATCTTAACCTACAAGACAAAGCCAGGCTGAGAAGAAACTGTCAAGTGAGAAGATTTGAAAAATCTACTTGAAAGAAAAGGCTTCTAGTGAAACATTGCAATGAAGGGGAGAACCTACATATATCAACCAAGTGAAGATTTGTTCCTTTGTCCAGCAAGAAGAGGCCATATTACAGAAGCACACTGCATAGTCAGCTGAAGGAAATGCACTAGTTTGTCTTCTTCTGGATGAATAATTAACATGCAGTTAATTAAAAGGAAAATGTATGCTAATGCATTCAAGTGAAGTTTTTAGCTACTCCTATATATGTTTTAGAAATCGAATGTGTGCAAAACAACTTATTTTGCAGGAAAAGGGTACTAGTTGAAAACATCAGCTGTGCTTAAATATAATGCCCATTATATGTTATCATTCCGTGACTAGAGAAGACTTGTAGTTGCAGAAAGTGTATTACAAAAATTCTGTATCCTCCTACACTGAGTTACATAAAAGTGAGCAGAATCCAATTGAAATTCAATTAAAAATGAGATAAAGCAGAAGCATAGACCTCGCTTATATATGGGACTTCCTCCAGCTTCATCCTTTGCATTGTCAAAACTCAAACAGACGGAGCAGAAGGAGTGCATTCAGTTCTGAAACTGAAGCCAGAACAACAAGCAGAAGATCCAGGCAATCTGCTGTGTTCCTCACAAGGAGAATTTACAAATAGTGGGAATGTTTTTAATTGTCCGTCTCTCACAAAAAGAAAGGGAAATAACCTAATGGCAACACAAAGTTTTAAAGTCAGACGCATCTGGGAGTATTGTGTTAATATTCTTTGTACAAACAACAGGTGTAAAAGTTCAAGCACCAAAAACTAACATACTGTAAACTCAGGAGGGGAATTAAAAGGAGAATCAAACTGAGAGAAATACTGGGGCGGATTTATTTCTGTCAGTATTGAGTGATGTGGTAGTGGTTGTGTCAGCTCTTCTTGTTCACCTTTCCTCCCTACCTCCTCCAAGGCAGACCCTACCACACGTTTACCTGTGGCCTGTACAGATCTTGTCCATTTGATGTGTGTAGTTAATGGATACATTACCTGAATTGCATGCATGCTCTCAGTATGTGTGTTTCATCAGGCAGGTGTGAAGCTCTCTGTCTTCCTGCATGGGTGGGCCAGGCCTTAACACTTTACAAAACAAAGCAGCTATCTGAAATCTGATTCTGTAGTCCATGGTGCCTCTAAAATATCCTCAGGCAGCCAGTGCAATTCCCCTTCCTCTTACCAGGTGTAACCCAAATAACCCAACGCAGCATCATCTCTGGGGATGGGGTAAGTTTCTACCATTTGCGGAGGTTTTGCAGCTGTGCTCAAAACAAGCCTCCGTGTTGCAAGCCGGCTCCAAGGCACTCCACAGCATCAGAAACGTGGGTACTGACTGAATTTTGATGTGACTGTGGCACTTAGCAAGGAATGGGGAAACAAAACTTCCCCCCAAACCTGATTCTGGAGATTTATTTTGTCACAGCTATGTTCACATGCAATCCATGTGATTCCTGTCTGCTGTGGCACAGGGGAAAGCATATGCAGCTTGCACACATGTGACCTTTTGTGCCTAAGCAAATGCATATTGAAGAGGGAGCAACTATAAAACCTATATATTTAAATGTGAATATTATAATATCGTCTTTGTAATTATCATTCCCCTTGCTAGTTTCCAAGATGCTCTGGGAGGATCAAAACACAGCTGCTTCCCTACTGAGAATTTTCACACTTATCCCAGCCCCAGGTTTGTTTCTGTCCCGGCCAACAGACGGCTCGGAGCTGCTGGTCCCCGGGCATGGCAGAGCTACGACTGTTGACTGTTACTTTCGAAAGAAGGCTAAAAACTGACAGGCTGTTTGAATACAACTAAGGAGGGGAAAGGAAAAGGACTTCGCTCAATCCAAATGATGGTCTTGCGAATCTTGACTGTTTTCCTTTAAGCCAACTCCAACTAGTGGGTTTTTTTTTTTCCCTCATGTCTACAAGAACATCAGCATTTGAAACACCAATGTGGGCTTAAGGAGAAAATGGATTTTCACCATATGAACTGTATGCATAATTTCCAGAGAGGAAATGGCATGTTACTTTATTCACATACATTCACATTCATTTATTCACATGAAAAATAGTTCATATTCTCAGCTATGATTGACATAAGGTACGAAGAGGATTTCTTCTGTAAAAAAGCAAACAAATTATGAGGAGTAGGAAGCAATAAGGTTGTTTATTAACACTCTTCTATCTTCACCCTCCTGCCCACCCCATCACCCATGAGATGGCATTCCAAATCCTTGACACAAAATGATAATATATAATATCAACCATACGTTCTCTGCCATTCCCATCTGAACCTCCAGCACTGCAAATGTAGTCATCTTTTTTCCACAGCGGGAAATAGCAAACATTCATACTTGTGCATTACCTTTATTTGGCACTCAAACCCCTGTGAAGTAGAAATTTTACCATTTAGCGCCATCTCAGCCTCACAAAATACAGCCTTTCAAAGGATAAAGATAAGCCTACGGTGTCTGAACAGATTCAAGATGCTTTACTAGCATTCTCACAAGGCTCCTGCTTGATTTGCATGATTATTCGGGTGATGGAGGTTAACTACCCTGAGCAATGGGAGGAAATCAAACCATGATCTTACACACACAAATATGCATAGATCGAGGGCTTTTATTTCATTTCCTGCAAGATTACTGGCAATGCCTATAGTAAGGCCTGTTTCGTTAATTTTAGCTTTTATTACAGCCATCTCCAAGAAACAGTAACATTCCCAGAGACAGTCCTTGAGCAGAAAAGAAACTACATTCACGGAATACATTTCTTGTTGCAAATTATTTACCCGAGGCAAAAATGTTTATCAGCCTTTCTAATTTGGAGGCATAATACAGCTCCTGGTGCATGGTGAGCTCAACAATTAACTGGTTGCAAAGATGTTAAAAAAAAAAATTATACAAGCAGTGCTGAATGCAAAGATAGTTTTCCACCATCTATATCAAGAGACAACATTGTGCTTCTTTCATTTGTGCAAGTTCTGGCACTGAATGAAACAAAGCTGATTTTTCCCATGGTTTGGGTCAGAAATCAGGAAAATTAAATTTAATGAAAAATTTAGTCAAAGCAAAACTTAGTAGTATGTCACAAAGATCTCAAAGTTTATAAATAACAGGAGGTAACTTCAAAGAATATCAGGTGGCTGTGCTGGACTCGGTGTGAATTCCCTATCACAGCAAGGCAAGAGGAGGAGGAGCGATATCTGATCCTTCAAGGTTCAGTAAACGTGGAGCAATTGTAATTAATCTTAAGTGACTCGTGATGCAGTATCACAGTGGCACAGGACTGATGACAGGGAGGTGTTCCCAGGAGACAGAAGTGAGTAATTTGGTGCCTCGTGGACAGTGCTCAGAGACATGAGAGAACTCTGACTTAGCAAATGTCAGGGTGCATCTAGAATGACTAGAGGTGAGCCAATGTCCTGGCAGGGACAGCAAGAACAGGATTCCCTCCTGCCTGGCAATAGACACAAAGCACTTTCCCTGGCCTGCCAGCTAGGGAAAGTTCATCTCCAGCCAGCACCAACCCTTCCTCTTCATTGTATAGATTTTAAAATAAACACATCAAATGAAAACCTGTTTACATGTTTATGGAGCTTGTGAGAAAACTTGCCAAGGTCTGTGCCAGCTGGGTCACTTTTGTATAGATGCTCCTGGCACAGAGGACATGTGTGGTATGTCCTCAAGCATGAAGCTTCCCAAAGGGATGGAGAAAACAAACATGGGATGGAGGGACTGGGCTCAGCACCATGTGGGAGCAACCTGAGGTTGAAATGGCAATTAAGGGGTATTGTCCTGCAATGGGAGACACTGGGATTAGGTACTGACAGGCATTTGGCCCTCATTTCCTCAGATTTTCCTTTAATATGAACTGAAATTTTTTTGGAGGTAAATGGGTGATGCTTGGTAGAACTTAATTAATTAAAGTTGGCCAGAAGCCAGGCCATCTAGCTCTGTGATTGTTTCTGCTTTTGTTAGTTGAGGAGCATTGCACTGGTTCAATACTTCCAGTGAGGGAGCACTGACACACATGCCAGGTGCCTGGGGAGGTGCTGTTTGCAAGAAGGCTCTTCCCAGTGAGTCTGAACTGGGTCATGAAAAGACTGACTGGCTGGGGAATCACTGAGCCACTGGGCATATCCCCTTTCAGAATAAATGCTCTCTATTATTTACAGTCCTCACTGGCGTTCTGGCTGCTTACCCATGTGGATGAGAGAGACCCAATTCTGCCTTTAAACAGCTTTGAGAGTAAATTGTGGTGTGGCGTGGTGTGGTATGGTGTGGTAGCATGACTGAATGGATTTAGGGAGGAAGGGCAGGGACAAATCAACAAGATGCTGTATCACTCATTAAAAATACATATTTATGTAATATATATACAAGTATATGTGTATATATATGTGTGTGTGTATATAAATATGTCTGATCTATGCATAATGTATACAAAGAGTTATGCAATTTAGCTGTTTAACTTTCACTTCCTTTCCCAGAAACTGCTTGTGTATTTCTAAGTGTGATTTCCCACTGTTTTCCAGGGAGCAGGGCCTCATTACATGTGATGAAATGTCTTTTCTAGCTCAGAGATTAACACTCCTGCTTCTGAAGTCAGTGTCCTTAAACTCAGGGCCTGCTTGTGGTGACCTTTCACACAGAAGTTTTAGATGACTGCTGTTGCCTCTCATGTGCCCGTGGCAGCTGTCACAATCAGCCACAAAAGTACCTGTACTCCAGCTAGCTCTGAAGCCATTTAAGTCAAATCATCAAAACCAATTAAAACAAATAACTAAGCACACAGAAGAATGCACTCAGCTTAAGATGCTCCAGTAGACCAAAGCATCTGTGCACCCAGCTGTTTGGTGTACAAAGCAGATGTGACAAGATGTTTGGACCTGGTGTTGTTTATGTATCAGGAGATTTGGACTGGATGGATTCACAGGCTATAGCAAATGTCCTCATTTATCCTGGCTTGTTCTTATGCTACAGCCTATTCCAGGGGACAGACATGTGGCATACAGAGAATTCGATGTGTCAGGAACACTGAATTCTTGTATATTCACTGACAGGTCTCTATAAAAGCTGGATCAGGGAGTAAAAGCACTTTTTTTGGAGCTTCTAATTCTTAAAAAATATTTTTTTTAGCTCTTGTTGAGAGTATGTTGGAATATAACAAAATTATGTAATATGGAATGTAACAAAATTATTATTGGTGTCCTTTTACAATTGTTATTCAAAAAAATTCCCACAAGCTTATTGTAATGTGTTCTGACACATGGGATTTTATAGTGTGGAACTCCTAATATTTGGGATTTGAATTCAAGCACTGATTTTAGAGTATAATGCTTTGTGAAAATCTCATTATTCCATCAACTTCTTACCCCCAGAGTTTCAATCTCTTCTGGTTATAGAGAAAAGCCTGGAAACATAACCCATATTAAGTCTCAAACACCAGACAGCTAACAGAGATATGCAACTTTTTTTTTTTTTTTTTTTTTAACTGATTTTTAACAGTTAGAGTCAGCAATATTGCAACTGGAATTTGGTTTGAGTAAAGACTAAGGGCTGAACGCCAGCTTACTCTCTCTCTCTCTTTCTGAAGAAAAGGAATGCTTGGAAATGCCTGGAAATAAAGGGCCTTGATTCACCACTTCCTTCCATGGCAGCTCATGCTGCCTTTACCCTGCTTGTAAGCCTAGATTCTAATATTCATGGATATTCCTAACTGTGTCCAAATCCAAACAGTACATATAATCTTTTCCTATAGAACATGATAACCTCAGGTAAAAAATGCTTTGATTTCTGTGATATGTGAAATCTGGATTTACTTTAAATAAGGCCATCTCTGCTTGCAACCCATATCTGAAACTCCTAAAACAGGGTGTGTCAAATAATCTGAGAATACTTATTTTTAAATAATGGTTTTACTGTCTTGTTTCTTCTGAAAGTTTTTTCCATAAGTAATACCGTGAATTTAAAAAGCACTGATAATACTCTCCAAGTAAAATGGATTCTGAATCCACATGCCTGGATTGTAATGCTTCCTCAAAGCCACTAAATACTGGAATTCAATAGGAAAGGAAAAGGTGATTCAACTGCTCTGAAAAATGCCAGTAATTTTAGTGAATGCATTCTTTTCTTCCAAGAATTTCCAGTCTGTTGGTTTGCCTACCATCATGTAACATCCTCTTCTTGAATTGAAAGAGATGAATTTGTCAGTTTCTTTTTAATTAATGAGAGATCAGTGTGAGGAAAAAAAGCCTTACATCTCTCCCATGCCATCCCAAATCCTTTGTGTACCTAAATATACCAGAGCACTGAGGATGAACTGTTTGTGTACATGTTCCTGTACTGTCAGCAATGTTTCTTACACTGCTCAAACAGCACAGGCTCACAACTTACAAAAGGTAGTTGGCACAGCTTTCAGGTTTATGGTTCAGTTTTGGGGCTCTGCACCTCTGTGTCCTCTGGTGAACCATAATGAACATTTTGAGCAGTACAAACAAAATGCTCTTCTTACAACAAAGGATGTTGGTGACAAGGTGACAAATTTGGTCACATGAAATAGAACTGGTGCTACAGGTTTTGAGCATTGTCTCCTGACAACTCATGCATTAAGCCACAATATACTCATATATAGATTGAGTGCATCCAAGAATCAATGGGGAAGGCAGTAAAACATCTGCTCTGAAGGCTCATGTTTGGCTGAAATGATCCATAAGCATTGTCCTGGTGCTTCCCTCCACAGTGAATAACATAGCAGGCTGCTCGTCATACCTCAGAAAGGCTCTTCATTGTAACAACAGGTACATAATCCAAATTTGCCCTGATCTGGTGCATTTCCCAGTACAATCCACCTCACCAGTCCTGCAGCACGCACTCTCACATGAGCAGTGCACGGCAGGGGACAGAAGCCGGCCACTGCTGTTCTCAGAACTGTCTCAGCCATTCACTTTCCCTGGCAAGCACAAGGTTCCTGCAGCAGCAGTGTATTACCTCAGCTGCCAGTGTCTTCTGTCACTGAAATATTTTCCATCAAAGGGAAACCTCTGCGAAGCAGCAGAGCACAAGGGCTGGCTGTCAGCTTAAACTCTTGTAATGCTTAACCCATTGCCTCCCCTCCACTGTGGCTCTTCACATAAAAAATATTATCTTTGCTTTTGGTAAGTCTCCTCCTGACACAGTCTAGTGCAAATATTTGATATTGTAGAAAATCAGGTATATTGGCAGCAGGCTGCTGAGGCTCTCTTAAAAGTCTATTTTCTCTTTTAGCAACCTGCCTGCCATTTGTGGCCACGGAGTAAGTTCAGTACTACCATAAATTGCAACATTTGCTGCTGTTTGCTGGGCAGAGATAGGAAATTTTATCACACAGAGAGCAGTGAGAGGATGTCACTGAAGCTTCCTGATCTCTACAGACTCCTTCACACCCACCCTTTCCCTTGTGGAGAACAGACAAGAAAACACCCATTCATACATGCATAAATATACCATATCTTAGCATACACTACAAAAACTTACTTGTGCGTGGCAGTAAAAACATTGGAGAAGGCACTTTTTTGGAAGAAAGATGAGGTTTATGCCATTGCACCTGAAGCAAAGTTATTGCTACTTATAATTTGTGACAGCAAACACTAATGGTTCTTTTTATTAGACATGGCTTTGTTGTCCTCGTTCCTTATCGGTGGAATGTAATCGATGGATTTATCTTGAAAATACGGATGAGCTCCCCTCTGCTCCTGATACACGCAGCCACTGGCCATGTGTCGCTGGTGAGCCATGTGCCCATCACATGCTGGTGGCATGACAAAGGCAAGATGGGTTCTGCCTCCAAAAGCATGCTTACATATGCTCTTTCTCGTACAATTTTAGCTGTCATGTGGCAGAGGATATCAGGGGCACTACACGTGGGACAGATTGTTTACAATTACACGCCCAGCAAAGGACCTGAAGTTATAACAAAAACATTTGAATGTGATGTCTCATCTCAGGAAGTCAGATCATCAGTTACCCTTGCTACTGTGCCCCACCAGCTGGAGCCATGAGAGAGCAAGAGAGCCACACAGATACCACACACTGTGCTGGCCTGGGCTGACCCTTTATTGTCTAAAGGTAAATTTAAAACCTAGCAGGAACTGAAGGGGAGTGAAAAAGACAAGCTATTTATAACACAGTTTTTAATAAAAGGTATAGAGTTATGTGGTGTTTTGTTGGGTTTTTTAACAACCTTCCTTTTTCCTGGCATTTAGTTTTGGGTTTTAGTCTCCAAACCGTAAAAAAAAGAAAACATCAGCTAGCAGTAGAAAAATAACTTCCCATAGAAAGACCCCCACATAGGGTAATATCATTAGGCTGACATGTTTTTAAATAAAGGACTCTAAAGGCGGGTATGTAGATTCATTCATGTTTAGTCACCTAAGTAAATGGATTAACCCATAGAGCATTAAGCATGGGCAGTTGCCACTGCATGTGAGCACCTGTCCATGACTTAGAGGGGATTTCACTGCCCAGTTCTGGAAGCAAGATGTGAAATTAGCAGTTTTGATTTTAAAACTGAGACTTTATTTTACTGACAATCAGAAGTTATTTGGATTTTTTTTAAGAAAATGAAAACATTCACTGTAGAGGAGAAAAAAACAGCACTGCAAAAATTAATTACAGGAAAATGTAAAGTATTTGATTATGTTATGATCAGCACACAGAAGTCTTGACTTATGTGAGGCTTGGTAAGTCTCTTTCATGTTGAAATCAGTCTGAAAAGGGAATTAATGTTGAGAGTAGGAAGTACTGAGAGAGATTTAAAAAAACCAAACCGAACCTGGAAGCTTTCCAAAACATTTCAAACTTAAACAAAATCCATCTTAGGAGGTTCCATCGTAGTGTTCTTTTGTACCTTAATTTCCTGCTGAAACTTTACAGTTAAGTACGCTGACAGCAAAATGTTAAAGGATTTTCCCCTAACTTCCACCTATTTCTAGGAATTCATCATTTAGTGTGACTAAAGATGCCACTTTGTGTGTAGAGAATAACCTATTCCCTACAAAAGCATGTGGGTAGTGGGTATCTCAGAATCCTGGGCGTATGATGATGGCAATATCAAGTGAATCAGGCGTCCTGAGTCAGCATGCTGAATGAAGTGTTCCAAACCTCTGTAAAGGGCAATTCCCTTGGGTCAAGTTCAGGTCAGTGGAGCAATGCAGGGAAACCCGTACAGAAAATGCTGTGTACAGGCCCCGATTTACAGGCTTGATTTATGGCTGCAGCACAGTGCTTCCAGCATTTTCAGGGGACTCTTACATTGAAAATCTGAACTAATTATCTGAAAATAACATCTGTTGCATTCAAGTTCCAAAGCATGCACCTATTAACAAGAAGGATCAGAAAAGCCCTGATTATTTACACATCATCTATTTTAACTACCTGGTAGCAGTACTGGAATCATAATAGTTTCCTGACCCCTGGCATCCCTAATCACAGAATAAGAGCTCATGGCTCCTCCAGGAGACACCAGAATAATTAACATACCTTGAAACATCTTCACCTTTAACAAATGCAGTGGGACTAAGAACATAGCTCTGTGACTAGCCCAAGAGGTAAAAAATGCCAGCCATTAAAATGCAGGTTTGCCAAATCTACTGCTGAGTTGCTTTTTCTTTGCCTATCTGTGTATATGCTGTTGTACAAAAGAGCTTTCAAGAACTGGCCTGAAGAAGCATTCTCATTCTTTCTTCCCATAAAAAAAGCAGACCTGGCACAGGCACAGTAAATAAAAATAACAAGCATATGATGCCCAAGATGCATGTGAACATTAAGTGACGTTGGCAGCCCCCGCAAATAGAACTCCGGTTAAAAATAGCCTTTGTCTAAATGTGGAAAGTGAGTAAATATAGTAGCAGTTTCAGCTTACTACAGAGGCTTACAGGCTCCAAGTAACAGAGCTTATTATAGAGCATGTGCGTCAGCAAAGGGGAGAAAAGGGAGAAAAGAAAGACGACGCATTCTGCAATTAGTATCTACAATGAGACACAAATTAACTTTTCCCCTCGTTATTTTTCTTGTTGTTTGAGAATTGTTACAGTACTAGAGTGGAAGGGAGATGGGATTGAGGAGAAAGCTGAAGCTAGCACCGAAGAGCAGCACAGGGAGCTTTCTGCACAAAGGCTGGTTGCACAGAAATTGAGATGTAAAAAGACACAGCAGGGCAGACTGTGATCTCAGGTTCTCTTGAGACAAATAAGGAGCATCATAACCTGGCTAGAGGGAGCTCTCCTGGATTTGCTTCTCTCATTTGACTGAACATAAGCCAGTGAACCAACTTTTGAACTGACTGAACAGAAAGCAACACCAATGCTTTCCCCTGCCTCTGTTCACTCCCTACTTCCAAGGACCCTTACAAGTTTTTTTAGTGATTGCAGAACTTGCTTCATTGAATCAGTAAGTCTGCTCTACCACAGGTTTCACTTCATAAACAATTTGCTTTGCAGTTGAGGCAGGAAAAGCCCACAAACAAAACCTGTGGGATGTCTTACACCTGAGGAAGAGTACTGCTGTGTAATGCATGTGTATATTTAAGTAATCTCCCTGTGATGGTACTTCCAAGCATGACATTGCAGGCAGGGAATCCTTCAATATTTTTAACATTCTCTCCTGGTTGAAATGACAAAAAGGAGACAAACATCCCCTGGTTTGTGTCTCTGATCTCCTCAAATCAGAGGGAGAGTGGGAAAGATCCTTTGTATTTCTTGCAATGCTCAATTCAATTAAAGCACAACTCTCAAAAGTCCAAAGTCCTCCCCTCATTCATACAGAAAAGGACACTTTTCACAGGGTTCAGTGGGTTTCTGCTTCTGTACACAGTTCTTATCTTCTCACTTTGCATTGAGAAGAAGGGGGTTACTGCATAACAGAAAAATAAGTGTTCAAGAGCATTAGATGAGATACAGCACGATATAAAAGTTGTGGCCAGCTAAGAGTTGTCAGCAAAGTTGCCTTATTCAAATGGCATGGTAAATAAATGTTATAAATTCCTAAGTAGATCCTAAATTAGCTTTTGGCATAGTGCATCACTATAACAAGTTAATTTTGCAGCTCCAAGGAATAGCCTTATATGGTTCACTTAAGTAATCGTGCTAAATGAATGTTTAAGTGAGAACCATTTGCCAAATGCAAAGCAAGTACCATATATAACCTCTTACACAACTACATAACACAGCAATGCTGGCTGGTTTTCAGAATTCTGGGGCTTGTACAGATTATACCTGCTAACTCCAACCAACACCTGAGCCAAAAAGTAGCTACCTGGAATATCCTGCCATGACTCTTTAGGATTAATAATTTAGCCTTTATCCTGGCCTGTCTTCCTCACCATACAGAATATTCCCTTCCCTTCCTCCAGCATGAAAAACAATACTTTTGGCAATCTTCTTTACTTTCATTGTTTTGCTAAGAAAGAAGAAATAAGAAAGGCAGGGAAGGAGAGAAACAATGTGCCAAAGCTTTGAATTATTATCTCAAAAGAATGTGAGCCTTCTTCTAATGGAGTGTAGTATCTTTGTCCCAGTATTTGTGCTGTTTTCTCTGGCTTTCTTCTCTTACAGCCATCAGTGGCCAAAAAAATGTATTCAGAAAAGGAAATTACAACATAATCTGTGTAAGCTTAATACTGATTGCTTCTCCCTCCCCCACCCTTGCATCCTCCACCACCTATAAATATGGCAAGCTAAAGTATTAGGGATAACTGAAAAAGTTCAGACAGACATGCCTGTGTCTATTAGTCATCATTCATGCATTGTACTAAAATAACCTGCAATAGATGCTGTCTTGTTTCTTGCTAGAGAGTGCTGTTGAGTTCTTGCATTCACAATAAATCTGTTTGGAAGACTGCCCTTAAAGAGTTGCCATGGTGATTATTTTGGTACCATAAAGTAGAAGAAGCTAAAGTACTTACTAGCCCTATCCAAAATCTTGTCTTTTGGGGAGGAAAAAAAAAAAAAAAAGGAAATCAGCAGATGGCATTTGTCAGAAATTCAACATTCTGATTATTACTGATGTTGTGTTTTTGGAGGAATTCTCCAAAAGGAGAATGCATGGGGTGAGGGGAAGGGAATAGAACAAAAAAAATTACGTCAGTATATCTGAAATCCCTTTAGCTTGCACTATTACAACAGTTTAGAAATAGTTGAAACAGTAGGTGTTAAATAATGAAAATCTTCTAAAGAGTCTCCTTCCAGACTATTTACTAAATACTTAACATACTGTAAGCCGAAGAAGAGGAAATTGTTATTTCCTTGTGAAAACATCACAGACTTCCAAATGGTTAATTATAGCTCCCTTTTGCACCTTTCTTATGGTGGAATCTCAATGGGAATGTGAGAAATGTCCCAAAGAAATCCATGTATCAGTCTTTCTACTTTGCATAGTAGAGGCACATGAGTGCAGCTCTTCTAATTATGCAGTATATTTGGTGTGACTGTAATGGAAAAGGTGAATTTAGGTGCATTTAGTGAAATTAGTGCACCATTTCACTTCAGTAAAAAAAGAAATACAAAGGCCATAAGGTCAGCGGCTCAAACACGTATTTTCTGGATTCCCCAGTCAGTCTAGGGCCTGTATATGGATTGTGCACAGATTTAAATTCCAGAGTATGGCATCAAAGTGGGACAAGTACGTGTGCAAGCAGGCACCAGGACACGGTGCTGGATGTCCGCAGAGCACCGAGGAGCAGGGGCTGGTCCCACCAGCACAGCACACACACCGGCTTGTGTCCTAGAGACAGAACAGCTGCATCAGGTGGGAGAGATGTGTCCCAGGCAGAGTGCCGTGCTGACAGGTCTACAAAGCTCCTCAGATTTGGAGGGAGTTCGCTCAGGTATTGCTGCAGAAGGCTTCCTCGCATGATTTAGGGGAGTTGCAATGTGTCCTACGGCTTTCTTCATTCACAGGCTCTACTTCTGCTCCTTTTAGCTGTCAGTTTTTCTCTGAAGCAATAGCAGCCTCCACTTCTTCACATACAAAGAATGCAGAGTTTTGGTGAAAAACAGCTTTGTTTGCTTTAAACTTTATTTACTTTAAACTGTAAAATTGGCCCCTTCCTGGTGAAAGGTGCCAGCTGAACCGCTCCAGGAACTGAAACTCTTTATTCACTCCGGCGCTCATTTGCAGCCCATTGGAGGCAATGACAAGCCTTTAATTGACCGGTTTGCTGGCTCTCGGGTCCGGCCTTCCCAGGGCCGGCAGCAGCTGTGCAAACTCCCGAGCACCTCCGAGGGAGAGCCGGGCCCGAGATCCCACCCCGAAACTGCAGCTGCCGAGCGGCGACGGAAATTCACCGAGCTGCTCATCGGGGCTGCTTTCTCCCAAAGAAGCTGTGTGCAGGGCCGGGGGATAAGGGAGTTTTTGCTGCTTCTGGCAACTCTGGTGTGTGTTCCCCATCTCTGCCCTGTGCCAGCAGGACCGATATGAGAGCACTGAGGACAGCGCCTCATCTCATCTTGGGATGAGCCCTGTTCAGCTGCTGCTCAGGATAGCTGCTCACCGCTGTCTATGGGATTATCCTTGTCTCGCAGTTTTCCATCTCTGTGCTTGGTTTGGAGGTTTTTGCATTTTTACTGCCAAAACCAGAAACCTGGGTTATGTGGAGAAATAAAAAAGACAGGGGCGGAAAAAATAAAAAAAGACAAACGTTCACCCCTACCTCCAATTAGGGCACTTTTGGGGAGGGAGAGATTTGCTGAAAAAATTCCAGTAAAACTTTCACAGGACATGCTCTGTTAAGAAAGAAGAAAACCCCACAAAACCAAAACACCACCAAATAAAACTCATAAAAGCGTAACCAAAACCAACCTTACGAGCTTTAGGTTTTGTTTCTGTACAGCTGCCAAGAAGATTTCAGAAATCGTTTCTGATCACTTTTGACCAGCTAAGTTTGGCTTAGTGAATGGTCATAAGGACTCTTCTGCACCATAAACTTAATTATCTAGGCCCTGTTAGCACCTTCTCTCCCTGCAGATCTAAAGAGTGACCCAACACTCCTGGTGAGGACTCCTCAGAGCTAAAGGATAGACAAAGTGGGGATCTGTGATCAGAAAGGGCAGAGATTAAGAGTATTTTGACCCAATGCAAAGCTCAAAAGGTCAGCTGAGGATTGTATTGTAAAACTGAACCTGAAGGTAATTCAAAAATATTGAACACTTAGTAGGAGACTTAAGAAAGTAGGGAAAGAGAGGAAAATTGAAATAATTTTATTCTGTTTATTCACTTAATAGGAAGAGAAATTGCAAAGAGGTAGCACGTGCTAACAATTTATTGTTCAAAAGTTTTGAACAGCCCCGCATCACCTGTAAAGACAATCATTAAGCACTGTGTACATGGTTAAAGTTTCCTGCTGTAGTAAGAATGTCATGTGTGAAAGTTTAGTTTCACCATAACTCTCAAAATATTTACTGATGTGTAAAAAATACCTCTCTGCCTCATGTTATTACCACCAAGATTTCCCCAAGGAAAAAGTTCGTTTTAATAATTGGCTTACAACAGATGTTAGAATGAATAATAGAATGTTAACCTGGACAATTTTGGGGTAGAAAAACTGAAATGGTGCCCTAGAAGTTCCAGCAATAAGTAATTGCAGAGCTCAAAAAGTAAGAGAAAAAAGGGAAAGTCAGTGGCACTGTAGAATAAGCACATTCCATGGGCATTTTCATTCAAGGCAGGGTGTGAAGTATAACCCACCTGGAGCCTTGATTCAAAGTTACCTGAAATTATAGGAAGTACTCTGTGGGCTGGGGTGGGAGACATGACAAGTCCAGTTCTAGAGGGCTCACACGTTACCCTTCATTCAAGGTTCCATGGAAGAGCATTTGGCAAGAGGCTGTAGATGTTGGAGGCCTGGGGAACAAGATGCTGAGTGAAAGCCTATGTTATACAGCAGCAGTGTTTGCTCATTTGACATTTCTCTCTTTATTGTGTCTATAATTTGGATGGACTGACGAAAGCAAGCCTGAGTCTGCTGATTCTCTCTTAGGTGCTATTCCTCTCATAAAGCCTTACCTTAAAGTTCTTACAATCCTGCACTAAATTATCAGTGTGTTCACTTTTACCTGTGTCAGTCTTATTTCCTCATTTCTTGATGTAATGAGTTGTCTAATTACTGCAACATCAATTCCTCCAGCAACTTCAAATAATTACATCTGTGTATTTCAACGACATCCTGAAGAGTTTGGGGGAGGTTTGCTTCAGGCTCAAAAGCATCAGGTGCGTTCTGATACACACGCTTTCTGCCAAGATCTCCCTTCTTCCCTACTTTCTGAAACATCTAGAAAAAAATATATGTCAGTTCTAATTAAAACAATCACCCAAGTGCTGGATCTGACTCGGGGATTATCATTGTTATTTTAAGAGCTGCTTTCTCTGCACAGTTGTACAAAGTGTCTCGTTTTGTTTGCCGTCTTCATGTTTCAGTGATATTTCAGTTTTTTCTTACCTACATTTTCAAAAAAGTTACACAGTTTCTCCTGCTGCATTTATATGTACTCAAAGGAGAAACAAAAATAGAAACAAAAAAGTTTGCTGTGTTTACTGCATTATTATTGTCTGCTATGTGTTCCCTCTTGCTTAACGCATAAACAGAACTGCAGTCCTGCCTGGCTCTCACTGAGTCAGGGAAGGGGCAGAGGGAGCTGTAGGAGCAGTTGTGGAAGGGAGGCACCACACTGGTCTCTAAGACCAGCTCCTGAAACAAAGTGCCTTTCCAAAGCAGTGTCAGTATGGAATGAGAACACAGATTGCTGTCCCCATACCCTGTACCATCACCCTGCATTAGAGAAACAACACGGTAGGCAGGCAGGGTCCTACCCCCAAAATGAGCAGCCACAAACCATCCGAACAACACGTCAGAATTCACTCTTCAAGCTTCACATGTCCACACCTGTGCCAGTCACCATAATTTTGAGGCATAAGAGACAGTTCTGGGGTGAATTCATCTCACCCTAATAATGCTATGTAAAGTAATTAATCCAGTTTATGCCACAGAAACCCCTTTTTCCCTCTTTCCAGAAATAAAAGCTTACATGTTTTAAGGTTCATTTTATCTCTGGTAAGGGCATTTGGAAAAAACCTCATGCTCTTGGTAGAGAGGACACTTGAGAGAAGAAAGGCAGTGATGTAAATGTACCTAACTGCACAGTCAGAAGACTACACTTACAATAACCTTGGCCCTTCTTAGCAGAACATTGCACAGGGATGTGGGTGGAGACTCTTTTAAACATTAATGCTCTTTGGCATATGTTCTAAATAAATGAGCGGAATGAAAAACATGGAAAAATATTTTGTACTGGGATTATTAATCTCTGAGGTATTCAGCCACTTCTTAGCAACAAACATTCCCCTGAGGAATTATTTCAATCAGAACTCACATCTCGGTCTTCAAGTCCTTTTGGGCATATTTGAATTACATTTGGTGCATGAAATATATTTTGGGGCATAACTGCAGGGCAGTTTGGAAAGACCTTGGGGATAGTTTTGTACATAGGCCGTGAGCAGATAAATTGCATTTAAAATCATCCACTTGGAATTCCAGTGTTTTTGAGGTAGTGGCTGCTTGAGATCAGCATGAAATGTCTCCTTGGCTGAACACATGCAAACGGATGCCTGGTGTCCATCCTTAATCACACTAAAATCAGTGATTAGAAAAGCAGTTACGGAGAAGCTTACTGATTGCAAGATTAGGTTATTTCATTAATACTTCAGAGATTGTAATGATTTTTTTGTTGTTGTTGTTTGCATGGGAAGCAATAGTATATTTTTTCTTCTAAAGGATGTCGTCAACTTGAGAAGCTTACTTCATCCTGCAGAGTTGTGCAAAAGGCTGCCCTGAAGATAAGGAGAGATTTTATAAATAGTTTTTAACTACACATTTGGACAGTAACTTGGAAATTGCATATTCAGTGCTCACTCCAGTGGTCATTTATCAGAAAACTACCATGACCCTGTGGCAATTCAACACATTATGGGGTAATCCTGCATAGAAAAGTCACAGTGGATGATGCAAGAAATAATTTCCAACAAGTCCCTTAAACCTCACGCTTTTTTTTCTGGCATTTAAGAACAAAACCTGTGTAAACAATGAATATTGGGGTTGCTTGCCATCATCACTGCTTCTGTTCCATTCCTATGGAAGTGACCTTAAAACTGTAGTAATTTGATTACCAATATAATACCTGCAATGTCTATATTATTTGTAGGTATACTGAAAGAGCGGCATTTGGAAGGTGAAATGTAGCCAAGTGGAAGTATTGCTGCTGGCCCAACCTTTTGCTGCTGCCAGGCTTGGTTCCTGCACTGAGCTTTCCACATCTGGATCAAAGAAACCAAGCATGAATATTTTTCCCCTTAGAGCAACGTCATGCCAGATCTTTGACACAAAGCCAGAATGGTGTGTGTATTCAGAAGTCCATAATTGCTGCAATCCAAAGAGACTGTAAATGGGCCCCTAACCTCACCTAACGTGCAGGTATTTTTACATTGCAGACACACCTGAACCAGTCACCTAGGTTTAGCAAGGGGAGAAAAAAAATGAGCATTTCTGTTGCACCATTTTTTTGGAATTAAATGAATTATGAGCTTTTGGTTCTCTCATGCTGGAAGACCCCAAAGGGAATTTCTTTTTAGTTGTCTGAGACCATGTGGAATGACTGGAGCCAGAGAGCCACATGTAGACCCAGTCTCATCACTTTGACACAGAATCATCCTAAGTCCCGACATCTGGCAGAAGAACCTGAGTTCAGGCTAGCATTCTTCAGAAGCCACCAAAGCCTGATACCTTCCAAGATCAAGACACTATGCTGGACACAAGTATTCCTGTGAATTACTCCCAATCACCTCCTGACCTTCTGCTGGGATTTGTAAACCAGAGGCATATAGTATAGTGGCCTCCCATCATGAAAAATATGGTGCTGTTACTGCTGCCGTACCTTCTACTGTGTGCTCCTTGAGCAAACCCTGAGCCATTGACCTGCATCTGCTGTCACACGCTGCCCAGCTTTCTGCACCTCCCTTTGCGTTCTGGGCATCTCACCAGGGGCTCACCCGACTCCTGCAGCAGGAGGTAAAGGCAGCAGAGCACTCCATCCATCTCAACACACCACTAAAGATCACGTTTCTTGGGTAATTTCTATTGTTTTATCCATTTGGTAACTAATTTTCTTTGTGTATGCCAAGTTTCAGAGGCCAGTTAAACATTTGGCAACACTAAACAATCAGCAGATTTTCATTTACGTAGCAGTAGTCTTTTGGCAATCGCATTGACTTACAGAGGAACACTTCTTTGAGGTTTATTGGTATTACATATATTTCAGACATTTCCTAAAATAAATACTAGCCCATTGCTAGAGAGAGCATTAACAAGAATATTCAGTCATCGCTTCCCAGTATCTATTTCCTGCACCTGCAAAGTCTCCATTAGTGTGCCAGCAGTACTAGCAGTACTAACACCTATTTTACTTCACTGTGCCTGTCCTAGAATTAAATAAACAAATAAGAGGTAGAAATGTCAAATAAGGCCTTGGAAGACATTAATTTTTGTAATATCTTTTCCCATACTGTGGAGAGATAGGGATTGTTGTTCAGTCACTCTCAGAATCAGCTCATATTTTGGTCTCCTCTAAGAATAAGAGAGAAATCTATTTTGATTTCAACATCTGCTAAGCAAATGAATAGGAGATTTTCATAGCTGAGATATTAAAAAAACGCAAAAGTTTATGTGTTAAATTCTGCTTGTTATTCAGTTTACAACTGTTAGAATTGGTAGGTTAAAAATCCTGATTCCTCTGTGGAAAATTCTCACCAAATAAATCACAAAAGGGAGGAAAGAATGAAATGCTGTTTTTAAAATATCCTTCTCTGGTTCTCTTGTAATTTGCTACCTGGAATCTAATTTAAAATATGTAAATACAGTAAAATGTAACTTTAATCATAATTATCAGTCACCAGGTCTGGACTGCATAGCACACACAGACTGACAAAGACCATTTTAAAGACAAAGTATCTAGCACTTCTCTAGCAGGTCTAATCCTTCATATTAGAGAATGTGGAGGGGGCTTGTTATTTTGATGAGGAGCATTTTTTATCAGGAGCACTTCACAATGGAGGGGAAGACAGGCTTTCTTGCCTTGCCTGCATTTTTCTTCATTTCCTTTGTTTTCTTTAAAATTAAACTCTAGTAAACTTAATTTTTAAATGAAAAAACCATTTGTCTAAAGAAAAATCTAAGTATAATTCAAAAGCTTTGAACTGAACTGTCATTTCTTTTTGAAAGAAAACAATGTAATGAATTTTACACAGATGTTTCAATTAACTTGAATAGATACTTCTTAAAGGGAAAACATCCCCTCCACATTCTACTGTTAGAAATAGGCTTTGCTGTCACTAAAAGCTGTTTGCTGTTCTTGGTGCCGAAAGAGATCTCTGCCCTGATCTTTGCTTCTGTGGCAAGAAGCTACAGAGGTGAGCCTTCTCCACTCCTAAATACAAAGGTCATTGTTGAGGGTGTTTGTCAGATCATATCCATTTCTTTTTCATTTGTGCTCAACCTGGGCACAAAATCATCTTTTCCCCACTTGTACCCCTTGTACAAGCAAGGGGACAAGAAAAGAGGAATGTTGCCAACTGAAATTGTTGCTGCCCACCAGGGTCAAGTATCTTGTTTCTCGAAGTGCAAGAATGGGAAGGTGACCATGGGGGAAATTACCCAGTACACTTAGCAGGTGGTAGGTTAAAGGCAGCAGAAGAAATTACTTTTTCTTACATCAGAGAATCGTTATGGAATTTATTGCCATTGGATATTGGAGAGGCAGGAAGAGAAAAAATAATTCAAAGAGAGATTAAAACAAATTCACTGGCAGCCTATACAGCTATCATATGCTAAAGTGTAGAGACAATATCTGGCTCAAGAAGTGCCCACATTCCTGGTTTCCCAGCAAACCACTGAAAAGTATCTCTCTGTAATTGCCTCGCTCTGCATCTCTTTCTCTAAACCTCTGCTGCAGGCCACTGTCAGAAAACCCTTGCTGGGCTGGCTGGGCTTTGGCTGTGACCCGCTGCAGCAGTTCTGGTGGCATTCGCTGAGGGCACGAGGCTATCACAGCCCTCACACCAGCCACGGCAGCTGACAGGATGCAGAAAGGAGTGCAAACGGCGCCCTAATTAATAGTGATGCAGGAGCAGCTCTGCAGGCACTGTGCCTCCCCAAGACGTGACAACTCCCAGGGCTGGCACAGCAGTGATAGGGGCTCTGCACCATCCCTAGAGCGTAGCTTGTTGCTTGATGCCATAGTTTAGTACTAAGTATGCAAGTGCATTTTCAACATAGCTGGTGGCAGAAATTGCACTTCTAAGCTGTCTGGTGGATTTATATGCTTAAAGGATTATGAATTACTGCAAACCAGCACCATTTGCAATGTTTTGCTTTCTATTCTACAGATCCAATTACTTGAGGGCATATTTGATTGTATATGTAGTTAGAATAGGGGTTTGCTCTGGTTATTTTACATTTCCATTACAGGAAGTTAATACAGAGGCAGACCTCAATCGAGAGATTCATGCTAAACTTCAGCAGTATTACTTAACTGAGTAAAGTTAAGTATATGGGTAGGTAAAGAGGTAAAGAATTAAGCACAGACCTCAATCAACAGGCATCTCAAAGGATGGAACCACACCACAAATAAACAAACCTGGAAGGATATAAACCACACCTAATCCTGCATGAATGGCAGCAATTGTTTGTGGCTGAGCACTTACACACAACCAGATTTGAGCAAACCATTTCTGGGATAGGAAGAAGAATCTATTGTCCATATTATTGTCCAGGTAAATATGGTAAGACTGCCAACTTTGCTTGGATGCTGATCTCATTGGGAGTTCAAAAGATGTGGAATGCATTTGCACAGAGCTGCTCATTCTGGTGCTGATCTAGGAGGTGCATGTGTGGCACGTACCTTGCCACGGAGGTATGAATGAGGAAAGAGCACCCAGTGTGAGCCAGACCGCAGAGACTGAGACCGGAGATATGGGAGAATGCACAGAGACCTACATTCCAGAGAGACTCAGACCTTATCTCAACAATCTGTTGTCCATTAGCAATACTAGTCCTGAGTGAAACTTTATACCATAAAATCTCTGAAGGAGGGACTTTTCTCTAGTTTTCATGTTAGAACTAGCACAGGACATGGCTGCCCAGGTGGAGTGACTAGTGCAGTGAGCAGGGTGTGCTCTAGTGTGTCCACCATGGGTTAAGAACAAATGAAATGGACAGGTATGGCTCACACACATTTTCAATTGTTTTGAACAATTGCATCAATTTTCACTAAGGAAAAACCCATCCAAAACCACACAGAGGAGAAGGAGCCCTTCTAGACTCCCAGTAAGACCTCCATTATGGAGGTTCATAATGAACCTTCAGGGTCCATTAAGGACCAAGTTTTTCCAAGTTACCATTTACTTCCTTTTGGAAAAACTGTTATGTGGCACTAGTGAGACAATTCTCACACAAAAAGCACAAGGGGATTTTGTCTAATTGTGAGCAAGCAGAGCCACAGAGAAGCATTTTGGTACCTATCCCATCTTTCTTTTTGTATTCCCAGGTAAGACCATCAGCACTTCATCTGGTTACTCAGACCTGCTGTACCTCTTTCCTGACCTGCAGAAGCCTCTGCCCAGCAGGTTCTGATTTTATTTACTTCAGCCTGACAGCTACTCAGAGTATCTGTCTCTCTTCACCAGTCATTCATGCAGCTCTGTAAACAACTGCAGCATAAGTAAGTAATGGATGGTTATAGAGAAGACAGACTTTTTTTTGAAGATCCATAGGAATAAGACAAAAGGCAATGGACACCAGTTGTAACAAGAGAAATTTCAACCAGATTTAAAGGAAAAAAATTGGCATGATGAGAGGGGTGAAGAACTGGATCAGGTAGCCCAGAAAGGAGGTAGAACCTCAATCCTTGGAGATATTCAAATACCCACTGAACAAGGCCCTGAACAACCTGCTCTATTTTTGGAGACTATGCTGCTAAAGTTGGGTGTTGGACTAGAGACCTCCAGAGGTTCCCCTCTTCCTAAGCGATTCTGCAATACCATTAAATCTGCATCAAATAAATGCATTTTTCTAATTACTTACCAAAGGAGATATTCTTCTCTTACTAAAAGGGGAAAAAAAGTTAATGGAAGAAGTTGATGTCCTTTAAAGAGTACAGAAAAGGCCATTCAATTAGAGTGAACACCATTTTTAATGAGGAGGAAGAATCATATAAACACACAGCTGCAATTACAAAGCATAATAGTGTTCTTCTGAGAGCCCAGGGTAAGGCTGTGCTTGTAGTTAGGCATGGAGATGTAATATGGGTGCATGGAAATTGCACTATACATGCAGCAAGGGTTTTGATTACTTTTGTGAAAATAGGCATTCTTTTGCATATGTTCCCACTCCCAACCTAATATCCATTTGCTGCAGACTGTAGCTTCATGCTTTTCATCACTGAATTAGCCAGAAGTTTGGCCATTAGGTAGAGAAAGCACTTTAAACACAATCTGTCCAGATTATTCATACTTGAAGCATGTAAAATCAGAAAAAATAGTAAAGTACCAGACTGTAAGTTCAGATGTAGTTTTCCTTCACTGGTTGTGTTTCAGACAGAGCTTGGTCACCGACTCCATATCCACTGTGTCTGATCAAAACTGATTTAGATCACTTCAAAAAACTACAATTACTAACTTCCCTCTCATGATCCCGTAGTGCTACTACTACAGTTTTTACCTTTGATCCCTCCTCCCCTACTTGACACAGAGTGCAGAGTGACAAGCCCTGGTTCAAACCATTCTGGCCCAGGGAAGGAGCAGGGAAGGTTGCAACCCCGTTCACAGTGTCTGCTCCCCAAAGCAACATCAATAATGTGGAGGGAAATAAAGGAGAGATTTCCCATTATTTAAAGAGGAATTTCTAGTTTGCTAGGATCAGTTCCTAGATTAGATATAAACTGATTAGATTTATATCTAATCAGTTCCCAGGATTAGATATAAAATGTAGATATTGAAAGACACTACTTTCTAGTTCCAAAAACTGCAGGAGCTCTCAAGATATAGAGAGAGTGCCACAAAAAGCAAGAACAAAAATCAAGGGTTTGTGCACAACTTACTTGCTAAATCTACAGCAACTGGGAACACTGCCAGACCAAACTGCTCCGATGAAGAGAGGCATTTGCCACAACAAACATTCCACTCCACATCCTGGATCACACAGTTTTAAAAAGACGTATTTGAGCAGCAAATAAAATGCAATGACGGTATCAAATTTAACATCAGAGAGCAATCTTTTAGTATCTGCCAGTCCTTTGAGTGTCAAATAGAGGAGGAAAAAATCAGAGAAGTTAAGACTCTGCTTTTTGCTTTCTACTGTTTATGATGAAATGACTTATTCAGAGGACAGATACTGTGAATATGTGAGCTGTGCTTTGACCAGCTGGCCTATTTTGGATTTCAGCCGCAATACACAGATGGAAAGTATGTTTCTAGATTGCATGATTTCTTTCTAAAATCTGCTTTTTTCTTTTTTTTTAATCAGCAATTATTGAGGTTATGGGGAAAGTGTGGCAGTTCCTTTGAGGCTTAAAGAGAGTTCAAAGATCATTCAAACACCCTTTTCTGAGTGTTCTTCTGGAGACCTGCACATCTTTTGTAACCCCATTGCTGAAATCTCAGACAGGTGACAGAAATTATATGTTGTTTCACAATTTTCCCTATGGAAAAGACATGAAAAAAGGTCAAACGATTTGACAGAGAAATATGAAAGCTACCATGTGTATTTGCTGCCTCTGTCAACATGAGCTGTATTCAGTTTGGGCAGAAATCTTTCATTATCAGCACCTCAAGGAATATAAGAACCTGGAGAAAATAGAAAGTAGGACCGTTCTAGGTGCCTTGCAGCACTGCTAGAGTCAAGTTGTCAAAAGCAATCTCCCTTCCTTTGCAAGAACAATTTGCCTACAAACGGCAGAGGCTGAATCAGTCCTCTCCTCTTGCTTAGAATGCTGCAAGGCAACATTTCTGGATTAAATTCCATTAATCATTCCTGGATCTCAGCTTTTTTATTTCTTATAAATCCGCACACAGAACCTCACAAACTCACTCAGACTGATGTCTTATTTCAGATTAAAACTGCTATGTCAATGCCCTATTTAGGACCAGTATATTTTACTTTGATGTTTATAGGAACACATTATCAAGTAGATCTAGTCCTTCCAAAATGTAGTGCCCACACAGAACTAAACCAGGATCCTATATGTGATGGAAAAAGGAATGATTCCAGGCGTACCCATACAGCCAGCTAATTTTGTCTTTCCCTCCACCAAGAGATGAAAACTACAAAGCTTCTTAAAACCAGGAAACACAGCTTCCTAAAACCAAAGCACTATCTTTCCTAGGAGCCTTCTGCAAATCCCAAAGGTGACAATTGTCTCATAATTTGCATGTGAAGGAATCTGAAGCTCAAGACTGTATGTTTTCCCTGCTTACGGAATTCAAAGAGAAAGCTCAGGCCTCAGCAAATGAAGACTAGCTCTGGTTATAAATAATTGCTTCTGGAACTGGCCTCCATTTAGATTCAGTCCAGGCTTTGTTACAATGGACAGATAACAGTTGTTAAAGCAGGATTTTATTCCAAAACCTGAAGGTGTACTAAGGGTAGTCACTTGCTGGTGAAACAAGCACATAAATAACATGATTTTATTCTAGAAGGAGAAAAAAACCCAGCAACTCCTGGACTTCCACTGTTCTCTCCCTCCCCACATGCAAAGCACTTTACAGCCATAGTATTTTTATTCACCCATAAACAAATCAGTGGTTTAGCTCTCTTCTTGTACTGACAGGAAATGGTCTTCTGTGACCTGGAAAACTCAGCAAGTTTCTGAGCAGAAACATCCATATTTCTGGGCTGATTTCTTTACTTATACTTTAAGAGAAGCTTATGAATGTATTTTTGTCGAAGACCTTGGCACTCTCTTCAAGAAAAAAACCCACATTGTAAAAATCATATTTTTTGGGAATCACAAAATCATCTCTATTTAGCTTCATAATAAGCCACTTTCTCTTTCTTTACAGATTGACTGTAAGACAAAGAAACCCTGTGTAAGTAAACCTGTGCTGGAATGTTTTGCTATTCACCCTGCTCATGTATTTTCACTGATCTATTAATGAGTAAAGGTAGCAAGTGACCTAGAGAAAACAACAACAACAAACCAAAAAAAAACCCCACAGTGCCATACGATAGAAAAGGTCTTCTTTATGTGCTCCACAGTAATATTCCCAAAATGGCAGCTGCCCCTTTGGACAGCTCTCTAAAGAGGGGAAGACAGTATAGCATAGCCACAAACCCCAAATATATTTGATTAAGTCATACACTAAAGAGTGTATGACCTGTTCAATCAGATTCAGCTCTGTTGAAATAGTATGACAGGATTTTTGCCTCATGTAGATGCAAATAGGCAGTGTTCCAGAAATCTCCACTGAGAATATCATTTTAAAACTAGGCAAATGAACAAAAAGAAAAGCCTCTTGAATAGTTTTAATTTTCTAGAATTTGCCAAGGCTGCTTACTGGTAGGCTGCTCTCCCTGCAGCACTATTTTGTTGGACAGAGAGCCCAAGCCCCCTAGTTTCTTCAAGCCTTCTGCCTTGTAAGCATTGCGCCCTTAGAATGGGCAACAATACACAATTATTTGAAACGTCAGAACAAAACCAAACAATTGACATCTAGAGTATCAGGTATCAACTTCTCATAGCAGGCCATTTGTAACTAACCCTTACATGAGAAAGGTCAGAGGAAAATTATCTTTTAAAGCATACAATGTGAGGAATTTTTCTTTCATTCATTCAGCTTTGTAATTCAAATTTTCTTTAATTCATTTCAGAAGAGTTAAGAGAGCCCTACTATGAAGAGGAACAGTTTCTCTGAAGAGTTTCTTCCATCAGATTCTTTTCCCCACACTATCTTGTGGACATATCTGTTCATTTTTACACTTTCAATAATTTTTAAGTTTCTCAGCAAAACATTTAAAAGTGCTAGAGGTATAATATTCTAATGCTTTTATTTTTCCTAAGGTTAACCCAATAACTAATTTTTTGAGGAGTATGAGAGGTCAAGGTAGACTGAGATGGGTTATGTTTTCCTTACACATCTTCAGCATAGTTGCCTTTAAGTTTTGAGTCAACAGTAAGCAAAAGAGCCCATTAATGGGCAGGGCCCTATTTCTGAGTCCCCTTAGGTCAGGTACGTAGGGGAGCGTGTAAGAAAAATGAATAGATTCTCCTGATTTCCAATACCTGTATCAGTAGGTGTTTGTGGTATTTCCCTTCCTGGGACTCAAGTACCAAGGAAGGATTTGAGCCAGTGTGTAAGATTCATCCCAGGTCTACAATCTCCATGGACTTATACGTAAGGTTAAATAGATGGAAATAAGAGAAAAGGGACAAAGAAATTAACTCAAGAGCACAAGACATACATTTCATATTGATGAAAGAGTGGCGTGTATTTGCTCTCATCTCCATATAAGGTGCTTGGGAGCTGTGCTAAGTCACCGGGAAAGTCTTCAATATCAACTCTATCATTTCTCCATCAGCTGGTATGGATATGACTATTAGTTATATTTTAGTCTATTAGTCCTGCTGTCACCATACTGTAAATTAACCTGGAACTGATTTGAACAGAGGTGAGCTTTTTCTCTTTTTTTTTTATTCCTAAGATATAAATTTTAAAATATCTTAAAATTTTCACTTTCCAGATAGTTCTTTCATTTTTGTAATTCAAACATGACATAAACCTGACAACCAGTGCTTGCACAGTGCTTGAATCTTAGAGCCCAGTAGGCTGGAAGACCCCTCAGATTATTCTGTGTGCAGCAGAGAACGCTGGATACACGCCAGGTCGTGCTCCCACGGGCTCCCTTTTTGACCCTCACACCCACATCTCTCCAGCCTCCGGCCGATGTGCTCTCAAGGGCTCATCCCCATTCCTTGCAGGGGTACTCCGCCCTGGAGCCGGCTCTCCCGCGTGCCAGTCAGAAGGTGGCACCATGGAGATACGGATGTCCCCGGGCGGCTGGGCTCCTCCCGCTCCTGTTTGGTGCCAAACAGAACATCAGTTACACGTTAATTTTTCAGTAGGATCATAAAACACTAATCCCGGTTGCTGGTTGGATGCATTATCATCATGACGGCTGCTCTCATCACGAAACAAAAGGAAGAAAATATGCTGTCGCTGTCTTTCAGTACTGGGTGGTCAAACTGAGCGACTTTATTCTCCATCATCTTGAGAAAAAAAGTTAGAGACTCATACTCTGTGTAGGGAAAAAAAAAAAAAAAAAAAAAAAAAAAAAGCATAGAGAAGGTAGAAACCAGGTCAGGTTAGTAAGACCAACCATAAAAAATAGTTTAAGTACATACAGTTAAAATTAGAAATGCCTGTGTGAGATATGAGTAATGTCTTGTTATACTTTCTGTAAACTATATCAGTCCAAAGCAGATGATGAGAAAAGTTTCAGTCTGGTTGCTGGAGAATAATTAATGAAATAGGTAAATGAGAGTGAGAACAGCAGCATGCTTCGTTTCTTTTTTTTTTTGTTTGTTTGTTTGTTTGTTTGTTTGTTGGGTTTTTTTGGTTTGGTTTTTTGTTTGTTTGGGTTTTTTTGTTTTGTTTTGTTTTTCTTTCTTTCTTTCTTTGCTCTTTTCAGTTGCAAGCCAATAGCTAACAGTTCAGAGACAAAGACTAAAACAGGCTACTAGAGCAGGTCTGACAGAATATATTTGGTAGTTTTCAGATCAGGTCTGCCCACAAACATCCACTGTTGACAACTCTGGGTCAGATATCTCTTTGCTACTATTTTTTAAAACCCAAAGAAGAAAGGAAAATGCCAGAAACTGAAAAATACAAATTGTTCGTTTCATTTCTGAAGTGAGAAGGTAGTGGTGGCATGGTAGAAATCATACTTACCTTTGCTTCTGATTTCAGAATAAGAATCTCATTCAAAAAGAAAAAGAAGGATATGTGGTATCTTAGTGGTTAAGTAATTGATACTAATTTTGTAGGTAGAGTGATGACTTGTGCCAAGAATAGATCTGCAGTAAATATCTCTTGGACCACTTAGAATACAACATTTTTGTTAGAGATATGGAAGATGAGCTGGAGAGTCTGCAAACTTAAAAACACAACAAAAAGCTGGGAATGACTGCAAAAATGGAGAAATGCAGGCTTGGAATACAATCTTGACAAAATGGAGGAATGCCTAGAAAAAAAGACTGGCTGCACTTCGTTTAGAACTACCACGAGTATTTATATTGATTAGAAAACAAAGGACATAAAAATGGAGGGAGAATACCTGGCTAAGCAGAGGTTTTGCAGAAATGGATCTAGGTATTATAGGAAATCACAAGCTGAATTATGTGTCAAAAATGTAATGTTGTTCTGAAAATGGCAAATCATAAAAAGATAACTATGAAGAAAAACGAAAATAATTTAACCTTTTGAGAGATGAAGCGTATTTGACTATGATAGAAAATGGATAGCAGTGGGGGTCTTCCAACTGAGAATGTGTGAACATATTTTATTCTTAAAAGAAAAGTGAAATAACAAGGGAAATATGAAACAAACCAGACCAAAATAGGACAAATGCAGGATAGCTCTTCTTAAGGGAATTTAACCAATGGCACTTTCATTCTAATGCTGTATATCAGAGGTTAATATCTGAGTAAAGATAGTTAAATTGGCTTTTTATTATTGAATTATAATCACTTGAGCAATTATAAAAACAGGTGTTGCTGATTGAAATAAATTATTCCTTCACCTGATCACTATAGAGCTGATAAGAACTCAAGATTGCTGCACAAGTACTCTTTTATTTGTGCTGAAGCCTTCTTCAAAGGCATTTATTAAGCCAAGATGCTCTGGAAAGAAACTCCACAGAAGGACAAGGACAAAGATTAAAATCTTCTAAGAAAGAGTGTGCAGGCTGTGGTGTCTGCAGATCTTGATTTGATCATTAAGTAGCCTTGATACTTAGTTGACTGTTGAAAAGAAGTGTTTTCAATGTGTCTACAAGAATTTTCTCAGGCTTCTAGACCTATCATTTAATCTTAAATCCTTCAGTCTATGAAATTTGCAAGAGTACAGTGTAATAGTACGTTTAATGGCTCAGCTAAATACAAGTTAAAGTAGTAGATAGTATGTATTTGGTTTAGCCTTAGCAATAAGATGCCTGGAAAAACACCAGGGGGTTCAGCAGAAATATTTTCCACAAGCAGCTGGAAAATAAGCTTGCCTGCAAACCCGGTGGATATAGCTGCTGCTCTAAAATGAAATACCAGTACATTGTATGAAGCAGCAGGCATTATCTGAAATACTTTAATGGGATCGATGTAATTCCATATGGGTTCTAATAAGTAAAATGCCTACTCTGAGATGGTTTATCTGCCATGTAATGGGTGCTCATTCTGATTTTCTCTTTGACAGAACATTCTCTGAACTTTTTTCTGAACTGGGATAATCTAAAATTTTAATGTGGACTCTCAATCATTCTTTCTCATTGATCATTCATCCATCCAACACAAAGTTTCACATATTTGTCTCGCTATTGTAAGCAATGTTATACCTCATGTTAGGCATAACTGGCTCAGTGGCCTGTGTATTCTGAGTAAATTCGTCTTCATATTCTTCTGTGAAAGTCCAGTTTCCTCATTAATGCCGAAATCCTGGGCCTTTGGTGGCATAAGCGTGCGTGGAAGTCAGAGGTTTGATTAATTGTGTTGTGAAGCTGAGATAAATACAGTATTTTGAGGTACTTAGATTTTTCACCCTCTAAAATGTAAGTCTAGTTTCCACTTTAGCAAAATCCTCTTCTTCCTATTCAATCCAATTAGTTTGCAGACGGAACAGCTGTCCCAGCTTTATCGAGTACAGAATTCATAACAGGGTTTATATAAGTTTTTACAGGAAGCCAAATGCAGAGTTATAGATTTGTGCATTTATTGTGTTGCTTCATTCTGCCTTTGCTTGCTGTTGTTTGAGTAGTATGACCTGAACATTTGCTCCCACTAAGGCTGTCATGGAGACAGTGCTAAGTTGGAACTTAGCAAATGGTCTTAGCACAGTCTGTCTGTCCAGCTGCTTTGCCTTTTGTCACTGACAGAAAACTTTCTCCAGAGGCTACCGTAAATTCCTTTCTCAGTTGATGATCCATGTTGCGCAAAGAAGATTAATGCTTTTTTGGTACAAGCCAAAATACTCACTGCCAGATGTAAAAGAATAAGACAGCCTTTAGAGCAAAGTCTTTCTTCTGCTGAGAATTGCTTCTGGGCCTGTGTTTCATGAAGAGACCTTCCTGGTGGGTTTCTGAACTTCCTCTAACCCCACCTGTGCAAAGAGGTTCCCAGGAAGATGTAGGCAGCTGGACACAGGTCTCCTAGAGAATCTTTTTCAAGTCCTCAAACAGCAGTGAAATCATTAATGATAAATATTACTAGACTTACAAAGAATAAACCTCCTAAAAGCAAAGTTGGCTGATCTTGTGACAAGATGCACAAAATATTCAGGGAAAAGAAATGTAGAAATAGTTGACTGATGTCAGCAAAACAATTGATGCTCTTTCATGCTGCAGTTGCTGAAGTTTTGATGACAACTTCATCAAAACCTGCAACTACAGCACTGGCATGCAGAATAAAAACTCCTTCTGAAAATCCAAGAAAATACATTCAAGGGCTTTGAATTAAACCAGGAAAAACTGTGCATTTAAAAAGTCTTCTTTAAAGCATCAGTAACTTTGAAAAGAATATAAAGAAATCATTAATAGCAGATACAATTCAGAACAGTTTCCAAGAGTAGTGAAATAATGTAATTTTTAAGTGCAGTCAGTACCTTTGTTGCCTCAGAAGGGTTAAGATTTTTTCAAAGGCACTGACTTCTACCGATCATTTCTGGAAATAACTTTTAGCATGTATGCTGTGTGTACACTATTTTTGATAGTAAAAATTTGAGCTGCTCTGGATGCATGGATGAAATTGTATGCTTCTCTGTGATACCTGACTTAACATACATTACCAAGTAAAGTTTCTGGGTAAAATTACTTCATTGAATTCCTATGATGCATTTCTGTTTAATTCAGTGAATTAGCTAGTAAAAATAAAACAACATGAACACCAATCTGAATCACATATTCATTTAAATATTTCGATTATCTGACAATTTCAATTACATATCTCAAGCCTGAAAAAATACAACTGCAATATTTATGTGGAATTAGGGAAACCTGTCTCAATTTTTCAGAAAGGAAGAATATGGCATTTCTGATACTAATTTGGTTAAAAAGGAGAGAAACTGAGTAACAAAAGATGTCTTGAGCCTTCAGAGAAATGAAGTGGTTTCCAGGCCTCAGTCTTTGAACCTCAAGCTATGAGGACAAAGGACCTGCTCAGACTATCTTTGCCAGTTGACGTTGCTACAGTTTGCTAAAAATTACCTTTGACTTAATAAGCTGTAGTTTCAGGCAGATTCTGTGATCACCAAGCTTTACCTGAGAATGTTCTAGCAGTGGGGTCCCAGCAGATGGCATATATCACCATCTTTCCACAGAACCCATTCCGTCTGGCCCCTTCCAGTGAATGACTGACTCTTTTGCAGGTTCTGCTGCTTTATGTTAGTTCCTAAGGAAAATTGCCTGATCACTACTGGCTAGAAAAGTCAATAAGGGTTTTCCATCTTAAGCTGGAATTTTATTTTATTATTGTTATTTTTATATCTTTATATATAAAAACAGTCAGTGGTAAAGTATTAAACTATTAAAAAAATTGAAAAGCCAGTGTACACTCTTTTATTAAAGGAAACTTTTGATGATGCGAGTTCTAAATTCTCTATTCTGTAAACAGTATCACCTGTGGAAAAAAGAGCAAACTTTCACCATATCAGAGACTTAGATGTCCAATTCCAAAGTGTGAAAGAACATCAAGAATGCTAGATCTGTTGAAAATGGATCTTAACATTTCACCAGGGAGCTTCTCTTTAACAAAGTTTTGTTCTTCCCAATTCTTAGTTTTGAAGATATTAAAGAGGGCTTCCTTCATGTTTGGGCCTTCAAACTGTAGCTGAATCCTTGTACTCTCTAAAGTACTTGCAAGAGAGACATCTGTGGTTTTAAGAGCTAGTTAATGGAAGAAAAGGCAACTGCTTTTGGAACTACACATTTCCTCACATACTCCCTTAATGTCGTAATACAACATGCAGAATTCTCATTTGCTAGTATATTTATAAAGGGTGATTCTTATCCCACAAAAAATGTGCGTGTCATGTTTGGTTAGGGATAGTCTGAAGTTCCTTTTGCGGCCATGGTCTTCTAGCTGTCCGAAGCTATTGCCTGAGTGAGGGCAATCTGCATTGGTAAAATGCAAAAAACCCAGAAGAAGCATATTCGTATTTCAGGTCTGGCCCGCGATCATGTTGATGCCAGACTTTTCTCCATAAGATTTTAGAAAAAATCCCATCATACTAAAATTCACATTTTGTTTGGTGTCCACTTAAGGAAGTTATTCAGCTTTTCAAGCACCATTTAAAACAATCTAGAAAAAAAAAATTCCTCAACACAACTGGTTTTGTAACTTGATATTTCATTATTTCAATTTATTGAAGTGAAGATAAATATGGTATTATAATCATTACCAAGCAGTAATCTTTCATAAGAAATCATAGAAATGTTTCTAATATTTGGAGCAGCTTATCTGTCAGGATTCTGAGTGTACCAATAGGCCTCAATGGCGCTGTCCAGCCTGGCCTGAAACTTTTGTCTGCATCCTCGGCCCATGGGCAGAAGAGCTCCATCTAAACTCAAGCCCTGTTCTTCCTTCCTCCCATAGGCACAGCTGACCCGAGGATAGACTCTGGACCATGCTGCAGCTTTGTTTCTGCTTGTGTCTCCTGCATGGGCCTGGTTCAGGTTTTGCCTGTCCATGAACCTGCTCTCAGCACTCTGCTCAGCCAGGCCAGGCGCTGTGGGACTGCACTGTGCTCACTGTCGGTGGCCTCCACCACACTTGGATTCTGCCTTTTCCTCCCCTGCGGCACTGCCTTGCTCTGCTTGCCTCTTGTGTTTCTTTTTGAAGAAGGAAGAGCCTTCCCTGGCAGAGCAGGCCCTGGTGTGCTGCCCTGTGTGTGCGCCTTGCCTTCGGGGCTGCTCCATACTGCTCTGGGTGCACCAGCGGCCCCAGAGCACCCCGCTCACCCTGGGCCCTGCTTCTGGCCAGGACAGAGCTCGTTTTTGCAGGAAGGGGCATGCCTGGGACCCACCTGGAGGTGGTTCAGTGCCATTAGCGGAGGTGGGGAGCAGGCGGTCTCCTCTGGCTGAGTCCACAGGCGGAGCGCGGGCAGTGCCCTCTCGGAGTCGGGGCAGCAGCCGGGCAGTGCCCGCTCTGAGGCAGAAGGAATGTTCTGGTGGCACCAGTTCCAGGCTGGATGGAGTGGTCAGGGCAGCGCAGCTGAGGTCAGGTCAGGCTCTGCACTCTCTTCTGTATGCTTTTGTTACTAATACTGTTACTATTCCTTTTCTTATCTCGTTGCTGTTTCCAGTAAACTGTCCTTACCTCAACTAACCTGTTTCCATCTGATCTTCACAATTGTGCTTCTAATTCCCCTCTCCAGCCCGATGCGGAGAGGGGAGGGAGCAAAAACACAACACATGGCTGGGAGAGTCTCAGTGGGAGCGGTGAGTTGGAGAGTAGCATTCCTAAGCCAGGACACCCTGGCTGGGCACTGTGGGATGGGAGCTCAGGCCGGGGCTGAAGGCCCCAGGCAGGTTCTGGTGTGCCAGGGCAGGGCTGGGGACCCTCGAGGCACACCAGTGACCCTGCTGATATTTATCTCCATGACAAGTGTTTTGGAGTCTATGCAGGAGAAGTTTGTCTGTCCAAAGTCTGCTGCCAATGAAAATGTGAGACAATGAGACTTTTTTTCTTGTCCATGAGAACCAGCAACATCTCTTAATGGCCATACCTGTGTCCTGCCTTGTGGGTTTCTACAACCATTTTCCCGTTTTAGCCTAAAATGTTTTCAGTTAACAGATAAGATCAGGATGGAGACCAAAACACTGCAGGGGAAAAGTAACTAAACTGTTCACTTCTGATATCATTCTCTGTGGCTCCTGTTAATCAGACAGTGGAAAAAGAGCAGAGTAATTGGGACTGATGGACTGCAGATACAGGAAAAGGACATATTCAGGATACATACATTGTTTTTCCACTGTGTTTTATCACCAGACTGCTTCATTAGAAAGCCAAAATTAGCTGTCACTATCAGAATTAATGGTGGTGATTTGAAACATAAAAATATTTTAAATTTGACTGATCAATAGTATCCTCTGGTTAAAAGAAACATTGTAAAAAAAATGCCAGTGGAGCTTTTGTTTTCCAAAACAATTTTAAATTCTTTTAGTAACTCCATATGCCCTAAAATAGAAAGGTTTCACCTCCTTTTCTTAAGAAAATTTTTGAATTACTAATATTTTTATTTTCAATTTTATATTATATAATGTGTACATTTACAAGAAATGCAATTACAAATACTAGGCAATTACAAACACAGTGCAATTACAAATGCAAAATTTGCATCCTTTGCCATGATCCAGTTACACACAAGCTCACCTTTTCCTCTGCCAGGTGACCCACATCTCCATCACTCTTGGACAGTGTCAGCATCCAGAAGCTTCATGGAACTTGCTGCAATTCTGAACTCAGAGCTAGTTCTTAGCTCCAGTCCGTTCCCCTCACAGCTTTATCAACACAGTGCAATACACACCACGATAACTTACAATTGCTGAGGGCTAATTAAATAATTAAAAGGCATTGATATTTCTAATGAAAGACTAGATTATTTTCTTCTTTTCCTATCAATAGGTTATTTCTTGAACAGGAAGGAATATGGCCATGATAGGTAGATATCATACCCCTACTGGTTAGAAAAGTTTACATCTTGCTTATTTCTCAGCAAAGGATTTCTCAGTAAAAGCCTCTCATTTGCAAAATAGCAAGCAATGCTTTACATTTGCTTCACGGGGAGAAAAGGTGCAGAGCTATTTATTCTGCTGATTTGAGTCATATTATAACTGAGTATGAAAGGGCTGGGCTCTAATTTTTTTTTTTTAAACAATGAGCAATGGATTAGAAGCTTGCTTAGCTATTCTTCATTCATTAACACTATAACTGTCGAATACTCTGTGCTTAACAAAATCCGATAATTGCAGATAGCATTAGTTCTGCATCTTTGGAGAACAGCCAGCACAGATTCTAATGAAATAAGCCGACCATGCATCGAGGGATTTAGGAAGTACTGCTATGCTGCCTATAATGACATTTTATTACTGATTAAATAATCTCTGAATCTGACTGTTCTGCAGTATTCTGCAACCTTACAGTAGCTAGATTCAAATACTTTATGAAAAAAGAATAATGTGATTCTCAGTGGGTCTAATCTTTCATAAATAGAGTCAAGTTGTTCAAAACCAGAAGCTCATTAGCTAGCTCATTGCAAATTGTATTAATGCTGGAATCAAGCTGTATGTGCAGAGAGGTTTTGAAAGCCTGCTTATAAAGTAAATACATTCAGGCATATGCATTTTGAAAATTAGTATATTCATTCAGTAATATGAACAGTGTTTCATGTTCATGCTTCGTAGTCTGGTGATTTTTTTTAAGGTTTCTGATTGGAGTTCTAGGCTGCAATCTCGTCCTCCTTATAAGCCTGACTTCCATTATATCTCTGAACCACTACAACTACCACAGTTTTTCTGCTCTTTGTCCCAGCTTTTACTCACAGTATTGTCAAATCAAGCAGCTCAGTAATTACAAAAGAGGATGCCAGTCACAGACTTTTCTGTAAAACAACACAGATTTACCTCTGTTCTACAGAGCCTATAGCAGGCCAGCATCCATCCAGCTGCTGCAGATTCCTCCATTCAAGAAACGCAGTTCTATAAATTAATAATAAAAAAAGAACTGCAGGAAAATGTAAATGTCAGTATCACTAAAAAAATAATTATTCAAATAAAATTTATTAATTCAGCTAAAAAATTAGTCTTGCTATCATTTGGGCTCATGCACTACTGTGCTAAAGTATGAGATATTTTCAGCAGCATAGATCTCAAGAACAGCATATATTTTACTCCAGGGGAAATACAGTCCATGGTATTAGTGTTACATTTCAATTTACTAACAGTTCCTTTGGCTTCCATGAGATCTTTCATTTTGAAAGTGTCTTTGTTAGACCAGGAACTGTGTTGAAAGGCCTCGTGTGCACATGGGGTAAAATGTTCAGAGGTTCTTGCAAATAAACTGGTGCAGGACTTGACAGGACATATTCTTTGACTTTTTAAATAAATTCTTTTATACACTCAAATGTTATATTTGTCCTGGCTTGGGACAGTTTTTGGGAGGAAACCTGGGACAACATCGTTTTAGGGATGTAGTGAAAAATATTTGAGTTTTGGTGACTCTGACTGGTTTGTAAATCTTGATGCCGATGAAATGCAATCTATCATCAGGAAAGACAGTATTATTTAAAATATTTTGGAGGAATTTTACTGTATTCACTGCAGACTCTTTCTTAACCATAACTACAATTTTCTGGGACCTCTTGTCATATTTATGGTTCATACCATGAGTGAATATGGTTTGTATTTAACAGTTATGATGAATTGTTTTTATGCATCAGAGCAAAACTTGATATTTTATAGCTGCTTTGAATTTGAACCATGAAATATTCATTACATTTTCACAACAAAAACTTCTTCCAACAAATCACTCACTCAGTTCATTTTATATACTAATTTCATGTAGGTCTAGAATACAAATTCTGTGCAGAAGAAGGAGCATTACCACAACAGGCAGCTGGTTACCAAACATTTGGAATCATGAGTATTTGAAGAAATAATGTGACTTCAATTATTTTTTCTTTGTAGGCTGGGGTGGAGTCAATTCTTTGTTTGGGAAACACTGCTCAGACCCCATAAGTTCGCGGTATTTTTGTAAGCAGAAATGAACACTCCCTCCTCTGACGTGTGTCACTGTCTCTATCTACGGAAAGCTGATATGACCCCCATGACAAGTTTTCACTGACAGTATTTGGCCAGCAGGTTGAGGGACATGATTCCCACCCTCCACTCTGCCCTTGTGAGACCCCGCCTGGAGTCCTCCATCCACCTCCAGGGTCCTCATCCCAGGAAAGATGGGGATCTCTTGGAGCAGGTCCAGAGGAGAGGGACAAAGAGGATCACAGGGCTGGAGCACCTGTCCAGTGAAGACAGGATGAGAGTTGGATTTGTTCAGCCTGGAGAAGAGAAGGCTTCAGGGAGACCTCACTGAAGCCTGACAGTACTTAAAGGGCACTTAGAAAAGGAGGGAGAGTGACTTTTTATGTAAGCAGAGAGTAATAGGACAAGAGGAACAATTTTTAAACTAAAAGAGAAGGTATTTCAGCTAGGTGTTAGGAAGAAATTCTTTGCTCATAGGGTGGTAAGGCACTGGAACAACTTGTCCAAAGAAATTGTGATTGCTCCAACTCTGGAAGTGTTCAAGACTAGGTTGAACAGGGCCCTGAACATCCCTGCCCAGGGGTTCTGATTTGGAACTCCATAGTCTTTAAAGTCCCTCTTGACCCAAGCTATTCTATGATTCTACGGATCTGTGATATTAGCTTCAGCTCTATTTAAAATACATATTTGTTTTACAATACCTGAACATCTCTGGTTTAACTTTTATGTACCTATTTTTCATAGCAAGATGGATTATCATAGAACGTAGTCTCATATGAAAATGTGAATAAATAGTTTGCATGGTTTTATTCCAACCTCTGAAAATCCAGAATTGAACACTTTAATACAAGTAGTCCTCAACAATTGATGGGAAGCTGCTGACTTTTTTTGTATCCATCCAGCCCAGGTTAGCAATGCTGGAGTCAGAGGGAATATCACACCTTCCTGCTTCAGAGTTTGACCACTGGTGATGGCCAGCCTAGACAAAGAATCAAGGAAGTCATCCACATTCCCAACAGCTGGCCACCATTTTAGTTTGGCCATTGGCTTTGGTGTCTGGAAAGGAAGTGCAGAAAACCTATACTAAGTTTGTCACAATTCAATCACCAGATTTTGTTTTCATTGAGCATGATGATAGTTCAAGTCTTAGTGAGACCAGCTGTGTCACCAATATTTTTATTGGTAGCAGGTCTTTAGGAATTTTGAAACTTTGGTCAAGGTTCCTCCCCAGAAACCTGCATGGATCAGTGACTGATACAAGAAAATTGCTGCCATTCAGGAAGCTGGTTCAATGGGAAAATTTAAGATTTGTACAAGATAACAGTCACAGCTCCTAGATACTATTCTGTCAGAGGACTAGCATTTCATATTAATTAAAATTTCTAAATTTTATAAATAAAAAATTTTCCACATTTTAAGACAGATAGTGAAAGATAAAATCATCTGTTCAAATTCAAAATGAGCCCAGTGTCTGTTTCCCTTCCAAAGCAAACAAAAAAAATGGCTTAGCTTTATGGAGTTTCATTTAAATTTTAAAGAATTTTCTAAATTAATTCCAGGCAAATATTGTGATGAAAGTAATTTTCATTAATAATCTGAACTTTCTAGAAAAAGATCAGAATCAAACTAATCTATTTCAACATTTTCTTCAGACTTTTTTCTGGTATGGTTTGGAAATTCCAAATGGGTAAGTTGTTCCAATCATCTTAAAATCTGTACAGTTTTTTAAAATGTTATCATGACTTTTGAAAATATGCTTCTGAAAAAATTCTTTGCTATGATGAATAAAATGTAGCTTGAAATTCATTTTTGCTTGATTTTAGTTATGTGATATCTCTTTTTAAAATCAATTCAAATGAGGAGTCTGAAAACTTTTTAGCATAGGACTCCAACTTTTCTCCAAAGTCCGTATAACCAGACTATTCTGTGGGTATATTAAGAATGTAAACAAAGTAAAAAAAAAAAATAAAAATAAAAAAGTAAACCAGGATACATTAATTTAATTTCTGTGATGCAAATGTTTTAAAATCCAAATTTTCAAGACATTAAAATAACTGTGCCAAAATCTATGTGTTTGATAGATACGCTGAAGACAGACCCTGACCAATGTGCCTGTAAGCAAATCCTTAAAAGACCAACATTAGTATCAGATCCAGACAAATAAGTGATTTGAGCCACAAGATGCCAGAGGACGAGAGAATGGAGAATTACCACTGTGGACTGAAAAGGCAAAGGAAGTGCTAAGAAAAATAAATACAAGTTTGTTATTTAAGCCAATAAAATAAGGGGAAGAGGTTACATAAAAGAAATTAAACAAATTCTGAATCATAAACACAGAGATAAAACTGGAAATTCCATCATTAGACAATAGAATATGCAAGAACACAAACCTTAATCTCTGCTGTTTCTTCTGTATAAACAAATCTGCTGGTTGCTAGCATTATTGCTGAAAACAGATCTCATCAAATTGTACACAGAGAATAATTTCATATTTTGGAAATACAGCTATTATTTTACTATACCTCCTTGTCAGTGAAACCTAAATTTAAGTCTAGATTGAAAACAGTCAAAGACACAGTTTCTTATTAAGTAGTCAACAACCTGAAGGCACTGCTTTCTTTAAAGGCTTAAATAAAAAAAATTAAAAAAAAAAGTAAATAGGGAAAGGGGTCCAGAAGGCAGCATCTAATGTAATTTAAAACTGGAATTACATCAGCAGTTTCAAACAGATGGCAGAATGTAGAGATAAATGTGTTAGCTCTTTTAGCTTATTTGGTCTCTCCATTGTTTGCATCATTAAAACATGCAATAGTTTACAATTTAAAAATATACTGTGTATTAGACACTGGAAAAATGGACATGCACCTACTGAGTGGAAGGAGGTAGGATTGAATTAATTTGCCATACTTTAATGTATAGTATCTGGGATGCTTTAGGCAAGTCTGCAAATAGGTTTCCTAGGAAATGAGATGAACAAAAATATAATGACCTTGAAATTATAACCCCAAATGTCCCAAGTATTTAGCAACCTAGCTCAGAAGTGGTAATTACATAAAAAATACAAAAGATCCTTAATTGCTTCAGTTATAGTGTATCTAGGCAGGTCAGTTACTGTACACAGCTGCAAAAAATGGTACGTGATTAATAGGGGGTTGCTTATGATAGCACTAACTAGCTAGTGTGTAGTGCAAAACACTCATTTCTTTTCCAATTAAAGGAAAAAAATCTGGTTTTGATTAGGCTCTTCAGAAGGTCTAAGTCTGTAGCAGCAAAATACTCCACTCTCACATTGTTAAATGTTTTAGTCAAGGACTAAGCAGCATATATTCATGAAAAACAGAAAGGTTTATATAAACATTGGGGTGAAAATGCTGCAAATATCAAAGTAAGACACTTCAGACCATCTTTGTTATTCTAGTTCATTGGCTGTAAAATTACAAGGTAAACCACTTCAAATAAATAAGACTGATACAGGTGCATCTCCAGAGCTGAAATCAGGCATCAACTTTTCCTGTGATTCATTAAACTGCAATTAATCAGTCTTTCCACGTAGCTCTAAACCTATTCCACAAAAGTTTGAAGAAGGAAACATTAAAAAAAAAATCACATAAAAGAACTTACAACACTTCCATATAGTACTGAGGTTCCAAGGAGTCCAGGAGAAACACTGAATTGGATGGAGAGCTCTCCAGATTTGTGAAGGTATCATTCATGGTTCACCAGCCAACAGGCTGAGAAAAATGCGTGGTCCTGATCTTTGGAGCATTGTTTCAAAAACCTGCCCTGCAAATGAGTTACTACAATGGTCCCTGCTCAGATCAGAGTGTGCACATATTGGAAGTATGACTTGGTCCACTGGAATTCCAGAGGCTGACTGTGCCTTGGTCATGCTCTTGGGATATCCATAGGCTCTGCTGTGCTCCATCAGCATGGAATGTTGGAATGGCTCTATCAGCATTTGAGGAGGGGAAGGAACCAGGAATCAGGGGAGGGGGTACAAATGGCAATCATCAGAGGGGATGAAATCCATAGAATTTGTGGGTTTCCTCTTGTGTCTAAGGAGTGGTATGAAACTTAGCACTGATAAGTCATAATTCCTGAGGGGTAACACTCAACACTTCAGAGGGGTGGATAGAGAAGTTTGCTCAGGCATTTATTAGAGACTCATCTTGTAGATCTCTCCATATCCTGGCAAACTTGATTCATGTGTCTGAGGTCACCACAGCTGCTAGACAGTGATGATTTTTTTTAGGCAGCGGAAGTTTAAGATCCGGGAAACACAAAAGATTATCCAATACATATTGTTGTGGGAAATGGGTTTTTTAAATTGTTCTCCAAGTCTTGGTCATGCCCATAGCTTTCTCTTCTCTCGAGAAAAAAATGTTAACAGCTACTTTTCTGGTTTCTACTGAGCATACATACATGTCTTCAGTCAGTGAATTTAAATCCTGCCTAATCTACAGTTTTCAGAGAAAGTAACAGACAGATTTAAAAGCCCTTAAAACAACTGCATTATTCCCTGGCAGAGGAATAGATCTACAGACAAAACAGAATCCTTTTGTGCCATGGTTTGCCCATTAAATTATTCTGCATATTGAACATGATCAGAAAATATAGTGTTAGATCAAGCATTGTGAAAATAAACCTGTGAAGAAATTTTCAGAAATTAATACAGACCTGCATTCTGCTTTGCTTTTCTCTGGTATCACAGAAAGTGATAAAGGGAGATTTGGGATGCAGAGAAGTAAGGCAGCTTTAGATACTCTCTCCTGGGAGAAATCCTGAATTATCCTACCAGGGAATCCCTCTCGAAGTCTCACTGAAGCCATCTGTGGCAAGCTGCTTCCACTACCCTTAAAAGTCACACCTTGCCAATCTCTGCGGCCACTTGACTCTGGTAAAGGTTCATTCTGTGCTCTCATCTTTTTCCTGCGCAAGTCTTAGACATGAGAACAAGCTAAACTCTCCAGCAGATTTTTAATTTGGTACTCTATAGTTTCAACTTTGGCATCTCACTAAACAGACAAAAAATATTGAGAGAAAGCAGAATTTCCTTCAAACAAGTCAAAGTCGCACTGAATAGACTAGTTTCTTTAAGGGGTCTGATTTCACAAGTTCAGATTGTGTGTGAATAATGATTTGCAAGTGATGTTTTTCTTATATCATTCCTACTAAAGATTTCCACTCACCAGATCAAAAATAAAATTTTCAGTTTTTAGAACTGAAATGCAGAGCAGAGCGGGTACCCCCCTAGAGAAATTTGCACAAAAACAATATTAACTGCAAGGCAGGTCAAATGTTCACTGACACATCTTGACAATGCCCCTTTTCTTTACATTGACTCTATTTGATTAAACTGATTGAAATGCACTTCATACTTGTGCTTTGTCAGTCTATATTTTGGGCTTCATGAACAAAATGATACTAGATTGACTTACCCAGATACTTCACAAAGCTTGTCATGTTGAATTAATTAATGTTGCTTGTATAGCGTGAGAATATGGAGATTCATCTTTTCAATTCTGTATTTGCTTTGCCACCAAATAAGGGGATGATAAAACATTACCTTGGTAGTTAATAGAAATTTTAAATGTCTTCATTGCTTTAGAAACCTACAATATTACAATAATTGTCGCACACATTATGTAACATTAGTTACGTAAACCCAGAGATAATAGAGTAGTAACCAAGAGTAGTAGTGAATAAAACTAACTATGCTTTCTCTTTTTTTTCTTCTTTTTGGGTAATGGGTGGTACAGAATCATATATACAATTGCTCTTTAGAAAACTGAACATAGAAAATTTTGCTAATCTCCAAAATCTTGGGAGGACAGTTTGTACTGCAGTCTGGTAAATTGATAGTGAAGTCAGTAGAATGGTATTAACTTTGTTTACAACACAGTAGTGATTCCCCCATCTCACTTATAGTATCCATTTGGGGTTTTGTAGGCTTTTTTATGATATCTTGACCCCTTGCTGTGAAACCCCTATGCCTTAATAATGCTGCAGTCCACTTTAGTGCATTTCTTTTTGCATTAAATAAAACAAGAAAGCAGTGTAAAACATTAAAGATGTCAATGAGTTTTACAAATTCAATTAGAGCAAATTATGTGAATACATTGTATTTTTAAGTGAGAAGATGAACAAAACATTTGAAAATGTGATTGTCATTCATATGTAAGATGGTTGAATAGAATAGTCTGTCCGGAATCTGTTATTGCTTGTTTTTTTCGAAACCTCCTTTTACCTTTTATTCCTTAGTCATGATAATCTAGAGCTGGGATTTCAAGGCAGTGTAGGAAAGGTTGCTTCTAATTGAGCTGACCATCTGAAGAGGAAGGAGTCAGCTTGGGGTGCCATCAGCTACAGAAGCATCCATGCCATAATTACACTGGATGTCTGTGCCACATTTTATTTAGCAGGAGAGATCAGGGAAGAGGAAGGAAGGAAGGAAGGAAGGAAGGAAGGAAGGAAGGAAGGAAGGAAGGAAGGAAGGAAGGAAGGAAGGAAGGAAGGAAGGAAGGAAGGAAGGAAGGAAGGAAGGAAGGAAGGAAGGAAGGAAGGAAGGAAGGAAGGAAGGAAGGAAATATCAAAGGAGATGGGTATATGTAACAGACTGCAGAAAGAGTGAAGTTTTCAACTTAGCAGCCACAACTGAAAAAATGGACCTTTTCAGGCAGCCTCATAGTATGAAACTTAGATTACAGGTTGGAGCCAATAAGTCCAAGGAAGAATATGACAAATAAAGTACAGCTGCACATTGTATTTGTAATAACACAGCTTAATTAGAAAGTGATTAGAAAGCATAATGGTTATCAAATGATGCTTATGCCGGAGATGCATTGCAACTCAGCTGCAAGTGCTATGAGACCCTTTGCTTCCGCACAAAAGCTAGATGAGATTCCTCTGTTACAGGCAAGCTGCCAGTTATTATTTTTTACTGTGGTAAAATGCTGAAAATTTCAACATTGATAACTTCCTTACTGTTTAGTGCATAAAATTATTCTGCTTTTATATATAGCATTGTATAAATCTGTTTGCTGCGGCCCATGACTAATATTTCCACTTGAGCGCTTTCCAAGTAAGTTTTTTGAAACACTTTCTTCTTTATACTGGGTCTTTGGGATTACTTGACTGCTGACCTCTTTGGTCCAACACCTGAAAACACTTACTAACTCATAACTCCTGACTGAGATGGAATACAACTTTTGTAATATATGCAGTATTGACTTACATATCTCTAATGACAGGAGCAAGGTTCATGTCTAGGTAAGTAGTTTCCAGGGGTCAACCAGCCACACCAAGAAGTAGGCACATAATTTCTAGCTTGATCTATCTGCATTTACTTCCCAGAAATAGAAGTCTCATTTCTGCCATTTTCTTTAGTGTTCAACAGCACTTTTCTGGCATGACTCTTCTTTTAAGCTCTTTCTTAATAGCATATTGCATCCATCACACTTACATAGGTTTTTCAGACTTTTTACTCTCTTCTGAACCCTTTCCTAATGACAGGACTAGATAGGATTTTAGTGGCAGTTTCTTCAAGGCAGTATCACCTTCTATTTCTACTTGACAGCGCTGCTTTTTACAGAGCATGCTCTGGCACTCTTAGCCAGAGACCACAGAAGTTCACATTAGCCTCTTTACTCATTTACATTTGAGTATCCCCTCAGAGTCACCACTTTCCAGATCATCCCTTGTGCAAATATGTGGAGGCTACTCTATTTCTGCATCTGAGCAGACACAGCCCAGACATCCATATTGTTATAACTGCTATAATAACTGGTCAGTCCTTGCTCTATTATTACCTTCTAATCTGTATCTGCAAAATGGATTTACACCACACTCACATTTTTGTCCAGATGAATACACTGCAACTACTCAAGACAGCAAATGTTTCACTGTTGTGAGTGCCCCCTGATGATTTTGATTACCCATTGGCAGGATTTGGATGAAAACAACAGCAGCGATGCAGCCTGTGCAGGTGTTGGGAGAAACAAACTATATTTGCCTTAGTCCAGAGGGTCCTTTGCAGGAGCACTTGTGTCCATCTATTCTTCTGATGGCTGCTAAGTAGCACTCACATGTTTCACACGTAATTTTTTAAGTGGACAAAGGCACTTGTTCACAAACTGAATAATTTACTATTTCCCCAATCTTTTAAATTAATCATTTAGTATTTTCCTCCATTAAAATATTTATCCTAGTTTAAAATATTTTTAAACCAGTCAAATTAAAAAACATTAGAAATGATTCCTCAACAGTCAAAATGAATGTATCATGAGTGGCTCCCATGTGTTTACAGGAACTATCCATCAGACAGCAACCTGCAGCAAACAAACAGTTCAACATATCACGAACAATATTCATTTATATGTTGCAGATGAATGTTTGTGATTGCTTCTCAAACAATAGAACAGGGGTATGTTTTGTGTAAATGAATAATTGAACCAATCTTGTGCTATCTTCAGTACAGACTTAGTTTGAAGCAACCACATTCATCTGGAGCGAGAGTACTTAATGGAATACATATCAGTGCTTCATAGGTCACTCAGCCAAAATTGTCTTCTGCTTGAATTGGTTAGTGTGTATACCACAGAGAAACAATGCCAACTACCTTCAGGTGCAATCCCTAGAAAGGTTTTGGAAGATCTGAGAATGCACACAAGTTGCAGCGAAAGCAAAATAACTGTGAAGTCATTAATGTAGTTAAAATACCATGTAGTTTTATGGTACTTCTTTTAATTTTCCAAAGCATTAAGGAAATTCCAGCTTAAAACTCTCTGTAGACAGCCTGCCTGTCTGTGAAAGGGTGAGAGAGATAATATTGTGGATTTGACTTTCCACTCTCTATTAAAAGTGAAGACTATAAACAGTAAGTATAACATTATGTACCCTGGCAACTGGAGGCACTAGAAAGATGCAGAGCAAGAAACCCATCAAGGAATATAAGGTCAACTTGAGGGAATCCCATGGGTGTAGCTGGACCTCCCCTATCTAGTCCTATCAGGATTTCACACCTTCCTCTCCCATCCCTGACCATGAATACTAAAACCACTGGGAAAAATATTTGGTGTCAAAAATGGTTAGCAACTAAACACAGCAGAAACAGCTATTCAATATCATATGTGAATCAATTGGATCATATTGTAAACAAACTTGAGAAGTTTGCAGATTTTGTTTGTCTTCACTGTGTAATATGAACAAAAGCTCATGCATCACAAGCAAATCACTAGGATACTTGCCTACAGCTTCATGCATCAGATAAACAATTGCTTTGGCATTTTCAAAGGAACTTAACTGGTTGCCATGCCTCTTCAGTGTATCTGTATTAAAAATATACTTATCTATATTTATAATGTGTTAAATACTTTCGTATTTTGTGTTACATTTAGATCTTTTTTCTGTGATATTGCCAATGTCAGAGAAGGATGGATTTCAGTAAAGTGTCTGGTGCTCTTGGATGCAGATAAAATATATGTTACTGAAAATGAAACTTCAGATTTGTTTCATGAAGACAAGATGCATTTCAGTTTTAAATCTTAATGTTGATGCTATAGCAAAAATGGATTATTTTTCCTCCAGTTTCAGAAAAGACCAATTAATAAAGTGGTCAGTCTCCTTGCTCAGCTAACAGAGCAAAGAGAGAGGGATCCTTTAGGAACATTGATACGTCAAGAGGAGTTTATGTATGGAATTTACATTTTTAAAAAGAGACATATTTTACTCTGTAGAAAATCATATTTCACTGCAGAAAATAACAGTTGGTTTCTGTGCAGTTGCCTTGAAACTTGCTTATTTCTCATTATCTTCAAAGAAGATGAATATGTATATCTGAGGAAATATTTTGGCCTTCAGAGAAAGAAAGAGGGAGCATTTGGATTTTAGTGTCTACATAACTCCAACTTTTCTTGGTACAGTGAAATCTACTGTGACTCTTGAGAGAAGTTGGCTTTTCTCACGCTGAATACACAGTCCCAAAAGAGACTTTCATCTGGTGCTTGGTGTATGACTGAAATCATGGAATCAAAAGACTTTGCTCTCTAGAATGTTGTCTGGTGGGTGGCAAAGTAGAAGAGAGGTGCTTTATCTTCAGCTTGTGTTTTTCTGCAGTTTGTTTTTATTAATGTTCTGAGCTAACAAACTCCTTTCTGGTCATGTGTCAATCCTGCCTCTTCAGAGGGCTGTGATGGGTCTTAAGCTTTCCAGTCTACTAAGGTAGGAAAGATGAAAAAGATAAAAATGTTATTTCTCAAGAACACTCTCTCAAGTCCTCTGTTGACACTCAGCAGAAGATTCCCCGTAGCAAGTGCTGCCTTCTTTACTCCTGTCTACTTTTCCAGTTAAAGCGATATTGCATTTAAACTCCTGCTTCACTTCTCAGCTAAGCCTGCACCTGTGTATCAGCAATAAGTATATTAAAAAGAACAGGCAAATGTGTTGACTCTCTTCTCTTCGACATTTCTTTTTCAAACCTCTCTTGATAGTTTCCTCCCAGAAAGAGAGTGAGGAGTGTGTGCAAACACTTGTTCTCCACATCAAGCCTGAATGAACAATTTCTCTGCTATTCTGAGTTTCTGGTGAACTGAAAATTACCAGCTGTACTGAATTGTGACAAACATTGTGTATATGTGCCTGTGTGTCTGTGTGTCTGTGGAAGAAAATATATAAACCGAAACTATCATATCTAATGTCAGCAAAATAGGTTTCACATTTATGACCTAATCTAGCATTTTAATTACACGAAATACAAATACAGCCTTAATTTCTAACTAAAGCTTATTTCTTCAAGCCCTTACAGAAGCATATATAGAGCATATGTAGAACAAAAATTCTCTAATGCCTTTTCTGGTTGAGACATAGTCAACAAATAGGACATCAACCACATAAATGCAGCCATCATTGCACAAATTTGAAAAAGAAAATGAGATTGCACTAGGGAAGAAGACAGGTATTTTAGAGGTATGCAGCTTCCATTTCATACTTCAGGATGGCTGCTCCATATCCAGATATACTTAGAGCTGATCAATATCAAGCTGATTTGCAATGACAGTAGAAACTCATTGAACTGCAGTAACACATTTGCCACCCTTTGATGTCTATAATTTTAACATTAACATGGTAACAATCTAAGCTTTCTGTGTGTGTGTGCCATGTCAAAGTAAACCACAGTAGCTATATAAAAAGTGTGGTCATAACCCAGCTAGCTAAATTCTTGCTTCAATAGAAATTGACTTCAATAGCTGTCTACAGAGTCTGCCAGAATACTGTCGGCCAACTCATAACTATGTGTGCCTTTTAGGGTCATGGCTTTAAAAAGGACAACAGAATTGCTAAAATCCATCATTTCAGCTGGAACCCTCTCCATCCCTGATGAATTATAGTCACATCTAACAGGAAGAGAATAGACAAAAGCCATCTGCATAGAACACACCTAGGAGAAAGTAAATAATGCTTCCAGGCCCTGAATGGGGGCACTTCATGTTGGCAAAATTGGGCTACCCAGAGTGAGATGCACAGTTGCATCCTGAAAATAACAGTTTTTAAAACACTTTCTATGAATTGCACTTACCTGAGAACCTGGGAGACAGAAACTCTTCCTGGATATTCAGTTAACTGAAACCCATACCTGATTTTCTCAAAGGACACTGTAAATGTGCCACTTTTCTGAACATGATGGTCTGGCCAATTTGTTCCCTTGACATGACTGCTCTGGCAGAAGGCCTATTCACAGAGGCTTTTCAGTCAAATATGGTCCCTCATGCACTAAATTTTTCAGTTCTGAGCAGGGATACATGCAAGAACAGCAGACTTCAAAAGTCAAAGACATAACTGTAATTTTGTCATAATCATGACTATATCATCACTACATCTGCACAGAAAAGCTCTACACTGTAAATGCAGCAATGCCACTACACATGACAGGTGATCTGTGCTATTCAGGCACAGCAGAATTATAGTGAGACTGTGGAAACCCCTCCAATGTTTAGGTGTGGAAACTGGTGGGGTTTATTTTACCCAACAGAGCTGGCAGGGACGCAGATCAACAGTATGCTTACAGGTCCAGCAGATAGCAGGAGAGATGGCAGGCCACAGAGTCCATTCTGGTGGATTTAAGGGGTACAGTCTTTGGGTCTCTTTCATGGACTCAGGATTATGGGTTAGAAGGAGGTCACTGATGAACTAAAAAATGAGACAACCTCTGATTGCTCCCACTGTCACTGCTGCTTGTTCTGCTTTGAGTATTTGCCACATCCACGCTTGCATGAAGATTTGCATGCAATGTCTGTGTGTCCAGAATTACCCTTATTCAGATGGCATAAAGAGACAGTGCTCTGAACTGGCAAGATGAGGGAGAAGCACTAGAGACCTGCACTTTGTGCAGAATGGATAAAGTGAGACAAACTTAAGTTGATGTAAGTTGTAAAAGGAAAGATAAAAAAAGATCCAGTAGGAGCAGAAAGTAAAGGAATAACAAGAGATTGGGCACAGAAAAGAAGGACCAGAGTGGGCAAAGAGAAGCAGCTGTAAAGGAAGTAAAACAAGATGAAAACACCTTGGGAGATTGAAATACCCAGCTCCAAAGATCTGGGCTGTGACTGAACATGAGCTCATTTCACAGGAAACTCCAACAGCAGGGAAGTCTGCGTGCCCACGTGCAAGGGGAATAGTGGCAACAGTGAGGTCAGTGGTGGCACTAACTTTACTCACCATTTGGGAGGTGGGAGATGGCACAGGGTGAGGCGATGCAAACAGCTTCAGCAGAACATTTCCAGGAGAAGAGAAAGTGACTGGTAGAAAACTCCCTTGTCTGTCTGTCACACATGAAAATCAATGAACCTCTCTGCAGCTCTGTCCTGGTCTTTTCAGTGAAAGAATCCTGCTAGCTTTCTCATAATGGAAGGAATAACTATAAAGGGGATCAACTTCAGAGGAACATAAACACACACCAAAAGTCTGTCTCTTTAATGATATACCCTCCATACTTCACTGGCAGGCTTTCTGCTGATCTAATACCTGTTAATCCTATTTCTAATTAGGGCTATAGCTCACCAGAGGCTGTTTTATACTTAATTTGTTGGGCTTTTATTATATGGCTCAACAGTCAGCCAACCACTGTATGCATCATGTGATCCTGGTTGAGATCTTTCAGGCATTACTGCACACTGAGGCCCTTGGAGAGAACGTGCCACTACAATTTGTGAGTCACGCGTTCTTGCTCTGCCTAGGTCTTGTCATGTGTGTGCTTGTCAGGATTCATCTCCATCTCCATTACCCCCGGGGCAGAAGTCATAGTTTGTTTCTGCTCACTTGTCTGATTTTTAGCAGATCGTATTCCCATCTTCAGAACCTTAAGCAAGTGCCATCTTTGTAGAATTTAAGGTGGAATTCTAAGTAGTGATTTAATTCAACTGAAACCCATCTTCTAATTGACAGGAAATATCCTCAGTTCAACCATTTTCCAAGGTTGATGAAGACTGCTATACAAAGAAAAATAATTAAATTAAAAGCATTCTTAACTGTTCCCAAAATGAAAACTAATTTTCTTAAGTGTTTTCCTTGCAATTCTGTCATTTTTAAAATACTTTCTTATAAGAGTTTGAAATGAAGATCTGAGGCAAATTTTAATTGTTTGAAACACATATCTGAGAGACACATCTTTATTTATCAATTTTAGCCGGAAAGTATTGCAACCAAACTAGGCACCAGTTAAAGAATTAGCTGCGAAATAACAAGGAAAAACATAAGAGATCACAGACATGCAAAGTCCATGGGGCTTTATTGACCAGAACAGAATATAGGCCAATGAAGAAACACTTTATTAAGCCACTGGAAGCCAGCTCAGGGGACTGACCAAACTTTGTTTTGCCTCTAGATTGTCAGCTGCCAGGTAAACAAGAGTATTAGGACATCATTGACTCCAAATTGGTGAGCAAAAAGGTCACCAACAGCTGTTAAATAGTAAACCTCATCCTCCCTCTCTGTGGGTGCCAAGAAGAACGACACTTAAAAGTTTTTCAGTCGCACACCGAGAGTGATGGTAGCATTTGTTATGTCATCCTAAAACAAGACATCGGTTCCAGAGAACCACTGTCCTTCTTATCTGAATCCACAAAGGGCTTAACAGTCACACAAGCAATTCCCACAATTGGGAATTGCGCATCTTACATTAACAGTGTAGCAGAACTTCTTGATTATCTCAAGAGAGCAGCAAATAACCTCAGAAAATTCCTTCTTTCTCCACTGTCATCTGGTAGGGTTTTACTGGAACAGATGGAGAGAACAAATCAAGATAACACTGGCTGTTCTGGAAATACTTCAGAAACAGTACAATAATAAAAAATGATAAGTAAAATAATAAAGAATTTATAAATCTATATAATCCATATATGAAGATAAATAACCAAGTCAACCCATCTAGCCATACATCTAGTAGCTTTAAAGATGTGACCTAGCTCCAGCCAGCTCAAAAGAGCCATTGGTCTGGATCTGGTTTTGTCTACAGAAGCATGGTTAGTTAGATAATCTTCTGTGGTATTTCAGTGGGAAAACTAAAGGAATCAGAGTTCCTAGACTGGGAAGTTCATGGCAAAGTGAGACAAAGAAGCTGGGCTTCTACCCACTGCGTGTGTAGCCACACAAGTCACAGCTGGCAAATCAGAAGTGTGGTCAAGTTACCCTCCGTCAGCCATGGAAGATTACTTGTTCCAGGAACAAATGATCTAGGCACAAGGTAATGTGTTATTTCTTTTCTACCCTGAAAAAGAGATGAAATGACATATATCAACCTGAAAAAGTTCTTCCTTTCCCTCCAATGGTAGAACACAAAGCCCAGCAAAACAACCAAAACTTTATCAGCAAAATCTCACAGAACTGAAGAAGCCTCAGGCTGTGAGGGGATTTTTATTAGAGATTTGATAAAATTATATTTTTCTTAATATATCTTGGCAGGCCTAGGTAGATCTCTAGAAGGGAAGACCTTGCATGGAAGAATAAAATAGAGAGGATAGATTTGCACAACACATATTGAAATCATGAATCTTGGTGTTACCCTGTGCTAGGCAGGCATAATAAACTTCTCTGAAAGACAATGAACACAAAATCATAGAATCATAAAATGGCCTGGGTTAGAATGGACATTAAATGTCACTGAGTTTCAAGGCCTCTGTCATGGGCACGGGCACCTTCCACTAGACCAGGTTGCTCAGAGCTCCATCTGGCCTTGAAAACTTCTAGGGATGGGACATTCACAACTTCTCCAGGCAACATGTTTCAGTGCCTCATCACCTTCACAGTAACAAATTTCTTCCTAAGATCTAATCTAAATCTACTCTCTTTCAGTTTGAAGCCATTTCCCCTTGTTCTATGTTCATGTAAAAGATCTTTCTCCATCTTTCTTGCAGGCTCCCTTCAGGTATTGGAAGGCTGAAATTAGGTTGCCCTAAAACATATGCATGATGATCATGTCCATCGGGAGTCTTCAGACAGAATAAGTTGGATTCTTGAGCAGTAAGTCTCTAGCCCAGGGACTGCTGGAGACAGGAAGGAAGGAAGGATACAAGGGAAGAGTCAGTCCAGAAATGGCCAGTTCCTTAACTCTTCTGCAGGCATCTGCTGCTGGCTCATCAGAGAAAAAGTGCTAGGCTGGATAGAACTTCTCCACCCACAGAGCAGCTCTTGTGCTCACTGCTCACCTGTCACTGGTATTCCTTCCTGCTTTCAACCCCATTTCCATGCAGTGCTCCCATCCCTGGACTCCTTAAGAAGGATTGCAAGCATCAAGGGACATTACTGCTGATGCAATCATCAATGACTGCTGCTGGAAATCCATGCAGAAATATGTGCTGTGCACAGGGAGGCAGACAGCAACAACACCCAGCTCTCCTTCCCTCTCTCCCTCCCTCCACCTATAATTAAAATTCAAGGACTGTAAGACCCACTATCTCCTGTCAGGATAGTTCCAGTCCTTGGGGAAGGGGTTAGCAATAACAAGCCATGCCTTAGCAGCAGTGTGCTACCCCACATGTGTAAAAACCAGTATGTGCATCTTGACATCTGATTTTAGCCAGGATTTTTTGGATGTGCAAGAATGAGGGATAAGAGCAAATCCATGTGCACAGGCTGACCAAAATAACAATGTTTTGCTTGATCTAATTTTGAGGCTAATTTGCCTCACAGAATGGACAGAGGAGAAGTCAGATTGTGGAAACACCTAAATCATTTTAACATAAGCCACAGCCTCGCATCTTTGAGGAATGAGGCTTCCTGTAGTCCCAAGCATTTTGTAGTGACATTTATATGCAAATCATCAAGTCAGGGTCAGGCCAGGTCTGACAGCAGTAGGCAGAGTCAAACACATTCTCATGATCAGCATGCAAGTCCATAGTGACAGGGCAGGTCCCGTGTCAAGCTAGGAGCAGGGGCCATGGCCAGGCGTGACTAAAACACAGTTGGAGCTGGAGCAGAACTCAGCAGAGACTGAGCTGCAGTGGAGCCTCTGAGCAGAACATGTGAGTGGAGGCCATGTGGGAGTCTGATGAGAGCAGCTAAGGCTCATTAACACACTCAGAACCCTGACACAATTTTTCTAGGACATATGCAACAGGAGAGGTGAAAAAGTACCAAGGAACTTTGGCCTGAGCCAAGGGTTACCCAGTAAAATAAGAAGCCCCAGCCCCAGTGTGGTCCATGCCACAGGAGTGTCAGACAGGCTCAGATGTTTCCTGTCTCATCGTTTTGTCGCAGAACACTAGAAAAACAAGCAAATAATGGTTACCAACAATCTGCAGTGATCATGTCCAAGAGAAGGGGCAGCCACCCAATGTGACATTTGCCTTCCTCACACCCAGAAATGCCTGTAGCAAACAAACTTTTAAGGGAGGTTAGGAGAAACATTAAAGGCTTTGAGTTGCAACTGATTTTCAGAACAATCATGGTAAAATTTAGCACAAAGTACTATATTTTTAGTGCTTTCACAATACAAGGTTTATATACAAGACTACAGATTTCTCAGATTTTGCTGTTTTCAAATTCACTCATAGGATTCTGATAATTGCTTTTTTTTTTTCAACTGAGTTTCTTCACAAGAAAACAAGTAGCCTAGTAAGCCCATGAACTAAAGCGGCCTAATTTGGACAGCTTTTGTGCTTGTGATAACTGACTTTTAAACTTTCTTTATACCTTTATTATCGACCAGAGACTGAGTCTACACAGGAGCAAAAGCCTTGCTGCAGGGCAAGATTCCATGTTACCTGCAAGGAGCATTTCCTGTGGATGATCAATCATAACAACTCCTTTCCAAGAGTTTCCCTGGCAGATAACCTGGGCAGCTATTTCTCCCTCCATAAAGATTATCACCCTTTCCTACTCTGTGCCTAATCTCATGAAGCTTCTGTGAAGAGAGTATGCAGAAGATCTCTGACCCTCTTTCAGATCTCATGGAAACTAGCCAGCAGACAAAAGAGGAAAGGAAGGAAGGAAGGAAGGAAGGAAGGAAGGAAGGAAGGAAGGAAGGAAGGAAGGAAGGAAGGAAGGAAGGAAGGAAGGAAGGAAGGAAGGAAGGAAGGAAGGAAGGAAGGAAGGAAGGAAGGAAGGAAGGAAGGAAGGAAGGAAGGAAGGAAGGAAGGAAGGAAGGAAGGAAGGAAGGATGGATTGCATATGTGCCATTTCATAGGAAAGCAAGTTAAAAAGAAAAAAATACCTATTACTAGATAATCACTGTAATTTTTACATGCTGGTTGTAAAACCTCTATTGGAAAAAGCAAAAACAGAAAAAACAGAGGTTTTAGGGGATATTTTAAAGTACTATTAAGTAAGATCCTAATATCTTATATTTTATTGAAATACATAGATCAAACTGTCTGTTTTGAATAGCTTATTCGTCATCTGTAAGGCCGTAGAACATCACAAATGTTTTGAGTCTAGCATAAGATCAGAGTGAAAGCCCATTGCAGGGATGAGAACATTACCTTAGTCTTAATACCTAAAACTACTAGAAGATAAATATTATAACTTTATTCAATTGCTCTTGCAGTAACAGAGCAAGGAGAGAGATAATAACAGGGCTACCAATTCATCATATTTGTCAAAACAGAAGAACAGACAGCTACTTTTTGAAATCTTCGTGTATCAGGGAAGATACAAGTAATTTCTTTACCTCTTATGTGTGCTATTTGCCAATAAAAGTATAATGTGAAAGATCATAATCTTTGGATGTTTCTTCAGGTTTCACCTCTAAAGTCTGCTACTTTTCTCCTTTCCTACTCCCATAACATATTATAGAAAATATGGCTGGAAGTGTTCTCCAAAATCAGCTTAATTCCTCCTTTTAAGCCACATCTAGACATAACTGAGAAATACTTGCCTAAAACAACAGCAATATCTCCCTTAATGATGGAGATTTACAGTCTTCTCAGGCAATATAATTCAGTGCTAGGGTACCCTTTCATACTTTACCCCTTGATTTGGCCATGAATCTCCTTTACTGCAGTTTAGATCCATTATCTTTTGTCTTATGCATTGTGAATGCTCTGACAACAAGCTATTACTTCCCAGCAAGCCCTTGCATACCTAAGGAATATTTCTCCTGCCTTCCTTTGGAGTTCTCTTTTTCAGACTAAATAAACCTAATTCTGCTTTTGTTTTCCTTGCTGATCACAGTTTCCAGTTATTCTTTTTAATCTCTGCAGAGTACATCCATTTGGACCACGTATTTTCTGAAGGATAGTATCCAAAATTGTATGGAACAATCCAGCTGAGACTTCCATTTATCCACATTTTGACATCTCCAGATGTTTTAGTTTGGCTTGATTTAGTCTTGTGTAAGCTCTGTCAGTGTATAAGGACATGAATATTTGGAAAAGAAATAAGGCACCAAATTAAAAACTGAAGGGTTAAAGCATATAGTACAGGAGTTTGAGAGACCCCAAACTGTGAGAAGTGAACAGAATTACAGTGATATAAAGTGTTATTATCAGGAATACCCAGAAGTTCATAGAGGAAATATACAACCTTATTTCTGCCTGATTGATGCCCTACATTACTGTAAGCATTATATATGGCCATAAGATCCTTTAGAATTCAAAGTACTCACCAGGCACTTCCTTCTTTATAACCTGAGAGCCGCGTCCTTAGAGAAGGCCATCCCCAGTGTGCTAATATTTGCAAATATTCTTCAGATGGAATCCTTCAGCGAATCCCTGAAGTTTGTTCCTCATGCTACACAAGCCAGACAAGTGTGACCTTTCCAGAAGCAGAACAATTGTGAAAGCCCCATATACTAACTTCATACATATATGACATAGTAAAGAAACTATCTCTGCAAATAAGAGGATGAAGACTGAATACCTTGATTGCTGTTTTCCAAATGTAGTTTCAGCAAGTCTCTGAAAAACTATGGGAAATTGTTTTTTCTTGATAATTGTTTTTTCTTGTCATTGATTCTCCTTCAGTACAAGTTGGGGATGATCTAGATGGAATGTGTTCCCCAGTACAGCCCTGACTCCTGAAACTTCAGTTATTTGTACTACTCTTCAACATCACTGAAAGTTGCTGCTCATGAAGAATTGCAGACAGGATTATGACCAGCCACACAAAGTGGAGCTAAAAATAAAGGGGTTTCTGTTAGCAAGAAAATTTTAGAAGGCACATGAAACTGTAGCAGTGCATTTGTGAATGGCCTGGTTTTCAAAATAATCTTAATATAGTCACCACTGGATACATCTTATTCCAGCCCAAAATCTATATTTGCAAGCCCCTTTCTATAGGCTCTGGGAAGCATATGTGATTCAAAGGTCTGTGATAACTTCATGGTACTGTGATAACTTTACGAGAGTGCTACGGCTACAGTCCCTGGAAGCCAACTCCAAGATTTGCAGGACCTTCAGTGTTGGGGAACCTTGCAGCTTCCTGAGCCTCCTTCCTCCAAAAGCCTTCAGACTTACAGTTTTGGTAAATTTCAGACTCTACTGAGGAATCCAAAATTTGGCAATATGCCTCTTGGGTCTCCCTTGAACCTGAGTGATGAATGACCTCCTTTGCCAGGAATCCAGCAACTCAGACAGAAATTCTACGGGACTCCTGTGTTACAAAGTAATGAAAAATATTTATAAAATACTCACCCTCACTAAATATTAATTGATCAAACCCTATTTAATTGAAAAACTTCAGCCTAACTTTGAAAGAGGTACATTTGCCCCCAAAAGAGGCAATACCTATCAATGCATATATAGTTGCTTTTCAGAGACTGTCTTTCCCCAGCATTCCAGTAGTAATGGAGGGGCACCGGGAAGTGAAAATGGTTCATAATTCCATTCTGCCAACAGCATAGTGGCCCTAAATTTGCTGAGTTTTCAAACATTAAAGGAAACATAGCTGTAATGAAAGTTGATATAATTGTGACTACTTTGAACTTTGTCACATTAAAATCCACTGCTGTTCAAAGTAGTGTAGTTCCATGCATGTTCCATGGTGGTTTTGAGCAAAGATAAAGAACTATTGAACTTCCAGTGCCATGTCTTCCAGTCTCTTCAAAAATCTCTTTCCATAGCAGCAGACTCTTTCCCCAGCCAAGGATTAAAACCATTAAGAGTACCTATGCTGGATATAAAACAGCCTCTGGTGAGCTATAGACCTGATTAGAAATAGAATTTACAGGTATTAGATCAGCAGAAAGCCTGCCAGTGAAGTATGGAGGGGATGTCATTAAAGAGACAGACTTTTGGTGTGGTTTATGTTCCTCTGATGTTGATCCCCTTTTTAATTACTTTTGCCACTATGAGAAAACTAGCAAGGTTCTTTCATTGAAAAGACCAGGACAGAGCTGCAGAGAGGTTCACCAATCTTCATGGGTGACAGACAGACAACAGGGGAATTTTCACTTTCTCTTCTTTCACTCTCTCTTCTTACAGTCACTTTCTCTTCTCCTGGAAATGTTCTGCTGAAGCTGTTTGCATCCCTTCACCCAGTGAAGGGATTTGCCATCTCCCACCTCCCAAATGGTGAGTAAAGTTAGTGCCACCACTGATGTCACTGTCACCAGCATTCACATGGACACACAGAATTTACTGTGAAATGAGCTACCACTCAGCCTCATCCTAGGTCTATGAAGCTGGGTATTTTTTCATTCATTTCCCTTCCTGGCAAATTAATCTACACAAATCAATCTGATTTGAATAGAAATTTGATCTACAAAACTGTAATGGTTTATATCTCTCAGCACCACAAATTTTCCCTTCCTTTTGCCTCAAATGATTTGTGAGGAGCCTCAAGGTCCAAGTGGAGTGAGACACTGAATTCTACAATTTGATTCTTGCAGATAGTAGATCTGTCTTTTTCTTTTCATTCTATCTGCTAAACTAAAGATGTAAAAGATAGAAAGTTGGATTAAGGCATTCTTCTACAAGAGAAAGCACTCAGTCATCAGCAGATAAGAAGGTGGTTTCCTACAATACTTCCCATTTAAAAGCCTATCAGACTCTTTTGACATTTTGTTACGTGAAACAGATCCTTTAACTTCTCTGTGGTTTCTGCATATGTCTTCTCCAAAACACCTGTTCAGAATGTCTTCTGACCCTGACTTCACCAACACCAGAGACCAGTAGATGTAGACATGAGAGACCATCCATGTAGACATGACCTTCTAATCATGGCCTTCAGTCAGATAATCAGACTGGGGAGATGCTGGCAAACAAAAAAAATGAGCACACAGAAACCATTAAGCAAAGCAAAGCGGAACATTCATCAACTAGACTTACACAATTGCATGTATTCCTCTCACAGGGTAGAAGAAAATGTGCAGGACAGTAAAAAGAAGTAACAGTGGGCATGTAGTTGATGCACAGAGAGAGGCAGTGTTGGGATTAGATGAGCAAGGTGCTTTGATTCAGGCCTTTTATCTACAGGTCTGTGGTAGGTAGGGTACCAAAAGCTGAGTAAGAAAGTACTGCCAGCCTGGAAAAAATGCAGGATAGTGCTCAGAATACCCTTTTTCCCCCCAGTCAACACATTGCCAAAGTTTTCTTCCTTGGAAAAATAAACCATAGAACTAGATAGAGAAAAATTAATACTAGTATTAATTTAAAAATTGAAATTTATATTCTAAACCCAAGCAACTCCCCTTCCCTTCCCTTCCCTTCCCTTCCCTTCCCTTCCCTTCCCTTCCCTTCCCTTCCCTTCCCTTCCCTTCCCTTCCCTTCCCTTCCCTTCCCTTCCCTTCCCTTCCCTTCCCTTCCCTTCCCTTCCCTTCCCTTCCCTTCCCTTCCCTTCCCTTCCCTTCCCTTCCCTTCCCTTCCCTTCCCTTCCCTTCCCTTTTTTAGATTTTATTCCTTTCCTTCCCAATTCTAGGACATTAAGGAGTTAAGATGAGATAACACTTTTATGAAATGTCTTAGTCTGTTAGGTTCCTTGAAATTATAATTTTCATTGAAAATTATAATCCCATCTATTGTTCCCATATTTGTACCAGAAAACGCCAGTAGCCTCCAGAGCCTAGCTGACACAAGATGGGTTCTTAAATAGCTCAGTGCTCAATGGAAACTGGTAGAAAGCAACAGCTATTGCCAAAAGGTGACTGCAGTGTTCTGTTCTGATAGATCTAATGATTCAGTGCCCAGCAATCTGTAACAAATATAGCTTAGACTGCCTATCAGTTAAGAAATTGAGGCCAAACAGACAAATTTTTAAACACTTCTTACCAATGTCATCTACCAATAGAGGAGAAATGATCCCAGACTCATCCCTCTCTTTCTCATATATTATTGCCAAGAAAATACAAACCAATCCAGAAAGTCCAGCAGTTGGCATGGTATGGATTCATTTTCATGCACTCTACAGCTCACACTTCAGAAGACAAAGTGCTTGGTTGAGGTCCAAGACCCATGCCAAAAGTGATCTCCCTTCACAAGGGAGACAGTGTCGTACATTGTTCATTTCTGTTAATTTCTTTGTTTCAATATCCTGTGGTAAAATCCTTGACCCAGTGAAGTCATTACAACCTTTGTCAAGGATTTTAATCTTGCCCTATATTAAGTGTCTCCTTATAACTAAGGGAAGCTTTCTTGTGCAAGGACAGAGCGTTCCCAAAGTGCCATCTAAGGCTGAAATAATTCCCCAAGGAATGGGGAGTCATCACAAATCTCATTACCTTCTTGTACAGGCCACTTTGAACTTGCTTTCAGTAACATGAATAGCAACACATATTTTAAAACAAAACACATTTGAACATAATGAACATTAAAAACAAAAGTTAAGGCAGTGAAACCTTAGTAAAGCCAATGGTAATACCAGATAGTGCTGCAGCAAAACTTTTAATTAAAAACAGAAAAAAAATGAAATAAAGTACACTACTTCTATTGTAAAAAGGCCAAACCCTCATTTTGGAAGGGCTTTTCATCTTAAACAAGCTACATGGAGCAGTGACTTTACAGTTGACAAAGACTTTGAAGCAGCAAAACCCTGCTGCATGTGATGAGATGCAGGACAAAATGGTGATGCAAAAATAGAAGGATAAATATAACTAAATGTGCCACGCCAAACAGAGAAAGCTGAGGCAGGTGTTGTCATAGCTGTCAGCTTTCAGGTTCCTCTTTCTTCAATTCTTTCAAATCATATCTTGATTCTTCCATAAAAACCATGAAAAAGGAAAAGATATGAGACTTTTGGATTAAAATCCATAATTCCAAGTGTTTTGAAAAGCCGTTTAAAAGTGTTGCATATCCACTAAAAAAAAATCCTACAACCCAATAATATTGATTTTCTTTTCAAACATTTGTTTCTAAGAAATTAGGGAAGACAAGTGTTTCCAGGGGAAAAAATAATAGTTTTAAAATATTAAAGCCTCAGACAAAAGACATAAAAATACAATTAAATATTTTATAAAGATTGAAGTACTTTTTACTTGTAAACAAGAAACCTAGAAGAAATTGTGGCATGAAAATACAGAGTTTGCACTTTTTAATGAAGTCTCAGAGGCAGAAGTATCTCAAGTTGTGTCACTTCTATGACATGGTCCGAAATGAGAAAATCCCCACCACTGTGAGACTGTTATAAAAATAGCCAGCGCTGGCAAGGGAGCATCAACTGACTTCAGTAAAGGAGGGAAATACTGGCAAGCTCAAACCTTGACCTCTAGCAGTGATATTCTTGTTTCAAGGCTTGGAGGTCTACACACATATCCACCTATTTCTGTCGGAGTCTACCCTTGCTGCAATCTATCCCTGGGCACAGAGCCAGTGCAAAATCTCTCCAGCATAGAAGCCCCACTTGAGCCATGGGTTTAACAGGAACATAATGAAGGGAGTGGCTGAAAATAACCTGCCCTTACAAGGCAATCACATTTCAGGATTCTCAGGCCATAGGGAAAAAGCATCTGTAAACATCAGGGTCTCTGGGTCCTGCCTTTCCCATCACCTTCTTCTCCTTGGAAAAGGAAACCTTGAGAAACTTCTATGAAAGCAGCAGTCCCAATGTGGGAAAGAAAACTTTTAGTGGCTTTGTTCTCCCTTGAACTGCCCCTCTATGGCTATGCCCACCGCAGGCAAGCAGTGGAGCTCACTTTTTCCCAGTTCTGTACAATGTGAGAGAGGGGGAATGTGTGCTCCAGGAGCCTCTTTGCAGACGGTGAGTTTTTTTCTTTATGCCTTCGTCTTTTCTGCTAGCTCGTAATCTGCCCCCTGGCTTCCCTGGGGCCAAGGGGAAGTGGATGATCTTTATATAGCTGTCCTCAGGGACTGGGTGAATCACAGAGTAACATCTAATCCCTCTTGCACTCCGCAACTGTATAACATCCCAGCTGAATATCAAGCCAGGGAAAATAAGTTGCAGCTTTTACTTACAAAAATCAGGGAGACATATCACAAGCACAGTTAAAGGAGTTATCAGTTTCCAACATAAAACTCAAGCTGAAAAATTAAACAAAGAGGAAACAACCAGAGACAGAGAGGGTACAGAAAGGCCAAGATACCATGCTCTTTATCTTGTTACTTAATTTTTCATAAGTTTTTTAAAAACAATATTCAGTAGTCATTGAGTGAATCTACTGCATGATTTTTTTTTTTTTTTTTTTTTTTTTTTTTAATGGAGAGGGCAAGGAGCCATGTTTTTGTAAAAGCTTGGCCACCATGTTTGGTATCTGAGCTGTATATCATGCACTGTTTGTCATTTCATGCCACTTAGAACAAATCCCAGCTGGCTGGAATCCTAGTCCTGTGGACTGTGAGTCATGGATATTAAGTGACCATCATGTGAGCTCCTGCACGCTGCTGTGTTTAGTGTGTGCCACTGTAAAGTTGTACAGTGTCTTATCACAGAGGATCATCAGCATACATGCACAATTCGAGCGGGAGCACTTTCATAACAACACAAATTATTTGGTTTTGCACGGGGCAAGAAAGGGGTAGAGATGCATGGAGCTGAAGCAAAGGTGCAGCATTTATGTGATTTTTGGAAGACTAGTAAGCCACAGAAAATCAATTGCTGGTTCTGTAGCAGGAGATCTGGGGCAAGAATGAGAAAGGTACTGCTCGTAGTGGAAGAGTTTGCAAAAACCTTTAAGTCTGCTTAAGGAAATTCTCTGGCAGTCTTTTTTATGGCTAATTATAACCCAGTCCACTCTGACCCAGGATATCCAGCATCCTACCCAGGATAAGGAAATGAAGACAAGTATTTAAGTATTTGTCTCATAGGAACCGGAACAGATTTTGGGATTGACTAAAATACCAGTTCAAATTCAGAATTTTAAAACAAGCAATGAGACCTTGTCACTGATGTGATATGGACAATCCTTGAAGTGGATGGTTTTAGTCAAGCAGAAGCTCTAATTAGAAGATTTACTTAGAAATTCACCTCATGTTAATGACATGCAGGAAATCTGTAATACAAATCAGATTGGAAAAAACTTAGTGCTAGGGGAAAACATTATTTTCAAAAAATACCATTTCATACCTGGATTAGGTAGGCTTATTCCATCCTAGTTATGAGCTTCGTAATTTCCTGCCATCGATGGTAAAATGAAAATCCATTTTAGACAACAGAGAGGAAAACCCCGTAAGAGTTGGATGTGAAAGCCCATTTCCACCTTCATTAGCATGGGTAAGTCATTCAGGCTAGCAATTGTTGTTACCCAGTCCAAAGTGTTATCCAGTTGCCTTCTGCAGGTTACTATGAGATCATGTACTGTTTTCAAAGGTTCTTAGGAGTCTATAATGTTTCAGCTTTCAGTCACAGCTCCACCAAAACTACTTCTCTTCCTGCTGGTTCCAGCTTAGATCTGTTCTTCTGTCTTTGCAAGTGTTTTTCTTCCTGGTAGCAGCTACCAGCTTCTCCCCACTATCCCAGCAGTTTCCCCTACCTTTGCTTATGTTTCTACCACGTCATAGCAGTGTAGCTAGCTCTCCTTTGGTCAGCAAAGCCAGGCATTCATAGCTTGCACTTTCTAACACTTTTCAGCACTGAGTCTTTCAAAAAGTATTATATTTCTTGAACTAAGCATCAAAAAATTTGCATCTGAAGTCTGTTCATGGGCCAAAAGAGACAGTTAAAACTCACTACAGATTTTTTGAACAGAAGCCAAGGGTTTTAGAGAAATAAATCTGACTTGAATCAAATGAGGAAAATTTATTCACATTGATCCAGACTTAATCAAAATCACCATTATAAAGACATCAGCAAGTTATATGAGGGAAAGATTGAAACTGTTAATGCACTGAACTCAAGTTACTGTGACCGTTAGAGTGAAGTCAAACACTATATTGGGTAGTGTTAATAAAAACAGCATGTTAAATATACAACTATATCACTACAGCTAGCTCAAATCTCCCTTGATTTTTTTATTTCTTTATATAGGGGCAAATATGAAAAATGCTGTTGAATTTGAAAGAGTTTAAGAGAAAATGTCTTCAAATATGGAGAAGCTTTCATGGAAAGAAAAGACCAAGAGGAAGTAAGGTTATTCATGGACGTAAGAATGGATATCAGATAAAAGATACATCAGTCTTATCAACCCTCTGGAAAGACCAGAAAGTAATAAAATAAAGCATTAACAATGAAAAAAGCAGATTAAAAATTAGAGAAATTTTCATAACTATGTGAAAGCAAAATAAACCCAGATGCAAATTCAGAAAAAAGGTGCCAGGAAAAGCTATGAAATTAACTTCACAGGGAAAATTCAAGTTATTGGTCTGTGGGGAGTCACTTCAGCATAATGAAATCAGAGCTTTAAAGATGCAAAGACACAAATGGGAAATCCACTCCACTACCTTCTTACCCAAATCATCAGAAATAGCTTTGGTGAGCTAAACTCTCTGTTGTCACAAGTTGTCCCCATTCATTACAAGCCAGTTTTCTTGAAATACATGGAACAGAAAAGTATGCTGACAATGGCCTCATAACCTGAATGTGACAGCAATGCCAGACATGGGTATCTGACTAAAAGTCACTGCTATTTTTCCAGGTCAAACCTTTTTTTTTTTAATTTAAACTGCTTTAGTGAAATAATTTCAAAACGGTTACTTGAAAGCATACTGAGATAAATTCTCGAGGAATTTTAATGAATAGATGTGCTTTGCTTTGTTTCTAGCAAAGATTAATGCTTTTGCATAAGGGTTGGAAAGCAGTTTTACAGTCAGAGGGAAACAGAAGTCACCGCTGCTCCCTCAAAGACAGCACAGGCCTGTCAGCCTGATTCTGGTGTTTGGAAATAGAAATATTTTCTTCTTTTCTTTACACAACTGTGATAACAATCTGTAAGCCAATGTACAACTAAAGTGTCTCCAGGAATTATACTGTTTGCAAGAAATGCATTTTAAACTTATTATAATAGTGTACTTAAGAGCTTGAAATTTCCATGCCCACAGGGCAATATAGCACTACATTTGTGATTGGATGTCACAAGCATGTAGACTCCAGTTTTACAAATACTCTTCAAGAAAACATTTAATTTTTCTCTCCGGGGAAAACATTAAACCCTACCTCAGAAGGAAGGGTTTGTACAGAAGGAAGGAAATTTGGTTTGAGATGGCCATGTTTTGGCTTCCAGTCACCAAAATCAAGTCCACTCCCCATATGTATTCCAGCTTTAGCTTCATAGCCCTACTGCTCTAAACCTAAATAATAAGCCTAGAACATATTTTACCCTTTATACTCTATTCCCACTTGTAACATTCCAGAGAGTTTTTTTAATTTTCCAGAATTCTGGAGGTCCATGATTACTTATGGTTTCTAAGGAAATAAGGTTTAGATGATCACAATCTGCCCACTCACACACTTCTCTTTCCTTCTCTCTTTTGGAAAAACAGAGTTTTTTTATTCACATTTGACTAGATGATGAAAATATCAAAGATAAAACACTTCTTTGGGTAAAGGGAAAAGAACCAACCTGGTTCTGCCAAAGGGATCCAGCTGCTGTGTGGTCAGGGATGGGATCCAGGTGGCCAGTCAGCAAGTGTCTATTGACAGGGCAACCAGCACCTTGCTTAGTTTTGCCTTTGTCACACCTTGTGCTGCCACTCACCCATCTGGTTAGGTAAACTTCCCTTCACAAAGCTGGGACATCAGAAATGATCCACTCAAAACCTGTTCTCTTTTCGGAGAGTTGTGTGGATTCAAGGCTCCGGAAGGATACAGCTGTGCAAGATAAAGCAGATCCTAGCACTGCCAGAGATACTCAAGCGATGAGCCCTCAGGATTGCCAAAACAGAGGCAGATATCCATGATTATGCAATATCCAGCATTACTGAGACCCTGCACCAAATACTGACCCTGAGTACATGCTGGGGCGTGGCTTCAGATCTTTGTTTCTCAGACAGAATTCATCCTGGTGTGCTCAGTAAGGCACTGCTCAGCCTGGACTGCAAGATAAAGCTCATCATAGGAATCAATGCATACACAGAATCTATTTGTACCTCATTCTGATCAGCCTCACCTTGTGCTGGGGGTGGGGGAGGGGCGGGGCTTAGGCTGGGTATTAGGAAAAATTTATTCACTGAGAGGGTGGAACAAGCTACCTGGGGAAGCAGTGGAGTCATGGTACCTTGAAGTGTTCAGAAATCGTGTGTATATGGCCCTTAGACACATGATTTAGTTGTGGGCCTGGCAGTGTTAGATTACTGCTTGGCCTTTTGCAACCTAAACAATTCCAGGATTGTGTGATTCTATAGGATCTAGAAAGATTGAAATCTGTTGAGCATAACAGAGAGCATTTACAGAACAACATTCCAAAAGGCTTAAGAAGTGTCATCTAGCCAATTGCCTAATTAAAACAACACGGTATTTATGTTGACATTTGCCCTGTTATGTTACAAACCACTGCAATTCTCACGTTTTGCACACACAACATTGAAACACTATCTGCTGTGGAGATATCCACACATGAACCCTTCCAATTCAGAGGAGGAGAGTGGGCACTTTGAGGACAAGAGCTGCCTAAGCAATTTCAGCCGTCTGCCATGTGATGGGATCAACTCCTTTCTGGGAAACTGGCAGCGCATTAACACCATGCAGTGAGTCTGGAGCTGGCTCTGGCATCCAGAGTGTAGGCACAGCCTTGGTCACAGGGCTGAGAGGGGGAGCTGAGACTGACAGCTGCATTACTGGGAGCTGAAGTGACAAAGGCTAAAGGTGAGGGTCAAATTGCTGCTGGAGCAAGTGTCACAGCATCTGGTTTCAACCAAGAAACTACCTACCTGCACTTAACTCCCTTACACACCCAGCATGTTGGTTAACATACTGATTTTTACCCACTTCACACATAAACCTGCTTAAAAGTCAGCAAAGTCAAAGGATGGGAGTTAACTTTTTCAGTCAGGAGAACCCTGCAGACGCTTAACAGAGAATAATTTGCAGATCCAAAGGAATAGTACCTAATTTAAACAAGAAGAATGGCCAAGAGATAATCTAGAGTGGGCTTTGTGGTGAAATAAGCTGCTTAACAAGAATGCCTTCAAGAATCTTGCTCTAAAAATTATTGTCTTTCACTAAGGTAGAGACTACATGAAGGCCTGAATGAGATAACCCTTTCAGTGGAAGCAAATTAACTTCAGCAAGTTAAATGGCCAGGGTTAATGCCCTGGGTCTGGCTGAGCTGGAGTTCATTTCCCCACAGCAGCACTCACTCTCTGCTCTGTGCTGGTGGCTGGAAGGTGTTGATCAGACCTGTGCTTTGGGTCCTGCTGAGCAGGGCTGGCACAGCAACAGTGCTCTGCAACCTCCCCCCTCCATCAGAAGGCTGATCCTGGGAAGGTACACAGCTGGCTTAGCTGTTCCAAATTTACCAAATGGATATTCCATACCACATGGCATCACCTCAGATATAAAAGCTAAGCAAAGAAGAAGGAAGAGGAAGCAGACCTTATTTAAAATATTTGCCTTATGGAGCAACCACTCCAAGTGCTGAAGCCTTGCTTTCCAGGAGGTGGCCAGACATCATTTGCTGATGAGAAATAGAGTATGAAACTTTTTTCTCTTTGATTGTGTGCACCCTAACTTCTACTTTTGCTTTGGTAAACTGCCTTATCCCAACCCGTAAGTTGTTTTCTATTTTATTTTCTGCCCCCTGCCCAGCTGAGAATGGGGAGTGATGGAATTGTTTGGTGGGCACCTGGCATCCTGATAAAGTCAATCTACAACAGGGAAGAAAAAGTGAAAAAAAGTAACCTTTCTGATATAATTTTTAATGGATTAAGCCTGAGTTTTCTTCCCCATGTATTTTAAAATCTATTGCAAGAGAATTGTGTACATTGCATATATAAATGTACGAGTCATGTGACCCTAACCTGACCTGACATTAGTGAGTTATAATTTTATATGTATCACCGGTACATTCCTGACTAACAGATGTAGCAAATCCCTAAGCAGGGCTCCAAGGCACCTTGTCATGTAAAATCACTGCCCAACACACCTTTCAGAATAGCCGAAGAGCAGCAGAATAGATCACATCAGGAGCTTATTTGGGTAGGTTACACTGGAAACAGATGAAAGTGTCTTCCACTGTCTGGTGATAACCAGAAAAGCACTCTGACATGCAGCAAGATGCCAGGAAGGCCCAGAAGGTCAACCAAGTTGTCAGAGGATCCTTTCTTCCTCTGTGCAGATGTCTGGGAGCAGGATACCCTGACAAGCTGACAAGCCAATCAGAGAATCTGTGAGAAGAAGGATATTTACAAATGTCCCACCTTTATGGTCCTGAGGAACTTGAGAGAAAAAGTATCCCAAGGGGTCCAACTTAACAGTGTTGCCTCAGTTACCATGTGAGAGATGGTGGTGACAGAGGGGAGCCTGAACAGCCAAAATAAGCGCACCAATTTTGTTCTGAGGAGCTTGGCCCAGGGAAAAAAATGGAATGTCCCTAGAGAAAGCTGTTGATGTATAAACAATCCAGTCATCAGTCTCATCATGAGCTTAAGTGCAAAGGCAGAAAAGGAGACTGAACTGAGAGATGTATCTGGCACACATCACGTACCCCTGAGGCCACCCCAGATAAATGAAAGGTACTCCAGACTGAGACACTCAGCTGAATTTCAATTCACATATCAACATCACTGAAGGCAGATCAAATACACAGACAGCAGGAGAGTTTCCGTGGCAGAATTGGATTGCAGCAGGGATGAAAACAACCAGGAATGAGGAGAAAGGAGGCCAGCAGCCACGGAGTAGTACCATTACATCTGCCTTATATGTGTTCTGAAAAAGGTGATTCCAGGCTGGTTTGTGGCTTTTTTCAGCTGTCTAGAAATGTCTATGGGTTGCTGTGCACTGGTGCTGGCAGCGGGTCCGCAGAGAAGCCTCTCTGAGGAGCAGCCAGGTTGCTTCAAGTCAGACACAGCCCATTCCAGATAGTTCCAATGGCCCCACCACAGGGCATGGCTGAGCCCAGAAGCCAAGATAGTGACATCTTGGGGAAAAAAGAGCCTGTTCCAACATGAACCATTTTGTGATTTTATTAATCTAATGCCAGGGTCCAACTTTGCAATATGAATGTAATATCAACCATGAATTATAATAGTTTTTATCAATCATGAATTATAATAGTTTTAGACAAGTTGAAGTGTGAATCATGGTGTCCTGTGCATCACATTTGGCCACAACAATTGCAAAGCATCAGGTGAAAGGAGTGCTGAGTGTCCTAGCCAAGTAGGGAGAATGCATTTGAAGGCCATTTGTGACCATCTCTGTATCTAAGCTGTCTTCAGAGTGCAATACAGAGGAGGTAACCACAAATGAGTTACCAGGAAACTGCTTAAAACAGAGCTAACTATAGAGTTCTCTAAAGAACGTTTTATTTTGTTTTCGGTCAATTTTATGTAGTCTCAGAATCAAATTGTGTACTTACACATACTTACCTACATTTGATTCGAATTTCCTTTTCTATTCAATGCAGATATTAATGTTTGTGGAATATGCTAAGCTTAGGATGCTTCTTAGGTGACATGAGTGCCTTCTTACATCTAAATGCATATGCATTTCAGAGAAAATTTCAGACAAAACCACATTAAAATGTTTCTAAGGCATAGAGAAATTTTCAGCACTTTCATGTATTTACTGCACTCCCATGAGAAGCAGGATTTTAAAACACAGTAACCCATGGGAGAATGTAACACAACTGTGACACTTCTGTACAGAGGTAGGCACTGAGTACAGCCTGCCTGCCAGTAAAATCCCAGTTTATGAGTTAAAATCACTTGAACAGGTATTGCCTGTGAGGCCCTCTGCCAAGCCAAACAACAGCATCTGAAAGCTGTTATTTACATTCTGTGTGGGAAAGAAGGAAGATCACACAGAGGGAGGTTCCAACAAGAATGGGAAAGGAACAAAATGGATTTGCAATGATGAGTTGGAAAGTTGGGAAGGGAAAATACCACATAAATAGTTAAACATTTGTAATTACATTTGTGACAGTAAGGATGTTGTTTGACTTAGCTTGACTTGATTTCTTACCTAATGTATTTAACACAGTATAAAATTACACAAGGATTAAGGGAAATTAAAGAGAATGGACAAAGCAAGCAACTACGCTAAGGCTCATCACAGGTATTGTAAAAACAATTACATGAGTTAGCTCAGGGATGTCCAGATGATCTGGGAGGAAAAGGGAGTGTTCAGGATCAGGAAGGTAACAGCTTCCTGGTGCCTTCCATGTCCTGAGCTGTAACAGCTCTGCAACTTACAATTCTGCAGAGCAGAATGAAAGTATTTCTAAGTGTCCAGCCTGAAGCCATGACTCCACCCAGAGCTAACAGGTTTTTTGAGATTCTGGATTCAGGGACATCTAACGAGGCTGGGAATGAGGAAAGCAGTTAAATGTCAGAGGATAAAGGAATTGAGGCAGAAAGAGACAGATGTTTCTCTGGCACATGGCTAAACTGTCTGGTGGGAGACTTTGGCATAAGCTCGTGGTCTGCATGTTCTTATTGCTGCTGAGAGGAACTGGGCTTTGTGTACAATTATGTAAACAAACAAATGATCTCAAGACTTTCCAGCTTTGAACCCATTTTTCATCCAGATACACCCTCTTTTCTGCAAAGCCTCAGTGTTCAGTTCTCTATGAAACCAAAAGGGCAATGAGGCTATCATGCCCCGGGTTGCACAGTGAAGTAGCCCAGCAACAAGCAATGTAAAACTAAACTGCACATTGCCCCATCCATTAATCTGCACTCTTGCTTTTCCCTTTTAACAGTGATGAGACACAGGGAAAACAAAGAACTGTTCTCATCAGATTTTGGACTAACACATTCCTATTTTAATCACAAGAAAATTTGATTGGAATTAACAAGGTTCATGTTTTCAGATGATTTGGGAAATGTTTTAAATGGCATTTCTTGATACATTTTTTCAGTTTCAGGACACAGCACAGAAGAATGCAAAATGAAAACAACAATAGTTGACTTACTATTTTGAACTGAAAGATACAATTCATTAGTAACCTGAAAGAAGCCCAGGACCGCTCTGACCTTATTGGTGTCATTTTGTTGTACTCATATTAAAAAGGGTGGGAAATTCAAACAGATTAAAAATCTTCTTCTAAATTCCACAAAAAGCTGGCTTGAAGAGATTTTCATAGGCAAGCACATTTTCTTGATTTACTTTCCATCCAACAGTGTTCTAAGGCCAAGGTTAATAGCAGCAAAATAGAGTGACTTGCAATAGAAATACTTAATGGTCCTGTAGCATATGTGATAACTAAGCAGCAGGGGCTCACAGGAGCTGGCTGACAAAAATTGCAGTGCTCTGCTAGGTTAATCTAATTAGAGCTCTTCCTTGCAGCTTCGATTGACAGTTTGGAAACCTGTAAACTTCTCTAAACATAGACAGCCTTCCATTTGCTGCAGTTCAAGAGAGGACCCTCTTCTTGCACTCTTCCCTTGAACTGTTTCCATGGAATGCTGTCCATATTCAGAAAAATGTACAGGTTGCCAAACTGTCAACTAAAGCTGTAATGAATGGCTCTAATTACATTCAAGTAGCAGAGAGCATTGCCATTTTAATCAAATCTGAGCCTTGTGAGATATTTGGCACAAATACAAGAGAAAGCCTGAGGAAAACACTGCCAAAATGTTAGCAACCTTTTATTTTTAATTCTGCCTGTCGAAGAACTGAATACCAACTGCTTTGCAAAGGTTTTTATTTTATGGGATTTTTTATTGTAGCTTATACGGTCCCATCATGAATTATTATCCTGTTCTCTAACAACAATGCAAAACAAAACACAAACCACAGCCCCACAATTTCAAAACTAAAAATTATGATCAGCAATTTCACTAATCACTCAGCTACAGTCATATTGCCAGTTGCAGAGGCAAGGGGGACCTAATAACATCCTTTCACTCAGAGAGTTTCTGCCAGTGCTCAGTTTCGTGTTGTGTACAGCAAGAGACATACAAACAAATTGCTTTGTCAAATATCCTGTCAGATGCTGCCCCAGCTCCTTTCCAAATGGCACCACTTTATGTTCTGCAGCCCTTTATTGTCCTAATAGTGTGAAAGAGTTATCCTTACCAGAGTCTGATGATCTTGATATTCTGTCCCTTTTTACAAATCAAAAATTTGGAACCAACCCTAAAGTTATACCTTTTTATTCATTGATTTATTTGTTGCACCTTCAAGACCTCACAGTGATTCAAATGTTAAGTATCAAAACTAGTGAGTGTCTGGAAAGAAAGAGATAAGGAGTTAGTCAATCATTCTGTAAGGTAAACGGACAAGAAGAAAGGCAGAATTTCTAGAATTTTACAAAATCTACTCTGGAGGACAACTGCAGGCAACAAAGGAATTCCTTCTCCTTCCAGAGGAATTAATTTGGTAATGTAAGGTTTTCAATTACATTCCAGTTACCTCTCATGAAAGCGTCATGAAAGCATTACAGGTGAAATGATAAACGAGAGAGGATTCATACCTCAGATATTTTGTGTGAGAACAATCAGTCTCAATCCACCACCATTCCTCATTTCAGGAGATGGCTCTCATTTATTTCACAATGAGTTTTGCTAGACTTGTCCTACCAGATGTCACACAGAAATCCTGCTGCTTCACGTTCCAGCAGACGGCCAAATGCCAACCACACCACCTCACTGCTCACTGTTCCATTATTGGAGTGCTCTTCCTCCAGCTCCTCTCCCAGCAGCAAAGATCCTCAGAAGAAGCCTTCATCTATGTTTCAAGAAGTTTCCTGATCCTTGGAACTTTGTTTCCTAGAATATAAGGAATTAAGTTTCCTTATGCACATTTTCATTTGCACGATCTGTGTTCACTCAGTATGGTTTTAAAAGGGGTAAAACCTAAAAGAGGGGCAAGCCAGGCCCTTTGCAACCATGTATCCAATAACTAATTTTGAAGCAGCCTTTAGTTCATCACTACTCAGCTTCCTGAATAGTGACAGGGGCTGTAGAGAGGTTATAGACAGCCTTACCATGATCTCCTTCAGTGATGCAGCTTAGCAGCCCTCAGGAAACAACATCTTGATTTTTCTCTCCTGCATGAGGAGTTGAATGATTGGAGCAGGAACCTAAATCAGTGGGTTTTCTTTGCTTTTTGGTGAGCATGTCTCTAAAGAAGCGTTCTCCACTTAAAGTTTTTTGGTTTTTTTTTTTTTGTTTTTTTTTTTTTTTTTTTTTTTTGTTTGTTTTGTTTTTGTTTTTGTTTTTTTTTTTTTTTTCTCATGTGGTAAGAACTTTTGTATCTTTTTGTATGAAGATAATTTTACTGCTTTCTTTTTCTGGAAACTGCATGTTTTGAAGCTGCTAGTGAATTACTTTTCTGATACACTCATGATCAGCATGGGATATATCATTGTAAATTCACTGTTGATGCAAATGAAATATCAGATTAGCTAATAGGAGGAGGAAAAAGGCTTTTTTTTTAATGCTGGTTGTGTTCTCTATTCTTTAAATATATTCATTAAGTACATGCATAGGTCTTTCTGGCTTCAGCTAATAACAGATGTTTTAAACATGATGTAGAAGCTCCACACAGAAGGATATTTCTCTCCTATCAACTTCAGTTTGAAGCATGAAATATAATTATCCTTATATCATTATCTTAGCCTGCATAGTTCAAAGAAATAAGACACAATCTGGAAGTGTTTCTGTGCCAAAAAATGTGCTAGCCTTTTCTTCTTCTAAAATCTGAGTAGCAGTTAGGAGGGAGAAGAGAGAATCCTTTCTGGGTAATAAAAATGGGAGTGTTTTCTTTACTTCATGTTCCAACACAAAGCCCAGTGTCACAACCACCCTTCCTTCACAGCTAAAGCCTGGGACACGAGCATTCAAACTGCATGCAACACACCTAAGCTGAAATAATTCTCTTTTCAGGCACGCTGAATGCTTTCAGCAATTGATGCACCACTGATGCTTAAGGAGAGCCCAGCCTTGGGTTACCAGAAACAAATACCCTGGGAGAAGTAATGTGCCCTGTTCTGTTCTGTATGCCCTGATACATATATTCCATGTTACTTCGATGGAAAATAGCAATGGCAGAAGTATGAGGAGCAAAACAGGTCAGAAGTAGGAGCACCATGCAAAATAACACCTATTTTATACAAGTCTTTGGATTATCTAAGTTTCCTCTAAAGCCTTGATAAATTAAGGTGTAATCGGCTACTTCATGCATTAGGGACACAATTTGCCTGATGGTTGAAAGGTACAATGTGGACATTTCCACAGGAGTTAAAAATTGTAAATTGTTCCTAGTGTCAGTGGGCATTTAGTCAGTCTAATTAACACAAACTATGGAGATACTGTTCTTCACCTTAAGCAGATTTTTAAGATAGGTCAAGTGGATCCCATGTTAACAGTTCTCATTGCTTTCCACTGCCAGCATGGATGACAGTCAGCTGTAGTGAGGTGAGAGCAACATGACTCCAGGAACTAAAATGTAAAACATCATAGACAGATCTTCACCTTGATAAGGGAAACTGTGGGTCATTGCAACTTTGGCAGTGGGACATTGGTACTTTGTATCAGGTAAGAAATCAACTCACCTCTGCTTGCCTTGTTAATGATGGAACTCAGAAGAGCTGATAGGATCTTTACTGCTATGCTAGACATAGGGTTCATGTCACCTGGCTTCAGACAATTCAGTATTATAAGTAATGGCAGTAATGGCATTACTACAGCATCTTCATCTGTCTTGAAGTCACTGAAGTGAAACAGAGCTCTCCAAATGAGGGTTCACTTGATGTATCTTATACACAACCTATTTCAGGATTAAATGATTCGTTTTCCAGGGGTGGTTTGTTCTCTATGTAAACTCTTTGTTCTCTATGTAAAAAAAGTAAGGATCCTAGATATCCAACACAGACATGGATTTCTGATTTTGATAAACATAAGGAAGGTAGACTGGTTTCTTGGAGCCCTCTCCAAGATTTGCTGTGACCATTTCAGACCTGACTCTGCACAGTATTTTTATAAAATCATAGCAGAATTCAGTTTGGAAAAGACCTTTAAAAGTCATCTACTTCAACCACCCTCTCTCCAGTGAGTGGAGACTGCATCAGGCTACATCAGGCCATTTTTTCAACTAGATCAGGCCACTTATTTTACCTGAAGATGTTCATCCCAGCTAATATTTATGTTATACTACTCCTCTTTTCACCTTCACCTAAGAGAAGGCTTTCTCTTTTTTCTTCCTGACAGTGTTGTGAGTAGAGATTTTAGTAAGGGGTAAGACATCTCTCTTTACCTGAGAGATTACTTCCCCAAGGAGGACAAGAATTACACTGAAGCTGAGCTAGATTTCTAACTGTTGTGGAAATAGAAGAACAGAATATAAGAACTTTTCTACAGGGGACATAATTTCTTACACAAAACCCTAACCCATTCTGAAAGAGCAACTAGTCACATTTGTGGTTCTCTCTCTCTCTCTCTCTCTCTTTTTTTTTTTTTTTTTTTTTTTTTTTTTTGTTTGTTTGTTTGTTTGTTTTGTTTTGTTTTGTTTGTTTGTGGTTTTGGTTGGTTGGTTTTTTTTTTTGGTTCGGTATTTTTTGGGGTTTTGGGTCTTTTTTGTGTGTGTGTGTGTATGTGGTTTTGTTTGTTTGTTTGTTGTTTTGCAGAAGGAGTAGTATTGTTTTCAAAGATAAAATTCTGGGAAGGAATAGGAATTAGATTAATAACCCTTTCTCCAGTTACGAAGAATTTCTGCAAGACCTCTTAGCAAGATAAACAGCCCCTTACAGAGTAGAATAATAGAGTCATAGAGTCATTTAGTTTAAAAATTACTTTTAAGATCATTGAGTCCAGCCATAATGCTGACAAATCTACCACTAAAGCATGTCCCTCAGTGCCATGTATACACATCTTCTCAATACCTCCAGGGACTGTGACTGCACAACTTCCCTGGCAGCCTGTTCCAATGCTTGACAACCCTTCTAGTGTAGAATTTTTTTCCTAATATCCAATATAAACCTCCCCTGGCACAACTTGAGGCAATCTCCTCTTGTCCTAACACTTGTTACTTGGGAGAAGAGAGCAGAGAAAGTGACAGCCAGAACGGACAAGAAGAAGCCAGAAGCTTCTACTAAAGCATAATGCAATGATCCAAATGGTACAGGTTATTTACTCCAACAGGCAGCTGTTTTCCACAGTTTTATTGCTGGAAAGTCCAAGCTGTCTATCTTAAAGGCCATTGTACAATCTGCTGGTACTAGCCCACTTCATTATACAGTGTATGCAAACATTATGACAGCTCCATTTAGGACTGATATAGTGCCCAGACAAGAGGATGAGGATGAGTCCATAGTGAAGCAACCCAGTCCCAGAGAATTGCTGTGGAAATTTAGGGATCCAAAGGGTTTGTGGAAAGGATTTGTATTAAATCAGTGTTTCTCATTATCCCTCTCAGAAGTCATTGCAAATGACTTCTTCCAGTGTCAAAAGCCAGGAAGCCACAAATGCTGCTCTGCCTGAGGTAATTTCTAAATTGACGGTGGAGATGGAGTGTGGGGAATGTTCCACCATTCTCAGCTCAGTAATAGACTTTTTAGTTTGTTTTGTTTCATTTCACTATATTTGTAGGTAACATTTGTAGACATTACAGCCTGTTATCCCAGCTTTTCCAATGTATTTTAACACTCAAGGATAGATAAAAGCATAGATGGCACTCACTGCAAAGTGTCTCAGATATGTATTTATATATTTGGAACCTTAACATAGCTAATTATGATACCTAGGAGAAGCAGTATGACTCAGGTGGAGCAAGTTGTCCAGAAACAGCAGCAGGGCATGTGACTCAGCTGTCAACAGATGATACTCAGTTTCAAGTAGAACTTATCATCATATTGCTGCCCACTACTTCATGAAGAGCATGGGTCAGTGTTATATTTAGAATTCCAGGGGGGCAGACTGGAGTTCCCACCAGCTTTCAAGCAACAGATTTTACTTGAATGTCTTAAGAGTGAATTGTAACTTGTGGAGGATAAGCTCAGCCTCCTCAGTCAACCACAAGTCTTGATAAGTTTGCTGAAGCGCCTTCTCTTATTTTTCTCATAATATAACACACTGAATGATTACGAAAATAAAGTTATGGGATAGTACATGACATTTAATATGGGGTTTTAATGTGTATTTAGTTGGTACACAAAAGGACACCAATCTCTTGTTCAGTTAAACCAATCAAATGATGGCAAGAACTCGATCACCAGTCAACCATGTTATCCAGGAAATTAAATGCATAAAGTTATGGCACTCTTATCTTACTACTGAAGTGAAAGTAATGGCAAAATCAGCTATAGCCATAACCAGTTACATCATATTGAAGGCTGACTAAACCATCAGGACAAATGACTTCATGCTGCAATACTAAACACGTAAGAAGTTGTAGACAAGACTGACTGTGATGGTGATGAAAGTTGTGTCTCTGCATGTGTTCTCACACACACACACACACACACTTTCCCTCTCTGATGGGCCATGTGGTTTACTTTTCCTGAGATAAGAACACTAGGTGAGTATTTCAGGATGAAATACTCAGTATTTCAGTGTTTCAGGATGAACTGTCTGGATAGATCCCCACCTCTGCCTAGGGACATCTGCAGGATTTGTCCAGCATGAAAATGGGGAACACTCACTTTTGGACTGTGCATTAAGCACAGTCTGGTGACCTGGTCAAACAAGGACATAAAATCCTAAAGTAGCTATACAGATGCTCTGTTGTTTTGTAATTGCAAATCTGCAAGGCCAAAAACTTTAAACCTGTACTTTTCTAGCTGGATCTTCTTGTATTATAACGCTTTAGAAATAAGGTGTTAATCAAAACTGAAACTAAATGAATCTAACCACACCCAGGCATCTCTGTGAAATTTAGAAAGCAAGGGGGTCTCAAGTGAAGGTTATGACACAATGACCTAGTAAAATCCTTTCTAATACTTGATAGAGCTTGTATTTAGATACAGCACTGACAATATCTAGATATGGTAGTAGTAAAAATCTAATCATAATTATCCACAAAATCACTGTGTCCTACTTCTCAAGCCTGGCCAAGGGCCTTCTCTTCACTATTCTGCCACAGTGACAAGATCTTTTACATAAATGTTCTTCTCTGTTAAAAACTGACATTTCTGGAGATATTTGAAGTTCTGATTGAAGATTTGCTTTTAAGAAATTATGGACCAGCCAGTCTAAGATGCCTACAGATTAAACTAGCAAAGAATCTTGAAGGCTGATGCATGGAAAGAACCAGCAGTACTTGTACTATAGCTAGATCAGCAAATGTTCTGTTCTGATTGCATTAAGATGTCCTTTGAAGTCTGGTCTACTCTGGGATTTTATTGCCATATCTTAACATATATTAACACATCTTGCATAAATCAAAATAGAAGTCATTGCTTTAACATGAAGATTTATGGTCTCTAAGTCCTAGGAAACAGAACTGCAAGCAACAGTGAGCAATTAAAAAACTGAAATGTTACAAAGGATATTATTTTTTTTTCTAACTGTATGATAACCAGAGATTCACTCATATTCATTCAAAGCCTTCTCAGTAGCATTTGTTCACTTTTGACTAGCCCACACAACTCATCAGAAACTCTACAAAATGGGCTTTTTATTTCTTGCCCCATCACTTTCTGATGCTGAAAGATTCCCAGGAAGGAGATAAAGAAAGTGACTGCTGCATGCAACGATAGACCTTAGACTTAATTAAGACCTTCATCATACAAATCAATGATCTGATGCAGAGGCCAGTCAACTGATTGAATCAGTAATTCCCCCTTGAAGAATCCCAGCAAGATCAATTTCAACAGCCTAAGCTGTTTCTCTTATCAAAGTCACTCTTCTGAAAGGCACCCCACACAACTCGTTGGTTGCTGCAGGAAGGGCTCCAATCTCCCAGGCCCTCCTTTGCTCCCCAGGCTCTTTACTGAATCTCATGCTTTACCATCGTGGCTACCATGTGAAGTGATGGTCTGACCTGGGCGCTCACACATCTCTCTGGTGACAGCACTTTAAGCACAAACCATCTGGATGGACCCTCTACTTGACTTAGTCCAGACACAGGAAGTGCAAGGCTGAGCTAAAGAACATGCCATCTAGACCATGCAACCAACAAAACCAAGGAGGCCTGGGCATATTTGGGGAGGGCTTCTTGATTTACAAAAGTGATGGCAAGGGAAGTTAAGTCTGTCTGAAAAGTAGTCCCGTTGCTATAGTCACTATTGGTGCTGACACTCTTGTAATCACTCTCAGAGCAGGAACTTCTGGGTTATCTAAATAACAAAAATATGTGTGGCCTGATTCTCCTGTGGGTTTCACCAAGGGCACTGCCACTACCATCATGCATTATTTCCAACTGCTGAAAAGGTTAGGAGGAGAAGAAGACTCAAAAGCACAGAGTGTGATAAACGTATCAAAGTTTTGTGGGCACTGAATCTTCGAGTAAATACTACTAAGCAAATATACAGCTCTTAGAAAAACAGAGTCAGAGAACAAAGCAAAAGTTTGCAGTTGGAAAAGAGGCTTGGTAGCACCATAGAAAAAGTGCAAATAGTATCAAATGGCACACTCTACACAGATGGGGCATTAATGGTAGAAGAGAACTGGGCCCAACATCTTGATCTGTGTTCTGCTAAAGCTTCCTCTTACAAACTTTCAGCATCCCAGTTCTGCTGGTTCAAGAAACATGATACTTCCCAACATGAAGCATTCATTGAAGGTAGAAGGAGGGACAGGAAACTTGTCTTTTCTTTCCTCTGTTTCACCCAGTTGCATGCTTTGTTCCTTTGCCCTGGAAGGACACATTTTATGAAAGAATTTTACAGAGGCTCCTGCTGCTTAGAAGATCCTACAATTCATTTTATTTGCAGCAACCATGAATGACCAGCTCAATTCCCTACAAGAAGCTGGCAGCAGACATTCCAACAACTACAGCCTTTTTCAAGGACCAATACAGATGAAAAAACTGTCTTACTAAACATACTCTTTGCCTGATTGTAAAAGTACTGTGCTCAAATTAGCAGCTTTCAGAGAGAAAGACTATAATGCTACTTCACAAAACTCTGACTAATGTGATCATTTGTAGCTCCCATCACATATCAAGAGGCAGTTTAGGCATTTGTAGATTTATACTCCTTTAGTCAGTTACAAATCACAAAGGAGCTTTCATACATTAAAGAAAACATTAAAGCAAGGGAGTGGAGTCACTGTCAACTCTCACATTTGTCTTTGATGATAATCTGAAAACAAGTGTGGAAAACATGAGTACACAACACATAATTTGACACAACAGGAGTAGACACAACTAGAGGCCTGTGTTCAACAACACCGAAAGAACCAATCACTAGTTTGGACTCCACCAGTCTCTGCACAGATTTGCAGAGCTTTCTTTATATGTCTAGAGTAAAAATCCAAATTTAGCTTCATCTTAAAGGAGTTTAGGTTACACAATCCAAAATCTTCATAAAGCTAAATCAGCAGGCATAAGCAGGATGAACTGACTGCTTCTACAAGTCAAATCATGTATGTAGACACAGACAGCACAGTTTGCACACAGAGCAGTTAATAATGGCTCACCATCAGCCTGAGGATAGTATTGAATGAAGATTCATGAAAGGCTCTTCTGAGTTTAAAGATGTTTGATATTTTCATTAACAGCTTATATGAAGAAACTGATAGGATGCTTAAATTAATTAGTGAAGGACACAAAAGAGGAGAGATCTACAAGAGTGCTGGATGTCTACAAACTGGAAATTTGAGCTGAAAAAATAAGCTGAAAAAATAGTCTGAAATTCATGAAGGATACCTAACTTAATTCATTATCTACATCAATCCAGGACATACACCTACTGGATTAGCACCAGTCCATTAACAAGTATAGGAAGACAGTGCATCAGAAGTTGGCCAGTTTTCTTCAGAGATAAAAACATGGAGCTTTCATAAGGTCTCATGGCCATTTCTTCTGCCCTTATCTATGATAATCTATTTGAGGGGTTGTGTGGCGCCATAAAATGTGTGAAGAATTGATTCATAAAATTCCTTACATGCTTGATGCAGAGCTATTCGCTAAAAAAATTTAAATTATTTATTGATATCTAGCATACAAATTTGAGTTCTAATATGATGAATTCTACAAGTTCATAAGTTGTTCAGGCACCTGAGGATGGCATCTTCGTTGACGAGAACACCATCTCTGTCTGGTTTAATGTTCAGCTCCTGGCTCCCCTTCCTGCTAAAACTTGTAGTTCTGTGTTTTGCCTGCTACTGGGGTTCAAACCACATCTATGGGCAGACTCAAAGAACCAAGAGGAAGTCCTCATGATCAGGTTGAGGAATGTGTACAACAAAGCATATTGACATTATGCAAAAAGCCAAGTCTGGTGAAAAGGAAAGGTACTCTTTGCATGAAAATTTCAGGGATGGAAATATCCTCTTCAGATGAGCATGGATTCCATTTTAAATGGTCTCCTCTTCAAGAAGCTACATTTAATATGACACAGAATTGTGATAGATATGACTGTAGGTAAGTATCCCCTAATTTTTCCTCAAGCTTCATTTTTCTCACAAGCCCCTATGATGCAGGGTAGAAGGACTGCAGTATAGGAAAAAGATTCCACTTTTGATAAATAGGTTCTACCTGCAGCGTAAATTGCCATTTGTTTACAGCATTTCCCAGCTGTGATCTGGAAACCATCTGACCAGAAGAGAACTCTCCTAAACACAAAATGAAACGGAGGGCATTCAGTTAAACAGTGAAAAGGAGGGTGTTAGAAGGAAAACTGAAGGCTCCTAAGGGGATTTTCCTCTCTGTATGAAGTGGCTGACCAGATGAGAACACAGGTAAGTCAGTAGCTATAGGTTTATCTCATTCCTGTAGTTACATTTTCCATGAACAATGCAAGCTGGTGTTACCAACTTAACGTGGTGAAGAAAAAGCTCCCCCAGAACCCCCTGTACCTGTCAATGCTGACAGGTCTACTGCATCTCCTGATTCCCTGTGTACTAATGCTGGGTAAGTATGGATTCAATATACCATGGCATGGTTTTTACCTAGTGAGTAGCTTCTTTGAACTGAAACCTCTAAAAATTTTCCTGTTTGGAGGTGAATTAATGAGAAGGCATTAATCACTTTTTGTTCTGTTTTCTGACTTCTCAGACAATTCTCAGTGTGTCTTCTCCACAAGTCTTACTCATCCAGACATTTTAGTACATGGAATGCTAAAGGAGGAAAGAAAACTTAGACAAGTTGATCCTTTATTTTGTATCTCCCGATATTACAGTGGCAAACATCGAAACCAGATTTTTATTAAAGAATCTGATTAGAAGAGAAAGGTGATGTGAAAAGTAACTGGATTTCCCCAAACTATTAATAGGGGAGTATCTGCTCAGTACACTTTCATTTCCATTTCCTGGTATTATTAATGAATTTTGCTTAGCTTCTAATTAGTTCTAAAAACAAGTGTTACTGGGACTGGCATGTAATTGTTAATATTTAACATAAGTTTTGATGATAAATTATTATTATTAAGGCAGCAAAAGCCTCCACAACAGTTAATCTCTCTCTTCCCTCTGAAGTCACTGAAAGGTATGTTCTCCAAAAAATGATTAAGACAAAATTTTATTGTCATTTAGAAATTTACCAATAGAAATTAATCAGATTAGGGTTTAATCTACAGGCAAACCTTGGCCCTTGATTACAGAAGGAACTAAAAAGTTTTTCCTTGCTGGGCCATAGATAGCCTTTAGGAATATCTACATTATGCCTGCTGGAGCTGCACAGTAGACCATCTTATTAGATGATCTAGAAAGTTGAAAGAAATTAGGCCTTGTGTTAATGAGCAATTGACCCAAGCCCAAATTACATGTGCAATTTTCCTGCTCTTTTAGTTTGATGTTGAGTTTGATTCCTCCACTTTCTCCATTGTTTATCTGGGATCATTTAATCAGAATTATGGGGCACTGAATTTCACCTATGCCAAGGAGGAAGAGGAAGTTTCAAATATTTCTAATGTTTGATTTCTTTCAGCTGAAAGCAATATCTCTTGACACAACTTCTGTTCTGAAAAAGTTGAGCTGTGGAGGATCGAGTTATGCTTGATGAGTCAAACTCAGCTCTTAGGGGTTGTGACAAGTTCTTGTCAATTTTCTCAGGCATGCTCCGAGAGCAGAAAGGATAAAATTGCCCCCCAGTTCACAGTCAAGGGACACTTGGGAATAAAACTCTACATTGCTTGTGACTCATTTTGAGTTGCAAACTGTAAGACACACCTAGAGTAAGAGGACAAGTTCTGCACATTCAGTGCATCACCCAATACACCTAGCAACTGACACCATGAATGCTGAGTTTTAGAGAACAATTGTGAAGCAACTGGGGTCAGTCCAACTAAAGAGATGTCTTAAAAAAGAAATCCTGAAGTTGTGTTGCCTTATATTTCAAATAGCACAAGTAAATGAGGTATTCATTTTAATTTTTACAACCTTCTTTCTAAACAGAAGCTTCATTTTGCTTTTAACTATGGTAGACGTAAAGGGATTAACTTCAGCCTTAATTTTGGGGCCCAGAGGGATTACCCTTTAATGAAGAGACAATGAATACACATTGTCTGTAGCCCAGGACATCTGTGATGACAGGTAGCAACTAGTAATATTTGCTGCATGGTGAAGGAGGAAGAAGAATTACATCATTGTAGCAGGGCATCTCACTCCCACCAGAGCTGTCCTGTTTCTTGTTAACCAGCCAGATAACTGAAAGAGGACAAGATGTCTTACACTGAGTTATTTTGTGCCATGGGGTTGACATTTGTCTGGCATCTCCTAGCTGCCAACAAACATCTTACCATTTCTTAGGTGAGATCTGGAAAGATAAGCTGGATTTTTGCCTGACAGACACTTACTTTACACCAAACTTTCACAAAGCAGAAATCTATACATTTCCCTGGAAATGTGTGGTTTCTCTCATGAGTAGAGATTCCTGATTTGTGGTTACTCCCCAGGGATTACATGAAGGAATCTGTGCATGTTATCGTCATTTCAGGGGTAAATTTCATTCAACTCCTTATCAATTTTTTTTGTTAGTTTTGGAATAGGTATCTTGATATCATCCACTGTTTTATTTTATGCTTGAATCTACTAGTGGTTCTTTTTAGTTTTATACTGTGCAGTAAGCAATTCTGATTAAGATCTTTCATCTGTTATGTCTTGTCTGTTTAATAAATAATCCATTTTATAAACAGACCTGATCTGCCGTCTTTAGAATGTGCAGACCTTGAGTGATCCCTTAAATTTACACTCTTGCCAAAACCTGAGGCTAAGGCATGCCTTGTCTGAAGCTCATACTCATCTTGTGACAGTCATGGAACAACAAAAGATGGGAAGGGGAATGGATTCTCTTAGCAAAGGTTAAAATTATTGTGTGAAAGAAATCTTGTGTAAGAATACTCTCAAGGCCAGGCTAGGTTATGCTGCTTAACATTCTTAAAAACAACCCCCTGCTGTGGTTTGTTTCCAGAAGTTTACCAAAAATGGGCCAATCTGGGTTTGTTTTACCCTTGCCCTGGTGGAGCACAAGAAAGAGGGGAATGCATTGAATGTTGCCCTGTTGCCAGCTAACACAAAGGGAGCTGGAGATGATAGTAGGAGTCCAATGCACTTAGGGGTATGACTGCACTGTGCAAGACCACAGGGACTGCAGTATCACTATCAGCACACTTTCAGTGAACCTGGAGGCACAATTCTGCAGTTGGCTAAAAGTTGGGAAACATCTCTGGTGCTGTCGGCAATAGCAAATAAAAAATGTGAGGCTTCTCCACCATTATTGGCTGGGATTAGTAGAAGGTTTTGTTTAACTGAATTTTCAAAGGAATGGGTGAAGGAAGAAACTGATCCAGATTTTTGACTCTTTACAGAAATTATCTAGTTTCTCAGATAGGCCATCCCTCTGTCTCTCACAGCCCTCTGTTGAAGGAAGTGGCTGAAAATGGATTTGATATGATGATCTGAAGGAGAGGCACATTTTCAGATACCTAAGAGTGTCTGAAGAAAAAATACATCACATCATGGAGTTTAGACACTTCTATGGGTTGGTAGCAAGTAAGCAGAGAGTTTTTGGGATTGCAGTTTTAAATTTGGGCACCTACTTCTTTTTCTGGATTGAAATCCAGGGCAATAGAAGAAGTGAAGGAAACAGACTCCATCAAGACCTCCCAGTCTGAAGAGGAGACTTGCACTGCAGGTGAGATGATATTTATTTAAATTTATTTAAATTTCATAAACTTTGGACAGTCTCCAGTTCTCAAGTTAGGATCATTTATTTGATGTTGGTGGGCAGTTACAGCCAACAAGGATAACCCAAGACAAATCCTAAGCAAAAGAACACAAACACCCCTTTTGTAGAAATTAAACTCACAGGATTTTTCTCTCTTCCCTCCCCCTTCAAAAGTTGTTGATTTATTGCCCTGAATCAGAGCATGTCATTCAAAACCAAGAAGTTAAATAGATATTGGATTAATGATCTGTGCAGAAGAACTTGCATCTAGAAATTAGGGTAAAAAATATAGAATACACAGTAAAAGGAGAAAATAACAACTTTCTAAGAGGAAGACCTACTAAATTTCAAAAGTTTGTAGAAAATATTGAATAAACATTTCTCCCCTGTCCCATTAGTATTCATTTCTCCAGATTTTTCTCATCATTCTCCTTATGTAATAAAAGACTACACTTTCAAAATGGACACTTTACTTATTGCTAGAAAACATGTTTAGTTAAAACCCTATCCTGAGACATGCCAGTGGAGGCTTCATGTATCAGTGTTTGTCCAGGCAAAACTCATATTTGTTCATGTAAATGTCCAGCTAGGACATATAAATATTGATTTGTTTGCATAAGGAAGATATTTTTGCTGGCAAAAGTTTTTGAAACTGTGGCCTGACATCTAGGCCCAGACTATTTAATGGTCTTTGAAGACACAATGTTAGCAGGCAATTTTTTTTGAAGTTTGAAAAAAATATAACAAATTTGAAAAACATATGGCCAAATATTCAGGTTCAACCATTCTGAATTTTGAATACAGCATTTCAGACAGAATAAAGTTTCACAGAAGGAAAGAGGGTCTCTATTTAAAGCAGGAGCCTGGGAAAATAAAGACATATGTTCAATTCCTGTTACTGCAGTAAACTTTACTGACACTGGGCAAGTATCCTAATCACTCAGTCCCTTAGTGCCCAGCTGGAAAAAGCAGGAACACTGGTGCTTATTTTTCCTGTCTTGCCTCATTTGCCTTGAAGGTCTTGGAAACAGAATTGCTTCTGATTATGTACTATTAGTGCTTGCAGGAGTGAGAACCAGGTCTCAACTGGAAGCTCCAGGAACCACAGAGAGCAGGACTGGACAGTGTGCAATTAAAAGGGTGAAAACTTTCTGTATGGCATTTCTAAACACATTTCCTTAAGTGCTCCTTAGAAAAGGGGGAGGTATTTTTTTTCCTTTTTTTTTTCCTAATTTTTTTTTATTTAAGTTTGAATTAATGAAAATACTTATACTGAAAAATAAATCAATACTCTAAGTACTGCAAGTAAAATTCAAGCGTTTTAAAATTTAGGCAACACTTCAGCAATTTTACAAAAAATAAGGCCATCAAGTTGGCATTGAGAACTACAACACTAACGTCAATTTCTGCTGCTACTCTTTAAACTAGTGGTAGAAAAAATTACTTCTTTCACATGAAACTCTGGAAAGATGTGTTAGATGGGAAAAGTAGGTACAGGTAGTTCTCTCTTTTACAAAGATTTGCTTGTGAAAAAGGGTTAACACAGTTTGATGTAAGATAGAAAATATCATTATCCTTTTGTAGCCAGGACTGAGCATTAATTACTTTCATGGATACACCACATGGATACTTCCACAGCAAACCAGCAACCTTGTTTCACTGATAAAAATACTACTTTTTTCAGAGTTTCAAGCTTTAATACTTGTAATTAAGCATCTTTTTCATTATTAAAAAAAATGCACCATTTAAGGTCACAGATAATATTCATTTTTTCAGTAAAAATGGGCTGTAGAGAAAAAGAACATCAAACATGCAAATTTTCTTCAATTGTCACAGAACAAAAGGTGATTATAACTATGGCAACACAAACATCTGACTTATGCCATTTGACAATCAGCCATTGGCTATTTTTTATCTACAGTAAAATGAAAGAGTGAAAGCTGTTCCATTTCAGATCAAATGAAATTGTTAAGCTTGGGTGGGGATTTTTTTGTTTGTTGTGGGTTTATTTAATTTTTTATTATTTTCATCTATTTCACTATTAAATGTAATTAACTTCTAAGACTGAATTATTTGAATTTAAAAAAATCTATTTGCAAAACATCAATATCAAATTGGTATCTTTCGAGTTAAAACAACCTAGGTTTAACAAATATTTTTACTTATTCACTGTACAAAGAAAGCCATAAAAAGTGTTTCACTCAACTTAGCAACACTACAGGCATCTCTTGGTTCGTGCTACTGGCATAGAAAATATTTGCCAGCTTCCAGGAAACTCCTGAGACTTACTCCACACCATTGACACTAATATGTATGGAAAAACTACAGCTGTTTGGAATCAAAGGAAATCTGGCCATAGTGTACTTGAGGGTGATACAATTTCCAAGTGACCAAGCCATATTGAATTTCAGGATATACCTGGGCTAGAAATAATCTGTACTCACCTGCAGGGAGCTTTGCAAAGCTTCAAGATTCAGACACAAAAATGATTAAGAATTTGGTAAAAAAGAGCATTTTCAGGTCACTATAGCTACATGACTTTCAGTGGAGTGAAGTCCACATTCCACTCAGATGTGTTACCTCCTTGGGGGCAAAAAAGTGGTGATGGAGCAGCACACACCGTTGCAGTATGGGATAACCAGCATCCTCCATTTTGGCCAGTGAAATGTCCTGATGTATCTCTTGAGGTCCAAAAACTTCTCTCTAAGTAGTGACATAAATATGAGCATTGTTGAGAAATCATGGTGATAATGTAGCTTTTTCTTTGCAACTCTGCTCTTGCCTGGCCTTTTTTATTACTGTCATTATCAAAACAAGACTTAGATTTTGAGAAAAGAAAGTGGTGCACTTTCCTTTTTGCTATGCATACCCAGAAAACAAATCCTGAGCCAATAAATTGAGAACCAGCTCCCATGGCTATTTCACTGCAGAACCAGAACAATTTTGAAATTGCTGTTCCTCTTGCCACATGTAACTCTCTCCTAAATTATTCTGGTGAAAGCCCTGTTGATCTGTTTTCTTAGCAAGAGCCAATGAAGAGCTGAATTAAGTGATTCTCCAGTCAGCAAAAGCCTTTGAAGCAACCATATAATTATTTTTTCTCCTTTTCCCCCCAAAATGGGACAAGTAGCACCAGTCCTGAAACCGTAGGCAAACACTGGAGGCCTTATCAGGCCCCACACCAGAAAAGAAATTCCACGTGGTAACGCTCAACCCTTATTTCAGAAGGGACATTATTTCGCCTCCTATGGAAAGATCTGTGCCATTTCCAGCCAGAGGTTACAGAAAGTTATACAAACCTCCTGGTTCCACATGTGTCTGGGATTTTACACGACTGGGTTATACCCATAATTTATTTGTTCTTTTATGGGGCTTCCACTAACACAGCAATTCCTCTCATGTTACCCAGCCCTTGCCATTGATCCCAGCCAAGCTCAGACATCCCTTGGGTGGAAATGCAGAGACAGAACTGATGCACCACTTTAATGGCACCCACATATCCTTCATGTCATCAGGATCTCTGTGTAACCTCTTGGGAGTATCTCCCTGTCCCATTTTTGCTACAGAGCTGTACAAAAGGTCAGAGAAAGAGTCAGCAGGATGTGTCCTGCAGGGTCATTCTCTGATCCTAATTATTCTGATGTAGTTCTTTTGAATTATAGGTACCATTTTTGGCTGTGAAAAGATGATCTAAGGTTTGCCCTGAACCCTGACTTTATTAACATGGCTTTCTTATTCCCCCTCTCCCTTTGTGTAACAGACGGCTTTACAGAACTTCAAACACCAAGGAAATTTGATGTGCTATAAAGAGTGGAACACCATAGAATTTACTTTCTTCTTTTTTTACTGAGTACTGAGGAAGCAATATGAAATCTAGTGCTAGCTAGCAGTGTTCAAATAGTAAGATGAACTCCGAATCCCATGAATTACAGTTACTCAGTGTGTCTGGTAAATGATGCATTGCTTATTTTATCCACAATATAGGGGTTAACCACAGGGAATAGAATTTTGGGAATCTTTAAGAAAATTCTCACACAAGTATATTAAAACCAGATGTATGAAAAATATGCCACCAGGGAAAATAAAGATTAAAAGTATTATTTAAGTGTAATAGTACATATATAGTAAATATAACAGCATACATTAACAGCTAAATATAACTTTAATAATTTTTCTTTGTCTTTTCAGTGAAAAATTAGTGGATCATTAATTTCAGATGATATCTCCTGACATGAGAAGAAATTAAGAAACATTTGTCTGAAAAATAGCTCTTTTAAGAAATAAAAATACATATATTGCTTGTTACTGCATTAAACTGGATGAAGCAGAGAATGTATGAAAGATCCTTTCACAGGGACTGTACTGGTTCCTTCTTTGTTTCATGTACGAACTCATTGGCTTAAAATGCTTTCTTATAGCTGAATTCTAAGCTGAACTGTATCCACACTGTCCATGTTCCACTGTCCTCTACAAGTAGATGTTTTTGCATCTAGAGCAAACATTCTTGGCCACTTGTCATCCCTTATCCCAAATCATGTGAGTACTTTTTTTCTAAAGTCTCTTCCCTCAGATTAATCTGGAACCATATCACAAAAATTACTGTGAGTCTACAGTCAATTAACCAGCTTTCAGTAATTCAGAAATCTGATGGTTTGCTTGGCTCAGATAGACATTTGGAATTCGTACTAATCCACTGGATATATTTTAATTTTTAAAAAGTTAAAAATTAATGGAAACGTAATTCTAACAGATCTTGGTTTTGTTTGCGCACCAAAAATTCACATTCAAACACTGACAGTTGTTATATATGCAACAACAACTATTTCAAAAGAGATTTTATGTCAAGATGTAGTGTGTGTTCTGTAGATGCCAACTGCTTGATCAGATTTATCAAGAAGTTCTAACCTCCACTCAGAGTAAATGAAGTTCAAGGCCCAGAAAGAGAGAGAAAATTAAAAATAAATTAGAGCAAAAGTAAAATAGTGCAAATATCTAAGATAGAAACTCCATTCACTTTACCTTGTATGACCCTGTGGGGTCTGTTTTCCACATCCATTCATGACAAATGTGCTCTAGTAACTTGCTTCGCAAAATAGCAGATTCAGTGATAATTGAAGAGCAGTTTTAGTGTGCAGATACAAGACATACACGCAGGTAGCATGGGTCACAGATTTTGCCTCACCTGGATGTAATCATTGTCATCTTCTTCTATTAGCTGGGTCCACATCTAGGAACACAAATGTTATTAAATTTTTCATATCACATACTTAAAAAGAATAATATTCAGGCCTGACAACGAAGCAGAAAGGGTGCTAGGCATCCTGGACCAATCTAACAATTTACCATAGCCACATTCTTCCCATTGCAGGTATTTTGCATGAAACTTCTCAGGCTTAGTTCATTCTTAGTTCATTCTGTGCTGTACTTTTTTAGTGTGGTGAGCCACATATTTAAAAAATATGCAAAAAGCCCACCATGAGATATTCAATGAGCTTTTATTGTAACACCACAGTGTAACATCACACTTTTATTGTAACACAGCACTGTGGCCCACATAAATTATCAGAAATCACTACTTCCACAGGCATTAATCTTCATTAATGCTCCTGAAATCTTTATCAAAGATTTCTTTTTATATATCAGCTGTCCTTCCTCAGCAAAAAGTGTGTCTCTGCACCAGGTGTTTCTCATGCTTATTGTATATGCTCATCATGCATCCTCATAAAAAATGTGTAGACCAAGATATAGGCATGCAGCATTGCTTCTCCCCAGTGGTTGTTGGTGCCTAAATATGCTCATTAGAGAAACAAAATCGTGCTTCTGCTGCACATCATTCACAAGGCATCATTAGCAAGAAATGTTTCCAAGTATTACGCTGTTTGATTTCTTGGTATTATCAGATTATTACTAAGCAAGGGTGCTCAGTATCCCCTCATAATTTTAGATTTATTTGGAGATTCTTGACACTTCAAGCACAGCTTTTAAACACATTTAAACACATTTACATTCTGGTTTTTTGTCTAATTCATGGTAAATTGATGACCAGCATGCATCAGCACAAATTAGAAGTCAATAAAGGCCATCTAAAACAAGGACAAATTTTTGCAATTACCATGGCACTTTTGCCCTTCCCATTATAATCATTATTTCCTACCTTATCATGGCATAGAATCATAGAATCATTTAGGTTGCAAAAGACTATTAAGATCATGAAGGCCAACTGTTCATCTAGCACTGCCAGGTCCACAACTAAACCATGTGTCTTAGTGCCACACCCACATCTTTCCAGTATTTCCATGGATGGCGACTCCACCACTTCTCCGGACTGCCTGTTCCAATGTTGGACAACCCCTCCAGTGAATTATTCCAGTGAATAAAGCTTTCACAATATCCATTCCAAAGCTCTCCTGGTGCAACTTGAGGACATTTTCTCTCATCCCATCACTTGTTACTTCAGAGAAGAGGCCAATAACCTCTTCATTATAACCTCCTTCTGGTCAGTTGTGGACTCTGAGTAGCATCACTTCATAACAAATTTAGCAGAGATCTCATTCCCTTGTTACATTCTGCAAAGACAAAGTTTAGAACTTTTCCTGGGAATCCAAATTTTTCATTGTGATCACAGTAATCTCTTGAGCTAAATCATCCCATATCTTCTTGCAAAATCATGTATTTCCATCTTTTCTCGAGCAGTTGAAGAACTGACAATATTTGAGCCACCATACCTCTTTTTCTGTAATGCCTTCATATTTTCTTACTAAATCCTCTGTGTAACTCTTAAGCATATATAAAACTCTAAATATCTGTGAGGTAAAAAGTTCCTGTATCTACTAAAATACTACTTTGCATTAATTGGGGTTTTTTTTCAGAATTTTTGACATAGAGATAATTTAGACACAATTTACACCTTCTTATGTTTTAATAATTCATTGGCAATTTTGTTGTACTTTTATTTCCTGGTTGCTTTCTTATGCCCTTTCGAAAAATATTGCTTTCACAAGTGATTCTGCCGCCTAGAAAATGTCCTTGAATCTGTGTCTCTACTCACTTCACCACGATGATACTCATTGAAACTGTTTTCTTAATATGACTGTATCTTATAACACAGCTACAATATCAGTGCTGTCTGTATACTTCAATCAACACGTTTTTAAAGCCAACTCTTGGTGATCAACATCTTTGCGTGGTTCCTGCCTGTGTTGGATTCTCTGTTTTAGCTGTGCCTCCTCTCTTATTTTTGTGTCTTTAAAGGAGCATTTTTCTCTCTTGCACAACTGTGGCCCTAATCACAACTGGGTTCTCTTAGGCTCTGCGTTAATCTGTTGTCTTAGGGCAGCTTGTGGTTGATCTAGTAGGTAAGAATTCCTTTTCTGAATATTCTTGTAAATACCACTGTGAGTACAATGAGCTGATTATTCTGATCCCACTGTGGGCAGCTGTGTTACAGGTAGGGTTCTTATTTTCCTACTATAATGCCTTAGCATAAGGATCAGTGCAGAGAGCTGGTATGGGTTCCTTCAAGTCTTCTGTAGACTCAATTTATGCTTCTTCAGAGAGAACACACATTCTGGTAGCAAGTTTGCTCACAGCTTGTTTAAAAGACAGTAACAGCACCAGCAGATTTTCATACTCACAGGTTCCGTTTCTTTTCCATTCTGCTGAGATTAAGATGTGTTTTAGAGATAGTTGCTCCACCATATTTGGCTGAGATTTTTCCCTTTGATGAGATTAAGATGTTCCATATTCTCAGTCTGCTTCCTATACCTGGGTAATGTATCTATGTTATCATATATCTCAGCATCCCCTCATAATTTTAGACTTATTTGGAGTTTCTTGACACTTCAAGCACAGCTTTTAAACAGTCATTTATGTCCTGGTTTCTGTCTAATTCATGGTAAATTGACCACCAGCATGTATCACTACAAAGTAGAAGTCAATAAAGGCCACCTAAAACAAGGACAAATTTTTGCAATTACCATGGCACTTTTGCCCTTCCCATTATAGTCATTACTTCCTACGTCACCATGGCATAGAATCATAGAATCATTTAGTTTGGAAAAGACTGTTAAGTTTGTATTTATTTGTATATAATAATTTTTTAAAAAATATATATTTTGGTTAAAAAATCTAATATTTGCTTTATATCCAAAGGAGATGAATTTTCAGGCTTTGCCCAAAGGCCCAGCTAAGACAACCAGACTCTGGCCCATCCCCTCCAGCCTGTCCAGAAGGCTCTGCTTGCAGCAGAACATGTTTGGCACAGCTCCCAGGGCCGTGGGAACACACAAGAGCTGCCACCATGACTGGAGGCTAATTTAGAGTAACAAGCGGATTCAAGGAAGACCAAAGCCGCTCACAAACAAGCGGCAGAGCTTGCTTCAGAGGCAGAGCTAAATTTATCAAGCGACACATTCTGTCCACTCATTGCTCATTCATCTCTAACGACTCTGTTTGTGAGCATAATTATGTTTTTCTGCCGTGGTTGTTTGAGAACATTTCTCTGACTATATCATGGAGCAACATTCTAACTCACACAAAATAAAACTTGTTTGTTTGTTTGTTTGTTTGAATAATTAAATTCCATATGAAAGATTTGGCTTCTCCAAGGAGGGCACAGAAGAATCCTTTCCAATAGCCATGAAAGAGTATTTTAAATCAGATTTGTTCCTAAGTCACAGCATGCATAAAATCATTCTTGATATAGCTTTCTGGGGATTTTTTAAGGCTTAGATGAACTTCAAAACAAACTTAAGGTATCTATGAATGATAACTTACTGTAGTGGGAAGCAAGCAGGACACATGAGTCCTTTAAAATGCAGAGCAATATTCATTTACCATTTTTATTTATGTCTGCTGAATTACTCTTAAGCCAGTCATTATTCCAAACCCAAGAATAATACTTTACTAGATGTGCTGCAAGCCATTTTTAAAAATAAGTTGTAATATTAGAATTGAATATTTATGGAAAGTAGTAAGTATAGCTCAGAAAGCCTGACAAACATTTGTTTTTAACCTTAAAAAAAAAAAAAAAAAAAAAAAAAAAGAAAAGATAATTCGATATATCGGAATGAAAGAAAGCTGGAGTTTTAAGTGGCCAGTGAAGTATCATAAGTAGCTAATGGGTGATGACCTATTTGGTTTATCTTTGCTGTAAGAAAACCTACTCAACATCTTCTATATTCGCATTAATTAAAATAAAAATCATAAATTGCTTGTTAATCTTTTTTTAACAGATCTGTGGTCATGCTGTGTGAATTTCATGCACAATTATAGCATTTTGTTCCTGATTATACTTAAAAAATTCTTGCAGCCCTACTGAAATTGGCAGGGCTACAGATGTCCACAAGTTTGGAATTCTGTGCTCCCATCATGTCCCAGTATATAACTTTAAATGTGAGAATGAACTCCAGAATGATTATTATAGAATAAAATTAAAAGAAAATTCATCAGCAGGGTATACAGCAAACAACTACCTTTCACTCTGCACTTGGAGGACTACATTCCCCTAAAATACTGGCACTTTGAGTTGTGCAAGTTGCACATACTGTGCACCTTTTGAAAACTGATGCCTGTTTTGAAACACTGGGCTTTTGTGAATCTCTTTTAAACTTTACCTGATCTCATCCTATGTTATCCAGAAGAATGTTTTTCCCTCCAAGGCCTCAGCTGCTCTTGTGTGTCTTTGCTGCTCACCACGACCAAAACTATCAACCCATGTGTTTAAATTAAATGGGCATTTGCAGAAAGCCAGGCAGGCCCTAAAAGCTCACACTTAGTTCACAACAACCAGAATTTGTAAAACATGCTGTGCAATGAAATGAATGCGTTTAGAGCCTGGGTTTTGATTGTGGCTATTTGAGAGAATAAGAAAACACACATATCAGATATTAGTCTTTTGACTTGGAGGTGTATTCATGCTGCAATGATGAGAGAGGAACATTACCCTCCAGACCCTGTTCACACCACCCTCGAAGCAAATGGCAACAGTCCAGCAGTCACAGAAGAGGCCAAGATGTGTCAAATACATTTTTCAGCTACATGATGACCTTTATGTTTTCTTTCACATGCTTCTCATTACAAAGAAATTAAAAAGAGAAAGGGGGCTTCACAAAGTAGTTGGAAAAGAACTTACGAATTACATGGTAATTAAATACATAACAAGAAACTATCAACTCATGAGGAAAACAACAGACAGGACTAAATAGCAGCAATACCCTTAAATCACAGCCCTCATAAAGTATAAAATAAAAGAATAGTTCATAAATATATGTTTGAATTCAGAAGCAAAACTGCATCTGCAGAGACAGTTCCTGGATGAGTAGACATGTTGCTAAAGCAAATGTAAATTTGCATCAAGAACAATATTTGGGTACTAAAATTTAAGTCTACCAAGAAACATTGTTTCTAGAGCTTTTCTTCATGTGGCAGCACAAAACTTGTCAGAATAGTATCTGGTTTAAATATAACCCATACAGAAATCTGGAGAAGTAAGTAGAATGAAGGGGCAGAAAGAAAACAAAACAATGAAAAATAACTTTCTCAAAAATACCTCCAAAAATGACAAGAACAGGCAAAAATCCTATATGTAATGAAAGACAGGGAGCAAAAAAAAAATGCAGCTTGAGACAAGAGGAAAGGAAGTATGCATGTAGTACTTATAAGCATGTTGAAGTGGATAGACAAATAATACTGATAGAGAAATAATAAAACTTTATCAGCTTAATAGGATTTCAGCAGGCAAGTTTAGAGACATCCTAGGATAAGCAAAGAAGGCTTTCTCAAACAGAAAAGAAATATACAAGCAATGAGTAAATGGTGTCAAGAGCTGCTAAACAAACCTACAATATATAAAAAAAAAATATAAAAAAATTTATCAGGAAGAGAATTATAACACATCACATCTCAAAAGAGCAAAAGACTCCATGAAAAAGATTGCATCTAAAAGCCTTACAGCTGAAGAACACTGTAACAGAGGGCCAAGGTGCTGATATCTCAGAAGGCGCAGTGTTGGTACACTGGAAAAAAATGTGAAAATTCATGACATGTACACATTCCTTGTAAGGAAATACTTCAGAAAAATGCTGGTACTGAATAGAATGTATTTCTAACTGAGTGTTAGAATAGTTGTCAGAATTCAACTACTTACTGCTGTAAATGCTAACCATTTAAAAATAGACAGATAGACAGATAGATAGATAGATAGATAGATAGATAGATAGATAGATAGATAGTCAATATTCAAAGAAAATCCTGAAAGGAAAACCCATTAGTGGGACACAAATCAGAGCTAAGCTAAAGTGTAGCTCTGTTAAAAAAGCACTGAAGGGGAGTTTATGGACTTTCTTGCAAGGGACATGCCAGAAGCAACACTGGACACACAGGTATAACAGAGCTACCTTTGTGCCCCTGGCTGTGTCATAGCAGCATGGAAAATTTTCTGCATGCTAGAACATTCACCTTCTGTGCAGATGAAATCTATATGATTGTGTGTGTGTGTGTGTGTGTGTGTGTGTGTGTGTCATGGTAGTATTTCACCAGGGAAAAAAGAAAAAAGCCAAACAAAAGCCTTCCTAACTTCTGCATCTGTTTTGGTGCATATATATTACAAAACGTGTTGTTTTTAAAAATTGCCTTACTGGATTTGAAGTGTGCTGTATTCCTGGAGATTGGAATCAAACTCTTGAGAATAGGTGGGAGTGGAATCAATGTCTTTCTTAAAAAGCAGATTCAGCTTTAGCTCAGTGCATCACTCTTGCTTCTTTTCAGATGCAAAGGTCCAGTATTGCATCACCCACAGAGATGGGATTTGTTACTAATACAATATTCACTTAGTTCTCTTCCTGTACTATATAACTTGCATATGAGCTTTGCAATTTTACCTCTTCCTCTGAGAGTTTTACACATGTAAAAGCTCTTTCATTTGACTGAAATTTTGCATATTAATCAACACTGTGTGTATTTGTTAGGTAATGTCCGGAACACAGTGTTTAGGCACATCCATTGGTGGCATCATTAAATTTGACTGGCTTCCTTAGCTGTTGAATGTCACTGTGTACCCAGTTCTCTGTTGAACTGGAGTCACAAAGAGGGCTGTGCTTGATGAACAAAGACAGCACAAGATGAAGGTAGAATTCTCATTCTCTGTGGAATATATGATTCTGTATGTCAGGTGAATACAAGAAAACAGAGGGTGAAGTTTTTCACTAAATCATTTCACCTCTCTTCTCTATATGTTTGCTTTAACACATTAGATATTTAAATTGTAACTTTGTTCTTTTCTCAAAATAAAAAATCACTCACAAACATCTGTTCATGCTAAAGTTTATGGAAACAACATTTTGTGTCCACATTTGCAAAACTTCATGCAGCGGCATTTTACATGTGCATTGCAGAAGTTGATGGTGATCCACAATAAACACATTTTTATAGAGGGAATTGGCCACATGGCCTTCCAGGATGTGACCTAAAGAAAATGGCAGGATTAGTTGTCATTGTAAATGAGTGTAATTGAGATAAGAAAAAAGAACCAGCTACTACACATGATCTGGTATAAATTCCTTCATCTAAAGCATTATAAGAATGCTTACATTGTCCTCTAAACCACCAAATATCTGCATTAGGAGAATAATAAATTTGCAAAGCAAACTTTTTAGGAAGTATGTAATGTAGGAAGTAAAACTGCTGCACAACTTTAACTGAGTCCCTCAGTGCTTTCATATAGCACTTGGTAAGTAAACCAATTAATTTTGTAACAGTTTTCTTCAGGATTCCTGCCTCAGTTCAAAACTGTGTCAGTAAGTCAGTAAGTGAGGAAATCTGCAATATTTTACAATTAATTTTCCATAAGCTCACTAATGGCATTCATCACTGCAGCTTCTGAATGAAAGCTATTTGAAAACGTCAACTAATTTATGTTTGCAGCATTCCTGTGAAGACACAAGGTTGGCTATCCCCAGGCTGCAGAGATACAGCAGAAACAAAGGGCATTTAAAGACAAAAATAATCAGTAAGTATAGATGTCCATTTTGTGATGCCTCATGGTTGGGTTTCTAAGAGCACTTGATGTTATGCAGCATTTTATGTATCCAGCATTAGGACCCCATTGATTCCATGCCATCCACGGGCAAAAGTGTAAAGTGGTAGCAGAACAACCTGCAAGTGATCATGCATAAAACAATTGATTTAGAGAATTCACACATGTCTACAAGAAATAAAATTCAATTATCTGAACAGCATCCAAAGAGGAACTTCTGTTTTCCACCCCATCCCATCCCCAGTCTCCTTGTGCACCCTCTGATTTCTGCAAATAAGGCAGCCTACAGAGAACAGACTCCTTGGGTGTGCAAGCCTTCTCCACAGTGAGGGCACAGTCCATCCTGTGTAAAAAAGGGGAGGGGAGCAAAGACTGGGCACAACATATCACTGGATACTCTTTTATATTTCACAATGCAGAAGGAAAAAAGCACTTTTTTTAAAAATAATAATAGTAACAAGAATGTGATTTTGCTTAGAATTCTGCTTTTGTGGAGCTTTAAGGCTTGGAAAAGTACAATATGTTTACTTACTTTTGTAGGACTAGGTTAGGTTATTAAACTATATTTTAATGACAGCAATTCATTAATATAACAAATGTTATATTAAACACATTTCAGAAATGTCTCAACAGATAAGGTATGTCCTTGTCATAACCTGTAAAATAAATGGAGCACAGCGTCTCTGATACTGTACAGGAGAATAAGGGCTAGTTTACTTTCTTCTAGATACCCTTAAATTCCTAAATGGAAAATTTAGGTCCTTTCAATAATGACCCAGCAAGTGGCTGCTTCTGCCTTCTGGAAGAAAGGTGACTGCTAGAATATATCTCTTCAGAATAGCTTTTTTTTTTTTTTTTTTTTTTTTAACAAACAAACAAACAAACAAACAAACATTTAGGAGCCTTTTTTGGATTGTACAAAAATTATACTCTTCATGTATCAAAAATGTGATCTAGGATGATAAATGGCGATTTTTACAAACATGTCCTTCCCTTCCCTTCCCTTCCCTTCCCTTCCCTTCCCTTCCCTTCCCTTCCCTTCCCTTCCCTTCCCTTCCCTTCCCTTCCCTTCCCTTCCCTTCCCTTCCCTTCCCTTCCCTTCCCTTCCCTTCCCTTCCCTTCCCTTCCCTTCCCTTCCCTTCCCTTCCCTTCCCTTCCCTTCCCTTCCCTTCCCTTCCCTTCCTTTTACAAACAGGTTTTCCATAGCTATTTTGACTGATGGGAGCAATAACTGGGCATTATTTCCCTGGACACTATATCTACTCCTTCCAATCCACGTTTGAGGATAGATTCTAGCACTTTTTCACTGGTTGATTTTGTGTACAGTAGGAGTAATTGAAAGCTTATGAGAACAATATATACTTTAAAAAATGACTTTGCTCTTTTAGCTAGTTAAATTAACAAGCAGACTGAATGGTAGAATCAAGAATAAGCCCCTTGATTTTAATTTGCTTCCCTAATCATGGGTCAACACTGTGGTTTCTTCACAGTTCACTCCTGAGCACCTTCTTTTTAAGATCCAATTCAGGTCTGTAGCATAGAATTAAAATTTCTTCATTATTCTCTTCTGGAGACTGTATGGCAGCTCTCCACAAAATAATTGCTCATTGCTGCTTTTCATACTATTAGGTTCAGGCTGTGACTTCGAGAATAAGGTAACAAGAAATCAGCTCCTAAAGGCAAGAGGCCAAGGGGCTGCTTTAGCCATGTCCCCTCTATGGCTTGTATTGATCAGAGATGGTAAGGGTACAGAAAAAATGAGCCCCAAAGGATCACAGATAGCAACACCAAGTGAGAAACTGCTTCTTTCTCCTTCTGCCTCTCCAACAGTGACGTTTTCTTCTTTCTGATTACTTAAAAATGTCTAGAAAAGTTTAGGCTGCAAATGTACCATGCGGAGAATATTCTCATGGCAATACCAAATAAGCAGAAAATTTGGACAACCTTGAGGAAATAAGGTTGTGTCCTGGTATTACAGAAGCATCTTTTAACCAGTTAGCAGAAATAATCTGATAGCGTGACCTTTGAGAGATCACACAACATGAGGATCCTAGATATCATTCTCACTTATCTGCTTCAAAGAGTAGAATTGCACTTTAATTAACCAAGTTTGAATGTTTGTAATCCAGCAGATGTCCGCATATTTAAAATTTCCCCATGGGTAAAAGAACTATGTGGTTTGAGTACCAGATTAGTTGATCTGGAATATTCTATTACTCTGATCTAGCCTGGTGGTCTCTAGAAGCTGACAACTCTATTTTCAGCTTATTTTCTTCTTTCCTAATTTTCCCATAACCATTTAAATGAAAATTTCCATCATATCATGTCTCGCTGTTACTGGACATAGTTCTGGGGTTTAATGTTGTTCTTTTCTCTCAACAGTTGTATTCAGATATTTCTCTGGTGTCCTGGTTCTGCATGTTTGTAAGTTTCCACATGAGCAGGAGTTTTCTACATCTTCATATTGTTTCCTATCCCCAGCAAAGACTTCAGCCTTAGACAGATTGCTGACAGATTGGTTCAGAGCCAACATGTAGGTAACAGTGCTAAATGGAGGAACAAACCCTCTATTACTTGACTCTACCATAAATTTTGAAATCTTGTTGTTTTTTTGGCCTGTATATGTCACTGAACTCCTGACAGAACAGTCACATTACAGGATTTAGTTAAAGTCACTTTTCTTAAAGTAGTTCTTAAGCCCAATCAGGAAGACAATCCAGGTCAATTATAGGCTTGGTCATGAAGACTGAGAGGTCCAGAGAATTTCTTTATTTGGGAAGAAAGAAGCCCCCTGTCTCTCTCTTGTCTGCAATAAAAGTTAAATAACCTCTGGATGTACATTAAAAACAGAAGTAGGGTAAGGAAGGAAGCCTTTTCAGGGTACTATCTGAGTATTCTGTTTCTTAATCTACCCACTGTTTTGAGCAAGAGTCTACAGCAATGACTGTCCACATGTCAAGGAAATCCATAACCTTGCTTGTGTATCTAGTAAGGGAATAAATGAATACAGGAATACTAAGTGTCTGTTCACAGAAGAAGGGAAAAATGTGAAAGTAAAGGAAATATTAAAAAAAATTTTCCTATCTGCTATACTCCTATCTTCAAAGAAACCAAATGTTATTTCAGGAAGGACAAAAAGGAGAATCTAGGGAAGTGCAGGCCTAACAGCCTCACATCAGTCCCTGTGAAAATCACAGATCAACTAATTCTGGAAGCCTTTTCCAAACACATGAAGGACAAGGTGATCAGAAGAAGTCCATGTGGCTTTACCTAGTGGAGGTCACACTTAACCAAGCAGATCCCTTCCCACAGCGAAAGGACTACCTTGTCAGACGATGGAAGAATACCGAATGTTGTTTGCCTCAACTTTATTAAGGCCTTTGGCACAGACTCTTACAACAATCTTGCAGGCAAGGTGACACTGTATGGGTTTGGTAAATTGACAGTGAGCAGGACTGACCTTGGCTGAACAGCCAAGCCCAGGGGGTGGTGATCAATAGCACAAAGTGCAGTTGGAGGCATCTCACTGCTGATGTACCCCAGAGGTCAATAGGGAGGCCAATGTTGTTTAACCTCTTCATTAAAAACCTAGACAACAGGGCAAAGTGAGCCCAGATAAAAATTATTGGAGGAGGTGAAGATCAGCACAGGGTGGAACTGAGCAGAGAGGAATATGAAAAGTGAAATGCAAAGTTCTGCCAATGCAGAGCAATTACCCCATGCACCAGTACACACTGAGGTTCTGAGGAACAGCTCCATAGAGAAAGAGCCTGGGATCCTCGTGGACAACAAGTTGAATGCCAGCCAGCAGGACACCATAGTGACAGAGGTGATCAAGAGCATTCTGGGCTGCATCAGGAAGAGCATTACCAGCAGGTTGAAGGGTGCTACCTTTTCTTTCTACCCAATACTGTTGAGGCCATGTCTGAAATACTGACTCCCAGTACTGGAGAGATCTGGGCTTACTGGAACACACCCAGTGAAAGGCTGTGGAGATCACTGAGGGACTGGAGCATCTCCTGTGAGGAGAGCTGAGACCCTTCTGCCTAGATAAGACTCAGGAGAGAATCTCATGTGTGTAGACACCTGGTGGGAGGCAATGCAGAAAACCAGGCTGTTCTCAGTAGTGCCCAATGGCAGGACTCAAATATTCAAATATTGGTTTAGATAGTTAGAAAAATCTTTTCAGTAACTTAATATATAAAAAACCCAATTTTTTTCATGTGTTAATAAACAATTCCAAAAATTATTTCTAGGCAATTTCCACTCATTTAACTACATGTTTAATTTGTTTTGAAAACTGTAAAACTTTCATTTTTAAACAATGAAAGATAGACTTCTGTCTATCTACTTTTCATGAAAGTAGAATTTTCATTTCCTGGAAAGCACTGACACATTGAAATTTCACCTGTCCTAAACTGATACAAAGTAAATAGTAGAATTATTTTTTTTAAATTCACCTAAGGTAAACTTAGATGAAAAGTTTTAATTCTGACGCTTTTTTCCCCCAATTTATAATATTGAACGCAATCCTGAATGAAATGTCTTCCACAATGAAACAGTCAAATATTCTGTCATGACAAGATTATAAAAAAGTTATCAGAATGCTTTGTTTTGATTGAAAGCAAAACAAACAAAATATAGTCAATCCTGACACATTCCCACATAACATTCACAACTGAATTAATTGGCATTTTCTGAAAAACATTCTGCTCAAAATTTCTGAGCCCCTGCACTGACAAGTGTATAGAATCACTGCTCTGTCCCAGGCAACCCCCCACACATGCACACATCCTGCTGCACTGACAAGATATCTATTGAGAATGCTGGCCTTGTTAAGGTGGAATTGCTTTGCTGTATTCATATCACTGAGGCAGAATAAGGAGGAAAAGCAGAGGAACCATTCTCAGAGTCGTGTCTCAAATGGATAGGTTCTCCTTGTTCTTCCCCTGAGACAATCTTTTATCCATTGGTTTTGCTCCAGGCCATACCTGGGAGCAGCATCTAGTCCTTTTATAGGTCATTTAATATTATTGCATGTTTACGAGGAAGAATTTGGATGTTTTCTACTTCATAAAGCTAAGCTGTTTAGGAAGAAAAAAAAAAAAAAAGAAAAAAAAAAAAAAAAAAAAAAAAAAAAAAAAAAAAAAAAAAGAAAGAAAAAAAGCCATAATGCAGTTAATGAGGTTCTCTTAAACCATTATCTTTAAAAATATTTCACACCAGTCCCAAAGTGTCCTACCAGAGGAATATGAATTAAACACAAAAGCTTGTTGGTTCACACTAGGCTTCAGCTAACCATGTAAAAGTATCACACATGTTTTACCATGATTTTCATTATTTGCTTTCTTGATTGTCATAATCACATTTGCATTTGAAAGGTGATGTACTTTTGAAACTTACTGTTGGTTTTGTTTTAGTCCTTTCAGATTTATTAAGTTTTTTAAATAGACAAGAAAGTAACTCCCTACTTTTTTCTTCGTTCAACTCATCAGAGAATTTATAAGGCCAGAAATTTCCTTTTTTTTTTCTCTCCACTTCCTTTGGTACAGTGACTTGCTGTAAAGATCTCTGCCTTAACCCCAAGACACAAAATTTCCTGCAAAGACTTCTTGAAAACTGAATGGTAAATGCTCACAGGGAATCTCTTTACCTGATTCACTTTGTAACTGTCTGTGGTCTTAAATGCTTTGTGGATGAGAAATTTTAGTTTTTGTATGACCATATCAGAAAGGATAGTCTCACAGGAGTGGTAACACTGAGGATACATATACATCATATATAAACCATTTACACATAGTGAACTGTAATTGGCACAGGCAGAAAACTTTAGTCACAACTGCACCCAAACAGGAAACTAAAGCAAAACTTGTGCTGTTTGGGCTCAGTCATATGCATTTTTGCGTGAACTACATCAGTTTATTCAAGCACAAGAGCATTTACAAATCTCCAGATCTGAACAGATATGACAGGAAGAACTGAATATACACTGGTGACCACTATTTGTAAATTTTCTAAATACAATGAACACACATTTACAACTGAGATACAGGTTTCAGAAAATGCTGGGTACTGGGCATATGATCTTGCATTCTATTAAAAAGAAACTTTTGACTTAATATTGACTTTTTAATGACAAGTAGCAAGATAGAAAACAAGAGTATTGACGAAAGAGCTTTTATTTTCCCCTGATGTCAGCTGGTCGTGTCACTCACTGCCGTTGAATCCAATCTCTAATTGCAACAAGCATTATGAACAACATTTGCTAATTTATTATGTGGTGCTATGCCAAGCCTGCATTTGAGTGCATACTATAGTATTTCTACATCTACAATTTTCTCTGTCTAAAGTCATCTTCATATCAAAAAGGAGTGGGCTTGTTAAATGTGTGTGCATTTTTAATACATAATATCTTAGAAAACATAAGCACAGACATTTTCTTGTCTGCATGTATACCCTCATCTTCTATTCTGTTTTACAATTTCATCTGTGGGAAGGGATAAAGTTTGAAAACACAGGAATCTTACACCTGTTGCTCCGTTTACACATGTGGAAGATGACTGCAAAATGCAAGCAAAACACATTATTGTGAATATGAAAATGTTTCACAGGCACATTGCATGGGCAGAGGCAAGTGTGGGAAATGACAGTAAATTAACCACTGACTTTTGTTCTGCATCATTCTCATATTTGGGCACCATAAGTCAATATGAACTCATCAAGGCTGCCATACTATTAAAGGCCCTGCAAAATCTGCAGCTCTTTTACACGACCAGACACTTATAAAGGAACAGAAATACAAATGAGAATCAGCCCATAATATTTTAGTGCTAAATAATAGGATTGGATGCAATAATGCATATCCAAGACCAGTAGAGACACAAAATATCTACCAGTTATATGAGATGTAGCTTTATTACGATTGTATGGCAGGAATATAATTCTGAAATATAAAAACACAGGCTACCAGATGCTGAAGTGCATATGAATTTTTAATGTGTTTCTTTAATGCTGATAAACTAAAAACTGAGGCAGTGAATGTTTATATTTTCAATGATTGGTATCAGTCTAGTTTAGAAAATCCAGTTCTAGATTTTTTTCTTCCATTTGCTCACATTTTTCTACTTAGAAGGGTAGCAAAATGTCCAATTATAACCCATTTTATTAATCTTTGCTCAGGAGGTAGAAGATAAGAATTTCAGTCTCAAAGCTCATTCACATACTTTGCACACACAAGGCTTAGAAGAAATTGATTTTTGACACCAAAATGGTCTCTGATTTCTCATTCTTTGAACTCAGTTTCTGTGTGAATCATTCGAAATGCTCAGGTGAAACAATATACAGTGACACCATTTATTAAAATTAAAAAGCCATTTTGAATGCTTCCAGGGTGGTGGGTTTCTCAACAGAATCCTTTGCAGTAGTGGTGCAGGAGTATGTACATAAATGATGTTCAGCAGAGCCATTTCTTATACAACATGAGTAACAGAGATCCTAAAACATTTAAGTCAAAAGGTTAACTGAACATGTTAGAAAAGTAAACATTCACAGAAAGTCTTTTACAACAAGTTACAACACAAAGTGGTAGCTACAAGGTGTAGCCTTTAGTGAGTTTTTTTGCTGCTTGTCCTCACTTTTATAGTCTCAGATGTGGCAATTCTGCTGAGGAAAAAAGAAGCTTGTATCTGGAAATTTATACATATATGTATGTGAAAAGTTTTAAAAGACTTTATAAGACCATGGCCTTTTTTTAGCTCTGTTGTGACGTATGGGAACTAAATATTTTCAATTTCCTCATCTTGTTTTTACAACTAATAACCTGTAGTTTTGCTGCTTTTACCAACATTATCTCATAAGTCTCCATTCTGCAATCCCACTACTACAGATTAGTACAAGAAAAATTTAAGAAAATGGTTGAAGTGATAGTATCAGTATCTTCTACAGCTCTAAGCAATATTTTCCTTTTCTGGAAAAGAAATTTTCCAATCACCATACACTAGGTATATTTATAGAGTCCACACAGACAATATAATATCCATACAGGCAGATACTGCAGGCATTCTTACATTAATAATATGTAATTATTTTATATTTCAATTTTCCTTATTTGGTCAATATTTCCAGAATAAAGGAAATAAAACCTGAGAAAATATTTCACTACTAATAATTTCAAATATTTCATTATTTGACCAACTGATAATAAATAAGTGACTGCTGGCAGATTTGTGTGAGAGCATTTTTCACCTGATGTCTTCTTTATCACTGGTACTAAGTACCATTTTTAATTTACTCTACACACATGAAACAAGGATGCAACCAATATTCTCAGGAATATTTTTCAGTACCCTGTTGCTCCCATTAGGCTGTATCTTGGCATGAATTTTTAAAGGGTTCCTTATAATTTTAAACCCTATTCCTCCCATTCAACTTGAAAGTGATGCCTATGTTGCCAACAGTTAATATTCTCATAAATGTTTCTCATAAACATTCACTTCCTCGCTTTCAAGTCAGCGTTTCTGGGATCTTTTAAAATTATTTCTTCCTCATGTCTACTGTGATCTTGCAAGCTGTTAACAGACTAACTGTGGGCAGAAAGAAAGATCATCCTTGTCTGTACAGCGTAAATTCTCCAGTGTCTTTCTTGGCGCAGTTCCATTCAACAGCTCCTTTGGCACACACAGTTCTCTGTCTCTTTACACCAGACCCCCGACCTCCATCTCAACTGTCCTTCCTCTAGTGCCACATACACCCTTCTTGTTTTCTTGGTATTTCTGATACATAATTTCTTAATACTTTAAGAAATAGGCATTAACTGAATGAAGCAATGATTTTCAAGCATGCATCCTTTAGTGAGTATACTCACATGAACATTTCCACAAAAAAAAATCAATAAAGACTTATGTACAATTGCACTTAAGGCTGCTCTACAGGCTGTCGAGCTGCTGAAATATCTTAGACAAACAAAACTGAATGAACTCAAAAGACGTTAGACCTCCCTTCACTTTGACTCTCAGTTCTGGGCTGCTGTCTGGGTTAGTCTCACCTTGTTCTCCATGTAGCTTTTAAAACATGCTACTTTCCTGCCTTTCTACTACCTTATAATTGGCATTAAGTTTTCATTTGCAGCAAGAAAAACACTACACAGTTTCTTTAACTGCATTTAACACTGATCACTTCCCCTAGGCACACAAGTTGCCACTGCTGGTGTCACCCTGAGCCCTTTCCTGTAGCAGTGCTTTAGATTTTTTCAGAAAGGCACCTGTGATGAAACAGGCAGAATTCCTTGAGATAATTTCCTTTAAAAAGCCTTCCATTTTCCTTGTCAACAACTCCTACCTCACCCTCCTCCCATTCTTGCTGTAGGTTGCAGTATTTTTTCAGTGACCTCTTTTCCTTGTTACCCTAGGGATGGTTGCCCAGGCTTTTCCAAACAGGGATATAATCATGTTCAGCTGTTTTTTGGTTTTCTTTGTTTAAGACATGTCCTCCCTCAAGTTAAAAAGTATCCATGAACATTAAACCAGCTCAGGCCTGACATACTCAGCCAACATCAGCAGAATACAAAGATTTTGAGATGGCAAAAAGGCACTGTCATACAAGTTTGAATATATATGTGCAGACACAGAAGCAAAGGGAGTAAGCTCCTCTAGGGCTGCACCACAAGTGACTGCTCTGTGCTTCTGCAGCCCAGCAGATGCTGGGAACAGCTGGACAATGCCATCAGGTCACGATGAGGAGAGGAGATGTTAACACGGGGCCCTAAGCTCACAGTAGTTCCAAAGCAAGAGAGACGTGATGAGGAGCAGGGAAGAAGCATGAAGTCCTACCAGCCCATACAGCACATATGGAACGTGAGGAACCATGTTGGGAACAGGATAGGAATCTGCAGATGACAGGATACAACACAGACAGTAGAACAGTACTGTCCATGGGCAGGCCCCTTCCCACTACCTCCTTCCAACCCAGGTATGCCACATTTCCCTTTGGAAAAGAGCTGCTATCCAATGTTTTACTGCTTAGAAAGGATGGACAGTACACTATGACATTATTGATTTTTCCTATTTTACTAAAAGTCCTTCTGCTTTTACCTTGAAATTAATATGTGCTTCCTTCTGCTGCTATGCTGGATCCAATGCAATTTAATTTTCCCTTTTCTCCTTCACTCTTACATGAGTCTTTCTACTGCTTCCCCCTTGCTCAAAGCAGAGTCATGTAAAGAGGTTGCTCCCAGCTCTGTCCAGTTAGATTTTGTATTCCTCCCAAGATGGAGATTCCACAAACTTTTTGGGCAACTGCCAAGTGATCGACCATCCCCATAGTAAAAAAAAAAAAAAACAAAACACCCACAACATACAAAAACCAACCAACCAACAAACAAAAACAAAAACAAAAACAAACAAACAAGCAAACAAAAAACCCAAGGGGAGTTTCTTGTATTACAATTTGTTCCCATTGTCTCTTCTTTCACAGGGAACCACTGAGAAGCTTCCCTGAACTTTACATCCTCAACTAGTTCTTACTTGTTTGTAAGTACAAAGTGCAGAGGAGTGCCTCCTTTTGTCATCTCCTTAACCACCTGGGTTAGAAAACTGTCATTGCACTCCACTCCTGAACCACTGGATCATTTGTGCCCTTCTCTGTTGTCCCTCCAGAAGTTATTGTGGTGGCTGAAGTTCCCTTGTGAGAAACTGGGCCTGTGAACATGAAAAACATCCTGTTGTGTGAGAAAATCATCTGCCTCTTCCTTATAGGTACTCCTGGTGCCTAGGAGAGGTGATTTCAGTGCTCAGGATTGACAGCAGACATGTCTGTGTAAATATGTTAATATGTTCCTGAGAATGGCCAGAGGGAGAAGTGGTTCTCCAGATCAGAAAGACAAAGGTAATGCACTCTGGTGCATATGTATACCCATGATTATGAGGAAATGAAAACAAGGTCCATGGATGGAAACACTTGCTGCAAAAAAAAACCAAAACCAGAGAGAATTACAGAGGGCTATGTGTTTCAGCCCTTTGTGAGGTCTCTTCCAGATCCTTGGCTCTGGAGAAGAAGACAAAATGGGGAGGAGACAAAGGAGTGGGAATACAAGTGGAACCAGGGGCAGATAGACACAGATACCAGAGGATAAATGCTCTGCCAAATTTTTTTCCTGCTGAGATGTACCTGTCAGCAGTCAGCCTAGAAGTGGAGTTTAGAATGAACTCCTTTTACCATAAAATTGCCAAATATGTTTAATCCACCCCACCTATTTTAGCACCTTCAGTAATGGAACAGATGTGGTGCATGCCCTGCAGGCCAAGCAAATTGTTAAGGTCATGTTTTGCTCAAGGATGCAATTTGATTGTCAGTGATTTCTTATGCAAACATAAAACCATACAGAGCATAATGGCTATTTTGTTGGAAGGCTGCAGTGGGTGAAGCAGTTTCTTCACAACCTGACATACTTGACAAAAAAAAATGCAGCCACAAAATCTCAAAACACAAATCACAAGCTAAGTGGATTTTTCACCTGCAAAAAGCTTTAGTGATGGTTTCTGCAACATGAACCATAGAATTATTTGGGTTGGAAGAGACTTCAAAGATCTGGTCCATATAGACCTGGTCCTATCTCCCCCGCTATGGACAGGGACACCTTCCATTAGACCATGTTGATTCAGGTCCAAACCAACATGGTCTTGAACATTTCCAGAGATGAGGCATCCACAGTTTCTCTGGGTGAACCAGTAAGGATGTTTTAGTGGCCACAAGCAGGGAAAATAGGGGCAGTTTATATACTGAGTGCACTTCTTAGAGAAAGCCTACAGGTAGAGTAATTCTTACAAGACCTTTTAGGGGAAGTGTAATAATAGTGAGTTCAGGTATGTTATGTGGGCCACATCATCCTCTTTGTTTTCATGGTCAAAGAACAAAATGCCTGAGATTACAGCTGCATTGTTCCATTTAGTGGACACATGACTACTTGAACCACACAATGAATTACTCATGGCTTTATTTTTAGACCTCCATTTCAGGTACTCCTGCATCTACCCCTGTCTCTGGCAAGACAGTGCATGGCACGGGGAGGCAGACCTCCAAAAATAGTAAGCATTCTACATTTTTGGTGGGAGAACATGTTGGAGACCACTCACACTGTCATACCCAATATAATCCTCCCTCTTGGTGCTCCAGATTCCATCTTTGACACCTCTGTCAGCTCCTAAAATGGAACCAAAACTATGGGATCAACTTCTCTGCAAGAGGAACTCATAACTGGCAGAGGACAGTTAAAGCAGCCTTTAAATTATCAGTGCATAGAAGAATCTCTTATTAACTCCTCCACAAATCTTTTTTTTTTTCTTTTTTTTTTTTTTTTTTTCCTTATCCCCTTTCCCTGTAAATAGATCTCTGTCTCAGTGATTGCTTCTGGATGACTGCAATCCTTAGATTCTCATTGCCTAATTTTGGGTAACCGGAGAGATCATATTTGGGCTAGGGTGTCCAAAATTGTCCTTAATAGTGGACAATTGGGAAATCAAAGATATTTCTGGCTTCATTAAAATATTTTCCTGAAAAAACTATACTGCCTTTCTACCATCTTTGGAAAGGAGTAATACATCATGTAAACCTTGCCATATCATCCGTGCAAACTTACCACAATACATAGCAGTTTTCACATCTGTAGTTCCAATTATCCATTTTAAAACAAATACATTTTCAGTTAAATCCAAAAGGGGTTTTTTTCCCAATCAGAATTCTTTCTCTGGTAAGTAAAGAAATGCCTACATGCCTTACCAAAACATGTAAGTAGTCTTAGTGAAAACACTGCTTTTCATGAGGATCTTTATATCTATGGGAGCTGGTACTGTGGTAACTGGAAGTCGAGGGCCAAATTCTCTGCTAGTGTCATCCTGTTAAGACCATATCCTTCAATTCAGCTCCACTGATTTATATGCCCAAACTGCATAATGAAATTTAGCCAACTGGAAAGTAGAATATAAAAGCATTATGATGCTGTCAGGCTTTACAGTAGAAACTCCTGTAGCTAGCATTTGTTTGGAAAAATAACAAGCCCTGAAGATGCTGGCTAGATTTCCTTAACAAGTAGTTTTATTAATGTCAATCCCCTGTATGGAGAACACACTGTGTTAATCCCAGGAGTTTAAACAGAACAAATTTTTTTTTCATTTTCATTAATTATTTTTTTCATTTTTTCATAAAGGTCCTTTGAATAAAATTAAGCTCACAATGACAAGACCAGCTAGTATGATTCACTCAGAACCTGAAGCTCCCCACTGTACTTCCCTGTTCTCACAAAGCCTCAGGATCAAGAGTGTGAAAATGCAATTCTTCATTAGTTATCCAAGAAACTACTCCTCCTGTGCCCAGGTAATGGCTTCGAGGAATATTATTTAGAAGTCAAAACAGCAACTGTCTTGAAAGACTTAGAAAGCTGAAGTCACCCCATGGCTTGCCTTCTGCTAGTTTCACTCAGCGGAGTGTTCTGTTTGTTTCCCTTGGCTCTGTTTCTTGCTTGTTTGTTTCCTGCTGTATAACTTTTGTCCAGCCAAGCTTCAGACTGGCTAAAGCTCTGCAATGTCCACAGGAAGGTGGAGGGGTAATGTTTTGACATGTTTTGGGATATGTCAGAAGTGCTGTATGGAATGGTATTTTTGCTGGTGGTTCCCCAGGGGTTAGGCATGAATGTCCGTGCTCTGCCTTGTTCATCCTGCCCTCACACATTGTCCTGTATCACAGGTGACTCCAGTGTTTAATATAACTCTAACGTAAAGAATAGCATAGCTAGTTAAACAGAGTTGAGTACCACTCCAAAACAAAATCTGTTTGTATTTATATTTAAAAACAGGAGGTGTATCCTCTAGCAGATATTCCAGTCTGCCTGGAAAGCGTACATGCACTACTAAGGGAGGCTTACAAAGGCTTTGACGATTCCTATGGTAACCCAGTAGAAAGGCTGTTTCCATGGGGACTAGCCAAGCCTATATAAACCTTCTGTCTTCATTAGAGTATCTCTGACACTGAATGGTTTAACAGTTACTGTTCTGGAATAGTTAACAACAATCTCTGCTCTGGGGAGAGAATAAATTCTTTCCTTCCGGTGGAAGTCCAGTTATTTTGTCAGCTTTCAGTAATACTCAACTGAACACCTGTCATGTATCAATATAAGGAACATACTAAACAGTGGTGTACACTTTAAAAAGCACTCTGATTTTCTATCCTCAGCTTTACAGTGTACGCACATTATGTATTTAGAAATGCAGTTATTTTAAGCATCAGGACAGAATAAATCATACTCTTTAAATTTCACAAGCATTAAAAATATCTGGGTGTATGTGTAGTTGATTATCTGTCAAGGTAGTGTTCTGGTTCCTATTCAGATCCCCCTTCTCAGTCACTCACAACTCCTCCTAATACACTCTACCGAAACAAAACAAAATTATTTCTTTCGAATGTAAATCTTTCACACTTGATCTCAGCCAAATTTGCTTTTCTCCTTACTTTTTTACTTTTCTTGTTTTTCCTTTCCTATAAACTGAACAGTTTTTGAGTTATGCAAGTAGAAATAAAGCTTTGTTTCTTCCATATGTTCTACACAAAACATTTCTACATTCAAAACTCAAAAATGCCCGGAGGAACAAACTTCAAATTTCATCTCAACAACATCTGCATCATTATTAATTTTGCCACCTTTTTTCTATATATTAATACGACTAATTTCTATTTTCCATTCCCTTTTCCTTTAGTATAAGAGCCTTTCTTTGCATCCTCTCCCCCATGTCTCTGGGATATTATTCTACATGTAAAGACATGCTATCTAAGCTATGATATACAGACCTCAGAGTAAATAAATCAAAGAAACAAACACATTAAAATTTCTGAATAATTTAAAAGAGTTTAAAAATATTTCCCAAATTGCCTTTGTCTCTTGTTTCAGCCCCACCTGCACAATGCAGGATGAGTTCTTGACTGGAGTCTTAGTATCAGCTTAAAATAGACTAAAGTTATTTCTCTCTATCTTAAAAAACCAAATGCCCAGGTGCCCTTTATGACAGTATTTGAGACCTTTCCTTAAAAAATCATATTAAGTAGCTGTGGTCTCTTGCAGTTCATAAAAACCTTAATAAATATTTTCTTCTCTGTTTAATATATTTAATAATGGAAAGTGGTCTTCAAAGTAGACATTCAATATTTTTCAGAAAAAGACGCCAAAAACAAGAGGACTTGTTTATGGCATAACTTTGTTCCACAAATGCAGATTTAAAACCAGCAAAGAATATCACAAGACCCTTCCATTTTGGATGGACAATGACAAAGATGATGATTGATGCACCCAGCCAGGACCACTGTATCTCTGCTCATTTTGTAAAATGTTGCTCAGAAGCACCCTCAAGTCTGGGAGGTTTAGAGAACTCAAAGCTTTCATGCATCTATCTCTGAGGCCAAGTCTTGCTCAGCCTCAGCAGTTGTGCAGGCTTAGGTTCTTCAAACAAGACCCTACTTAGATTAATCTGTCACTCATGTAATATATGTGACAAAGCCAAACTTCACACTTCACAGCTTTGTTTTCTGTAAAGATGCTTTGGTTTCGCCCTTGAAGATCAGAAATTGAAAATTGTTCTGATGCAGAAAGAAACTGACAATTATTCTGCCATCTCTCATGTTTATAACTCTTTTCCATACACTAGCATGCTCAGAAGAGCACAGTACACACACAACCTGAAAGACATATCTATATCTATATCTATATCTATATCTATATCTATATCTATATCTATATCGTCATTTGTTCATAACTGCTTATTTTCCAATGTGTTTAGACACATTGCCAAAGCCAGTTTCTGAATTATACACTTGATTCCAAGTATCACTTGATTACAGATTGCAGGGTGTAAATTCACCTTCTGGCATGGTATAATCTGATGAAGTTCCTGGATCAGTCAGAGCATTTTGGGTCATGATAATTTTCTTCTTCACATTAATGCTGAAATCTGAACTTGTCTCAACTACTCAAAAGAGAGCAAAGCTTCATGTATTCACTCTAAGTCAGAGCAGCAACAGGAGGATAAAAAAGGCTTATGTACTTAATAACTTTCTGATTGAGGATATTCAGTGCCTTTTTGAAAATAAATGGTATCTGATTGGGAAAAATAAATTAAAAAGAGAAAAAGAGAGAATACTATCTAGCATATACAGTAATGCTAATTTATGCCTCAGTCCACATGAGGATCCAAGTTTTCAGAATTGCAATGGGATTAAAATCCAATTTTGTGTGAGTACCCTACTCACTGAATCACTTTAGGCACAGGCCAATAGATATATATTCTGTCCCTTAAGTTTACTTGTTGCTGCAGTTGCCACATATTCATGGCTACTGCATATGCCAGCTGGACACACCACCAAATGCTTCCACCATTCCGAAAAATCTGAGTCTTAGCCTGTTGTGAAACACAATACAATACTAAACAGTATTCTATGAGCCCACAGTGCACTGCTGGGCAAGCAGATTCTGTCTATCCCTGTCTCCCTGTCACCATACTCTATGTCTTCACAAGCATTCAGAGTAAAAAGAAATTACACTCGCGGCACCGTAACACCTGTGAATCTGAACAATGACAACAATTCTCTTGAGGATGACCTCTACTAAGGAGACGCCTTAAAATTACACAGTTCTTAAAATTCCAGTGTTTGCATGTTGCTCAGCTCAAACAGTAACATTTAGACAGTGACAATACCACCAGCACCCCTTGAAGCAGAGCCCAGGGAATGCCCCTGAATCAGCAGTGTATGTGCCAGCTGGACAGAATAAGGTCACTTCTCTCCCTTACATCTCTTTCACAGCAAGAAATTGCTCAGAGGAGTAAGCCTCCCTCGATGTTCTTGTAGTCAAGAAATCATTGCCAATTATTGCAGCTGTGAATGATCCCTGACCAGACCAGAGAAGGCTCCTGAAGCCAGTCCCATCGGGCACAGTGCACAGACATTATAATACAAAGGGCTTGAGTGCTGTAAAGGGAGAAGCTGGATGATGAGTGAGCTCGTTCCTTCTGCATGGTGAGACTTACAGTTCAGGATGATTCAGTAAGGGAGTATGTCAGCAGAGAGTTTTTAATCTTGTTAAAGAAAGCAGTCTTCCTTCCTATTGGATACCTACCAGCAGTCTCTAGAGAGATGACTTCTTCCCAGTGCTGCACAGGATCCCACTGCTTGCTGTGCTGGAAGGAATGTGTCAGAACTAATCTTACAATAACAAGTTGCACTAACTGCTGACATGAATCTTGGCACTGACGTAAGCCTGAGTTGTTTAATTAGTATTTATGAAAGATGAAGTGATACGGTTCTTCAAAAAATGGTAACATTCTGTTACCGTAATCTGTTATCATAAACTGATATAAAGATTTCAACCAAAGTGAGATTACTGGGGAAGGGAAACAGTTATCTATTATTTAATAAAGCAGAAAAGGGATTTGGGGAGCACTGCACTATGAAGAAGTAAATACATAAGCTTTGGCTTCATTTCCTATTTAGCATCTCATTTAAAAAAGAAAAATTAATTTTGAGTGTAAAACTCAGATTCTTTCATGAATGCATTCTCAAAAATAGGTGACCACCACGAATGCTTTGAATTGTGAATTCTAGCAGGGATGTATTCATTGACCACATTGGCAAAATCAGAATCAATATTGAATGTGTCCCTAATTAAAAAAGGAAAACTTCCATGATTCATAGACCACTATTCAAAATGCAGAACTTCACTTTCATAGGCAGCAAAACTTACAAAAATACATCCAATTAGTGTTTGGTAGATTTCTTTAAATTGTTAATTAATGCTGAATTCCTATAGATGAATAATAATATACAAATACACAGACACAGCATGTTCTTCCATCTTCAAAGAATAAATCCATTAAGAAATTGTTATTTAAAAATTCCTGGGGGTATTTTCAGGTGTTTTTCTACTGTGATAGCATTCCCTCATGATAAATTCTGCCCATAGCTTCAAAAAGTATTTTATTTCCCACAGTCAGATTCCTTTCTCACATTGAAAATCCAATGGGAAGTGGTTTGAATAAAAGGATATTCAGCAACATTCCTCTGTATTTTTCAAGCCAATTTGTGCATATCTCTAGGGAATGACCAAGGACATAGAGCTATCCACAAGGGTGGGAAATATTCGAGCATGAGTATTTAGCATGGTGATATCCATGTTAACATTTCTATGAATTTACATTGGAAATGAAGCAGACAGCTCCCAAATGTTGAACTTGCTCTCCCTTCAACCTCCCTTTAAACACACATATTGATGTTCAACAGAGGGCTGATGGAGGCCTTGCAAAAGGAAGTCCGATGTCATCAAGGTAAATTACTTTCATTCCATGTTTCTCATTTTCCTTCCATACAGAAAGGGGGAAATCTGTGGTATCAGGTTTTTAAAAGACTGTTTCGGGAGACTTCCCTCATGCCTTCACTACCTGGATCACTCTCAGTTCTTTGCATTCAAGCTTCTGCACACTTTGTAAAATATCAGCCTCTCTTGTTACTAAATTCCTTCCCAGTAGTCACCATTCTCCACATAGTTGGTGGAATTTAATAATGTGTTGAATTTCATCTCCAGGTAAAGGCTCTATATTCACCAAGAGACTGTTTTTGCTGCAATATGTCTCCACAATAAGCAGTATATACATGGCACTGCTTTGATCTTCTTTTATCCTAACTATACACCAAGGTGTAAGGATCATAGAATACATTGAGTTGAAAGGGACCTTTAAAGGCTATCTAGTTCAAGTGCCCCAACATGGGCCTGGACATCTTCCACTAAACCAGGTTTCTTAGAGTCCTATCCAACCTGGCCTTGAGCATCACATCTGACTTTCCTCTGAAAGACCCTCTGCTTCCCCGAGTCTCTTTTATCCCATTACTCTGTACTGGGTTTCTCAGTTAAAGCAATTGTCTTCTCTCCAGCTTCCCCACATGGGCTGGGACCACAGTGCTCTTAAGATTCATTTGTTCTCCATTTTTCAGTCAAGATCCTTCCCTTTCATATATATATTCACACTTACATCAATCCTGTCCACCTCACACTTTCAGCCTCTTCATGGTGATCCCTAGCCTACTCAACCTGTCCAGCACTGTCCATTTCCATTCCTTTCAGTAACTTTAAAATGTCTCAGAGTCATATATATACTTACACACATATATACATGTCTTAGACATGGCAGAAAGACAAAGACTTTGTGCATGAGAGCACAATACTGCACAGAGTTGAGTATGACCCCTTTATCTCTTTATTGAGATCCATGTGTACCTGAGGTAGGAGATTCAGTCCTTCAGTTAAGCAGAGAACACCAAAGGTCTAAGGAGAAAACACCTACATCAAGGTAGTGATGTGACACTCTTCCCTGCCCCTTACTGCTAAAATTGATGCCAAGGGAAAAGGGGCCAGCACTGAACATATATCCCATCCAGATTTTTCTCACCTGAAGGTAAGGAATGTTTAAGATGAATACAGAGAGGAAAAAACCTAGTTCCCATTGATCACGGAAAGAAACTATTGAGTGCTGCAGCATCAGTAGGCCTATTGGTCACATGTATTTCTGCCCTGCACTACTTCTTCAGACTCTCTCCTGTCTCTGATTCACAGAGGGCAAAAATCCATCAGACCCCTGAATTTTAAATAATTTTCTGGCATCGCAGCAATTTAGCTGTAACATCCTGTTCAATCCAACATGTTGTGGAAAAGACTGTAAGGTGACAAGGCAATGGACCGGTCCCCCCTAGATATGGGGTTGGGAGCCCATTTCACCTTTCTGACAGCCTTCCTCACCAGGACTCAGAGCGTCAAGAGCTTCTCAAAGTCCTCCTGGGTCGGTACAGCTTTCTGCCACCCCCAAACAGGCGGGTGGTTGTCAGGCACAATCTGGCCTGGACTGTTTTTCATTGTATAAAGTTGCTATGGTATCACCAATTAAAAATTCTAAAAAATAATCTGCATCTGTACAGCATGCTAAAATAACCTACCAAATGACACGTCCTTTCGTAGAAAGCGAGTCTACTAATTGCTGAGGGGCAGATTCCTCCACCCTTCCTCTCGCTGAACAGTGCCTTCAAGCTGCAAATACTCCCACTGCTTTCAGCATTTGCCAAGCCTAAGTTTTCCACAGAAACCATGAGTCAGGCTCCAAAAATCAGGAGACAAGCTTAAAAAATCATGAGATTTAATTACAGCAGGTAAAGTATTTTGCCTTGACGATGGATTTGGCAGAGCGGGCATTTAGCATAGCAGTCAACCTCACAGCTAAAAGCAGGTGATCAGCAGCTTTAGCAGAGTGATCCCATCTGAAAATATGTGGTCTAACACTTCAAAAGCTTTTTGTTAGTGTCTAGCAGGAGGAAACTGAGATCCTTGTTTCCATGATAATTTTCTTCCCTTTCCATTTTCATCTTTCTCTTTTTTTTTCTCTTTTTCTGTCTCCTCACCTTATTTCCAAATGCATTTCAGTATTGGTCATTGCAGGAAGAAGGTGAAAGTCAGTACTCAGGTAGAAAGACGGTTTTGGTAGCCAGGGATCTGACAAAGTCACGGATGACAGAGCTGGCCTGTGAAGACAGAACTAGACTCCCTAGAAAAGATGGACTTGCTGACCATAAGGTAGAACCTAGTAAACACCAGTGACCTGGTGGACCTGAAAGAGGGCAGAGCGTCACAAAACTTTGGTTTCCCCACAGTGACCCATAGGCTTAATACCAAGGACTTGAGATCCAATGACTCAAAGACTAAACTTCTGTCAACGGTATGTAAGATCATGAAATCAAGACCTGTATTGCCTCTTCCATCTCACAAGATCCTCCTTCATGGTCAAAAACTCAAGTTCATATCCCCAGCTGAGCACCACTCACAGGTGCTGGGGCCCTGGGAACACCAACATGCCATACTGACACTGACTGACCTCCTCTGGGCCTTCCCTCTTGGCTGGGGGCTCCATGTACCCTTCACTGCAGCCCAAGCTGTGTCACCTAGAAGGCTTGTCTTTAACTGCCCTTCTGACCCTGGCATGCCAACTGGCCCTTCTCAGGGAGGAGCTCAGTGTTCATCTTCAGGGATGCCATTATGCTGCCCACCTCCAGGTCAGTTGTGTGACAGAAAGGCTCATGTCATGCCACAGAGCCACCTGAATTTAACCCTCGTGTTGGGAGTGCAAAGGATGTTTGTTCTGTGGCAAACATGGACAGCAGAGCTGAGAGCCATCACTCTTCCCCTGATGACAGGAACAAACATGAGTGCAAGTACTACATGCTGAACATGCAGACAAGTCAGAGGACAGATTTAGACCTGGTCAGACCTGATGCAATGAGAACCTCCTACTTCACTTACTTCCTCCCACTGTTGTGAACCTTTTCACACCCCTACGTATTACCAGCAATCTCTTACGCCTTCCACCAGAATAGTGAGCTGGAAAATCATAGTGCACAAGAAAACAAGACCTTGGCACATTCCCCCCTCCAGAACTTTCATCTTCCCCACACAGAAAACGCCTCAAAGACGTGCAGCATCAGCTTGTCAATGAGGAACAATTTAGCTTCCAGAAATTATCACCACAGATTAATTTTATGAAGTCTGAGAGCAAAGCCCAGAGACAAGCTTGATCACATGAGTTTTACAAGGTTCTATTAATTGAAAAAACATGCATCTATGTATGTTCATGTTAAAAGCTAATTATTAATTTGACTAATTAAATGTACATTTTATTTTCTAGGAATTTATTACACTGGTCACAAACCGGTTTACGGTAGCATTTGCACAGGAGAATATACAAGTTCAGAAAAGCTCTTGAAATTTGGCAAGAAAAACATGGACTTGTAACATCATAAGATCAAAAAGCTGTTGATGAAAAAGGAAGACTGATAGTTTTCAAAAAGAAAATATTAGTTCTTATTTTTTTTCAAAATGGGGGTTGAGAAGAGCTAAGTGAATAACTGTCTGTCTGGGTGCTGCAAGTGGGAACATGTCTAGATGCTATAAATTTAGAGATGAATAATCTTTCTTTATAACAAGTATAAGAAAAAGTACAGAAAAGATGCTCCAACTCAAGAAAAGTCCATATAAGCAGAATCAGCTTCCCTATGAGGAAATAATTACAGCAAGCTGCAAAAATAGAAATAAAATCTCTGACGAATTGCTGGTGTATGAATTCTTGTTACAGTTTATTTATGCAGACAATATAGTGTCTGGGATGAAACAGCTCTGTTGGCAGAACAAGCATGAGCCACTGTATGTGGGCTCTCAGAGCACTGCATGGGAGTGTTTACTTCAGCTCTCCTGGAACCATGCAGGAGTGACGTTACCATGCTAGAGCCCGAAATTAGCAGTGATACCACTGGCACCAAGAGAAAGCTGAGTGTGTGGCTGAGACCTTCGTCATCTGACAAAAAAAAAAAAAAAAAAAAAAAAAAAGTAAAACAAAAACCAAAGCCTAAACAAGATAGGAGGATGTATTTGAAGTAAGTATTTGAAACCTTTTCCTAAACAGATCACACTGAATACAAAGAGGGGTTTCTAGACTCAGCCACATTTTGCCACTGTGATCGCTTACCTGCAGTGTCTTCTGCAGGACAGGGCAAATGACAACTATCTGCCTCTTCATGTTTGCATATTTATATTGCTTTATTCTTCTACATAAGAGTTCAAATTGTACTGGATGTTGTCAAAAAACCCAGTAATATTTTTCTGATAAAGAGGATAAGTCTGAAATTAAAATGTATTTACTAAATATGACCACTTTTATGTATGGAAGACATGCTAATCCATTCTGTTACAAGATACCGTCAGCAGTCATTTTCATAGCCCAGTTGCTGAGAATAGTCCCAAATTAAAAAGAGGAGAAAGTTCTTATACAAGAGAGCCAGTGAAGCTGTGGCACACGAGTGAAGGAGCAGGCCCTGGGGAGGCTGTCAGCACAGCCTGCTCTGCCTGCCCTGCATCACCCATCCCACAGTGCTCTGCATCCTCTCTCTGCACCCCTGGACTTGTAGATAGGCAGGGGTTTAGAGCAGCCTTGGAAGAATAGTGTGAACACTCACCACAGGGAGACCGTGGCAGTTATAAAGAGACAGAGCAAAGAGGGACAGATAAATGGATGCTGTGAGAGCACAAAGAGTAATTCTGTGCTGTCCCTTCATGAGAGGAATTCCCCATCAGTCATCATGTAAGATTTGAAAATCAATGAATCAGCACAAGGACCAAACTCCAACTCATGGGCACATGTTTGGTTTTGCATCCCTTGAAATAAGTGACAGAAGATCCACTGGTTCCAGGGAAAGAGGCTCACATCCTGCCATCAGCCATTTCCTCAGACACTAAGTTTCCTCAAAACCACAATTTTCTTTTGCCCTGAGTGTTCAACTGTTGGGAAATTCTTCCGTGTGTCCCAGTAACACAGAAGTTACTGTGAAGTAACTGAAGTGCTCCATGCAAAGCTTGAGTATGGCCAGAGAGCAGCCACTGCTGGTGTATCCAGAGCTGGGCTCAGCAGTGGTGCACTTGGAGGAAGAGAGCTATCTCAACTACTTAAATCTTAGAGGTTCATTGAAGTGATGGCTTCATTCCCTTCCAGTGAAGTCAGCAGAAATCTTCCCATAAACTGGATCCCAAGACTGGCCTTTGGGGTTTGCTTAGGCTATCTATTTATCTCCACAAAATAAATGGTTTGTTAAAGTATATTCTAAGGGGCAGGTGACTGAAACAGGCACACCTGAGAAGAGCACATTTCACCTGCTCACAGAACTTCCAGTCATGAGCAGTACAGCAGAAAATTAGCAAAAATTCATGCATTGAGTTGAAGAGGAAGGAGGGAACAAGACATGCAAATAAACATTCTGATGCAGAATCAATTTTTTCTGCCTCCAGATTCTACCAGGAATAATAATAATAATAATAATAATAATAATAATAAAAAGAATGCAAATGGAGGTGTCTCCTTTTTCTGAAAGAAAAAAGAAAAAGAAAAATCAACAATAACACCAAACAAAATGAACCAGCATCATGGGGAAGGATCATTTAATACATTTTCAAATTCAAATATTTTATGGTCTTGTTTTATGATCTCTGTAAGTTTTCTGAGCATTGCTTTTACATTATACAATTTTCTGGTTGTGTCAATATGTGCCCTGAATATTATTATCTTTAAAATACTTTGATTTGGCTTTGTTCGAAGTTGAAAAGAATCTTTCCTGGGGTAAAAGCTAGGATTTATATTCATTTTCAATTTACTGAACCTTACAAAAAGATTAAAACACGCAGAACATTTTCTCTATGGTAGAAAAATATAAGTTGCTGTGTTCTCCTCAAATTTATCTATATTTTTAAGCACTGTCCTCACTAGTAAAGGAGGAAATTTTAAAACAATATCTTCACTGGTAAAAGTAGAAATTCTATGAGGCTGGATATTATGGACATGCTGAAACAAATGTCAGTAACTGTTGTAAAAAAAGCTTTTTTCTACCTCTTAGAAATCCAAATCAGAACTATTTCCTGGAGAGTGAAAGATCTTTGTAGTATCTACAGTGGGCATAAAAGCAATGGCAGCTGACAGCATCAGCCCAAGCAGATTGAGGAGATGAATGGGTACAGTCTGTGAATGTTAAGTAATAATTCACAGTAAATTCGATGCAACTGCAGTCTAAAACCTATAAGAAGGAAAGGAAAAGGTCACTTCTTAATCATATAGGTGCCTATTTGTTAGTTCCATGTATAGATATCTAGTTACGTGCATACAAATAGATGGCAGTATTAAGATACTGTGCTTATTTCAGGATATCATGCAGAGATGCTTTTCAGGCACTTGACTATCGTTTCTGCTTCTCCAAGTGCTCCTACTGAGTGTTAGTACTTTTGAAACTTCTCAGGGAGTTTTTAAAAATTTCCAAGTTCATATATTTGTAAAGCACGGAATTTGGAATATATCCACTTTTGAGCCTTTTTGTCATGTATTTATTATATATACATATATTAGTCATTATGTATTAAAGAAAAAAATATCTTTTTGCATACATACCTATTACAAACATTCATCTGAATCTTCAGTACTGCATTTCCTCTGTATCTTTCATGACATTACAGACGTGTAGTCCTAATTTCTTTGCTTATTTTTAACAACATTCAGTAACAGAAAAGGCTGTGTCATAATGAGCATGTGGAGTGCTGTGTCTAGCATAAGCCATTGCTTTTAACAATATGAGTACAATGTTCCCTAAGGCATCGCTTGGTAAATGGCACTAGTATTAAAAACAAAACCTTTAGACAGGACAACCAGATTGATCCCTTCTTTTTACTCTTATCCCTACCATAAGAACCTGATCCATTTCCAAAGGGCTTACCTTAAGGACTGAGTAGTTTTACACTTTTCTAAAACATTTGTTATAAATATGTAGCAACTGACAGGATCAGTAGGAGAAATTACTGATGTAGGTCTCAACTGGCAAGAGATATAACAACAAGACCATAGCAAGCCATTTGGAAGCCCATCCACGCAGGACTGCTTTAGAGCATTTTAAGATTTTATAAGACACCACAGAATAAAAAGAATAACAACATGCTCTTTGCCAACAGATCACCCATGGGAATAGCTGACACGGCTCCCAATGCCTGTCCCAGCCCAAAACAGATTGTGAATGGACTAGGGTTGAGCATACAGTTATCTGAGTTGTACCTAGTCTCTGAAACAAAAGGTTTGAAGTTGTCAATACTGCTAAAACAGAGTGTATCTTCCTACCTGTGTTGGATCCTCGGATACTCCAAGTCACTTGCCTGCCCAGCAGGGTTTGGATGTTTCATGGTCCTACAAAGGCACTGCAATGAGCTATTAAAAACATTTAGAAATTAGAAAAATATAAAAGCCTTCAAGACTTATGGTGACTGATTAAGGGACAGGCTGCTGTACTTCGGAAATAGCTCCAGCTGACTTAAAGATCTACTGGGAAATTCCAAGAGTTGTGGAGAATTCGTAATACCTGAGATAATGGATGGCTGGTATAATATTATTGGCACTTTCACAGGTTCCTGTAGTATTATGCTCATACAGCAAAATCATAAAGACTAGAAAAGCAGAAAGACCCTTTCACTTTCATCAAACCTTTTCAGTGATTCCAAAACCCAGACTTTTTTCTTCCTGGAAGCATAGAGTTGTTTTACTTGTTCCTAAAAGCTGAGATTTTTTTTTTTTTTTTTTTGCTGCATGCTGCCACTTAGGCAGGATAGGAAGCAAGTCAATGCCTGGAGATAACAGTAAAATAGTCACAATCCAGAGGTTTTTTCCATCTTTTATTTTTAGATGACAGTGTAGTAAGTGGGAGAAATGGTGAAATGGTGTAGGATGTAGCTGGGAGCTAAGGCCACACAGGCTGGAATAGTGGGGTGGTACAAAGCAGTTGAGAAATGAAAGTATTTCTTGGAAAGGTAATTTTAAGCACTGACCTTACATAATACATGGAATATGAGTAGGCGTTGAAGTCATCTAAAAGAATCTAGCCCAAAACAAAACAAAAAAGAACATTTTTTTTCTTAAATACCTTTTTATGTTTTAGGCATAGGAATCTATCCAGATCAGAGAAATTTGCAGATGATGATAGCTGCTCATTGTGAAAGGAGCAGAGTATTCTTTTAAGGAGTATAAGGAAAATTTAGAAGGATCTGAGGGCTTGTCTCTCCTTATGCAGAGGCCAAACCACTGCAGGGCAATAGCATAAATTAGACCAGAGATGAGGTTGTATACTCTTTCTTTCATGATTCATGTTTTCCTGCTAACTGCATGTCCTGTGAGATGTCTTGTCATCAGAGCTTTGTTCACTCCATTCATTGAGAGTTTCACAAAGTCCAGTCCACTAGGCTGAAATCGGAGGTGTCCACGTAGAGAGGGCATAAACACTAAAGGCTTAGATATGAGCATAGATTAGCTATGGGCAACAATTCTGAGAACTAAAAAAGGGAACACTGCATCACCGGATGAGCTCTGAATGGAACAAAAGGATTAGCTTAAACAGATGCTCAAAATAGAAAATAATTTTAGCAATGTTGTTCAACTAGGAGGCTTTTTTTTTCTCAGAACTGATCTGCAAAGGAAAAACTACAGCAAAGCAACTTCTCTTCCATTGAGCTCTCAGGGCTAAATTCTCTTTCAGTACGAGTTCTACAAACTAATTTAAGAATCTCGAACAATGAGCTGGATGATCTGACACAGTCATGTTATCAAGAGCACTGTGAATGTTGCCTTTTTGATTGGAAAACTTGCCAACTTACCTGCCATTCCCATGCTGCCCAAGGGCCCGGATGGCCTCTCAAGCAATGACTAAGCCTTTGGGCAAAGTTTAGAATTTGGAAAACTGAAAGCATAGTTTAACTGTGTATATACCTTTCCCTTTCAGAAGGCATGTTGCAATCAAGGCTGTAAAAATCACATCCAATTCCTTCCTTTCTTGTTAGTGCTGATTTGGATGAGAAGACAACCATGTTTATGAAAGCAAATTACCATCTGATGTGATACAAGGTGCAGTTCAGAGTCCAGAACATAAAACATTGCCCAGTAGATTGACCATTTCTCCTACAGAATGTTGTTTCACTGTTCATCTGCTTCAGAAAAATTCCCAGTGCGTGCAATAAGGCAAAGCTTACTGGAGCTACTGTATGTATCCTAAATAGCTACAGGACCCAATCACCAGCTGCCAAATGTATGTACTGATAGCTCCTATGAGACACACAGGTTGGGGTATAAGATTTAATATAGTTAATAAATAAATAATAATGCAATATAATTTTCGCTCACACCCATTTTACCTTATTGTCTATGTTTAGGAGATGGGCAAATCTTCATAGCCTTCATTTAAACTACTTAGAAAGTCATCTTCCCTTTCCAGACTTTCCATAGCTGTTGAAATATGGTTGAAAACTCTTTAATCAAGCCAAATATTTTCCATTAGAGTATACCTAGCAGCTGATGTGCAAGTTGCCAGCACATGTTACCAGCACTTTGCCTGTGTTACTCAAGTACCTGGTGGTTCAACCAGCCTTTGGAAAGAGCAGAGTATTAATTATTTTCAGCACCTCACTATAATTTTTTGATAGCTTTTAAGATGACAGCAACTTCAATGGTTAGATGTGAGAATCCAATTTTCCTGCAAAAGCCCAGAGTGCATAGGACCAGTGTTATAAGATTAGAGGTTAGATTTCATGGACACTGAACACCAGTCAGATTTTTTTAAATCTCAGTAATTTAACATTTTGTTTCAGCCTTGGTTTGCAATTACTCAACTTAGTTCGGTTTGAAAGGATGTCTGAGAAGGCCCCACTAGGCCCCACTCCAATATTTTAGTTCAGAGAACTCTCTGAACTTGGGATGTAAATTCATAATTTCCACTTTTTTTTCAAGTAAACTCAGTCCACCATCACTTCTGGTATAGATAGAACTTCCTCTTCTGATTTAATTCTTCACAGCAGCAGGAAGGATTTTAAAGCTGAGCTCTTTATAGCATTAACCCATTGAATTACTTTCTGGTGAAGTGGTTGAAAAAAATCTTCCTTTGGAAGAACAAATGACAGTATGTAAGTATTCCAAATCATAATGAATTCACCAGTAAGTTTCTGGGTTTAAAAATGCTTTCCTTTACTTGTGTAGCACAAATGAAGTCAGTGGGGTTTCAAATTAAATAAAACTTGGCACTTCTTCTCAAAAAGCCATATTTTGTTTTGCTAGATCTGCATAACTCAAAATTGCTTAAGTGAAAGTTTCTTGCACATAAGAGAGATGAATTTAGCACAAGAAAGAAATTCTATCTTAATTTAAATCTCTAAGGCAAACAGGTGTTAGTCTGTGTAGAATTTGGCCCTCTGGGCCCTTTTATTCTACCTCTACATTTATGTTCTCTCTAAAACAATTGCATAATTTCACCATGCAGTCAAACATAAAATACAACCTGTAACTATGAGACCAAGGCATGGATCTCCCAGTTCTGAACAATGTCAGTCCTGATAAATTAAAGAAACAGAGAATAAATGCAATGTCAAAATAGCACTCAAGAAAGCCATCTTCTTTTATTCTGATTTTTCAATTTGCCTAAGATATGAAGAAAAGCATGGAAGTGTTGCAGATTTTTTTTACTAGTTGCTAAAAAAAATTTCTAGGAAAAAAACCAATAAGGATTAGTCACCCTGTTATCATGCCTATTGTTATTTTCTGACCTTGGAAGTCTCAAGCAAGAGTCGCTAATGTTTGCAATGACATCACCTTCTCTGAAAATTTTTATTTGCATTTACCTTAAAATAATGAGTTAAGAGTAATTCCAAGCTAGGTAAGTACTGACAAGACATTTATTACTCAAGTACATAGAATATAAGTTAAGTTGTAAGAACACAAGCACCCCAATTAAACAGCAGTTCTGCTCAAGTATATAAAGCACTTTGGGCTGTTTTGACATTCCTGGCTTTCTTTTGAAGGAAACAAGCAGAAATCTTAGTTCCGGACCACAAGAGTCTGGAGATGCATAAGTGTGTTCTGGCGGACAACAGTAACCAAGGAGGCTCCCTGGCTGTCTCTGAAAAGATTGTGGGGAGCAGATGCTCAAACTTAAGGCTCCCCAGGGAGCTTGTCGCAGCCACCAACTATTACATTCGAAGAAGCGGGCTAAAAATAAATCTTATTTCTTTCCTGTCCTCTGGTTGAACATGAAAGGAAAATTATCCATATGAATAGCCAAAAACCCCCAAACCCACAAAAACCATTTACCTCCTTGTCACTGCTGCATCATTAAAGCACCATGCAGATATGAAGAAAGAGAGGGCAAATATTTAATTTTCTTTATGAGTTCAAGAGAATACACCCCTAGCATGTTCTTGAAATGCAGAGAAATGGGCTGGGATCTGGTGGGATTTGGCAAGCCGAAGAATTGACTTTGTTTCTTCCAGTGGCCAGCAGGAGACAATGTTGCAGTGTTAATAAACCATGATTCATTCCAACTCCTGAAAAACAGTGAGCTCTGCTGACTACCTAGCAATTCTCTAACGGTCAGCAAAGAAGTGTGAACAATATTTTTAAGTCTTTAGAAAGGACTGGAACATGAACAGCATGAGGGTGGGCTTTCCAAGGAGCTGTACTAGTTCACCATTACTAGCAGTGATCCAAGCAAATTACTTCCAAGATTTTTGGAAGCCTTTCAGGAATTTGCAAGAATTATTTTGTGTGGGTGCTACTGTACTCCTGATGACACAAGGTTGCATCATCTTAAAGGAAAGATTTTGAAGATATTTTCAGACTAGTCTTTTGGAAGAGACCAGTTTACAAACTGCTTCATAGGGTGTTTTATCATAGGGAGTTTTATCAGTTTGAACACAGAAAGAATTCTGATATCCTGTTAATACACCCACACATAGTCTGTGTACAGGGAGAAAGAGGGACAAAAACATAGGTGCTCTATTCTGGTGGTGGCTCTGTGACCACCAGAATGGTCCAATGGTATTTCCGGTCATTGATCAGGAAAACACGTATACCAAAGAAAAATATTAACTCCCTGGCCTTCTGAGAACTTCCAGAAGAAGGATTTAACTGGCCTCCATTTTTGGGCTTGGTAATACACTGTCCTTTGTGTAACAAGAATTGGATTTGATCCAGTGTCTTCATAATTTTTATGAGTCCAGTATTTTTCCATTTATTATCTGCACACAAAACAGGCCATGAAGAGAAGTCAACATATCACCTTGTTCTCAGTTGTCCCTCTCTGCCATGGCCCTCTATCTGGTGTTACAATGCTGAGACATGCTAGCAGTGGGAGTGGGAAGCCATGAGGTGACCTACCAGTAGTCCAAGTGAAAAAGCAGAGGAACAGTGTGAACAGCCAGACTTCAGGAAAAACGTCATTTGACACTGCATGTTACTCTGTCAATTTGCCTTCCCGACTGTTTCCTTTACTCTTTCATAAACTGGTGTTTGTTATTCAGTTGAATCATGCACGTCAAAAGAAAAATCGTGCACTGAACAACGGATGGGTCAACTTCATTTTCTCAGGGCTTTTTTTGGTTGGTGGGATGGAGAAAGAGGCTCAAGCTTGTATTTCTTTAGTACATCCTCAAAAAAAAGCCCAGTCCATAAAGTTTAAGACTTCTTAAGATTTCTTCTTCTCAGAAGTTATAACTAAATGAAGAAAAGGAGGGCAAAGTAGCCTACACAATCTTTTCCTCCTTTTTTACCCCAGTGAAAGCAGAACACTGTCACATTCCTCCTCATCCTTCTCTGAAAGTCCGTTGGAATACCAGATAAACTTAGAATATCATGTTTCAGAGTTTGATAGAGAACGGCCACTAAATCAAAAATATACTTAGAGAATAAGACCTGTCCAGGGAAATGCTATCATGCACCCTTCAGCAAAATTCATCTGTCCTGTGATTGAGCATGTCTTTAATAAGTATAAGGCTGCAGAAGAGGGACATTGGTGCAGCTATTCTTAGAGATCAGCCAACACGACCAACAGGCTTGTATGTCATTCCTTATGGCTCAGGAGGGGTTTGGAAGCTGAGCTTATCAGTTCTGACAGAGACTCTATGATCTGTGTCAATGTGAGGAGCATTCCGCCTGTATCTGAAGGCAAAGCAAAGGGGAAATGCAATGATATTTAACTGCTGTTCACAGCTGAGACACTAAGCTTTACCTTCAATCACTAGAGCCCAAGTGTCATAGGAAAGAGAAAAGCTGGTGTCTACAGAAAACTGCCTAAATTTCCAAGGCGTGGTGGTTTCTTGGCTATGGAACTGTTTTTTATGGAAAAGCTGGCAATAAACAACTCAGAGACCAGGTTTAAAACACACAGTTGTTATTATGGCTATGCCAACATTAACCTTGAGAGTCCTTGCACTAAAACAATGACAATCCCCAGCAAAAGCAGTTACAGAGCCTTTGGCGAAGTAGTGAGCAGTCAGTATTTCTGGATGACTACTTGCTACCTTATAAATTGCCAGCATAGTGGATATTTATTTGCAGAGCAAAACACTGTCATAAAGGGTCACTCTTGACATCCAGAGGACTGTAGTTACATTGCAACTACTTAGGCTTTTGCTAGAAAAGCATTAACAGTTCATATCTCTTTGTCCTGAATCATCAGTGACACGCAATTTTGGAAAAGGATTCATACTCAGGAGACAAAAAAAATGACAGCTCCTGACTGTCAGCATGATCTACGTACCTTGCAAACTCTACAGTGAAAACAAATTTCAGTCTTCAATGGCTGAACTTTTAAAATCAGTAGGTCAGCTTACCCCTAAGACAGAAAGGGAGGAGATTTATCTACATTAAACTGTGAAATGTTGCACTGAACAGTAAGACATCCTCCATTAAAAGCAAATTGGAGAATATTTGCATTACCACGAGTAAGATGGTATGCAGAAATTGCTAATATTTGATTCTGCATTTCATGTAGAAGTTACATGGCTATTGATCAATGCTAAGACTGCCTCAAATCGTTCTTTGATTATTAAAATAATTTTGATGTTGTTGTTGTTGTTGCAATTTAAGACAATTAGGGCTTTCTTCATAGATATTGACTTGCTAAGTTTGTCTGCGCTAACTGCTCCGAGGACCAGTATTGTCTTCTATATTATGTCTCCACCATGCCTCAGGCTTTACTGACCTTTTTTTTTTTCATGCTGAGTGGGTTATTCCTAATGGTATCTTTCTCTTTTGCCTTGTGCCTCATTGTCCAAGTTGCATTATGCACAATCCTTTCATGGTACCTTATGAGTGATACTTCACTTTCTCACTTTGTGCTGAATGATGCTACACTGAACCAAACATATCCTCTCTTGACTTTGCCATGTCAGAGTCCTCATGACCAGAATATGTGGTGCTCCACAGCTGAGGCCCTTAATTTGGGTGGATTATCTGGACTCAACAAAGAGGATTTTGCCTTCTGTTCATTCAGACTCAAATGCCTGAGGATATAACCAGCTCATTGGTTAAACAACTTCCTACATCACAGCGGTGCATGCCGCAAACCACTTCAAGAGATGAGAGGAGTAATTCTTCAAATAATCTTACACAGTGGTGGAAACATCATGGGATTTACTATGTATGCTATCAAGTGTTTTCCAGTTTGCTACTCAGTTGATAGCACAGTTGAGTTTTGTAATACTTCATTGTTCTTTTGTAAGTGTAGTAAGAGACTTAATCTGGCTAAAAACCAACCAACTTAAAATGGTCTGGATCCTATAACATACGCTCAGTAGCTCTTACTATCTGGTCAACACTTGGAGATCTAACCTTATGTCTCCAAAACAGGGAGTCAGGTCTGTTTTACAGCAGCAGGTTTAAGAGATGAAGAGCATTTCTTCCCTGGCTATAGAGATAATTCCACAAGATACAGGAAGATCCTCAAGACGTTATCACAATTGCCCAGTTCAGTAACTGAATTCTGAACCACATCCCTCATCTACTTTTGATCCCAAATGCAGCACTACCCAGCAAAAAATGTAGCCTGCCATTTCATTTATTATTAATTCTGCAGTCTTAACAGAAAATAAAAAGTTTCATCTCAGATAAGTAAAGCTGCCTCATGTTTTATCTTCAGGTGACACTCTCCTTAAAGACACAATAAACAGAAAAGCACTATTTAGTGACAGGGGTTGAAAATTACTTTGCTGATGTCCACAGACACGTGTTAATCTATCATAGATAAAATCTGTCCCTTTCTCCCCCTTCCACTCTCTACAGGTCAGCCATAATAATTTCACTGCTTTTTAAGACCACAATTTGATTTCATGTATCTGATCATCAGTTATTAGCTTCCGCATAAACCCTTTTTTTGATGCACTCTATTGCACTAGAGATGAAACAAAGGTCACAGGAGTAGTTCTGTGAAGAAAACAGTAAATCTTGGTACAGCAGAAAGTGGTGCTCATGGTTAGAAGCCAGCTGTAAGAGTGATTTTCATGGTCTGTGCTAAGGAAATGGGAGAATCATGGTTACAAATCTTTCTCTAGAAGAGACACCATTCAACAGCATAGGCAGAAAGACAGGATGTCTTTAAGGGAAATTTTTTAACTCCCTTGAGATTTTTAGTCCTAGAACCACGGAAAGACCACAGAAATAATTAAGGCATTAGAAACTAAGGAAAGAGCAAGCAAGAGTAACATAAGGAGCATGTGGTACTGATCTCTAGGCTAGTCATGGTCAAAATAATCAGTTGTCTCCAGAAGACAAAGGAGAGATGGGACAGAGGAGAGAGTGGGAAAGTGAGAGAGACACATTCTGTAGTTGGAGGAGAAGCTCTGAGATGTAAAAAATCTGGATGGCCTGTAGGACTCGTTAAGATATCTGATGAGGAAGCAGAGAAATATATGCAGGACATTTTTTTTTTTTTTTTTTGTAGTTTTATAAATCTTCTATGCTTCTCACACTCAAAAATAATTGGATTCAAAACCCTCACAGTTCTCACTGCTTGTCTGCTTCTTCCATATTAGATCTGAAAATACAAATGTAACCTTGAAACACCCAACTGCATTAGAGAGATGAGAAAAAGTGAGAAATGAGAAAAATGAGAATTTTGTCTTGAAATCTAATTTTGTCTAATAAACCTTGGTCTATGGATTATCAGTTCCATGCAAGAGTGACAGCTGGAGAGGAGTTGTACCACAATGACCAAGGTAAGAGGTTTCATGGCTGCCTTTCCCAAACACAAGGAGCTCAAGCAAACATGTCCAGCATGATGGCACACAACCACAACTACTTGTAGCTGTCGTCTCGAGGGGTCTCTCCCAGGACTGTATGACACAACCGTCTGCATTAGGAATAGGAATAGGAAGATGATCTTTCCTCTCTGATCAGCACTGGTGAGGCCATGTCTGGACAACTGCATCCAGCTCTGGGCCTCACAGTACAGAAAAATAGACTTACAATGGCAAGTCCAGAAAAAGGTAGAAAAGATGATTATGGGATTGGAGGAAAAACTGAGACAGCTGGGATTATTAAGCCTAGAGAAGACTTGGGGGGGGATCTTATCAAAGATATAAATGTCTCATCAGAGGAATGATGAAGGAGCCAGATAGTTCTCACTATAGCCCAGGGATGGAGCAAGAGCAATGGACACACAATGAAATACATATTTTCTATCTGAGCACCAGAAAACCCTTGTGATGTGGTGGCTTGTACCTATTATTTGCTCTAGATGAGGTATAAAAGTTAATTCCCAATCCCATGTGAAGACTTTGCCACACAATGGCGCATGCCCAGAGCATCCTTGTAGCATTGACTGCCTGGAAACACTTATGTTTGCAAACCTAGCTTGACCAGCAGGGAAGAGTAGTGCATCCAACTCTCACCAGCTGCCTGTGCCTGTGGAGAAAGAATAGGAGAGAACATCTAGGAATGCTTCTCTCAGTTTTTCTGCCTTTTGGTGCCTGGGACCTGATCTAAGCAATTTACTGCCTAGTGATAACCATTGTCCAGAAGTTAGATCCACAAAAATTAATAAACCCTCTACAAGGAGGTAGAATTTTATTTATTCCCTATCATGAATGTCTAGCTTTACTACCCAAGATAATCAATTCCACAAGATGAGTATGTTGCTGAGTTATAGCTGTTTCACACAAGTGTATTTGGAGACAAACACATAAAAAATTTGATTCAGACCCTTCAATATTGAAGGCATTAAATGAGTGGGACAGCAGTGCCATTTGTTGCTGTTAATTATGAATTAATTATGAATGGATAATTAGAACTGAACCTAGCATTCTTTGCACTGGTTTTGTACTGAGCAGTATGACTACTCTAAGGCCATTGGGGTGGCTGTGCTGTCTTGCAAACACTTTCTGATATCATGATTGTGGAACCACGTGCTCCCCTCAACTGCTGTATGTATGCTGCTCCAGCTGGGTGGATAAAGATGGAGATTCGGTCTATGCCCTGTCCAAGGGCAAGGTACAGAGACTATTGAAGGAATAAAAAAGAAGTGTGATAACATGTCCTCATCACCAAAGAGAAAGAAAGAGAGCACGCTAGCTACTTTTCCCAAAAAGAAAATATTGTGGCAATGACTTCCCTCATACCTGTGCATGGATTTCCCAGACTAGAGTTACTCCTCCTCTGGAACAGTCCAAATCTGTAAGTACTAAAAAGAGCATTAATGACAGTGACCTGCTGGTAAAACACTAATGCAGTTTATAAGGTAGATCAGCAACATTCATTTCATTTAGCAGGATGGAAATAGGGGCAGAGGAACTTAACTAAGGTCTTCCAATATGCCAGGTGTTGGAGATAGAAGAAGCTCTTCTCTCTGAATCCCAGTTTTATGTTCTCTCTACTGCGCCTCAGAAAGGATCCCTCCACAATTAGGAGACATGTGCAAGTAGTAAACTCAAAAAACCTGAAAATAGCTATTGAAAGAAAAAAAATTGTGGTGGCAGGACAAGAAACTCCTCTCTAAAGTCGATAACCAAACTGTCATTTCAGGTAAGGGAGACAGTAGATGGCAGTGTCCCCCAATGCTTCCTAGGGAGACACAGCTCTCACACTCTACATCCCTGCTACAGAGCACAGACCCACACCCCAGACAGTGACAAATGCCAGACAGGACAGACTTCACTCCCCACTGCAAGTTAAAACCAGGCAGTGTCTGGAAGAGTAGTGCTATGCAGGCTCTCAGCTCATTTCTCCTTAGGAAAGCCTTGCAGCTCACTTTTCCTGTCTTGCAAGTCAAGCTACTATAACTGACATCTGACAGATGACAGTAGAAGATGATGACCATTCCTGGACTGAAGAAAACAGTGGTCAGTCAGCTCATCAAATATGTTCCATAGTGATAAATCATGACAGCTTCCCATTTCTTAAAGTCCTGACATCTGGCCCTCAGACACAAGGTATTAAAAAGCCAGGAAAAAGATCCTACGGCAAAACAGAGATCTGGCTACAAATTATGTGTTTCCACTGGCTTCCTGTGTCACAATGAACAAGAGAGTATGTCCCTCTGCATTCTGGTTCCTGTTGAAATGCAAAAATTTCTGCTTTGGGATATATATTAAGCATTAAAAAAATTCTGCTCTCTCAATCAGCAAAAGAATTCAGAATAACTCCAATGACTCAAAGAATCTGAGTTCTGTGAAGTCTTCTCACAGGAAATTGTCAAGATTATTCCATTAATGTTTGTAAGACAACCACCATATAGAAGTCCTAAGAGAAACCCAGAAGAGAGATAAAGAAAACAAATTTGGAAAGAAGTAGCATTCTGTAATGGCTTTCCTAAAAACAGATCAAAACTGGAAACTGTTGTAGGACAGGCATCCTTCAGATTTCTCCAAAAGAAGATGAGCACAACAAAGGAACTCAATGGAAAGGTCAAGAATTAATATATCTACTACTTCCAGTGTTGCTGGATATTCTGTTCCCTTGTAAAAATCAACGTAACTCTGTCAGCATCAACATTGGTATGTACAGGCTCATCATCTGACCTCTTTCTGAGCTTTGGTATTATCTTGGACTCTGAAGACTTTTATTAGAGGGCTTTGCAGCAAAACAACCAGTGCAGAGCACAGTGATGTGAACTTTTAACACCAAGCATCAGACTACAGAAGGACATAGACCTTCCCACTGGCCCCAGGTTCAGGGTTAAAGAATAATGCCAAAATAAGCCAACATGACAGGGTATGCCACCAGCACTTAAAATTAGCCTTAGTGAGTCATTCAGACATGTGCTAGAAGAGCAGATCTCAAAGCATCCACATTATTAGCCTTCTTCCTCTAAAGCTCCAGAGTGACACTAAACTTTTAACTACAGCATGCCAGTGAGCTGGTTTAGATATACAAAAAGAGATACAAAACAATAGTTTTAAATATACTCAGAACATACTGTGATGCATCCCATGGTAGTGAAGGTCATAGAGGGATAAGGTGTGGGGACAGGAACACATTTATAAATCAGTTTTGATCACCAGTTAATTGCAAAGCTCTTTCTATTTCCAACATGTGGAGGGGAAATTTCCCTGCAGTTACAACAACACAAGACAAGGAATTTCAGAATTTCCATAGGCAGGATGGGATGGAAGATTCTCCCGCAGAAACTGCCCAACAGCTGGATTTGTAGCTATGGTCAGTGGGAGGACCTCCCCACAGTGCATCTTGTTACTTAGTTTTCAATGGTCCACTCAGTGGTGCTGTCATTGTTGTGGGGAGGGGAGAGATAAAAGGAAATAAGAGCCAGGCAGCTGCACCTGAAGCTCCCTCACATGCTGATTTTAGGGTTCTTGCATGGTCTGCACTGATTCTTCAGATTTTTCGAAGAGTGAGAAAGATAGACTTCTCTTTGTGCTCACAAAGATTGGTTTCTATGATCCTCCCCAAATGAATTCACTTGGTCATATATGGGCATCTCACATTTTGTGCAGTTCAAAGTTTGCCTGGTTTGTGTGTCCAGAGCTAGAAGTTTCAAGGACTAAGAAACCTCTCAGAAAGAATCAGTGAAGGACATAGAAGAAGAGGTTGTTCAGTTGTTTAGGAAGAAAATGTAGAATACTTGTATGTGGATCCCTAATTTTAGGAGTCTCCATGGTACACAGGTATCTTTTAATAAGCCACTTTTCCAGAAGGCATGAATGGCAGAAGAAAGCTGTGTCATCAGAGAAACTTGAAAAAAGGATGTTAAATTACTTTTGTTTAATGCTTTTTGACCTTTAAAAGAACTGTATTATCGCTATCCTACACGTCAAGACATGCTTCTCTCTTACAACCCCAGTACTATATATGAAGTCAAGAGGGCATTTATATGCTTTATTTAGGAAAAAGCTGCCTAGGCCACTCCTGCTTCTCTGCACCAGCCAGGCACACTGCAGCACAGCACTCCTGGATGCTGATATATCCACCCTGAAATGTCCTGAACATACATTCTGTTGCCGTGGTTTTAGCACCAACCTAATGAAAGAATAAGTTTTTCTTAAGGGCATCATCAGCAGTACCTCAGGAAGGTGCTGGTAGGTGTTCAGCATCATGGGCCTTGTGTAACTCTACAAGATGAATTGCCAAGTAATGGCTTGGGCTGGAGTTCAAAAGTTGTTTCTGTTGGCAGTTTCAGTTGTGCCACTGGTGACACTAAAGACAGGGAAAGGATCCAAATTTAGATATCTGACAGGTGTTGGACAGGAATTTGACTAATAACAGAATTTATGCACTTCTCAGGCTCCTCAGTTTTCTTTAAGAAAAGAAAGCCTAAGGTTCATTTTGATGTCACAGAAGCCAGTGATTTTGAAGATTATAAAATTGATGGGCAGTCTCCCTGAAAACACGGTGAAGCTTCTCAACAAACCGCTGCTATAAATCCTTGCCTTCTAGATGTGCCTGTGTTTTCCTTTTCTCCCTGAGCCATCAGGAGAACACCTTGTCACTGTCCACTCTTCTAACCAGCGTGTCCTTCCAAGTGCCCTTCAGGCAGTGTCAAGCCCCGGCAGAGGAAGAGCAGCACACGCAATGTCACTGCACAAGGCTCAGCTGTGCCCTCCAGCTCTGATGTTTGCACTCAGCATACCTTGCCATCGGACTCCGTGTCACATTCTGTCCCAGTCCGTGTGCAGGCATGCCTGTGTTTCATGTCACATATAATAAAGAGTAATTTTAAGAGGAATTGTCCCATTCTGTCACAGTTGCGACATACATACAGCTGGTAGAACTTCTTGCTGTCTGCTTTCACAGAAGCCTGAACTGAACAAGGCTATGCCAATAATTGATTATTTTTTTTTAGTTCAGCAATCTAAGCAAACAAAAAATAGAGATTAGGTTATACTCTTAATAAACAGGATATAATTTTTCTGCTTCAATTCCCCTGCTTCCTTCAACAACAAAAGTATTACAGAGTTGCAGAATAAAATGAGTTGGAAGGGACCACAAGGATCATCTAGTCCAACTCTTAAGTATCTATCATATAAGTAGCTATCATACCTAATTCCCCTTAAAGATAATGCCCTAGAATAACTGACCTCTAGAGATTTTGTATTTTTCAGCTATCTTTTAAAGAGACAATAAATTCTTTGGTTTACTATATGATGTACTAGAAGATCCTGAAGAATGTAAATCACAATAATTAGCAAACTAAGCTATTTTAGTAAGGAAACAGAAATTATTATTTGTAGTGTATAAGATTCTAAAGGCCTCCCAAAAAATCAGTTTCACTTTCTATATGTTATGGTGAAGCTACTGGGAGAAGCTGCCATCCTAGCTAAAGAGCCCACAACTCTCACTGGCACAGTAGGACTGTGAGACTACTCTCTCACACAGAGAGAGTAGGACTGGAGAATAGGAACAGCATGAGAGGACAGTTAGTTAGAAGACTTTCTGCCAGCTCCTGTTATGAGTGCATTCCACTAGGAGTGAAATGCACGTGAAAGAATTCATTATATATACACATTATAATGTATATATATTGCAGTAGCACGTGCATTCAACAACTGCTGTGGCACTGTGCAATATAAAAGGACTTAAGAAATCTCACTGTTGTCCCTAGCTGACCCCTGACTATCAGCAGTACCCTGGGACTACTCCTTGCACAAGTACTCACTTACATGAGTCACAGCTGTAGAAAACCCTGACAGGAGTAATCTCCTGCAAGGCCTTCCACCTAGAAATCTCAAGAAATGTGAATCTCAAAGTGTTCTATTCCAGGGAACCTATTAAAACTATATTAAGATAAAGCTACAGACAGGATCCTCATGGCATAAAATACTCACCTCTCATGCATCTTTATGATGACCAGCTTTTTTAAATGCTGGCAGCGTCCAGGCTCTGGTGTTTCAGAATAAGAATTTTAACTTGATGGCTCGCCTATTAATCTATATTAAATGAAATCAAAGCTAAAGCTCAAAAAGAAATCTAAACTTTTTGAAGAAGCTAATCTTTCGGGGTTTTTTCCTTTTTGTTTGATAATCATTATATTCTGTTGAATAACCAGTGTATTTCCCAATATAGCTGCAAGGAATTTCACAATAGCATTCATTCATTTAAAAAACAGGAGAGAGTCAAAGCTCTTCTGTCTTACATCACTTTCAATGAATGCTTTAGAGTGAAATGGCAATCATGAGACCTCCAGCCTACACAAGGAGGAAGTGGTTTTGCAGGCTTGCCAGATTAAAGAGTGACATCACATTATCTTCGTCAATGCTGATTCCAGCTCTTCGATAATCAGGCAAACATGGAAAGTGCTGTTCTCGTATCACATGGTCAGACATCACTTTCCATTCATTAGTAGAGCTAGCAGTGCCTGCCTCAGCAGAAGCCCTGCTTCCTCTACTGTAGGAAATTTGCAAAAGCTAAGAAAATGTGACAGAAAGAGCAGCCACCTCTACTCCCTGGCTGACCTATTGAAAATGCACATTGCAAAGCCACTTGCCATTTGTTTATATCACAAATCAGGAAAATTGAAACACTGTCCTTGTACAGAAAACACTGTTACGTGCCATCACTTTCAAACAAGTGTTGCAATTTTTGTGTATAAGGGTGAAATCATCTGAGAGATCCAGGTTTTCAAAGTGCTTATGAAACATGAACTTAAACCACTACAGAAAACATTATTGTGTGTGTAGTACTCCTTTCTGAAAATGTTCTAACAAAAACTGCCGATCATGGACATCATCCTGCTGCCTAAATATTCAAGAAGAGCACCACAAATTTTTTGGTGACTTTTTCTTTTTTTTTTTTTTTTTCACAGTGTGCCAATAACTCTCAGACTTGTACTCTGCTGTAAGAGTTGTGCACTGAAATTATGTTGAAACAAAAGATAGCTTGGGTTCATAGCAAACACTACAGAGTTTTCTGAGGTTATAAATTACACAGTGTATGGTTTCTGTTAACAGAAATTTGGGCTTAACCTGCTGCCTTCTTGAAGTGAAGAGGCTAGAATGTCTTTCTATAGACACTTATATATAGGTCTAGCATATTACACAGCACAGCTGATACACGCTCCTGATCTGCCTGGAGAGGAAATTATCTGTCACATATGGTCTCAAAATTACATTCATTGCTGTCCTTTGGCTGAGACTTAATGCTTCTCTACATAGAACACAGAGTAGAGATGTAGTTATTTAACACTTCTCAACAGAACTCCAAAAAACGTGCTAGATCTTTTAAAGAAGAAAAGATGTGGCCTCTGTCCCAGGAATACTTGCATAGCCCAAGGCATCCCCATTGCATAGCTCTTACACCTCTCATGTAAGTCAAAGTCCCACAGCAGAGGCGTGCAGAGCACAAGCAGCACAGACTCTAACACAAGGCTTCCTTCCGAAGCTCCAGAGATTCATTCAAAGCACAGTACCACATAGCAGCCGAGGTGAACATGAGGCAACAAGCCTCTCTCTTCAGGTTCCTTGTGGGCTTCTTATTTATTTATTTCTACTCTTTGTTCTCAAAGGCTGGAAATCTAATTCCTCCTCATCTGGGCTGAGAAGACAGGCATGGAGATAGTAAAGGGAAAATCTTCAGCTGAGACTGGGCATCTGGCTATGATGCCATTCCATCAACACAGATTCACATCTTCTGCAGATTTATACTTGTCTGAGCTTGGAATCCAATAGGGCAAGAGATGCAGATGAAGCTTTTCTCATGGCTGCGGCTTTTAAAAGGTTCTTCTTTTTGACCTTCTGGTGTCCAGGAGACCAGATCACCAAAGTCAACGTCTCAATAAAAGCACACATAACCTTGTTCTGTTTCATGTAGCTTCATGATTTCTGTAGGGAACACCTCTTTAGGACCTCAAACCTTTACTTATCTAAGAAGCTATTGAAGGAGGAAAAGGAATGGAGAAAGGGGGAAAGTACACTGTAGGACAGGTCACAGGCCTGAAATATTTCCACTTTATATCAAAATTTTCTTGATTGCTAGATGACTCATAAAACAAACAAAACAAACAAAAAACCAAATCAAAAAAAGCTAAACAAGCAAACAAAACCCCTAAAGTGTTCAGTATTACTTTTTAAATGGCAGGATTAAAAAGACAGCTTATCTAAACTCATTTTACCCCCACTGTTAACCTCTGGGAACTCTGGGTAAGCTTAGAGGTGAAAAACACCAAATCTTATCAGACTAGAAGCAAGTTGTTCCCTGAAGTAAACTAAGTTCCCTTTTTCATTTGCACAGCTATGTCATAAGTGGTAGAGGAGGAAATCTCCTGAGCCTGTCAGACCCAAAAGTGGTATCACACGACAACGCCCACAAGGTTAAACAAGAACCATTCTGATAAACACCGGTCAAACAAAGGAAAGAATTACTGCTCCCTTTCTGAACTGGAAGTCCCAATCAAGATTGTAATCCCCAGATACTATGCCCCAAAAATAAAAATTTATAAAAAGAAAAAATACACAAGTGCATGTTGGAAAAAAATCAGCCAAGGAGGTCTGTCATTAGTACTGTTATATACACACTCATACAGATCATCTGAACTGAAGCACTCTACAGATGAGTGCATCTCCTCAGTAGTTTTCATTGTAAGAATGAAATTTCTCAGCTCTCAGGAGGCAGTAAACAGTAAATCACTTAGATCAGGAAACCTGGATAGCAAACAGCAAGTGCACCTTGTAGCAGAAATTCACTTCCTCAAAAAAGTGGCATTTGCACTGAATTTATAAAAATCCATTTTAGCCACTTCTCTTAATCCAGAATCTTGGTTCATGATGGATGAAAATGCTCTGACCACAGACATTTCCTAACTGAAAAGAAATTGGGAAGTGATGCCAGCTTCTTCTGTCATTCAAAGGTTTTGGTAAATAAGCGTCACATTAGATCCATTTTAAAAAATGTCACTTATAATCATGGGATGCTTACTTATTATTTGTGTTAATACGCATTATTTGGAATCTAAAGGTCTAACAGGAGAAGTAAGGCCATTGTGCTAAACACTATACATGCTACTGTTATAAGTGGATTCTGAAAGTTCTGAAAAACTTAGGTTCAGTCAGCCATTCAGATAGGGTATTGGTGAGGGAAAGACTGGGCTGTGGGCCTTAGGAGAGGTGATAAGGATATGCATTTACACTAATTTGTTTTGCATGGCCTAGGTCTGAGTGCAACTCCTCACATAGGAGAACAGCCGATAGCGTGTACCCTCTGATGGGACATTATAGGCAGCTCACTTCAGGTATGAACTCTTTTTGAAAAAAAACATAGCAAATGAAAATGAAAATATCACAGAGAAAAAATCAGTCTTATTTTGAAAAAGTCAGTCTTATTTTCTTGAAGCTATGTGAGTGATACTCTAGACAGGTGTCTCTTGGAATAGTTCTAGTACACAATGGCAAATTGTGTACTATATACCTGCAAGGAATTTCACAATAGCATTGTGAAAAAGGGTGTTTTTTTCTTTGTCCATACTGAAACCTTTTTCCCCAACCCTGCTAATGCCAGAGTCCCTCAGACTCTACAGCTAGCATACCAAACAGAACCCACCCATACCCAGCCTGAGGCAAAGGCAGAGAATATGGTTGTCTGCAAAGGCACCCAAGCACTAAATCATCAAAAAAAAAAAAAAAAAAAGTCCCTCTTCCAGAGAGAAATGAAAGCTCTGTTCGTCTGTTACCTGTGGTCAAGAAATAGAAAATTCTCATAAGAAGCTCTCTCATAAAATTCTCTTAGCTCACTATTCTTCCACAAAAAGACAGACCCCCCTAGCATTTGCCTGGCAGAATACATACTACTGCTCTGACAACAGGAGTGACAAAGAAAGAATCTGCAATCATAAGTATCCACCAGGATCACATAGCTCCAGAAAAGAAAACATAAGAACAGTAAACATCTTAACAAGAGCTCTGTGTTTTTAATCACAAAAGTAGTCAGGAAGTGAAGCAGATTTAATCCCCTCCCTTCTTCTGTAAAAGGGTAGCAACTTCATTTGCTCTAAATGTTGGAGCTACTCACAGAGAAAGGTAGAGCTCTAGAGCAGGACTTTTCTTCTTCCACATTCCAGAACAAGAATCTAAGCACACACCAGGTTTATAATCTGCACAGGACCAGGGAAGTGAATGGAGACTAGTCAGTTCCTTGACATGTGGCTCACAGCAATACCAAGACAGCAAGCCCACAGCACAGCCACTAAATTAGCTCTTCACTGTGTCTTTCCTTCAGCACAGCCGTAACTTTATTGCTGGGTTGAAAATATTCCCACTAAAAAAGCAAAGGGAAACCTCTGAGTTGTAACAGCAGCAAAAATATAAAAATAGTTGGAGACTGAGCATAGCCCATTAAGAAATAAAGATCAAAGTTCCCTGTCAACTGGGCAGAGTCGACTGCCTTCCAAAATAATCTTTGTAGCTGCCATGAAAACCACAGTAACCAATGGCCAAAGCCTCACCTCTTCTGCATGACGTGGAAGCCCACAAACAGAGGTAAAGGAAAGAGGGTGCAAAAGAAGGGAAGTCCCTCTCTACCAGTGGGATTTGCACACCAGGCTGCCGCCTGTTTCCTTACTAATCAGAAAGGCTATTGTGAACAGGGAACTGATAGCTGCTATCAGATCCACATCTGTTTGACACAATCCAGTTCCTTGGTGTATGAAGTGATCCTCAATGAAAATTCATTTAGGAATTGCTATCACTTATTCTACATATTTGAGAGGGAAATGTAGACAGTGTTAAACAGCGATACATCCATTAATTACATAGACAATAAATTATGAAACATTGTGAGACTCTATATTTGGCCAAACAAGCAGTGATGGGACTAGAGGACACGAAAAGTAACATCTGAAAAAGACCATTAGGCATTTTTCAATCCAACTTCTCTAACCAGAATGAAATGCTGAAGATGCCCCTACTTGGTGCGAGGGTTTGCAGGTGGAAAAATCCCTACTTTTCTGGCAAGGACTGCGAAGATAATGCAGAACTTGGATGCAAAGATAACCATCATGTTGCAGAGAGTTTAACTTCTTTCCCACCCAGAACCTGGCAGGCTGGACAATCAAGAGGAGGGAAATAAAAATGAGATTTACCAACTCCTCTGGAACACCAACACCTTCAGAGCAATATCTCTTCCACTTGCTCTACCTAGGCCAACCCTGTTCTCTGATGCAAGAAGACCTTTCTGTTAGCTGAGGGATATTCTAACTTTCACAGGGAACAGCCAGCAGGAAAAGAGGAAGCACAGACTCTCCACCTCTATCCTCTGCTCCACAGTCCACAAAAAAGTACCTTCAAAGATTTCTAGTTCCTTAAATGTGAGACTCCATCACTGAAGACACTCACTGACAGAGCAAAATAGGATTCGTCATCAAAGAAAGTCGCTCATATTTGGATGCGTACGGAAGGGAGAGAGAGCATGATGGAAGAGGAGTGACAGGAATCAGGCAGAGCTCTGTGTCGGTATTATGTCCCATTATTTAATGTTCTTAGACTGTTTATTCAGTTTAGGCTTCTAAATAAACCCCTGGATGAGGCTTTTTGAGTTTTCAGTGACTGAAGTCACTAGATCTCCTTAATGCCACATTTGTTTAACTGCTGATCAGCTCCTTTCCTTTCTTGTGTGTTACAGGAGGTCACACCAGATACACCAAAGCGGGGTCATTATGCCATATGCTTATTTACTATGGGTATGTTAGACCTTTTGTGTGCTATTTTTTGCTTGTTATCCATCATTATATGTATTTATCTTCAAGTAGCATATGGAGTAGTAGGATGGGGTATATATATGGAGTCAACAGATGGTGAGACTGTGTGTGATTAATATGTTCTCATAACTTTTTATTGTCTCTTGTTCTTATATGTTCTTCTTTCAAAGTGTCATTACTTTTGTCATCTCTGTTCTCATTTCTGTATTCTTATATGCTATTAAACAAAGACAAAAAATTCAGTGTCTGGGTTTGAGATTTGTCTTTTCAGTGTATAACGTGCTACCTTTATTGAGGTGTTTTATAGGTTATTCAGACCAACAGGCCCTATGTGTTCTGATCTCTTTGTGTAACACCAGACACAGAATTTCATTCTGCAACTTCTTGAGCTAAAGGAGTGTTGCTTCCAGCTACTGCACGAACACCATCAATATTTTATTGTCTGTATTTCACATGGATGTCATTCAGTAAAATGATAAAAAATCCTTGAGGAGATAAACAATAGTTCATGCTATTAATTGTAACTTAAACACAGAGGGAAGGGCGAATGTCAAGTTTGAGCAGGTTTACCATCCTCTAGAGGCATTGCAGAAACCTGGCTGAGATTTCACATACACACTGGGACACATGGCAGGGAAGCAATTGTGCACATGCTCTGGGCTGACCCCACATGTGGCACCTCCCAGTTAACGAACAGCCTCACTCTGTTTCATTTTGACTGTCCTTGCTCAAGTAGCACAATGGTTGCTTGTGGCACAGGAAGCAAAGGCATGTTTTTCCACCCAGTGAATACTTTCCAAGAAGCCTTTCACCTTTCCTTATCTGAAAGGGTGGCCATGTTATCAAAGGTCTCAGTTTAGCTCTATTGCCTTTCTCTCCCAGCATATTACTTTTATTATATGGAAACTGTGTATCCAATATTTGTTAAAATCACTCTATAATGTCTATTGATTTTTACTCCCAGTTTAAAATGTTGCTTGAACCCACGACAGCCTCCTTTCCCCTTAAGCCTCATGCATTCTAGAAACAAGGATAGCTGTTTATCAAACTTCAGGAAAGGGCTTTTGCTCTTATGGCAGGATGATCAGTTCAGAAATGTATGTGGCAATGAGTGCAAGCAAAAACTTCTATCCTGATCTGTAAGTATACAAAGCTTCATGATCCTTATTTACCTTTTATTTCATTATTAGATGAAATGTAAACTGTGACTTTCAGAACCTGCTGCTGTACATGAGATTATGGTGAAAAGTCTAAGCACAGGATGATGAGAACAACATACTTCCAGATGCTAAATAGGAAAGGAGCTGTAACTACATGCACCTCTGATTTCCCTGAAATATGATTTCTATAAGGGTTTTAAGGTTAGAGCCTTCTCTAGATGCACCACGCCTGGCACAATGTTGTTTAATAGCCAGCCACCAATTAGTAACAAAGGAGTAAGCAGCTTGCAGTGTTATACAGGTTGAAGTATTTCATCAATAGCCTGTTATTATCTCATTCAGAAAATTACTACCAAAGTCATAGAGGTTTTGCAGATATTAATAGTGTAGATTAGTGTAAAAACAAGACAATTTAATATGAGGTTCTGAGTATTACTATTATTCTGTGAAGATGATACTATGCCTATTTATAACAAGACAGATCACACATAACACCAGTGACCCAAATTGAACACTAACACCATTTCAAACAGTCCCACAGTACAGACATCTCAACTACACCCTCTTAGATCATATAAGGAAGAAACATATGAGTTTCTTAATTGGCTGTTTTACCTGGACAGGGTGAACACAGACAGCAATTTTAGATGACTACCGATGAATGTCAATACTGTCAACAACCACCAAGAGTTAAATTCTCCCAGAGTTTACAGTTGGTCATAGATCATTGAATGTTGGTGCTTTCATTTTGGAATGGTTTTGAAACTGTGTTACGCTCATAGTGATCATGAATTCTTGTTATGCTTGAGTGGTGAAGGAGCAGCACCAACCTAGCCAGCTAAATGTGCACATGTGACCCTGCGTGTTGCATAGAGGTTGATATTACACAGCACTGGGCAGCTCAAATGAATCAAACTGTCAGGCTTTGAGTGAAAACCAAACACCCACAAACTGAATGAGAGTGAAAAAGGAGACCAAAGATATGTCATCAGACTCGGTTCTCCTCATCTGTAATAGCCTGATGACAAACAGTTGCTATTTCTTCACCTTTCTAGTAGACAAGGCCCTACTAAAATTAGAGGTAAATTTCACAGCAGATTTATAAATATGGAGGACAACGTGAGAGGACCATGAAATTTGAACATATGAGTTACCTGTTAGCTGGTAAAAGCTGGAAACAGCTGATTACTGATCCTTCCTGGTAAGTACCAAAATTTAAAAAAAAAAAAAAAAAAAGAAGCTTTTAAATCCCTTGTTTGATGCAACTGGTTTAAGAAGAAGAAAACATGCTTTGTGGAAATCCAGGAGATAGGTTACTGTCTTTGCTGACAGCCCAGAAATACTAACATTTTGACTTCAGGGGACATCCTTGTTGAATCGGATAAACTAAAATGAAGAAAGTACTAATTTTCAAGAACCCTGAATGCTTTAATTGCTGAGGTTTTCCCAGCCAGAGTTCTTTGTATGTTCCCAGTCAAGAAGGATTTGGCAACAGATTCAGATATGTTGTGAATGTTTTTCAACTTCTGGAGGCTCAGGTTATATAAGCACAGCATGTTTATATTGCAGGATGGGTAGACGTCTCAGATGAAGAGGTGGTGAAGAGAAAGACCATATAAATGGTATAGATGTGTGTTAATGCTGTGCTGAAAATATGCCATGATGACACCAGATGTTGCAGCTGTTACTTGCCATAAACACAATGTACAGGCAACAGCAGGAGTGTGAGCTGGTATGGCAGGATGCTGGATTAAACTTCCTCAGAAATAAATTGCATTTACACTGTTGTTTTCAAACTATTCGAGAACGCATGCTTGCATCGCTTCTGTGTTCACTACAAATATTTTCCCTGTGAATAATTACGTGGCATCTTTTTGTTAAATAGCATCTGGTTACCTACAAAAAGACCTGAACTCAGTATTTGAATTCTGTGTCTGGATTTCATACTCTGTCAGGTATCCCAACATATGCTTCAACTGACACATCTCTTTCTGGTGCTGCAGCAAACATATAAATGGAAGTACAAAGAGAAACAATGACTGTACATGCTTCATGCTGGTGTCCTACACATATTATGCAACTTTAAGGGAAGAATGTGTGGTACTGATCAATGGGCTCCAGTTTTGAAGGCTTCTTTACTGTCTATGAATGGCACACTTCATTTTCTGGGACTTCATTTTCAACATCGCTTTCTATGAAGAGCTTTGGCTATCAGCTACATAGCAGAAAGTACTGAAAAAAATTACTTTAAATTCTCTTCCCTGTTGATTTTTCTTTAAAAAAAAAACCCATAATCTGACATTAAAATACTCCTTTTCTGTGTTGTCCATCAGTTTGATAAGGAACATGATGCTGACAGGAAAAGAAGACACAGTTTGAGTTGGCTATCAGAAAGACAAAAGAAAAAAAGTGGGGTTCTTTTGCAGAAATCAACCTTGATTTTGCACCAGATACTTGTTCACAAAGAGGTGCGTGCACTGCACATTGCATGTTAATGAGACCTCACTGATCTTTAATCAAACCCCAGCTGAGGCTTTCTCTACATTTTTCTTTGATACCTATACTAGCTTTCAAACTTGCAAATAGGTTATTTTTTCACTCTATATATGCCCAGTTTGATTATTTCTCCACACTGGTTAGTCCTTTGAGTTTCTTTTTGTTCAGGGTTTTAGGAGGTTTCAGCCTCTTCTAAATACTTATCCATAAACTTTTTCAGATAGTATTGATTCCTGTTTCATGCACGCTTTATTTTTGCAGAGGAGTACAAAGGTTTCTTGCCGCTGACAGCTGACAAGAAAGAATTCTGGTCAATCAGTTCTGTGCTCAAGGTCAAGGCAGGAAATTTCAGCTTTCACTTCAGTGCCACACACATAGTAGAATATAGACTAATATGGTCTTTCCTTAGACAAACCATTGAGAAATAATTGCTTTTAAGTGCTGGACAGAATTGCTGTCTTGCTCACACTGATGTAATACAAAAACAAAGAAGCTCTCTTAGAGATCACATGGTCCAACCCAGGTTGCTTATGATCAGCTTATGACCCATTATTATTTCATGTCTTGACTCGGGCCTGCTTCTCGAGAAAGGAACGAGTCTTGTGGTTTCAGTTACAGAGAGGTTTTGGTTTGCAGCTTGCCTTGTCACTGAAGGTCACCACCCTGCCTAGAGAGTGTGCTTGAAGCCACAGAGTGAGGAGATCCACTTGCTGCCTCTCCTCAGTCTCACAAGCACTCCTGTCATTTCTTCTTCAGACAGACCTTAAGCAGACTCTCTTCACCCTGAGCAGCACTTGTCTCCACTGAATGTGTCCTGGTGTACTTGGAAACATATGTCCCACTGAGTTTCGTGGGAGTTTTGCAGGAATAAAGCACTGCCACCATTGGTAAGTAGGACAGACACTTATGAAAGTGCTAGCATGAACAGGTTATGAATTATGACAAAGCACATCTGAAAAAAACCCAAAATGTTTGCACAGTACAAGCAGCTTCAAATGAGAAAATAAACACTGAATTACAGAGGGTATATTGATTCCACTGGAAAGACAGAAGTGTGGTGTTAAACAAGAAAATTGAAACATTTCCTCCTCTTGTCTTAGTTTTGTCCTGGCATGACAACAGAGCCTTGCATTTTCTATACACTACTAGGAAACACATTCATAATGGTACTCAAATATAGCTATTACCATATTTAAATATTTCCTCTCTGTTTATTACTTACACGGTCAGCTATTGCTGTTTCCAATTCAAGACAATTACGACATGCAGACGAAAAAGCTGAAGGGGAGGAGGGAACAACTTTTGTTCCTAAACAGCTTACCTCTTCAAAAAAGAACAATGTTTACTGAGATAAATGAAGAGAGGGTGGTTGTTTTAGATCACTATGACTAATGTTAAGAAACAGCTGGTAAGGAATATTAGGTAATCACATACACAGGCTGCACATTGGGAACATTACGCTAACATACCTACTATAATTTTATTCCTTTCCCCACGCATTTATTCAAGTTGCAGCTGTGATACTGGTTTTTGAACCCTAGAAACTATCAGGAAAAGCAGCATGAATCATCATCTTTTGCTTGTGTTATTTAACTTAGTCACTCAAGAGCAGTTCTTCCAAGAGAATAATAGAAAGAAAATGATAATTTCTTTGAGAGATTTGTGAAGATTATATTTCCTTTCCCTTTCCTTTTTTCCTTTTCTTTTTTCTTCCTTTCTCTTCCCTTCTCTCCTCTTTTTTGTTCTTTACTGGAGATAATCACTAGGTTCTTCAATTTATTCAGAGTTCCAGCCACCACACAAGTGGTGAGCAATTCATTCAGATATATTTTGAAAATCTCACTCAGGATCTCAGACATAAAGTGGAGTTCTGCAATGAAGTATTTGTATGGTCCCCATTTCTCTTCTGTGGGATTGACCTACATTTTCAAGGCAGGTTGTATCTTTCAGATGGCAGCACATTTGTTCCACTGTTTCACAACACACCAGCAAGGAAGGAGAGAGACACAGCAAGGTTTACTTTGTACTGATGACATGTTTTATCCTCACTGCTTCTGTTCCTGATCCCTTTAGAACAAATTCTGACAAAGAAATTCCATCTCATGTCAAGATGTTTCTAGTGGCTTTGTGATTAAACACACTTTTGCTCATGAGGTCATCCATTCAACTTAGGCCAGATGATAATTAACTTTATTTCCTACTGAAGGCAGTCCTGCTGCCCTAAGCAAGCTCCTCTTTGCTCAGTCCTCACCACTCAAGCTCACCGCTGCTTTTTTATCAAAACTCCCATTTCCTTGCAGTTTTATGCTTCTGTGATCATGACTAGGCCACAGAAGTCAATTCACTCAGAGAAGGGTCTCTACTGCTCTTGGGAAATGCAACTACACTCAAGCCCCAAGAAATCACTCTTAAGGCAGGGAGGTTCCTGGAAAACTGTGGTTCAGATATCAGAGTTAAGTGAACATGCCTGCAAACACCAGCAGGAGCCATCCTAAGGACGACTGAATATTTTTAGAGAGGGATAAGGACCAGCACCAGCACTTAAAGCTTCAGGTTATTTTGGATGCTCTGTGACAGTGAAACCACAGTTCAAGCCATCCTTTCCCTCCATTGTATAGCAAGTAGAGGACTCCTGTCGTAGGTTTTCCGAGTACCTCATACACACACACACACACACACACACACACACACACACACGTGTGCAGGCAATATCTGGCCATGCTTTGGCATTTTATCAGTAGCCTTTCAAGACTCCCACATCCATATTTTATTTCCCTAGCTAAGACTTTTCTTCTGGATCACAGGTTTGTTAATGCAAATTTACTAAGATCCTGGGAACACCCTCATGCCCTTGCCACAAGAAGTAAGATGTAGGAAAGTAAGGAATAAACATGGAATGTCTTGCATAAAATATCTATGAGTTGGTGGAAATAGCCCTACCTCACACTTTTAGAAGAAGACACAGAACAGAGAAAGACTTTATTGCTACACAGATGTGCATGGCCAAACAGGGCAAGATCCAGCCAGTGTCCTTCCTCCAATCTAAAACTTCTGGAATATGGGAAGGATTAGCACACTTACTCACCTGATATCTCTAGTTTTCAGCTTCTGTATCTTCTCCTTGGCGTCCAAAAGATGGAGTCAGTTTCTGTCCCCACAGGACTTAATGCTGGTCCCTCAGGGCTGAAATATATTATCTCCCAGAACTTACTCCTGAAGTGCAAGTTCTCCACTACACCATGCAGCACTCTAAAAGTACTCAGTAGAGCTAAGTAAACAAAAACCACGTTAGACTTATGGATAAAGATCATTAAAATTTCACCATCCCTTACTTCATGCCACAATAAATACATGGACCTATAAAAGAACAAGGCTTTTCTCTTTTTCACCATCCTATCAGAGCCTTCCTTTGAGCTCAGTTCTTTTGGAATTTTCAGTCAGAACACATCCTTCTCCTGAAATACATCTCTCAAACCAACCTCTTTTTTTCTAATTCAACCTGCCCATTAGAGAATCTTACCTGTGTCCAATATTTTTCCCCTGTGTTTCCCCATTTAAATGCATTTTTTTCTGTGTCTGATAATGTTCTTTTAACCAATACATTTAAAGACAAGACAGCCAAAATGGTTTGTTCTAAAAACACTTCAATCCTTGACTCAATTTTTTTTCAATCACTAACCATCAAAATTTAGGAGCTAACAATTGTCCTTTATCAAGGACAGGGATGCAACAGTCTCACCTACAAAAATGAATGCACATAGGTAAAAAAAGGCATTTATGATACAAGAATATGTATAGCCAGAATAAAAAATAAACTTCATAACAACAACCAAACTCAGGCAGAAGTTTCTCAGATTATGCAGGTCAGTGTGGTAGGGATGTTCAAGAACACGCTGTATCTATTTTAAGAAATTCATACTCTGGAGTGTGCCAGTGGTACAGGAGAAGGCAGAAGTGGTTTCCAGCTGGCCGCCACTCACTACCAGGCTCTCCCTTGATTCTACCTCTTCCAAGATGAGTGGCAGACAAATGCTGGAAGATTTATTTAGCTGAGTCAAAAATATCACTGTAGCTTTCTGCATCTCCCTGCCACACATTGCTACCCCAATAGAGCAGGCGGTGGTAGAGTACATGGGCCTGCCTCTCAGTCCACTACCTAACAGTTTTATGAATTGTTTGAGGTGGATTTTATGCTGAAATATTAGATTGTGACCTGGGGCAGCCAAGAAACTGATGTGAACCCCGCTTTGCTATCTTTGCAGCAGATGCAATAATCCCTAGGAACTGATAGAGTTGGGGACCAGCCATCCCTTAAACCTCCACAATTAAATCCACCAGCTAGCCCCCAAACATCAAGCTGGCAGCTCCAAATATTCTCTGTCACAGTTCCGTCTGTTGTCCAGTGGATTCTTCTCAGATGGAAATGCACAAACCAATTTGTATCTCTCCCTTCTTGCCAGCAAAACCTGCTCCTGCAAAAATCACTATGGAGCTTTATGGATGCACTGACCTCCAAAAGAGAAAATGTTTGCTCTCAAGAAGCACTTTTCCATCAGTCTACTGGGACATCATTTGAGAGCTCACAGAGGATAAGCACAATATTCTTGAGTTCATGCTCTTCCGAGTTGCCTCCCACCATCCTACAAGCCATTACAGTCTGTCACAACAGTGACAAAACAAGACAGGAGGAGGGAGAATTCCTCCACAAAACTGTCAAGTTCTTTAACTTAGTGAAATTTAGAGAAGTTCTATAATTGATTTTAAAATGTTGAAGAGAGGAAAAGCTCAGAACTTCATAAAAACTGTACAAAACTCACATGAAACATTTTTCTTTAAAAAATAATTTCAGCAAGTTTTTGCCAGAGGTGGCAGAATTCTGGGTGGTGAAAGTTTATAAATTTTCCATGAATCTAGGCACACCAGAAAGCATAGTCAATGTTGGTGTGGGCAAGTAGCAGTATCTTCTAAGTCTTGAAAAATGTTTCTGTTAGCCAACAAATACTTGATTGTAAACAGCATTTATGAACCCACAGGTGACTGCAGACAGAGCTGTTTAATAAATGCGAACTAGGTCCTTTGAAGGAGGAAAAAATGCATTCTGCTCCATCCACAGAGGAGAAACACTAATTTTCAAATGATCCATCTCAAACTCTAAAATCTTGTTGCTCTGTCTAGTTTTGAGTAAACCAGAACAGAGATATCTCTGGCAATATTAACCATTTGAGACTCCAAAAGCAGTTTCTGCCTCACTTTGTCTCACTTCCACCACAATCTCCAGTTTTCTCCCCAAAGTTTGGCTGGGTCTGCCAGGACAGTGTTGCCACATGGCAAACAGGAGTTTCACCCAGCTGCACCCCCATCTTTACCATCATTTCCAGACGGGTGAACAGTGCCCTGTTAGCAGTCAGACTTTCAAAGGGTATGTTAATTTACAGTTGGCAGTTCTGTCTCACTATTTAAAAGTACCATCTGCACAGGTGCATAGTTCATCAGGAGGTATCAAATACACGTTTATGGACACCTGTTACAATTATAAACACTTTCCCATCCAAAAGACATGGTCATTCACATAGCAAAAAACCAAAACAATGGTGGAGAAAAAAAATCTCTTACAGTTATTGGTGATAATCTAGAGTGTTCCAAAGTGAAGGGCTGCCTCCCTATTACTTGTCCCCCACCAGACCAGCTCTGTTTGTTGGGGCCATTGGCTCTCAAACTGCACCTCTTGGCTTGTTGGGAGGACAACACAGGGATGATTAAACTTGCCCAGGCTTCAGATTACAGAAGGTTTTATTTGCATCTACTCTACTGATGATTGCAATGCCTTCTGAGACCACTTAACACTAAACTATGTTAAAGAAAGAAAGAAAGTAATAGATTAATTGTAATAATGCAAAGTTGCTGCTTCTTCTCACATTTTGCTAAGTCTCACTCCTGTCAGAAGTACTTGCAGAGCTCTTTTGATGAATCAGTGCTTTCCAAACATGGCACATTAATGAACTGTCTTAGGAGAATTATATTTAGCCAAACTGAGGAACAGATAGTGATCAGAGGTCCTTCACACTATCTTATATAGTTCCTGAAGTTCATTTTACCAGCAACATGAAGAAATGGGCTCAAAAGCCACTACTGGGTTTCATTGCAGAAGGTTTACACTGGCACCTGTGGATGTTGGCAGGAAGTCTTTAGGAGGATACCAGTGCCCTCAGGCCTGGCACAGGCATAGTCATACCTTGCTGCCTGATCTGACTCGGGTGTTCCCTGGCAGCCTAAGGAAAGCATGCTGCTCCCCTTGTTCCTCCTCATTAGGGGAGCAAGTCTGTTGCATGCGCTATGGTCAGGACAAGAAGTTTGGTTTATGGCCCTAGTTTAGGCCACAGTGATAAAGTACAAACTTCCTAACGGGTATCCTCAGACAGCACTAATCACAGCTTGGTACCTATTATATTCCTTTTCTCCTTCTCACTCTCATTTGTTTTACCATTCTCATTTTCTCCCAAATAAACACCAACCATCCCTGCTTACTGTTCTTCCCACAGGTCTCAGTACTGTTGCATAAATTGCTTGATGGTCTAATCCAGGTGATTCTGCCATTTCTGATGGTATCAGCTGCAGCTTTTGCCAGCTTCTTAAGCTTCTTGCTTTATTGCATCATGTTCAGGAATTTATAATTTGAAACCCAGTAATCTCTCTCCTGTTAGCCTAAGTTTAGGCCAGGACCAAGTCAATTTCTTACCAAGACAGCTACACATAATTAGTCCTCCTGGAGCAATACCAATTTTACAAGCAAACAATCCAAAAAAAAAAAAAAAAAAAAAAAACCACACCCTGCCACAATCTTATATTTGTACAAATCTCATCAATAAGAATAGATTTAAATAGTATTATCTTCTATTTTTAGTGATTTCTTGATAGCAAAAACTGATCCTACAAAGAATACTCTTAGAAACACAGTTGCATTTTGCACCATTTCTATCCACTTGTGTCTCTGACTGAATGTATCTTCATGGAAGCCACTCGGTCCTCTCTTGTCTTAAAATTGAACAACTTGAATCTGTGATCAACCGGTGTCTAAAAGCATAAAGGAAACGGATGACTTTGAGGCAAGGAACCTTTTTTCTGCAACAAGCTTATGGTAATTTCTATAACAACATCACAGGCACAAACCTTTCTGTTACTATGAGCTTCCCAGTTCTTCTAGGTGAAACATTTCCCAAGGATAACATTATTCCTTGTTTGAAGCTACAGGGAAAGATAAAGTGATTTCCCAGGAAACACCAGAAGATCATTGGCAGAGTCAGGAAGACTGTACTGATTTCTATTACCCTGCCTGGTGTGCCCAGGAGCCAGCAGAAGTCAACTCAAGCCTATGTGCTTTCATTCCATCTAACACAATTGTCCCATTCCCTAGGACTGGTATCTCCTTCTTTGTGGGATTACTGTCCCAAGCACCCTGGCAGGTCTGAAACAAATTCAGACTCCTAGGAGATGTTACAGCACAAGTTCTTGAGTGCCAGTCAAGCAGAGCACCTTATGTGAAGCTAATATAGTGACCAACAAAGCACTTGATTTAGCTGCTCATCAGTTGCACATATTTGTGGGTTTCTGCTGTGTGGGAAGCACATATTCAAAGCTGGTCACATCCCTTTCTTCCTCTCATGTGATTTTGTGTGGACTCCTTAGCTGTAACGAGTACTGCAATTCAAGATACACATATATTGTGGTCTATTGCTTTATTAACTCATGAATACTAATGGGGAAAAAAAACCCCAATAACAAGTAAACGGAAGATAAGTCTCTCTCACAGGCAAAGATACATGTGCAAAGGATTTTTGTGCAGTTGTCATGGTTTAAGAAAGGTACCGCCCAATCCAGTGCCCTCACTGAGACTCTCCCAAACCACCTGCCACCCTCTCACTCCCCATTCCCTTGATCCTTCTGCTGCAGCAGAATGGAGTTGAGAATTGGAGGCACAAAAGATGAAGATCACAGGCTGAAAACTGGAAACAGCAATGACATAAGAAATAAACAGTAACAGCAACAATATTAATAAAAAAAATTATACAAAAGAGAGAGTGATTCACATGCAAAAATACACACCACAGACCCCAAGGAAATGAGGAATGTCAGATGGCTTCCCTTATAACAGCTTTGTTCAATTGTACTTTCCTGTCCTTATCTTAAGATTAGTGTTCAGACTACAGTGATTGGGTGATTTTCAAATTGTAGGAAAATATTAACATTTTGACATCATGGAGGGCTACTGCAGAGATTCTTCTTGCCATGCCAAAACGCTCTCTGGAACTTCCTCCTCAGCCATTGAAGTGCCAGACAAGGCACTTACAAACTTCCATCACACCAGTCTAATTCTCAGCAGAGATACACAACTCTCAGTGTCCACAAACAGGTCTTTTTGGTGCTTCAGCTAACTAAGATGGCTTTTTGTAAGAAATAACACGGTAAGGTTCAGGCTGATGTCCAATTTGTTGAAAAAGAATTAAACCACAGTTTTCACAGGAAGGTGAATTTGCCCTCAGCCTGCAATTCATTAGACCCCAGCCTTCACCTTCACCCTTTTGCCTTGAGGGACTAAGAACAGGAGCTATGACTCCCTGGAGCGACACAACCCTGATATGGAGAGCTTGAATGACAGTTTCCCAAAGCAGGGCTGAAAAACATCTTCACACCTAAAGCCTTCCCTTTACTTACAGGATGATTTTTATCTTTAATGCAGTTTTCCATTATGGCAAAAAACAGACTGCACGCAATGGCTGATAGTCCATTATTTGTACAGTCAGAAAACACCAGCTCTTCGAAAAAAAGGACCAGTGCTGTTTTGAGGCCTATCAATAGGGTTATTACAGGACAATAACATCATTACTGCAGTCTAGACAGCAGTGACTAGCCCTTAATTGCAATAAAGAAGTTGGATTTGAGTACCGTGGCTCTAGAAGCTGATTATGAAAAAGAATTCCCCCCCAAAATAAGCCAAAAAAGAACCAATTAATAAATATAACCTATGTTTATCTAGATAGAGTCAGTTGTCATCCCTGCACACCTAAATGAAGCTCCTGTACCTGCCAATATAATGAAGACAAGATCAGAAAAAATAAATGCAATTTGTTTATAAGTAGAAGCATTATAAAGAGTAAAAATCTAACATAACAAGCTTGAAACTACTACCACTTAATATGGACACCTATATGCAAGGTGCAGCTTATAAAGATGAGGTTTTTCATGATTAAAGGGCGGACCAGCAGTACAGTTACCAGAGATCCATATGGGATGCCATATTCTTGACAACATAGCTTTTAATTGCCTCAGAAATTGGCTCATCATCTTTCATGAGTGAAGACATAATAGAGAAGGGAAACACTATTTCCATTCCAATTTGCTCTCATTCAGCATTCTTGTTGCCTTCACTGTTATACTATCATATTAAATTTATTGAGATACATCCACTAGTGAATACCTTTATATATATATAAATTCTTAAAGTGCTTTTTTAAATCAGTTTGCAGATCCTTTCACTTGTTCAGCTCAAGTTAACATTAATATATAGCTAGGGCTTAACAGACACAATATTTTAAAAATTTCCATACCATCTGTTTTTAAAAGGAAAATATTCCCCAGAGTGTGCTGACTCAAGTCAGCAGAGGGTATATTAAAGTCAATGAATCTAGAAAAATAGAGAGAACAAGAGCTTAAAGATAAAGCCATGGACAAATTCTTTACACAAGGCTCGTGTAGTGGGCATATTATTGACATGCTTGCCTTCCACAAAATTCTTCAGCCAAAGGTTCCTTATCCAGACTTTGAAGCTCAGCCTGCCTCAAACATCTGTGATTTCCTGAAAGGACAATGCTTCTTCCAGAGGAAGCAACTGGCTCTGTTTAAATTTTGTTTTGTTTGTCATGGCTTTCATACAAATTCTGGTATTTGAAAGGTGAATGAAATGCTTGATGTTTTTTCTGCTTTCATGTGAAGTGTATTTAAGAATTAGACTGTGATGCATGAATCAGTTGTCAATTCTTTTCCTAGATTACCCTTCAGAAAAAGTATGACGTCATTAACTTCAGCACACAGAAGAGCAGGTTGTTAGGATTTTTAAGTGTGTCATTAAAAAAACATTTTAAGTAGTTATTTAGTCATTGAAAGCATCACTCCCATCCTCCTCATCCTTAAAGAAATTAGAAACTGTAATTAAGAAATCTTCACCTAAAGTAGAAAACCAACTTCTAATAGTGAGGAAAGTTTTCAAGATCCCTCCAACTGCACAGTTAACACATTTATCTTAAATTGACAGCAGAGATAATGGTTTTGTCGAGCTATGCATCAGTAGTTCCAAATATTCAATGCTGATTAAATATCTCTTGCAACTCTGGAACTCCTTTGGCCATTGAAGAAAGGTTACTACAAATATGATTGCACTTTTCTTTTTAATCTGAGTAATAACTTACGTACAGCATACTTTGCTGTGCAAGGGGATCAGGAGTCTACCAGTGTTTCTGCAAAGTCAGTGTTAGATTTATGAGTATAAATGATCATATGTTTTCAAAAGACAATTTTAATGCACTGTACCTTTCTGAATTGCAGTTATTCCTAATACAGATCCATTGCTTCTTTTTTAATTAATCAATTGACAGAGGTTGCTTGCCCTCTCAAAGTTGCGTTAATGAACAGCTAGCAGACACAGCCGGCAGATATTTTCACAATTTGAGATTGTGGCCAGAAAGAAAGTATATACCCTTTACAACTGAACTCATTAAATTTTCTCTCATCTGAAAGAGAACACATCATTATCATGTACACAAAGTTCTAGTTCTACCAAGAAGCATTACTTGTGCATAAATCTTAGAAGAGAGGATGTTTCAAATTTTGTGTCACATATGAATGTACTATATAGTATATAACAGTACTATATAGTACTAGTATTTTTCCAGGAAAAGTTTCACATTGAAAACAAAGTTTAATCAACAGCTTATGCTTTAGCATAACTCTGCAAATGTTTGATTCATGTGACTAATGAAATAAGGAATCTCTTTTAAACGACAGAAAAGATGGTCATCTTCCCCACCCCTTAAAAAAAAAAAAACAAACCCAAGAGATTTTGTATTCCATTATTAAGCCTCCAAACCAAACCTGCACTCTCATGATGCAGTCAACATGTGGTTATAAAAATTAAAGTTGGAAGCAGTTTCTGAAAATCACTTTTCAGGTGAGCTAAGACTAAACTTCTAATTGGGTAGGAACTGTGAGGCAGATATGCTTAAAGTTTGCAGGAGGAACTCCCTTTGCTCCTAAAAAAATTGAAGGACTTCTCAAGTGAAAAGCCAGGCTCTAGTAAAATGCAAACAAGAAGAGTTAACTTTTTATAATGGACACAAATCAAGTCCTTTGGTAAGACAAAATATAAATTTTAAAGTGGTTTGCAAAAAAAAGGTCCTCTGATTATCTTATTCTCCTGAAGTACATCCATTCTTCTAGGCTTTTTGGCAGCCCAACAATCTATTTTTTGAGGTGGGAGCTCAACTCTGTGCAGTGCCCCCCCAGTCCTGAGAATCACTTAGGCTCAGTTGTGTGTTTGCTCCCTACTCTCCATAGCCATTTCCCAGCTCCTTGGACAGCTTTCAGTCTCAGACATCCCTCCTTTACCCAACCAATGTGTATAAGAGCTGTTTTTTCCTCCAGCACCCTCAAGATGATCTCCAGGAGAGACTTGGCCCTTTCTCTACAGGTCTCGGTGTGAATCCATCCCTCTCTTTTTGTGAGGGACCAAAAGGTCCCAGCAGCAGAGTAAAAATAAAACATCATCCATCGCCGGGCTTCAGCCTAACCTCCACTTGTATCTCACTGCATAAAATTGATCGTTTTCAAGCACAAAACTAATCCACTAATCCATGTTGATAAAACAGATTCATCACCAAGACAGCCAAAAAGCAGTTTCTATGAGGCCTTTCAAGCCTTGTGTTCAAAGAAATACTGCTGGCTGCGGAAGCACTGCTGACTGCCCACTGGCACAATACAGAAAGTATGAGATGAAGAGGGCTTTGCAAGAAAGAGCTTTCTGAAGTAGAGTTTTTGTCCACAGTTCTGGGCTATTTGCCTTATTTGTTACAGTGCCCTTGGTTTGAAGATTTAGAAATGCCTACAAGTGAGTATATTTCAATTTTCCATGATTGACATCATATTATTCCCTCCACAACATGCCAGGACAAGGACTAACATGTCTAGTCCATTAAACATACAACAGAACATTTATTATTTCCTAAAGTTTAATACAAATTTCCCAATATCGCTAGGGGGAAGGAAGTATCATAAAACCAGAAAACAATGCCATGAGAGATAACTAAGCCCTCAAGTTTTCTTCTGAGCATAGATACAATCTTAACTTTGCAGGAAAAGGAAAAAAGTTGTGGAGATTTTTCACAGATCCAACCCCAGCTTTCTTTATTAAGATGAAAAATTAACTGAGAATTAAAATGCATTGCTAAAAGAAAGGGGGGGAAAGGGAGAGCTGTTGTTTCAGCCTTCTCCGCCCTTCAGCCTTGTCACCAACTGCAGAAGCATTTGATCACACAGAAAAGACAGTGATCCTATTCTTCCACAAACATCGTCAGCAATTAACAGGAGAGTAAAACAGTAAAAAACTTTGATAATTCTCTTCTATCTGCAGGATAAATCAAAGCTCCCAAACTTCTCTGGAGCACTGAACCACTCCTGGAATCTTGTGGACCATCTATGTGGGACTTGTCACATGCTGGGGAGTTAGCAGTCATGTGAGGTCACACAGCAAGGAAGAAGCACTGCAGCAGAAGATACTGATGGCAGACTACAACATCCACCATACAGCAGTGGTTTGTTCATAAACACTGTATTTCCATGCAGCTCTGCAGATTTGCTCCACAAAATTTAACATAACCTTCCAAACCATCAGGGTATCAGAGGTGAAGTATTAAACACAACCAAATTTCTATCCACTGCATTTTATATGAAATATCATACAATGGACCTGTAAGTGTGCTGTATATAATACCCAGCAATGATAGTGAGAATCGGGACTCAGGATACCTGAGCTTCACTCCAAATTTTGCCTCAGATACCCGCACCAGCAATTACTTATCTTACCTATACATCATTTTCTTTGGAAAACAGGCTGGAGTGCATGGTGCCTTCATAATTCACCCATTCCTTCCACTGTCACTGGAGGAGACTTTTTGTCTTTCCAAAGTCATTGTGATGTAAGAGGTCCACAAAAAAAAAAAAAAAAAAAAAAAAAAAAAAAAAAGAGAAATAATATCCCATAGGTGTATTCAAAATCATAATATATAGTGAAGTATTTTGAAAAGTGTGGATCTAAGTCATTGCAGCAATCCAAATATTACATATATATACATATATATACACATATATACATATATATACATATATATACATATATATACAGGTACAATTATCCTTATGTATTATCAGTCTAGTCTGATACAATTCTTAAATTATTTTTAATTATTTTTGGTTGCTGATAACTTTCCTAAATTAATGTTTTTACTCTTGGTATTTTGAGATCCCATAATTATTTCCATGACTTCAGTGTAACCAACAGAACTGGGTGATTTCTCATACTTGTTAAGAAGCAAGAAAGAATTTAAGGGTTCAAAATGGTGCAGCTGAATGGTGCATTGAAATCAGAATACTATACAGCAGAGTACTTCCTATCATTTCAGTGACTATGTAACCTTTCTGCCCCATCCTGATTGAATTTAATCAAAAATTCTTTCTCATAAGCATAGCTTCCAGGTTTGGCCACTGCAAGAACAGCTATGCCATTTTTAACTGATGCCTGACTTGCTTCAGTGTGTTCAAAGAGTATCAGCCCAACTCTTTTAGCCACACCAGTCACCCAGCACCATCACAGTGACTGTCAGGCTAAACTAGAATGAAATGATTCTGCTTTTCTTTTCAGAGCCCTCTATGAGCTCTAAGTTCTCACCTAAAGGAAAATTATTTGACACTGAAACTTTCTCAAAGAGTGAAACCCACAGCCTCAGTAGTGATCTAGAGCGTGCTGGCAAGCCAAGGAAAAGGTCTTGGCTGGCTTTTGAAGGATGCTTGGAGAAGTTTCTGTCCCTACAGAAGAACTGCAAGGGAACAGCAGGCATACGTCCAAGGATGCCCAGCGGCTTAGAGTGGCCTAAGGCAGCCTGCTGGCACATCAGGCACAACCAGAGTGACCAGCTGCACATTGCCTGCAAGACAGCATTGTGTTCTGAGAGCAGCATCCTCGTGGTCTACTGCCAAAAGCCATGCAGGACAGTGCTGCTCCAGGGACTCTGTCTTCAGACAGATTCCACTAACAGAAATACCAAAAGACTGAGTCCCTGTGGCTTGAAGACTGAAGGCAAAGCTCCCTTTCTGTCATGCCCTTTGTCATACTAAAGTCAAATACGATTTTTAAAAAACATGAATGTTCTGTTCCTGTAATATAAAATTGTCTACATTGCTTGCAGTACTGCAATAACTCACAAACCTGTGGGGCAAACATGTAAAAACAACCATAATTTTTTAGTTATCCCTTGTACTTCACAGTAAATCAGTATAATCTGTCTTTTATTAGGTTACTGGGTGCTGTGGCAAGGAAAAAAAACCATATTTGGCTTTTAAGTACTTTGAAGTGAGTACTTTGAAGCCTCAGTAAGTGATAATCAAGAAAAATGGCTCTAACAACTTATGATAAATCTTCTCTATATATTTAAGCAGGATTACTTGTGAAACCTCAGAAATTAAAATTATTATATATAGCCTTACTTAAGACTTCAGTTTAATAAAGCATATGATATTGGTTTTCAAAATCTTGTCTTTTGGAGCTAAGGTAGCTATAGCAATGCCATTCAAATGAGTTCTTCTGCGAGTAGTAAAACTAATGAAAAATGGTCCCCTTCAACCCATAAATGAGGCAAGAGAGCATATGCAACGTGGATAGTCCAAAGTTAGACTTTGCCCATGCTGCCTAGTAAAGTAGAGTGTTTGCTTTTTGCCCAGCTTTTCCTCAGCAACACATAAATCTGAGTCTCTTTCCTCCATGCAGCCCCAAATTTTCACAAAGGAAAGATAGTAGTGTCAAAATGGCAGATGGACGACAAGACCACAGCATAAGTCTCCCCCAAAAACCTTGAAATCAACTTTCAAAATAATTTCTTTTAAGCAGTCCATTCAATTAGAATTACTAGCAGAGATTTGAATGTCATAAAATTAATTGCAATTTTTATTGTGGTGTGATTCCAGAATTTCTTGTTCAGTTATTTAAAAAGAAATTTTAAAATCTCATGAAATCTCAAACCACTTGGCAGATACAAGAATTTTCTATAAACTTCAGCATCTTGTTTGTCTGGTAAAATCCCATTATTTAGCAAGAACAAACTCATTTCTCTATAACATTTCTCTATCTTTGAGTACAACAGCTATCTTTCTGATTATCACTACTAGCCCGTGGAATGCAGGTACTCTTGTATAAATATTGGCAAACTGTCAGTTAATATTTGTCACATGATGTAACATTTCTTGAAATGAAAAAAAAAAAAAAAAAAAAAAAAGAAAACAAAAGAAAAAGGCAAGAAGGCAAGGAGACCATGAATTCTAAGAGTAATAAATAATTTAGTTATTTGACATTTGGGGAATTTCAAGTTTACTGAAGTTTGCAAGAAACAAAGAAGCAATTGTTTTGCAAGTATACATCTTTCCAAGTATTCTCCAAGTGTTTTCACACAACACAAGGGACATTTTTAGTTCTTCTGTTTGTCAAGCTTACACATCATAGACAAATATTATAACAGCAATTTTGCATCTAAGAAAAACTGTTCTTGAAGATTACATAAAGCATGTATATAAAAAAGCTGAATTGGATGCTAAATGCTCACAGCTAATTCTTTGGTTTTTAATACCTCTCATTCAACAATGGCATGTTTCCTTTCCATTCTTTAGGACTGGTACCAGAGCCTAGAGTTATGAGAAATAACTATTAAAAATACTGAAAAAAGAAACCCACCTGTGCCTTTCCAGAAAACTGATTCTTCTATTGAAATATGCTGGGGAAAAAAGTCTATAAAATATTTTGAGTAGACATCAAAATAACACTTAAAAGTTACCATAGTGGAACTAACACAATGCAGGTAGTCCCTTGGGGGGATCAGTCCACCTAATTTAGGACTTTATCTTGGCTTTTCCAAATATTTACATTTAAAATGTAGCAATTTAATATTTTTTTAACTGGGCCCAATTATAAATATCTGCAATATATGCTTTTTGACTAGAGGCTTTTATTTAAGTTCTTGTATGACAGACTTTTCAAAAAGGAAGCATCTCATTTCAGCATTCATCAGACAACTGTGGCTGCTCACAAGGAATTTTTTGATGCAGCAATTTTAATTATAATGGAAACTAATAAATTCCATACCCCAAGCTTCAAGCTCTGACTGGATCACCAAATACATTTGAAAACTTCCTGCTGCAGGTAAGGCTAGCCACAACATCCAAGCAATCAATCTGAACAGAGCGTGAATACATCCCAGCAATGGGCATTTTTAGAGACAGCCAAGTGGCCAACATGGATCCCTTTTCTGAAGAAGCTTCTCTCAGCTCAGGAAGAAAGAGAGATGCACGTGCACATAACTGTAGACAGGAGAGGGCTTTTGTAGACAGACCTTTCCTCAGCCTGGAAGCAGGAACAGCAGTTGCTGCAACATCATCAGCCTGTTGACTTTCAGCAGACTGGAGGAGGGTTGAAAGAAAATAGATTTGCTTAACGCAAGGATTTCTTCACCAGGACAGGATAAAAATGGAAGTGTTTCTGCGCAAATATTTTCAGAATATTCATCAACTTGAATTTGAATGGTAGAACTATATTAAACAAGGTATCAATAAAAGAACACTTCATTTAAAAATAAGACTTTCTGAGCACAGACATGCTATTTGAAACGTTTGGTTGCCAGAATAGCTGAATACTGCATTCACCACTCTGAGCCTTACCAAGCATGAAGGAGGAAACAAAACAATCCTAGAAAATTTAAGGAAGAAATGGAGAAGGATATTTTGCAGAAGACTACCCCAAAAGAGTTTTGTGATAAAGTCCCAGGTAAGAACTCAAAACAGTCATTAGCAATAGGTCTCACAAAAGTGAGAGGTCATTTGTTGACACTGTCCAGCAATGCCTTTGATTTTTAAATCATTTCCTTTATAAGTTCTGCTATGAGATATTCCCACATTTAACATCTGTAACATCCTCTGGGAGACTCTGAAGAAAGCAAAAGGCTACTGAGACAGACATCAATTTCTGCTCTTCAGAATTAGGGAAAGTAGATTGGTTTTACCCCTCTTACTGTATTTTAACATAATTAATGTGCTTCTGTGATGTGGAAATTAAAACATACAAAACTATAAGTATTTAAGTAAATATTTAAATAGGAAACTCCTCACAGAGCCTACTCTTTTCTGGCAATGCATGTGCTCCCTTGCCCCTTCACCATACAACTGTGTGATATTCAGTGTCTGCAATTTAAATAACAACCAGTAGACATTACTAAAAGAATTTTAGCTATTGTAAATTGTGGGGGAAAAAAATTTGAAGTAATCTGCAGTTCTAGGAAGTTTCCACTTATTGCATTTTCTCCACATTCAAAGGCAAGTTTTTGAGCCAACGAAAAGGCAAGACTGAACTTGCCCTAAGTATATGTCAAAAGTGCTTTTTATCACAAAGAATGGCAGTTATGAATAAAAACTGTGTAAAATGGGGTTTTTTTTAAGAATTCATTATAACTAATATATTATGTGATTCAGCTTCATTAGTGAAATTATTAGTGAAAATTGCTTATCCATCCCTCCTGCACACAATGAATTCTTGGAGAGAAATTACAATAGATTTTAACTTGTTCATAATTTCTCTTTAGAATTCATCTATTAGAAAACAGAAGACACAGTTCTGGAGTGTTGATTTAAATGGCAAAGTAAAAGGGGTGTCTTTCACATTGCAAGCTAGAAAATCGCTGTGTTAGGGGGGTTCACCAATAAATATCTGTGCCCATTGAGAATAACAGTTGAAGTTCTTCCCACTTCCCTAATGTACATGGCTGACGGGACCCTGAGAACAGTATCCAAACAAACAGTGAGAGCATCATTTCACCTGCATGTATGAACTATCTGGATTTGGCAGGAGAAAATGTGGTGCTGTTTAAACCCAAAATGTCATGAAGCTACCTCAGCTAGACATTCTTGTGGAGATTCAGAGGCAAGGGAAAGAGTAACAGGAAAAACACTCCAAGTTTCTTTTTGCCAAGTAAAACTGAGGTGTTAGGGCAATCAGTAGTAATTATGGTTGGTAAGGGTTTTATTGAGTAATATGATAGCATTTTCATTACAATGCAAACCAGAAATGTCCATTCTTTCATAAAACTTCATAATAACAGCTATTTGTAATTAATTTAAAATATCTCTGGACAGACATAAAGGTTTATTGTATATGTTATCTTAAACTAACAACTAACCAATAATTCATAGACAGCATTTGGTTTCAAGGTTGGTACTATCCCATTAACATTAAACTCTTCTTGCACCTGAAACAGACCTGGACTTGTGCAATAAAATCAAAGCAGCACTTCTACCATCTAATACTTCATCTCTGGGAAACAGTTTTTCAGACTTTCCAGAAAGTTTCTTTTATGTTGAAGCTGCATATTTATTTGTGAAACTGCCACTCCACTTCTGAGTTTTAGTGAAATGAAAAGAACAGAACCCAGGCAACTTCTTCTCAGGTTATCACAAAATTCAACAGGAAAAAAAATTACCTAACAATTCTAATAACTTGGAAGATTTGGGACTATCCTATGTGAAATAAAACTTCAAGTATCCATGAGAAAATGCGACTGAGATGTACCTTATGCACCTATCCCCACTTTGCTTAATCACTAGGAGCTGGCAGGAAGTATTATCACCTAAACCCAGATTAAACAACTTCAACTGGAGGTCTTGTGAAAATCTGAAATTATGAGGATGATGGCAATGATGATGAGAATGATAACAGTAACAATAATACCATCATCTACCACCACATTCATGACTCAAAACCCATCACCTAGTTGATGTTGATAATATGAATCTTTTTAGTTCTATGTTTAAGTTATAAAAAAGAGATAATACACCCAGCTGATGAAGACATGTAAACTAGTCCTAAAATGAAATAAGGATTTGAGATTTGAAATCCAATCTAACCAGACTAAGACCCCTGAACTATCTTGTTCCTTACCAAATATATTTAACTGATTCTGTAAAAAACTTTCCTAACTCTTACATGTCAATAATACTAACCATTACAGATGTCCTATCAAGACTGATGCTATATTACTTCATAATTTTTTTTCCTAGACTGTGCCCTCAGTCACGTAGTATCAACCATTCCTTCCATAGACCATGTATTGTTTTCTTTCCCTACCTATTAGACTCACCTGTACTTATTGGATGGTTATGTTTTGGAATAATCTCTCTCTTCTTTAAGGAGATCAAAAATTGATTTTAAAAATTCATTGTGATATAAAACTCAGGGTTTGTATAAAACTCTCTCTGCAACACTCTTTGTACAAAGAGTATATCAGTGGCTTCCAATACAGCAACACACATCAAGCAACATTCTTTTAATTATTCTACGGCAGGCTGAATGGCTTCAAGGATACTGTAAAATCCAGTTAAGTACTCCAATATGAAACAGAATTAAGATGAAATACAAAGGTCATAACAAAGTCTTGCCTAGCCACTTTCTTAGCCTCTTTAGTAGGAATTATTTGGCTTCCTATTTACCCCTTACTTGTTGTGTATTGATTTCCAGTTGAAACTAAATATTATTGGAAGAGTATAATTGCTGTGTTCCTGCCGGAGATGACTGGCTGTTTAGTTTATATTTCCATGCTTGGTTTCATAAACTCACAATTGTTCCCATTGGAAATCAGGTCAAACACCTTCCAAAAACATACAGTGAAATAATTGCCAAATATTGCTTGACATTATTGCAAAGACATTACTGGTTATTTGGGTTAAGTTTCCATGCTGTGTATGCCAAAACCAAAATGAATAATAAGTATACCATGTGAACTAATGCCAAAATTAAAAGAATGTTGTGGCTAGCATAATTTGGTTACAGGATCAAAGAAAAACTATTACTAGATGCCAAAAGATTGAGTTCTTTCATCATAGCAGAACCATAAGAAATGAACAAATAAACATGTTAGTGGAAGTATTAAAGATAGCCAGAATCTTAAATGTAAATAAGATAACACAGAACACTTATGATAGTCTACAGTAGTTGCAGGTTTTGTTTTTTTTTCCAGCTACTCTGTGGGAGACTAGTCCCCAACATCTGATTTCTAAATCCTTTCAAATCACTTGCTAATTTTTCTCCCTTTGCTCAGAACCTTGATAATCTTTGATTGAGAGCAAGGCTTTAAGGCGCTTGTCTGACATTTGATAAAATATTACACAGTTTACAATTGTACATAATTGGCTATTATACAATAATCCACTGTGAGATGAAGGAAATTCCTACCACCTCAGGGAATTACTCTGTACATTACTCTGTATTCTGAACTGATACAGGCTTTATCTACAAATTTGTCCATTCTGCTACTGTGGTGTCTGCTTCTTCTGAAAGAATACTAAACAAAACCAACACATTATTTACACAGACTGTCTCCTTGACTGTTGCACTGGCTGATACTCACCTACTGACTCGTTTTGCCCTTCTCTGTTCCTCTTGCAGCGCATCTCCTTCCAGCAGTTTGGACCCAGCTCTACAGGCACTCAGGGAAGGCAGGAAAGAGGGGATGCCGCACTTAGCAGGCACTGGTTTACGGGCAAGGGGGAATTGTAAAAATGTGTAGGCACATGCAAAGTCATGCACAGACTGAGCACATAATCATCACAGAATGGCAGCACAAGAAGTGAAATGTCTGGTGGGAAAAAAGAAAATAGCAAAATGTATCTCACATCATAACATTGTCCAACTCACAATAAATGTTCATCTTGATAAGCAGGAGAAAGTCTGGGGTATTTTTTTAAAAGTGGCAAATATATATTAAGAGGAAGGAGGGAAAGAGGGAGGGAGGGAGGGAGGGAGGGAGGGAGGGAAAGAGGAAGGAAGGAAGGACGGAAGGAAGGAAGGAAGGAAGGAAGGAAGGAAGGAAGGAAGGAAGGAAGGAAGGAAGGAAGGAAGGAAGGACGGAAGGAAGGAAGGAAGGAAGGAAGGAAGGAAGGAAGGAAGGAAGGAAGGAAGGAAGGAAGGAAGGAAGGAAGGAAGGAAGGAAGGAAGGAAGGAAGGAAGGAAGGAAGGAAGGAAGGAAGGAAGGAAGGAAGGAAGGAAGGAAGGAAGGAAGGAAGGAAGGAAGGAAGGAAGGAAGGAAGGAAGGAAGGAAGGAAGGAAGGAAGGAAGGAAGGAAGGAAGGAAGGAAGGAAGGAAGGAAGGAAGGAAGGAAGGAAGGAAGGAAGGAAGGAAGTTACATGCCGCCAGTACAACATGACAGCTATACATAGTCATCATGTCAGAGACATCTGCACATCATGCTTGGCACAAGCTGGCCTAACTTCAAGACTCCCTTGCAAACTGATTACCAACAGAGACCAGAGCTGGTTTTGTAGACAATATCAGAATGACCTGTAGAATCAATATAATAAAAGTTACTGGGTTTGCATAATGCATATCACAGGTTTTCAGTGTGTCACAGGCCTCATCATCTTCCCCTGTTTGGTCTACAAAGAGCAGTAGATAGATTCTGAAGATTTTAACCTTTGTTTGACTAAAAAGATTTTGCATAAAAACAATGAGAAGAAGCCAAATTTCCACTTTCAAATGAATTGATGAATTTTGCTTGTTTCCTTTCTTCTACCCTTAAACTAACATTTGAAGGGTAATTTTTAGGACCTAGCACTCAAGGTTTCCAGAGGTCTCAGAATTAAGACTCTTGCCCAAACACGAGAGAATAAAGTCCACTATCCACAAGAAGAACCATTTGGTATAAATTAGAATTCAAATCCTGATTTTTCTGATACTCCCCTGGGTCTGACACAGCCTACAGAAAGAAGGGTATGTACACATAGACCGGGGTAACCAATAGTCTTGATTCTGTCCCTGCCTCATTTTCTACACGGCTTCATGGAGGTTGGCAGAGGGACTTCAGGGTGAGAACAGATGTAAGTTTAGGAAGCAGAAATTCAGACAGGTGAACTCACTTCCATACCTGACTCTTCCATAGATTTCACAGAAATTTCCAGATTTCCCTGCCTGCCTGCAAGACAGAAATATTTTTCAGTCCTCAGTTTTGGTGTGTCTTGTTTGAAGTGGTGAAATTCAGGGGTGTGATATGACCATGCACTTTCTAAAGTGTGCATTCCTAGGCATGCTCATGGCCAGCTCTGAAGACCAGAGCAGTGCTGGGAGTTTCCACACTGACAGACATCATCCTGTTCACAAAACTCTGTTATTTCATAAAAATGCCTTTCTGACATATTTCCCTTGTCTTTAAAATAAAGATGATACAGCTAAAGGCAAAGGATGGGATGTAGAAGGTTTTTTTGTTGCTTGGTGTTATCTATTCTTGCGTTTAGTGAGACAGAATCCCATGTAAAAGAAAAAAAAAAAAAGAAGTGTAATCACCATACAAGTGAAAGAGGTTCAAAATTTGTATTGTCCAGGAAACTGTAACTCTGTTTTTCCTTTAAGATCTTCACTTTGACACACTAACATTATTTCAACAGGTCAACAGTTTGCATAATCACAGATAAAGGTCAAGCATCAACAACCGCCAAAGTTGTTAGGGAATGATTCTATAACTAAATAAATAGTAGAAGTTTAGAGAAAAACAGAAACTGTGCTATTGATGAGGAAAGACAACTACACTGCTTCAGAAACCACGAGCAGAACAAACCTAACTCATTTCCTATATAAAAATAATAAGGCAAGTGATTTGGGAAGTCAAAATAAATGAACCATTAATGTGTTGTGGAATGCAAAATGATCACACTACCTGTGGGAAGGTGGCTAGAAATCAAGTGGCTGCTGGTTTTCCAAACAGAAAAATTAAGGGCATTAATGAGAGCTAGTAAGACACAGCTTTGAAGAAATAAAAGGAGATGATTCTTCACATAACAGGTGGAATTTGTCCAAATGCTCTTCTGCTATCAGCACCTAATTACCAGAAAAGCATAGACAAATTGGATTAAGTTCAAAGAAAAGCTGCAAAAATAATTAGGGGAGACTAAACTAAAAGAAAATACATGTATAGTGTTGATTAAATGACATCAAGTTACAATTACGTCTACAACAAACATTTAAATGTGCAGACTCTACACTGGTTTGTAAGCAGAATCATTCAGAGAGCTACAAGAGAGTATTACACAAATATCAAGGAAAAATTAAGTTACAAGCACTGAAATACAAGAGTAGGAAAAATCTTTAATTGGTCTCTGAAACTCAATTAATACACATAATAGTAGATTAGCTAAACACTAGCATTGACAAAAATTTGGAAATTATCCTGCACTGCAGTAGGAAAACCAGGGAATATTGAAAGAAGTTTCAAGGGGTTTTGATCAGCAATTTTTAAAAGAAATTTCAAACCAAGTTGGTAATTTTTTCATTAAATGGCCATTTTATTAAAAATTTTGATCTTTATTGATATTTCAGATTACATTACTTCAAGAATTTTGGGGGAGTGGGGTATAAAGAATAGCAAGGGGCATATATACAGAGTATACAGAAAACTGTATAAATAATTGTTTCAATCCTTTCAAAAATTATCTTGGAAAAGAATAAGTACTTCTTCACCTCCGCCCTAACATGTAAAAATTCTGTCACTGTCATTTGCAGTTACAACTATTTCTAGATCTCTTCTTCCAGATGTGCTCTTTCCTTGTCCCATGCCTTTTTTAGTCACTTACCTTTCTTTCCTTGCCCATGCCCTCCAAGCAGCAGCTAAGGGGCACTTTTTTACCACAATCCACCACAGCAGCACTTCCAACAGGCACTCTGCAAAGGACAAGAAACTACAGTCAGAAAGATCTCCTTGCCTCTCTCCCTTCCTCAGTATTCTGTCAGCAGGAGACAATAAAAGAGCTCTTCAGAGACAGGACCTCACCCACAATTCTCATAAATTGGCATTTCTCCATGTTCATCTGTCAAAACCACTGAGACTGTGCCATCTTAATGCCAGTCCTTAGGTCTTTGCAGTTTAATTATGGGTTTTTGACAGCAGATGGTGGAGAACTCTCCAAGCCTTCAAAACCCCACCACAATTTTAAGGGTCTTTTACAAGAAGGCAAAATGAAGGTAAAGAGACCTAGTAAAGTTAAGATACTTTGCCAGTCACACCCCAGATTCTTTAGGATTCAAAAAAGCTCCTTCAAAGAAACTTCCAGCAGCTGTATCCCCATATACTCTCAGGCTAAATAGCACTGTCCTGGCCATTGTCCCTCCAGGCTTCTTGTGCACCTCCTTGTTGGCAGAGCACGAGAAACTGAAAACTCCTTGACTTAGGGTAAGCACTTCTTAGCAACAACTAAAACATCACCATGTTATCAACATTACTGTCATTCTAAATCCAAAATACAGCACTGTACCAGGCACTAGGAAGAAAATCAGCCCAGCTGAAACCAGGACAGCACCCAATCCTTACTCTATTCCATTTATGTCATGCTCAAGTCCCACACTTTCCAATTCACCATCACCTTTCCTGTGTTTTGCTATATACAAACAGCTTCTGCCACAGGGGACATGTGAATTGGACTTCTGGATCTGTGGGTGGCTGCACATTGTTCAGGTCATAATAAATCATCTCTAGCATGGCTAATTCCCTCAGGTAGTGGAAACTTCTTTCCATGGTAGTCTATTTTCCGGTGTGATATAAATATCTTCCTTGCAGGGATACCCTTCCTTCACCCTTGACAGGAGTTGCCTCCAGAGGCTGAGAACTTGCATCCCTTTTCCTTGCCAAAGCCCCCTTCCCCAGAAAATGATCCCAGATGTTTGGCTTTCTTCCTCTCTAATTCTAGGCAAATAGCCTCATCATCCCATCACCAAGGCAGCCAGATGTGTTCATCTGATTGACAGCTAAAATACTTTGCATATCCTGCAGCTCACTCAGGGATAGGGATTGAGTGGTTACCTCCTTTTCTGCCTCTTCCTCATGTTCCTGTGGTGGGCTCTGCTTAGTCCTCCTTTACTGTAAGCAATGGCTCCTTTTCTTCCTGTGTATAGGGGCACATGCTGGTTCTCTGGTTCAGCTGCAGTGCCTGTCACGAGGGTTGGAACAGGCTGTTGTTTTGTTGTCTGATCCAAAGACCTTTTTCTCCCCTTGAAGGTAACAAATATGGTTGAACAGCACTTGGAAGGCCTCAGCCATGGCCCACCACTTTGCAGTGATTTTTGTCTCTCTGAAATTGCCAGGGTGACAGCACACTTTTTCCAAATATTTTATTAACTTTTGCAGATTCTGCACTTGTTCTGAAAGGGATGTTCTGAAACACTGGAGGTGCCCACAGTCTTTGGCACTTGCCCATACTATCCCACACACCCTGCCACCGATAGCTATCTGGCCTCAGGGCAGACCACTGGGTGGTATTCTTAAACAGTTGTTAATTCTTACACAAGACCTGGAACCCACTCAGGACACATAGTAATACAAACATGCTGGTTTCAACATCTCAAATATATTTAAAATTCTCAAGAGCTGTTGTAATTAGCCTAGAGGAGAAGGAGATGAAAGGAGGTATCTCCACCACAAACTGGGTCCCCAAGAAGGAAAGGTAAAAGGTACACTTATTATTGGGTTCTGATAGATTCTTCCGAAGTATAGAGATGATGGCAAGACTGAGACAAATACCAGATCCATTTCAGAAACAGCAGTTCTACCATATCAAAAATCAGAGTTACAAAGTACAACATGATAACCCTGGCCCAGTTCCCACAGGTGACAAACAGCACAGTGGGGAATACCTACTGCAAGTAAGGTATTACAAAACACAGCTTTAAGAACAAGGAGACCAATTTTGAGAGAAAATGAATCAATGTTGTGACCAGTGACCATTAAAGTAATAAAACCAACTTGTTCTAGCATGTTCTGGTCAGATTTGTCATTCCCTCAATCCATCATGCTTACCCTAAGTCAGGGACTTTTCAGTGTCCCATGCTCTGCCAGCAAGCAAGCGCACAAGAAACTGGAGGGGAGCGCATCCAGGGCTGCTGATCCAAACTAGCCAAAGGAATATAAACTAGGAGGAGTTAGCTGAGAGGCACCAGTCACTGGCAGGGACAGCCCAGGCACCTCATACCAACTGTACTGTGCATCATTCCTTGTTTTTCTTGGGCTTTATTTCTCTCTTCCTTCTTGTTGGGGACTTGGCATCTAGCCAGGGCCAAACCACAACAAGCAGCAAAATACATTGGAGCAAGATGTGGTTAAAAATGGAAGCACTTATTGTAATCCATTAACTAAACATACACAAATTAAGTAGGCAATGACGTGGCTTCCAATTATTAAACCTGAGGAGATTCCACAGGAAACCTTATCTGTAGTTTACAAAGAAGCTTTCTGCTGTTGTATATCATAAGAATCATTCTGGTTATGTACTTCTGAAATACAATAAGGACCATTTGCAGACCACACAATCATTTAATGAATATACAAAGTACCAGCTTTTTCCAATGTACCAAGGTACCAAAGTTTTATGGTAAGAACAAGATCATAAGAACAATAGCTCATCCATGGGTCTGGGTTTATACCAGTATTATCTACACAGACTGTTTAATGTATTTAGCTTCTATGAAGAATTTGATAACAGTAAATCAACATTGTCATTATTTAATAACATGGCTGCATTCCATCCTGCCGGATGGAAATTGTCAATTCTGACTTTCCAACATCTTAATTTCAGAGGTCAGTTTATCAAATGGGCAGCATTAAATTAAAACTGCCCAAATCACAGCAAACCTAAAGGTCTAAAATGATTTTGTTTGATATGAGAAATACACACTGACGTATCATTGCCTTGCAAATGCATCCTGAACACACAGGTGAAGAAAGCTGCATTGTATTATGTTTACCACACACAGAGAGGCTCCTATTACAGGGCTATTACAGAGGTAGAGCCACTGTGTGAAAGGCAGGTCTCCCCAAAGGTGGGTAAGAGCTTCCCTGAGGAGGAATCCCATTGGTGCTGGGACAACAGTGGCAGAAGTGCAGCACGGATCAGACAGTGCTCCAGGATAGAAGAAGGCCATTGCTAGGCTAAGGAATGCTCTTCTTGGGCAGGCAACACCCTCTGTAACTGCAGTCTGGCTGGGTCTGGACCCAAGCAATGGGCACTTCTGAAAAACTTAAGATGCTGTAATTTATGCCATTAACATATCAGAAAAAGTGTTAACCCCCCAAAATGCAAACAAGACAGTCCTGCATCCAAAACACTTAGGTACTCAGAATGGTGTCAGACTTAAGACAACGGAAATTTGGATACACCAGATGGTTGGTTCTGCACATGACTACTTTTCACTACTTTTTACAACCTTACAAGCAGAAAAAGGACCTGAGAAAACACAGATCTTTTGTAGATACCTTGTGTTGGCAGCAGGGGCATTCTTTTACCAGCCTGACCACAGAAGTAAAATGAGTAGTATGTCTGTACCAAAACCTCTCTTGGGATGGTCTGGATCTAGCTAGTGCTTTCCTCTTCACGTCTAAGGAAAGGACCCTGTTGCCACCTCTACCTGCCAAGAAAAGGTGAAGAGGATACTACTGCTTCAGAGAGGGAACATGGTTTCCGGGAGATGCTGGAGCACAGGTATCTTCAGCATCAATGACAAAAGCTCAGCACTCTCTTCTTACTCTAGTCAATCAGGGTCACCTTCTGGGTTTCTATCTCACAATGCTCCCAGGCTTAACAGCATCATGCAGCCTTTCAAGCTGATGCTCAGCCCTTTGCAGGATCAAATCCATTACTTAAAATTGAATTAGGGTTACCAAGAACTAAATGGAAATAGTGTTGTTTCCCAAGACACAGCAGATCTTTCACAATGTACTGCAGCGCATGTTTTTCGTCTCCACTCAGCTATGAACAATAGCAAACTTGCTGCTTTTATTAAAAACTTTGAGGGATTATTATTTTAGTTAAGCCTTTAAGAATTCATACCTATCTGGAAAGGGCAGATTGTGTAATGTGCTTCCTGTTTTCATCATAGCTGGATACTGCTTTTTGCTGTTGCCTGTTATTACCCAGTTAATATGAATTGCTAGAAGTTTATTTTTAGCTCACTTGAGCCTATTGTAAGGTCTGTTCAAGAACTTCCAACCAGAAAATGTAGCTCCTGCATCTAATGCTGAGTTTAAGAATATATTCTTAAATCCTTTTAAACAGCCAAGACGTAAAGTGAAAATAGATAATGAATAGTTGTTGAATATTAGCAATCTGTTCAACTCAAAGATTACATTTTATTTTCAAATTATACCCTTAATTTCTAAAGTAAGTATTTATTTGATAAAGAAGTCATGCTCCATTCATTTGATTGCCAATTAAAACAGGGGAAATGAATAAATATTTGCCAAAATGAGCAGAGGAGTATTTTTATTTGAGGAAAAATATGTAATTATCTAAACGTCTTGAGATTATAGAATTAAAAGCTCTGAAGTCTTCTGTGTCAGACACAATTTGTTTCATCTATATGAAATCACATTGAGCACAAATGAAAAGTACTTAAGAATAATTTTTAAATGAGACTGAATTTAAACTATGGAAAGGATATTTTTTTACAACAGTCTTTCAACCTCTCACAGAAAATAATTTTAAAATAAATTCATTATCATCATCAAATATGTTAAATAGGAAGGGACCATCAGGATCATCAAGTCCAACTCCTGGCCCTGCACAGGACACCCCAAGAGTCCACCATGTTCCTGAGAGCATTGCCTAAGCACTTCTTATACTCTGTCAGGCTTCGTGCTGTGACCACTTCCTGGGGAGCCTGTTCCAGTGCCCAAACATTCTCTGGGTGAAGAACCTTTTCCTGATCTCCAACTCAAACCTTCCCTGACACAACTTCAGGCCATTTTATTGGATCCTGTCACTGGTCACTACAGAGAAGAGATCAGTGCCTGTGCCTACTCTTCCCCTCATGAGGAACCTGCACACTGCAGTGAGGTCTCCCCTCAATCTCCTCTTCTCCAGGCTGAACAGACCAAGTGACCTCAGCTATTCCTCATACAGCTTCCCCTCAAGCCTTTCACCATCTTCACTGCCCCCCTTTGGACACTCCCTAATAGTTTAATATCTTTTTAATCTTGTGGCACCCAGAACTGTCCCCAGCACTGGAGGTGAGGCCGCCCCAGCTCAGAGCAGAGCAGGACAATCCCCTCCCTTGCCCGGCTGGTGATGCTGTGCCTGATGCCCCCCAGGACAGGGCTGGCCCTCCTGACTGCCAGGGCACAATGACTCAGATCAACTTGCCATCAACCAGGACACTCAGGTCCCTTTCCACCAAATGCTTTTCAGCATCTCATTCTGGAGTTTATACATCCAGGGTTGCGCCACTCCAGGTGCACAATCCGGCACCTTCCCTTGATGAACTTCATACAGTTAGTGATTGCCCAGCTCCCTAACTGTCAAAGTCTCTCCTCCAATAATAATATCATCACATAGAACCACAGGACAATTCAAGTTAGAGGAGATCTCAAGTCCAATATCTTGCTTGAAGCAGGACAAGCCTCACAGGTCCATTCAACCTGACTCCAAAATCCTCAAGAATGGGGAGTAGATAACCTCCTCTGGAAAACATGTTCCAGTATCCTGAGTTCCTTTGATGTGGAAAGGTTTCTCCTCACCCATGCTATGAACCTCTTGTTTCAGCTTCTGCTTGTTGACTGTCACTCCCTCACATTGTGCCACTGAGATGTGCCAGGCTCTGTCTTTATGACCTTGTGCCACGTAGGGGGATGCTGCTATTAGAGGTCCCCAACACCTTCTCCTCCTTCTTAGGCTAAACAAACCCTACACTCACAGACTCTCTCCTTTGGGCAAGCGCTGCAGCCCTGATTGTCGCCCTCCACAAAACGCACACCAGTTTACCACTGTCCCTGTTTGCAAGGGTCCCAAACAGAACAAAGTATCCAAATGCGGTCTAACAGGTGCTGAGCACATGGGAATAATCACTTCCCCCCAGCTACTCACTGTACTCCTGCTGCTATAGCCCAGGATGCTGTTGCCTCCCTTGCTGCCAGGACGGATTGCTGGATCCTGATCAATCAACACCCATGAGCCTCCCAGGCCCCTTCCAGAGGCTGCTCTCTCTGTCACCAGCCTGTGGTCCTCATGGGGTCCCTCCTTCCCTGGCACAGGATTTGGCATTTGTCTTTTATGAATTTCTATTGACTTCATTATGACAGATAATTCCATGAATGATTCTTAAACAGGAGCTTAACATTTTCCTCCTTTCTGTTTTACTGTACTACTGCAGACTCATTTTACTACAATTTAGCTGAAAGAGAAGGATCATTTAAGTCAGGATAAATGCAAAAGCTGTTCAAAAAGGGAGATAAAGAAGTCTGTCCTGTTTTTCATGCAGAATTTCTTTTTCACTGTGTTCTACTTGACATGTATATTTTACATTTACTGTTGTAACTACTTTGGCTTTGACAGACCCAGAAGAATTACAGAAGCATTATACTAAAAAAAGCCCCAACTTTTTCTTTCTTAAGCTAGTCTGATAAGGCATGAGTCACAGTATTTTCTATGTGCATACACTCAACAATTTCAGCATTAAACCTTAGCTATGATAACCACTACTTAAAGTTATTTACTTTAAGACAATTTTATATTAATAATAGTAAGTACTCTGCAGGAAAAGTGAACATTAGTTGGTAACAGATACGTTGGAAAGGATTTATAGGTGACGGATGCAAGTTTGACAAGTTAATTAACATTAATTTCTTTAAGTTTCAATTAATTAATTGCATGTATCAGTGATACGAAAGGAATTTTTTGTTTTGTTGTAAAAATAATTTATTTCTGTCCAATTGCTGCCTGTGAAATTTCATAAAGAATACTGCACTTATAAAAAAAAGTTATAAATTACTAAGCTGAATATAGGGTATAAGCCCTGTCCAAAAGGATGCTTTTCTCTGTCCTTTCAAGATGACTATGCAATCCCAAGTGACCATAAGAATATCTTTTTAAAAAGATAAACCTTTTAAAAAGAAATTCAAAAACTTCAGGATTGAATTATCAAAGCTAGCAATCACAGGCTGTTGAACAAAGGACACATTTCCATTTTTAAAGCTTTGGCTGGGGATTTTTTGCTACCTATCACTAGCACTGTAATTTTTTTTTTAATTTTTTTAAAACTATTTATTGCTTTTTACTTAAGAAAATTCACCCTGGAGATAAAAAATTAAATCACGAAACATTGTCATTACAAATCTTGCAAGAAAATTAGGACAATTTTGGGTTGAAGTGACCTGTGTTCATTTCCCTCTTTGAGTATCTATTCAATATTAGGTCTGCCTCCTTGCTTACCTTTTCCTTACATCTCCCTCAAAAACAATTAACCATCTCAGACTTCATCATTAGGAATTATACAGCAGGTATATGGCTTAATTAGAATATTCATAGTCCCCACATATAATAAAATGCATTTATTGTGGGCTGAACTTGCTGTGCTGCCAGACGCCCACCCAGCAGCTCTCTTACTCCCCTTCCTCAGCAGGGCAAGGGGGAGAAAATTATTAAGGATAAAGAACAAGATCAGCCATCAATTACTGCCACAGGAAAAACAGGGTAGAATAAGATGCTGAGAAACGAAGACAACAGTAAAACCATCTACTCCTCACTCCTTCCCAGGCTTACCTTTATCCCTGACTCCTTTACCCTTTACCCTCTCCTCACCAAGCAGTGTAAGGGATGGGGGAACAGTGTCTATGGTCAGTCCATAACAGCTCCTCTGTGCTGCTCCTTCCTCCTCATGCTGTTTCCTGCCCCAGTCTGGGTCCTCTTCATGGGCTGCAGATCTTCATGGACTGCTCCAGTTTGGGCTCTTCACCTGTGCTGCAGTTTCTTCAGGATAAGACTGCTGCAGCATGGTGTTGTCTATGAGCTGCAGTGTGGATTTCTCTCCTGCGTGGGCTGCAGGGGGTCAACCTCCATCACCATGGTTTTCCCTAAGAACTGATGGGGAGTCTCTGCTGGGACACCAGAACCACCTCCTCCCCTCCTGCTGCTCTTGCCTAGGGGCTCACAGGGCTGTTTCTCTTGTATTTTTCCTCACCCTTCACTGCCAGGCAGCATTTTGCCCTTTTTTAAACACATTATTTCTGAAGCACCACCACCTTGGCTGCCATTGGATTTGTCTGGAATGGGCAGTGGCCAACAAAGGGCAGCCTTGGCTGCTTATCACAACGATCCCTGCAACACCCCCTGCCAGCACCTGGGCACCCACACCCAGTACAGCACGGCCCAGACAGAACCAAACTCTTTGGTCACTCCCTGGTGCCCTATGCTGCTTAGGATGGCTGATTCATCCTGGTCATTCAGAGGGGTCTCTTTTTCCATCCTTCCAGGGTAGCCCACCTCTAGGGGGAAATCCAGAACTAAAGAGATATTACCAGTCTTGACAAGTCTGTCCTTACCTGTTCCAGCCAGAAACATTCATGTTCCTTCCACTGAACACTGAATCCTTGTTCTTCCACTTTCTGAGGTTCAAATACTGATTCCCAAACACCATCAGAGTGTGGGAACAACACACTTGCTCACCTGCAGGAGCAGCCTCCTGGGATTATTTTCCTGTACAGACAAGTTAGGCACATGGAAATTATATGGTTGAAAGCAGAATTTGTCCATCATGCTGCTAGTAGCAAGCCTTCTTCACAGAAGTACACCTAAGGATAAGAGTTTTGTACAGGAACCATAACACTGATTTAATGTCCCTGAAGCATCGCACACTGCAGGTCTATTTACTTATCAAGTAAAACATTTTTTAAATCTTAAGGAGAAATTATTTGAAAAATACAAGAAACACTTTAACTACAAGCAACTAACACAAGAAAAGGTGAATTTTGCATTGTCAGTGCTCTGTCTGTTTTAATTAACGTAATTAAAATGAGAAGCAAGGAAATATTTTAACTTAAACTTCTAAAGCAGTTTAACCCAGTGAGATCATTTAGGGCAGAGGGTAACCTGCCATGAGAGGTCATATCACTGAAGCACTGTATTTACAGGATGAGGACATAAGCAATTAAGGAAAACAGTGTGGAGGCCCATGTAAGTTCTCTTCCAGCAGTGCAGAGGGAATCCCAGGTAATTAAAAGATATTTTTTCTTTGATATTCTGATGTGTAATCTGTTATGCCCAAATATAACACCATGTTTCATTAGCCACAGAAAACACATCCCACACTGGAATCGAGTACAATGATGGAACAGCTTTAGATGTTCAGTAAATTGACAACTGTGCTCCACAATTCTGGTACGTCAAACCCCAAACTACATAAAACTGCAATATTTATCTCCAAAACCATAACTGTCTAAACATTTACATCAAGTTTCTTCCATAAAACACACATTGAAAGTTTAGAAATGTTGACTGAATCATTTCCTGTGACTCAGTGATTTGCTATTGCATCTGTGCAGAACGCCAGGAGAGCTGTTTTTAGCTTGACAATTTTACAATTCAGTGGAATGTTAATGGCCTCTTAAATTTCACATAAAACAGCTACTTATCACGTCCTTAATCTCTTATCAGATATTATCAAGAGTAAAAAACTCAAGGTCAGATTATAATCATAAGAGAGAAGAAGCAAGAAAATTCTCCCATGCAGCCAATCTCAGATTAAAGATTAGCAAAACTGTGTGCCACCTATTTCCTGTGATTGATCAGATATCTAGAGAACCATTACACTGTTCCCCTGTCATGTATTACCCAGCACACATGACAAGAAGGGGGAGGATGCTGCTGAAGCTAAAAGTTGTAAACTTGCTCCTAGTAGCAGCCAAAAGTAGTCTGTCATGCCCTGGGGTCACCCTAAGAGCAGCCCATAGACATATAGTCTATGGCAACCATCTCTTCAAAGCAATTACCCCACGGTGAAATCTAGCCAATCTAAAGTGGTCTGAAACAGGGTAAATCCCACATCTGTCCTTAAATCTCATGGGATATTTTCTGTGGCTTTGTAGTATAGAAGCTCTACTTTTTTAGCAAGTTTCACATCCCCCACTAACATATTCCATAACCATAGAAATTAAAAGAACTCGGTGAATGTCTGTATAAAGCTCTCATGAAAAGAGTGAAACTGAATACCTACACTGTGCTGGCACATGGACAGAGTAAACATACTGGAAAGGGAGAAGGAAAAAAAGAAAGAAAAGAAAGAAAGAAAGAAAGAAAGAAAGAAAGAAAGAAAGAAAGAAAGAAAGAGCAAGACATCCTCTTCCTCCCCCCTCCCTTTCCAACCCTTCTACCTACCCCAAGTATAAGTTTAAAGTAAGCTTTTAAAGTAGGTTAAAATATATTGTCAACTTGATTTCTTTTCATTTACACTTCTCCATCAACACCTTTTCAAAGATACTCAGGTTTCAGAATGCACTGTTTGTTTGTATTAGGAGAAGCTCTTGCTGCTCGATTGCTTAAAGCAGATAGGATCGAGCAAGCTTCGTGGCTTTTGTTCAGCCTGCCTTTTAGAGCAAGTATCTTTGAGGCATAGTCTACTGAGAAGAACAGCTTTTCACAGGAAACAGAAGAAAGTACTGTGTGCTCGAGACAAATGGGATTTCCCCCAGGCAAAAGAGATGTAATAAACATATCAATACTAAATTAGTAAAGAAATATGAAAGTTTGTGGATTGATCTTTGCTTTTATGAAGACAAAGGATAAAAACATCCATGGCAAAGGACCTACAAATTCCTCTAGAGCAGATTTCAGATATAAATAAAAAATTTAAATGATTTCTCTGATATATGCCTGCAAACCAGCCAATATGACAAGAACGTGTTAGGAACTGCAGAAATGTGGATCCCATTCATTCTGTCACACCACACCAACTGCTGTAACACATCACATTCCCATTCCCCCCTTTCTCATGCTCCTCATTTTCCATGTGTACCTTACACCTGCTTTTCCCATTCTTCATCTTCAGTTAGTGTTCTGTGTGACCCCATCCTTGTTCCCCTGTTCCTGATACGAGGGTCTTTGACTCTGCAGGGCACACATTCACTGCCCCCAAGTTCAAGTGTTCTAGGTCCTTCCCTGCCAGTGGGGCTGCCTGCCCCTCATCCCCTCTTGCTGCAGCTGCTGCAGCATCCACTGGTAGTTACCAGCAACAATTTAAAGACAAAAACTCAAATGTCTAGTCCCATCCAAAGAGCAAGTACAGTTTTGAGTTGGTGTGTAGGAGGAAAAGGAACCCTGAAAATACCTGCATCAAAGATGTATGCAAAACACTGCCTAGGGCCAAGGTGAAGGTGCATGCCCAAAAGTCTGAGCTGGCTGCAAATATATGTTATTCTGAGCACTTTTTTTTAAAATATCCCTTTTTTTACTTCATGTCATGATAGACAGAACCAGTCCCTGACAGATATTCTAAAGTCTAAATGTAGGATCCTTGATTCACTAATGCTTATACCACTAAAAAAGGTACTGCTCCTACTGCTAAAAGAGATCTGCTCTGCTTTTGTTTCTGCTTTTAATTTTTATTCAACTAAAACAATTTTTAAAAGAACAAAGTACCTAGGTAGTCTAATACTCCCAAATGTAAAATCTAGTTTTTCCCAAGTTAATATTACCAGAGAGAAAAATCTTCATTGGTAAAGAAAATTCTACAGTCATCAGTGAAAGGGACAGGTTTGTTCTGGCCAACTGAGCATTGAAGTTGTCAGTCATTCAAGTCAGTTTGTTCACTGAAAACAAGAACTCAGACTTATGAAAATATATCACTTGACTTTGCTCTTCCTAGTGGGCCCTGAACCACATAAAATTCTCTCTGTCCTTAATTATTTTGCCTGAATTTAGGAGAATGATCCTACATTTAGCTATTAGTGTATAATCCTCATGAGTCTCAGGCTAAATTTGTTGCTTGATATTTGACCTGTCATTCTATTAGTCATTGCTTCTAAAGACCATTGTATTTATGGCCCATCTCGTCTTGCTCTAATCTGAATGCCCACAGGAACAAAGCACTGGGTAAAGAAGCGAAGCTTACTCCACATTTTAAATCAGAGTTCCATATGCATGACATTCAGTATTTTGTTGCTGTTTGACTTCTACTTATCTGTTTTTCCCTTAGCTGGAGATTTTATTAGATGTTAAGTGATCCATGTGAAAAAAAATCTACAGAAGATATGGAACATACCTCATGAAACAAGAGAAGACCAACATCTAGGTTATGGAATTCAGCAAGTTAAGAAAAATTCAGGCATGTGAAGAGCTAAAACTGCAGTTTATCTATCAGTTCCTCATGCAAGTGAAAAAGAAAAATGGCATTTGCAAAAATTAGCAAGAACTTAAATTTTAATTGGAAAAATTGTTTTAAGTGGCATAAAGCCACAGTATAAGTTCAATGGGTAGATAATGCCAATACATATACCCTTGTAGCTGAAAATATGTCTGCCCTGTTCTTCTTTTCTTCCTTCTCTCTTTCTGTGCCCCAGCTGCTCTCTTTCTCCTCCCCTTCTAAAAGTCACCCTAGTCCACTGCCACATTTTATAGATGAAATTTCAGAAAACTTCCCACAACATAGATGTGCACCCACAAATGGGTCTTCCATTTCAGTGAGTTAAATAAGCTCCTGGAGAAATACAAGTGTCAGAGAAAGCACAGTATATGATGGAAAAAGAAAGGAAGAGAAGGGTAGAGGATCTCATCTTTTGGTAGTGGTGAGCTGGTGGGTCTGCTCATTCTGTCTCATCAACCTAAAAAGATACTGCTTGAGCAGACGTATCTGTGTCGTTGTCCCACACATTCCACACCTGGTCTAGATCCACAATTTATCTCAGTGATGCACTTGCCATCCTGGAATTCCATCAAAAGTAGCTTATTTACTCAGGAATCAGACTTCCTCCTATGGCTTCAGAGCACTCCATTTTGCTTTTCTAGGTGTTTTGGCATTTACTCCATAATTCAGTGGATCTGTTTTCAGTAACAAGGATAGAAAACCTTCTGTCTAGGGTTCATAAGCCCTTTTTCTGATTTTAGAGTAACAAGAACCATCTGCACTTAGACAGTCTTGAAACATCACCCTCTAAAGAAGCTTCTGCCCAATATCCATCCTGGCTTCATAGCGAAGCAGATGCAGAAAATTCTTCAGCTACCTCTCAGCTCAGAAAGGGTTCCACACTCAGCTCCATGTTTGCAAAAGAGATCTGGAAAAAATGTTCTTTGTCTGAAAGTTATTGTTCCTTGGGGGTGGTAGAGCATGTTCCTTCTGCAAGACAGAATAGACTCCAAGGCCCCCCATGGCACACAGCAGCTTCCAGGGAATCTGTGATAGGCCAATACCCCCCATAAGCCTCTAAACCATCCACAATCCCCGACAGCCACCATGTCAAATGACAATAGTGCAGAATCCCCAAAAGGGTTTCAGTCTTCTGACAATGAATTAAGAACTTTATTACAGTAAGTAGACTAGAATTTCCCCCTAAGAAGGCATTCCCAAAGTATGGTGCAGCAGGCCAGGCTAAATGCTCTAAGGCTGGGCAGCAGCAAAAGTATATGAAAACATTGTTTTCAACAGTGTCTCTTTTAAAGGTTTGATGAGACAGCCCAGTGGTGGTACCAGAGAAAGAATGAGGCTAACAAGCATCCATCCATCAGAAACCTTGGCAACTATCAACCCAAGCCACTTTTCCCTCTGTCCTCCTACTCCTGGCAGTTTTTTCAGACCCCTTCTGCCTGCTATACCTCTACAGATTTAAAGCTCCAGCATGTGGACACCCTACTAGAATTCCCCTTCGCCATCAAGGCTCTGGCTTTTCTGAGGAACAGCAGCAGCTTTGGGTATCAAAAGTCACTCAAGTCAGCTTCCTTCAAGAGACTTTTTGCTAGAGTTCCAGCATGAGTAACCTTAGCCTTGGCAGCACACCACAGCTCAGTGAAGTTTACATGCTTCTGTTGAAGGCAGTCACATACAGGCTGTCTAGAGATAATGATGTTAACAGGTATTGCCCAACATTTTCCCTAGTTTTATTGCCACTAGATTGCCTGATTCCATCTTGCGTAAGATTTCTGTGGTTAAGAAAGAGAATGATGGATTTTTGACACCTACAAGTCTCCTGTCATTCACAAGAGGGCACTTGAAATTAAGTGGTGGTGTTCCTTGCTGCTGACTATGCAGCATGCTGGACTATGTGACTGTCCTTTAACTAAGAGGAGCTCACACCAAATCATGTTGCTACAGATGTCTGTCCTGCCCTCTCTTACCAGTCTGCTCCCTCATGGAAGAAGTGACCAGGATGTTCTGTGCTTGAAACCACACTGTGGTTTCCGCAATGCCTGGATCATTACCTAAGAAACTGCTCTTAATCATGGCTATCCCTTCCAAGTACCAAAAGAGAAAAGATGCCTTTCCAAAACACATTCATTGTGGTTTTAGGATAGAAGAAGTGTTTCTACAAATTTGGATCAGCCAGTAATTGTGACACAGGTAAGTCACAGAAATGCAGTGTCATTCAGCAGATGGTGCTCAGGCTTCAGGGTACATTTCAGTTGGTATTACTCTTACCTCTGCCCTCAACCCAGCCTTCACTTATGGACAAGCCCAAAAACTACTCCCATAAAGGTTATATTTCTTCCTACCACATGCTGCTGCATTTTCTACCCATTTCTGTACTGCAATCAATATGGGGAATCTTTACACAGTTGATTTACTCATCAAAAGAAAAAATGTTATTATGGAATTACAAATGCCATGTGAGTTGTCTGACAGGATATGTAGGATCATTGATGTTCATTTGGGGTACTTTTTGAGATACTATAGCTTATAATTTTTGTGCAACAGCTACCATCAAATTTAGATGTAAGTTTGATGCCTGTCTCATGGTTTGACAAATTCCATAATAAATGTCACTGACATCTCTAAGAAAAGTAACTCTAAAACTCCCTCCTGGATGCACAGATGGAGAACATACCACCTTCTAATATCTCCTTGGTCAATACAACACTTAAATCTGACCTTGACTATATCTCCAAGTATATCTTGTTCAGAAGCAGAACAAAGCAAAGCTGCTCTTCAAGTTAGTTTTAGAATTTGTTTTGCTACTTCTCTGAGAATTACCATCATACCCAAGATTAGACTTGTCGTCTATTATACTTTCTCACTCATTAGAAATTTTTCCCTAGTACCCTTAAAATATGATCAGAGGCACATTAGAAGCTTAACAAACTAGGAAAACTAGGGACAGGTCATGTATTGAGAAGATAAATCATTGAATGGGGTTTGAAACATTAAAAAGTTTTAGCTTTTTTTTTTAACAGTTAGAGTTTTCTATCCTTTTCCTGTATTTGGCACTACCATATTCACCTTTCTGCCTTTTCCTGTGCTTGCCAGGACATTTCTTTGCAGACACAGGCAGGAAAACTGTCATCAAGAAGCAAGAACAATGTAAAGTACTTGCCCTATATTCTGTGAATTGTCAATAACTTCAAAGAATGTCACTGTTGAAAACTACTCCATTGGAGGTCCTGAACACCCTTGAAACAGCACTTTCCCTAGCACAGCACAGGGAGTCCTATCACTGCTGCTTTGGAGATATTAGTCACATTAAAAGTGTTCATCAACACTGTGTAGACAACAGTAGAGAGCAGAGAAGCAGAAGCAGTTGCATCTGTGTTGTAAAAACAGGGGAGAAATGTGAACACTTTTTTTTTTTTTTTTTTTTTTTAATCTGGATGACATGACAGCTGTAACCAAAAGTGCAGGACAATCTCTAGCTGCAAGCAAGCAGAGTATGGTCAACATCAGAGAAGCCATGCCATGTGTGTATTTTTCTTCACTTACCAGACCCATCATCATAAATCAAAACTGCACCTGCTGGTAGCTCCTCATTGCTTCAAAATTCCCTTCAGCCTGCGCAGCGCATCATACTATAAACCCTATCCACATCGAGCCACACTAATTTCATCATCATAGTACTGTCTTTTTTCTTTATCTGATATACAGTTTCTTCTTCGTTTTATTGTTTGTTACCTTAATAGTCTTTCATATACGGCTGTGGAGTAAATCTAAATATGTGACACAAAGACATCGACAGTTTTCATTGTACTAATACATTTGCCTTTGAAACAAGAAGCTGTGATTCAAAATAGTCTCTTTATATTAAAATTACTCCAAAATTCCCTTATATACCCAATGAGGTATAATCTTTTCAGCATGTGTTATGCAACATATATATATTTATGTATATTTCATGATGTTTCACAATGTATTTTGAAAAGAAAAAATATGTAAGTATTACCGAATTGAACAGTATGCAGAAGTAAGAAAAATAGTCTGTAAACTAGTCATTCTGAAGTACACCATTCTCCTAGTCAAGAGCCTTGAAGAGCCAAGGCCACTCCATCTGCTGATGCTAAACTAGTAAATATACAATTTTCTTTAAGTAGGTATGAAGATTTCCTTTTCAGAATATTCATGTTCTCCTTCACAGGCTCCTACCACAGATGTTGCAACAAGTCTATTGGAAGTTGCAACTAATTCAAGTTGTAAAATACTTCTCACTTCCTTCTCTGAGTCTCTCTTTACAAATTGCAAAACAAAACCAATACACAGTCAACTAAGAATTAAAACACCTTTTAAATATTTGTACTCAACAAGTAAAAACAAATACCTGTTCTATGTATTCCAATACATTTATTATGAGCAGTCTACACTATTAAAAATCCCTCTGACTTAACATTTTAAATTATTTACCTGTCCAGAGCAACATTACTGAGAAACCACAAAATACTCAACTATATCACTTTATTTTTGCTATTGTAGACACCTAAAGATTTCAGTAAAGGGTATGATGTTTTAAGCAAAACTGTTAGAAGGCACAGAGATACCAATCTGGTATTACACTGGCACAACTTATAGCTAAAACACAACATTGTACTAGTAATAATTGTGTTTGGAGAAGGGGAAGTTTTATTCATTCTCCCACAGCCATGTAAATTGAAGCTGCAGCACTCTGAGTAAGAACGAGCTCTTCTGCATGCATACATCCTCTTTCAGATCTCGATATCTTTGAGCCCTACATCCCTTACATCAGTCCAGTCTGCAGGTTATCAGCTGTTTTAATCAGAGCTTCTAGATGGGCCTGTAGTGGATAACATAAGCATACTTATTTCTATTATGAGATTTACCAGGGTGATACTCTTCAGTAGCAAGATGGGTAATGAATAAAGAGATGGCACTTTAACATCCCCAGCCAATCCAGCTATTTGTATAGTCAGCAGCTGCCAACACATTTGGAAGTGACTGTGACTCTGAAGAAAACAGTGCCTGGCAGGGATCCAGCATTTAGCCCTTCATCCAGCCTTCAAGGCGAACCTTTAAGCTCTGAAGATAATGACTGATAACCTCATACCTACATACTTTCTCAAGGATAGGTAATGTCTCCTGCCATATGTATACAGATTCATATAAATCATTGTTTGCATCATTGATGGAAATCTGGCTTCTGACTCCAACAGTGGCTCCATCTTCTTAGAAGGACTGAAACACACCCTCATGCCCTCAGGTAACGGTCTGAAATATAAGAGGGTGCCAGTGAAAGCTTGACTATTCCATTATTGTGCAATTTGATTATGGCAACCCAGGAGGAAAGTGATGTCATATGCCAACAGGTAAGAAGTCATCCAGTTACATCAGTGATGCTTGTACCTAAAGACAAAACTTCCATCATCTTCAGTTTTCAAGGTTTCTAAAAAATACTTAGTCAAACTTCTTCTCCAGTCAAATGTACAGCCCTGTTGTTTGGTTTGAAACCTTAGTAGCTTATATCATGTAATTTAAATTCTCTGCTGTGTGTCTAAGAAATAGAAAATCACTATAACTGAAGTGTCAGCTCCAGAAGTGGAGAAGTTCATTAAGTGAATTTTTTGTGTGTGTGTGTAAGTTGCTCTGATACACAGATTCTACATCTTTGCTACTGTGTTTTTAAACTAATGACTCTCCCACTAGGCACGTAATATCATGGCACTCATTACCACTGACGGTCAATCTTACAGAGAGCTTTTGAGAGTGTTTTACAGTATAGTGAAACACTACACTGCAAGGCCTAATACTTTGAGTTAAAAGGGATACTTTTTGCCAAATCCTGTAGTAACAAAGCAAGTGACTGAAACAAGGTAAATTTCGACTGGAAGTAAGGAAGAAGTATTTTGATGATGAGGGTGGTGAGGCACTGGGACAGGCTGCCCAGAGAAGCTGTGGACACTTGCAAGTGTTCAAAGTTGGGTGGGACAGGGCTTTAAGCAACCTGATCTACTGAAAGATATACCTGCCCATGGGAGAGGGGGTTTGACTGTATGGTCTTTAAAAGTCCATTCCAACCAACCCATATTGTTCTATAGTTCTGTGATACCATGATTCCATGAAAAGTAGAACACAGAACACTTGCACTGGCATATTCTGGTGACTTTGTCCAGAGCATGAAGATCTTGATGCATAGCTCTGCTTAGGAAGTCAAATATTTTTTTTTAAGTAATAATCCTGATGTTGAATGGATGTTGAATGATGTTAAATGAACTAACAAAAACTTATGGTACTGACATAAATCCTTAGTCACTGATGCAGACAATGCTTTGAATGTTTGCTTTGAACCAACAGTCTATGGTAGTCAATGAACATCATGTCAGTCGTTAGCTCAAAATCATCAGATGAAAGACTGCACTTAGGTTGCAGAGAAGATTGAATCTGTTCCATGAAACCAAGGCCCCAAACCCTCATCTTCCTCCAAAATTTAAATGTGCTCATAGAGACAAGAAAAAGTCATCACTGCACAGCTTACGTCTACATTGTGATGAAAAGGCACATAATGCACGAATACATTAGATCATTTTACACACTATATTAAAAAAACCTTCAGTTAATAAGCAATTGGAAAATAAATCTACAGGCTGCTAAGTTTCAACAACTGCATATGCTTTGGGGTCAACAATTTTTCCAATGTTATGGAATGACAATTATATAAAAATAGATTTTGGTTTCATGATACAACAATTCTGTATTCGTAAAATTAAATTAGCATTGCATTAAAATATCCTTCTTTCCATAGCTCCATAAATGTAGTTACCACTCCAAATCAGGCATGTGAAAATGACTTGCTGAAGTTTTCTTCAAATTCCTTCTCCTTCAAATGCTTTCTCCTTCTGGTGTTTCATTTTCCATGTTATACCCAAATTGTGACTAAATGTGTTAATGTGCCACCATTATTGGTTAAAACATGAGACATTAATTAATAGATGGCTGCTGCTCCCCAGAACACTGTTTTTTTTGGGAAATCAGTCAGCAGGTATCTCAGAGACTGCCTTCATCTGAACTAAAGGGATTCTTCAAACTCTTTAAACTTTTCCCACACAATGTGAGCCGAATTACAGTAATTTCAACATTACACCAATGTATGCATATCCTCAGGAAAAAGAAAAAAGGACTTGCCAATTTTAATGCTACAACATGATACTGATTTTCTCCTTTTAATTTGGTTATTTGGTGAACTGAAACAACAACTGCTAGTGGTTCAATATATTTCATACATATCATACACAAGGCTACAGTCTACTGTCATTTTACAGTGGAAACATATATACATCAATTTCTGTTGGAGAAATTTGGTTTCAAACAAATGTCTTTGATTATTGGCACAGAGAGTTATTTGTTCACTATTCATTCTTTCCCCAAAAAGCTTTACTTAATTATACTTCAACATGGTCCTTAAAACTTCAAACGTACTATAAAAAGTAGCTCTGTGGAAAAAGAAATTAGCTTCTTACTAGCTCTATTTTATAACATTTCAAATCCAGAACCATAACTTTTTACTCCACCATATGGATATCAGAGCAAACAACAAACATATTACTGGAATGTAACAATTACTGCTCAACAGCTGAGCAGCAGTAACTGACCCCACACGTGCTTTTAACAAAATCACATCCATTATTTTGAACACTGGTGAGGATATACGCTATGCTCTTCTCACAGCCCAAACAATGCAGTTATCTTTTTCCAAAATAAAAATTCGCTTGAGACAGCAGTCTAGATTCCACATTTCCTCCTGAACTATCAGCAAAACCATGTACTGAGCTTCACTTCATGTATTTACTGAAAATTACTGAAGACTAAGTGTCTTCAGCACCACAAAAGGCCGACAGAAAAACTATGTGGTTCAGTGTAGATCAATGCCTAATTTTTTTCCTGCATTTTTTTAGTGTGCAGACAGAATAGAAATGTGTGGTAAATTTCATCTGATCTTCAGATGTCAAGCTCCAGTAGGAAGTCTCATCCTCATCGCACATAGACAGAAATTCACTGATTTAGTGTTCTCTAGAGACACAGCAAGTGTGGAAACAAAAGATGCCTAGCTTAGAGAATCCCTTTTTGATTGCAGGGGGAAAAGTAAGTTTTGCTATGAGCAAAAAAAAAGCTGTTTTTGTCACAGCTAAGTGGTAAGTTTATCTTACAGCAACCTACAGACTATGCTTTAGTAACTGAAAAGTATTTTTAAAATTCTATTATCCACAAAGAAAACTACTCAAAGTGTCACCAGCACTTCCAGGACTGCATTGAATGAAAACACCACAGAGAGATAGAGGCTCAACAACAATGCAGATTCACACATCCCTGGATTACTGTGTGCTCACCTCCACCTATGGCAAAGAGGAGAGAGTTTGTCTCACATTTTGATTTTAGTCTGTTCAAACTGGCCATCTTTTAAATGAACTCACAGATTCAGCAACAGTGATTAAGGTTGTACAAACTAAGACAGGAAGAATCTTAGTGGGGGAGCTCCACCTAGCTGGCAAAATTTCTCAGTTTGGCCCAGTTTAGTTTCACACATGGTGAGCCTACTTCACCAGGCAAGTTGCTACCACACAAAAGCTCTCTGTAGAAACCACAAAGCCAGATGGGTACCCTCCAAATGCAGAGTCAGAACATCACACTAATAATGCGTGAGAGTCCTGAAGCAGAACGCCCCTTTTCCAGAGATCCTGTTTAGGAGAGTATCAGGAGAAAACAAGTCTGCTGACCATGCTCCTCCTCTACCTTCCTGTTCTCTTGGTTACCACTCAGAATGGTGGGAAAAAGCAAAGGAGCAAGCAGACCAAAGAGAGAGAAAGTGTTAGAAACATGGATGCTAAGTGCCTACATCCAAGTGCACATCACAGCTTTGATCCTCTGCCCCTGTAGAAAGGACATAGCAACTTCATAGTCCTTTGTGATTCAGATTTAAAACAACAACAACAACAACAAAAAAAAGTAGATGAGTTGCATAAAGTAGACAAATAACAACAACTTCTACTTAAAAAAAACCTTCTACAGAGAAGTTTTAAATGCTGTGAGGTTAATAAACATTCCTGATCTTCAACAGGCTGACAACCAGAATGAATTCTGGGAAAAGGAATCTGAGTCTTTTCTCATGACCTCCCTACCTTTTGGATTTTTTGGTTGGTTGAAGTTATGGGGGGTTTACACTACTTTAATTACAGTGTGATGCAGTTATATTGTCAGAAGTCACTGCTATCAGGGATGAATGAAGCTCTTTATAAGGCCAGTGTAGTCTGAACACTAGGCCAAAAACCTAGAGTGAACCTGAATCCTGTATTGTGATGGGTTTGGACAAAACCAAAGATGTAAAGGTACGTTTCCCCAAATCATAAAGTATCATGTCTGTCACACAACTTTTTACTTCAGTCTGTTTCAGCCTCTGGAAATGAAACTGAACATGAAAGATACTGAACATGAAAGATTTTTAATGAATTGAAGAAGGATTCTAGAAACCAAAGACCAGGATGTCTGATCTACTGACCAAACCAGTAAAGACCTCTAGTAATTGACTAAATTCTGAAAAAGAGAAAGGGAAAGGGAAAAACAGCACACAGGAATAGGTCATTTGTTTTAACAATAAAGAATTAATGGAGTAATGCTTGAACAGAACAGCAGCTTACTTACCAGCTCATAACATCCTTAGTATTGCAGAAAGGAAAACTTAAACAGATTCCATTGGTCCAGAATAATTAAATTTGATTAAACACAATGTAACAGAGTAGTAGAAGAGAACTATCTCAGTCAGGCACCAGAAATACGCCACTGATTACATGGATGATTCTGATTAGATTTATTGCTAATAAAATATCTAAATATTGACAATGAAGTATAGAATATAAGCAGGTCTAATGCGTTACAGTATAAGCAGGTTGAGCCAGAAATTTACAGTTTTTGGCTTTGCAGAACACGCAGTCACAAAGCATCTATGGAGCTACTTCATGATTTCATCTCCACATGCAACCATACCTTAGCAGTTTTACTCACTTGTCTAAAAGTGTATGTATTCCATATGAGATCATCCAGAGGGTTCCTCCTGGTATCTTGTCTTAGGACAAATCATATTGCCCATCAGACACAATCACAAGAGAGAAGAGGTATGTATATCTGTGGGTTGAAGACTCACACATGGCCAGACCATCTTTCATCGCCAGTCACCTATATACCAGCAAGTTATTTGAAAGAAAATCTCTAGTTAATGCATGAATAAATGTGCCAAGCAAGCTATTGACAAAGTCAGCAACATACTTGGGATAAATTGTTTATGTCCATGCAGAGAAGGGGCTTGGAAGTTTCATTTATTTATTTTATAATCATTAAGAATCTAAATAAGTTGTTTCAAATTCCAGAGACCTTCAAAGCATTGGTGGACTCAAGTACCACAAAACCACCAAGAGAATTCTCACAGGTTTAAATTTGCTCATCCTTCTACCACTACACATTTTTCTGGGCCTTCCAACTGAAAAGTTGAAAATCAGTTGTCTGACAAAAATGAACAGTAAAGGCCTCAGCAAAGACCTAGATACAGGAGGTAAGTGTGACATTATGTTTAAAGAAAAAAAAAAATAGTCCAGTAACTTGAAGACAGAAATTACTCAAACCAGCATACATATATCAGATATTTTAATTAATATTTTAAAAGTTAAAAACCACTTAAGCATTGTCTATTAATTGTAAAAAGTGGTATACTTGCATTTTTGTTCCTTGTATATGGACTGTTCTCCTTGTTATCTAGTTATTGTGCTTTTCTTGAAGATGGGAGTTGCAACACCAGTTTTCAGAACTTGGTCATAGGCACAAGTTTTAACCACAGACTCTTTCTTATTGCCTTCAATCTGATTCAGGAGACACTTTCCATGGGGACAACTCCTTGATATTTTCTAACAGATGCTGAGCAGGTAGGCACTAGAAAACACGTATTTCAGCATTATCTCACTTGCTTCATACATAGAGTTCTTAAAAAATGAGGAAAAAGCATAATTGGAAAGAGTAAAGTTACTTCCAGTGTAAGTGATTATATCATGACAATAAACAATAACTATGTGAGTTTTATTTTCTCTTTTTATTATTAGCCTCTGGTCCAGCAAATGCATCTGACACACTGTACAGACATGTATTCACAAGACTGTCTTTGTTGTTAGGTTCTCCCCTGATTCCATGAAGTCAACATACCCAGAAGGTAAGTAAAAACAACTTTTTCATTCCTGTTTTGCTTTTTAAAGCCTTAGGGATGAAAATGGGTACACTGACATTAAGATACACCTGAGGCTACGTGGATTTGGACCATCCAATGGATCATCTTCCACAGCCTACAGAAAGCTTATAAACATTTTGATATTATAATCCCCCATCAAACCAAGATGTGGCAGGTAACAAACCAGGCCATGGTCTTCTGTATGAATTTACATTGAATTTGATTCATTTCCATTTCTTTACATTCTTTATATTCAGAAACAAAGCATTCCTTTTCTCAAGTGTTACAGGCACACATTGCATCCTGTGCACAAGATGTCTCCTCCACTACAGGTCACACTGGGGAGCAATACAGCAACTTCTCCTGATGTCAGGGCTGAGTTCCCCACAACAGGCTGCAATTTCACCAACTCTGCCACCCCGGACAGTGGCCAACACTAGCTACTCTGAGGAAAGCATAGCACCATTCCCATTTAGCCAGAGCCAGTTTGAGGTCTTTCTGTACCAGAAGTGACATCACCACCTTTGTGGGGTTTTGGTTTTTTCCTTTAGAAGTACCCCTTCTTGTTTGTTTTTAAGCTTTCATCCTTAAATTTAATTTGTGCTTTATTACAGAGAAAGAAATTATTTTATGTGTGTCCCCCTTCCACTATTTATCTCTGTAAAGATTTGTCAGCTCCTCTCCCCTGAAATCTATTATTTAAGGGAAAAACTTTTCTGTCCTTATGTGAAAACTATTCCAATGATTCTTGTTTCTTTGCTGTGGCTGGGTTTTTTTTTAAATTCTGCTCCACCTTCCTTTTGATAAGGTGGCTCAAAACGCATACAGTGTTGAAGACCTCCATGGATTCATATACAAATTTGATGGAATTTTCTCTTTTTTTCCACTTTTTTTAAAAATTTTTGCTCTTTCTACCTCTTCTTGACATGGTTTTGCTTGCCTTTTTGACCCCTACCAAGTATCAGGCTGACATTTTCACATAACTATTCACAGTGAGTCAGGGATAATTTCTGAGTGATAATAGGCAAAACAGAGCACATCACTGTGTACATATAATTAGCACACATGCACTATTTTACATTTATAAGTTCTGAATTTCCTCTGCCACTCCCTCAATCAGTCGCACAAGAACTGCAAGGTTTTCTGCACTGCTCTATAGCCAGTTTTAGGTTTGATGTCTCTGTAAGCATCATCATTCCCCTCACTTTTCCCCAAAGTTTAAAAGACTTATTTTAAACATAAAAATACAGACAACTGCATTGCACCAGATCAGTGATGCCCCAAGCATTCTGTGCAATATTCACTAAAACTAAAGATGCTTCGGCAATAGCACCGAGAACACAACCCTGGAACACCTACCACTCTTGACTACTCCTGAGTTTGCATGCTGTGTTTATAGTTTTGGCTTGGCTTTCCACACTGCTGCCTCCTTAGACTCAGAGAAACTTCTAATGTTTGTCATGTCATCGGGTGTGGAATGTCAGAGCTTTGCGCCACACTGTGCAAAGAACCACCTCCTCTTGTTCTGAATGTGACACCCACCAGCTTCCTTTGGCACCACAGACACTCGGGCTCTAGTCACCCTCTAATGACACCCATGATGTGGTGGAGTTCTGTTTTTGAAGACTGAGCCATTTGTTAGCTATTTGTGAACTGATTCAGAGTTTCTTTAGACTCAGGCTCAAAACTGAACTATCGAGTAAACGGATGACAACAGTCAGCGTTGACGGGTTATCAATATTGTCCAATGCTTTTCTGGAAAAAAATTGTAGGAGGTACTTTTTCCTTGATATTTGATATATAATTTAAATGCAAGCTGCAACAGATCAGTGAGGTTCTTGTCCCAACAGCAGTTGCAACACTCCTGCAAACAGTTAATAAACTAGACTCTTGCATTTCAACACTGTATCACACATCTGTAAATTTTAAGTATATTAAGAATAGATGTGCAGAGGAAAGCGGGAAGCGAAAAAAATCTAAAATTTTAGAAACATTTTTCTGAGTTGCCTTTCTGCTTGACTTTCTATTGTCTCCACTTTGACTGGGATTTTTCCTCACCCAAAAAAAAAAAAAACCAAGACTGAGTAACAGTTTTACTGCTGGCCAGCAAAGTGAAAGGTGTGAGGGCAGGAGTTATGAGGTAAACTACCAAAAACTGCGCAGGAGAGTAGACAAAACTGACCCTATTCTTACCCTAAACTTTCATACACATTGTTATTTGGGCTTTTAAAAAAGAAACGGAAATGATCCTTGTCTATGCCCTAGGGATTTTTTTTCCCTGGTGATTGTAGAAAGTCGAGGTTGAAGCAAGTGAATTTTCTCCTAATTCCGAGGACAGAGAGGTTTATAGTTGCTCTGATGTGTTCCAGGAATCAATCCCTCAGTTGTGGGCTAGCTGCAGAAGCAGTTTGTCTCTCCCATTCATTCCCCATTTCACCAACAATGCCATTGTTCCAGAGGAATGCAGCTGTCATGAGCGGCCGTGACTGCAGAAGGTGCTCCCTCAGGCAGCCTGGGCCGCTGCCATCAAGCATTGTAAAGTGTAAGACCAAAACCAAAACCTTGAACTTGCCTTGGTGCTCAGCGGGGTTACAGTGCAATGAGCAGAACTTCAGGGCAATATGCTTTCAGCAGCCTGTAATAGGGAAGAGATGAATGGCTCCATTTTGCGTCAGCTTTGCAAATCTATACCATATGACTGGCTACTAAAAGTCAGTGGCCAACCCGAGCACAAGGATTTGTAGCTTCTAACGTTGTGAAATTACGGGGAGAGGTTCAGTACCTATACAAGTGAGAGGCCCAATCTGAATTCAAGGAACTGCTTAAATAAAAATAAATCCGTACTGTGTGGAAAATCACACTGCCAAAGGCCTATGTCCACAAATGAGATAGAGGAGTCCTGCAGAAACCACCTTTATTCAAATAATGGGAGAGCCCACTGGGCCATACCCCTGTGGGGTGTCTTGAGTTGTTGGAGGACACAGCTTCCTTTCATCCTAAACTCCTGACCGCCCGTTGCCCTCCTCCTCTCCCCACTGGCTGAGCTACTAGGAAGGTACAGCCTTCTCAATCCTGTTAGTAAATATCTCCTCTACACCATCTAGCCCCACACCCATTCTTTCAGCCCCTTGTTCTCAAGTCAATGGATGTGTAAAGACATACACATCCATTCCTCCTATGGGTACAATTATGCATCCATGAATCTACTGAACCCCACACAGTGTTCAGCCAAGAACTTATTTTAGATTAGCATTTAACTCCTTTCTTCAGTTTTAGAAAACAATTAGGAGAGTTTTCAAAAAGGAAACATTTACTGTTCACATGAAAGTGTAGATCAAAGCTCAATCTTTACATCTATAGAATTATTGTATCAGGATGCAGAAAACAATTTTATGAGGGCAATTCAAGTATCATTCCAACATAGTGGTTAACTATCAGGGTTTATCTACATTAGAAAATTTTGCAAAAAAACAAGCTCTAAATCAACCAAAATCTTTACTGGATCTGTAGAACTTCAGTGTGACATTTCCCGTATTTTTATTCTGGTTCACCCAATGCACTTAACGGCAGTCCTTAAAACCTTTAAGAGATCTTGCCCAGTACTACCAAGACTTCTTTCCTTCTATTCTTCCTGTTTTACTACTCCTATCAAGCTCTATCAACAATTTCTCTTGTACATCCACCCTCCTCCGACTGAACCACATCCACCAATAATCAGCCCAATGTCCACAATCACAGCCAAGAACAATCACTTATTTCCTCAATCTCTCATTTCCTAGCTTTCCATCACCATTGACTGAGGTAATTCAAATGAAATTAGAACAACCTGCAGGTGACTGCAGTGGTTACTTCTACATTCCATTATTTTTGCAGAACTTCTTCCACAACTAAGTGCAAGCAGTTAATTAAGAGCATCATGCACTTTTTAAGTATCAAATTAATTCCAAGCAAGCAATAAACTTACCCAAGCATATTTCTGTAAATAAATTACTAAGAATGCATACAATATCAAATCACTTTGACACACAGAATTAAAAGGGCCAGCATGACAGTAACCAGTGCCTTTCACACAAAGAAAGACCACACTGCCTCTCCTCACACAGAGGGGATTAGTCCTTCTCCAAATCAGCTTAGGGGAATGGGAAATGGAAAGCAGTCATCAGTCCTCTGTGACTACTTGCTGCTCTTTGGCTCTAAAAGCCTTAAGAATAGCACATCTCGGGCTTGAGTCTTCTTCCCAGCACAAAAGTCTTGGCTTTGCCATGGAAGAGTAAGCAAGTTGCAGACCAAATACGTGGGGAAGATCTACTCCCTAGAAGAAAGGGCCATGATACATAAAGACATGCACAGATCTCACCATACATAAGTAGCTCTGTCTCCCTCACATGCCAGATCCAAGAGTAGAACTCCTTACTAGTTTTGATTCACGACTGAAGTCAGTTCTGAACAACAAAGTCAGTAGAAGAGTGCATAATGAAAGCCAAATGTCAAAAAATGTTTAGAAAAACACTGAATGTAGAAAAGAAAAAGCCACACATGTTTTAAACATTAGCACGTTTCATTAGCACTTCTAACACAAGGAGACCAGCTTGTAAAAAAAAGGTAAATAAGAGTTATTAAAACCCTAGAAAGTTAACATGAAATCACTTCTTAATTTTACTACATAAATGAAAATAATCAGTCAGAATCAGGGATATGTGAAGCAGGAAAGTCCAGAACTGGCCTACTGTGGAAGAAAGGAGACCCAAAACAAAGACTGGAAACTCTAGAGGTATAAGGCAGAAGGGAGAGTAGGGTGAAAAGAAGAACAGAAAGTACAGAAACCGAGAAGGGCATTTTAATGCGTGACCACAGACATAAGATGAAGGCTGACATTAACAAACCACATTATCTTGTGCTCGTCTGCTTACGACTTCCCACTCTATCCCATTTTTGCTTCTCATTAAATGCAAAACAAGGGAAGAAGGAAAACAATGCCACTTAAATCTTTTTTAGAACATGGAACCCTTGCATACAGTATTGTTACAAACATATTCAAGAAATGTACCAAGCCACACTTGTTTGTAATTCAGATACCAAACTGGATTTTAATACAATCATGCACGCTGTTATATTCCATCCAAACATGTTTTTCTGAATTAATTTTCTTCACTTCAACAAATGAAACATTTCTGGAAAAAAATCAACTGGAATTTGCTCAAGATATAACTTTGCAAATCTGCTCCTAGACATACATCACAGAAAGAATAGAATGCCTTTCTCTTTCGTATTTAGAAAATGTATCTGACACATTGAATTCTGTAAAACAGACTGAACTGACTTCACTGACAAGTATCCTAGTCCACCTGAAGTTAGAGATCAAGCCTTTAGAAAGAGTAAGTATTAAAAAAACTAAATAACAAAACAAACTAATCAAATAAAAAACCCAAACTAAAAACCTCAATAATTTCATTTTAAGTACTCAAAGAATGTACAATATTGTCTCATTAATATCTGATTTTCTTGTGACCAGTTGTTGCTGCAAATATATTTTTACTGTTTACCATTTGCAATGACAGAAACACTTCTGATTAGCCTGATGACAGACAGCATCACCGTAGGGGATTGTTCACTCTCAACACTGCGCGTTAAGAAGTACCCAAGCCAGAGGAGACAGATACAAAGGAGATGAGCTTTTTGCTTTATTACCCTACAAAGTATGCCTTTGTGTCGTACTCCTCTTTCTTTGCTTTTCCCTAAGCTCTATCTTTGTTCTGGTTATATTTCTCTTCTATTTGAATAAATCACTACACTGGTAGAATTCCTGTCCATGCACATGAACTGAGAGAGTTGCTGGTTTTTTGCTTTGGGCTGAGCCCCACTAAGATCACCTCTGACTTCCCACTTTTTTCATCCTCCTTAATTCAAGGCTGAGGGACTCACCATCAAGAAGTGACATGGTGTTAAAATTAGCTTTTCTTGGCCCAATCTGAAGTGTCTCAACTCTAGAGTCTCTTCCCGCAGGAAGAGAGTTTACTGCACACCTAAATGCTTTTGCTATCAAAACCCCTTAAATCGCCAATTAGTAAAACACTTTAACCTCAAACAGAAAAGCTCAAGATGAGTTTAATGGAAGCTTGCTAAGAGTGTTTTTGGTGAAATACACCTCGAGATTTCATCTCGCCCACCAGTGGTATACTGTACAAGAGCTCTCACCAAAGATCCCTTTTGAAATTTCACAGGACATAGACCCTAAGTCAGCATTCTCTGGAAAGACAGTGCTGTGGCTCAACTCCACCATTTCAGAAAGGTTGGTTGAGAGCTTGTTCATAACTAGATCCTTTCATCTTTTTGACCTTGCCTCTGGACAGCTGCTTGGAATTCATAATTTGGGGATGACTAAGTAATGGCAATGATACCATCTACCCCACTGATGATGTCACAGGTAATCTTTCCTATTGCAATGGAGGAATATGCCAAAAGAAATCTGGCACAGATAACTGAGTTGTTCCTAGTTTCAGCTCACCTGTGCAGCATCTCAGTGTAGGAAAATTCTCCTCCTTAGAGATGAAGTAACTGCAGAACCACTGAGTTACTCTCCATAAATGCCATTACTGAAGTAAACCATTTTGCCTGAGAACCAAAGCTTATATTAGCATCAAAGATGATGGTAGAAGGCAGACGTAGTCTCTGCATGATGTTCAAACAGACCATGTACCTCAGAAGAGGGCATACATCCAAAACACTGTGAGATTTAAAAATGCTCACACTAGTCCAAGAAATTACTATGTCAAATATGCCCAAGAAAGCCGACTAGAGATTAGAAATTACAAGTATCACTATTCAACACACTACTAGCTGTAAAATTTTCATTTTATCTGCAGACAGAAATGTATTTGTCTACTCTGCCAGGGCTGAAAACACATACAAAACTCCCCAAATGCATAGAACTTGGTGGAAGCCCTAAATCACCAACCTGGCTAATTTCCCAAGTGAGAGAAGTTGCTTTTCTGAACTCCACTGATATAAAAGCACAAGAAGAGAAAAAAATGTAACATCAAGTACTTTGCAATTAAAGCAAAACAATCAAGTTTTAGATGTTGACCTACAAAATGATGCACAAAGAAGGCCAGCAAACCACACACTAGAAAACCATTAAAATGGCTGGATTTCCTGAAACCCCAAGCACTAGAGGAGTTCTATTAAGTAAATCTGCTATTTACATTTTGCTTTGTTACTCTCTGGAAGAAACACACACCTTGGTGTTAACAGTAAGGGGTATGAGAGACAACTGCGACCCTCCTGTACCCAGAAAGCTTACAATCAATTCTAGGTAAGGGTTTAATATTAACACTACTCAGCAACAGTCTAAGTATTAGAATTGAATTTCTTTTTCCATTAGATTTTTCAGACAGGTCTATCTTTGAACCTAGCCCTACACACTTAGGATGCAAGTGAGACGGGCAAACAGGAAAACCAAACACGTTGCCCATGCCTACATGCCTTCTCACCCAAAGAAGTTACCTGGCATACAGCCCTGCTGTAAACATACCCAGAGATGTCACCAATCAAGCTGACCTGAGCATTTGTGTACTCAGCCTGAACCCCAGTTATCCGACGTACTCACAGGAAAGTTGCCCCAATGTCTAAAGTGACAGGCATCTTCTTTTGAGTATCACTGCAGTACATATTATTGTCATGCAGTGCTGTCATCACAGACAGTCAGAGACAACCAAGTCCAAACCTCTGCCAGCAAGAGAGATCTCAGAAATCCTCCTTAGGGTGCCTCAGGCAGTATTAGTACAGTTCATCCAGCTGCTCACTTATCCAACATCAACTCAAGAGCTGTGGGGGCGGTAACTCTGGCAGAGGAAAGGCAGCAAATCGCTGGGGGAGAGTTGCATCTTCAGCCAGCACAGCTGCTTGCAAAATGAGTTATCTTGCTACACTCCTAGCCCCGAGGGGCCCAGTGCCTGCTGACACACAGAGACCAGCCATCACAGCCACTTCTACACAGCAGACCACTGGCTGAAGCACTTGCTTATGCTGTGAGAACATTCACTTCTCTCCTGGACCTAAAGGGACCCGAAAAAACTATTGCCTACCTCTTAGGAGATGGCTGCAGCTGAGCCTATTGAGATACCCATTGCATAGCTGGGGATACATTGCCTATGTTTATAATAACCAGCTAAAATACACACAAATTCCCTGTAATCCTGCCTGGCATCTCAGACTAGAGAGAGAACAGCAGCACTCAAGTTACTGCTTCTGCTATGTACTCCCATCTCGGCTGCACATGGACTCAGGCTGACAGCAGAGCGACTCCTGAATTACTAACTCACAGCCAACAGTTGGGCACATAATGATTTGTGTGTCTATGAACACATGCTAAGACTACTGAGGCTGCTCAGCCCGGAGGAGAGAAGGTTGTGTGGAGACCTCATTGCAACCTTCCAGTACTTTAAGTGGGTCTACATGGAAGCCAGAGAAGGAATTTTTATCAGAAGCTGTAGTGGGCTGTAGTGATAGGACAAGGATTAATGGGTTCAAACTGAAAAAAAAAAAAAAAAAAAGGGGGGGGAGTTTTGAGTTAGAGATATGAAACAAATTCATTACTATGAGGTTGTGAGAAACTGAAACAAGCTGCCCAGGGCAGACAGGGATGCCCTATCCACGGCTATGTTCAAGGCCAGGCTGGATGTGGCCTGGTCTGGTAGGAGATGAGCCTGCCCACGGCAGGGGGGTTGGAACTGGCTTATCTTTAAGATCCCTTCCAACCCCTTTAACACTTAATGATGCTGAACTGTGCCCAGGCTGTGAACCGCCCCCGCTCAGGGCCCGCCACGCCGCCGGGCGAAAGGGGGAGGCAGAGACAGCAGCACCTGCTGCCCGAGCGCAGTACGGCCCTCACAGAGGAGTGACCTGCCTGCCCGGGAGGTGCTTGTCCGCACGCAGCCCAGCGCCCCTCAAGGGAGCGAGGCCGCCGGGGCCGGAGGCTCCCGCGGGAAGCGGCACCGGGAGCAGCGGCGGCAGCGCCCGCCCGCCACTGGCACCGGCCGCCGGAAGATTATTTATAGCTTGGCCCGGATACGCGCTGACGTCACGGAGTGCACCGCCCCCGTGCGTCAGCGTACGGCGCACGTAATGGGAACGTGACACACGCACGGCGCGCAGGAGCTATTTATAGTCGGGAGAAGGCGGAGAGGGGAAAGGGAAAAAAAAAATTAAAAAAAAAAAAGGAAAGAAAGGAAAGGGCCGTTTGTTCGCCGTCCGCACGCGCTGGTGGGGGGAGGGCGTGGGCGCCGTCAGGTGACAGGGCCGGGAGCGGGGAGAACCGCGCGTGACGGGGGCGGGAAGGCGGCGGGCGCGAGGGGATTCCCCCTCCTCCCTCTTCCCCCCCTCCCCCCGGGGAAACCCCCCCATGGAAAATAAAAAGTGTAAAAGCGGCGGTGCTCGGGTTTCCGGGAAGCGGAGCTGCGCCCGCCCGGGTCTGGCGGTGCCGCTCCGCAGCCGCCGCTCCTCCCGCCGCCTGCGTGGGACGAGCGGCCCCACGGCGGCTTCCAAACGGCTTCTTCCCACCGCCACGTCCCAGCGTGGCGGGAGCGGGGCTGCCCCGTGGGGCCAGCGAGCCTCCTGTGGGAAGGGACCCGAGCAGATCCCGTGCTGGGGATGCGCTGTTCCCCGGAGCCGGAGCTGTTCTCGGCGACCAGTCCCGTCCTCTTCCCAGCTCCCGAAAGTTCCAAAGAGGCTTTTCGGAGTTTTCCCCCGCTCCGAGAGCACACTCGAAAGGGATCTGGAGTTTCTCTCTTACGAGGAGAGCCTGCGGGAGCTGGACCTGTCCAGTCTGTTGAAGACTGACGGGAGGCTCTCATTAATGCATGTAAATATCTCCAGGGCGGGTGCCAAGAGCCTGGGGCCAGACTTTTCTCAGCGGCGCCCACCCACAGGGTAAGAAGCAATGGCCATAAACTAAATCACAAGAAGTTTCACATCAAGACGAAGAACAACTTCTTTACATGGAGGGCGGCAGATCACTGGAACGGGCTGCCCGGGGCGATCGTGGAGTCTCCGTCTTCTGGAGACATTCCAAACCCACCTGGACGCGTTCCAGTGTAACCTCCTCTAGCTGACCCTGCCTTGGCAGGGGCTTTGGACTAGACGGTGCCCAGCGCTGCCTTCCAGCGCGGGGGCGCCCCGGGTGTCCCGGGAAGCGGCGCGGGGACACCTGTTGGCGCCGCCGCCGCCGTCACGCGCCGCTCAGCCGGGCGCGCGCGTCACGGGACCGGGCGCGCGTGCCACCGCTGTCACCTGCCCGCGGGGAACGGGGCGGGAGAGAGGGAGAGCCCCGAGGAAACGGGGACGCGGGCTGTCCCCCGCTCCGAGGCGGCCCCCGGGAAACGGTGGGGAAAAGGGGTTAAAGCAAATAGTCCCAGCTGGCGTCCTGCCGCTGCTCTGCCTGGGAACAACCGCTTAACTTAATCCTGGCCGGGTTCCCCCTCACGGCATGGCAAATGGCAGCAAACTCTTCGGGGAGGTGGGGAAGCGGCAGCGGCTCCGCCCGTGAAGCTTTAAAAAGAAACCCGAAAGCAACGCGTGAGCAGAAATAGGGGTTAAGGGAGTTTAGTGGAGCGTGCTGGTGTGATACAAATCCTGCAGGTAACGTGGAGCCCTCCAAAAATGTTTGTCATACGGCAAAGCGATTAAAGAGACGGTTAGACGGCTAGAAAGAAAGCAATCGTAATATGGTGCAATTGTTAATAAAAGCCTATTTATGAACCACAGAATCATCAAGGTGGGAAACGACCTCCGGGATCATCCAGTGCATACAGACACAGGAAGATCCATTAATGCCTAGGCTGAAAAGTAGTAAATAATCAAGGAGTTTGTTGGTGAGACAGTCTGGTTGATGATGCCATAGGAGATGGAAAAAGAGGAAATCCAAAGGCCTCCAGTGTTAGAAAGGACCCAGCTGGGGGTTTCAGATTCTTATTTAAATACCATGCTAGGAACAGGTATAATGAATGATAAAGTTGTAAAATTCAGTGACATTACCTCTCTGCTGAAAGCGTGATACTATGGCTTAATAATAAGAGCAACAGCATAGAAAATAAAGGGAATTGCCCAAACTCTTAAGGGTAGAAATGCTGAAAATTTAACTTACTACTTCTTCTGCAATAAAAACAATAAAACAGGAAAATATAATAGGAAAATATATCTAATTTAGAACAGATGGTAAGAAGCATTCCCCCCCCCCCCCTTGCATGGAACCACAACTGCACAGAATGATCAGTGGGGAATTTTGGTAGGGTGAAAACACCACAGTTATTCTCACATTCAGCATATGAAAGCTTTGGTGAAGGGAAGAGAAAATGGGAATGAAATTTGCTTTTTAAATTGCCCAGAACTTCTAATTAGTTTCTATTGCAAATTTTTTCTGCAACATGACAAAGCTTTTGCCTCATCATCTTCAACAAATTTCTTATAAAAATGCAAAAGATATCCTAGTAAAAAAATAGGAGACTTGTTCAAACATTAATTCTCTTGCTCTGCAACATTCTGCTGTCTTCCTGTAAGGCAGAGTATTGAGATTGGCCCAAACTATGCAGGACAAAGTCCTTGCAAAGACATTTGCTGATCTTCTGGCTTTGGAAAATGCAAAGATCCTTTTACTAGAGAAATACAGAGAATCATGGAATGGCCTGAGTTAGAAAGGACCTTAAAGATCATCTGGTTTAACCCCCCTACCATGATCAGGGACACCTTCCACTAGATCAAGTTGATCAGGGCCCCACCCAAGCCAGCTTTGAACACTGCTCAGGGGTGGCACATCTGTGCAGCAGTGAGCACCTCCACTGATTTTCACTTCCACTTGGTGCTTCCCATTTGCCTCTGTGAGGCTCAAACACTCTGAAGAGGGTTTCTTAAGCAAGCAGAAAACAAGGCATGGAATTTCTTCGCTGCCATTCTCTCCCTCATCTCCATCATTGAGACACATAGGCTCTCTGGATCTCTGCTCTACGTCCCCTTGAAGCAGTGATTATTAAAACTCTAAAACTATTTAGATGGGTTTGACTTTCACTTCTTGTTGCGATATTTCAAATTTTTTGCTATTTGAACCACACCATCACCTCATACAGCACTCCACCTGTTAGTTTTTGTGTAGTTTTTTGGTAACACAGATTGATGTTTTGCTTGCACTAAGTTAGGGACTTTTCAGTTTCTCACATCAACCCACCAGTGAGTGGACTGGGCATGCAGAAGTTGTGAGGGGACATAGCCAGGATAGCTGATCCCAACTGACCCAAGGGACACTCCATACTATATGCTATCATGCTGAACACATATAGCTGGGGGAAAGCTTGGGAACAGGCTGAGCATTTGTCAGCAGGTGGTGAGCAGTTGCACTGTGCCATGCTTGTTTTGTATATTCTAACTAGTGGTGGTAGTGGTAGCAGTAGTAGGAATAAGACTTTACCTTCCATTTCTGTTGTATGAAATTATCTTTATGCCAACCCTTTAATTTTACTTTTTTTTTTCCCCAATTCTCTCCTCCATCCTACTGTGGGGTGGCATGTGAGCGAGTGGCTGTGTGGTGCTTAGCTACCTGCCAGGTTAAACTACGACATCTAAGCAGCACACCTGCACTCAGTGCACTTTGCTCCTTTTGTTCCTAAGTTTGTTTTGGCACTCCTCATTCCCACTATCTCCAGAGAGCTGCACAGAGGAGCACAGGTAAAACAGCTCCAGGCATGGCATTCCCAGCCCACTATGGGCTGCAGAAGCCCCAGCTTCCTGGTTTCATTCAAGTTTGGATTTCAAGATGAATTTTCACAACCCCAAAGACCAGACTCTGAGCTCATCACCCTACTCCTGGAGCTGGAGGTGTAAGTTCAGGTGCATACACCACGATTTGGTCTTTCATATATAGTGCAGGGGAGTGAAAATGGAACTGATTTCATGAGCTCATTCTAGCAGTGTACTTCAGCTGATTCAGAGATGCCAGAAGGTTTAGACATGATTGAAGAAAGCTGATGCTTAAACTCTCTTAACCTGTGACGTGATACTAGTGCCCACTTCTGATCTTTAAGATATGATAAGCTTGAAAGAAATAGTCCAGATCCTCTCAGGTAAATGATTCATTTCTTTATATAAGAGAGGGGGGAAAAAAAAGGAATTAGTGCCATTGAGGGGTTTGAGGCCTTGTGCATTAGTGAGAAATAATAATAGGAATTAGTTTTCATTTCTGTGACTTTATTTCCTAAACACTCTGTTGTAATTTTACAGATGGGGAAACAGAGCAGGCAGAGGTAAATGAAATTGTGCAAAAGCACAAACCAGGACAGAGATGAAGCAAAATGCAAACCTGGACAGGCAGTTGCCCTGGCAGCTGGGATCTCTGACTTCTCTCCTCAAACTCCCCACCCTACCACAGCTGAAAGAACTGCTACCCCTTGGGTCTTAGGAATGGGCAGTTCAGATAGCACAGTAGTGAGAAGACAAAGAAACGGACAGGGAAATAGTAGGAAACAGAAAATGCAGTCCAATGAGATAAGAGAGATAGTAAATGAAATGCAATACTCAATAACATAGGAAGATCCATAGGTTTGGAAATCATTGGGAGCAAAACAGACAGGGTAACCAGAAAGAAAATATAATAAAAAGGCAGAGGAAATTTAAGAGATCATAGAAAAAGTAAATAAGTAACAAGTTATTGCTTTAGAGGAGCTATCCTTTATCAACACAAATAGAAAGTATGTCAAAAGGCAGTGCCCGCTGAATGAGCCTAAATTATTATCTGGTATAAAGTTTTTTGTTTGTTTGTTTGTTTGTTTGTTTGTTTTACAATGGTAGTGTTGCATTTGTTTAGTACTTCATGTGGCAAGTAAAGAGATTCCTTCTTTGGAATAGAGATTGACAATCCAGTCAATCCAATCAAGTCAAGAATTAAATGTAGAAATGAAGGCCCCAAAAGGAAGCCATAAAAATAACTTTAAAACTAATAATTATAATCACTATAATTTTATTAATTATGAGATAGCGGGAAAAATATTAAATTTGGGAGGTTGTAAACCAGTCCCATGGCCTTGATCCTTTATTAAAATCCATCTCTCTGTAATAAACATTACAGTCTGTGAGATATTTGCCTAGGATAAGATGAGCTTGAGCCTTTTTTTTTTCTTCCCCACTCCCTCATTTTTCTTTAAGTGAGCACAATCAAGTAAGATTGTCCTTTGAAAGTATCAAGGCAAATGCAAAATGTAGTTCTTTTGTATCCATTATAAATCCAGTTTAAAGCTGCTTCATTATTACATAATTAATGTACTTAATTTAAGATCCCTCTGAATGCTCCTTCATCTCCTTATTTAATAATCTGCTGTGCTTGCATGTCTGAACCTTGTCGGGTCCTGGCTTCTCCTGTTCCTAATCAGCTCTTACGCTGGCAGTAGGAATTATACTCTCAACAGCCCCTCTGCTTAATATGACCACAGTTCAGTCTGTGGGCTTGTCCAAAAGGCAGTCGTTCCATTTGTTAATATGTGACCTCCTTTACTTTTAATTTTGGATCTCCACAACCAAGGAAGAATCGTCTATTGTCTTACAAGCCAGGCAAAGTGAACAGGCTGAGTCAGTCCAGGAATATTCAAGCCTCCCCATCTGTGGTATTGCAGAATTCCAGGGCAATTCCACCAGTTGGTGGAGCTTCTGTCTGGGAAAACAGAGCTATTGTGAACAAAGCATACTGTGCATATTTCTAACATTCATAAAAGACTGGGTTTGAATCATTTGAATCTTTCTCAAAATTTCCTCCTTTGGGGCAGAAATTTCCAATGCATGGCCATGATCCAATTATAGTCATTTGGAAAATCTGAGCATAAACCATGCAACCATGCCTTTAACTAGTTGTGAAAAGAAAAGATAAATGTTTGACTGTAAAAATATGACAGCAGGCTGGATTATATTGGGACTTAATTTACTCAAGACTAGGACTCCGTTTTAGTAGGGCATGGCCTGCCAAATACACAGCAGTGATAAACTGGGTGTCCTGACACCCTTTTGTAGCATGCTACCTCTCATCTAGAAATGTGCTGGCCTAGTGTTATAAGGCAGCTGAGGCCGAGCTGCTGTTCTAGACTATCAAACTCTGCTAAGTGTCATTTTGACCAGGATCACACCCTGTTTTCATGACTTTAGTCACCTTGATCAGCACCAGAAGGCGTTACATTTATTTTCTGAACAACAGAATACCTCTGAAGGACAGGACTCTGACTCAGATATAAATCCAAAGATGTTTTTAGATGACGAGATTGAAAACCGCAGTGTTTTTTCTAGTGCCCCATGCCCACAAGTTCAGAAATCCAAATTAATCATCTAACCTTTCACATGCTTGCAGTGTGAAGAAAGGGTACAAAACAGACCAACTTCAACACGATGATAAGGGCCATATCCCAAATCCCACCCCTCTGGAGCAAGGAGATGTAGCTTAGGAAAGCAGGAAGCCTTAGGCTAGGTACAACCCTACCTCACCTATGAGATTTCTTGAAGTCACAGCTGGAATGAGACAGGTGCTACTTTCTGTTGACTCTGTAGCTCTGACAATTACAGCACTCTCTAGAAAACAGGAGGTCTGTGATTCAGCTTCTTTCTTAAGAAGACTGAAATCCACACTGACCATTATCTGAAAGAATAGCCTCATGACCAGGTTATTGGTTGTCTTAGCAAGGCATGGAAGGAAAAAGGAACTTTAACACAGAAATCATGCTCAATCAGGCAAGAAAGTTCTCTTAAGGCCATGGCAGTATTTTTATACTATAAGTGTGTAATATAAAATAACAAAAGCCGTCCTTGGAGCAGGAATGGATAGGATGGGCAGATCTCCTCCATTTGAGCAGACAGCCTGAAGCACTAGACTACAGTACTTGCACACAAACCTGAAAGTGGTTTCACCACTTCAAACAAGTGGTTGAGATACCACCCAGAATGATGCAGAGATTACAGCAATCTCCTGGGAGGTGGGGAATGTAGGTTGAATTTCCCCATTCCCACCCTTGTCTCCCTGTTCCAGACAAACTAGAGGAATCTGAATGTCCTGTTTTCTGTGCAAATGCTGAAACTACTGAGTTATTGTGTCATTTAGTCGGCACCAGCTGACTCTTCTTTGGGGTTTCCCTAGAACCCAGCATTTAGGCAGATGAACAGTTAGTTTCTATATCCTGGAGGAGGATAGAAAATTTTATCCAAAAAAATGCCAGGGGCTACTATTTGCAGAGGAGGTTAGACTAGATGCCATTTCTATGGCACTACCGAATTTATCGTAGAATGCCCTGGGTTGGAAGAGATCCTAAAGATGATCTAGTTCCAACCCCCCTGTCATATCCAGGGAACCTTCCACTAAACCAGGTTACTCAAAGCCCCATTCAGCCTAGTCTTAAACACCTCCAGGGATGGGGAATTCATAACATCTCTGGGCAACCTATTCCAGGGCATCCTCACAGTAAAGAATTTCTTCGTAATATCTGAATCTGCCCTCCTTCAGCTTAAGGCCATTCCGCCTTGTCTTATCATTGTCCGATTTAGGTGCCTCTGGATAGATGGCAGCAGTCAGGATTTCAGGACTTTGACTTGGGTATCCTAACCCTAAAACCAGTAACATTTCATTGCCTTGGTCCCAGAAATCTGCAGCCTAAAGATTCACTCTGGTCTTGGGGAAGCCAAGCAAAATCTGGTAATGAGTTGTCATCAAGTTACTTGGCCATAAATGCAAACGTATATGTGGGCACTGGAAGTGAACCCCTCAGCCTTTCCATAGAGTCTGCTCCCAATGTAACCTTCAGGCTTACCAATTCTGGTAGCACCCAGCCAATGTCCCTCAACAACCTTCCCACTTCCTGGAGCTTTATTTCACACAAGGCCTCCTTCATATTGCTGCAGGCTTCCTCCCGTTGTTGCAGTGCCTGGTTTTATTATTCCGAGTTATCCAATAAGCCCTGGGAATGATAGCCTTCTGGCCCTCGCTCCTGCACCGCCGCCTCCAGCAAATCAAGCTCTGTACACGCCAGTGAGACAATTTGCCTACTGTTTTTCCTGTCCCCTTATCTCTCCTCCCACCTCGGTGTTTGTGCTTAATGGATTGGGAGTTCCTTGCATGAAGAACTTCCTTTTCGCCTCATGGGAAGCACACAGCGTATAGTGAGTGATCTCTCATGTCATAAATAACTGCAGGACAGCGGACCGTGCTCTCCCTAGAGGGACCCCACTGCCTTGGGTCGGTCGGTGAGCAAGTGCCCGGCTCCCTGCGCAACACCCGCATCTACCCGAAGCACATAGCACACTCAATGCCACTTTTTAATCATTTTCTCCAAACATCCCATTTCCTGTTCTTTAAATAGCACCTCAAAGATTATTTTAAAGGCTTTCAAAACACTCTTGCCGCCGGTTTTGGGTTTGGAGTGGGTTTTGTTGGTTGGGGTTTTTTTTTAGCTTTCTTGCATGACGATATTTTCACGTCGTGGGAGACAGGAACAGCTCGAGGAAGCTGCGAAGTTGCACGGAGTACCCGGGGGAGGAAAGGCGGCGGAGGGGAGGCAATACGGTTTCTAGGACAGTCCACCTGGCACCGCCGTTTTGTTCTTGCACACACTTTCAGCGCGGAGCTGCGAGTTTCGGGATGACTCTGGAACTTTATACTTATACTACTCCGGGGGTAGCCCGCCCGGAGCCGGGCGAGGGGCCCTGAAGGCGGCGGCGCTCCGCTGAGTCCCTTTCCCAGCAGAAAGGCCGAGATGCAAAGGAGAAATGACAGCATGGAAAGCGGAATATTTTTATCGGGGCCAGTGCCCGGGGTGAGGGGTGGGCGGAAAGTGCCACCCTCCCTCTGTCTCTCCTCCCTTGCCCTCAGCCGCCCACGCCGGCAGCGGCATCAAAGGGAATCTCCCTTGTCGCGCCGTGTCAGCACCGGGGATGAGCGCACCGGCCCGTCATGGCATTTTCGCTTCTCCCGGCGCTTACTCAACAGGCGGGAGGGGAGGGAGGGCTGGTTTGGAGGGGGGGCGGGGGGAGGACTCCCAACCAGCGCCGCTTCTGCCATGAGGTCACCGCGGCGCTATGCGCTGTGCCCGCCGCCGCCCCTGCTCCGCTCCGTTGCGTCAGGCAGGGGGTATCCCCGCCGCGGCCGACCGAGCGGGGCATCCCCGCCGCGGAAACACGCCGCGCTGCCACGCGTGTCCCTGGCCGGCGGGGCGGGGGGGTGATCCTGCCTCCATCCTCTCCGCCGCCTCCGCACCGCCATCCCCCCCGCGCAGCGGGCGCTCGGGAATGTCAACAGTGGTTCGCCGGGGGGCCGTGCAGGGATGGCATGCGATGCGATGTGGAGGAAGGCAGCGTACTGACTGCACCGAGGGAATTGCACCGAGCCGGCCAAGCGGAGGGGAACTCCAGCCACAGCCACCGAGACACTTTTTTTTTTAGGAGGGAGTCGGGTCTGACACCCGCGCCAGCGTCCGGCTGCGACTTTCCCCCCCCCGCCCCGGCGGGGACGCTGCCGGGAGGATGGGTGTGCACGCCGGGGTCCCCGTGCGCTGCCCCGCACTCCACCCCCTGCGCAGAGGAAGCCGGGCGGGGGCGTGGCCCCACGACAATGGGACTCGCCGGCGCTATAAATACCCGCCCGCATCTATATTTGGTTTGGCCGGATCACAACCGGGGGGGCGGGGGGGGGGGGGTGTCCCAAAAATAGCCCCGCGCGCCCGCCCGCCGCGGCCGCCGCTCAATGGGCTCCGGCCCCGCCCCCATCCCTCGCGCGCGATCCCGAGCGCCTCGCGCGGGGCCCGGCGGGGCTAAATTTAGTAACGCCGCTTGCGTCAATGACGCGGCCGCCGTGCGTCAGCCCCGCCGCGCCCCGCCCCTCGGAACGGGGCCCGCCGCGTCCTGTGCGTGGATTGGCCGCGGCGGCGGCACGAGGGCGGTGACGTGGGGGCGCGGGCTGGCCCCCGCCGGGGGCCGGCGGCGTCCGGAGGGGAAGCGCGGCCGCGCGGGGAGCCCGGCGGGTTCCCCCGCGGGGGGAGCGGGGTCTGGCAGCGCCGCGGCCCCGGAGGGAGGGAGGGAGCGAGGGACGCCCCGGCGCCCGCGGGAAGACGGCGCGCACCGCCTCGGGAAGGGGATCCCGGGCTCGGACGTGGCCGCCGGCCCGCGGCGTCCGCCGAGCCCTGCGCCAGCCTCGGCTTTGCCTCCCGGGGAGGGAGCGCGCTCCGCGGCGGTGACGGCGGCGGGATGATGGAGCGAGAGGCAAAGCGAAAGTGTCGCCGTCGCCGCCGGTCCCTCCTCCTCGGGGCGGCAGGCGCCTCGTCCGCCCCGGCTCCCGTCCGTCGGGAGAACTCGCTTGGCGGAGCCGCTCTGTGCGAAGCACAGGCCCAGCACCGGCCGTCACGGCTGCGGTGACAGTCGCGAACATCCCGACTGCCGGCGGTGGATGTAAACACGGCACCGGGCACGGCGGTGGGCGGCTGCTGCCAGCGGACACAGCGGGGGAGTCGTCCGCCGCCAGTCCGGTGCCCCAGACAGACACACGGACACCGAAAGACACACGGACACAGGCAGTCCCAAGCAGGCGGCAGCCCGGACGCTTCTCAGAGCGGCTCACACTAGTGCCTCTCTGTGAGCGGCACCTCCCGCAACCTGCTCCTTGCTCCTGCGCACTGGAAAGTTTCGAAAGAAAAAGAGGGTAAAAAAAAAAAAAAAAGTGAGAGGAGAAAATAGTAGGGAAAAATTAAAAGGCAAAAAAGAAAAAAACATTTTTAAAAAAATGAAAAATAAAAAAGTGAAAGAAACCTTTATAAATTCATCGTAAAAGTTCCACTAAGTAACCAAAGCTCCTTTCACTTGAGCCACTTCAGTAAATATATAATTCTGTTATTATCACTATCTTAATAATAGTAATAATTATTAATATTATTATTATTATCAGACTTGGGAAGGACTCGCCAGGCTGTGGCGGGCAGGCGGCCCCGAGGCGGCCGGCCGGCCGTGCCGTCCCGCTGTCGGCGGCTCGGGGCGGCTGTGCCGGAGCCCCGCACCGCTCCGCACCTCGGCTGTGCCCGGCAGTGCGCGGCTGTGCACGGCTCGGCGCGGCGCGGTGCGGCGGGAGCGCCGCGCACACACTGGGGCGGGGGGGGGGGGGGGTCAGTAGCGTCAGGCTCCCATGGCGTCACTATTGACGTTTCGCATTCCAGCCGCTCTATGGAGAGGCCGCTAGGGCTCCTCTCACATAAATGACGTTCAGAGAGAGGGAGCGGGAGAGCAGCGCAGAGAGGCGCCTCCGTCCCCTCTCTCCGGCGCAGGCACACGCGCACCCCGGGGCACTCGCACCGGGACGCGGGCACAGGTCCCGGCCCGGCTCCTGCCGCACACACACAAAGGCACATCGCGGCGGCGGCGGCCGCTCGGCATCCCTCGCCCGCCCGCCTGCTCACTCACTCCCTTCGCCCGGGGACGGGCTCCTGGCTCCTCAGGCTTTTTCAATCCTTTTCCATGCCTCGGGATAACGCACCCTCTGGACCTGCAGCTATCCGGAGTCTGAGGGATTTTGTGTCTCGGGTCCTGCCGCTGGACAGCGCCTACACACGCCTTTAAGGAAGCGGGCACCTACAAACTAGATGTAAAGACGGAACCTCCACAGCAACCGAGTACGTATGCGAGTGAACGGGAGCGGCTGAGGGAGAGGGACAGCGCGGCGTGTCCCCACTCCGTGAAAGTTACGCCGCCGGGGTAGAGATGCTGGGGAGATGCCGGCGGCGAGCGATGCGGCTCAGCCGACGCGCTGCCGTGCCGGGCTCTCGCTGAAACTTTTCCCTCACCTTCCCCCCCCACCCTCCTCTCCCATCCTCCCCGTGGATGCTCAATTGCCGCTCGTCTTCCGAGCTTCCCTGCCGTCTCGGCAACTCCTGCCGTGCGCGGGGCACCGCTGCCCCTCGCAAACGGGAGGGCTGTGGTTGAGCCGGAGCCGGTGGTACTAAGGTATTTCTGCTAGTTGTTGTCATGGAAATGATGCTGCCGGCGGCGGCGGGGAGTTTACAGCGCCGGTGATGAATGGCAGCAATTTGTCTCCTTCCTTTAGCCGCGCTTGGGAAATAGGTGGTTCTGTTTGCACAAGTTCAGCTGTCTAATAGGGACGGCGGGGCAGGTTGAGCTCATCTCACTTTGGGAGACAGCAGCCCCCCTCGGCAGCCCAAAGAGCTCGCCCAAGAGGTAATTGCTGGAATGTGACATATTTTATTGAAATGAGACGGGATGTTTGCACGGCACGTCTGCCCCGCATCTGCTCCTCGGAAATGTGCACTTTTCCCTTCGGAGGTCAGGAGTGGTAACGAGGGGCCGCGGTGCCCCGGCACGGGCGGTACCGTGCGGGGAGGCTGGGCTGCGCCGCCGCTGCCCCGCTCCCTGCCCCCGCGGCGCCTCTCGCCTTTGCCTTCTCGCCTTAATAGCAGCGAAAAGAAGTTTCAGTCTTGGAAAGAGACGAGAAAGCGCGGGCGTTGGGTTGTGACATTATGCAGAGGGACAGTTATAGGGGCAGCATTATCACGATAGTCTGTCCCGGGCAGAGATGCCGCTCACCTTAGCGAGGCTAGTTAAGAACGCTGTTACTTAACTTGCAAATTTTGGATACGATGGAATCCGTGCGAGGATATTTCCCAGGGAAAGGGCGTAAAACACTGTTTTATGTAGGGGGATTGGTGTGCTGGGATAGGAATTTTTTTTTTCTCCAGGAAAAAAAAAAAAAAAAGTTTGGGAATGAATCGCTAACTTTTATCCAAGCCGCTTCACTAGATTACATTCTTCGCCCTATTTTTCTCTCCTCCGTGGAGACCGTTGTATGCTGGAGTCAAGCCCCGGTTAAAAACAATGGACTAAACCAGACCAGACGGTTTCTTCGGAGGTGAATCTCACGCGATCTCGTGGATATTTGCCGGAGTGACCGTGCGGCTCGGGGCGATCCCTCCCACCCACCCCCCCAAAAAAAAAATCGCCAGCTAACCGGCGGTGGAAATCCAGCACGAAACTTTTTAATTGAATGGAGCTTCCCCCTCCGCAGTCCCTCCCGGGTAAATGAAGGTTTCGAAACTCGCCTGAAGAAGTCACAATCACAATGGAGTATTTCACGGTTTCCTCCTCGTATTACAGGGTGGGGAGGGGTGTCACTCGGGGCTGAATGTAAAGTGCACGGAGGAAGAAAAGAGCTTTGACAAGGGTAGTTATTTCCTCCTAATTTACAGCCCTTACGGCCCTGCGCTCCTGGCTCGGGCGGCGGCAGCCCGGAGGGGTGCTGCGTGGTTAAAAGCGCAGCGAGTGTCTCTAGGTAACCGGCGGCTCGGGGGGGCAGAGAGGAGCCCTAGGGCGCTCCGCGCCGAGCGGGAAACCGCCTCGCAGGAGCTCATGGGGGAACAAAACCCTCGGGAGAGAAAGGGATGAGCTGACAGGCACTTAACACCCCGGGAGCTGGCGGGGGTTCAAAGGCGAGGGGCGCGCGGAAGGCAAAAGAAAGACAAGGAGAGGGAGAAAGAGTCGCCGGGGAGCGGCTTCCGTGGACAGGGGCCGGCGCGGCCGCGCATCCCCCGCGCTGCCGCGGAGCCCGGCTGGCAGCGCCCGGAGGGTCGGGGGTAGGCGGCCGGGCTGCGCTCCCTCCCCCGCGGCGGCGAGATGGGCCCGGAGACACTGCACAGGGTTAGGCGGGCCGGCAGGACACCCCTCAAGTCTGGCCGGTACCTTGCGTAGAAAGTCCCAGCCTGCTTTTCCCCGGCCTCTGCATCCCAAAAAGAGAAAGTTCTCACGGGGAAGTGGACGCTCGGGGATGCTGTCCCGCTTGTTGTAGTCACCCCGCCCGAGGTTCTCCTCTTGCCTTCCCCAGGCTCCTCTCTCGGAGCACAAATAGGCAGCTCCGTTGTCCCAGCCCGGTGCTCTCTGCCTTTTGTGCGATGAGGGAGCCGGCAGGAATGCGCTCCCCGGCCGGCTCCCCCTTCCCACCCACGGGGCGAGGCGGGGGGTTGCCTGGCGAGCGCGGGGGACGGTGCCCCCACGTCCCCCCGAGGCGCCGCGCCGGGGGGGAGGCGGGGGGCTCCCCTTTGCCCCGCCGGGCACCGCCGCCCCTGACTGTGCCTTGTCTCCCGCCGCCGGCGGACAGAGCCCGGGTCGGAAGAGCGCCCCCCGCCCAGGCCAGGCCCCGGGCCCGCCTCCGCCGAGAGGTCCCAGCCGGCACCAACCCCGCCGCCGCCCGCCGCCGCCTCCGTCCGCACCTCCAGCCCCACCATTCAGCGCGCAAGATACCCACCAGGTAAGCTGCCGCTCCGGGAGAAGGGCGGGAGGAGAGGGGTGCGGGAGCTCCTGGCGCGGCCCCTACTCTTCCCAAATCCCTTTGGCATCATCGGCTCCCGACGTCCCGGGGAGTTTAAATCCCAAAAGGATCAGAGCAGTGCGTGCCTTTCGCAGCGCTTTTGGCGAAGCCGTGCCTGGGCACACGGGGTTGCGAGCCCCTCGCCAAAGACATGCCAGATTTAAGGGGAAGCTGGTTGGGGGTGCTAGTGTCCCTGTGAGGAGCTCAGCTTGCCTGGCGTTAAACTGGGCATCCTTTACCTCAAGTCCTCCCGAAGAGAGCAGAACACGATGGTAATAGTTCCTAATGTCCCTGCCCTGATGCTTTTACCCATTCATTTGGGTTTTGATGACAGGTTGCTCTTCAACGCACCTCCTGTGGGGCTTTTTCTTTTCTTGTTTTAATATTGTTGGATCAAGAAAAAATCCCAGGTTATTTACTTTGCAGGGGAATTAATACTGGTGCCCTAAGTGGAAAAGTAAGAGTTAGACAAGTGCACTGGCAAAAGACGAGGTAGGAGGAGTCCCACAGAGCCAGGAGAGACCAGACCTTTAGGTTAGGGATATTTTTTCAGTCCTCCAGTCAGAGTTATTTTAGACTTCTGTTTTTCTACTCCACTTTGCACAGAATTCAGTGGCATAACTCTGTTATGCTCAGAAAAATGCAGGAAAAAAAGGCATAATGATCTGTTCCCTTAAACTCATGCTCATTTTCTGAGTTAGCAAAAAAGCCTTTTTCCTTCAGAGAGCTGTGTATCAACACGTACACTTGTGACATTAGCTGTGAACTCACTCTGTTTTGTTCCTCCGTTAGTTCTCAGTGGAGGTGTGTGGAAAGAATTTCTTTCCCTTTTTATTTGATTAAGCACTGATCACTGTGTTTTAACAGCCAGTCCTTAAACTAACAAATGATAGTGATACGACTTGCCAGGAAATGTGTGTGCGTGGAATGGCATGGACAGAAATTGACAGGGAAAAAAAAAAAAAAAAAAAAAAAAAAGAGAACCGTAGAATAATACATAAATAACATTGGGAGGCAAGGCTTGGGGGAGGGCTGTCCTGCCTTCTTCTTCAAGCTTTTGGATTTAAGGCAAGGAAGGTCTTAATTTCAGGAAACAGCACTATTTTTTTCCCCTCAGATTTTAGTGTTTTCTCGAGAAGAAGAAAGATGTGAATGGTTTGTGACAGCGTGATAATTCAAATTTGGTGCTTAGTTTAAATATGTTTATTTGCAAAGCAGGCAGGAAAGAATTAAAAGTTGATTTAACACAAATTATTTGGATTCCTGCATGCCAGGAGTGAATATTTTAAAATTGTAAGTGAAAAGGGTTCTTAAAATGATGAGGAAAACCTCATTATTTTCAAGGCAGGTTTGTTTTTTTTTTTTAACATGAATTATTTCTCAAGTGCTTCTGGAATATAAATTACCATGATTAAGAAGAGATGAGCTGCACTTAATTTTGATATACATTTTATCCCTATTTACTTTTCACTTTATGAGAAAATATATACTAATTGATTCATTTTATTCTTCTGCTGTGGAACCAAAATACACCACACACTTTCAGTTCGAGTTGCAAATATTGGTCTAGAATCTCACAGTGTTTAGTCAGGGAAACCTCAGTGAATTGCAGAATTTGGTCTATTATTTCCTGTGACCAGCAAATTACATGGCAGACTAGTAGGAAATGTAAAAGAAAATAACAGTCAGATCTTTTTAGGCAGGCACTGTGTTGCTTCAGCCATCCCAGCTCTCAGTGAACCGCATTAAGTTTCATGACTAATGAATAAAACCAACTGTATTACTGGCCTCAACCTTGGTTTCCCATGAAAACAGAAATACCACATACCTTTTATCCCACATTTTTGCAAATTGAAGGGGATGTTGTATCCTCCACCTTTTAAAGGAGAACATTCTAGCAGAGATAAGCCTTAAAACTAATAATGAGGGAGCAACCTTAAATTATTAGCTGACCCAGAAATATTCTTCAAAGGTCCAGACCTGAGTAAGCAAAATTGATGTTTTCAAGTCCTGAGTAGCAAACCTTGTGATTTGAGTAATTCCTCCGACATGCACTGCAGATGCTGCTTCTTTTAAAATAAATATAATTTTTAATATTATGCAGTTGATAATCTCTTCACCCTTCATGAAAATTTTACGGCATGATTGCATGCATACAGAGATAGATTTAGAGTCATAAACTGTTCTCATTCTGCTTATCTAATTCTCATTGACACCTATGTATATTAAGCAGCAGATGTAGGGCAGCTTGAGATGGATCCTCCTCTCACTGACACTGGTATAAATGTGAGTTTCTCCCTTGACTAGATGAGAGCAGGCTCCATAGTACTGAATGCTTAGTCGGTCCCTGACGCATATTTCCCATTGAAAGAAAAAGGCTCGAGGCTAATTTAAATGTCCGAATGGGAGCTGGGTGCCTATCTGAGCTGTGGGAAAGCTTCTAGTGAAGAAGTCTGTGAGGGCCCGGCCTGCGGCCTGGCGCGCCGGGCGTGTTGTTAACCTGCCCCTTTGCCCCTGCAGATATGCCCTGTGTGCAAGCGCAGTATAGCCCTTCACCGCCCGGCTCGAATTATGCATCCCAGACCTACGCCTATGGCTCGGAGTACAGCTCAGACATCATGAACCCTGACTATGCCAAGCTGACCATGGACCTGAGCAGTACCGAAATCACTGCCACTGCCACCACCTCCCTTCCCAGCTTCAGCACCTTTATGGAGGGTTACTCTGGCAGCTATGAGCTCAAGCCTTCCTGCCTCTACCAAATGCAAGCTGCCTCCCCTGGCCAGAGGCCCCTCATAAAGATGGAAGACACCCGGCTGTCCCCGTACCAGCCCTCGCTGCCCCCATCTACAGATGAGGGCATGCCCAGCACTTCCATGTACTTCAAGCAATCTCCACCCTCCACGCCCACCACGCCCGGCTTCCCCGCTCACCAGGGCCTGTGGGATGAGCCCCCGCTGCAGCCCACGCAGACCTGCCTGCCTCCCGGCCACCTGATGGACGCCGCCCCCATGAAGACCGTGCCTCCGCGCTTCCCTCTCTTCCACTTCAAGCACTCGCCTCCGCACACGCCGTCCGCGGCCGCCCACATGTGCTACGACCCTGCCCCGCTGAGCCTGCCCCTGGGCTCCGACAGGCCGGCCGCCAGCCAGGCTCCCATGGAGGGCCATTCCTACGGGCTGCACCTGGCCAAGAGACCAGCCACCTTAGCCTTCTCACCGCTCGGCCTCAACGCAGCCACCTCCAGCCTGATGGGGGAGAGCAGCGGGAGCGGCAGCAGTGGCCTCCCTTCTCCGCCCAGCAGGAGCTCTTCGTCCGGGGAAGGCACCTGCGCTGTCTGTGGAGATAATGCCGCCTGCCAGCACTACGGCGTGCGGACATGTGAGGGCTGCAAGGGCTTTTTCAAGGTGAGAACTCCGCGCTTCGCTCCCCTCCCTGCTTGCTCCCGCCTCACTTCCCGCCCCCTCTGTCCCCACATGCTCCTGGGCTGACCTGGGGCTTCAGGGACATCGTGTGTTAACACTCAACCCCCCCCAGCAGGGTGGGAGGGACACCCAAAGTTTTTGAAGAAGGTCAAGGAAAGCCCGCTGTAGGATAAAAGGATCAGCCAGTCTTGGCTGAGGAGAGGCCATGGCGGTGATCGGGGGGAACCACATCCCTGGTCTGCCAGCATTCTTCCATGAAACATAGGTCACCCCAGTCTAAGCTATAAACTGCATTTCTTCCGTAGTAAAATTCATCTGGAGTACATTCAACCTGGGTTTTTTCTCAGTCACCAGTTCTAATTATACTTTGCTTTTAGATGAGAAAAGAAACCCTGAAATCGTAAAGTCCGCTGAATATTTTAGGTGGTGGTAATGGTGCCATTAGCTGTCCAGGGGCGGGTGGCATGAGGAGGAATGCCGGGTGGTCAGCACCAGGAAGAAACTGGTTTCACTCATGGGACAAGCCCAAGTACTTCCACTTGCTTTTGGCCGCTGCTTTGTCATTACCCTTCAGCTCAGGAGCCCGGGGAGTCCTCACCAGGGGAAAGCTGCCTGCCGAGCAGTGACTAAGCACTGCTCAGGGTCCTGGTGCCTGCCCTGCAATGAAGGCAGCTTTGCAGCTGAATAATAACACAAATACCTTACACACAGCAGTTTCTCAGGGGAAACTTTGCGCTTGTATTTTCGAGAGTTGAATATAGTCTTTTTGATCTTAGGTTTGGGTGCTTTGTAATTTCCTTTCTGCAGGCTGAGTCCAGATTCTAGTATTCATTTCAGAAATAGCTTGTTTAAGTGAAGAGCTTGTGATTGACTTTTGGTAGGATGGTTCTGGGCAGCAAGTTTAAGATTTGAAACATCTGGATTTTGTATATTTCTTCTTGCTAAGATAGCAGTTATGCCCTTGTTCTGGTAAAAGATACAATGGGAACAAAAATAGTTCCAAAATATTTGGGGGGAGGGCTTACAGCATTTTTTTTATTGTAGGTGGAGATGTCTGTGTTACTTAATAATAATCCTTTGACCACATGGTAACATACACATCTTCTATAAAACTAATTTGTTATTTAAATATAACTAGAAAAAGGAATACAAATAAAATGGAAATAGAAGCTTTTATTATCCCAAACCTGCCCCTGTGGAAATCAATAGCATATCCTTGAGTTTTAACAGTAACTTATTTTGCAAAATTAAACTGGTTTCAGCTCCAAATCACAATGAGCAATATTTGCTGTATCTTCTACATTTAGTACATTGAGGCTGTTATTTGATAACAAACACAAATTATGGAATAAAATGTATGCATTAATTTAATTGCAGTTAAAGATTTACTATTGAATGTTAAGTTGATAAATTTGTTCCTGGTGTCTTTTCTAGTAATACCTTTTTGGATGCTATTTATTGATGTATCTTTGATTTTAAGTATGGCAGCATGATACCTTTTTGCATTAATATTTGTTACATTCTTCTAAAGCTTAGAGGTTTCTACAAATTTAAATTTGTTTTATTTTTTTCAACATGATTTTGGAGTTAATTAAATTTACATAACTATGTCATCATTCTGTCTTTTTTCCTCAGGTCAGGTTAACTTTCCCAGAGTATTTAGCCAAACATATTTTGTAGGGGGTTCTGTTTTTTTTATTTTTCTCCCTGATGATTTTAATGGCTAACCAAACCAGTTATTGTGGTATTTGACTAACAATAGTGATAGCAAGAGAAGTACATTGCAGATCATTTTGATTTTATTTTAATAAGGTCAGCAATAATCAAGGGAATGAACCAAGTAGAAAATTGTTCCCAAAGGGATATTAAAAGCGGAGATAATCTAATCCCCAAAGGTAGATGTGATGACCTGGTAATTTCAGATATGATTTTATCATTCAAAGTTGCCTGTCTCCAGAGACTTGCTTCAGAACAATCCTAGATGATTTTCATTGTCAGCAGCTAACACTAATAAAATTGTTTTTCCTGCAGGCTAGTGTGTTAGGAAATTAATTTTATCTAATTATATGAATTGCACTGTCACTTTTCATGTTGTAATTAAAACACATTTTGTCAGGTTCTAAGTTGCTCAAGAAACGATCAGTTTACTATTTTTGTGTTGCATTTTCACAGAGAACAGTTCAGAAAAATGCAAAATATGTTTGTCTGGCAAATAAAAACTGCCCAGTGGACAAGAGACGTCGTAACAGATGCCAATACTGCCGGTTCCAGAAGTGTCTCAGTGTCGGCATGGTTAAAGAAGGTAAGGACTCTGGCTATTTATGATCCCAGAAAACTAAAATATTATGTTTAATGAATCTGTGTCTCTGTGTGTGCATGCCTGTGTCAACATGGATATCTCTACGATAAATTTGACAGTGATGAGATTCATAACTTACCCCAAAATATGTGCATTTATTTAATAATGTATTGATTTTGTGTTTTTCACCCCTATTATCATATTTAGACTGTAGACCCCAGAGTTCAAGAAGACCAAGGTCACAAGAGGATAATTTGATAGTGGCCAAAATGTCTCCTTTATTAACTTTGAACATTGCTCGATAAATGCTGTTGGCTTTCCCTTGTTATCTCACTGTGGGCTGCACTGGATTGTGTGCATTTTGACATAGGATCTCCTTTCATTCCCATAAGCTGATTGTAAATTTGCAATTAATTTTAATGGAAACAGGATCAACTCATTAGTCCCAATTCTGCAAATATTTAAGCATGTGAGTAATATTGTGTGAGCAGTCCCATTGCAAATACTGACATGGATAATATAACCTATATAGTGTGACCGTATTTTTTCAAATGCTTCAAGAAAGCTAAAATTACTTTGAATGAGTGCCTCTGCCATTTAAAAGGGACACTGGTAGTAGAAACACTGAAGTCTGTGTTTCACATTCAGCTTCTTTCAGCAGTGGAGTGTCACGGGCACACATACACGGGCACACTGACGAGCTGCAAACAAAGCATGGACACGGGGAACACAGCTGGGCTCTCACTAAGCAGCTACATTGCTGCTTACAATCATAGGTCTGACACAGTTCTGGTGCCATTTGTGTTCCTTTGCAATCAAAGGCATCAAGAACATGTGCTGAAATTGGAGAACGCTCTTATTTTTGCTGGTCTGGCTACCATAAGGAAAACAGGGTGTTCACTCCGATCCATTATTTGCTGGTACCTTCACAACTGATTCCTTTGGGATTTTTTTCACCTAGTTGTCCGTACCGACAGCCTGAAAGGGAGAAGAGGTCGGCTGCCTTCCAAACCAAAGAGCCCCTTACAGCAAGAACCCTCTCAGCCCTCCCCGCCCTCTCCTCCCATCAGCATGATGAATGCCCTCGTTCGAGCTTTAACCGACTCCACGCCCAGGGAGCTGGACTATTCAAGAGTATGTCTCACTTTTCTTTCCCTATTTGCTTTCCGCACAGAAATGATTTGCAAGCTGCGTTTCTCCTTACCAGCTGGTTTGCCAAAATGAAATTAAGTGTGAAATTTGGATGAGGGTAGGAATCGGTCCAGCCAGCCGTTGTCTTTTCATGATAGATGGACAATGAGAGGAAAGGAAGTGCAGTAGATATTAGTGTTAGTAACTATTCATTGTGAGGGTCTCAATCACAAAATAATTTAATAATCTGCAGAATATTCAGTGGCTGAGTGAAGGGAAAAATGTGTGGATAAATAGAGCATTCTTCTTGCGAAAAGGCTGTGCCAAAACACGATCAATTATGATGTCATTGATTAAGCAGGAACAGTACTTGTATGTCCCATATCTTAACCTCAGTTTTCTGAAGGCTAAAATTTAATACCACTTCCCTAATATTCAGATAGAAGGCTTGCAGAGTGTGACACTGGATGGAGGGGGCCATTCCTGTCGAAATTGATAGGATTTTTGCCATTATTCAAAGAGGAACAGGGTTGGCTTTGGATACCCCAGCATAAATATTCTGCCAGTTAAACTCACATTTTTAAAACAAGCCTTTTAAAATTAAAATTCTGAAAAATCAGCAAAGCTTTACCAAAGATTCTGTATTTTTGTAACCTTGTTCTTCAATGTATCATAGTCATAATTTAAATATTAATGGAATATTCTGAAAGCTGAAAAAATGTTCTGTAGTTATTAAAATACAGCATTGAAATGACTTGTTAAATACAATTTTTTAGGCAGGTTGATAAAGGATAAGAAAAAAACCTACAGCTATGGGAAAACAAGATCAAATTCTTCCCCCTTAAGCAAATATAATTAAATTTGAGATTGTAAAAAATAGCAGCTGTACTCAGACAATAACTCCATTGGCCATTTATCACTTGTTGCTAAGTAATATTTAATCCTAAAGCATATTTACCACAATTATATAAAAATTACATTATGCTATTTTAGACTATACTTATATATATAATTTAGCAATTGTAAGCATGCTGTAATGTATTTTTTTCAAACTAATCTATAAATATTAAATCATTTAATTTTCAAGTTGTTATCAAGGATCTAGCTGTTCAGTGTCTGACAACCTACTCTGGGGAGAATGCATTAGCAATATCTGCATGTATCTTAACTTACCCAGAATGTCTCAGGGGTCATTCTGCAAATACCAAGGTGTGTGACGAGCTCTTTAGTAGAAATCTGCTGGGTTCCACAGAATTACAGGAGTCTAGGGGCCATAGTTTGTATTTATTCATTGACATAAAGTTCTTTTTTAATTTACAGAAAAATGAAAAAAATTGTGGACTTTTACGTGACTTTTCTCTTTGTCCTACAGTTATTGTATTTCTTTTAATGAAAACAACCCACAGATTTAATTGTTGAACAATTCTGTTGGACATTACAGGGAGCATATGATTGACAGTAAATTAATTTAGTCATGGTAGCTAAAAGATTAAGTACAATTATCTGTTAGAACATATTAATATCTAAGTTTTTCTTTACACTAAGATATATAATAGTCTGTTATGCCCAGTGGTACTGAAATGACAAAAATATTCTACAAGAAATTAGTAGACCTTTATGTTTTTCAAAGACCTTTATACTTATTTTGAAAAGTTAGGGGATGTCAGAAACAAATGCTGTGTAAAGAGCAAGATGAACTGAATTTAATGAAACATGCCATAAACACACTGCAACGCTAAAATATTCCTATGAAGAACAATCCTGTGCCTGTAAAGACTAACTCACGGCATGTCCAGCTAGGCTGTGACCCTGCTGAGCACCACAAATGGGCAGATCTGGAAACCTGGCTTTGGAGCCAGCCCTGACACTTCTGCAGATACGACCTTAATGTTTAGCACGGTCTTCATGTTTACAAGCTGTAATATCTTGACCGTCTTAAAAATACTGATAAAAGTTTCAGAGAAAAGTGTGTATCCCTTCCCTCCAGAAAACCCTGCAGGCACACACACGCACAGAGCAACCCAGGAAAAAAAACCAAAACCAAAAATAAATTATAAAAGCTACAAACTTTACACCAAAACATTGGGAACAGTTCTGTTCAGAACATGGCTGCTTTTCATCTCAGCACTGGTTTTAACTTACCAGTCCACAGCAGTGGTATATTTAGGTACTTGGTTTCAAAAGGCAATTGCCAAGGGCCGTAGTCTGGTCTCACACCTGTTTACTGGTACAATTCCCTGAGTTTACACTTTTAAGGAAGTGAGATGGGAAACAGACCCTATATCTTGCCATTCTTATTCATGCAGACTAGGCACCAGCATAAATAGAAATGTTGCCTTTTCAGAGGGGGAGTGCAGCATTTAGGCAATAATCCCCCCCCTTCCTGGGCTACAAAATTAAGCCCACATCGTGGCTTTTGGAAAAATGAGCACAGGCTTTCATCTGTGCAGAGAAGTTATTGTTAGGCTTTTGCAGCTGTAGCCGTCGATGAAGGACTGATGAAAGCAGGCAAAGGGCAGAGCTACGTTGTGCTATCGGGCTTCCCAACCTCAGGCTTTCCAAATCTCTTCATATATAACGTATAAGTTAATGCTGCTTGCTACATATGCAACCCCCTCCTTAAGTAACAGTCATATTTCATTTAACTCCCAAAGGAGCTCCAAGGAAGGGAGGGAGGCAGAGCTTTGTCTTTTGTCTTTCCCCTGGTTTGCCTCCAGTTTGCATAGGGCAGGTTTAGAAATGCAGATCGGAGGGAGCCCTTCCGTCCTGTGGCCTCCTGACCAAGGGCAGGATTGCCAGCTGTCCTGGTCACAAGTTAGGTCAAATATCACTTCTTCTCCATGGAATAATCATGGAAAAACCCCACAGTTGTGGTGCACAAAACAGAAACATAGATATTGTTTATGGTTACTTGTATCCTCCTAAGTCTGTTACAGATAAATAATATTTTATTTTAACAACTCTTTGTAAGTGCTAATACTTTATAGTGAGCATTGATGTATTGCTGAAAATTATACAATTCCATATAATCTTTTACCTTTCTTCTAAAATTGCTCTCATGGGATAGACTATAATAAAAAGTACAGGTTATAATTTTTTTAGATGCATTTAATTTGATTCAGTGCCCAGCATGGGGTATACGACACCGTAGCATTCACAGTTACACGACATAATGCAGCATTCAGCTTCATTAGAAAATGTTAGAACTTTTCCTTACTTTTGCCAAAGGAATGTTTTCTAAATATTGGGAACAAATTAACACCTGGCATAATTACGCTGAGTTGTGAAGAGTTATATTTACAATGAACCCATTCAGAATGGGTAACATCTTTTTTAATTTCCTTTTCTTTTCCTTCTTTGCTGCTTAAAGGATAAAGAATATGTCTTCGGTTAACAATACCTGTCATGAGGCAGGAGTTTCCATCAGCCTGTTTAGTTTCCCTGTGTAGTAAGAAAGAGTCATAGGTCAGCCTCTGTGTAGCAAAGCACATCTCCAAGAGCCAAAAGGCACACTTGTTGTGGCTTGCTCTGCAGCTGCACTTCTAGAGGGTCCAGAATATGCAAGGTCTCTGAAAGAGCAAACTGTCTTTTTTTACCCATTAATTACCTGTGTCCATCTTGCTGCAGTCCAGTGCCAGGAGTAGTTGATTCTTGCTGCTTGAACATCCTCAACTGCTCCATTCAAGTGGGGGTCTGAACACATAAATGATGCAGCACACAGATTTTTCTACTGCTACTGCCTATCTTCTCTGTATTGTGGGCTCTACCTGCCTCAGTGTCACAGGATCCTTAGGAGCAGCTGAGGCAAAATGTTTCTCCATATGAACTTTACAAGAAGGATTGCACATGCTTCACCAGCTGATCAGGCATGTGAGCTGGAAGTTACCGTGAGAAACTGATGCAGTTAGTGTTGGGTAAGCAGAACAGAGTCACTAAGAGCTAATACCAGGACCCAGATACAGACAGAGTTCTCTAGGATTGCTGTGGTTCTCCCATCAGTCCTTGAGGACATTGTGTCCTTCATCCCTTACCTGCCAACTGCAACCAGCTCCATCTAGGAGAGGCAGAGTACAGGACAGCTACCTGAGAAATTCGTTATGCTGTCCCACCTCTCTGTCCTGCACAGAGGTGACTTTTGGGTTGTAGTTAGCAACTTGGGTGATATCTGCGGCCCACAGTTGTAATATGGTCCTGGGTCCTCCCAGGCTGCCAGACCACTGTTACTGATGGGGAAAGAGCTTTTTGCTGCTTCCACTCTGGCTTGGAGAGTTGCTAGAGTGGCCTTTGGGCTGATGGACTCAAGCCTAAGTGCCTGTGGGAAGTTTCCAGAGGGTATGCAGGCTTCTTTTAGCCGTGGAGGCTATCTCAGCCTTTCTTTGGCTGAAGCCGTAAGAGAGAGTGGGTATGAAGTCTCTCCCAGAAATAACTCAGCAGGTGTCCAATGATGAGGATGTTACTACAATAAATGCTACATTATTCAGTACCTGCTCAGAAAAACAGCAGCACTTTCCAAGTGCAGAATTGGGCTAAGCCACAAAAGCTCCTGTTGTATTTTCTGCCAAGAGAGAGAGAGCAGTGTCAAAGGAGTGACAGGGATCCACTGGTGATGAAGTAGGAGATAGCAGGGAGGGAGCTGTCAGAGGGTCACAGGGAAGCTGAGCAAGCTGAGACTGTCAAATGGTTGTCTGGAAGAGTTATGGCCACATAAGCAGGATAATAGGTTCTGCTGAACCTCAAATGCTTCAATTTGAAGGATAAGAGGTGATATGGGGCAGCTGGTTTACTTTGAACCAATTCTGTATTCAAATGAAGCAATGCTGCATGTGTCAGATAAAACGTGATTTATCTTATGTGTCTCTATCACTGTCAGATAAAATGCACTTTGTGAGGTTTTGGAAGAAATCTGCATTTCTGACATACTCAGACAAATTCATCAATGGGAAAAGTGTTTCATTGTAGTAAGCCAAATAATGTTCCTCTTCTAGTGTGATGCAAATTATCCTACCCACCAGGTTTCTATTTCTGTTTACTAATAGCATATAGGTACTTGTAAAATGTGATATTATATTTTAGTTATAAATTTGAAATTACTTCTATACACATGGAAATATTTTTGTAATATCTATCTGAATAGCAAAATGCCTGTAGGTAACCAAATAAGTAGGTAGATGTTGAGCTATTTTTATGTCTTTATAAATAATACCAGCTTTGCCACAGAAGGAAATGTTGTCGGGCAAATAATGCTGTATGTTTCACAGAATGCCCTTAAATGCATATAACCTTGATTTCTGTGGCTTTCCTTTTAGTACTGTTCCACTGATCAGGCTGCTGCAGGCACAGATGCAGAACATGTACAACAGTTCTATAATCTTCTGACTGCCTCCATTGACATAACTAGAGGCTGGGCAGAAAAAATTCCAGGATTTACTGACCTCCCAAAAGAAGATCAGACATTACTCATAGAATCAGCTTTTTTGGAGCTGTTTGTACTAAGACTCTCCATCAGGTAACTATTTATTTAATTTCCTCTTAAAATGATGTGAAAAATCATCCATCTGAATATTTTTAAGGAATAAATATGGTGCTGTCTTTGAACATTGTCATTTGTACCAAAAAAAAAAAAAGGCACAAAAAATCACCAATGTCTGCATACAAAGGATATGATGTTTAATTTGTTTTACACTGCAGGAAAAATCAAGAAGGTGATTTAAAAAGAGGTCATAGGTGTCACTAATGTGCTTCTTTTATTTGATCTGTCCCATCTTCTTCCTACACTGTAACCAAAATTGATTCTCAGGCATTATTTGAGCACGTCTGCTTCATACCCATAAGTATGAAATATAGAAACACGCTTCAAGTATGAAAGGTTTTTTTCTTTTCCCTTTGTCATCTGTTTTGGAAAGGGATGAAGAAGATTTAAAATCTTTGTACAGATTGGTTTTCTTCTTATACTAAGTCATTTAATAGAGTGAGATGCTGTTTGTCAGTCTAGCACTAGTTAAGACACTTTACCAAATCCACTTTTAGGAACTGGTAAAATTGCAGACTGGTGATTTCAGTTATGCCCTTGCTTATTTAGGTTGAAAATTACCTTTGCATGTATTTTTTTAACAAAAATATTGGTAATGGAGAGGGAAGAAGAGGAGAGCTTAGCTGTAATTTCTCTCTTGCACACAGGTTTTCATATAAAAGAGTTTATGCAGTTTATATTGTCTTGCATTACTGTGTGTGTTCTCCATTGTTTTGCCTTGCCAATTTTTACAATCTGAGAAATGCAGATGATACTAAGTAAATGCTGAGAGTTGCAGAACCTATCTTTTTATTAGCTTTGTATGTCAAAATGCACTCACTTAGTATTCCTTTGGTTCGAACATACAGTATTTAATGCAAAATGTCTTCTCTGTTTATGCCTTTGGGCAGGACCAAAATCTTAACTAATTAGACAGTCTACACCACATGCTACAGCTAACCTCAGGCTTATAACTCTACCAACTAAGCAATCACAGAAGCTTGTTTGCTGTACTTTGGCCCCAAGGGAGAAACATATTGTCAAACGTGAATGCCCACATATGTCTCAGGATAATATGCCTTGGATTTTAAATGACAGACACTTCAATACTGGTTATGCATTTTTCTGTAAAGTAGAAGATGCATTTATAATTTTTTCAATTGTTTTTATTTGAGGTCTGATACTGCTGAGGATAAGTTTGTATTCTGCAATGGACTCGTGCTTCATAGACTTCAGTGCCTTCGTGGATTTGGGGAGTGGCTCGACTCTATTAAAGACTTTTCCTTAAACTTAAAGAGCCTTAACCTTGATATCCCAGCCTTAGCAAGTCTATCAGCTCTAACTATGATTACAGGTAAGTGCTTCTTTGTTAACAGAAAGCTTCAGATTCTAGTGCTTTGCTTTATTGTAGGTTCAAGCAATTTAAAGTTAATTTGGCTATATTCAAGGTGAAGTAATAATGATTTTTAAGCACTAGCATGACCATATTGAAATTGTGGATTAGCACTAGGCTATCACACACCCCTCTTAAAATGTAATCTATTTCTTTGCAGCTTTATTGTTTTCTTGGAGTAGTCTCTAAAAAGCAAACTGCTTCCAAGCAAATTGTGTAGCTCCTACAAAAATATTCAAGGTACTTGCTGAAATCCCAGAAAATCTTAATGAAATTACCATAGCTAGGTTTTCTGTGTAGGAATAGTGGAATATCAAGGTAGATTGAGACCTAGAAGGTGTACAGCTAGCATAGCTCATCTCTCAGCAAGACAGCTAGACCAACAGGAGTGCCCCATGAGGGCAGGCAGGCTGCTCTTGGTAGCCAAGCTAGCCTAGGTATTCCATGTACTGCTTTTCTGAGAGAGGAAAATCAGAGAATAATGAGAAAAAAGTCACATTCCGCAGTTGTACAAAGGTTTTGGGTGTGCATGTGACCATATGACACTTTCTGCCTGCTGGGGTGAACAGCAGGAAATTAATGTCAGAATCTGCCAAATCCGTCCAGTAAGTACAAAATAGGGGAACATAGCATTTTAAAGTGTAATTTTTGCTTTCCTAAAACAATGAAGCCACTACATACCTGGGGCATCTGGCAGTAGAAGAGTCATGGCTGATGGCAGCAGAAGGAGTTGGGAGAAAGGGTGTCTGACAACCACACAGCAGAATTTGGAGCAGAAGTCATCTCCACAAAGAACCTCACACTCATATCAGAAAAACTGGTAGTTTAAGAGTGCAGCTGTGTCATCAGTGTGAGACAGGGCTTCAGTGTGCCCTGAGCTGGGGATCTTCCCAGGGATGCTTATAAGCTCCACTGGGATAGATATTGATTTCCTTCTGCGTTTCAGGCATCCACTATTTTGCAGGCAGTGGCCTCAACAGTACAAGCTGTATTCTTCATTTTACCTGGGATGAGATGATGTCAGGGCAACCCTGAGATGAAACACTCGATGACAGATATAAAAAATAAAATTGGCCAATTCTTGCTGACGTCTGTGGGGCCAAGATTTTGAGTTCAGAGTTTGTACCGTTGCTGCCTTCTTGCATTTTGGTGGAGGGTTAGTGTATGTATGTAGCTCTTTGTTTCTTAAGTATTTTCAGGTTTTTATTAATTTCTGTTAATTTCTTCGGCCGTTGGAAGGGGTATTTTAAGGTCCAGATTCTGGTTTCTTTGATAAAACATTTAAGACTAGAATAACTCATTGGAGCTGCTTTACTCTGTATAAAAAAAATCCTGAAATGGGTGGTATGTTAAAGTCAGAAAGAACATTCCAAATGTCTTTTTTTTTCTCCTGCATATATACATCCCCTGCCATATGTTCACACCTACTTACATATATGAACTGTAAACACCTACATATATATGTATGTGTATGCAGACTTGTATATATACATAATGTATTTATGTATATATATGCTTTTAGATATCTCTAAATCAAGGACAGGTGCTGTCCCTCTCTCTGTATATTTACATACAGGCATATATGCTCATATATATAGACCATATGAATGATTTAAATGTTCTATTATATATGAGATACGTCTTTTTTAGGTAGCCACAGGTAGTGTGTTCTTAATTATCCTGCTGGAGACCCAGAGCATTCAGGTTGATGAACAGGATTCCTAACAAGCTAAGTGAATGTAGCAAAAGCAAATGTATTAGAGGAAACTTGCTCCCCTTACAAACCCGTGTTCTGTTTTAACATGGTAATTTGTTCAGTTAAGCACTGCTTGCTTGCCCTTACATAATGAGTCAAAGTTGTCCGGTGGCTGGCTAATTTCACCCTAGGATAATTAGAAATAGGTTTTAATTGGATACATCCCACATTTCTTCCTTTCGTTGATCACAACATTTCCAGGAGTTTGCTTTATTTTGTTGGTCTTCGCAAAGCTTCTAAACAAACAGAAGCAATTGTTGCCTTTAAAAAGAGACAATTTCTGTACATAGAAGCTTTTAAGATTTTCTCTGTCAAGCTTCTCTTGATTTTCTCTCCTGTGTGAGGTGGTGTTTAAAATTATGTTGTTTTCTGTTTATTCTTTTATTTTATGAGGCTGGTTTATCTCTGCTGATTTAGTCTAAGGACAGCATGTATTTTCATGTGATCTAAATTAGACCAAAGCTCTAGTGACTTATAGTCACAGGTTTCATATGTCCAAGGGCAGTTAGCTAACTCAGGGACTCAGCCAGAAATTTGGTCACCTGAAAACAGATAGCATAGTATAATGATGAACAATATTAAAAAAAAAAAAAAACAAAAAAAAAACAAAACAAAAACCAAACAACAAAACAAAACATGTAAGAGGAAACCAGGTGATTCTAGCTATTGTATTGAAATTATTTATTCAGGAAAACCTTGAGATCTGGCTCTGATGTGGTGTTCCACAAGAAATGGCTTCTTGTCTCCTCCCTGCAGTTTGAGTACAGCAAGCCATGTGTTGGTTTTCAGCTAGTCACACCAAGAGAAAAAATTATAAAGAGAAAATTTGGAAAGATGAAACCTGAAGAAGTCTGAAATGTTGAACATTTTTAAACATTGTTTTGAGGCTTGGCTTAGATTGATATGGGTGATTTAGGTGTATTCTTTATCTCCAGGGAGGGCACCCTTTCCTCCTGTAATGCACTGTTTGTTGGAGGCAATGGGTCGTTGGCAAATGCTGCTCCAAGCCCTTTCTATTAATCAGACCAAGAAAGAACAACCTTTCCCAGGAGCATGGATTATCCAATTATTGAGTACCGCTGTCTTTTGTCTTAAGACAATTTGATATATTTCATGGGCCACAGAATGGCTGTTGTGTCTGATGTTTTGTGGGCAAGCTGGTCATCAGAGGGAAACCCAAGGCCCTGTCTCTGGTCTGATTCCAACAGGAAGGGAATCTGACCACGGTTCTCCGATGTTCCAGGTGGATATGTGTGTTGTTAGGCTTCAAAACAAGAAAGAGTGGGAAAGCTTTCTTTTGTGAATCTAGTTGTTTACCTTTAGTAACAATACTGCAAAACCAGAATGCTGCCTTGAGCAAAATTTTCTTGATTATCGTGCAAATTGCTTATGACTTGATGGTTTAACCAAAAAAAGGGAAAAGACAACATCCCTGTGATCTATAGTAGTCATAGCCTGTTTTAATACTGTACAGCATCTTAGGTAACATCAAATGCAAGAATTGTCTTTCCAGATAAAGAAAAATTTCTTCTGGAAATAATGACCTGTTAATTCTTGATTTCATGAGTGCTGTCCTTAGCCCAAACAAAGATGAGCTCTTAGAAAGCAAACCCTCTTGTTTACTACTAATCTTCGGCAGTTTTGCTGAGGGAGAAGAGTAAGAGGAGTTACTACTTTTTTTCATGTATTCCATCTGTGTTCTTCAGGAGTGACAGGGAGAACTAACATCTGTCTCCCAGTGAAGGAAGAGGGAATAAATGTAAAATTCAGTGTTGGAGACTAAAAGACATTCCACTGGTCCCAGTGTCCTAAGATAGACTGAAGGCTGTTCCTTCATTTTGGGATGTCAAATCGTCTCCCCAGTAGTTCTAATGACCATCAGTTAACCCTGCTGACTTGTTTGGAGCTGCAAATCTCCATGTCCTATCCCAACCACAGCTGCAGATAACAGCTAGGATGCATGGTTATAGGCATATAGGGTCATTTGGTTTTTTCAATGTAGTTCGCTACATTGCTTGCTTTGAGTAAAACTAAAGACGTACAATATTTTGCGTTATATATTCCATTAGAAAGTCCTTATATGTTTGCTTTTTCTATCTATTTTATGTGTCCGGAAATCTGTGGTATGTTGCCTAGAAGGAAAAGCATTATGTCAGATTGCTGATGAATTTTCGAGTCCCCTCTCAGATAAAACATCAGATTAAAAGGGTACCCAGAATGAAAGAAGTGGCATCTGGTTTGCTGTGGAGACTTGCAAACAGTTGACTTAGAACTCTGTAATGCCAGAATACATCTTTTTACTGTAAGGTGTTCCTTCAAGATCTTCCTCTCTTTGTCTCTCTTCTCTCTTTTACTTCCTTTAGTTGGTTTAGAAAGGCTGGACACAACTTCCTCCAGAGCATATGAGTGTTGCTGTAAGCATCACTCAGAAGAAAGTAGGTAGGAAATAACACATGACACTCACCTCACATGCCTATGAAAGTTAAAAAATTACTGGTCTGTCATGTTCTTCTCTTTTGGATCACTCATTCTGTTGGTATCTAGCATCTAATGAGCTAAAGAAGAGTGCCAACAGGGAAAGGAAAAGCTGGTCATCTTGGGTCAAGTTCTGTTGTTAATTCCACATGGACTATTTCTATGAGTTTAGTGTGTTCATGGATCTCAGGCATTCCTGCACAGTCACTCTGTGATGCACTGGGTAGTGTTGAAGATGAAGCTTTGCAGAGTAGACTAGATTTTAACTCAGCCTATGCTTGAAAATGCTTCCTAAACTTCCCAAATGACCATTTGTAAATTTTTATTTAAACTGTGTGAAAATAGAAATACTGAGAGTTCAGTGCAGATCATCTCAAGGCCACATTCTAATTTAGCCTCCAATTTCTGCCTGCTCTAGAACTGCTAGTGTTTTCTCTCTCTCTCATTCTCCTCGTTGATTAGATTTTCCTCTCTGCCCCTTCCTTTCTCTATCCACATCAAACCATTATTATTTTGCCCACTTGACACTCTCAGTGGGATGCTGCTGAGTACAGAGCATGCTAGCCCTTATTCAGCCAAGCTCTTTCAGCATGTGTTTTATTTTAAGTGTGTTACAAACCAGCCCAGAACCACTGTATATATATTGGACTTATTTACACTCCTAATGCTTTGTTAGACTGGCACCAGACCACTGAAGAATATTGTGAGGTTTCAATTAATTAGGAGTTTGTGTTTGTCTTCCTGCTGTTGGGCTTTCCGTTCCAGTTTACAAACACAATTTTTAGCACCATCAGTCATACCAAGAAACAGTAATGAGACCAGTCTGGCTAAAAAGGGTATGACTGCTGCAGTTCCTCCTGAACATGAGTTTGTCCAACCTCCCAACAGAATCAGACTTACCTACTCTTCAGCAGCAGATATCCTTCAGTCCTCTTGCCAGGATATCCTCTGGAGTGGGTGCTTCATGTGCTGGGTCTACATACAAGCAGGTGGCAGACTGGAGGAGTGAGGAGAGCTAGTTATAAAAAAAAAACAAAAACCTCCAGATTGCATTGTCTGCCTTCCCCCTGCCACTTGCTGAGGGAAATACTGTCAGCGTCAAAGTAAAATACTCACTCCTCCTTTTCCACTCCCACTTCTTTGTTGAGGCAAGAACTCTTTGCTTCTACAGCAACCAGCAGTCTCTGTGTTATATTGTGGTTTTCTTAAAAGAGGGAGCAAACTATGGTGTTCTGTGTGGCCACTCATCCCACCTGACTTTAGGTACCTGGCAGAGCTGATGGAGAATACAGGGCACCTCCAGAAGATAATTCATGCATCTAAAATTTTAATAATCTTCTAAAAATGCCCATCCTTACATTGATGTTAGGAGGTGAGAGGTCTATGCACCAAGGTTGGAGACCGTTGTGAAATGTCTGAGAGTTAGGCAGAATAAATATGGGCCACACTGCAGCAGGAAAAGAGACTCTTGGATCTACCAAATTGCAATGTTCCCATGTCGTAGTGTGTGCATGAGAAAGCTGTAGGCAACTGAGCCTTGTGCTTATTTGAGTTATAGAAAGGGAAGAGGAATGTGAAGGGGGAAGAGAAAATAACATAATTACATTGAAACCAAAACAATCAAGAGGCCTATTTTAAGTCTGCAGTGTTTCATCCGTTGCCTTTCTGGACACCTCAGAATTAACTGAGACTAAAAATGTGTCACCCTGTGACACAGAGTGCAGAGCCCAGGGTCTGTGAGGTACTCACACTCTCTGAGAGGCATTTTCTGTAAAGGTAGTGCTCAGTCTGCCTGACCCTGGCATGATCTTCCTCTGGTCAGAGGTTAGGGAAAGAGAGACCAGCACAGCTGGTGATGGATTTCTTTGCTTTCTTCCTGTTGAGTTTTTTCTGATCAGTTTAATGATAGCACAGAACCACATTCAGCTTCCCGGGAAAAGGAAAAAGGTGTAAAAAACTTGCCGTGCTCAGTTTACCAGGATGAGCTAAGTTTGCAGAGCTTTAGAGGCAAGGCTTTAGATGAGTCATTTTTGACAGCATCTTTGCCATAAATCACCGTTTTTCTCACAAAAATCAGTGATGTCCTAAAACACAGTCTTGGTTTGTTACAGGCTGAGAAATCCTATATTCACTTTACACGTGCCTTTGTCATTATAAGAAAGTCTGACTACAATAATATTTACACATCTCCTCAATCAGTTAAGAGACAATCTGTCTATTTTGACCAGCTGTACTTCTTGGGATAAATCTTGGCCTTATCATTCCCACGTGGATAAGAACATTATGTGGAAGACAGCAAATTATTAGAGGCCCTCGGCTCCAGTGCCACTGCACACCCTAACCACAGGGGCCTTGTGCTGCTCCCTCTAGGTTGTATAAGAAAGTCTATGGGTCTTTATGCAAACAGAACTGGGAGTTCTGTGAAAAAGGCAAGAAAATGTGTTTCCTGTTATTTGAACCCTGTTAAATCTAAACCTTTGAGCAAATTAGGCTCTAGATGATGCCTCAAGTCTACCATGGAGAGGAGCCTATTCTAAGATGAGTGAGTTCTTCAGAAAGCAGTTGTGTTCTAGCACCAGAGACTGCAGTGCCAGTGCATGGTGCATGCAGTGTGCTTCCCTAACAGAGGGGCTTCCACATAGATGGCTTTGACTTTCTATGGATGCCTTAGGAATTTTAAACTGAAACCCCTAGAAGCAGTTCTAGGCATGAGGAATTAACCCTTATGGAGATTTGCAAGCAGAGAAGGCCATTGTATGGCAATTCACTCAGGGGAGGACAATTTTGTTGATCAGGGAGTGCTTCAGTATTATAGCACCAGAGTTTAAGGACAGAGTATCTCTTAATTCTGAATTTCCATGATTTCATTATGTAAAGTAAGGCTACTAATATGATAATCTTTGCATACATAGTGTTTTGCCTCAGTACATTTCATGGCTATTCACAAAAGACATGATTTTTTCATGAAACCTTCTGAACTTGTCAGTGGGAGACAAGCTGTTTAGTTCTGACTGGAAATGCTAACAAAGTTGCTGCATGCTCCAGAGCCAGAGATAATTTTTTATACTCTGCAGCATGGTATATACCTACTGAGACAGTGGTTTGAAAATTGTAAATGAAATTTTATCTACAAAAACATCTTCACTTACACAGCTAGGAAACAAAATAGATTAAAAGATGGTAACTCTTCAAAGATTGCAAGATTAATTTAATGTCCTGCAGATTCTCTCAGTAGGCTAGTGGTTAAAAAAAAAAAAAAAAAAAAAAAAAAGCCCCACAGCTTTTCCAACCTGTATAAAATATTTATCTGCCAAGATTTTTAATGGGAGAATCTGCCTAAGTATTTACTCTCAGTGACCTGTATAGTTAAGGCTTACATAATTACACTATACACCATTTACTGGAAAGGCTTTAAATATTCATTAACTTCTCATGTTTTAATGTAAACAAGGCACTTAGAATACCTAGGGTCTTTAATTCCTGCAAGGTGAAAATGATGTCTGAAGCAGATGTCCCTGGTTGGATAAGTGTTGCTTTGAAACAACAGGGCAGATTGATGGTACTTAAATGCTAGAGCACAGTAGCTTCTGGACAGAGATGTCCATGTCTGCACGTCTCTGATTTTGATCCCAAACCAGTATTATTCAGAAGGTAACTCTGCCTAAGTAAATACAATTGGGGAAAAAAAAAAAAAAAAAAAAAAAAAAAAAAAAGAGTGTAAAATGGGTGAATATCAGTGGGAAACCAGAAACCAGACCTTTGCATTTCTGACTGCCCTCATTGACTCTTGTCTGTTTTATTGGTTTGTAAAGAGTATCTAAGCCAAAACAGGCAGTGAGCAAAGAGTTTATGTACACAGGCCTGGGCAAGGCACCCCTGCACATGGTGTAAGCATTACTCCTGCTTCTGGAAGTGAGGAGAACTGTAGTCTTTTCACTGTTCATTAGGGGACAGACAGAGGACATGTCTGTTGCTTGCACCTCCTGGCATGGAGGAACAAGACTTGGGGTCAGTGGGCACAATGTGGCTTCGCGTTGCCAGGGGTGGGAGAGAAGCCCAGGGAAGGAGATGACTTCAAAAGCATCAAACACATGAACTGCCACAATTTCTCCTTATCCACTGCTGTCATTGTTTTATATATCCAATTGACTTAATATAACCTGCATTTTCTTTGATTACCTTATCTGGCACAATTCTATTTCATGTGTGAATTATTATAACTTTGCTGTGAAGCCATTTCTTACTTACCTGTGTATTTCAAAGTCAGAGGCAAATGAATATATGCTAAATTTGAAATTTTACTTCTGAATTTTTTTGTTCTGATTTTTAAATTCATCCACTTACCCTTGATAGGAAACAACACAGAATTCTTTCCCATGTAAAGAGCCTGCTTTTAATGAATCACAAATCTGATTCATTCTACTTATGCTTCAAGAACTGTGAATGCATTTAACATCATTGTAGTATTTTAAAAAGATATTTGAAGGGGAACAAACCCCAGCTCTCTTTCCTTTTAGGGGTGCTGAGGGTTTTGTGACGGATAACGTAGCAGCTGTTCAGGCATTGCTCACTCAAAGCAAAATAGTTAACTTCCAGGCTTCTTTTATCTTAGAGCTTTTAAAGATGAATAAACTAAAAAGCAGCAGCTGATCAAAATAACAAAGGGTAGTAAGGTGCCTTTAGTTTCTTATAAGAGTGTCTGCAAATTCCTGGTGGAATTCTAGGCCGGGCGCTGATGGAGCTAGCTAAAGATATTGATCACCACTTGAATTCACTGAATAAATAATGGTTGCCATAGTTATTGAGCATTCACAACTGGTGGGGAAGCACGGAAATCTCCAAAACACCTCCTGTGATAGTTTTGCTGGAAAATCACCCAATTAATTCTGTCTCATATCATGAAAATTATAGATACGCAGGATGCTTGGATTCCTGTACCAGAATTTCAGTCATAACTGAGCATCTCTGTCGCCTGTTTTAGTAAATAAAGAGAAAAAGGAACTTGCCCTCTCTTATTTTGTGTGGCAAAAAGGTTAACTGACACTGTGTAACCCCAGCTGTTCTGAGAAATCTGCACTTTTAGAGCACTTTTGGCTCCGAGTTCCCGAGTATGCACCTGGGTTACGCCTAAGAAAACACATTCTCTGCATTTGTGATAGGGATGCTAATGTGGTTTTTTTTCTCTGGTTTTGCAGAACGACATGGATTAAAAGAACCAAAGAAAGTGGAAGAGCTATGCAACAAGATCACAAGCAGTTTGAAAGATCACTTAACTTTCAGTTGCCAAAACAAAGGACAACCGCTCGAGTCTGCAGAGCCGAAGGTACTGGGTGTTCTGGCTGACTTGCGTTCTCTCTGCACACTGGGACTGCAGCGCATCTTTTACCTGAAACTGGAAGATTTGGTGCCAGCCCCTTCCATCATCGACAGGCTGTTTCTGGACACCTTACCCTTCTGAGTCAAAGCACCCTCCTGAGAGGCAAACGCCCACCAGAGCAGGCAAACGGATCGTGACTTATAGCTAACATTTCTGCCCTCACTTAACAGAAAAGCCGCTCCGAGTCTAACATGAGGTCTTTTCTGGCGCTTTGTCCTTACAACCTGAGGCCTGAAACTTACTGGCTTACTGGTTTGGGGTTGTGTTCTTTGTTTTCTTTTGTGTGATTTGGGTTTTTTAAATGGCTAATATGGCACTTTTGGACAATGCTATCCCAGCAGCAGTAAAAGGTTAATATGACTGTTTTAAATCTGTTGTTTAACACCTCATAGTCTATGAGGAGTAAAATTGTAGACGCTGTGTTTGAAAGAACAGCAAATTGTTGTTTGCCAGGGTAGTATGTGTTTTGTGAGGATACCTTTACCATACTTCCTGCATCAAGGGCACATACATCAGCACAATCTAAACAAAAATTCACTTTTTTATCAAAGTACATTCAATTAAACATTTCATACAAATCAAATATAGCAAAATGACAATGGCTGTTAGCTCCCATGTTCAAGTGCAATTTTTTAAAGTGCTGTCTTACTAAGTCTCGTTTATTAACTAATTTATTTTACTAGGAAAACAAACAGAAGAAATCAAGGGAGAAAATTACGTGCACTAACTTACCTGACAGAGTTTTCCAAACTTGATTCCATGTAGCGTGACTTATTGACAAATGTATGTGGAAGACACGGGAGCAATTGTGGCTCAGTTGTTCCTTAGCTAAGGAAACCCGAGTAAGTAGTGATTGGAGCATACAGGGTCAGTATCAGGGATAGTTCAGTTCTAGACTTCTAACACGAGCGACTTGTTAGTAAACAGACAGAAGATGGTTTTCAAGAACAAGCAAGTCTTGTAAAATAGTATGAATGTAAGTGCTAGGAAGGATATAGTGGGCTGCGTTTAAACATTCCGTGTTCGTACTCCTTTTTGTATGTTTATACTGTTGATGCCATATTAATATGAGATAATTTGTTGCATAGTGTCTTTATTTGTATAAATGTTTGTATGCATGGTATATTGTAATGGCTTTGCCTGTATTTATTGCAATGACTGCCAGCTCATGGGAACCCTGTTACACATGATAACTAAATGGGGTGTTCACACTGACTCAGATACACCAGTTGGAAAACTATATACATATATATAATGTGTATGTATATATATGTATATACCTATATTTGTGTGCGTGTGTGTGTGCGCGTGTCTTTTTATTAACCATTTGTATATAAAATATCTGTCAAATCACAAGCAGAGTTGTTTTACAGTTTATTTGCAGTGACTTCTAAGGCAGTACTGTTTAGCACTTTGATATTAAAATCTTGCTCATGTTTTGCTAAATTCAAATAATATTTAAAAAGTTCAGTTCTAAAAAACTTTATATGCACTGTATTAAGTCAAAATTTTGTTGGTCATTTTGCTAAAGAAATTTTTGAATGTCAACCTGATGTCACTGTATCTTTTGTTAGCTTTAAACATTCTAGCTTTTGTCTTTTTTTAAACTATGCTGTTTATATGGAAATTAAATTATACAATCAAACAGATGCCAAATGAATTGCCTAATTGCTGCAAAGGATAACCCAGATATCGAGTCACTGTATGGTTTTCAAAAAGTAATCTGGTATTTTATCACTTACTATGTTTGGATGTGCTTTTATGAAAAAATTATTCTTATATCAAGATTTATAGTAGTGTCAATAGGGAAACAGACTTCTAATCACTATAGTTAATATTTCTGGTTTACCTGCAGATAATATTTGGAAAAGTATTGCTTTTTGTATTGACTTTTAAGCTTATGTGCAAACATAATAGCATAATTAAATATCAGAGAAGCTAATGTTTCTTGTAGGTTGCTGTAACAAGCCTGACCAGCAAGACAAATATATTTTGACTGAATTTGCTTTTGTATATACTAAATATATATATATACATATATATATATATACACACACACTCACACACATGTGCGCATACAAAAACATACAGACATAAAATCAAAAAAAAGAATGTTTGCTTTTGTCTCCTTGTGTAAGACACAAGGTCCCTTGAGAAATTACTTTTATCTAGGGACAAATCCTGCCAGGTGCTGAGCACTAGCCAGACAAGGGCTTGCAGGAGCTTTTTTGCGAGTGGGCCCTTATCAAGGATTTTCAAGCAAATCAGCATAGTACAGTAAAATTGCTTTTTTGTTGGGCAAGGTTTATTTATTAAGTGGAATGTGAGTGGGAGGAAGCAGGTTGAGAGCCCCGTGTGAGATTTCACGTAGTCTGTGTCCTCCAGTCTTCCATAGATAGTCTTAGCTGTGATACTCTCCCAAATCCCACCATCTGTGGAATTGTCCTTCATGTCCACTTCAATACACTGATTCATCCTAGAGTACAACCGGTGACCTGTCACAGTGGTAAAAGAAAGAGTTAATGCAGAATAAATCTACTACTATTCTTAGAGCTCTCTCAGTGTGAACATGCCTTTGTCTAGGCAGAATTCAGGAATATATCAGGTGTTAAGGGAGAGTGCCTTGCTTTTATTTCAGACAAACGTGTCTCAAGAGTTTCTTCACTCAGCTAACCACAGTACTTTTTTTTTTTAATTTCTTTTTCTTTTTTTCTTCTTCTCTTTTTTTTTTTTTTGTGGTGTTAACCTGTGGGTTGAAAGAAATGCTCATGTACATATACAATGTAAATTAAAATTATTAAATTGAATAACATTTTTTTCAGAGGCCCCATGTGTGTTGAATAAGTATGCTTAATTCTGTTAAAATCTGATGTGAATTTTTTATCATTTATAAAACATTAAAAAAATTGTCTACTTGAGTCTTAAAAGTGGAAAAATTGGTGAAGCATGCTTAAGAACACTGGCAATTTAATGGCTAATCTTTTGATTAAAATAGCTTTTATATAAATACATGCCTGCAGTATCTGGTTATGCAATCTCAATTAGATACTGAGAGCTGGACCATGGTTTGTCACAGAGGTTGAACCACTCGTAGACCAGAGCAGAGAGACTCTTCACCCCTCACTGTATTTCTGCTCCATGACAAAAAGGGATTATAGTTATTCCAGAGCAGATGAGGCTGCAGAGAAGGGAGTGGATGCTACAGGGCTCATAGCACCTCTGTCTGGGCAGAAAGGACAGAGCTCTCATCCCCTATTCAGCCCCTTTGCATCCGTAAATTCTGCTAAGGCATTGCTCCAGCAGGCACCCGCATCATTTTCTTCAAATGTGCATCCAGCTCCTTTCCTTACTGTGCCGTTGCTTTGCAGGAGGGATCGCTTATCCCCTGCCAGACAAAACTGTTTGGCTACAAATGCATTTCCAACAAATGCAGTCATGAGAGGCATCTGCCACTATTCCAGGCATCGCCAGGAGTACGGATGGCTCCGGCACACCTCCGCGAGAGCTGTTCTGCAGGAGCCGCTCGGCTGGAGGTCACATCAAATGATGGGCTGGGCTGGGCTGCAGCACTGGCAGCCCCTTCCTTGGAAACGTGACAAAATGAAAGGTTGTGCTAACTCTTCCAAATTATATTCTGTTTGGGTGGGGGGTTTTCTATGCCTTTTTTTTTTAATTTAAACTACAAATTTTATGATTGTTAATGACAATGAGTTTTGCATATTAGCCCCCTGTTGAGCAAAATATGCAGAACTCAAGATCAAGCCACACCAGGGTCTGAACTTTCACCCTACAAGACAAAGTTTATCCTTACTAAACTTACAAGTATCTCAATTTGTAATTATTTTAGGGCCTCGTGTCCTTAGACATGAGAACAGGTCTATGTCCTGATCTAACCTGCGCTTGTGTCTTTATGTGTGCCTTGTTGTGCCCATACCCCTAAACCACATCAGCAGCAGAGGCCTTGCTAAGGGATGTGATGCCCCATGGTTGATTTTGGCAGTTGGAAGGTTGGGCTGAGTCAGGAATATAATAGCGGGTTCCTCTTGTAGCAACCACCCTTGGGCAAGAGACTATCAGAGACTATCATAAAGGCACCCAAAAATTAGGAACTTTGACTAGAGGTGAGTCAAATCTCTTCCTACAGCTTTCCTACTTTTTTAACATTCAGATACAAAGTAAAATTTCAGTTATGCTGTAGAAAGGAGGGAGAGAGGGGTTTAACTGTATAAAATTAAGCATGGTTGTAGGAAAAATTGGCAACACCCTTGTGGACACTGAAACATGTCTTTTGATTAATTATTTGTATTATAGCAACACCTAGAGGCCACAACAGAGATCAGGACCCCATTTTGCTACCTACTTTAATTAGCACCTCCAATACCCACCAAGGAGAAGCTCCAGTCCAAATAGACAAAATAAAAATAAATAGGAGAATGCCAACCCAAGGGTGTACAGCATCTCAGTCATAGAGTTGGAAATAAAACCTTCTGTTTGCTGAGCTAGTGACCAGTGAATGCTCTTACTTAGTTTTCTTTCCATTACACTGACACTGTATTGAATTATGAAAACATGATAAATCATTGACAAATTAAAAATAACCCAAGTATTCAAACTGACCTTTCTTACCCTGCTCATGAAGTCATCCATAAGACTATTCAAAATCCTGGGCAATCACGTGTTTTGTCAACCAAACTAGATCGTATTTAGAAAAGAAATACTTACCTGTCCTTTATTAAATGAATGAAGTAAACCGTTAGGAATATTGCAAGATATGGATTAAACAATAATTAATAATGGACAAAAAGTATTAACTTTTAAAAATGCCAAACCATTGATGTAGTAATTGAATAAATGGGGTGGGCATCAGTTAATCAAATTAATAAGCAGAGGACATATTTGAGAATTGTATTCCAGACCTGCGTTTGTGAGTATTATCAATGCAGTGATTTGTGCAATAAAAGTAAAAGAAACTTGTTTACCAAATGGAAACACTTATAGCAAACTTTATTCTGGGATTTTTTTTTTAGCATTAGTCATCTTTATGTTTATGTTCATAATTTGGAATGTTCTGGTTGCATTTGATTATAGAAGGAGTTTAAATACTTGAAATTGGTATATAGCTGTGAAAGTCAAATGAGATAAAGATTCTTACTCTACAAAACCAAGGATTTTCTGTATAAAGAAGCATGGTATTGCACCTTATGCTGGTTTTGGTTGGGATAGAGTTAATTTTTGTCACAGTAGCTGGTATGGGGCTGTGTTTCAGATTTGTGCTGGAAGCAGTGTTGGTAACAAAGGAATGTTTTTGTTACTGCTGAGCAGAGCTTACACAGAGCCAAGGCTCTTTTTGCTCCCCACCCTGCCAGTGATAAAAGCTGGGGGGGTACACAAGAAGTTGGGAGAGGACACAGCCAAGACAGTTGTCTCCAATTGACCCAAGGGATTTTCCATACCATACACATCATGCTCAGCAATAAAAACTGGGGAAAGAAGAAGGCAAATGGGGATATTCAGAGTGGTGGCATTTGTCTTCCCATGTCCCAAGCATGACAGAGGCCTGCTCTCCTGGGCATGGCCTGCCCATGGGAAGGGATGAATGAATTCCTTGTTTTGCTTTGCTTGCATGTGCAGCTTTTGCTTTCTCTACTAACCTGTCTTTACTTCAACCCAAGAGTTTTCTCCCTTTTGCTCTTCTGATTCTGTCTCCCAGCCCACCAGTGAGGAGTGAGCAAGTGGCTGTGTGGGGCTGAGTTGCCTGCTGGGGTTAAACCATGGCACAGATGTAAATGATGTTCTGTATATGGCAGGATCCTTATGTGCATACAGTGAAACTACTCAAGTAGTACAACATTTTAAAGTCATGCCAAAGACAAGACATTGGGAAAAAAAGGTGCTTTTTTTAACATTCTTTAGTATTTCCATAGAATCATTGAAACATTTAGGTTGTAAAAGACCTCCAAGATCACTGAGTTGAACAGTTAACCTAGCACTGCCAAGTCCATGTCCCCAAGTGCCACATCTACATGCCTTTTAAATACCCCAGAGATGAGGACTCCATCACTTTTTTGGACAGCAAATTTGAGTGCTTGAAAATCCTTTCAGTGAATATATTTTTCCTAATATCCAATCTATACCTTTCCTGGCACAACTTGAGGCCATTTCCTCTTGTCCAGTCGCATTATCTGGGAGAAGAGATCAAACCCCACCTTGCTACAGCCTCCTTTCAGGCATTTGTAGAGAGTGATAAGGTCAACCCTGAGCCTCCTTTTCTCCCCAGACAATCCCAGCTCCCTCAGCCACTGCTCAAAGCACTTCCCATCCAGACCTTTCAACAGCTCCATTACCCTCCTCTGGACTTGCTCCAATGCCTCAATGTCATTTCTGTTCTGAGGAACCCAAAAGTGAACTGGGGATTTGAGGTGCAGCCTCAGCAGTGCCAAGCATGCAGGGGTGATCCCTCCTCTGGTCCTGCTGGCCTCACTATTCCTGATCCAGGCCAGGATGCTATTGGCCTCCTTGGCCACCTGGGCCCACACTGGCTCATGTTCAGCCACTGTCTATCAGCACTCCCAGGTCCTTTTCCACCAGCAGCTTTCCAGCCACTCTGCCCCCAGCCTGCCTGGGGTTGTTGTGACCCAAGGGCAGGACCCAGCACTTGTTGAAGCTCATACAATTTGCCTCAGCCCATCAATCCAGCCTGCCCAGATCTCTCTACAGGGCCTTTCCGTAGATCAGTATTCCTACCCAGTAGATTGATATTCCCACCCAACTTGATGAGAGTCTGCAAACTTACTGAGGGTGCACTCGATCTCCTCATCCAGATCATTGATACAAATATTTAACAGAACTGGTCCCAACAGTGAGCCCTGGGGCCACTGTGACCAGTCATCAGCTGGGTGTTATCCACTCTCTGAGCCTGACCATACAGACAGCTTTTCATCCAGCAAAGGATACACCCATCCAAGACATGGGAAGCCAGTTTCTCCAGGAGAATGTTGTGGGAAATGATGTCCAAGGCTTAACTGAAGTTTAGGTAGACAAACATCCACAGCCTTTCTCTAATCCACTAAGTGAATCACCTTCTCATAGAAGATCAGGTTGGTCAAGCAGGACATGCCTTTCATAAATCCATGTTTTCTGGACTTGATCCCCCAGCTGTCCTGTATATGCCTCTTGCTGGCACTCAAGATTATCTGCTCCATTTTAAATTGTTTATCAGTTTTTCTAAAAGGAATAGAGAACTTGGTGCTTATTTAGGTGGAATTTTATCTCAAAGAAACAAATAAATAAATAAACATGCTAAGTGACATTTAAAGAAAGAAATGGTTTTAAGTAGCTGAAATAGCTCAAATAAGCCAAAGACTTTAACTTGCTAAATAAAGTATTAAAAAAAACTCTCTTCATGACAACTTCCACAGTGGTTTGTGATAAAACATTACCATAGAATGAAAGGGAATTACAGAAATGCTTGATACTGGGGACACTTTCAAACATAGCAGGCAGAAAACAGAAATTAATTTACCTTTCATGGGTTCTTATTATTTGTCTTGCTGTGTTTCCTAATTAATTGACGATATTGATGTTTACATAGGGATTTGCTCCTTTCCAACTTTGCTTGATCCTGTGAAGAAGTCAGAATGCTGCATTTGTAGTATCACATTTATTGCCATGGCAACAGTCAGGGATTTCACAAACACTAATTAGGGTTGGCAACTTGGAATGTTTTCAGTGTGGTCCCATATAATTTTCCCTCTTTTATCCATTTCTCATTATACTTTACTTTAACGATTGACTTCTTCAGTCTGTGTACAGGTTTTTTCCTGCACCACCCCAGGATTCAGTTAATACCTCCTCTGATTTGCAGCCACCTTTCTTATGCGCTCTCACACACCCAGCTAAGAAGCAACTGCAGTCCTACCTGCATTTGTGTTAAGCTCCATTTCTTCCACTTCAAATTAGTCCAAGTTTCAGTACAACCAGCTGGCTTCTACACCAGCATGTGCAAAAGTAGTAAGAAAAGGTATGGAGTCTTAGCTGTATCTTCCAAGCTACTTTTAAAGGTAGATGCTAAATCTGGCTCAAGGCGGACTACAAGCCTTCTGTTCACAGAAGCCTAAGTTCTGTGAACATCCAAAAAAAACCATATCAAATATTTTAATTCAAGTGTATCTAAAGCATTTATGGACACTTTATTTATTATGCAATAATATAGAGAGCTGCGCTCACATGAGCCTCATGAAGTTTAAAAAGGCCAAGTGCAAACTCGTGTGCCTGGGTCAATCCCGGGATGGATACAGGCTGGATCAGCCAACTGAGAGCAGCCCTGTGGAGAAGGACCCAGCAGGACTGGGGGATGAGAAACTGAATATGAGCCTGCAGGGTGTGCTCACAGCCCAGAAAGACAGTTGTAACCTGGGATGCATCAAAACAAGAATGGCCAGCAGGTTGAGAGAGGTGATCCTTCCACTCTACTCCAGTGAGACCCCACCTAGAATATTGTGTTAGAGCCCCCAATATAAGAAGGACATGGCCCTGCTCAAGTGCATCCAGAAGAGGCTCAGAGAGAAGGCTGAGAGCTGGAACACCTCCCCATGAGTACTGGCTGAGAGAATTGGGGCTGTTCACATGGAAGAGAGAAGGCCCCAGGAGACCTTACTGTGGCCTTTCAGTATTTTAGGGAGGCCTGGAGATAAGACGTGGAGGGACTCCTTATCAGGAGGTGTAGTGATAGAACAAGAGATAATGGTTTTAAACTGATAGAGGATAACTTTATATTAGACACTAGGAAGAAATTCCTCATTCTGAAGGTTGTGTGACACTAGAACAGGTTGCACAGAGAAGCTGTGGTTGCCTCATCCCTGGAACTATTCAAGGCCAGATTGGATGGGGCTTTGAGGAATTTGGTCTAGTGGAAAGTGTCTCTGCCCACTGCAGGGGGTTTTGAACTGGATGATCTTTAAGGTCCCTTCCAACCCCAACCATTCTAAGGCTCTCTGACTATTCATGTATTATGATTGTCCAATTGAGTTAGTGCCCAAAAGTGTTATCTCAAAAGCCTTATCAAGCCCTGTGTTGGTAGTGAACTTTTGAGCCTCTCAAAAAGCAAAATGTATTCATTTGTTAATAAAGGAAGAAGGTAAATTTGTGATGGCATGACCAGCAAGAGGGGAGGTTTTATTTCATTGTACATGCTCAGGGTAAGAAAGAGAATTGTCTACCATTCAAAGTAAAAGATTCCCATTCTGCAGCTCATTTAAGGACAAGTCTCAGCTGGTTGTCCACCTGGCTTCCCAATAAAAAAGACATCCTAACAAAACCAAGGAGAGAAAATCCAATTTGGAAAGGAATATGATAAATCAAACTGGTTAGAGTATATTTATTCTCCAAGACACTACAAATTACTAGATAGAAAAATAATGGAACCACCTGAATAATCTTTGTTACAGATGAAATCATGTAATTTGTTTCTAATACAGAAAGGATTTTGTACATCATTAATGGAAAATGAGTATTTAAAAAATAAATTCTGAGTCTGATCACCATCTTCTTTCCCTATGGAGAGGTAAAAGACCTTTAAATTCTGTAAAAATGTCACATAATGTATGAAAGAATTGAGACTTAGTCTTGATGGTAAATCACTGAATCTTCTTAGGCAATTATAGTTGAAACCAGGGAAGAATTATGATACTTTATAAGGAGATGTTATTGAAATAAATACTATGGTGTGTTAAAAAAACTCAAAAATTTATTTAGATTGGACATTCAAGTCAAAAATGAACCATTGGAAGAAGCTCTGTATTCACACAGACACTGAGAAAGCTGACATTAACATCTAAAGAAAGCCTTTAACTGAAAAAAAGCCTGTTGCCTCAGAAGTTTATGTTTGCCTTCCTGTTCTTTGAGCAAAGGGTGGACTGTGCCAGCTTGCCCAGTTTTTGACAATGCCTCCTGCTGCAGTTCAGTGCAAAGATCAGTTTTAAAACCTAGTCCTGATGCCTTTGAGAAATTTGAACCCAGAGCTCTTCAGCCTTTGGGACCTTATTTTCATCACTTAACTTTGTTCCCCCTATCCTTAATTTCAAAGGGCATGGTCAAACTCATGACAGGGCTTTCTGCAAGCTTTGTGAACTGGGCCACAGTCAAGAATTTCTACACTGAGTAATTTTATTACATGAAGTTTCCTGCCTGCTGTACAGAGCAGTGCAATATTCAGCATGAACATCTGCTTTTTGTCTGATTGGTAAAGGAAACTCTGGTAGACTGCTACCCCTTTGAATTCAGGGAGTTGGGGAACAAATTTAAATCACGAAAACAAAATGCCAGAGCTGGAGGGCTCTGGGTTCAAATTTTACAGAAGTAACGGTGCTCTGTTTTAAACTGATCTCTTGAGGGAAGCACAGTGGAAAGTATTTCCATCCACTGGGCAAGCTGGCACATTTCAGTCTTTTGGAAAGAGAATCAGGATCCATTGCATGTTCAGCTGCAGATTTACACCCACTTTGGACCTAAGTTACAGCTTTCAATGAAAGACTTTTCAAGTTCACAAGGATAGGTGAACCTGAGAAACTAAAAATATAGATAAATATAGATAATATATAAATAAAAATATATGCCATGAACTTAACTGAAATCTTCAAATTCTCTTATGACACATGAGACTTTTTTTAAAAAGCTTGTTTTACTCCAGGCCTCCAAATCAGCCTCTCTTCCCATGAGATGGAGTTGTTAACACAACATTAAAAAGCTTCAGAATCAGTCTACTGGACTCTTAAAAATCCCCAAAATCTAATAAATATGGTGGAAAATACTATTTGGTGTTGGCATTTTCCACTTTTCCATACTGCATTACTCTTGCAGCTCAAGTAAAGGCCTGGCTCTGTCTGCATCATTTCAGCTGCAGCATTGCAGATGTGACCAGCACACAGCAGGACAACTGTCAGCAGCAGGGACAGCAACACACCACACACTTCTTCCCTCTGCAGTGCCTTCCCTTCCTTGGGCTGGGGCAGGGATCATGTGAATGGGAGGAGAAACAGCAAGAAATTCATCTGGCTCAAAACTAACCTGGTTTTCCCAGGTTGGGGTCTTGTCTGTGCTCCTGCTGTCCAGTTATGAGGTCCCTGGTGTAAGAAGGACATGGGCCTGGTAGGAGAAGGTTGAGAGAGAGAGAAAATGATCAAAGGGATGGAGCACCTCGCCTATGAAGAGAGGCTGAGAGAGCTGGGGTTGTTCAGACTGGAGAAGAGAAGGCTCCACAGAGACCTGATTGCAGACTTTCAATGAAGAAAGAAGGCTTAGAAGAAAGACCATTTCCCACCCTGGAAGTGTTCAAGGCCACTTGGATGTGACTTTGAGCAACCTGGTCTAGTGGAAGGTGTTCCTGCCCATTACAGGGATGTGGAACTGGATGATCTTTAGAGGTCCCATCCAACTCCAAGACATTCTGTGGTTCTTGTCCTTTCCTTACAGGTCTGCAATACTATTAATGGACGCTTACTTACCCATTTGCTGTCAGGATACTTTGGCTGAATTTTTAGATCTGCTGCATACCCATAGCATCAAATAGAAGCAAGAATAGCCATGGGTACTTTTTGGACTCTTACTGCAATATATTATTTGCATAGGAGTAGCCTGCAGAACTCCCAGTTGAAATAAGGGGCCCATTGTGCCAAGTTCTCATCACTTACATAGTTTTAGACATTCACAGACACCTCCAGGTCCAAAGACATTTACAATAAATGAAAAGAGACAGAGGAAAAATATTATAGTTACTGTATGGAGAGAACTTTTATGGACAGAGGCATTTAGAGATTGGTTCTGTCACGTGGCGACTTTGAGAAAGTTAAGAAGTTAATCCAGATCCTACCATACTAGCTCATTGCTTTAAAAATACATCCTTCCTGTCTCATGCCATGAGTCAGCATATTTTTCCAAAGTGGTGCTTTTGGACTAACAATCATCAAATTGCTTGGGGAGACTCTGACTTGACATATTTAGCACGTTCTTCCCACATCCCTCACAGAAGCCCACAGATGTCAGCTTCGATCAGACTCAGCCAGGACTGCAAAACCCATCAGGTTTGCAGTGCTAGAAGGCAGGTTAAGATGGCCTCAAAAGTAAATCCTCCCAAAATTACTGTGTTTTCTGAACTTAGAGAGAGACATGAAGCTGCAATGGATAACAGTCTGCCCTAAAATAAGAGTCTAGTTATTTGCTCCATATTGGTTTTAAACCTATAAATTTCTAGACCATAGGAACTCTTTGGAAGTGGACTATTGATTTGAATCTCAAATTGTAGTCCCCCCTGTATTATTATGAAGAGCTGTCACCATCAAGTCAGTGGAGGCCAAACCAGTCACAGAAACCTGCATGTCATAACATATAAAGCAAAGGATGCCACTGTGACTGTCTGTATATTTATTATAATCAGACTAGGTTGTTAAAAAAAAAATCATATAACAAGTTTGTTTCCAATGCTGACTATTAGAAGGGTGATTTATGACTGGACCATTTAAAAGACAGTAATTCAGTCGGGAGAGAAGAGGGAGAAAAAAGTTTAAGTCAAAACCCATATATTGTCAGAAAGCAGCAGATGATCCACAATTGCAGAAGGTTTTAATTCTATGGATTAAGACTACATAAGGAGTCATGATAGTTCCAAGGGGAGGTCCATCTAGCCCAGCATCCTGACAGTGGCCAGAATAAACCAAAAATGGGCTGTGCAGGCTGATCATGACTTTAAGATCACTGAAACCTCAAACTGTACTTACTCATCAATTACTGGTCTAAATAAGAGTTTAACCTTTTGTTTTTGTGAGCCCCTATCAATAAAAAGCTTTTGAGCATGGACCCCCAATATACATATATTTATGTATAAACTACATAGATATATTTTTTTATTTACAAACTGCTTACCTATACCTGTGAAGTTCTGTATTTTTCCTGCATCCCACTGGATGGACCATTGCCTTCACAGGCATTTTGCAGCCAGTATAGATACCTCAAGATGGTAAAGACCTGCCTATTTGGCTACCTGTAAGCACAACCCTCTCTCATCTGCTTCATGCACATTGAATGAGAAAACACTCAGAAACAGAAAGGGACAATTTGTCCAAGCTTAAGAAACCCTGTTGCTTTAGTATGCTAGGAACATCAGTTTAATGTGGAAAATATTAATAGGAACTGGAAATTGTTCAAGAACTTTCTACTGGGTATTAAAAAAAAAAAAAAAAAAAGACACAAATTTGCAAGTAGAAAAGAATTCATGCTGGGGAAGGAAAATTTGGGGAACAGAATATGCAGAAGTTCTACTCAGACATTAGCAATAAAAATATATAGAATGAAGAAAAAGGATAATAGCGGTAAACTGAGAATTTAAAAAAATACTCCTCACTAAAAATAACTATATCAGAAAAGATCAATGGGCAATACAGTTAAAAAGAACATCCAAGATAGAGAGTAAAAAGTTTTTGCACCAAATACTGGTCCATTGCTAGAAACGGGTATTAAAATTTTGAACAGAGGCTCAGAAAAGACAAATGTGTTCATCACTATTTCTCTTCTGATTTCAGAAGGAAGCAGGAAGATAAATCTGCCCAATAAAACACTGTAGATGGCCCAGAAAACCTGGCATCTAGAATGAATAAAAATATGATGCAGAGTCAGCTGCAATTACAGATGTACAAATCAAACACCTTAGAGGGAAACACAGCATGGAAAACAGGAAAAGCCCCAAAGACCTCTGAATTGCCAGTGTATTCCAAATATTTTAAAAGAGCAGAGAGATAATATAGGAAAACACAGATGTGTTATTCAGATGCTGAACCTGGACACGTAATGAGAAGTTTCAGTTAGAAGCCCACAACATAGAACTGAACACTTCAGGTGCATTTAACAATAATCAATATGATTACACAGAGTGCAAGTCTTGTAAAACAAACCTTTTTTTTTTTTATCTTCTACAACTTTATTATGGTTCACAACTATTGCTCTGGTTGACAATGACAACTGTCCTCACACAGTATATTCACAGGCCTGTACTTCAAATAATTTACCCATGGATTTTAAACATCACATTATATGGAGCTAAAAGGATGTAACTTAGGAATTGGCTCCTATCCATCTATTAGTGAATTATTTTGTCATTGCTACAGTTTCCACTGATTAAATTTGCATAATAATTCATGTGTCCCATCATGGAGCATAAAAACTGCAATGCAATTGAAATGACAAATTATACATCACTAGCAGCAACTAGACACAGTTAACAACTCACAAGCATTGACAATATTTTCCTTCTAAATCTTCAGGTGAGATCTTTGAAAAATGAATCCATCCTAAGGAATGAAGATCAGTTAGTGAATAATTTGTGAATAACAAAAGAAGTCTAAATGGTTCATCCAGTCCTAGTAACATCCCTGCTGACACTGTATCACTGACACAGCCAGTTACTCTATTTTTAGGAAACAGCAGAGCAATCTCATCACACACCACCTTGACATAGGTTCTGTGCAAACAGACAAGACCTGATTTTCCTGCTGGTGCAAGCTCCAGTCTCAATGAGTTTTGACAGAGATATTCCAGTCTCACCAGCTCCAAATCTAGAGCTGAGGAATAACATTGATAGCCACAAAAGCAACAAAATATTATGGATTGCCTGTTTTCTGAAGGACACAGGTATATTAGCTTTTAATAGGTTTAATGGGCTTTGTGTACAGCTTTTGTATAGAGCTTTTGTATACAGTTATGCACCTTACTGTACATATTTATGTTCCGATTCCTGTGCTGTTTCCCATTTGTTGCTCCAAGTTCTCTCTTTTGTTCCCATAAGGTTCTCTTCACCAATTTTCCCCTGCGTTCCTTTGTCTTTCCTGTGGTTTCCCATCTAGTTAAGTCCTCAGCATTTTGCTTTATTTCACTGCCAGTGGGCTGTACCAGTGAGGACACACTGACATTTCTCTCCCCTGAGGTGAAGTCACAATAGCCTGCACTCCATGTCATGACAAGTTTCCCTCCATGTCTAACACCTGCACCTCAGATAAATGCAACTTTTTAACTTGCTGTTCAAATCTACCCTGTATCCAACTGTGCCAGTCAATTTAGTCTTCCTCCCTGTTCTGGGACTGGGGGAGATCCATGTATCAGCTATGGCCTCTGTGAGAACCAGCACCACCGTGCTTCAGAAGCTCTTGGTAGAAACTGCATTAGCTGTACTTCATTTGGAGCCCATGAAGACCCAGCTGTCCAGTCTCCATGTAAGCCCTGCTATTTTTAGTTTGGTGCCTCCTACATTTTACCTCTTGCAGATTTTCTGACATTTTATTTCATTTCCTTAGTGAAAACATATGGCAAACAGATGCCTAAGCAGGGCCCCAGGCACCCATCTCTTTTTCCAGACTTTTCAGAATATCCGGGAACATTCTGAGGTTTACCCTGATATGCATCACACTTGCAATTTATTTCAAGCGCTACCTTTTCAGTGACAGGCATCCTAAATACCATCAATTTTGGAGAAATATTTTTTTTAAATGAAATTTCTGTCCCTATTTTCTTTTTCCAGAGGCAAACTTGAGAACATAAATAAACTAACCACCAGCTTTCAAAATGGTGGTAGTTAGTCAGGGGAAGCAAGGATGACCTAAAGAGCTTAATTCTCCTTCTCACATACACATCTCAAAATTTAGAATCATTCCTCTACAAACATCAGTTCACCAGTCCCTCCCTAAACTTTAAGTAATGTTTTCCACACAATGGCTTGACCACAGCCCTGTCTGAGATAAAAGAGAAATGATCTGAAGACTTGAAAATACTAAATCTAGCTCTGGTTAAAAATTGCTGACACCCTCTAAGGCTGAGATTTAGCTGGTTTGCATAGATGATGGGTGTATTGAGCCTGGGCAGCAGCCCCCACTTGCTATGGCCAAGGCATCTATTCCATGGGAGAGAGTGTCTTCCAAACCACCAGGAAAATGGGCGAGTCTTCAGTAGAGCAATCCATCTCTGTCATGCACTCTTTCCCCTGGTACTTTTTCTCCCTTTCCCATGCCTCACCCTCTGCTATACTATCCTAGGGCAATGCTTTAAAATTAATATTTCAATATGTTGAAATTATTTCTGAATTTTAAAGGCGTATGTGTATTCTGAAGAAAGTTCATTTTGGTAAGGGGGCTGTACGTGGATATTTGCATTCTTTTTAAGGTTGCTTTGTAATTAATAGCTCACATGGGACCTGGAAGTCAAGAAATGGTATATCTGTTTTCCCTCTGCTGTGTCTCCTTCCCAGGACTCATTCATTCCAGAAACATGAACTACTGAGTGCAGAATTTATGATGCAATCATAAATTGCAGATAAGGGCAGATTTACCCTTAACCTGGATCTATGTCCCAAACATGAAGATACCCAAGGTGTGTCAAGATTTGCTCCACGTATCAGGCATCAGGATGTAGATTTATTCACAAAGTGAAAATATTTCTTTTAGAAGCTGTTTAAATGAACAGCCTCTTGAATTTGTCATACTTCCTTTTCCCCTTTCTCATTAATAAAGCTTTTTTTTGCACAAAAGATGAGAATGTTGCAATGCACTGTTTTCTGTATTGATATGCAGCAATCAAATAACGCTGAAATAGATGTTTTTAAGATTTCTAAGACATTCGGTGGAAGCTGATACAAAGGCTGGATGGAATTGTTCTAAAATGCACAGTAGACAGAAAGATAATAAGCTTTGAGGCCACAGGGTCTTTCAGAAGTGGTTTACTGGAATCATGTTTCATATTTTATATCAAAATCACACAGGTGAAAAAAAAAAGCATAACTTGATCAATGCCACCCTGACTGCTGTATGTGATGTTTCTTTTTTTCTAGATAATCTGTATCAACCTAAAATGTTCCTGACAAATGAAGGACCCCTTTTTTGCTGAAAGAAGGGCTAGAGAAAATAATGGAACAGCTGCCACTACAGGTAATTCCCAAGAGATGCTTACTTTTTCTATATCAACACATAATGTCCCTTACAGATAAAGGAGATATTTTTGCTGGTTGTACCAAGGAAGCACTAAAGAACACAGAGAATTTCATCACACCAGGTCACGAATGGGGTGGGTTGAAAGAAGTAAAGCTCTGTAGTCCTCCCAAAAAATGACTTTTGAGTAACTAGGGAACATCTTGTTCCCCAAACTCCAGCTGGTTAGCTGCTTATTTGTAGTTGCTAGTTAGCTGGGCAACAGGGACAGCAGCTGTACCGAGCTGAGACCTCCCAGCTAGCAGGACTGACAGGTCCTTTTGGACTGTCCATCCTTCTGGCATGGGAACCGGGCAGAAGACTCTTATGTGCAACCTCAGACATCTCTGCAGGTCTCCTTCTGTTCTGTGCCTGAGCCTCCCTGGAGCAGACTGTTGGACCATTTCCACAGCACTTTCTTGATAACGTGCTTCTTAATTTGCCTCAGCGTTCCTAGTCATCATTTCACTACTAATTACCAAATGTGTGCGAGCAAAGTGTTTGGTAGCCTGTCTTTTGTAGCTGCATGGGGCAGCTGCAGAGCAAAGGTGCTGGGCTCCAGTGGGTGCAGGAGAACCTGAGTGCCACCCTGCCAGTGAGCGCCCACTCTGCTGGCAGACCTTTCAGCCTGTGCCAGCTTCTGTTCCATCGCTTCCTACAGCTCCACAGGGGCCATAGGAGAAATCTGACTGCAAAATAATGGGATTTTGGCTTTAATTAAACCAAACACTTGTATTCGTTTCGGAAAGGTACAGACATTTCTCCCCCCCAGCCCCCGGAATCACGGTTCTCAAAGGAAACTGATTGCCATCACATGCATTAAAAGTGGCATTTAACAGTGACTTTATCAAATGTACTGAAATATCTACGTTATGTGCATAAATGTAACATGTTTCACCTTCTCTATCTAATCCAAAAGCTTCTTATTTTCTATCCACCCACTCAGGCACACAGATATTCATTAGGTACAAAAATGAACTGCACACCTTAAATATATTCAGATTATTGTAAAACTGTCTCCACCTTGCAACCAGAATTACCAAGGTAAAAATATATATCTCTTTTTCAAAAGATAGATGGTGATAATATAGAAATGTTTCTACTTCCATAGCACCTATACTAATACAAGGAGTCAATTCTATTTAAAAATAAATTCACACTTGAACAGTTGCTGTACTCTATACATGTATTTCACAGACTCAGAAAAAAATTGTTAAAAAAGTTATGTAGCTGTAGTCAACCATTTAGAAGTTAGGAAATAAGAGTGAAGAAAAATCTTCTGTGCCTGAAGAAACTTTTTCTCCTCATTCCTGTATAAGCATTATGATATAGCCCACAATTACACAAAAATATGCTTTTTCACCACAGGAATCCATCTTGTTTAAACCCAAGAACATCTTTTTCTCTTCAAATTGTTCTACTTCAGCCACCTGTGCCATGGACATCTATAATATTATTTAATGTCCCCTCTAGCCACGTTTTCTAGGCAAACAAATCTTATGCTATGATTTGTCCCTCAGACCCCACTGTGTGGGCTCAACCAAATACAATGGAAAAGTGGAGTTTTAAAAAAGAAAATCTTTTCCAAGCTTCAGGACAAACAGGGAAAAGAGAAAACCCTATCAATGCCATCATTGAAGCAAAGGCTGAAGGTGAACCCTGCTCTGCTGCTGGAATTCAGGTGCCACAGCTCTGAGGTCCTGCACCTCAGGACACCTGCCCTCACCTGTCCTGCTGCACCAGAACCACCCACATCCCTGCTGCACCCCTCACTTGTCCTCACTTTTCTAAGCATCTGCTTCTTTTAAAAATCTCCTTATTTTGAAAATTGGATCATTTTTTGACCCCCAAAATGCTCGAAGTGTGTTACCTTATAGCCTGGGATGATGGGGATTATACTACAACCAGATTTACATCCAGAAATCTGGTTTCATTCTTTTCTTCTTTCCCTTGGTACCCCCATTGGCCTCAGCCTCTTACTTTTGTCTGGCTGATCATCTTTTGTCTCTATGGCTCTCCCTCACCTTGCACGCTCAGTTTGTCATCAAAACTCCCCCTCTGAGACAAATGTTTGAGCTGTTCTATTTAGGTCTGCAGCCCGGAAGTCTGTGGTAAAAATTCTACACACAAGGCATGTCAGGGCAATTTCAGTATTAGGTGATAAAATTCCCCTTCTTTATAGTCACCTTTCAGTCAATGTTTCCAACAACTGCCCAGTCTCTCAAAACCTTCAGTGTAGCTAAGATGGAGCTGGGTCACAGACCATAACAACACTGCCTATCTCAGAGGAAAAAAAATTAGATACAAAAAAAATCAGCACACTACCTGAGGGTTCATCAGCCATCTCTGCCAAACACAGATCTTGGACAACATATTGTAATTTTGCTAAATATTGTCAATAGAGATGTCTGCACATTGGCAGGAAATTGATTGATTCCCACTGTTCTTTTTATTCAGCCTCTGCTTCCATTTTCCCTTATAAGACACAAGTGTAGCGGTAGATGGTGGATAACCTCTGGTGTATTCACAGATGCCGAGCAATACATATATACACGTTACCACATTGATTTTCCTCCATGTGCCTTTACTGTCACTCCTCATTGCTGCAAATGATTAAATGAAGTAGCAGGCAGTGAAAAACTACAAAAGCTTTCAATTTGGCACTATTTGTAACAGCAGCTAATCTGCTTGGTCCATGAATATCCAACTCATCTTCTAGGAATTACCACTTCCCTATTTCGTAAAGGTCCCAGTGTTAATTGCCTCGTACAGAGCAATTACCTTTATTTTCTCTCTGTCTTTCTCCTGCTTTTTTAAGTCCTGATTTGATGATTCAGTTTGGATCCACATGCACTCAGTGACAAATAACACTCTGCCTTAGCAGAAAATGTCTATTGAAGGGCTGCTGAGAGACTGGACATCAATCTAGGGAAGAAACACTACAAAAACTACAGAGCCCACCTGCAGTCTGAAGCAAAAGAAAACCAACAACAAAAACCAACACAACATAAATTCTAAAGTACCCATCTATGCTATACAATCATGATAAGCTATTTTGCTTGAGTTCTGGTGTGTCAACACTGGAGCAGGATCTTTTTTATTCTTAAATGAGTCAAATACTGGTGACTGAAATTAATGGCAAAATTCCTACCTCCTGTGATGAAATGTGACCATTATGTAAGAAACTTAAATTGAAAAATATGAGTTTTAAAGCATAACCTCTGCATTCTTCATGCCTCATGCTAATGAAATGATACATTGCTAGAGTCAAACAGTTCTATATAGTTTGAATTTCTATTGTTTCCAGTTTGTTTTATAACATACGAACCCAAAAAAGAATAAAAGAAATGGATAAAATAAATACATTTCTATAATGGCATCAATCTAGCATTTTACAATAAAATATTAGCTTTTCATACCATTTTCTTCTGAAATGTTACTATAACTTGCAGCTTGTCTGGTCTTTGGAAGTTGCTTCAACAACTGAGCGAATAGAACAAAATTACTGAAGACTCCACCCTGCAAAGAGTGGTGGTTAAAGTGTATCTTTGGCACCTCTTCCTGTCCTTACAGTACTGCCCTTGTTATGCATTGTAATTAATACTTTTAGCACTGCTCTAGTGCTTCCAGGTCTGCGGCACTGCAGTATGGACCTGGGGCATCGGGACAGTGGGAAAGAAGGAAAAGCTTTTGGGATGAGTCATCCACAGGGTAACAGAGCTGGGGAAGAAACAAGAAGGACAGAGAGAAGAGACTAGTGGCAGAGTACTCTGAGGGTGGCAATGTAAAGAACAAGGCTATTAATAACAAGAAACACATGTAGGGTGTGGGCTGGAAGATGGCAGATCCCAGCATTCCAATCAGCAAGCTCATCCTACTGCTCCCTGAAAACCTCCTTCCTTATCCAAAGGATGCAGAGCCAAACTACCATCCCACTTATGTTCTTTCTTTGCAGAACTACCTGTGAAGACAGACATCCACAGGAAACACAAGTCACTTCACTGCTCCTCCACTTGTATCTGCACGCAGCCTTTTTCCTAGGAGCCACCACTGGTAGAGAGCTGGGTGTTGCATGAAGAGCGTCAATTGGTGGGACAGCTTTTCATGCTCCATGCCTGCAATCCTGGAAAGAAAGTCATAGAAGGTTACAGTGAAGGAGTTCATGAAAGGCTAACTTGTTCTCCTGAAATATATATTGAAGGTACTCCTAAAATGGCAGAAATGTATGTGTTAACATAAATCTTACAGAGTAATTAATTGGAGGCGAAAGCAGTGTAGAGGAATCTTGTTTATTGCATCTGAACACCAAGTACTGCTGTGAGTCCATTAACCTGAACACTAAGACTGAGGTTCAACTAGTGCCAGGAAATTTCTTTAGTGATCATCTCTGAGACAGTCCTGAGAATCAAAAGGCACTTTTAAATTCCTGGCAAACTTTCATCTGATTCACTAAACAGCTAAGAATCATCTTTAGGAGAGCCAAACTCTAATTTGACAAAGCCTTGAGTCACAACCCCAAACCAGAAGTTTAACCCACACAGCATTAGGTTAAAAATACACCAGTGCAAAATTTTAATGCTCACTCTAGCTTGGTTCTTGAACTACTTTCTTCCCATATGTCTTCTAGACTTCCCAGACAAACAAATTCAATCTGAACTCATTCCTACCTTCACTGTAGTCCTTTTGCCATGCAGATCAGGTGTCTTCTGCTCTCATACAGGAGCTGCATCACTTCTGGCCTGCCTCTTGCAACCCCCATACCTAGACACCCTCCACATGAAGTTTGTCCTGACCTTACCTCTTAATTTTCCAACATTAAAAGTGAAAGTGTTGACAGATTCCCCATTTGCGTTTAAGGCCTGATGCTGAGGAGTCAAGGGGGCTAGTGAAGAGAACCTGATTCTTTTTCACAAGAGAAATTGCGAAGAATAACAGTGATGATCTCCTGAGGTACTGGATTATCTCTCCCTCCAAATTTTTGGTGTATTGCTTGGGAAAATGATGACAACTATTTCTGTTGAGCCATGGCTCTGTTGTAGACATAGCAAGAAACTAGACAAGTCAGTAATAAGTATAGCAGTGGAGCAGTAAAACTCACAATAAAATCCTAAGATAATCAGAGTCACATTAAAAATTACAATTGGTACTCATAATTGTAAGAAACCCAAGAAACTACCTGCAAAAGAAAGATAACTAGCACTTGGATAGAAGAATCGTCTTGGTTTATTTTGAAGCCTGGGGCTCATAAAAGCTATTTTGTGTTGATCACCTCCATCCTGTTCACTTTGGGATTGCTCTCCTGCTCAGACATGACCCTCAGCAGGAAGCAGTCAGATAGACTGAAAAAAAGATCCAATCACGTTCCTCAACTGCGCAATCAATGTGCAATATTGCCAACACAGTCACACAACAATTAGAGTTCTTTTCTTTTCACAGTGTTTCACTTGTCTGCAGCTGATATAGAAGACAACCATTCATAAGTTATTGAAATCCATCCTGTGGACAGTATTTGCCACCAGATAAAAAACTGTTCATATAATTCACCCTCTGGGCCACCCCAGCATTAAGCTAATGCCCTTCTTAAGCTTCTCTGAAACTCAGAGCTTTTGCACACAAAGAAATAATCTACATTCACAGCACCCACAGAACTTTAATCCAATCTACTATTTCTGAGATATGAAATGAAGCCATTTTAGTCACAATTTTGGGTTTAATTCAAACTGTAATTATACTATCTTTTAAATGGAATTGAACATACTTAACTAAAAAATGGTTTTTATTACATGTTTATGTTTTCCCTTTTAGTATTACAGAAAACTGCAGCAGGGAGACAGCAATATTATCATGGCTCATCTAAATACTAAACAAAGATATAAATATTTGGTACAATGTGCAGGGAATTAGTAGTAGCTTTAGCACTAATGGGACCTGCACTGCTAATTCTCCACATAGCTAGCTGAACATGTATCCCAAAGTACTTATCAAGAAAACCAAATTTTTAACCACATTTTAAAGTAAAATAGGCTTCAGAGGCTTTCCTTCTCTGAGACAAAACTTTAAAGTAGATTCGTCTCTACAAGATTGAACTTCCTGACTTCATACTCTTACTGCCATACTAAAAGAAAATAGAATAAGATTCAAAGATTACTTATAAAAAGAATTCTTACTATGCAGTCAAGTCTCTTTGCATATCTGTCTATGCAGTATCTTCAGTCTCTACTGTTACAGAAGTTGGGCACTTCACAGTTTTACTGCACACACAGCGCTGCCTATGAAGTAGTGAAAAAATCTACCTGACTTCACAACTGAGTTGATACCCTTCAGCTTTGCATCTTTGATGCTAGATTATAGATTTTGTTTTTCAGTAAGTGCTGATGAGCACCTCTGCACTAAAACTGTCTATCAGGGAAGAAAGAAACAAGTTTGAAAAGTGAACTTAAGCCATTTGCCTTATGCCAACACCCCCCTTCATGGCTTAGATACATCCATGACCTATGAGGAAGCAGGAGACAGTGAAGGAGTTAATTGTAAGAAACTACCTTTTCATTTTGTGTCTTTCAGAAAAAAGGGTCTGACTTCTGCCAGAAGCAAATTAAACTTTTCAAGATAATACCAGCAAGCATCACTGTAAAGATCCAGGTCATGAGAGGTTCCTTTGTTGCAAAGAATTTGATGATTCAGGAAAATGTGTAAGACAGAAATAATCAAAGCAGCATTGGCCCGAAGAAGTTTCTCATTTGAGAAAGTATATTTTATGATATATTTTTATCTTGCTAAGATATTTTCTAAGTCACATTTTAAACTGTATACCACTTCCCATGTATTAGAAATCATGGATTCTTTCTAGCAATAGATTTTGAACTGTACCTCAGCCTTTCCTTCACTTCTGACTCACCCTGACTTTCTTGTGAGTGGAAGTATTTTCTGTACAATTGCTTTATTCATTATGTTGCCTTCAATCATTTTCAGTGCAACTGTGTGGCCCATTCCTAAGGTAAGGAGGCAACCATTTTGCTGGCCATTACCACTCAAAGTAAGACTTTGATGTTAGAATGAAGACTTGCAATAAAACTTCTCAGACATAGTTAAAAAAAAAAAAAAGAAAAGAAAAGAAAAGAAAAGAAAAGAAAAGAAAAGAAAAGAAAAGAAAAGAAAAGAAAAGAAAAGAAAAGAAAAGAAAAGAAAAGAAAAGAAAAGAAAAGAAAAGAAAAGAAAAGAAAAGAAAAGAAAAGAAAAGAAAAGAAAAGAAAAGGAGACAGACCAATAAAATGCTAGGAATTGTTAGTAGAGTAATAGGCAACAAAATAGAAAATACAAATACAACCTTGCATAAATATGTATTTGCCTACAAAATTAATGCAGCAACTCTGTCAAATGAATGTGCAGCTCTGATCTCTTCACCTCGTTAAAAATAGAAAAGAAAAAAAAAAAAGAAAAAAAATCAGAAATGGAAAATGCCTAGACAAAAACTACAAGGATGATCAAACTTATTGAATACATTGACCACAAGGAGCAGTTGAGACTAAGAAAAGGCAGAGCAGAAATGAGGTCATTGGAGCAATGAGTAGCAAAAGGAAGTTGGACAGGACTGTCAGAAGAATCAGCTTCTTTATACAGACAGCAGACCCATGAAAATCTTTGCCAATGCTGCCCAGAGGAGCCTTACTTTCTAGAGGAGATTGGCTTAGCATTTGGAAGAGAGATCCGCTGAGATTACTGATAATCCAAACCAATTCTGGCTCAGGAAGCTCCCCCAAGAAAGGTGAAGGCTGGGAGAATAAGGAAGAACTAGCACACATGCTTTCTTACTCTGACCTCACTGCGCATTTGTGGCCACTGCTGGAGACAATCCAAGACTATGGCACACAAGGCCTTTGAATCAGCAGTGTGATTAATAGCTCATTGTACTGACAGGTAAATTCCTGATCAATGTGATGTCAACTCGATGGCCTTAAACTGCAGGAGGGTTGATTTAGATTAGATATTAGGAAGAAATTCTTTTCTGTGAGAGTTGTGAGGCACTCAAACAGGTTGTCCAGAGAAGTTGATGCCCCATCCCTGGAAGGGCTCAACACCATATTGGTTGGAGCTCTAAACAACCTGCTGTAGTGAAAGGTTCCCTGCTCCCTGGTTTATTCTCATCTCAGCACAAGGAATCTCTTTGGCAGAGCTGAACAATGTTTTTTCTGGTTATCCCATAAGGGGAAGAGAGAAGGCAAAGACAACTCGAAAAATCTTAGAAGTTAATATGTAACATCAAGTTACGTATTAAGAAAAGGACCCTAAATCAATATAAGTTCTCTAAATTTTAATTTTTCTCTCAAATTCCCTGAACGTTTTATTGAACAGGCAGTTGCTCGTGATCTGCATTTTAGAGAAACAGCAAAATCAGAAATACATTCCTGACTAAGCAAGAAAAATTAAAAATGGCTTTTAAAAATACTTTAATATAAACTGATTATGAATGTAAGATGGTGATATTACACCTCTGGTTCAACAATTAGCAGACATCCTGAATCCTTCCTTCATGGCTGAATGGTTTTAGAAAAGCAATGTTTTCTGGTAAATGTCATGGATGAACTGGATGGATAAATTAATGTTTGTTCAGTTGATTAGCCATTTTCTATTTTTTATCCCTAAATATAGTTAGGTGTTTTTTTTTTCTTTTGATTCAGGAAGCATTTGGAACCTTGACAAAGAATGAAATCCTCACCATGCTGATTTTAATGGAAATGTTACCATTGTCTTGATTGGCACTAAGATTTGATAGAGAATTTCTAAGGTCTTGAATAAAAACCCCAAGGAAATGGACCAGCTTCCTTTGGTTGCCTTGTGTGGAAACTCCTTTTTATTAATTGGAGTGACTTGCCGGGATTTAGCTTAAGGTGATGCCAATACAATCCAGTATAACAAGAGACAGATGTGCACAGAAGACATTCCCACTGAAAGCTTTTCAGCTGAGTGAGCTCAACCTTCTGGAAAAAAAAAAAAAAAAAAAAAAAAAAAAAAAAAAAAAAAAAAAAAAAAAAAAGCTTATGTGACCTAACAAGCAAAACTGGGAATATCTCATAAACCATTGCTACAACACATGCTGAAAGCTGATCAGTAGTTCTGAGTGGGAGAAATCCTCTTCAGTGGGAACAAAGAGACATTGGGAAGAAAACACCAAACATGGATTTTAATGAAATTCTAGTCATGGGTAAGTTCCCAGGTATGGCCACAAGCCCAGAAGCACATTTTTTAATGTTTTACCTCCTTTGATTATGCCAGCTAAGGCTAAGGCATAGTAGCAAAGTGCACATTCCCTGTGTGCCAGCAACACCAGCTCCTACCAGCTAGTGATTCTTGTTTGACCCTGCTCTCGTCTGAAGGGAGATCCTACTGCAGACCAGGTGGTGCAGACAGTCTCTGTCCCCACCATCCTCTCTGTAGAGCCTGCCCTGTAGGACCCTTGCAGGGGTAGATCAGTGGCAGGTACTATAAACCATTCCTGCATCAAGGTCACACTGTGAGACCTGTGAATATGCTGGAAAAGACCCAAATAACCAGTGCAACCAGTGAGGAAGTGCTTCTATCAAAACAGAATCTGCTCTGCCATAATTTCTTTCTCTCCTTTTACACCCAATGCAGTATTACTGCTACTGCAAATATGTCAGTGTAGGATAAACCTCTTCCATTTCACTCCCATTTGAGAGCCCTACTTTCTGTAATACTATACAAATGATCCTCAGCCAAATCTGAGATGGTTTTGCCACAACGTACACAGAAAGAACTTTGGATCAGAAGTCTAGCAAATGTCAAAAACTATAGCATAACTTTTGCCAGCAGGAGGAAACAGTTTACCCCCAAATTAACGCCCAGTATTTTGCTTACATCGAGAATATGGTTTTATAAAACACTGTCAAATATTCCAGAGAACATCCCTCAATCAAGAATTATGGAAAGAGTTTGATTATATTTTCCAGGGACGTATGTTAAAAGGGGATCTCATTTCAAAGAAGCTTGTGCTCCTGAAAGACTGAGAGAGAGCAATGTTCACTGTAACACAGTAAGGGCTGTTTTCCATGACACAGTGGAAACTTTATGAATGGTTCTTGCCAGCACAAGCCGTTTGACAGTGAAATCAGTGTATCTGTAGTAATAATGCATTGGAAAAGGCAACAGAATTTTGAAACGCTCTACTGGAAAAAGATACATCTTTGGGAACATAATGTAAGCATCTTGGAAGTTCTGTGCCTATTAAGCAACACTTACTGAAATATCCCCAGCATGAGTTATCTGAGAGTCTGTGTGTAAGGAAAGATTGCTGGGAACAGAGCTAAGCATGTTAAATTAATTGCACATTCTGAATCCATGTATCTGAAAACTATGAATGATCACCTATGGAAAAATAAAAATAAACTGCTGCAAGCTTTTTCTTAGTCAGATGTACAACGAAGTTCTGTGCCTTTCTAGGATTCTCCTTTACTTTCTCCTGCATATTTATTGGTAATACAAAACAGTTTGATAACTATATAGGGATGGACACAGTCATCAGATCTGTAAGAGACCACTCAGAATTGATCACTGACTTGCAATAAAAGTCGGAGTCTATCTGTAGTTCAGGAAGTTCAACTCCATCTACACTTCTTTTTTTTCCTCAGATATCTTTTGCCATCAGAGGTAGTATTTTCCCAGACCTGAAGGTGGAACTCTTGTTCCTTTGATGATCTTTACATGAGTGACATTGCATTTTGCATTGTCATTTTTACCTCGAGGAGATTTGGACTTCTCTGAAGTCTCTGCTGGGTGGTCTGGAAAACTGGTAGAAGAACTAGATAGCTAGGCATGAATGTCATGTTCACAATGAAATGTGCCAGGAGTTCTTCAGATGTTGCCTGTTAGAACCCACACACAAAAAAATCTTTCCTTTTGGAAGTATCAATGATCTTGTTCCTTCTTTTGCTGCTATACAAGTAGACTTGTTTTTTTTTCTGGAGTCATCAAGTGTAAGGAAAGGACTGGCTGATCTGTGGTTATAACCTTGTGGTTGTGCCACCTCCATATTGGACCAATGTATTCTGCTGCTTATGCTTGGACTACAGTGTATCTTTGGAAAAAAATCTCTATCTTTTTACTGACAATTTTGCAGAGTTTCGAAACAGCTTTACTGTTTTGATCCTATAGCAAACTAGGATATGTCACATTTCTAGTTTAATTTTATTCTAGTTTTGCTTCCAGAGTTTTGTAATTTTCTGAAAACCAACACTTCTCATCAAATATCTTGAAGTACTACTTAGACATATACTACTACACTTATGACAAAATACCACCTCACCTGCATTGGATTAGATTTTTAAAATATCTCATGTTAATGGACATCTTCCACACCTTTCATAACTTTCTTGTGAACTCTTTTCAGTGTTTGACATCCCTGTGAAGTGCTAATGCTCAAACTGAATGCATTATTTTGATAATGGTTTCACCAGTTCTATAGAAAGGGGGAATATCCATTCTAGTTGTATTTGATGTTCCTCTGGTTTTCTTCAGAGTATTAGCTTTCAAAAGCTCTGTTCTGAGACCTCATGATTAGCTGGTTATGTCCAGGTCTTCTTTGGCACTGTCTCATGCCAATCATTCTCCCAGATTCCAGGTGTGACTTTTAAGGCTTTATCTTGAATGCATGACCTCCAATTTGACTGGCTTCAGAGGAGTCTTTTTGCAGAAGACCTTATAAAGTAATGCAAAGGAGTTTATCTAAGCAAATTGCTCTTATCTCTATTTTTAAGAGCAAAGTAGTAATTTGGTATTTTTGTCTTGGTGATTCATAATAGCACCAGGCCAAGAATAATACCAAGGCACCCTAAAGACAAATCTTCACTTAGAATAACTCCTCTCAAGAACTGTCACCTGAATCACTTATGATGATCTTATTATCACTTATTATGAGGAAAGGCTGAGGGAACTGGGCCTGTTCAGCATTGAAAAGAGCCAACTGAAGGGGCACCTCATCAATTTCTACAAATATCTGAAGGGAGGGTGTTTAGACTATGGTGCCCAGCTCTGCTTGGTGGTGCCAAGCAACAGGACAAGAGGCAACAGGCAGAAATTGATGCACAGGGAGTGCCACCTGAACACAAAGTAAAACAACATCTCTGTACTGGTGACCAAGCACTGGAACAGCTTGCCCAGAGATGTTGTGGAGTCTCCCTCAGCGGAGACACTCAAGAACCATCTGGATGCAATCCTGGCCCTTGTGCTGTAGGATAACTTGCTTGAGCAGGGAGGTTTGACCTGATGACCCACTGTGGTCCCCCCCAACCTGACCCATTCTTTAATTCTATAATTCTGTGAACTACACAGAATTTGCACTCCTCATTTTATTTATGAGAATAGCACACTGCTTCACATCAGATGGAAGCTATTACTTTAACATTACCACCTTTATCTGCCAAAGTTAAATTCAAACACATTTAATAAGATATTTTTCATAAAAATATGTCGACTGGCATTTAATTATTGGCATTTAATTACTGTATCCAAGGTCAGCACTCCTATGATTCTACTCCTAATCTGGGTCAAACTGTGGAACTGCTAACCTGTGTCATCCTCCTTAACCTTTTAAAAATATTTGTTCAATGTAAGCTATTTTTTTTTAGTACCCCCGCATTCCCCAGTATTCCATTGCTATTCAAGAAGCTTTACTGTGAACAACAGAACTAATAAAACCATGGGATTCTACTAATTTGGATTCTTCAGCCCTTAAATAGGCTTAATTATAACTAAAATTTCTTCTCCATTACCCCTCTGAAAACACTATCAAGTAGTCTGGAACTGTGTCTACATAAAGTGGATGGCTAATATGTATACACTGGCTGGCTGTTTATTGCTACAAGAATGTGTAAAAGCTGAGCTTTTTGCTTACTCTTCCTTCACTGAGGAAACAAATTTAGGTTTATTTCCTCAGTGACATATCAATTTCCACAACATTTACAGGACCGTAATGACTTCCTCCAAATTAGATTGGAGCTGGCCAAAAAGTCATGGAACAACAGATGAACAGATAACATAAATCTTGTTTAGAACATTGCAATCAACATGCATTCATATTTGTTACTCTGGAGATCTTCCTTAACTTTGTTTTATTAATGTTTAGCTAAAAAATTGTCTAATATTGACGTAACATAGTTGCTCTACAGATATCACCAGGTAGCCAGACGGTTTTACACTTCTATTCAGATGTGATAAATTGATCAGAAGTGATACCAGGCTGCCCTCGGAGGTTCTTCTCCACCTGTCCCGCAGGTGTGGGCACGCTTACAGGGGACAGATGCTCTGCCAGCCAGGGGCCGTGGGGTCGGGGTAGCATCCAGTAATCAGCGTGTCGGGCACGAACAGGTTGCACTTATTTTCAAAATTATTTTCAAAACGTATTAGCGGAATGGCCTGAAGCTGTGTCAGGAGAGATTTAGGTCGGGTATCAGGAAAAGGCACCGGGACAGGCTCCCAGGGCAGTGGTCACAGCCCGACACAGCTCAAGGAGCATCATCTCGGGCACACGGTGTGCTCTCGGGGACGGTCCTGTGCAGGGCCGGGAGCTGGACTCGATGACCCTTGTGCGTCCCTTCTTCCTAAGAATACTTTATGATTCTATGAAAAGCTCTTAAAATTTTGTCGGGAATCTTTGGATCTCTTTTAGAAGAATAAATTTTAACTTTTCCCTCCTGATTTTCCAGACTCCCGGTACCCCCTCCGTGCCCAGGACATCTCCGCCCCCGTCTCTTCCTCCTCCTCCTGCTGCTCTCCGTGCCCTTCCCGCCCCGGCCGGGGTTGGCGGAGGGGGCCCAGCAGGCGGAGGATGGCCGGGGGGCGGCGGCGGGGCTGTGCGTGTGGCGGCGGGGGCTGGGCCGCGCCCCGCGGCGGAGGGGGAGCCCAGCGCCGGCTCCCGCCCAGCGTCCCGGGGCCGCGGGCCGCGCTCAGCGCCTGCCGCACGGCCGCCACATGGTGAGGGGCCGGGGCGAGGGGCCGGGGGCGGCGGGGGGCGGAGGGAGCGGGGACCAGCGGGCAGCGGGGCGGCTCCGCTTTCGCTTTCGCTCCCCGTGCCAGCGAGGCGAAGGGAAGGCCGGGCCGGGGCCTGGCGGCGCACGGTGAGCTCCGGGCTGGGCCGCTGGGGACGGCGCCGGTGGGAGCCGCAGCGCCGAGCGAGCTCCGGGTTCCCCCCGCGGCTCCCGGCTCCGGGCCTTCGGCGAGGCCGCGGGGCCGCCGTCCCCTGGGCCGGTCCCTGGGCCGGGCCCGGGGCAGAGCGGCGGGGGCTCGTCCCGCTCCCGGCCCTGCCCGGCCCCGGCTGCCCAGCCGGGAATGCCCCAGCAGCCGCTGGGCCCCGCGTCCCGCCGCGGTCGGGCTCTGGGGTGCTGATCGGGACGGAACTTGTCACACCAGCTTCGATTGTTTTCTTTATTTATTTATTTACTTATTCGTTGTAGCGTGACAGTTTGTTAAGCCTGGTGTTCCCCAAGCTTTTAAAACTGTAAGTCAGGAAAAAAGAACTAGTTTAGTCCGCTTCAAGCCTTTATATAAGACTTGAAGCCTGTCTTTATTTTTTAGGCTTCTGCTTTCTTGATGCTCACCTTGCCTTTCCAGGGCATGGTACAGGTTGGATAGGCCTCCAGAAACCTGCTGGTCTTAAGCTGCACCAGGGGAAGTTTAGGTTGGACAGCAAGAAGAATTTCTTCACAGAAAGGTTAATTAGACCTTGGAATGGGCTGTGCAGGAAGGTGGTGGAGTCACTGCCTCTGGAGGTGTTTGAGGAGAGACTGGCCGTGGTGCTTAGTTCCATGGTGTAGTTGACAGGATGGTGCTGACAGGTTGGAGTTGATGGTCCCAAAGGTCTTTTCCAACCTAATAGATTGTGTGGTTCTGGGGTGAGACCAGAGGTGTCATTCTTGTTAATACCAAGAATTCAGTATTAGGGCTCTGGTTGCTGGTTGGACTGTTGTGGGCTCTTAAGGCAGGTGTCAGCCCACTGCAGACTCGTTCCACTGGTTCAGCTTTGTGCAGAAGGTGTTCACGTGTTAGTCATTAGATATTTTCTGCCTTTCTGCAGCTGGCTTAAACGTATAAATCCAAAACAAAATGCCTGTGGCCTGCTCTGATTTCTCAAAATGCAGTCACGTGCCTTTGCCTTGCCTGGATCAAGTCTGTGTTGCCAGGTGATCCACAAGAGCACAGATCTGCTGCAAGCCACAGTCTACATGTACAGCTGCTGATTCGGGGTGTTCTGTGGGAGATCCCACACGTGTGGCTGTTTATCCCACTAAGCAGTTTCATGTTACTTTGTGAACACACTCAGGCTGGTGTCTGTGCCTTATTTCAACATAGCAAGGTTATTTTCTTTTGATTCATCTTACAGACAAAAATAAAAGGTATAATTTAGTCCTGAAGTGCAGTTTGGCTGTAGCCTACCACAGGAGCGTGTTCCTCACTAACTACAGGCCTCAGCCAAGTGAGGAATGGTGTCCCTGCAATTTTGGGGCCGGTACCACTCTAGGAAATGTTTCAGGTCACCCTAGGGAAAAAGCTGTTGTATGTCCTTATAGTCTAATTAATTATATTTTCAGGGAAAAAAGGTTTTGGCCTTTCCACCCTTATCAACAAGGCATTTATGCTGGAGGTACTTTTTCTAGTGGCATTGGTTGTCTAAAGTGTTAGTGAATGAAGATCAAATCAGTGAATTACATTGTGTTTCCCTGGGCAAACAGAACTCATGAGGATTGTTGTGCATTTTTGTACCGGCTTTCGGTGGAGAATACTAGGCAGTTTAATGAAAGTTCACGAGTGTTAACATTTGAGGTGTGTTGTCAGCATTATCTGAAATTCATCACAAGTATGTTACCATACCTGGGAAGAATTTTACTTCTGGTTGACTGCCGCTGTGTGACTTGTGCTGCTACCGCCTGCTTTGGATATGTCTTTTTTTATTTACGTAGTTGACTGAAAGTTATTCTGCATCTCGGTCTTGATCACTTCGGAATTAGTGTTATTTCAGTCACTGATACTCAGATGCAAGGGCAGACACAAATCACCCTCCTAAAGAAGCTGAAGTTGAGTGCGATGTTCTCACTTGCCTGAGGAGAGTGGTTCATAGGTTGGATAGGGTGGCTGCACAGAGGGATCTTGATGGGGTGAAGATAGGAGCGAACAGAAACCTCAGAAATTCCAGCGGATCCAATAAGAAAGCCTTGCACCTAGAACAGGTTGGGAGGACTTGATGGAGAGCAGCCTTACAGAAAATGACCCAAATCTTGTGGTCGACCACATGCTGGTTAGAGGAATGGAGCATAGTCTGGAAAAAACAAAGGTGAGTTTGTTCAGCCTTAAGAGAAGGTGAAGGAAGGGGAGATCTTGCTATTGCAGGTGGAAGCTGTAGAGCCAGGCTGCTCTTGAAGGTGCATGACAGTGGGATGAGGAGCAGTGGATACAAACTGATTTAGCTACAGGGAAGGTCTTTGTTTTGTTTTGTTTGTTTGTTTTTAGCCTGGACAATAGTCAAACACTGAGGGAGGGGTCTAGTGAATGTGGAGTGTTCATCCATGGAGGTGTTTGAACTTGACTGGACAAGGGCCTGTGCAATGACATCTGATTCAGCTGGCACTGGATGGAATGAGAAAATCCCTGCCAACCTAAACTGTCCTGTTACGCTGTGATAGCGGAAAGAACAGGCATTATTACTTCAGAAATGAATTGTTAAAGTTATGCTGAGGAGAACACAAGTCAAATAAAGTATGCAAGGTTTCCTTGAAACTGTATCAGCAACAAGCAGAAATGCATAATGTTAATTTTATTTAATGTTAATACTATATAAACATTAAAAAAAAGTGAGACATTGCATTGATAATTTGTGGCCTAGAATTTTTGTTGCAGAAGCTACTACACTGTTTGAGAGACAATTAAGCAGGACACCTGATGAGAATGTAAGGAGTTTTTATATTTCTTTCTTAGTTTTTCAAACTTGCTGCACAGTGGGTTTTAGGCAGCGGTGTCTTTAAGGGGTTGGTAGACACTGTCATGGAAGTTACTGTCTGGAAATTCTTAATGAGATGAAAATGACTACCCCGAGCCCTGCATGCAGCCAAATCTTCAAAATTCAGAATTCAGGTCATCTACCCAAGGCACATGACCATTATTTACGTTAATTCTGCTTTCACAGTGCTCCAGATTGTAAGTCATCCAGACTATCAGTTTTGACTCTCATCAATCTCCAGATGTCATGAAAGGTTAAGGACAAAGTTATGGTGAATTTAGCTTAGTCTCTGCTCTATTTCTTCTAGGACAGAATGCTCTGTGTGCTGCTGTGAGTTCACAGTTGTGTTACATGTTTGAAGAATTTGCATCAGCGCTTCTTCAGGATGATTCAGTATAAAGGAAAAGCATGACATGGCTATTAAATATCTTTAGGGAACCAATTTTTAATTAATTCTAGCTCATAAACTCATGGATTAGTGTATAAGCTGCCAGGAAATTAAATGTGTGCTTGAAGAGGAAGTACTGCAGTTTGGAGTACGATGCTTATTATCTTTTGGACATTATTAAAAAAAGAAATCAGTTCTAAACTCAGAATAGAGTTCAACTGTGGTATATGAGTGCCTCTTTCAAAAGTTAGGGACTGTAGTGCCCAAGGTATAATAGGATATATTTGTTAATCGTCTTGCATTTAAGCTGCTGTTTTTAGAATGATGAAAAGAGTGAGTCAATAGGAAAGGTATAAAGTTCTTTTTGCAACCTGAAAAGTGTGAGGTCACCCATCCACTGCGTGCTTATTTGAAGGTTACTATTAAATGCCTTGGGTTAGAAGGGTGTTTGTAAGACCTCTTGATTGTGTATCTTTATAATTTGAAGTGGGGATGATTTAGCAATGACTGCAAAGTCAGTTGATGAAATAATTTCCTTTTGAGTTTCTGAAATAAGAAAAGATGTGTCATTGTGTTGGAGTCCAGTACATCCCCTTGGATGGCCTGGGACCCGAGGAAGGGAATTTGAGCCCTGGACAGGGGGGCATGGAGCCGGTCCTGGGGGCTTGGAGACCTTGGCACAGAGCCCAGGAAAACACCGGGTTTGATTTTAGTCCATGGGAAAAGGTTCCAACATTGCAAAAGGAATTACAAACCACTGGTATGTGAAATTAGTAGTTTAGCACAGTAGACAATATAGAATTCAGTAGCTTTAGAATTTATAGAATAGAAGTAAATGGGGACAAGATGGTGGAATTTGGGTGGTACCTCATGTACTTCTCCTTCTTCCTCGTCCTCCATCTTTTGGGGTGGTGATGGCACAAAGTAGTTAGAGTGGATTGGAGCAAAGTAGAAATGTCACTTTTAATGTGGGCACTGGGCATTGGCACAAAATAGTAAATAACCAATACGTAGTTATCTGTATAAATGTTAGGGGGCATCCCCTGAGGCGGGCAGTCGCCTCGTGTCCCAGCTGCTGTCTGGACCTCGGCTGGGAGCAGAGAAAATTCTGAGATATCGAATAATAAACAACACGAGAAACCTGAAAACAGACCTTGAGGACTCTGCTTTTTTATACCATTTTTTATACCAATGCGACTCGGGGCTTTTAGAGGGCCAAGGACTTTAAACCACCTAAAGCTCGGGTGAGGAACCGCCCCCCCCCCCCCCGACATCATTGAAACCTTAAAGATTGACTTCCCCTAACCTGGTCTACTCGTAAACATTCAGCTTTCCACAGTTTTCAATTTCTTTGTTGAATGGGATAGATAAAGGAGAAGAGTCTTCTGTTAGCATTCTGTTCTCCTGAATAATGCAGCGTTGTTTTATTTGCAACCACCTTCCTCCCTATACCTGAAGTGCTTTCCTTTTCTTGCTGGAAGATGCTTCCCACTTGGCTCCTTGGGGTTTGGAGCAGGTTTGTCCGTGTGCTCCCTGCAGCCTGCACGAGAGGGCTGGGGCTGAGCACTGAGTAGTTCAGTCAAAGACCCAGTGTCATCAGCTGGTGTCTCATGTTCTCTCTGCCTGCAGGAATCACAGGTCTCAGAAAAACATCAACACCCTCCCTCTGCATTTTCACACCATAGGTAGATGTGAGAAAAACTATGTCTGATTTCACTGTTGATAATATGTTTGGCTGTATGAAAAACAGGAATGTTCTTTAACCTGTTACATTCTGCTGTCCATCACCTGCTGCAGGAGGATCGTGCTGGGTTTATTGCTTTAAATCTGTTTAGTTACTGAAAGAGGAAAATCTGATACAGTAGCTGATGTACTTCAGGTACTTCCATATAGCCAGGTTAGCACATCTTTTTACTGACACTTGTGACAAAACTTTCTCATACATGTCTTCTTTCCCCTTGTGTGCATCCAGCATGATGGAATTCCTTTATGTTACTCCTATGCTCTGTAGATAAATGCTATTGCATACAATTCTACACATCTCTCTTTTAGAGAATTGAAACTCAAAAATTATGTTTTACACTGTGCAGGGAAGAGAATTCAGGCTGCTTATGTACCTACTGGTCCTGTAAATACTTCAGCGGCCTATTTATACCCCTTGCTAGGTGATGCCTTAGTCATTGTCAGTAGGGAACACAGGCAATTTGGAGTGCAAGTCTTCATTCAGGAGATCTTAACATTTCCAGGAGGTGGAATTCCAAAATTCATTCTATTCTGGTGTCTTTTTAGGACAAGTTTTACTAATTTTCAGGTGATTCTGAATGTGAATTGGCAAAATGTGGACTCTGATCAATCAAAGCATCTAATTGGAAGGCTTTTTCAAACCTTTTTATGTATCATTATGCTGCAAAACATGTCTACCTCTGCCTTAATTACTTTTCTTCCTGTTAGTGTTAAGCTTTATGAAAAATGATCCTCAAAGCCTGCAGGTAAGTAGAGATAATACATTTAAATGCAAACATCCAGATATTAAGTATTACTACTGCTTAATTGTGGTTTTGGGAGATATGTGATCATTAGGAAGACTGATTTATTGTATTTTGATTTGATTTCTTTAAAAAGTGATTGAAGTTTACCTTTCTTGTTTAATTTTTTTGGTTTTTAGGACTTTTTACCTTGGTGAAGGTATATAGGACAGCTCTTGACTTGAAAGCTGCTTTTAGGATGTCTGAAGATGAGGAAAAAGTTAAACTCCGCCGAATTGAACCTGCAATTCAGAAATTCATTAAAGTGGCAATTCCAACAGATTTGGAAAGGTTAAGAAAGCACCAAATAAATATTGAGAAGGTTAGTGTTTGCTTTTTGCAAATGTAGTTATTTTTGCAGTATCGAAGCAGTCATGCTGAAAGGTTATGTAGAGTTTTTGATGAGAAGTTGATGACAAAATGCTTTGATTCAAATTTGGCTAAAGATGAAAGTTCTGTATTTGTAATTGTGTGCACAAAGACCTTTACATTTGTAGTAAACACCAATGTTAGTAGTTTGGTTGAAATACTTGTACGATAATTTGCATTTTATGTCTTTTACATGCATTTTAGCCATAATTAATGTGTTACAGTACTTTTGTGAGCTGTCATGATGATTTTTCTCTTCAATAGTTTTTGTAAAATTAACTTTCAGCCATGTAAACCAAACATCCCTAGAGGTAAAAGGATAATTTTATAGAATCTCATCCTGTTTATTTTACAGGCTACTTTTAAGCAAAAATCACTAATTATGTCCAATTGCTTAGAGCAGTAACATTATTTACTTATGATGAAGCCAATATCTCTAACCTCATTTCATGAATATTGATTTAAACCTTAGGTTCCAGAGATAGTCCAAACAATTAATCTCCTAAATCACTGTTTGAAGAAACTATAAAATCAATATATAATGAAATTTGACCTTGAATACACCTTTTCAGAGGAAGTGGCTACCATAAATTCATCATCATTGCTTCTCAACAGCATGAGAGTCCAACTTTCTGTATGACAATTTTGGAAGACTTAAAAGCTATAGCCTTAAGAAAGAAGTTCTCTATACTTTTTCTTTCTTTCCATCTTTTCCCCAGGAAAATTCTTGTTTTCTAAAGTATATTCCATGGATTGGATGGCGTTTCATTTCAAGAGGGAATAAAATGCATGTGTATCCAGAAGAGGTACAGCTGTCTCTAAGTCTCTTAGATAACAGCAATTGACGTGGTAGTACAGGAAGGTGGAGATTTTGTTTGGCTTACTGCCCTAAACTTTGTTGGTGATACGCAACAATCCTTTAAGAAAAAAGTGATGTAAGACACTTTCTCTCTCTTGCTTTCAGTTTCAATTTCATTTTTTGTTACTATGCCAAAGGATGTTGTGAGAAACAGTTTTTATCTTTGGCTGGGGACCATTGTTGTGATGGGAAGATATGTCAAGGTGACATGAGAAATGAGGGTGCCTGAGTCTTCCTGCAGTCTTATGTGGACATTTGTATAAGGCATTTCTTGAAGAGCTTTTAGCAAGAGATCCATGAAAGTATCCAGTGGATACTTTCAAGGAGAGATGGAAGGGATCCAAAGCAGAAGCATGAAAGTTTCTAAAGAGGGCTCTGGAGAATAAACACAGAGCAAAAGAGATTGAGTGTCTAAGAGTAACCTAATGTTAATTTATGTGTTTGTTGTGGAATACAAACTATTTGTCTGTAGCACAATTATGATTGAATATCACAGAAATAAGGAACTGCAGAGTGATTTGGGTTGGAAGAGAAGCTTTAAAGATCATCTAGTCCAACTCCCCTGCCATGGGTTGGGAACACATTTCATTACATTGAGTTGCTCAAAGCCCCATTCAGCCTAGGCTTCCAGGGCTGGGGCATCCACAGCTTCTCTGAGCAACCTGTTCCAGTTCCTCACCACTCTCATTACAAAGTAATTCCTTATGTCCATTCTCAACCTCTAAATGTTTTAAAGCATTAGTCCTTTTGCTGTCACTAAAGGCCTTAGTAAAAAGTCTTCGTCTTTCTCCTAAGCTCTATTTATGGAAAGGCTGCAGTAGGCTCTCTCAAGAGCTAAGCTGAACAATCCCAACTTTCTCAGCCTTTCTTCACAAGAGAGCTGTTCCAGCCCTTGGACCATTTTTGTGGTCCTCCTCTGGACCTGACATAACAGGTTAGAATTCCATAGATGTTTTTACTTCACGGGCCTCCCTTAGTTGTACACGTATTTCTTCAGGATAAAATCTTTGAATGTTAAGAGGTTGGAATGGACCTTAGGGATCATCTAGTCCCAAGCCCCCTGCCATGGACAGGAACACTTTCCACTAGGCTCAAGGCCTTACCCAAACTGGCTTTGATCACTGCCAGGGATGGGACATCCACTATCTCCCCAGGCAGCCTATTCCAGTGTCTCACCATCCTCACAGTAAAATACTCCTTCCTAATCTCTAACCTAAATTTCCTCTTGCAATTTGTACCCATTGCTCCTTGTCCTATCACTACAGCTCCTGATAACGATTCCTTCTCTGGATTCCTGGTAGGCCCCCTTCAGATACTGGCAGGTTGCAGTGAGGTCTCCATGCAACCTTTTCTTCTCCAGGCTGAACAGCCCCAACTTCCACAATAAAATGCCAATACCATCTCTTCTTGAGCTTTACTATCCTTGAGGCCCCCAGGGTGAACATTGTCCAGGAGTATGGCCTACTTTGTGTTGCATGACAAAGGGAAGTCAACAAGGAGGAATTCTCTGACCACGTGAATGTTGGTGTGTTAAGTCATTGGATTCTTTGGGCTCATCACTAGCATATTCTGAATTTTGAAGCAAAGTAACAAAACAATATATTAAGCAGATGAATGTGCTGAACATCTCTGGTAGTAATTACGAAGAGCAGTAAAGGTTTCTTGCGGAATTTTTCTTAACTGGATAACAGGATTCTTTTATTATTAGTTATTTCGACAATGTGTTATAGTCACCTGAAATCAAATAGTTGATTTTCCCCTAAATCTTTTCTGTTAAAACCTCAGAAATTCCTGTTTCAGCACTCTTTCATGAGTGACTAAGTTGGAGGATATACTATTGGTACAGGGCTTTTTGTCCATTTTATTTTGAAGAACACTGGCAGTAATTTTAATGGCATAGCAAATTATTGTTATTCCGTTTCCTAGAAGGATGACGTTAATCTGACTTTGTTGAAACACTAACCCTTTTATGTTCCATAGCACTACGAAGTCCTAACATGAAAAAACTTTTTGCTCTGAAGTAGTAACTTTAGATTTCTCCTTGTATTTTAGGCAGCTGAGTAACTTGTGATCCTTCTTGCTGTGACATCTAATGTTATGAAAATAATTATGGAAAGATAGAGGCTGTAGATAAAGTACTGGTAACAAAGCTTATTAAGAAATTGAGGAATGAAACTTTACATAAAAATACCTTACAAATAATGGTCAATATTTTGCCTTATTATCTAAACAATTAAATAAATATTCTAATATTGTCTAATATTAAAAATACATTTTTTAATATAAATATATACATTAATACATTCTTTGATAGTTTCCAGGAATGACAGCTTTTACTTCTATTATTTTACTACTCTTTTTCATGCTAAAGTCTCTGTATTAGTTGTGTCAACTGCCTGTAGCAGGGACTGATTTATTTTAATGATGAAATGGTTGATATGCGATAATATGCACTTCTTTTGCTAAACTTGCTCTCTGCTAATGTAATAATTTGGTCTCTGTCCCATGGGAAGTACTGTGTGGATAGTTTCCCACTGAAGTTAGTGGAGCTTCATGGAGGTGTCAGATCTGGCCTGATGGTTCTTGTAGCTGTGTTTGTAATATATAGAAATGTTCAGTGTAAATGTAGACAGCAGCATTGTGTAATGAATGCCATTTTCTTTGTCAATAGTATCCGATACCAGATACCTCGTTGTCCTATATACCCAGTACTGCTTATCAACTGTTCCACTCCTTTCTCCTTCTTCTGCCATTTGTTCTACTGCCCACTAAGTGATTTATGCCACAGCAGTGTCAGGATGCAATATCACTTGGGTGTTTAAAACTGATGCTGAAACCCTGGTTGTCTGCAATTCAGTAAAATACATTGAACATTTTTTTTCACAAAATATATTGCTATTTACCTCTCTAATTTTGCAGTGGAATTGTTTATGACTCAACTTCTTTACTGTCAGTTTTGGAAAATTAAAGTGATCATTTACCAAAGGTGGCTTTTTTTTTCTGCATAACCAGTTGGTAAAAACAGCAATTCTAAGGAGTCCTTTTCCTCTGTTTCAGTATCAGAGATGCAGGCTCTGGGACAGGTTGCACGAAGAGCACATCAACGCAGGACGAACGGTTCAGGTAAGGATGTGAAAATGGCTGTGCTGCTGATGGAATTGAGTTAGAAACATAACATCCCTGGTTACCTCAGGGATGGACCTTCAGAGAGACATATATTTGACAGGTGGATTTGACAAGCAAGCACACACTTGTGCTTTACTTCATTTAAAAATTAGGGATTTCCTAATTGTGTCCTGTGACACAAATACAGTCAGAAATATTTCCGTATTCGTGAAGAAACAAAAGTTTGGAGACTGATCTTTTGCAAACTATTCTCTTACATTATTAAATTAGAAGATAGCTCTTGTAATAAGGGATACTACTAATTTTAAAACATGATTTCATAGAGAACATCTGGACTACTAGTTTGATGCGCACATCTGTTGATGCACATGATAAAATCAGGGAGGAAATACCAGCACATTTGTCAGCACAGGCATCTCAATAACTTCATCCATAGGCATCCATAACTCAGCACACAGTGAATCATACAGTTCCTAAAAATACCTGTGTCTTGATGAAGATGATGCAGAAACTCAGCCAAACATCAGCTAGACAGCACACAGGCAAAATACAGTACAAAATCAGTACAGAAGAACACAGACCACATCTGCAGCACAGAATTTGCTGAGGCAGATATAACATCTGGTGGCTGTAACAGCTGCACTGACAGTATTCTGGGGACAGATGTGTGTTGGCCAGGAGAGGCATCTTGTGTTGGTTTCATAGGTGTTGTTCAGAGGAGAGTCCTGTCTTTGCTAATGTAGGTGACCTACACTGCAGGTAGACAAGCAGGGTTTGCCAGCACAGGTGGCACAGTCCTAAACCAATGCTCACAGTTCTAATATTGTGAATTCCCATGTTTGTTTCAGTGTCTTACTGACTTGTGGGAAATTAGACCCCTCAACACCAACTCACCTCAGAAAGAAGAACTTAATCCTGATTGAACAACAGAATTAGATGGTGGGCAGAGCTGGAGTTATGTGTCTTTTCTGAGGAATGGAAGGTGCTAGTGAGCTTTTTGTTTAGTGTAGATTATATGAAGTGACATGTGAAATCCAGTTGATATTCCTGCTCATTGGAGGTTTGAATTATTGAATTTATGTATTTTGATGTTTCACCAAGTACTTTTGAAATTTTAATACAAATTTATTCTTCATATTCAAAGAGGCTTCCAAAGGTGGAAGTTCTGTTAAAACAGTGGCATTTTAACAGGTGCGGTGTGATAAGCATATGTTTATTTGTCTGTTCTCTAATCTGTTTTCACATCTGAGTGTGGGAAAGGCTTCTCTTATAACTTTAAATTACCAGTATCATTTCTTTAGCAAGACAAAAACCTGTCAGTAATTAGAGAAAAAAAAAATTGTGTTAAACCTGTTATTTTTAGATATTTTAAGTGCTTTAATAAGAAGACTGCTTATTTGTCTCTAGAAACATGTATATTTGTCTTGAATCTAAAGCTTGCTGTTTTCACTTTCAGTCAAAGTAAATTTTTTTAGGTTTATTTAATTCTTACTGCTTCTAGCTCTGGATACAGATCTAGCTGCATTGAAGTGGTTCACGTTCTGGTACCCAGAGAGCAGAATAAGTATCTGGGTCCGTGCAAGAAGAGCAGACTGGCTCTTTGTTTTAATTAAATAGTTAGGAGTCTGGACTACTTGATAATAAATTATATGACATGTAGAATGTGTTTGCTGTAAGCTGTTTAAATGTTTACCGATGGACTTGTGATCTGTTTGTTTGCAAAGAAATCAGATTAATTATTGTGATACCAAATGTTCTCTGCAGCACACACTTTGCTCTCAAAATTAGATGTTGTAAAAATACATTAGGAATCCCTAAGTCAATATTGACCCAAGGCATCCACCACAGGTTTTAGACAAATATATGCACAGCCATTCTACATTTAATCCATGTGCACATAATTAGCCATTTTTCTGAATTTTCAGTTTACCCAGAATAATTACTTCTGTTGTAATTTTGATGATGGTCAAAATTATAATAGAAGTATAGATGAGCATAAATCTGTTGCTCTGCTTTCAAGTGACTGGGTGCCACATTAAAAACTTCTTCTAAAAAAGAAGATGAAGAAAACAGATAAATCTTTGCACAGGACATGAAGAGACCCTTTCAAAAATACTGAGAAAATAGATCTTGTATATCATGTATTAGTTTTTCTGAATGTGCTCTTGTATATTTTCATTTTTAGGGACAGTCCATGGACTTCTTAAAATGTTACGGCCTGAATGAATTTGCAGTTTTCTAGGCTTTGTCTGCATACATTCCAACTGTACCACATAATTGGTTAATTATTGCAAGGTTTAGGTTAATTTCAGTGAAGGGGGAATATTTTGTTGTAAGATCTAAGGACTGCCCTGATCATTTTGGTGGTGAGAGGAAGGGAAATGCTGCAGTTACTAGAGAGGAAATAAGATATTAAACCAAAAAAAAAAAAAAAAAAAAAAAAAAAAAAAAAAAAAAAAAAAAAAAAAGGAAAATGCAGTAGATGAAGTCTGGCTTTAGTCTGTATTCAGCCCACAAAAAGAGACTCTGCAAAACATATTTAGGCTGACATAGTCTCTCTGCTGTGTTAGTCTCATCTGGAAAGCTGCTTGAAAAATGTTAATCTATTTTTTATTTTTCACTTTTATGGTTTCTAGTTCAGCTGGAAATGGTTTACAAGTTAAAGGTAGTTTCTGATCAGCTCTTTTTTTGCATAAGTCTTCAAAGCTCAGTTGTATGGCTCAGGTTTTCTGTAACATTTCTAAAATGATCCTCAGATTAGGTCCCTCTCTGGCATACTGTGCAGATATGCTGCGAGGGCATAAGGAGTAGCGTAGAAAACTTTATTTCTGCGGGAGATTCTTTGTGGTATCAGTGAAGGATCTTGTAAAATCAGCTCAGTATTGCAGCCTGCGGCCATCTGCAGGGTAAAGATATCCTTAAATTCAGAGTTCCTGAGACACAGGCCAATAATTTTTTAAGACTTGAGGGACACAGTAGAAGTGATCCAAAAAGCCAGATAACTTCGTGGGATATATAAAGAGGAGAGCAGTCAGTGTAGTCTCTCCTACAATCTCTTCAGTCAGCAGCAGTAGGATCCCAGGTAGAATAGTCTGTCCAGTTTGGGCACCACACTTCTAAGGAAGTCATGAAGTAACTAGGGAGAGACCAGTGAATGCAGTCAGAAATTGAGAAAACAGGATTTCTTGTAAAGATCAAAAAATGAGTTATTTTGCCCAAAGAGTGCCTGACAGCATCATGCTGTCTGTCTGCAGAGATGGAGAGGATGGTTGCAGGGAGGACAGGGCTTGTCTTTCCCTGTTTTGAACAAAGAGGATTAGAAATGCCTGGTTTAAACTGAGGTCAGAGAGATTTCTGTTAGACATAAGGGAATGTTATAGTATTCTGAATTCCGGCAGTGAGGTATGAAGGAGCTTGTAGCTCTTCATGAAGAAGTCCTTTGAAGACCAGATTAGATAAACAACTGACAGAAATAACACAGGGAGAGCAGATTCTACATTGAAGGGATGACTTCCCAAGGTTTTCACTAGTTCTGTTTTCATACAGTTTTTGTGAGAAAGCCACTTGAAAAAAAATATTGTTGTTTGATTTTGGAAGTTAATGGACCAAAATTGCAATTATTATTAAAAAAATCTGTGCCTTTTGGATTGAATTTGCAGAGTTCGAAACTCAGGAGTTCCTACAAATGAAAAGAGAATTTTGTATTGCCTTCCTCGCTAAGTAAGCTTGGTTTTAAAAGTGCAAACACTTGGGATGAGAGTGATACCCTTTTATGCTCTACCTAGAAATTAAACTCAGTGCCATTAAAATTATGAGAAGAAGTCACAGTCATTTGCATATCCATAACATTTATGATGTTACACCCTGGTGAGCTCCTGGGATGTATCTCCTCGCAGCAGGGCTGAACTTTCTTGCTAGGCTGAATCCATTCACCTTCTGTTTAATTGACAGTAAGTGGAACAAGAGTCCTCTCATCAAAGCCACAAAGAAAAAGCTACTAAAATGAAATTTCACTAAATAGGCAAATATCATTATCTAATTCCTCCATCTTGCTCAGAAATATTTCTCTTTGATCAGCAAGGTAAAAATGATCAGTGGAAGTGGGGATCAGTGAACAGTTCATACCTCTTGAAGCTTCTCTTCAGCATCTGTGCAAAGTCCCATCAGCCAGTTGTGTTGTGTTGATCACTGCACAAACTTGTAATTTGCCCCAGTAGCAGCTGCAGTGGTACAGATCCCAAGCAATTTCAACTGCAAAATTCTCCTTTTTCTCTAAAAGGAGCTGCTGTGGAACCATTGGTGGGTTTTTTTGTTCTTTGGGTTTTTTTTTCCCTTTTCTTTTTTATTTGTCTTTTTTCTTCTTTTTTGCCAGTACTTGGGTGCAGACCATGGGGGGAAGATACCAGAAAGCGCGAGGTAGACAGAGATGGGAAATGTATGAGGAAAGTTACTGGCTACCCTGTTTCTAATTCAGCTCAGTTTCTTCCAAAGTTGGAGATTTTTGTATCTCTCTTTTTTAAAATTGTCAATCAGTGGTTTTACCTGAGGTTAGTCTTGAATAATGCAGCCTAATTTGGCTAATGGTACTCTTAACGAAAGCATACAATATAATCTAATCTAATCTTAGTAATTTGACACATGATTTTAACGAATCAATAGTTCTTTCTTCGGAAGCTCGTGCAGTGTTACTTCAACATGTTGTTGAATAATTTCCTTCCTTCTTCTCTAATTACATTTTCTACTATTTTTTTCATAAATATTAAAAACAATTAATTCCACTAGTGTGTATAAATAAAATTAGTTCCATCTAGATCTTGCTTTTGCAGATAGTCTGTTTTACCTTTCTAAGGCATTACCTGTACCTCGTTTGTATTCTGGAAAAAACCTTTCTGTTTCTAACTACTCATTGGTGTCAGTCCATTCTCTTGTTATCTTCTGAGAAGAATATTCAAAACAATTGGTAAATAATGCAACAAAGTATAGAATTTATTGTATCACAGTAATGTAATGCAGAGAATATATTTTTATTACAGTTTTTTTTAATAATTAGATAAAACTCTGTCCTAAAACAATAAGTGGTGTCAATTTCTTCTTTTCATTTGTAGGAAGAGAAAATTTGTGTGCATTTTTAAAATCCAAGCAATAAAAAACTGCTTTATTTTTAATGCAAAAAGAAATTTATCTCATGGGAAATGCCTGCACATATACTCTCCTCGCTAGTTGTGAACAGTTTATATCTTCTCAGAAGTCTAGTAACTGAAGAAGTATTTACATGTTTTATTAAGTTTGAAATTCCAATCAAATATATTTGTCCTTCATTTGAAAAAAAAAATTAAAGAAAAAAGTAATCCTTCTCCTTTGTCCCTGAAGTCATCTTCACAAAATGGAAATGATAGTTTTGAGGTAGCTGGGAGTTGTGAATGACTGTATCCTGGGGTCCTGTGATCACCACAGTCACTATTTATTATAAGAAAAGCAAATTTTGAGAAGCAGTCACTTACTTTACTTGGATGTTATTGTAACTTGTGCAGATATTTTGGCGAAGACCTGAACTGACCAGAGAAATAGAAATAACTTCAGTGATTATACATTGAATTAATTAGTTAAATACTGTAATTAAAACTCAAAATAAAACAAGCTGACTTGGAGAAGGGGATAAAGTACAAAACTGACAACCAGAAAAATCAAAACAGTGATGGTGATGGCTTCAAAAATGTTTCTTCCTTTATCATAAAGATGATAGGTGCTTCCCAGGCACTGGAGCTGTCTAGTGTTCTCACTCAGTGAGCTACAAAATAACTCTTAATACTCTCGCAGCAACTTCGTGCCAATATGAGAGAGATGGAGAAACTCTGTTTGCGAGTCCGGCAGGAAGACATCCCGGTTCTGCAGAGAATGATAAATCCCATTAAAGAGGAAGCTTCCATTGCCATTAAGGACTTCCTGCAGCTGCATTCTGAATCTGCAGAAGAACTTAAAAGGCAACTTGAAGGACAGGAGGATGGCTCTTTAACCAGATCTGCAACTCTAGGACAAGGTAGTAGAATTTAATTTCTGTATTTATTGTATCTCTGTCATTGTATCCACTGTGCAGTTTCTCTGACCAGACATAAATGAAGTAAACAAATGAGATTTCTGTTGAGGAGTGTTATTAATGGGGAAGTAGATTTCTTTCTCTACCTCACACTTATGTCATGACCTGTCACTGAATTTTGATAAGCAGGAAATGCTTAAGTATCTTAAAAAATTAAATATCTATGGCCTTCCACGGCAAAGATCCTGTAGCCTTGGATCTTGAAATAGTGGACTGTTCATAAGAAACAGAATACTTACATTCATGTTTCAGGGTAGCTTGGCTTCTTCTTTCCCCCCTGCAGATCACTTGATTATGTGCAAGTTATCATTTTTGTCATTTTCATTGAATCAGTGAAGAAGTACTCAGAAGATTTTTATACAACAGACAGTGTAACATAGCATTGCTGAAATATATGGAAAAGAGGGACAAGTCCCTAGGTAAAGAACATCTCGTCCTGTAGCATTTTAACTTGGTAACTGACAAGAAAGGAGTATAAATCCATTTAAATAAAAGATTTTGAAAACATACTGCGACATGCTAGAAATCAGATATGTTTGCTGGTCTTCCTTCCTTTTTGTGTAAAAGGTCTTTCAATCTTCATTCTACCATTCTGTCTTCAGGAGAAGTCTATTATGCCCTGGTGCTGACTAGTGCTCTCTCCTGATGATCTGTGAGAAGGTTGGTTACGTCAGGATTAAACCCTTCCACATATCTGTAATTAGTTTGATTGCTGTAGTAGCAGTATTACTTAAAATGATTTGAGCATTTCATGTGTCTTAGAATTGAAAGAGCAATCTTAGGAGCACTGTAGAAGGACCTGCTGTCAGATTTGATTTCATAACCCTTCTTGTTGCTGCATGCAGAACTACAAGAACTCTTTCAAGTGTGATTAACAAGCCAGTGAGCCTTGTGGTTGAGCAGGGAGAAAAGCAGATTTGACAGCTGGGCTTGCTTTCAAGAATGTCATGTGCAGTAGTATCAGAAAACCTTGTGAACATGAAGATAAACACAGAGCCATAGAACCATTTGGGATAGAAGGGACCCTTTTACAATCATCTAGATCCAAGCCTCCTGCGTGGACAGGGACACCTCCAATAGACCAGGCTGCTCAGAGCCCTATCCAACCTGGCCTTGGACGCTCCCAGTGATGGGGGCATCCACAGCTTCTCTGGGCAGCCTGTGCCAGAGCCTCACCACCCCCATTGTAAAAAACTTTTCTTACCTTGCCAACAGAAAAGACTGAATTGGCTTCTGACATAAAAAATCTCAACCTCCTCAACACCTTCAACATGTTGTAGTTGGATGTTCACTAGTTTGGTCTAATAACTTGGTGGATTTCAAAGTCTCTTCTTTTGCAGTCTTCTGGGACCACCTTATTCAAGTTCTCAAAAATATGCTTGAAATTTCAGAGGCTGTTTCTTAAAAATGCTCTAGAGTGAATTTAATCCAACCTTCAGACCCTAAATAGGCCTAGCTCATCCAAATACTTTTAACCTGTTCTCTTTATGTTTCAGCCTGTCTCTCTTTCTTTCTTATTTAAGTTACTTGCATCAAATACCTGCTTAAAACTACCTTTTTATCTGGCAATGCACTTCCACATCCTTGCTCTTCCTCTAATTTCAAAAACATTCACAGAAACCTCCTTGCTACCATTTATGCCTCTTGGTATTTGCAATGTATTTATGTCCTGGTCCTCCTGATATTAACTTACCATGCTTATGTTTTTCTTTACTCTTAACACGACACACGTTATGTGTCAAATTCTTGATGTCCAGGGCATTGAAGAGCTCTTGCTGAAGCCATAATTATCTTTCTCTGCATGAGGACAGTTTGATGTCATCTTTAGCACAGCCTTTTACTTAGTGTCTGCCAGCAATTCTGTAGTCCTTTATCTTTTAGGAACTTCTTCCACATAATTTCTATTAATCGTTTTACCCAATTTGTTGACATTTTTTCTGTGGAGAGCTCATTGTCTTCAATATTCAGTGATTGCCTTCTTATGTATTAGCCATTGCTTTCAGTCTCTTTGTGAGCTCTTCTCTGTTATGATCAGAACTAAATTTAAGATATCTCTTCTGTTTGTGACTTTCTGCAGTTTTTCTTAGTACATTCCAGTATTTCATTGGAAAGGCTTTGTCCTGGCTTACTGCTTCTCTGTTTTACACAATTACATAGGTGGCAAATGGGAACTAGAGTTTAATTTCAAAGAACAGGACTGCTTTTGAAATCTGGAATACCTTTGAAGTATGGAGAATATTGAGTATAACAGCACTTCAGAAGGACAAATAAATTCATTAGGAAGATGGGGATGAGAAGAACAGAAAATATATTACTAGAATGACAGGCATCTGCAAGTCTGCTCAGGAATGTGGAAATAATTCACCCCATTTAAAGTGAAACAGACAGACAGGCAGACAACTAAATACAATTAAATAGATCTTTTTTTCAAGTTTGCCTGCATGTACAAGCAGCCCTGTTGAATTGCTAACCCAGACACCCAGTATATTTTCTATTCTTTTGTGCTTAGAGGCTGCAGTCCTGACAGCAAATCTTTGCTGTTGATCTTAATCAAAGGAGGTTCAGTACATGCCCATTCTTTGTAGCATGTTGCTTCCCATCTGTTAGAGAAGGAAGGAGTTTACAAATTCAAATCTCCCATTTAGAAGGCATGTCAGTGATATGATACAGTCCCTTCCCCCCCATTCACCCTCCTCAACTGAGGGCCAGTAGAAATGGAATTTAATTGCATATTAAACAAATATTAACAAAAGATGAGACTCCACTTGTAAAATTACTAAAATCTTTTAAGCAACATACTGAATCTTCCAGAGCATTAGATTTTTATCTTGAGTGTAATGAGGTGTAAAGCTCCTCTTTGAAATCTGCAGAGGTGTTTTGTATTACTGTATTTCTGTGGAGATGCTGTATAAATGAACTGGTGGAGTCACTTCCATTCTCAATTCTATTAAAATTGGTTAGACTTGATAAAAAGTGAAGTGGTGAATATAAATTTCTTACTCATACTTTCAGCCCAGATGTGACCACCTCTTACCCTTCCTGTTCTTTACCTTAGTTTTTTAAGGTGAATACAGAAATTTTGTGAGGATTTTTTTTCTTGCTGATTTTTAGTTATTACAAAATGATAACATGTAAACCTACTTACAGTTTTAATTTCTCTGGAATGTGTGTCATGCGAAATTTTGGTATCATTTACACACTCCCGAGAATAGGCTTTTCTGCAGTAGGTTGGCATAGATTGTTAGGAACAGACCACAGCAAGATCTTGGGAGGAGGCAGTTTTGCTTAGTGAGATTTTTATTTTGCTTTTGTATTATGAATACTTTAATTTTAACCAACTTAGCGTGCATATGGCTGATTAGGGAAAAGTACACTTTTCGGGGCAGAAGAAATTTGATTTTGAAATAGGATTGTGTAGGATTGAACTGAAATAAGAGCCTCAAAACTCGTGATAAATGTCAGAGTATGTGGCAGAACAGTTTTCTCAAAAAATGCACACATTTGGATATATGGTTAATTATATTGAAAAGGGGAAGGGAATATTTTAGAACTGAGTATACAACCTTAATTAATTTGAGGTTAGTAATCAAAAATATGTTCTCGAAGAAGAGGTGATGACTGTAGAACATGAAGTGCCTTCTGTGTCTGGATTCTTGAAGGAAAAGGGGTAGAAATAATTAGAAAGAAAAACAAGCCCAAATTAAGCCCCCAAATTGCTAAGTGCATTCTTGTTACTTTGCTTACTTAGTAATTATGTCTAAATATCAACTTTATTCATGTTAGAATTCTACTGAGTAGGAAGATTGGGTCCTTAATCTATTTTGAGATAATGGCATAAAAATGTTGAGAAATGGACAAATGTTATGAAAATGTATCATTTTTATTTTATCTTAAATTAATTCCATGAATAAGCATGCACTATTACTGATGTTTTTATGAATATGATTATCTTTATTTGTTTTCCATTGGTCATATCTGTTGCTGTAACAGTTATATAATATTATTATCGTACCTTGGCACAATCATTTTATCTAAAGATTTTAATACAATATTTACACTTTAGTATTGTTAGACATACCTAATCAGCCTTCCCCATAATAAGCTTTCTCTTGGGAGTGCCTTCCCAAGGAAGGAAACGCCAGTGTCCTACTGAAGGAGCGATCTCTCTTCAGAAATGGAAGTTGCTTGAATTGAGATGATCTTTGCACTGTGTTTACATACACACCTTCTCCAGTCTGCCTTTCAGACTCCCAAGCTCTTCTTCAGTCCTTGTACTGACAAGCTAAACTTGTTTATTTTGCTTTATTGCCACTCAGTTTGTTGTCCACAATTAGAGACACGTCCGTGGCTCTGCAGTGAGCTCTGACTGGAGGAGGTGTGTGTGTGCCTGTTCATTGTATCTGCTCTCCCCAGTGCCACCTCACTGTCTGTCATTCCCTGTTTTAACACCATACTTCATCCTAATGTCTTCTGCATTCAGTCCAGGTGATTTAGGGAGGAATATACTTGAGAATATCTTGTGTACAGCACTGAGCTGCAAATGTCTGCCATCCTCAGTACCATTTACCCAACTGATCCAGCATGGAATGCTGGGCACCACATTACTTGGGTTTCACTGTTTTTGCTTTGAAAGCTTTTTCCTCCAGTTTATTTTAGTTCTCAGTGGCTGAAAAATCAAACCAGTAGCAAGATAATCAGTCATAAAATGAATAACTGTTCAGTTTTGGGAGCACAGCATTTTTATGTGTTGTACGTAAATGAAAAGTTTTTGTCCCAAGCTCAGTTTTCTCAGCCTGGTTGATACAAAATGAATTAAATGACCTTGAATTCAGGAGTATAATTTAGTATCATTTCAGGACTGGTTCTGAAAATGTGCTGATAGAAATGAATCTATTTCTTTGTCAATAACATCCTTTTAAGAAACTGTGTAGTGCTGTAAGGCTTCTCCCTATATGATCATTTTCGGGACTGTTGCTTGACTTGAATTAAGTATTGGGTTACCCTTGAGAGACTTTAAGAGTGAGAAAGTCTGCAAAACACCTGCCTCCTGGTTCAGTGCATTTATTTATAAACATCATATTTCTCATTCAGAAACTTTATGTAACACGGAAGTGAAGGATGGCTCCCAAAGTTTGATCCAGATCTACTCCCGCCTTCCAGAAATACCTCAGGAAGAAAATGCAGCTGAGTCCTGGGAAAGTTTAGAAGGGGTATGTTGGAACTCCCTCCCTGCCATGTTGGTGCTCTTGGTTTTATCAACTATCACAATTTTTTTTAAAAAAAATTTAAAAACAAAATAACATTTGTTTTTTATTTGCAGGACTTGATTGAGCTCAGCCAGTTGGTGACTGAGTTTTCTCTCTTAGTCTGTGTGAGTATAATTTCTGCATTTTGTCCTACAGAGTCTCCTACAAAATAGGGTGAATGGGTAACTCCTAGGAGGGGACAGAAGAGGCTGTGTCTCTCCTGTGATTCAGGCTCTGCCAAGGTGACACCCTGAGGAGGCAGCAGTCTCCTCTTGCAGCATTAGTGCTGGGAGTTGTTCCCAAGTTCTTGTGGCTGGAGCAGCTACAATGTTCCAGCTAGTGCATGTGGCCATGAGCTGAACCTTAGCAGAAGCTCTGCAGTGTTGATTTCAGACTCCTACCCAGGTCCTGTTTGTTTTTACAATTTCTAACTGTAATGATGGTGACAGCTTTTACTGCACAGGTTGTGTGTTTGTCAGGTACCTTCTCTCACCTAATCAGGAATGCTGGAAAAATCCTCACCTTAATCATGCCCTTTCTCTGCTCTCACCACATTGGCAAAATGTTGGTTCCCAATGTTGAGTTCTTCCCGTGCCACAGGGAATTTAAATACACAATTCTCATCTCCTAGGAGAGTTCTTTAATCTCCTTGCTATTGGGTCAGTAGGGATAAATAACCTAGCTTTTATCTTTTCTGCTGAGTATGTGCTGCTTCACCTATACAAAAAACCCAAGTAAGAACCATTAGACTAGGATGGGACTGTAAAAATGTCCATTCAGTATTCTAAAGGTTAAAGGAAGAGGTCCTGTTCCCAGGACTTCTTGGATTTTGCACTTAACCATCATTAGATGTAATAGCAAGCAATTTAAGGTGGGTGGACTGCATTGTAGATGAATACCAGAGCTGGTGTACTCAGCAATTTTTGAATTGGAATGAGGCAAAAAGTGGAGAATGCCTTTTATTTTAAGCTGAACATCAGCCATCTCATTATTTTGAGAAAATTTGATAAAACAGCCTGTGTACTGCTGAGATTAGAATATGGGCAAACGAACCCACAGACCCCTTTATCTTCTGCTCCAGTGTTCCCTGGGAGAGACTGCAGGGGAACCTGACTGACTGCATTTGGAGAAAGGATGGAATGTTGTTGTAAAATCAAACAGTAAAATACAGAGCAACATCAAGTATATTTTCTGTGCTGTCACTATTTCTGAAGTCATTGTTCTGTAATGTCAAAATTAAACACTTCTTGGATTTCTTGATGCAGCTTTGTATGTTGGAGTTAGTACTGATCTTATAAATGCCCTTTATAGAATTTTTTTTTGAACGTGAGACTCAGCAGGAAACAAAACAGGCTAGTTTGGATTATTTTTCTTTTTGGAATGTGAATTCCTCTATCCATAGAAAAGATTTAGAAATAATTTGTTTTGAGTTGTTTTCTCTAACTGCAGCAAGACAATGTTTAATATCCACCCCATATTATTACTTAATAGTTTAGATTTTTTTTTAAGTAAGTCTGTAGTTTCAGCAGAGTTTATCAGATGCTAATCATGGAGCACCACTAAGGCTGCCGGGTGCAGATGAAAGCTGCTGTGGGGCCCTGATTACAGGCATTAAAATGGTGTGTATTGGCTCACTGCTGCTTCCCAGCAGGTTCCCTCACTCATAATTCCTTTGCATCTAGTCCCAGCAGGAGAAGATTGACAGGATTGAAGACCATGTCAACAGTGCTGCTGCGAATGTTGAAGAGGGAACCAAAAACTTGGGGAAGGTAGGGATCTGCTCCTGCTGGTGAATCAATGGTGCTCTGCCTCCCAGCCACCCTCTGTATTAACCCCATTGATCTGCAGTCTTTAATGCTGAGGGAACCAGCAATTAAGGAAATAAGGAAGAAATGACCCACAGGTAGCAGGGAAAAAAAAAATCAATCTCTCTGGTAATTTTCTATTGCATCCAGGCTGCTAGAAAATACATTTAATTTTGGGGGGGGGGGTCTTTTTAAACACTATTCTGATGGTTACTTTGGTTTACCTGTAAAGACAAGTGCACTCAGTGACTGGCTCACAAGAATCACATAAACATTAAACAAGAGGCTGATGATAACCTGCCATTTCCATCCTGTTCCATGGCACTTGCTAAATAAACCTCAAAGCTGGAGTCAGACCCATCACTGAAAAGTCTGAGAATTTTCTCAGTTTCTGATTTGATTTAATGATGGCAACCAGGTAACACCCCGTGTACACAGCAGCTAGAACCACGTGAAAGAACGTGATTCACTACTGCATATACAGGACACATGATTTTAAGTTGGTTTTAGCATATTCTGTCATACTTTTTTTAAATACTAATTTGTAAAGTTTATCACTGAGCAGTCAAGTCATTGCCAAGAGCAGTGAGGGGAAAATGCACATCGCCACAGCAAGTATTCTAACTAATTTTTTTTTCCTTTACAGGCTGCAAAATACAAGCTGGCAGCTCTGCCTGTGGCAGGTGCAGTCATTGGTGGAGTGGTGGGGGGTCCTATTGGTCTCCTTGCAGGCTTCAAAGTAGCAGGAATTGCAGCTGCACTTGGTGGTGGGATTTTGGGCTTCACAGGTGGAAAATTGATACAAAGAAAAAAACAAAAAATGATTGAGCAGGTCTCTTCCAGCTGTCCAGAGCTTTCTCACCAAAGTGCCAAAAAATCCAGCTGAAGTATAGATTCACTATGGCCAGGAACCACAGTGTAGTAGCTGAGCTAATGACAGACTTGCAGCCTTAGGCTTTATATACAAGGCTGAGTTGTGTGAATTTTGATGACAATTCTGTTTCATGGGAGGGCTGAAACAGTCATGTCAGAATTTTCTCTTTTCAGACATGGTGACATCAGTCCTTTGAAAATTATATGGATAACTTTTAATTACATAATTCTTAGGTGAGCTATATTCACAGCTGTAATAATGGGTGACAGGTGCTTCATACCAAATTTGCACAAAGTATCTTGCAGACAATGCAAAGAATTATTTGGAAAATCCTAGTGCTTTCCCATGAATGCCATGAGAAGCTGGAGCTTTTATTGGAGTGCTCCAAAGAAAAGGAAATAAATGCCATCATTTGTTCACGCTCATAATATTTTAAATTTAGTTCCATTTATCTGGATTCCCAAACTGTTGCTGTGATTCCCCAGGATATCACTGACTATGCCTGTTCAGTAGTGCACAGTGCTGTCATAAGAAAAGATGAGAATGTTGGGTGAGCAGAGTGGAAAAAAGTTATGTATATATCACATCTGCCTTCACCAGCCATCTCAGATCAGCATTTGGAAGCAGCTTCTCCCCTTTCCAGGCAAGGCAGTTCATTTGTGAACTCCCCACCTTGCTCAAAGTGTAGTTATGAATTAAACAGTCTACTGACTGCAGCGCTGCTCTTGGAGGGTAATACTTTCCCATAGCTGTTCAGCTCCTTGGCTTGTCCTGAGAACACCATACAGGATGAAGAGCCAAGCTCTGGCATTCTGAACCTGAAGCCTCACATTGCTGAAGCAGCAGTTAGTGCACGATGTTGCCCTTGCTTCTCCTGTAGCTGAGTGCCCTGGTGGGAGAGCTGAACAGCTTCCCTGGAAGGCAGTGCTGCAGCCAGGCCCACTCCCTCCCCAGGCTGTTGTCCTCAGGGGTGTGTGAGGCACAGGGCAGCAGCTGGCAGTGCCAGCTGGCAGCCCCGGAGGCAGGGACAGGGTCGGAAATGTCAACCTGATAGAGCTCACAGCAAAAACCACCCTTGGTTGGGCAGCTGCACTCTTGCATTATTCTCCAGTGCCAAAACTTCTGCTTCCACCTACACTGCAGTGTAGCTGCTCAGCCTCTTCAAGACTTTGGGACATGCTGTGGAGCCTGTATGGGATGAGATGCTGGCAGTGCTTTTGCTTGCTTTTTATAGTGGACACCTGTTATCCTACCCTCTTTACGAAGCCTTTTGCTTCTGGAGCTTCTGTTGCTAAATGCAGAAGTGTTAACGTGTTGTTACTGTCATATAATTGTACAATTGTCACATAATCTACTGTTCTGAACATGGTCCTACCTCCATCCTTTCAGGACACTTCCCACTACAGCTGCTACTATTTGGGGGAACAGAAATTGAGGTTGGGAAGCCGCTTTTTAAAAGTTTTTAGATTGGTTGATTCATTCTGAACTCTGTTCAAGTTGTTTTCTTATGTGCACAGTGAAGTCAGTATTGAGATAAGGCTCCCTAGCAGGGAACACAGTCCAGGGAAGTGTACTATAGAAAGAGCTTCCTTTCAATAACCAGTACTTTAATATCATCACTGGAAATCACTGTCTGCTAATGACAGATGATGGAGTTTTGTGCCTAGAGATACTGTAAGCAACTGTTAGTTACAGCACAAATAACTTTTTCTAAACAGTGCTTCCTTATCACTTTTAAAATCCTGAATTTGCTATCAGCCAGAGCATTATGTCTATTTTAAGTAGGTCTGAGATTCAGGGAAACACTGTGTGCAAGAATAGTTCTCACAAGCAATTGCAGACATTGTCAAAACTGCACGTGTTGAAGCCTCAGTGCCGGCACTGGTAAAATCAGCTGGAGTGCAAAACATGACCTGTGTAATTCAGCTCATTTCCTCCTGACAGGCAAAAAGCCCTTTCCTTTCAATGCATCTACTTTGGATGTAAACACAGTTAATGAGCTTGTAACAACTTCAAAGTAAGGCTGTTCATTCCTTTGATACTTATTTTCTACTTTTAAAGGAAGACACTAAGAAAAAAAGTGATCTTAATCAGAAACTGGTTGATCCTTTGTTTGATTTTGAAATGCAGTCTCTGCTTTCCTGCTCTATGCTGTGAAACCTCGTGCATTTAAATAACAACAGCCACATCGGTGATGTTGTGGACTCCATCCTCTCCCCCCAGGCTGGAATAATGCCAGGACAATCTAAATTTGTAAGACTGAATTCTTGCCCCAGCTTATACAAATTCAGCTTGATGTGCACTCATTTTATGAAATGTCTACCACAAAAACTGTTTTTTCCCCCTTGTGTCTTTGCAGAAGCAATTTGAAATCATTGTGTACACACTATATGTGGGAGACTGTTATTTAAGCTATGATATTTTAAAATTGGTGGGTTATTTACATATGTGAAGAAACATCAGCATGTGAATAACCAAACTAGCAATTAAATTGCTAGGCAGGTTACTTAGAAAAACTGTAAGATATAAATAATTCTTTCAGACCAAATAAAATTTTTTGCCTATGAGACTGGGTGGAGCGTTTACTAAGAACACCAGGGTTTATTTCCTTTCAGCATCTAAAAGATTAATCCCTCCCAAGTTTTATATTATTAAAATAATTGCACCACACTAAAATGTAAGAATCCTGTAATGACTTTCAAAACACATACTTCAGCTATCAAAATATTTACACTGACTGAAATGAATAGAGGTTCCTAAAATGTCACAGGCATCCAGTATCTCATACACACACAGTAGCTCAGAAATGGACTCAAGTTCAGTGGAAAACTGTTTGGAATGGTTTTGTTCCCTAAGGGGATAACACTAGTATTTTTGATAACTTCTCCTGGAAACACTCTGAGAAGTGTTACAGGGAGTGTGAAGGTGAGCACCAAATGGTTAAAACCACAGATGGAGATGATCAGCGTGGAAGGGCTCAATCTGAAACACAATTTGGATTTTGACAAGTACTTGGCTCTCTCTAGGCCAATTCTCTCTATCACCAGGTAAAAGCTCAAATGCCCCTCAGCAGCAGAACGGGCAAGCCTAGCTCAGCTTTAGCTCTTCAACTTCCTGCCTACAAAGAGAAAGGCACTCGAGCACTGGTGCAGCTGGGTCAGTGGTGATCAAGAACCCAGGAGAATCAGGTCCAATGCCAGTGAATGCACACCAAAATTACCCGAGCGTGTAACTGTTCTAGAACTGTTACATATAACTGCCAGCCTAGTGCTGGGATGCCAGAGTTCTGGGAGCAAGTCCTTACCCTCAAAAGCAAACTTTGATTAAGGAATGGCAGAGGGTGTTAATCTCTTTCACTTTCCAGCTGAACACACCAGCCACTGGACTGCTGGGTGGATGATGACCATCTCTCTTCAGATAGAGAAGGTTAGATGTGTTTCACCAAACAGCAATTATAAATCCCATTCCTAGAGAATCCCAAGGAAAAATAGGAACTTCAGAGGAGTAAGGTAAGTACTTGCAGGTATCATGTAAGACTTGAGTAAAATTTCAAGTGCCAGAACTCCTCCAGAAGTTGTATAACACAAAACCTGCATTTAACAAGTGTCAGCCTTAAAACCACACCCTGCTCACATCTTTTGATTCTAGCTGGAAGGCAGTATGAGTCAGCTGCCAAAAATGCTTGAGATTTGTGATGAGATGGAGAAGGGGATGGGAGAAGACCTGGCTTTCAAGCATATTATGTGCACTCCAAAACGCAGATTCACAAAACCAACAAAAAAGTATAGCTGCTAATAAAGCTTTGCAATACAGTTTTAGCTCCCAACTCTGCAGCTACTTAGTCAGCTGTAGCTTAGTGTAGTACCAGTGACTGTGTCCTCAGAAATGCTTCCTACAAATCTGCTGTGCCTGGTGCTGCAGGGGCTTGAGTCAAGAGCCTGTCATGGGATCAACTGTTGCAACAGGTGCACAGCACCATGTAAATCCTCTCTCAGTAACTGAGCCAGTGGCATCGAGCTGAGAGGCAAAACAGTTCTGAGCAGTGACTGCACAGGTTGGGGTGCTTTCCTAAGTAAACCCAAACCCAGGGCTCAGCCTGTCCAGAGAACAAACTTGCTTCCAAGGACACTGAACCCTGAGGCCCGAGTCACAGACTTACAGTCTGTGCAGTAGTTGCACTGTACAAATCTAGTATTGTTTAATCTCCAGCAAAACAGCACAAATCAACAATATTCTGCCATCTCACAGTTTCTGTATGTTCATCTCACCCAGCAGCATGAAGGTTCATTGAGAAAGCCCATAACAGAAAGCCTACAAGGAAAGCAGCAATTCCTTCTTCAGTGCATAATTCAAAGACTACACAATAAGTAAGGCACAAGCCAGGCAAAGAGTAACAAAAAATCTGCAATGGTTGCTTGAACAGTGTCTGCCAGGAAGGCAGGGACCCAGAAGGAAAAAAACCCAAAATACCCAGAGACTAATGGTAACATACATAGAGATAAAAATTTAGGACTGACAAACTCAGATGCCAGTCTAGTCCTAGTCCTCTCTGATTTTGAAAGGTTTTTAACATTGCTGTCCTTTTACCACAACCATGTGGGCAGCGTAACAATCATAGTTCCAGGAAATAGGAGCAGGTCAGTACAGCCCCTTGATTCAAAATACAGCCATTAGCATCAGAACTTTTTCTCTCCTCACTTGGTATTTTAATATTCAGGATCATTTAACTGCTTAGACATTTACAGCCAGTAAAGCACCACACGAGATTCTGTAAAACTTTAATTTATTCCCCTCCCAAGTATCCAGAATAGAAGACCCTCTTAAGTTGGAGAAAAATGTGACAAAGAAATAGATTACCAGGATAGCTGTTCACAGAAGAAGAAAAAGCACATACTACCAAGATTACACAGAAAACAACCCAAAAGTCCTATTTAATGGGATAGTGCAAGTTAACAGCATGTCTCTGGCAAGGATACCTTCATTTGGATTATAAAAGTTTTACAGAGTTAGATCAAGAGTCTGGATGGGTCTCTGATATTTTACTATAGTATTAAGAATGCACTGTTTGAAAGATGCTGTACAGAATGACCCACCAAACAAATGTATTTACAAGCCTGGGGAGAAAAAAATTATTTTTCAGTTTATTCAAAATAAAAATACACATAGAATTATGAAAATATAGGTTTACTATTTCCACCACAGAGAAGTCAATGCTGCTGTCTGAAAGGCTTGCAAGATTATTTCAAGTTTTTTAAAGTTCATCTTTTTCCCTCAATAAGGTGTACCTATGTTCACTGGGTGCCAGTTTCTGGAATGAGCTCTCTGGTGGGCTGCTTGCTAAATCCTGAATTGGCTGAAAGACAGAACAAACAGTAAAATTGTTTGTTAGAATAATAATCATTCCTGTCCATTACATGAATTACTAGCATTATGGGGGTGCACAAATGTCCTGCATTCTCAAAAACTGAGTTTGGGGTTTTTTGGAAGGCATGTACCGAGTCCCAAGTAGGTGGAACATAGACGCACAGACACATTAATTAAGCAGTTAAGGATATTCCTTTTGTAACATCTCAAGAGCAACAGCCATCACATGATGTACCACGTCACGCAGAAGTCTTCCTGTACAGGTCACACATAAGTATTTCAAATGTACCCCACTGTGTATTTGCTTGAATCTCCACTTGCTTTGGGAGCATTCTAGTTTTATGTGTATGTGTTTTATGAGATATACCAGGGCAAATGTGACATCACTGAAAAAGTATTTTAGAATTACTTTTCCATGGAAAATAAAACACCCCATACAAAAATAAACGCAATCCAAGGGGCATAGGTGACCCACGACAGCAGCCTCCAGTTTAATTAAGGCCAGTATTTGTTTCCATTGCATCCACATCTTCCACAAGATGGCAGGATGCCATACAGAGATGGGAACATGAACATCCCAGGTTTTGTGTGCATTTTTCAAGGCAGAAATGAGGCAAGAGCAAGCCTGAAGCTCTGGGTCCTGTGCCTGTGCCCAGACGAGCAGGCAGCAGGATCCAGAGACTCCACAGGCTTCCTCCTTCCCTGGCCAAGCCTCCTCCTCAGGGCAAGTGCCTGGCCTATGCCTCAGTCTCCAGCCCTTATTTCTGCCCCTCCTCCTGGTGACCTCAATTCTGGTTGCTCAATGAATTTCTGAGAAACACAGGGAACTGGGAGTCAAATGAATTACTGCTGAGACAATTCAGCCCACGTGTTTTCATTCTCCTGGCCAAGGCAGGCCCTCCAGGGCTTTCACACTTTTAAATCTTTTGAGCAGGGCAACAAGAGGCTGCATTCAATTGACTTAGAGCAGTGCCATCCTTACCACATCCCACTTATGAGCAGGAAAAGGAGCCGGTAGCTATAAATAGTTTCTGTTCCTCAGCCATAGAATGGCCCAAGGCTCCCCAACACAGAGGCACCAGGGCTCCTTGACCAAAGTGGCCCTTTGAGCCCTGGACAACACAATGTATACCTTGAAAGAAGTGTTTAAAAATGTTTTTTTCTTTGGAAGGTGCCCAAGGTAGTGAAAATGTTCCCTGACAGTTAAGTTTGCACTTTTCAGCGGGACCCAAATCATGTGAGCTGAGTGGAGTATCAAGAAGATAAAAGGCTGACGAGCAGAGGGAAATTGGGGATGGTCATGTCCTTTCATTTCTGACACTGAGGTGCTTCTGACTTTTGTCTGGAGAAGCATCTAGTAGTTGTATTCTTGGAGAGATCCCACTAGTGACTTCCAGGCATGTAATTACACAACATGACAAGCTTGGAGCAGAACCATGAGGAAATCAAACTGACAAGTGCAGCCTCTGAGCACTGCTAATGCTGTTTGTCAACAGCATTAACAAAAGCAGTAAGGCCTATTACTGCTCACCCACCCATCCTTTCTTGATGCTCTAATAATTTGCCTCCTGCTTGCATTGGTAAATATATGAAACATTCAATCAATCGTCCTTTCCCCTTAGAAGCACCCTCTAGTAGTGTGCTGTGTGGGAAATAATGGAGCTATGATGGGTTATCAGCTTTTGCATTCAAGTCACAGGAGAATCTAAGAGCAGCTCTATGAAGTCAGAATAGTCATCCCCCCCAAGGGCTCCTGTTACAGTGGAGAAAATAAATATTCTTATACACTTCCCTTATTCAAGGCAAAGAGGTACCATACTACCCCTAATGCCTCCTACCCCTAATACTTCCTGCCTTTACCCAAAGAAGGTTGAGGAGCCAAGAAAAGGTGGTATTGTTATGCTTCTCTTAATAGATTTTTCTCTTTCAAAAGACAGAAGTTAAAAGTACAAATATACTAGAAGGTACAGCTCTGACAAGGGGTAATGAAAAGGTCTTTACTAAAGGGCCAAATGAAATGTATTTGCTGTAACCTTACCTGACCAGGTGCTACATCAGTTGGATCAGGGCCGTGATGAAACTCTCTATGCAATTTTCCGGAATGCAAGTCTAGTACAAATTGCTTCAGTTTACCTGGAACTCTGGAACAAATTCAACAGAAACATCCACATGTTTATTACAAGTTAAGTCCAAACACAGGAGATTTAAAGTGCACTTCCTAGAGTAGCCAACTTCTGTTTATCTAGCACGCTATGCCCACTTTACAGTGATTAATAGAGGACAGGGAGCCACATGGTTTGCTAAGGTATCCCACCAGCTTCTTTTTCTTTCCACTGTCTCTTGAGAACACAGCAAGTATTTAATCTTTTCAATAACTCCCACAGAGCTGTACCAGCCAATAACTTCATTGTGAACTCCCTTCAGCTCCCCACTAACTGTAATGTAAGAGGGAACAGCAGGTTCCAAATGCACAGTTTACAGATACAAATGACACTTGGGGAGCTCTATTGACAAAATATCTTTGAAAGGCTCTCTACTGCTTCAGCAACTGCATATACACCACAGATAAGCACTAAGAGGGTATCAATGTAAATCTAATCTGAGATCATCTACTGTCACCCACAGCAAACGTGCTAAACTACAGCATCCAATTTTCTTTGTGCAATGTCAAATTGACTAAAAATCTCAAAGTGAAGAGTTTGTCTAGTAAATATTAAAGATGAGATAAAAAACGATAGTGTGAGCACTACACATGAAAACTAAAGGCAATGTGTAAATGGACATAGGTTTTGTAGGGAGTCTTTCATCAGACTAATTACTACATTTAGGAAAGAAGAAAGTGTGATCAGACAAACTATCAGCAATATTTCAGATAATTAGAAAATTCTATGGATGAAATGCAGCAAATATTGATTCAGAGGGAATCATTGCAACAATGTCTGTAACCATCCAGTATTACACTGGTACCTTAAGGGGCCTCTTCCCATCCCAGATGAGATCATGAATTAGTACCAATTCAAAAAGGGATTCATTCCAGTCTGGTTATAAGGACAGCAGACTAACTGCTCCCTGCTTTTCCTCGGGCTCCTGCCCTGTTCTAAGTCAGGCACATTGCTGGAGACATTCTCCTCTCCTAATGCAGCAAGGGCACTCAGTGCCTGCGGCCTTGTGAAGCTCAGCCTGTTCTTGCTGAGAAGCTACAACCCATCCATTGGAGACTCCCTGCTATCCTTTCCAGCCTGGAGCAGCAGGATGAGTAGGGCCAGGTGGCCAAGGATGAGGATAGAATAGTGATGGGTCTCATTTGCCTGCCAAGTGCCTACTCTCCAAAAAGACAATGAACTCCTTGAAGAGAGAGGAAATCTTAGAGTGGGCCAGCTCTGAAGGTGCCAAACCCTATTGGCTGGTGGCAGCACTGAGGTTACAAGAGACAGCCCGGGGCCAGTTTGTAAGAGTCCAGAAGGTTACTGAAGTGGTAGATGAAAGTCTCAGAATTAAGATTTTACTTGTTATTAAAAAATAAAGCCACCAGACAAAACCACCCAAGAAACAACAGAAACAACCAAATCAAACATTCAAACCACAGATGAACAAAAGAGTAGCTTCCCAGGAGCTCCAAGCTCTTCTTGTTCCCAAACTGTGTTTTGCTATTTCTGTGTATCAGCTCAACCTCCTAGAGTAAGGTTGAGTAATTATTTATCATTAGGCAGCTGTCTACAATCCTGACATCTCTCTTTTAGCTTCATTTGTAAGTGACAACGGGTACACATGAAGCAAGTAGCTCTCATTATTCTGACAGTGTTTCACAGGAACTGAACATTTAAGAAACATAACATCAAAGTCTAAACTAACATCTCCACTACCTCTATATGAGATGTTAATTTGTTTTAGGGCTGTTTAAAAAGTGACAATAAAAAAGTGGTTTTAAAATGCAAATATCCTGCCTTTTTTTTTTTTTTTCCTAGGGTGTGTGGTAAGTACAACCTTCCAAAGAAACAGGAACACAGGGAGAAAAATAGTCACTTATCAAGATTTTCAACATACATAGATAGCTTCAGATTTTTTAAAAGCACTATCCAAGATACATCTGAGACAACATTTTATAGATAAGCCTGCAGAGAATTATAGAAAGAAGCTGAGTTTTAACTCTCTTCCCAGATGTCAGTATCTCAGGTAGAAAAACGTCTCCTGGAATAGCAGAATTAGACATGATATTACATTCACACTGCACGATAAGTCTGAGCTTTAAATCCTTGGTTTTGACAAAAATGAAATATCCAGCCTAAACATCTAACCAGGAGTTAGCAGGCAGTGTTTGTGCAGCTGCCTCCTTTGAGACAGAGACTGGAGTTTAACACCTAGCCAGAAGACAAAGACAGAGCACTTGTTTCAAGCTGAAAGCCCCTGAAGAGAACATTTACTCATCTTCATTCCTTGACTGATCCATGCAAGATAGAACATCTGCTTCCAGGGCAGCGCACCATAAAGAGTCAGGCTGAGGTAATGAGGGTTACCACAGCAGTATTTCACCTCAGCACCCTGGTACTTTGCTGTCACATATTTTATCCAGATAAACATGCCAGTGATTGGCCATTTTCCAAGCTGCACATGGAAAATTTCACAAACTCACACAACCATTTTGCCAGCTTTCCAGGTGTAGACTAATGGAGGAAGGCTAGAATTGCACTGCAGGAAAAATCAAACCAGCAGGCTGGGAATTATTACATGCTGCATTTTAAAATAATCCCTGAATAATACAGTACTTCACATTTCATGTAGTATTTTTCATCTCTTAAAGCTATCTAGATCACTACTAAAAACACCATGCCAGGCTCCAAATGCCTAACCATGATGGAAAATAGCAAAACTGTGAAAAAAAAGAAGACCAGCACCTAAGAACTTCATACGAGATTCTTTTCTTGCATAAAATAATACAACTCCATTTAAACAATGACTTCACACTAGCTCATCCTGCTTTAAGGCTCTGACACTAAATCACACAGAGGCAGTCTCACCTAACCCAGATATACTCATCTTCCTACCACAGTACTGATTAAAGTATGAGCCTTTTTATTTGTTCTTCTCAAATTAAAATGCACCAAGAAAAATACTTACGACAAGTCACTGAAGTCTGGAAAGACATACATGTGCCTGAAGCTATCAATGGCAATGACAGGGCAGTCAGCTGGAGTCTTCTGAATGTGGAGGAGTGGATGCCTGAATTTGTCACAGTCAGCATGGAGGAAGTTTATTGTACCTTAACATTGTGAACAGACAAAAACCCGTATTAGGAATTTTTTTATTATTATTATCACCTTGAAACCACTTTTCCAAGTATTACAAATGGAGATACTAGATAGATACAACATGGAAAATCTGAAAATAGGTCTAAATAAACAACACCACTAAAATAATAGATTTAATTCTTAAAGTGGCTTTTTTCCCTGTTACAAACTGAAGCTTTGTTTAATGCCCTCTCAAAACACATTAAATCACTTAGACAAGAAGGATTTCTGAAAGTTACTTACTAATAAATTGTGCATCTATTTTAATAATTTCCAGAGGAGTTGGTCCTCACTGTCAAAAATGCATCAAGCCCTTCAGCCTCAAGAGCTTGAAAGCTACAATTCTGTTTGGCCTTTGTTCCACTCCACTGAGTTGTCTGAAAAAAATTATACCAGTAAAACCAAGAAGTAGTGGGAATTACTACAAACCTTTTTCACCTATTAACTGCCGTGCAACCTCCTGTTGGAATTTCTCTAAACTCTCCAAGTCATCTTTCATGTGGAAAAGTATGAGAAAAGGAAGGCCTTCTTCTGTCAGTTCCTGCACAGAAAACAAAGGGCAAATTCATTTCTTCCATTTCTTAAGGGCACCAAATTAAGTGATTCCAACAATTTTCAAATTCAGTGAGATCTCTACTTTAAAAACAGAAGAAAGAGCAAGACTGAAGATGTTAAGTGCTGACCCTTCCTCTGAGACATCTGAGTGATACAGTTAACCATGTTTACTTCCTCTTCTCATATACAACAGATAAAGAATGAGAGCAAGTCATTGTCAGCATTCTGGGAAGGGATACACTTTCACTGGAATATTTGTGCAAAAGAAATAATCTGATTCTGAGCAGCTCCAGAGAAAGCACAGAAAGGCCTGAGCACTGGGCGTTAAATGCTGCAAAAGGCTGAGTGTGTATTCTAGAACCCAGTTCTAGCTTATATAGTAAATTGGTGCTTTCTTAGCATAACACAAGTGTCTTTGAATAACTCTATCCCTTCCTCACCAAAAAAGAGAAAAGCAGAAGCTAATGACACAGCCAGAGCAGTTACGATCAGGCACTGCTCTCCTGCCAGTAACTGTGTCTTTGTTGGATGCTGTTCCTCATACAAATGTGTTCCTACAGCCCAATGCCTTTTAAAGATCTCTGCCCACAGACAGAGAAATACAACATTGCCATTAATAATTTATTCAGGATTTTTCTTTTACTCAAACACAATCATGCACTTGCTTGCTCCAAAAGTGATTTTTGTCAGCTCAATTCACTACAGCCTGATTGAAGAAATAATCATTTATCATCTAAGAAACGCCTATGTTGTCTATCTTCATTTGCACAACTGGTATAACAATCAAATGCTGCTACTGCTTTGATTCTAGCCTACATCATCATAAAACCTGCTCTTTGAGAAAGCTAGTAGTGGTTTGTTCTGCTCCCAAATAAAAACGTTTCTTCAGGAATCTTCAATTTGCAGTAAGATGAAGGAAAGGCTTTCCTTATCTTAGGAAAGTAGGCAGCCAGTTATGCAGGGTACATTAAATGGTTCTTGTTCTCCCTTAAACCAAGTCCATCAGGTAAGTTGAAGCATGGTCTTTTAAACAGAAGACTGCAGAGATCCTCATAACTTCAGTGCTCTTGAAATCCAAGCTTCTCAATCCATCCCCAAAACAATGACTTAATAATATTTGTTCATTCTCATTTTTACACACACAAATTCAGCTGGGTCTCAGTCTCCCTGCCTACTACAGGATGGGAAAAAGTCTGTTTTGTACCACTACAATTATGGTTCCATTTCCCCACTCACCTCAGCAGGTACCTTTCAAGAGGGAGAACTCCTAAAGAGGGCTTGATATTCTGGCTCTAAGGCCTTCTCTTGCTTGCAAGCAGCTAAAATTAGAACTTCAGTAAGTTCCATTCACGAGATCAATTCATCTCCAAACAGGCTGTAAGAACAGCTGGCGTGACCCTTACTAATTTTAGCCCTTCTATAAGGTACCTCTCTTTGTTTCCTGTGCTATTCCAGCTTTCATATCACATCTCACTGACCAGGCAGGACAAGTGGAAGCTCCCTCAAAAGCTATTGTGTTTTTTGGCACTAAGAAAATCAAAAGCCTTTTAGATCTCAGCTTCCCACATCACTTCTGCACAGCTTTGAGAAACTTCTTACTGGTTCAAAACCTCATAGTTCAGCTCCACCATTAGACCACACATTCATTGAACACAGAACTACACAGCTTGCTTGCAGGTTAAACAAGGATTTCTTCTGAATGATATCCTCATCCTTAGTAGCCTTTTGGGATATTAGTCAAGCACAGGAACTATCTCAAATGGGCAGTCTCCTTGAGCAGAAGACCCTGCTTCAGAGCTCAGTTACTGTGTGTTTAAAGTGTATTCTAGTGCCACCAATACAGTTTAACAGTCATAGCACTTCATATTTTTATCCTGTAATATTGTGCAGTATGCACAATAAGAGCCCATTTAAATAACTGTACAATCTTAGTATGCAGAAATATCTCAATTTTGGCATGTTAAAATTTGTTTGGGTACCAGCAACACTGAAATTTTTAACCAAACTTTGCTAGGCAAAATGCCACGCTGCAATTGTAACTATCTAAGCAACAGGAATCAAGGGTTAAGGGAAACAACCAGAGAAAACACAACAGAATGTGATACAAGCTGACAGTGATGAACTTTGGCTTCCAAGGCTCAGAATCCTGTTTCACCATGGGAAAAGTACACTGAAAATCTACCACACACTTCTAAAGATGTTATCCTGTGGCATCCTTTACATATGGAGTTACAAATGAAGAATTAAGATTTGTTAACTACCACAACTCTCCAATAAAAGCTGGCAGGATTGACTAGAAAACAGTCAATAAAAATGGCTTAAGTAAAACCACCCTGTCCCCTCCCTCTGCCATGAAACCTGAAGTACTGCATGTGCCCAGAAGAGCAGATTAAGGATAAAAAGAATTAAATGTGCAAACTGCGAATGAATTCACATTACTGATTCTCTGGTTTCTCATCCAGTACCGACAACATACTGTAATTTGTGACAAACCTTGGCAGATTTTCTAACAAATTCTGTACCTATGTACAAATACTCCTTTTGAGATGCTACAAACTTGGTAATTTTCTAAGGATTTTTTTCCTGTTGTTTATTTTACAAAGAACAAAATAAAATATGGAGTTGGAAATGGACAAAAGAAGACTGAGAAAACAAAAATGCCTTGAAAGAAATAGATAATAAGAAAAGATATTTAAAAACAAACTCCCAAATTCCACCTGACAAATTGCAGCCAAAAGAAGAAAAGCATGGCAAACAACACATGAAACTAAAGAGATTAAGGTACCAGCACTTTAGCACAGATTGTAAATAAAAACCCTACATAGTTTCATTATCCTTCCCAGAAGATTCTATGGTCGGCCACCATTTAATGTGCTTATTTATTAGATAATGCTTTGTAAGTGGTTAATACAGTAATATTTTTCTACCACTCACATTAACATCAGTGGGAGGGAGCTGGGGGTGTTTAGCCTGGAGAAAAGGAGGCTCAGGAGGGACCTTATCATGCTCTACAACTGCCTGAAAGCAGGATGTAGCCAGGTGGGGGCTGGTCTCTTCTCCAAAGTAAGAAGGGACAGAAGAGGAAATGGCCTCAAGTTGCACCAGGATAGGTTAAGATTGGATATTGGAAAAGATTTCTTCACCGAAAGAGCTGTGAAGCACGGGAACAGGCTGCTCAGGGAAGTGGTAGAATCACCATCCCTGGAAGTGCTCAAAAAACCATGTCGATGTGGCACCTGGTGACAAAGTTTAGTGTTGAGCACAGTGGTGCCGGATTAACTGCTGGACTCAATGGTCTTAGAGGTCTTCCCCAACTTTAATAGTTTCGTAATTATAACTTCTTACTTTCGTAGTGTATGAAACTACTACAGATCTGCCTCCAGTGAATTTCGAGAGTAACCAAAAAGCTCCTAAAGAATGAAAAGACATTAGCTGACAGCCATTTTCTGCCTAAAACAAAACACACAAAGTTCTTTGATATGGATGAGGGACCTTGAAAGACACATTTTGGTTTTAAGAAAGAACTTCCAAATGTAGAATAGTAGAAAAAGTCTTACCTCCCCATTTTCAAATGTGATTTCTCGAACTAGTGGTACACATTTATCTTGTGTCCATGCATAAATCAAATCAAAATTGGTTAGTGAGCCTAAATACACCATATCTGGAGCATTTTCCTGTTGAAAAGGAAAATACAGTAGGATGAGAAACAGTAAAAATCACATTGCTATCTATTCAACATAAAATAATAATACTCATATAAATATTGAAAACAAATCTTATACCAATATTCAACCTTGTGCATGCAAGATTTATAGTAACCATGTGATAAAAATACAAATGGAAAATAAACATTACATATGATGATTTATGCAGTCAACTCTGTTTTATAAGAAAATTTATAAAAAATGGGAGATACTTTGTTTCCAAATTAGGGATGCTTCAAGTAAGGGCTATTTAGATGTCTGCTAGGCTGAGAAATATCTCCAGACCTAAACTAAATGCAGACAGTGAGCTGCTTCATGCTGATAGTTACAAAGACTCATCAAAACCCTCTCCCAATGTCCTACAGGATTTGGAACTGGTATTTTTCATTTGCTTTGCCAAAGAGAGATGAATAGACAATAATTTTCCTTTATTTGCTAGTAGTTTTAACTTGTAGTTCAGCTCTATCATCTTTTAATTTAATTACAATTTTGGTTAACATGAAGTGAAGCATGACTTCGCAAGCTGTGGCCATGATTAAGCACACCTTAAATTAGAAATGCCATATAAACTAGGTAACTCAATAAATTCTCTTGTTGGAAAAAAATGAAAAATGCTTTGAAACTCTCTTCCCCCTCAGGTCTATTTGCATCTATTTCCTCTTTTGTAAGCAGCTCTTTTCATACAGTAAATTTAAGAAATTAGCAGATTTTTAGATAGTATGTCTCTATAAAGCAATTCTTGCAGATTTTCTTCTGTACTGAATTTTTCTTCCAGTAAAACTATGTTTATGAGAATTTGTTAACCCACAGTTAATTTTATTCTTTTTTTTTAATTAATAGAAGAGCTCTTAATCCTTGTGGATCAAGGCATACAAGACAGTCAAGTAATAGTCAGAAAAATACACAGTAATTGTCACTTGCTTTGAAAAACATGAAGTGCACCAGCTTCAGAGATTTTAAAGAGTTCTACAGAACACACGGTAATGATTCACATGATGTGTTGACTGTGTTTCTCAGGAAAAAAAAAAAGATTAATTTTTTTGACATAGATACTTCAAATGATAGGTTTAGGTTCTGTGTATTAACTGTTAACTCATGAGACTAATCTTTTTCACTGAAAAAACTCAGAGACACTAATTTCCATGATCCTATTCCTCACACTATCTAGTGATGAAATAAAGCTAAGATCTGAGCTGCAGTAACATACTGAATTATCTGAATACAGTCTCAGTTTGTTTGTATTCACATATAATCACAACAATCAAAACAAAATACATAGTTACACTTACCCCTGGTGGCTTGTAGATTACATTGTCTCCGCTAAATCTCTCTGCTTTTGAAATAGCCCTACAACAAACCAACCAGTAAGCATGTCTTGGTACAGACAAATAAAATAACTGAGATACCAGAATTCATATTTTAATTTGCTATCATTTCCTTACTTCTTTTTTCTTCCCCCACCCCTTCACAAATTGAGAATTAAAATCCTTCATTCTTCAAGTAAACTGCAAAGTGACTCCATAGAAACTTGGCCTGTCTGGATAAGAGGGCATTAAGAGAGTCAGGAAGATGCATCCCTTCATCCCTTTAGTCATCTAGATGATGACTAAAGGCATCAAAATGACAAGTAATAAATGCCAGGACAATTTTGGGTAAAGACCATCAGAGAATTTAAAAAAAAAAATCTTGAAGGAGCAAAGAGAACGGTGAATTCTTGTTTGTATTTACTCTTCCCGTTCCACTGTTTACAATAAGAATTTACAGCTCCTCTGCCCTGACAGAGAAGGGCTTTGAGGTGTTCAGTAGGCACAAGCAATGAGAAAATGGATGGCAAGTGAACCCCCACTGTCCATTTTACCCTTGGAACACATCTAGAGAGAAGGCACAGCATGCAGCTTCTGGTCACTGATGATATAGCAGGTGTGTACCTCTAGGATGTACAGTTCCTCCTTGGTATTCAGATTACTACCTCACCTTGGGAAGTTCCTCTCTTGCCTTTAGAAGATTTTACCCCAAACCACAGCAAAGTGCCTGAAAGCTGCTAGTTTGTACCCCAAAATTATCATCTCTTATTAAGCAAGTTGTAACAGCTGTGCATCCAATGGAGGAGACAGAAAACAAAGAGAAGTCAAATTATCTGGATTTACCTCATTGCAAGATAAGCTACATCTTCCAGGGGTCCAAACAGTTTAGAGTGCCAAGAAAAATACATCACAAGGCTTAACTCAAAGTATCTAAGTTTTATTGATTTCTTTTGATCCAATTATCCTTTTCTTATCACATGTAAAAGGTGCCTTGCAGAGTTATGTTACACCACCATTATTTGCATCAGTTTAGAGGTGTGTATTTTAAAATGCATTTTTGTATTCCCAACATGACTCTCCCCATAATGTGAAATGAGGCTTCCTAGTGACAATCATCACTGAAGTAAACCACTTGCATCCCAAATAAACCTTCATGGAATAAAAAAGTGAAGCCATAGAAGCCACCTGCCCAATCACTGTTTGCTAAGCTGATGATAATCTATAATGAAATATATGCTCTAGGGTAACCCTGTGGTAGAACCCAAAATGTCCTCTTCTGTGTTCTTCCACTCCAGCAGCTGCAGCTATGACTGATTTTTTTTTTCAGTTAACTCAAATAATGTGGGGACATGATGTGAAAATCCCAAATGCCTGAAGATATACATTTTTAAAACAACTACTAAAATGGAAACACATCACTTGGAGTTTTGTCTTTTTTTGAAGCAGTAATGTACAAGGTGAATCTCTGGAAAGCACACAACTCCCCCAACCCTCCCCTGCTGTATTTACTTGCTAATATAAAATTAAAACAGTTCCTAGATTTATCACTTTCTTCCATGAATTATTTTTAGTTCATCATAGCCTTTTAAGACAGAAGTAATTTTGGCTTTTCTTTTCCTGTTTAACATTCTCTTTCTTCCATGTTTACAAACATTACAAATTCATTCTTCCCTACTTCTAAAATCTACCTCTAACAATCTCTTCATCAGATTCTACATCTATCTCCTCCTGCTTTCTTTCAATAATCTTGTTCTGTGGTCACTTCAGATCTTAACAGAACTGTAAGGACTAGTTGATTTAAGGACAGTGTTAAGCATCAAAATCATCTGCAACTAAGTACTATTAACAGACTTTTTAAATAAGCTATTACAACCCCTAAAGCCAGAAAAATTTTGGCATAATGGGACAGTTCTGCCTTGACAGAAGTTAGTCAAGCAACTATGTTTCTCATGTCAAACTGACTGTTTTATTTTAGCTTAAGAAAAATTTGAACATGACCACTCATGTAACCTCCTCAAATCATGTAGCTATTGAACTCTGTCCATAGCAAAACCAAAAGTCCTTTCCAGGGGCTGTTAGGATGCTCAGTCAGAAGAGTTCAACTGATCAATGCCAGCTTCCCATGAAGAATTTTGCTATACACAATCTGAAAGAAACCCCACTGATCTGTAGCTAGCATCTCCCTTGGAACTCTTATCACATACAATTTTTTAGGAAGCTGAAGAGCCTCAGCTAGTGAGATATGAAAACACTTAGCTCCCAAGGTTGCTGTTGGGAAGGCTGCACTTTTAAAACCCTAACAGTTCCAGGTTAAAATGGGAATGGGAGATAAGAATAATGATTAACCTGCTGTGCAATCTGTATTTACACAAAAAATAAAAATAAACCCACCATAGTACCTACTTCAAGAACAGCGCCCAACAACCAAGTGCTAACACTGAGTGGTGGGACACTACTTCTCATTATATGCAATTGGCAAACAGCAAACCAAAGGTGAACAGACTCCAAAAGCAGGAGAATGAATACCAAAAGTAGTGCTAGCTTACTATTTTTTTTTTAAAGTTATGTCTGAAAAGACTGAGAAGTTGAAGGAGGGGCAAAAATTCTAACAGCAACTCAGACAGGCTGTGCTGAGAACAGGGATGGATGCACCCATCAGAAAAGACTTGAGGCACTCACAGGCACTCACTGACTGACTAATGCACCACAGGTTTACAAGTCACAGCCAGGGCTGCTTAACCAGTCATAGCACACCTAACTGGGCACTGAAGGAAGGGAAAGCCCCATGCACTCCTACACTTTGCAAACACTGCCCCCTTCCCCAGACTGTTTTGAGAAACAGATTGGAAGAGGCATCAGTGACTGACAACGGGTTTTGTTCAAACAAATGACGCATTTTCTACCTTGATACATCCTCTCAGTTTCTCTGCTATTCTCCACTCCATTCAATTAAAAAATACTCCTGAATCAACTCTGTGCAGCATTAAATCTAACATAACCCGTGCAAATTCCTGATTTGGCAACTGTGGATAGACTGGAAACTGCTGCAATCACATTAATGTCCAATCTCTTCAAATTGTGCAGTGCTGGCACATTAAACGCTGCAGAACGAATTTAAATTTCTATTTTATTATGCAACTTAAAAAGTGAATCACTCCCAATAATCTACTCTTCTTCCACTGAATATTTTGAAATATTACTGTAAATCTACACAAGAAGAAATCTGAATTCCTACAGGCTTTTCTAGACTTACACTGTGTAGCTCACCAATGCAATTTTCTTTCTGTGCAGTGTCATAAAACTTGCATGAAAAAGGTCCAGGCACAGAAATTAGGTATTTTGGAACAAGGTCTGCTTCCCTAACACCAAGAGGAAATGAGTAAGCAACTACAGTTCTTACAGAGAAAAGAGGGAAAAAAAAAAAAAAAAGGAAAGAATGAGAAAAAACCCTTCCCTCTAATAACACAGGTTTTTGGGACACAAATGTCTACCATTCCCCCACCCAAACCACCTCAAGTACATTTAAACTATACTGACAAACAATGGTAAAAAAAGAAAAAGGAAGCAAAAAATAAAAGTTGAATTTCACAGCAAACATTAAGGCTAGGAAGAGTTTTGTCCTTCTATCCCCTCAGTGTATTTATCTGTTCAGGTTTAGTCTCTTCAGTTATGCCACACTAAAAATAATAAAGAAGTCTATTTAATTAAATTATATAGACCTCATTAACAGAATTTCGATAATGAAGTCATGAAATCAAGAAATTTCAAAACTTACCCAAAGGCAGAGAGGAACACACAATCATCATGCAAAATATTCGCTACTCTTTCAAAGGTTCTGTAATTATCAGAGTCCTTTTGCTCAAAGTACCCAATAATATTTCTTCTGCTGCGCTGTAAAGACAAAGGTTGAATTATAACTTCCTTCAAACTATCAAAAACTGTCATTACTCCCTATAGATATTAAATACAGAGATGCCATTCATTCAACAGTCAGTAAATGCAGAAACTATTTCTTTTTTACCTTTTCAATATTCAGAAGAATCCTTTGAAGTATTTTTTTGGTGAGGAATATTAAAAGTATCTTGTCAAATACAACATATGATTCTTTTCAAATTTTTAAAAGCAAGATAAATAACTTAGTAGTGGAGTGAATGCAGCTCAAAGTGACTACACTGGACTTATTTGTAATACTGCAAATGATCCAGTTTTCCACTCAGTTTAAAAAACCACAAGATACTGAACATTCCAGAGTTCAACACTGAAAAAAAAAAATCCAGAGAAGGAATAAAATTGAAACACTTACATCAAGAGAACTGATTTCTTCCAAATCCTGGACCTCTCGAATAGGGTTACTTTTCTGCTGCCTGATGTAATCTGCTATTGCTGTCACAGATCTCTGGCCCCTGTATTCCCTCTTCATCATCATGCCATTCCGGAAGAGCTTCAGAGTTGGGTATTTGCTTATCCTGTACCTCTGAGCTATATCAGCTAAAAAGAAATTAAGAAAATGAAGGCAAAGTACTACAAATACAGAAATACAGTGAACATGGTTTCTTATGCATGTACATGGAATCTCTGAACCAGTAGGTCTACATCTTTAAGCAACAAGAAGACAAAACAAAATAAAAAAAAAAAAATCACCCAAAAAACCCCAACAAAAACAACCCCCCCAAAAACAAAACCACCAAAACCCTTCACACCCATATTCCTCCCATGTACTGATCTTCATAAAGAAAAATAATTACCAAAATCTGCACTAAGCAAAGACTCAACTTGGTCATGTATACTCATTTAGCACATTTCCAAAAACAACTAGGAGGGCAAATTTAAGATCATAGCAAGCACATGAGAATCTTCAAAGTTAATAAAATAAATCATTTCCTATTTTTCTTCAAACTTATGATTTTCATCTCAGTTTCAATGCTGGAAATATAACTGCCATGTCCAAAATGTTTGAGAATGTAAACCCTGTGCAAAGTATTTTTTGCAGGCTGTGAAAGCCACAAGACTGTTGTCACAGTTCTGAGCTGTTCAGGTTTTGAACAAACACAAAATTCCAGGTTTCTAAATTAAGCCAAACACCTCTCTGGTCAGCCAGTATCATCATTCCCTTCGAGACAGGTCTTCATTCACATCTATACGTACAGTCCAGTCTTCTTCTAGACTTTGACCACACCGAGCTTCACACAACAAAGTAACATGTATTGGCATTAATCTAGGACAAGAGCACTAGCTCTTTTCATCTTTATGTAACAGGTCAGTTATTTATTTATTCACAAGACTTACAAATGTAAAAGAATGAAAACAGAAAGAGGCTTTACAGGAAAATTAAAAGGGCAGCAAAGAAGAAAGCTAAGCAGAAGCAATACAGTCCAGTTTCCCACACATGTGCATCCTGTCTCCCTTAACTTCAGCCACTACTAAGGCACTAATGTGGTTCTTCATTGCGTCCCACCAGAGTTCTTAACATGCCTCTTAGTCCTTTTCCACTTTGCTAAATCACTGGGACACAGCAAATTGCAATAAGAATTGCAGCTAGTTCCCAGCCACACATTGATGGGGAAGCTTACACATAATCAGCAAGTGATTCATGGCACACTGAGCAGGATCCAGCTGCCTTGAGTTTTTACAGCAACCTTTGCTATGGTGTAGAAATTGGGTTTGTGCATCTCCAATATTCAGCAACTGCTTTAATTAAAGTTTTTAATAGCTTTGAGTGCTTTTCCCCCTTTCAAATGTGGCTGAAATCCAGCAAAGATCTTCACAATTTTATGAAGAACTGAAGAAATGAGCTAACTACATATACTTTTGGGTTTTAGGAAAGCAAGAATAAAAATAAACAATAGAGACAAAGTATGTAATGTCAGATAAGATTTTCACAACCACTTTCCTTTGGTCTTTGCTTTGCTTAATTATTCCCTCCTGTTCACTCCTCCTCTGGAAGTAAATCTAGAAAAATAACATCTCAGACCCTGTGAAAACTGTTTATCTTCTTCTATAGAGTGGGATGCACTTTACCTATACCTCTGGACCTAAACTCAACTAAATGCCCCCCAAACATGCCCACCTTCCCCGAGCTACTTAACCATTTGGAGAGACTCATTCCAGTCCACCACAGCCACCACACTTTCCCTTCTTTTCTCTCTTAAGGAAAGACAGAGGTGGTGAATTCAGCAGACTGATTTATCCTTTGGAGACAGAGAAGTTTCATTCAGTCCACAGAGAGAGGAAGGCATTGCAAGTACGGCCTGTACATGTCCTTACTCCTCATGGACTCCTTGCAAGTCACAGGGTTCCCTTTAGGTGATCCGGATTAGCCCACAGCAGGAAGACAACCAAATAGGCTCCATGAGCACATGTGGCACAGTACTGAATGATGCTAGAACAAATTCACTCTGATAAAAACATCCCTTCTCAGTTATATGTTTACCACAAAGCAGATTTGCTTTCTGTCTTACACTTACTCCTTTTTAAAGAGAATGGAGAAGTCTGAATTTCATGCTGCCTGGAGAACTCTCAGTGAAACCATCAGTAATTTCAACTGCTGCTAGAACAATACTAATCCTACTTGCAGCTTTAGTTATTGCAAACAGTGTCTGTACCAGTTGCACAGCTTAGATGAGTCTGAGAACTGAAAACAAAATGTGCACAGCAAAGGAATAAGAACCAAGTCTACTCCACAAAAATATTCTCTAACATCTCTCAAGTAAACTTCAAAGCTTCACCAGCTTAGCTCAGTTCCTAAAAAGATTTACATCACTATAAAATAGCACAGAATTCAGCCTATCAATTTTGACTAAGAGGCCTTGACTTGTTTCCTAAATAGCCCAGAAGTGCATTTCTTAATGCACTAATTACCATTAAAATTAAGGTAAAACATTTTATGTCCTCAGTGAAGAGTACTTTTATTTCAAATTAATACAAATTTCTCCAGGGAGGATGCCAACATATTCAACATTAATGAATATTAGATTAATAATGTTTTCTTCCCTAAAACTCTAGCACATTTTAGTTAAAGTACCTAAGAGCTGCCTGCAAGAAGGTGGCAAGTACAGCAGAGGAGGAACCACTTTATATTTGCCTGGGAGAAGACAAACAACATCTGCAAGCCAGGCATTTGCTGCCCTTCTCCCCTGCTGACAGGAGAACCTTTGGTCTGACAGTACATGAGTAGATCCAGCCTTGACCAGGGTCTGATAAGGGACAAGGAGCACAACATGTCAAGGTCTCACAGAAACACATTGAGATTAACAACTCCTCCTGTTACGAGAACTGCACAGCAAGAGAACACCAAAGCCATGCTTTTTTTGTCTCACAATATGGATTTTTCCCTCACATTATTTCCACAGCTATAGGAGGATGCGAGGGTTGAAGAATGGGCATTCAGGGGGTCATGCACATTCTCCAAGATGGATATTGCAGTGCCTAAGGATGTGGATCTTCATCACAGGCTGAAGTTGTGTAAAAAAATTATTGGTAATAAATGCCCACTATCTAAGCTGAATTCAAACATTATTTCATAAGTCAGTACTTGCATGATCTTTACAAATTACATTGAGATTCCATGAATGCTGGTATTTGAACTAACACAGAGAAATGACACTCCTACACAAGTAAGTATTTGAAAACCATCTTTTTACAAAAAATAAAATGCAAGTACATGAAAAATTGTTTGAATTAATTCAAAAGTCAAATAGAGTAAATCTTAAATGCTTCATTAAGCCCTGGCATTTGATACAGGTAGAGTTAGCATAAGCAGTGCAACTACAAAATTATATTCCTTTTAAAATTGGAAATACACAATGCAAATACATGGAATATTGTTTGAGCTCATTCACAGATTGCATTAGTTATAGTAAATCCTAAATTAAATTTAAAAATATTTCCTGACATTCCCACTGCCCATATTCTGATGAAATGAGGTATTTGAAAAAGACAAGTGCAACCTACCTAAAAGTACCCATGTCCCAACTACAACTTTATGATTTTTTATTTTCTTCAGATATGAAGGTACCTAAAAGGAATAAACCTTGTCTTTGTATTTTGCTGACTTCATCATTAAATGAGAAATCTAGTGTTTGTGCTGCCAGAATAGTTTCACATTAGTTATGATAGGAGGCTATCGACACACCTGATCATCTTTTCTCCTACAAATCAGAAACTGAGCACAGCATGACTGTTGAATTCAGATGATTCTCTCCTCCCCATTTTGCACGTTTACCTGTTGACATGCAACCATTTCCAAACTGCCCAGACTTTTTTCCACTATTCCTTATGCCAACTCCAACAGGAATATCTTACAGCCACCCAGTTCTCTTCAGAGATGCACTGTATTGATTGATATTTCTCCTGAGCAAAGCTCTGTCTTACAACATGGAAGAGACAGCAGCTCTTGTTTTGAAAATGCGAAACATGATTTTCATACTCATGTTTTCCAAGACAGTCACCCATGTCACTTTCTGAGCAAGATCCTCTAAAGAAAGCAGGCTTTTTGAGCTATCATTTGTGATCCACATCTTCATCATATCTCTTGTACCGTCAGCCATTTCTCCATTGTCAGAACATCATGTGTTCTTCTATTCAAAGGAATGCCAAAGCCCATTTTTTAAGGTGTGTCGGGCTTTTCTCATGGTGTGTACACACATTACCCAACCTACAGCTTCAAGCAAGCACACAGCCAGTGATTTGTTTTCCAGAATGCCTCAGACTCCATTATTCTAGGTTAACACCACAACACACTATCCAAAGTTCAGCTAGCTAGATATCAGATCATGTCACCAAGAATCTCAATTGAACTGCCACTGAATTAAATGCAGAATTAATACTGTGTTGAAAAACTGCACCAAGACCCACTGTATTGAAGAAGGCTCCCACCTGCAACGTAACTAAGAAGGTCCTTCCCAATGAAGGACCAGCAATAACTACAAGAGTCACTATTAACTCAGTACACTCTTCTAATTTTTCAGGGCCATAATTCACACTGTGACTAAACAAATTTTTAGATTTTAAGTTTACAGGACTGGTTCTTAAAAAAAGTGTCCAGTAGGATTCAAACAATACTGATAATTATCCTAAATGCCTACCTCATCATATGAGGCACCACCTGAAGAATTCACATGCTGAACAGAGGACTATAACAGCCTGAAAAGTTATCTGAAAGAAAATCAAAGTATCCAAAACTCAAATCCTGTAAAATTAACTTCTGAAAACACTCAGTATCCCTTTTTCTAGAGAAGAGGTGTTGGTGTCTTTATGTTGTCTGAGGAAGAGCTAGCACAAACCCAAGCTACTGCGTTTCCTAACTTTGGTGTTACATGATGGTTGTAGGAGTGGCACAGCTACATATTCAACCAAGCTTGAATTTTCTGTATCTAACACTAATCTTTATTTTGTGTGTCAAATCCTCTTTAAGTCTTCCTTACCCTTCTGCAATATCTTCCATCTAAAAAACAACAAATTCTTTCAGCTGTGTATTTGAAGTTGGAATAACCAAAGGAGTATTCTGCTTGCTCACTTGAGATCAGTCAACATCTTCTGAAGTCCCTCAGGCTACCCACCAGGGCACACTACAGATGACAAATGGAATCTGTCTTTGATAGGTACTTTTTGCTTTCATAATACACCATAAATTCTCCCCAGTTAAACTACTGCTCTTGTGACACTTGCAAGACATCATAAGCCCTGGTGGAATACTCAGAAGAAGCAGAATTAGAAAGGAACTTGGAAAACCATCTAAACTAGGCATCCTACTTCAATGATTGTGATACTGGTGATTTGTATGATGGACCACAACAGGTAGAAGGAAAGCAATAAATATTCTGTATCAAACTCAGGTAAGAGCAAATTTAAACCACCCCCTGCTGCAAAGGAGAATTCACGACAGCCATGCCTGCTCTAAGCAGGGCCTCATCAGTAGGCATCCCAAAACGTTCTCTGACAGACTAATAAAATGGCTCTCCTGAGGAGTGCCATCAACAACCTCTCCAAATCACTTACACTTTTTATTTTATATAAAGATAACTCTCTTAGACTGATTTTTTCCCAAGCAAAGTGACAAGAATGCAATGAAATCCTCATGCTTGTTTAGAGTTTCATTTAGAGTTCCTTTATGAACTTCCAAATTTGTTATCATTGAGTTCTTTTGCTTCCCAAAAGCACAGTAGGAACACAATCTCATCTCTGCAGAGTAACATTAACAACATGAGCACACATTGCAGGAACAGCCAGAAAGAGAGAGCAGCAGCTCACAAAAGAGAGGGAAAATAACATTCCCATACACCTTTTGAATGGAAGAACAACAGTTCCCTAAACAGTCTGTCCAGCAAAGCACCTCGTTACATAACCTCAGTGAGAAACTGATTCATGTTTGTGGGCAAAAAGATCTGTTCAAACTAGCTACTATTTTTTATTTAACTCAGAAACCAAAGGAAATCATGGTGCAGTAGACTCAACCCCCCAATATATATACTTCAATTTACAAGAATTCTATATCACAGCTCCTAATGTTGAATTTAGAGAAACTGTCCAAAATATAAATTCTTTCTCAGAGAAACACAAGTTCTAGATGGTAATGTTCACTCACAGAGAACAGAAACACAGGAAATCTATTGTACCAAGTGAGTTTCCAACACTGCTGCTTAACACAAATTATTAAAAACACCCTGAAACACAAGCAAGGGAAAAAAACACCCAACCCCTGCCAAAAAACCTCAAACTGCGAAACAAACACTTCCTAATAATGTCTATGCAGTAAGATCTTCTGTAATTTTATATGGAAGATCACTTTTACTGGGTATTATACTTAGATGAGAGGTGTCTAATATTTAAAATAGGTGAATTACTAAACTGAGCATACCAAAACAATCAAAGATTTTAGCAAGACACAATGCAAAAGAACTCAAACATTTTTAAGTTATAAAAGGATGTGATCTTGGAAAAGCAAAGAGTGCCTGCTTCAACTCCCTGCTTCAGCTTTACCTTTAATGCACGTTACATACCAGCTTAAACACAGCCTGGTGATTTTGCCTACACATTTCAGGTAGGCAAATTATTATATTATTATAAATTATTATATTATCTTCCCCAATATTATAAACTAGTACAAAATATAACACATACAGAGGCTTAGTGTTAATATGTATATTTCATCACATAAGGGACTACCATTTTCCAGAAAAACATCTTTATATTGGCTATAAGAGCAGACAGAATGCTGGTTTTGTCATTAGACATCAGAGATTTGGCAGTACATTAATAATTCTCTTTAATTTGCTTTACGCTCAGAAGCTGGTGTGAGCTGTTGGGCCCTGCAGTGTGCTTCAATAATAGTGCATTAAATAGAAAGTATCTATGCCTGAGTGACCATTCTGAAAGCTGTTTTTGAGTGGCCAGAAATTAGCTATTTGGATTCCCTACAGAGTCTTGGCCTCAAAAAGAACCAGATCATTTGTAATGCAAATAAACACCAACTCTAGAACACCATTCTAATAGCAAATTAATAGGGGTATGAAATCTACAGGCATAATAAACCACCAAAATATTGACATAAAACCTTTAGTGTTGCTAAAATATGTAAACATAAAAATATAAAGCTTGTGTACAAAAATCCCAGACCACTAACAACCTTGACACCAGCATTCAGCAAAATACTGCAGCAGGACCAACACTGATAATATAGTAATATCTGCTTTCTTACTAAAAAGCTGCTATTGCACACGTTAAAATACCTAAAACTTTAGGACATGCCAAATAACTGTGTGCCATGAAATGTACCATTGTTTAAAACCCAGCAAATAAGTACTAGAAACTAGGAATGACATACATAACTCTGTTATTTCCATTCAAAAAGGCAACGTAAATTGCCTGTCATTAAAGGATTTTATTTTTAATTCTCACATTTTACATCTTCTGCAACAGCAGTCATGCTCATCTACTTAAATTAAGGACAAAAATAGCAAATACAGAGAACTAATGCAGATATAAAAACAAACTCATTGCTGCCTCCTACTAGTTAGCCCACTACAAGCACTCCCAGGAGAAAGACTACAACCTCTTCTGTAGCATCTCCTCCTCTGAGCTCTCTGTAACAAGCACCAATTACCTTAATTCAAAGAGCGTATGAGAGGATTAAGCAACAAACTTTTAAAGTGTTTCAAACACTCCGTGGGGGGCAGAAAAATGTTTCCTTAACTATAACTGCTAAGAGGAGAACATCTCATAGCTAAACACTGGGCATCCAGCAGCCCAGCCCAGCCTCTCTTGAGTTATTCAAGCAACTGAAGCTACATCAACCAAGGAGAGGACTTCAGCAGTTAATTGAAACCTTAACAATAAAACCCAATAACATAGGCTGATTTTACCGTGGTCTTTAGTGAGAACTTTATAGAAAGTTTTGTTGTCCTTTCTTGACATGAAAAGATGAACCAATTTCCAGTGATGCTTGTTCTTACAAATTAACAGTTTTCTAAAGTCCAGTATAATCTGTATTGATTAAACTGGATTTCTGCTGTTAATACTCTTTGGGAATCACAAGCCACTGTAAAGAAATTATTCCTAGAAATGCTGTTCTCCAAGAAGCATAAAACAACACAGCTGATCCAACAGTGTAATGAAAATCCTGGTACTACCCATTTGCTTTTCAATGTGCAGCAGATGTTCCTCACATTTTACTTATTAAGGGATTTAAAAGGAACTTTAGGGATTAGTACCAGCATAAAATAAGATTTTGCATATCATTTTCATGTATGTCTGGGCATAGGGAAAACCCAGCTCAAATAGGCAACTGTTTGCTGGCATGTGTAACAACAGCACAGCAAAGCTCTGATCCCTGCCTGGCTGTGTGAAAGGAAACTTACACCACCATGACTCCAAAGTGGAAGGAAGATCTGATCAGAACATATTCCTCATGCTAACAGTGGTAGGTTACCCCTTCCTCTCCTTGGTTGTGTAGACCTGCATCATTTGTTGCACTAGTGCTCCTCTGACACCTCAGTGAGCCAATTCAATTTATAATCATGGCCCTATTTTCCTCATTAAATGAGATAGGCTGAACTGATAAAAAAGAAGGATGTTGATGGATGCAATGAGAAAGAAACATTGGAATTTGCCCTGACAAATTTGGAAGAAGAGGTTTCCTGACATAATAAAAGCAACCCGGAGCTAAATGATGAGCCAGCTACAGCTACACTTTGCATGGTTATTTAGCATATTTTTCAATACAATTCCTAACTTGGTAGCAGGACAGCACAGAAAAACCTAAATCACGATTTACTTACAATGCTGATCACAGTCTACTCTAGCAAACACCACTTGATTCTTATCTGGATATTCTTCTTTGATTACATTAGAAGCTTCCTCAAAAATAGGATGCAGCATTTGGCTGAAGCGGCACCTGTAAACAGAACACAAAATCGTGACTTCAAAATGCCCCTTTGAAATATTTCAATTGATGACTACTGGAACATTTTAATCTTTGAAGGAAAAAAAAAATAGAAAGAAAAGCCATTGGAAAAATCACATCTACCTGTAATCATCTCAGTAACTGACTGGATAAAAATCAGTTCAAAAGCAACTTAAATAAATCAGGTGCAGGAAAAAAAAAGTAATTCTGAAAGAATACATAGTTGAAGATATATGCTCCCCTGCTTTATCTCCCTAAGAAACATCATTAATCAATTATAAGCCTTTAGGAAATATATTCTGTTCAGAAAGTATCTTGTTAATTTTTTTCTACCTAAATTACCCTATGGAAAGTGATTTTAAAAATGAAGTAAAAGAAGTTCCTTAGATTGTTGAGACTGAAATATCCACTTTCAATAAACACCTTCAAGAAATATCATAGGGAATTTTTTATGGGTCAACAATACAAGCTGTAAGTATTACATATTATATTATTGCTCAGGTTTGGCAGAATTTGAGCAGACTGCTTTTACAGCAGTAAGACCAAAGAGAATCCTAAGGGTCCCTTCTTCCAGTAATGTCAGATTTTGAAGCAAATTCTCTCTTTTTGCCCACCAAAAAGGTGTCAGAATTGTGAAGATGCTTCAGTAGCTTTAGGGAGTTTAGGGTAACAGTTGTGCAGAAGCACATTACTAATATGTCAATAAAATTATTTTATATTCTGTCCTTCCAAACATATGGCAGATTTTTAAATTAGAGATGCATAATGGCACTGTAGAAATTGTGAGAATGAGACTTCAAGGAGTAGCCTTGCAATTAACCAGTCTGCACTGAAACCCACCTTAAACTTAACAGTGACAGCCTGAGGATGCAGTTAGATCTGCAACAGCAAACATGTAAGTGAAGAGCAAGTCTTGCTCTCAAAATGCCAAGAGAGCTGAAGTCCACCATCTGAAAAATCTGACTCTGGGCAGCCCAGCTGTATGCTACATATTTATGTGGCATATATATGTTACCATGTATATGCTACAGTGGCTTCTTGTCCCTATTTCTTCTCCACCCTTAAAACAGAGAACTTCCATGACCAAAACTGATCTGCTCTCACTCAAAAGTTACATCAGACATTTTTAAGATTAAAAAGGATGTGGTCTCAGAAAAAAAAGTCAGGTTACATCACAGACTGGCAGTGTGCCATGTTGAGGGGTTATTGCTCTATGCCTAAAAGTAATCATCATAATGAAGGTTGTACTGTTTTAAAACTATAGCCCATTATAAAGTGAACCAAGCAAGCATAGACAGAAGGAAAAGCAATTGGGACATAAACCCAGGAAAGAACTGGTTTAAGAGCAACAGACTACTGTATTTTCAATTAGAAAACTATAGCCAAACATGACAGTTTTCAAGACACGTAAGCTTAAACATTAAAAAAAAACCAACTTGAATAACTTACCAATCAGCATAAAAATTAACTAAAGCAACATCTGCATTGTCTGAGAAGAAAGAAAAAGAAAAAGCCCAATGTCACATTGTGAGGCAAACTTCTCAGTTCTTTTATCTGAGATTATAAAAGTATGCGCAAAAAAACCTACAAAAGCAAATATTTCTAGATAATTCAGCGTAGAGCTTAGTCTGATTGCTAGAAAACTGCTGAAATATATCTATATTATCTGAAATATAATCTATAACAAATGGGAAAGAAAAGAAGGAGGCCTTCAGTCAAGTGTTCTATTGACTTCATTGATATATAAGACAGAAAAAAAATGTAAATACTTAAGGCATTAAGACACACAAGAAGTAATTAAATGACACATGCAGTAAAAATTATTTCTGGATTTAAAATAAAGGCACTCACATCCAGAAATTGAATTCTAGTGGCTCTTAAGCACTAGCTCTATTATTCATAAGTGTTAAAAACCAGCTAAAAGTTGATATCCCAATCCTACTACTGGGGGTAGAAGACTGATAAACAGGCAGCTTGTCTGTGCAACTTGCTCTGGTTTGTCCTTACTTGTCTTATTTAACCTGGATACTATGGCAAAAGGTGGCAAAGAAATTTTCAGTCTCCAAAAATAGAAAAATTATAAGAAACACTAAAAAAGTGCAGTACTACAGGAATATATATAGAGATAACAAAATAATGTTCTCATGCACTCTTCTTCACATATTTGAAAAAAAAAAATCAAAAAAGGATAAATCTCCTGCCCAAAAATAAAGTATGATCTTTACAGAATATAATAACCAACTATGCTTTAAATTGATTTTTAGTAGTAGTACTGGCCTAGACACTGAAAAAAATTAAATACATACTCAAACTACAGGATAGCTTTCTAAAACAGAAATGTTGACAAAGCAGAAAACTGACAAAGTTACATGTGAAGATAAGGATGCTGAAAGCCTGGAAAAGACAACATGCTGAATAAAGACAGCTCTTGAATAGGCCAGAGCACACCACAGTTTGATTACAATTATGGCATTAAGATTTTCATTATCAGCAAGGGATCCAAGTGGTGAACAGGTAAATAACAAGCACTGAAAAGTTCAGGGTTACCTCCAACACAAGGTATTTCTTGAAAGTAATGGGATGAATTTTAAAAGCACTTAGCATATGTTCCCTTTTGTGAATTACTCTGTATAAAATAATTTTATATTTTCCACTGTACAAAAGATATTTACAAACAGCTCTCATATCACAAAGAAATCCCATAACATAAGGCAGATTCAAGTCCAGACCTCAATAAAGGCCTGGATATATTTGAAAACAATATAATAACTTTTTCCTGCAAAGATAACCAGATACAGGCAAGTTGCATACTTCTCAGAGGGAAAGGTTTCAGACAAGAAACCCATATCTGTTTAATTTAAATACTTCCATAATATGAGCCACCAGAATCAGGACAGTGCTTAACTTGAGGAAAGGTAGAGCTGAACAAGCAACATACTTAAGGCCCATTACCATGGGTTTCACTTGCTGCTATTTTTGGGGGGAACTTTAGAAATGCCCCTCTAGACTGGTTTTTGTTATGTAATCAAGCATTCCCTTCTGCAAACAAGATACAAGTTATTTTCTTAAGACACTTCAAATTCTCATTGCAATACATTAGTTCAGACAGCTAATTTTGACCACAGGCATTTAATATTTCTAAGCTGATTGCAATTCATATATTCAAAGCTAGGGTATGAATATTCATTTAATATCACTGCAATATTCACACAGATAAGTAACTGCAGACATACAAAGAAAAAAATTATTCGAAGTACTCACTTAAAATGTCATCTATATTTCCACTATCTAGACTTGTTATTTCACTTCTTGCTGGATTAAAAAGCCAAGACACCTAAAAAGAGAAAGCAAACCAGTAAGGTATGTTTCAGCAGTTAAGTAGTAACTTATGTGTAATTTTAAGTCTTGCAGTTCAAAAACTGGAGAAGAATAGTAAAAGAACTGTAATTCGGTCAATGCATTTCAGATGACAGCAGTACTACAAATACACAAATAAACTACAGATATAACATACTTCCACATTTAAAGCAAAATTAATTATTTTAATACAATTCTCTATTATGTAGCCAGAAATGCTACAGGTAAATTTTCCACCTTTAAGAGTAACTTATATTCATAACTTCACTCTGAAGAAAGAAATGAAACCCCATTTCAGAAACCTCACACAGCTCAGAAGTGTGTGGGCACAGAGGTTTTACCCAGAGCCAAGTAATTCCTTCTGTCACTTACAGGACTTGTCTGGCTAAAAGTTTCTCATTAAGTAAAGCCGCAATTGCCTGCATTTTTATTGCTCTTTTAGGATGCAATTTCAATATATCTAACTCAACTAGCCACAGTATTTTATCTCCTTCAGTATTCCCACTTGACACTGCTTCAGTCCCAGCATGCAATAGACTGTATCAGGCTATAAAAAACAAGACACCACATCAGCCAAACCATTCAATTACAAAGCAACGTTTACATTACTCTTAATGCAACTCCCATAGCAATTGCACAGTTTTGTGGGTGGATACACTCGTTTTCAGTGCAACTGGCCCAGATCTTTTTTCTAAAATGCAGTGGAAGAAATACGAGGTAAAGTTGTATCCCAGGTGAGAGAGGCATCAGTGAATTATAATTTATTTTTGCTCTGAGAGAGACAAGTGTGCAAATTTTTGAGTAGGATAATATAGATTCTTGTGAGGGACATGAATGTTTCCACCCTGAGCAAGCAAGTCACAAAGTGATCACTTCTCTAAGCACAGTCAGGGCTTGGATCAGATGCTCTGCTGTGATGCCTTCACATTTCCAATTGATGTATGGTTCCTTAGCTGACAAAGCTAACAGGAAAGGAAAAGGAAGGTTTTTGGAAGAGAACTGACAGGAATGCACAGGTCAAGGAGTTGGGCAGAGACCAGAGATTCACAGAGACACTCTGCACTGAGATGCAGCAGCACACGACATACATGGTATCGATGTTCTCAGAGACTTATTGAATTCTTGAGGTGCAAAGAAAATCTGCCTGTGGCTCAAGAGGCATCAAGGAAAAACACAGCTAAAAGCACAAAGACCATCCAAATAAAACCACAGAGAGCAACTGCATAGCAGAAACCAGTGACACATGGTTCTCTGCATTTACGGAAGAGCCTTAGACCTATCATGAACCTATAGTAGGATCATGACTACAAAGAACAAGCCTCCAGGATATACCTGCCTTTGACACTGTTTACAATTTATCAAAAAACTCATTTAATGTCACACACCAAATTTCCTAACTTTGATTGCAAGTGCATATGAAATATTTCATTGTAAAAAAATTGCCAAACTGGATCCCTGCTTACCTTAAGATCAGCTTAAAAAATGGTGGGAAACTTCTACCATGAGACACTGTGAACAGCTCTAAAACTATCACTGTAAATTGCACACAGATGAGATGTGCAGCAATTATTTTCAATTCTTTCTGATTTGTGGATCACTAATGTGGCTCACTAATCACTTCCCAGGGAAGATACTGAACCTTTCACATTTCCCATATGGAGGCCCTTGGGTAGCACATAACTCTATCTTACATTGCAGGCTGAAAACACCCCAGCTGTTGGAATACAAAATATGTACCAGTGTTTTTCTTCTGGTAGTTGAACAAGATACCATTCTTAAATGCAAATCTAAGATTTGTGGTGCAGTTTGCACAGTGTTCCTGTGGCACTTCAACTGCCTGAGACAAGTGTCTGAACTGTGGCTCAAAGATGACTGTAGAGAAACAAACCTAATGGTTGAACTGTGAGGCCCAGAGATTAAACACGCAGTGTAACAACACAATCTGCCAAAAAAATTATCTGATTAAGCAAGCAATGCGATGCACAAGTTCCAGCAGGCCAGTGTTCAGGTAGTTCCTCTGAAGATTCTGGCATTGCTGACTACTGAGCAGCAAGAAGGTAGGACTCTGCTGCTGGAGTGAGAAGCTTCCTGTATGGGCCTGGATCCACACTGGCCAGATCATCCCCAGAGAAGGAGCAGCTGATGGCAACCATTAGTGCAGACACCTCCCCATCACCTGTTGGGTGGTGCATGGGATGACGGCTTCCATGGTGATGCTGGGGGGAGGTTCTGGTAGTAGAAGCTATGTTTGTAGTGAGTCAGGGTCAAGTCAGCACAGACTGCTTTGTTGCAAATGTCAGGTTTGACCTAACATGTGTACATTTGAGGCAGTAGCTACAATTAACAATAACAGTTGGAATATTGCTCTAGACAATAATGGATAGGGTATTTCAACAATCATTTTTTTGGCCATCACCTGATCCTACTGCAGGTGACTTTGCAAATTCAGTGTTCTACCCTGCAAGGCCTCAAGAACCTCTGATCACCGTGAAGATCAGAGTTACTTATCCTGCTTGTATTCTTGGATAGTTTGTTTTCAGAGAAAATCCACACAAGCCTCTAGAAAGCAGGAACTTTTCAGCTGCTGCACACAAGCTCTGCATCACCATTCCCACTTGAAAAGAATTTCCACAGTAGGTCTTGGTGTAACTACTTTCACAGCAGTTCATATTGTCTAAACAAACCTAATGGGTAAGATAACAATTTCTTAAACCCTCCTGGCTTTTTCAAGTATAACTTTGCAGCAGCAAGACAAATCTTATCTAATAGGATAAGTTACACACATATTGAACATAACATAGATAAGTGTGCTATTTGCAGTTGGGAAATACGCTCTGTTACTCAGCAGATATACTTCAATGATCAGGAACTGTAGTCATATTTGTAGATTGCCACAACACACTTAAAATACATTTCACTTGCAAAGCAAATATTTAACTGCGACATGAAAGCACACAACTTACTAACCAATGACATCCTCTTCTAGACTGTGCTATACGCAGAAAAAAGGAACTAAAACTATTACTTCTTTATAGCACAAATAAATTTTGTGATTGCTTCCTTAAGTCTTACTGTGGAAATGTGGTGGAAGCTGCACGTACTAAGACATTAACACCAAAACAAACATTCCAAAGATCTTCATGCATTGGAGATGAAAAACAAATTAACCATATACCCTATAGTCCCTTTATATTACAATAGTGGAAAAATAATGAGACTAAGAACACCTTTCCCCAAAAGTTGCTCAAAATCTGAGATAATTGAAATACTTTTTCCACTAGAAGTATGAAAATTTCTGTTTTGTCAAATATATTCATAATCACGTTCTCAAACATTTTACACTGACTAAATAGTTGTGGCTGCCAAACTTTTAATACTAAGTAGACAGACTCAGGGAAAAAAAGCATTCCTTGAAGAAATGTCAATAAATATGCAAGATCTACTCCAGCTGAAGCTTTCATTAAGGTATAATGCCTGTAAGGAAAAAAACACCTCCTTTTGACCCAGTAATCTTGCTGTCGCATGGGATGCAATAGGGTTTATGATATTACTAATATTAATACTTATCATGAAGGAATACAAATTTGTATTTAAATTTCTAAGAAGCTATACTGTTTTGAGAGTATTTTCTGACCTTTTTTGAGGCCTGTGCTTGACAGTCATGAGCAGAAAATAAGACATTTTTGAGGAAATAATTTCTGAATATCAGCTACACACTTTATAACAGGTATTTAACATAAGTTCTGAAAAACATACTGGCTAAGAAAAGTATTCAGAATTTTTCACTTTTACATTCCACTGGCTCATCAAGGACATATGGGTTATGGTTCATATTTGTAAAGGAAGTAAAAAAATTAATTTCAAATTGGCAGCATAAGACAGCTACAAGCTCACTGAAGAAAGCATTTTGAAAAAAATAATTCAAAAGGAAAATTGGTTACTTTAACACACCTGAAAATAACTCAGGTTTTGGCACTTACATTGGATAAAATTAAGAACTTTTTGTGTTTCTATTTTTTGAATATCCAAACTGAAAATCTGAAGGTAAAAAAAAAGTAGCTATGAAATAGAAAGATTTTTAAAAATAGAGTAGAATATGATATATTAAATACTTGAGTGAAGCTGCTCAAGTTAGATTAGGATGTTTATAATCTACTCACAATAATTGAACACTACAGAAAAATGACAAAACAAATGTAGACTGAAACCAGCAAATGCTGGAAGCTTTACACACTTTTAGAATAAATCACTGAGGGGAAAAAAATCAGGAACTGAACAATGTGTTCACAAAGATAAAATTTAGCCCATAAGGGGGGAGGAAAGAAGAGGAGATGACATACATTTTTACTCTTTTGGTCCTCAGAAATACTGTCAAATCAAGCAGAAACATCATTGCTCAGGTTCCTGGGAGCTTCTGAAGGTAACAATGGTCATGCTTTTACTGGGAAGTTTAATTAGTACAGAAATCTTTGTGTTTCTGATCAAGTTTTGGTCCTCTCTGGAAGCTAGGCAACAGCTTAGGGAGCCAGTACCAGTCACTTCTGAGGAGTAACTACTGAGATTTATTCTGATTTCCAATGAAAGACCTCAAAGCAGTGCTTGAAAGCTACTATCATCCTCCCAAACACGCCATGCAATGCCACACAAGTACCCTTACACAAAACAAAATGCCTGGACAAAACCTATTCAACTCATCATACCCAACACTGAACCTCTGCCAGGTTTCACACTTTCCCAAAGAGGAAATAAAAGCACCTTCTGCTGACAGTACCGCTGTTCAATTGCCATTCCACACATGCAATTAATAAAGCTTGCTCGTTATTCAAGAGATTTAGGTCAACCTCTTATGAACATTTTACCAGCACCAGTTAGTGTTGTTAGTTCTTTAATTGCTAACTCGAAAAGAGAGACAGACCTATAGGTTTAATGGTATTTCTTTTTCAGGTTTATTATACTTTACATGCCACTTTCTTGCAGATTTAACAGTGCATAACCTTAACATTGCAAGAAAAGGAAAAAATAATGTGGGTCTGTTGCATTCTAGTTCTTGGTGTCTTTTGTTTTTTAGTGCATAAAATGAAAGAGAGGTCCTCATTTCCAAAGCAAACTATCTGTAGAATACAGAAAATGTATTAATGGAGCATTATGATTTCTAATTAGTACTACACCTGCAAGGCAATCAACAAGAACAGCCTTCATTTTCACTTGCTAAACTTATCATTTACCTTTTCCTCCTGCTGGGAAATCCTAAAGGCACATAACTACACCACCTTTCTCCTCTAATACAAAATCGTTTTACATTTGGCAACCAGGTCTCTAGCCCACACCGAATCCAGACTGACATGTTGAAGTTACTACCTGAAGTCCAAGCCCCCTAGGACCCTGCTGCTGACTGTCAAGCCCAGAGTGCCTCTTTTTTTATGCATGCTGCTGATCTGCTGCTGCTCTCAGGTCTGCATTAAACTCCTGGACAACAGGAAGCAGACAGGTTTACAGCCTGCTGTAGGATAATACAAATTGAAAGCAATCCCAGAAGACAGCAATGCCAAATCTGGCAAGACATTGTAAGAGCCCCTGAATTTTGGCTTCAGAACCATCAATCAGGAACATCTTGCTGGCAGCATTCCTAGAATCCCCATAATGAACCACAAAGTGCAGAGCAGAGAGAGGTAACAGTAAATAGAGAATACTGAGGGAAAATAAAAAAAAGAACATTATTCACCCTCTTAGTGAGAGCAGTTAGTTGTCAACTCTTAGTTGTAACCACTTGATTCCAGAACTGTACCTAAACATTTTCATAACTTAGACTGACTGCTGCCATCCCTGATGAATATGCTGGGCTTTTATTGGTAATGTAAGCTGCTTTCATTATAAGACTGTGAGCCAAAGATCTATTAGTTCAAAACATTAAATAATGAGATAATGAGCCCTTCTCAATTATATTCAACTTTTCAAAGCAATTTTTAAATGGGTTACCAAAAAAATAATTTTCTTATAATTTTTCACTTAAGACCCACATCTTAAATTTAGTCAGGAAAATTTAAAATGCTCAAAAAAAGCTACTTAAAAGAGATTTAAAGACTGCAGTTACTAATGTTCAGGAGAACAAAGAAAAAATCTAACTAAACAGAGATATGGATAATATATAATTAAGTAAATTTCTAAGTAAAAATATATAAGTAAACTTACTTCTTCAGCCTTGATAGACAGTTCACTTTTATGCTGTTTTATCCACAGTGCTGTAACTGCACAGAGCTAAGTAGAGACTACCATATTAAAAAGAAGTCATGCAATTTTTTGTCCTCCAGATATCTTGTTGTCCACACCCATTGTAAGTGTGTGGAAGAAATATTTGGTGTAGGTGCATATCTTATTAATACTGAAAAATTTATTTTCAAATTAAAATACTGGAAACAGAAAAATTCACAGTTTATAACACTATCTTTGAAAATCCAAATTATATTGATTTGACATGCCAAATCAGGAAAAAGAACTGTCTCTAGGTTGCAATTCAAGTTGTAACCAAAAGTATCTATTCTATTACCATCCGTTAAAGCCAGGTGAAGCAGTGTTCTTTCTCTTTTCCATGATCCATCCTCTCTCCGGGGGATATCTTCTGTTAATGGGCCATTGAGTCTCACTACATCACTGATAAAATTACATCATCCCACTGTGAGATGCTCCACCCAGCAGGAGGAGCCAAACATTCCTACCTGCATATAATCTGAAATTCGGAGTACCACAAGAAGCCTTTTTCCACTGGATTCCCAGAGGAAGACCAGACCCATCCACACTAGCACTATACCCTTCTACAGGATCACTGCTTCAACAGAACTGCATGTGTCACTCCAGGAGGACTGCAGCCATCACTGCAGTCAAGTTGTATTCTGACTCTGTCAGTGTTTTTGTACTACTACATTTCATTTTTTAAAAAATATTTTTTCCTATTACATTGTAGCTCCTTTTTTTTTTTTTCTTTATGTATACATACTAGTAAAGAACTGTTACTCCTATTCTCATATATTTGTCTGAGAGACCCTTAATTTAAAAATTATAATATTTGGAGGATGGGGGTTTACATTTTCCATTCCAAGGAAGGCTCCTTCCTCCCTCAGCAGATGCCTGTCTTTCAAACCAAGACAAGAGCTCACAGCTAATGGTTCCTTAAACTGAACTTAAAACACAAACAAAGGAGTTGAAGGATTGTCCCATTTGACTGGGAATGGTTCACAGCTGCAGAGATCTCTCAATGGCCTGATACAACAGCACCAAGGATTTCCAGAAAAATGGATAAGTTAATCTCTCAACAATTTCTGAACTATCATTAGAAGACACAAGATGTTTATTCAAAACGTCCATTGAAGAGATGAGAATTAAACATTATTATCACAACATGCAATCCAATGCATTGCAATTTTTTCCACAAGCTATTAGCAGCAGAATCATGTACCCAAGCCCAATTTTAAACTTTAAGTCCCTGGGCACAAATGTATGGATCATGGTCTTTTATAGAAATATTTAAGCAAGGGCTCAAAAAAACGACATGAGGCATGTCTAAAAAAATGTCACAGAGATAAGACCTGTAATTTATTTCCAGCTGAATTATTTATAACTTTCAGTTTTTTCTCTTGGCCTTTGGAGAAAAGAGTAATCTCCAGTCAGGGTTATGATCCACTGGTTTCCTTGCCTTATACATCCACATAAAGAGAACACTGTCCATACACCTTCAAAATACGTAAACAGATGTCTGAACATCTGTATTAATTTGTGAATAATGTTCAGAGTGCTCCACATCTTCCCAACTAGCAATCTACCTTAAAGCTTCTTTCACAGATTTAAAGCTATGAATTCAGGAAACTATTCAGGAATTCCCCAGGAAACTACTAAAAACTCTGAATCATTAGATATTCTATTTACCAAGCTGCTTCTCTTACAGAAGCAGTTAGAATTCCCCTGAAAAAGAAAGGTCACATTCGTGCAGCTTTTTAGGAAAAAACACCTCATGTTCCAATAACTCTTTCTTTTCCATTTTGCCAACTGCTCTGATTATCTGGCAACAACACAAGGATATGCTTTTAAGAAGGAGCAACACACATAAAATACAAATGCAATCTCCAAAATGATTAGCACAAATTAAGCAGCTGTTGCTGTGTATGAAAGCCAGCACCCTCAAGGTCCTCAACTTATTAAAGCATGATCCAGCAGTATGAAATAAAGGGCAGCTCAGTCTCGTCAAGACTTTGGTAAGGCTGACAGAGGAGAATAGTTTGCTGTCCCTTTTCACCAAGTCAAGGAAAAAGGCCTTGTTCTCTGTTTTGGCCACTGCTATTAAAAGTAAAACCCACTACCAAAAAATTTGTTGTAGACAATTTAAATCTTGGAGACTGTGTATTTTTAACTCCATTCCTCATTACAGAAAGCAACACACTAGCCTTTTATTCATTATAATCTACAGGCTTTCCTGTGCCCTTTATTGTAGCTTTTACACAGGCCCATGGCAGAACAAGAAATTGGAATTTATTTTTTAAAAATAATACAAATGTATTTATGTTTTGTTCATTCTTAGACTGGTGATGAAAATGCATATTAAAATGAAACAAAAACTCTTATGTCTTTCTGTGGGAGGAGTGGCCACAGAATTCAGAATCTCTCTCTTAAAGCGTAATCTTAGAGGAAGAAATCAAAAGTAGATGCAGTGTTTCCGTAAGAAACTGTATTTCTTGTGCCACATGAATGTTTGCCACCTTGGAATAATTTGGGATGGAACATATTAGTAGATAACTGAATTTTCTATCCTTGCTGCCTTAAAAATAACTGCTTTAAAAATAAACACAATTTCTGTTTTGACAAATTTTATTACATATTGAGTTTATTCTTCAATAAGACAAAACCAACTTTTTTCAAAGTGAAATGATCAACACCTACTCACTTCTAGCTGCTTAGCTTTTTATTAATTACACAATCCAGTTGCAACACTGAATAGATTTTTACCCTTCTTCTCCAAAACATCAAGTTCTCTAGATCTTGGCCTTATCAAGAAAGGTGGGAACTTTAAGCAAAGACAAACCTGTTCAGTTTTACCTTTCAGCTGGAACTTGTTTTAAGAGTGGGTATGAATTACTGAAAACAACTGCTCAAATGCCAGTATAAGGACTACAATTCACACAAAGCAACTAGCCTTCCATGAGAAAAATACCCACACTGGACCAACACCGCTCTAAACCATGCAGCTGAGGCTTTGGGTTAAGAGTAAAAAAAAAGTATTAAAAGCAACAAATATACTTAAACAAAATACTTAAACTAAAAATACAGCTGGGTCATTCTTCTCATCTAGTCCATCCAAAGGGATGCGAAACATACTGGTTTAACTCGCACTCCAAAGAGAACGTCAGGGAAGACAAGTGGACAAGCCAGTCTCCGATAACACTGTTCAAATTGTACCACTTACCTTAGTGCAGCTGCCTGTTTGCACATCTGAATAATAAAATCCTTTTGAAAGCACAGAATCACAGCCACTGTGATTCAGCTCATCCTTATTTGATGCTGAAGGCAATGATGGTTAGAACTAAACAACGGAGCAGAGCAGCAAACATATGCATGATTCCATGGCAATTAGCAGTTCAAGGTAAATTCTGACCCTCTTCCACTTTTACTATTACAGAACCACATTATGCTCTGCAACCTCCACCCCAACGAACCCACATATAACTACCTCATTTACTAACCTCAGATCTAGAGCTTTCAGCACTAATACTTCCAGTATCACTATGAGTCTCCTTGCACTACAGATGTTGTTTTTCCTTCAGCATGACTGAGATGCCACTTTTCCTCAAACCACCTCCTAATACTGCAGCAGGAGGCTAAGGTTTTGTTTGTACAACTATCAAAAGACAGCTACAGTAATTTGTGATGCAGCCATTCATAGTGTATGAAGTGTTAGCCCATACGTTAAAACCACTGAGATTTAGTCTGGTGTTGTTGCTCCTCCCTCTTTTTCTGAGAAATCGAAACGAGGAACACCTCAGAATCACAAAATTACAAGCTTTCTAAAATACAGTGGCATTTTGATGCTCTCTGTTTATCATTCTTTTAACATCAGAACTCTGAACTTTAGAATAAATCTACTTAAAACATGATCTAAACTTACATTACTTTGGCTACTTTATTTTCTTCATTTCAGGCACAGTTGTGATGCACACTCCACAAACTTCCACACTACACATGCAAACTGCCAATCACAGCATGTTAAAGCCCTTGGGACATCCATTAGCTTGTCTCTAGCAAACAATTTTAGGTTAGTATTTATTATTTGCTACCTTAAAATGACATATGAGTGGTGGATAATGGATAAGATCTTTCCAAATAAGTGGTGATTCCATGTAATAGAAATACTACTCCACAGCTGCATTATAACTGACAAGTTGGTATTGTAAAAATCTCCCAATTCAAATGAGGAGGTAAAAAAAAAAAAAAAAAAAAGTACCCTTTTGCAAATTAATCCATTGGCTATCTTCTAGGGAAGAGCACCGATTAAAGCAATGCTACCTGAACCTGAAGAGAAAAATTCACCTTCAGGACCACAGCTGCATGTACTTTGAAGAATGGCTGATTTCAGACTGTGTAAGACCTATTTTCTTCCTGCCCTAAACAGCTGCTAAGGTCCTGCACATATGCAGTCAATTTATCCTGGATAACTCTGAACAGCAGCAGAATAAATAATGCAGAGGACAGGACACATGCCACAGATATTCCGAAATGCACAAAAGAAAATCATACTGAGATTGGTCTACTTCTCTTCAAGGAATATTAAACCTGCCAGCTTCAAGCTGACTCCCACAAAAACATCGAAGCAAGTATTCCAGACTGGTCCTAAAAATAGTATGAACACATCAACATGGTGTAGTGCTTGAACTGGAAGCAAGTTTTGGACACCCTGGCTCTGCAATCAACCAGCTTCATGTAGCAATCTTACTGCTCTCAACATGGAAGGCTGCTGCAACCAAAACGGTTACCAAAATCCTCAGCAAGGTATCACAGCTATTTATTGGCTTATTTTAAGTATTTTATTATCTAATTATTAACACAAACTACATGTAGACATTTGCTTTGGTTTAGCAAATTCTGCTGGTCTATGTTGACAGAAAAAAATTCTAAAAAGACCTCTCCCCCTTCAATTATACCTTTTTAACCAAAGCAGATTTAAATGCCATTTAAAGGTAACTCCTGAGAGGCCCGAACACTCGCTGAGCTCCCTTCACTAATTAACGGATCATTAGTAGGAAAGAACCCCTAACTGCTCAACCCCTGCACCACATACCGTCTTAATTACCTTTGTGAAGCAACCAATTTGTCTTTCAGTTATCTGGTCCAAAACCCCAAGTGAAATGACACAATAAGGAGAAGAAAAAAAAAAAAAAAAGTTTTTTCATACACACTTTTATGAAAATTCATTTTTATGATTGGCAAAGAATCTAGGAGCTAAGTGTTTCTAGCAAGAGTTAAGAAAGGGGATTTCAGTAAATTATGAGAGTCAGAAGTGATAGACTGACTAAAGGAACAAAAAGCTTTTCTTGGGATTACAAATATGGATACATCACTGAAAAGCTTTCCCTTTGTGCAGCTTTTGAGAAAGTTAATTATATCATCACTTCATAATCACGACAGCTATGGGAAACAGCAAAACACTATCACAGCTGTTGTTTGCTTTTTCCAGACCATTGGAACAGGCACCTATTCCTTGCCTTTCAAAATACTTCCTTGCAGAGTTCCTAATGAACAAGTTCTCTCTGTGTTTATGCCCAATTGCCACACGAATCCAGTTGGAGACAAAATATAAGCTTTACTGCCAGTTATTTTAAAAACAGAGATTAGACTGCTCTTCTCTCCTTTTCACAAATCTATGAAAATAAAACCCAAAAAGCCCTTGCAGACATTCGAAATTTTTTTGGATGCACCTCAATGAAACACGCAAGAAACAGGCAAGAATCACGGATGCCAATCTAGACAGAAGACAAGCTGGCTACAAAAAATCACGCCAAGGAACCAGGTCATTTTTTATACTCCATTTCTAGAGCCCTATATTCAGCTCATGTTCCTGTTTCCTGACCATCATTTAGAATATACAAAGTCTCAGTCATAAAAGAAATTTAAGCCATGGAGAAGTATATTGCTGTGAAACAATGTAGCAAAGCATACACCTGAAATCTCTCTGTGAATTAAGATATCCTTCAATTTGGACCCAAAGTGAGGCAGCTGGGAGACTCCAACACATGAAACATGGAAACTTACATTTTCCAGGAAACACGACTTTGGACCTCCTGTGTTTCACTTCACTGCCACTGCAACTTTTACATACATGACTGGGGCTCATACTAAATCCCATCTATAATCTGCAACAATAGTTACTTTTTACCTAAAAATATATACTTCACAGGACCATTGAATAAAGTGACAAGACCTGAAGGCACTTGGGTCTTAATTCAGTTCACTCATACAACATGGCTCTGAAACCCAAAAGGGCCCACAAGAGCCTGCTGACCTCCAAGGAGAACCTCTACAGAGCTCAAAGCAATCCACTTGAGCAGAAAGTTGGTATGGCATAAGACTTGCATGGGTTAACAGAGAATTTCTGGATGACTTAAAAAAAAAAAAAAAAAAAAAAAAAAAAAAGGGAGCAGACAGAAGGTAGAGGTAAGAAAAATACTTGGTAGGAAGAGAGAAACACTGCTGGCAGCAGTACTAGCTCAGCTGGAGTTGAGAGAGGGATGTTAAGGTATGTTGGCAAGAAAAAGAAGAGAGGAAGAGCAAGAAAATTATAGACCTGCTGCTCAGCTAGCAGGGGACACAGAGACAAAGAACATAGAAAAGGCTTAGACACTGAATGTTGTCTTTGGCTGATTTTATACTGATGAGGTCTGAGCGCACAGCAGAGTTCCAGGGAAAAGAAGACCAAGTTAGAAAGTTCTTCAGCAACTGGGACGTACACAGAGCACAAAACCAGACCAAATGTTTTTTTCCCTGGGTCACCAGGAGAATTATGGAAACAAACTTTCTTTTGCAGAAGCCACATCCATCCATCATATACTTGGAATAAGTAAATCAATCCGTTTTCTGTAGTAAGACATTTAGCTCTGTAAACAAGGCAAGAGTACTGGGTGTTGTTTGCCTTGACTTTAGCAAGCTTCTAACACAGCACCTCAAAGGATCCTTAGACCTAAATTGTTGATGCATGAACTGAATAACTGAACTATAAAGTGAGTGACACAGCAGCTGAACTGGTGAGCTCAAAGGGCTGTAACCAAAGACACCATGTCTGAGTGGCCTCTAAGGAAGTTTCTCCAGACTAATACCAGGTGTAAGATTTGTCTGTAGTAATGACCAGAAAGATGGAACAGAGTGCCTCTTCAGCAACTCCTTGAGGATATAGGAACCGGGTGAAGTGCTTTACAAGCTAGAGGGAATATCTGCTATTCAGAGACACCTCAAATGGCTGGAGAAGAGGCCTGACAGAAACCTTGCAAAGTTCCACAAAGGCAAAGTCCTGTATCTCTGTTGGAATAACCCCATACAGGCTGGGAGCCAACCAGATGGAAAACAGCTTTGCAGAAAAGGTCTTGGGGAGCAAGTTTAACAGGAGTCAGTAGCACGACCTTGTGGCAGAGACAACCACACACTGAGCTGTGTTAGCAAAAGTGTAGCCAGCAGACCACGGGAAGTGATTCTTCCCTTTCATCTGGCACTTGTGTGAGCACATCTGAAGGATTCTGCCCAGCTTTGGGACTGCCTGTACAAGACACTAACATATGGAAGTGAAGCCCAGCAGATGGCTATGAAGGTGAGTAGTGACTGGAGATCAGGGTATACAAGGAGAGGCTGAGACAGCTGCATTTGTTCACCTGTAAGGAAAAGTTATTACTGCTGCTACCAGTGACCTAATCAGAGGTTATAGAGAAGGCAGAGCCAGACTCTTCCCAAAGATGTAGTGATAGGATAAGAGAAAATGTACAGAATCCACACCTCCAGACAGACTTTTCAAAGAAAATTTGCAGTGAAGTTTTGATTCAACACCAAAACAAGTGACCAGAGAAGCTGCAGCACCTCCGTCCTTGGAATTATATAAACTGGAAAAAAACCTGAGCAATTCCATTCAAGTTAGTCTTGCACTGAGCAGGCAGTAATACCAGATGACTTTAAGAAGGCCTTTAAAATTTAAATGATCAAACTTCCAGTGTAAATAAAAAAACCCCAGAACTCTACAAATTGATCCTATCAGGTAAACACAGTGAGATTCTCAATACCCCGCTCCATCAAAGCTTTCTTGCTAAAGCCAGACACAAGTCAAGAAACAAGGGAGGGAAGAAACGTAGAACATAAGAACAGAGGAAAAGGAGATTTACTGTGCTCAGCAGAAACCTTGTTCTGCATATATGATTACCAGTCACTTGATGAAAGCATGCCCAGAGCACCTGCCTTTAGGTACTCATGTAAGATGTTCTGTCCTCACTGCTTTCACCATCCCAGCCACTATGTGGTTTAAGGCACAGAGCACTGCACCTTGCATTTTGCTTAGTGCCACTGTAGAGGACAACATTTATGTCTTACCAGCCACCCAAAGAGCAGATCTTGTGGATCACTACCATTAAAGGTCTATGTGCATGCATGTGAAGGAACTCCCAGGTTTGGTTCACTCCTAGAGAAAGCTCCAAGACACAGATGCTTATCTGGGCGACACAGAACTGGAATTTTGCACATGTTTTAATAGCATGAATGGCTCGTAGCTGTAAAGGGTGTATTAACAGGGTAGTCAGTTTCTCAGTAGCAGCATATATAAAATAGGAAAAAATATGGAATTCTTTTCCAATATGCCTTGTTGCTTTTTGTAAGGCACTTTTGCCAAAGCATGATTAAATGTGGAAACAGTGCTACAGCTAGTTTGGAAAAATATAGCACCCTCAACCAGCAGTGAAAAAAACATTCTGAGTTAGTGTTATGGTATAGCAATAACTTTGCAGAACAACTCTTAACAATGTAAGAAGCAATATCTGAGAGACAGTGAATTTGAAAATAAAATTAAAGCTATTCAAACTTCTAAAATCTTATCTATGAACTTTTTAAAATTAGACTACATGAGCACTTGACATTACTAACAGTTCTGGAAAAGAAAATTGCATGTGTTTCTACTGATGGTTAGGATGCTCCTGATGAAGGAAGATATGTCAGGGAGAAAAGAAGGGTAAAGGCAGAACTCTCAAAAGGAAATCTGATCTGACTTCCTTTCCTAATTTTCTCTAACACACTTCTCTACTTCTCAAGGAGCTTTCTCCAGTTTGGAGTTTTGAAAGAAAATATTCCTTAGGCTCTGCCTCTACATCCTGTATTGCTTCTGCTTAAGTCCCCAAATGTTCCTGTGTTTCCTCCTCTAGACCACCAGAGAACTCACTCTCAAATGGGGCAGGGAGAATAATGAACAAGTTATGGCTAATGCATCCAAACCCACTTTAAGTGTTACTAAAGCACTGGTTTTTGAATGTATCTCTGGACTCTCATGAAGAGGTTTTGAAAAAGGTCTGGTATAAAATTGACAGCACATTTGTACACTTGCCTTATGCATGAGACAATTCCCTGCCCTTAAGCAAACAAAATATCTGGAATCTATACAAGTGAGGCTTACAAAAGAGTCTGCAAGGTGAAAAATTGGTTCTCCTGAATAGCAGTATATAATCCCTAAGTCTTTCAAATTAAATAGGTTTAATTAAAACATACAGAATGCAGTAATTCTCTTTTCTTGAAAAAAGCAATTTAAGGACCAGTCTCTTGCTTAAGAAAGCTGTCCTGCCAAAAAAACACAAAAAACCCAACCAAACAAAAACCAAAGCAGATCATGGAGACAAACAACAAGGATATCAAAAGAAAAAGCAAGGAGAGTGTCATCACAGCCACCAGCAACAGAATCTCTGAGATCTCACTGTCAATAACTCATTTATACATCTTCCAGCATTGCTCAAGTCTTCTGTTCCAAGAAACAATTCAGTTTCTTCTCTCTTCCCTCCTGAGCACTCCAAACAGGACACTTGTCCATCATATGGCATAGAACAAAGAATACAAGTTGTCTTCACAAGAATTCAAGACGTCCCTGCTTCCCCTCTGCAAAGCAGAAGGTTCCTCAGTTGCCTGCTATTTCATTGTTCATGGATCATGGCAGATGATGATCAACTCAGAAGTTCTATGCTACTCTTGAAGGGAACCCATTTCATTAGGCTCGGTGGTCTAAATTTTGCCTGTAATTTCAATTTCTGACTCATGGTCATATTCAGAATATAGTATTTTGAGCAGCATTGTCAATTACAAAATCAGTTTCCTGATACAAATTTAGAGAGAGACAAATGCACAGCTCTAGACACAAAATTTACAGAGTTCAACTTCCCTTTGGGTAACTTACTACACATTTAACACTAAGTTAAAAGATAATTTTTATTTCATTTTGCTTTCATTATTGGGGTACTTGGTCATATTTTCAAGACATGAAAGGCAGTGGCAGTAAAACAAGAAACAGAAATATTACTCTACAGTATTTTTTCCAGTTAGGAACTTCCCTCTTCATTTCCCTCACTATCTGTTGGTGGTTTCCTCCAGTCACAGCTTTTGCTCAGGGGCAATGCATGAGCCTCCCAGGGAAGCATTGAGCAATACAAGTGCCTCTCAAACACAAGCAGAAGCAGCATGTGCAACAGTGTCTTGTTCTAGAACTTTCTTTAAAGGCAAAGCAAACCCGACTGCGAGTACAGGCAAACACGCAGAATGATTGGATAGAGCAAAGCGGAAGAGCCACACCTTGCCCTGGGGGGAGAACGGGATGAGCCACTCTCCCATCAGCATTTATTGCACTGTCTTGGATTCATCTTAAAGATCTGTCTTGCCCAATATTAAGCAACATACCATCAATGCAGAAACATCTCACTCTCCAAGGGCCTCCATGACTCTATGCATCCCTTATTCCAGCCTTGCAAACAGCTGTACAAGACTCTCCACAGCCTATGCCATGCAGTGCTCACTTCCTTCCACTCAGCTCTTGAGGCAGAGGTCGTGCCAGTCTGTGCTTCCCCTGTCCTCTCTCCCATTTCCCTTCAACTCCCAGCAGCCCAGTACAATCTCAAAAAGTTGGAAGGGCAAAGAATTGTGCTGGAACTGCAGGTATCCCTTTGCAGTCCATCTCCCTCATGTCAACCCAAACGTCAGTGAGATCAGAGAAGAAGAATATTAGCATGAGACACAAAGTCCTCTACAACTCTAGTGATCTATTGTCACACTTTAGACAAGAGAATTTATTTTGATTTAACATTGTATTTTTTCTTCTTTATTGCAACATATTAAAATCCTATCTGGGAAAAAAAAATATGCTTATCCAAAAGTCTGAAAAAGAATTCCTGATAACTCCATTGCTACTACTAAGCAAGACCAGCTTAGTAAGCTGTTTTCACAGCTACATATCATTGTGTACTCTGTCCTATGAACCACTGGTGAAACACTAACAAATTCACTTATCCACAAAACATGCCATGCTCCAAGAGGCTGCCTTAGGTGGCACATCCTTTAGAGGCGGAGCAGAAAGCCAGGTTGTACCGCTGATCATAAGTATTCTTGGCAGCTGGTAACAAGAAAAACAAAGTTACCAGAACTTTAAAGCTAATCTGATATACCTTGTCACAGACACTGAATATCACAAGAAAACAAAGGACACGCTCCTACGAAGTTTCTTCAGCCCTTCTAAAGAAAGAGGATCCCCTCACGCTCCCAGACTGCACAGAACAAGTTTTCCAAAACTCTTAACAGATCTTCTAAAAGGAATGATTCATTGGCTTGGTTCATGTAACTAGGCATCTTACAACACAGGGGCCATGGCTGATATAATGACACTGAATAATTACACAGATAGCATTACATTTAATTGCATTTTTTAAAAAAACAACTTTGAACTGTAGTCTTCTTAAAGTTTTATGCATATAGTTCTTTTAAATCACCTTAGAAAAGGGTTTAAACAACCCATCCACAAAGAAACAGCAGACAAAATACAGACAAGTTGCAGATCATAGCTTTTCCTTGGTTTTCTTTTTTGTTGGCAAGCATAATTCTTATTGATGCATATTTAATTTGAATTGATCGACTGTGCCATGAAGAAAGAAAAACTCACTAACTTGCAGCTACTTTTTCAAATGTGTAGTTTTCTATTTGATGGACACATTCCATGGTGTCTTTAAACAGTACATGCTCCTTGGTTTTGCTCATTAGTCTGTATTTAAAATAATGGTGAAAAGCAATGTAGCACATAAGCAACACTGTTTTAATACACAGATGTGAGTGAAAAGTATGAGGTTGCTCACTTCGGTCTCTCATATAGTGTTTTAGCATGCTATTGCTGTCTATATATAAACATTTCAAATGTGTCTTTTCAAACCCTACCAATCACACGCATTTTCTAACCCTGAAACGATAGCAAGTTCATAATACTTCAACCAGAGCTTACCCAGGTAGAAGTGCACATTTCAAAGGGACAATGAGTACCTGTACTGTGCATTACAGACGTGTCCTCACATTCCTAACCAGTTCATCCATCCATTAGCAGCTATATTACTCCGTACTCCTCTTTGGACTTCTAGACTTCTATCTACCATTACCTCCAATTATTCTTTAATTGTCTGGCCCATTTAATTCTCCCAAATGTTCAAAATAGATTGATTTAAATCCATAGTATATGAAGAGAAAAATCCTATTAAAATTTATTCACACAAGTCCCCCTTAGTTCTGCAAGTCACTTATGTTACAAAAGGTCCAGAATCTGGCCCAATACACGTCTGGAAAAGTAAGAATCACCACACCAGCCAGTTTGGTTTGGTTTAAAAAAAACATATATAACTATAGCACAGCCAACTTATCTCCACAAAGCACACACATCAGTGATTGCATTTGTGAACTGGCAAAGCCGGAAGGTGGCTTAGGTCATGCATGTAATGCCAGCCTAAAAAAAAAAAAAAAAAAAGCTGTAGTCTGACAAGTAAAGATCACAGAATCAACGAGGCTGGAAAGGGCCTCTGAGACAATCGAGTCCAACCTATGACCCAACGTCGCCACCGTGTCAACTAGACCACGGCACCAAGTGCCCCATCCAGTCATTTCCCGAACATCTCCAGGGACGGTGACTCCACCACCTTCCCGGGCAGCCCACCCCAGTGTCCAATCGCCCTTGCCGTGCAGAAATCCCTCCTCGTGTCCCACCTACACCTCCCCTGGGGCAGCTCAGGACCGCGTCCTCCCGCCCTGGCGCTGGCTGCCGGGCAGAAGAGGCCGCCCCCCGCCTGGCCCCAGCCCGCCTTCAGGGGGCTGCAGAGGGGCCCCGCCAGGCCCGTTCCCGCCGCCGCCGGCCCCCGAGGAGCCGGGCCGAGGCCGCGCCGCCCGCACGGCCACTGCCCCGGGCGCGGCCCCACCCCGTGCGCGCAGCCTATCGGCCTCGGCCACACCGCCGGGCCCGCCGCCGGGGCCGCTCCCTCCTCCCCGGCCGCCGGCACCTGCCGGGCGGGGGAGGGGAGCGAGAGAGGAGCCCCGAGCGGGGCCCGCCGGCCGCCCCAGCGCCGCCCTGCCCGAGCCGGCGCGGGGAAGGGAAGGGCAGCGGGGAGCCGGCGGCTTTTACCAGCAGGAGCAGGAGGCAGCCAGGGTCAGGCAGGAGCGGGAAGATGGCGGGTCTCATGGTAGATCGGGCGCCCGGGAGCGGGGAGGGGAGAAGCGCGGCTCCCACTCTCCGCGGCGGCGGCGGCTCCTCCACTTCCCCCCGTCGCCAGGAAACACCCGGCCAAGTTCCACCGCGGGGCCCCGCGCTCCGCCGCGCTCCCGGGGCACGCCGGGAACCGTAGTTCCGGGAAGGGGAGGGCGAGGAGGAGGAGGAGGAGGAAGGGAGGAGAAGGAAGGAAAGCAGAGAGAGAGAGAGAGAGGGAGGGAGGCGGCGTGGATCCCAGAGCGCACCGGGGCTGCCCGCGGGGCGGCGCCTGGAGGCGGCGGCGCGATGAGGAGAAGGGCGGGGTGGAGGTGAGTTACGGGGCGCAGCTGCAGCGCCGGGCGGGGGAGAAGGGCGGGAGGCAGGGAAGGAGAGCGGGAGGCGGCTCTCGCGGTCTGGCCGAGGCAGGGTTAACCCTTCCCGCCTTGGTGGCGCGGCTGTCCCGCGGCACCGCACCCTCTTCCGCTCGGGATCGCTCCCTGCCAGCCCCCGGCGGCTTGTCCGCGTTCCCTTTGGATCCCGCCGTGTGCCTTCAGCCGCCGGGACTGGCTCACGGGTTTGGCTGGAGGGAAGATGAGAAGGGGTATTTGGGCGCTGTGCGCCTTGTCGTCTCCGTGTCCTCGGGGTTTGGGAGGAAACTTTCTGCTTGGAAGCCTGTGTGTGACGGGGCAGAGCGGCTGCTGGGAGGGATGGGAAACTTTGGCTTGAGTGGAACGTCATCGTTGATGTTTATCCCTTGGCGCTTCAACAGATGTGCGCTTTCTGTCGCTTCCTCAGTTGTAAATGTTGAAAATGAAGAACACCCAAAATTCAGGGTTTCACCCTCTTCCAGTAAAGCTCTGGACCTTGCAGAACACGTACATGCTCTGGGACCTTGCAGAGCTGTCTCAAAAAGATCACTGAAAGCTGCGCTTTGCGTTTGTCACATTTCCAGTATGCACACGCATCTGGGCAGGGAGACGGGCTGTAACACCATTTAAAACAAAATCTTTTACATCAGCCTTTTTCAAGTCAAGACTGGATTGGTTTCAAAGAAAGCCTGACAGGCTCAGACTTTGTGTGACCCTTCAAAAATCTTGTGGCCTGTTAGTTTCATGAGTTGCAAACGCTCTCACACACATAGATACAAGTCATGTCTCTTTTGTAGTCTGAAATTGAAGCTTGACTTTTATCAGTTCTGCTATGCCTGCCTTAAGAACTTGGGCTCTTTGATCTGTAGAGTGAACATCTTGTGCACTAACTGACATTTGAAAAATCTTTGATATTTTTTCAAAGCTGAGTCTTCTCTTGGAAACTGTATCAATAAAATTTGATAGCATGATGGTGCTATCATGTTTAAATTTTAACAGCCATGTTTTGCTGAATAGAAAAATGATGTAGTTCTTGCTATCTGCGAAATGCAAAGTAGACATATCATAGTTTGGTATGAAATTTCACACACCTTGAAAGAGGCCTTCGTGTCCATGTGAGTGTCCCTTCATTTTAAGTCTTCCTTCATTTAAGCCTTTGAGAAGGCTTATATTTTTCTACATATTAGCTTCAAGAAAAGTGAATTATTTATTTGATTCCAGTAATGTGATGCATATTACTGATAATGCCAATTATGTAGCATTTTATAAGCAGATTTTTTACTCATTTCTTGATTTTTATTCACTGAATGTCTCAGTTTTTTGTTAATGAGGATCTTTATCAAGCAAGTCCTCCAGACAGCAGTTCATCTGTTTGTTATATACCTGAGAAAAATACCTGAGGAGTGTTGTAGATTTTCATTTTCTAGTCCCTCTTAATATTTCAGAACTTCTCTGATGCAGAATTAGTCCATTCAATGGAATCATGATACTGTACTAAGAATTGCTTAGTAGAGGTAAAGGGCTTGCTGGAAAGATAGAGGGTTGCTTCTCTCACCTGTATGATTACTAACACTATGCAGAAGTAACTGTTGCTTTCATCTGGAAACTATTCATATCTTTAATTATTAATTGTCTTCTGTATGCAGTCAGTTTTATGGAAAAAAAATATTGTTGATGTTATTGGGATGTTTCTGGTGCTTCACTAAGTTCTTTGGTGTTTGCTGACTTTTATGCTGCTATCCCTGGATTTCTTATATTTTAGTTTATTTGTTGAGAGGTAAAATGTGAGGAAAATGGAGGAACTAGATAGTAAGATGCCCTGAGAAAATGCATTTGAAGGTGTGGGGGTCCATCAGTGCTGGTCACTTGTTAAGCACCACCTCCTTAGGGCACAGGAGCTGGCAATTCTAAAATGTCAGAAGTCAAGCACATGAGGTAGAAGGCTGGCTTGGATGACCAGGGATCTTCTTTTGGAGCTAATGGAAAAAAAAAAGTGTATGCCCAATGGAAGTAAGGTCAGGTGACACATCAGTTGATGGAATTTTTTTTGATTTCAGTTAAGCTTTCAAAACTGTCTCTCAGAGTATCCTCCTGGACAAAATTTCCAATATGCAATTGGATGAACGCATCATGATACGTGAGCACCGGGCTCACAGATTGGGCACAGTGGGTCACAGTGGATGGGGGGACATCAGACTGGGGACCTGTCACTGGTGGGGCTCTGCAGGGCTCCATCCTTGGCCCTGTGATTTTTGGTATCTTCGTTGTTGATTTGGATGTGCAACTGGAAGGGATACTAAACAAGTTTGCAAGTGATACAAAATAGGGAGGAGCTGTTATCTTCTTCCAGGCCCCTGTAGAGAGACCTCAACAAGTCAGGGGACTGGGCGCTCACCAACTGTGTGAAGTTTAACAAGGCAAAATTCTGGATTCTGCCCCTGTATGGCGTATGAGCAGACTGAGGAATGAGATGCTGGGAAGCAGTGCCATGGAAAGGGACTGGTAGATGGCAAGTTGGACATGAGTCAGCAGTGCCCTGGCCGCCAGGAGGGCCAGCCCTGTCCTGGGGGGCATCAGGCACAGCATCACCAGCCGGGCAAGGGAAGGGATTGTCCTGCTCTGCTCTGAGCTGGGGCGGCCTCACCTCCAGTGCTGGGGACAGTTCTGGGTGTCAGTCTATATGAGGGATATTAAGCCATTAGAGAGCATCCAAAGGAGGGCAATAAAGATGGTGAAGGGCCTTGAGGGGAAGCCACATGAGGAGGAGCTGAGGTCACTTGGTCTGTTCAGCCTGGAGGAGACTGAGAGAAGACCTCACTGCAGTCACAACCTCCTTGTGAGGGGAAGAGGAGGGGCAGGCACTGATCCCTTCTCTGTGGTCACCAGTGAGAGGACCCAAGGAAATTGCATGAAATTGTGTCAGGGGAGATTTAGGCAGGATATTAGGAAAAGGTTCCTTCACCCAGAGGATGGTTGGGCACTGGAACAGCTCCCCAGGGAAGTGATCACAGCCCCAGCCTGGCAGAGATCAAGAAGAGTTTGGACAGTGCTCCTGGGCACATGATGTGACTCTTGGCCATGTTCAGTGCAGGGCCAGGAGCTGGACTTCAGTGGTCCCAGAATGTCCATTCCAGTTTAGGGTATTCTGTGATTCTGTACTGCAGGACTATAATAAGTTGATACTTGATAACAAACTTCGTTGGTTACTGAATTGGAGCATGCATGACAACATTTTGAAGAACAGTCTGATTTGTAAAGAAACACTTTACAGACTTTTGCAAAGCTTATGGACTGAAATTTGTGTTTAAAGCGATGAAACTACAATATATAGGTATATATTTCTTAATGAAGGTTTTTTTTCTGGTCAATTTTGGCTAGAAGTAGATTTAATTCACAGATAAAACCCATGTTTTTTCTTTTCTGTTTTTAACAGAAGTTTATTCTCTTTAGCATTGTTTGAAGAATGTCAATTACTCATTATGAAAATAATTCTGTTTTATTAATGTGGTTTTGGGTTTTTTTTCTAGAACTGAATTTCTACAAAAAATGCTGGTGACACAGATCTGACCTATAGTAATACCTTGAAAGAGTATGAATATTTCAGCAAACTGCCTCTTCAGTGGTTCCTCATTAGCATCTGAAGTGCATGCTGCTGCTGTTAATGGAGATAAGAGTACCCTCCAAAAGCTAATAGCAGGTAAATGTTTTCATTGTAGATGCATTTGGATTACTTCAGAACTGAAGCTTTTTGGTTTTGACTTAAAGCTCTGATCTTTAAGATATTTTTGATTTCTTGATTATATGTGCTTCTAGAATAAATGCTGCCCTGAAAATATGACTGGCTTTTCTTACTTTTTATTGCCTGTTGCCTTTGATTGGTACTTCTTTGTGAAGTAAAATGGAAAATTGGTAAGTGACAGAATGCCTTTCAGGGAATTTGAAGTTACGGAGAAGTGCCTTGTGCTGAAACACTTTGGCTGCAAATGCTTATTTTTTTAATTGCTTTTTGGGAAATTTGATAAATGTGTTTTTACAAATAATTTGTTATCGTTTCTGAAGTCTTGTCGCAGTGTAGTATTTGTGAACAAAATGAGCCAGCCTTTTTTGTTACTTTGATTCTGATAGCCTGGCAACGTTTCTCAGGAGAAGTTAAAGGTAATGAGAGAGTCTAGTCCTATTGAATGTGAAGTAAAAAAATTCCCATCCATTAAAAAGCTCAGGATTTTGCCTGTCCAGGAATGACATGGCATTCCAGGTTAATAGTTTTCAAACGCAGTATATATTCTATGTTCCAAAACAGTCTTGCGAATATTTGGAGGGCCATATGATAGGTGAAGACTTGGATTTTTCAGATCTTCTGATTAAATGCAGTTCCAAGTGATACTGAAAAAGTTCTATTTGCTCAGCGTTTTTTAAAAAATCCCATTCCTGGAGCTTAGCAAGGGTTGGAGGACTGTGAAATAGTAAGAAGCACAGTCTGTATTTATGCCACTTACTGTCAGTTTTAATGTGTGTGAAGGATTTAATGTTAATAGCATAAAACCAGCAGTCAGCTTTCTTTATGTATCTTCAGCTGACCGCTGTTGAAGGCAAGGTGAAGGCCTGCATGGATCTATTGTCCAAGCTGTACAGAAAGCAGTAAGGGGCACTTCTTTACAAGGTGTATCTAATTTTCTCAAAACCTAAATAGAACTGTTTTGACTCCAGCAGGAACATGTTTAAGTGAACTGACTTTATAGAAGCTGCACTTGTTGAAAGTTATTCTTTGTTGGGCCTTCAACTTTACTTTGTCATGTGATGGTTCAAACATATACTGTTTGCATTGAATGCTATCTGTTTGCTCTTTTAAAAAACGTTTTATAAACAGCAGATGATATAGAGATACTTCTAGAAATGTGTGAGATTCAACTACAAAGTAGCTTTAAATATCCAAGTTTTTAAAAAACCCTTCTGCCTGCATATGGAGGTGGAAAAAAGTCTGGGCTTTCAAATCCTGAAGAAGCAACAATGAGTTTTTGCTAACTTCAGTGTGTCTTTGTTAATCTCAGAGCCAAAAGACATATTTCTGGAAACACAAAGGAAAAATTATTTCTTGTTGCGGGTACATCTTGTCAAATATACCACAAAACAGCCATTAGAGCCAGATAAGGAAATGGCTCTTCTTTTAACGATGATCACTCAGCAACAAGACAAAAAAGCTATTTTACCTTTGCATGGGAGAGAAAACTGCACAATCCTTGTAGCATTTGCTGTATTAGCAAAATTTGGCTTTTCTGCGTTGCTGTGTTTTGACAGGATATGACACAGACCTTACTTCTGCCAGAACTGGACCAAAAGGAAAAAAAAAATAAACACCAAAACTTCACATATTGCCTAGCAGAAGAAGAATGCATTAGAGTATTTTTAGCTGTTTACCAGTCCCTGTTGAAGGTAAAACTTGGTGCCAGAAGGAAATTGAGCAATTGGTGCTATTCAGTGAATTTCATGACTGTGCTCAGCAGCAGCAGCTAACTCAGGACAGTACTCCAGCGTTATGTGTGATGTGTGTGCTGGATTGCTTAACTGCACTTTTCTAACACAGCCAAGCTTTGCCTCTTGGATACACAGCTAGCACTGGATGCAGTGAGGAGAGGTCTTGACTTTCTCCTCCTTTCAGGAAGGATCTTTTAGCCTCTAAATTCATTGTTGCTTTCCTCTTCGTGCTTTCCCTGTTCAGTTATTAACACAGGAGGGGCATAGAGGTTGGCAAAATGGTCTCTGAGAGCAGCCCCTCAAACCTTTCATCATGATTTTCTCCTCCTGCTATCTGTAGCTTGGTGGCTGTATACAAACATAGGTGCTTTATTTGCATATAATTAGACTATGGATGGATTTTAAAGGAAGAGGTGTTTGAAATAATACAGTATGTTCTGGATAATGTGTTCCTTTTGATACCCTGTGCCAGAAAAAGGAACAGACAGAATCAAAGGTAAGTAGAAAATTTATTTAGAGAAAGGGGGCTTTGGAGCAAAGTATCTCTGGATGTTAACTGCTGCTAATGCTTAATCACAGGACTTTCTAAAAAGCCTGTGGGTTAAATACCATAAAGTACATGCCAAGTGTTAATTGTATAACCAGTGTTCTAGCAGAAGTGTGCTAATTGTTTGCATTGCATGAATCGTCCTGTACTGTATCACGTTGTTTTAGAATTGTATGTTCTTGGGCTTTGGGGAATGCTCACAGTATTTTCTTTCCCGTGTTTTACACAACACTGAGCATGTCTTTAACTGGCCGTTCTTCAGTGTTAAAATCCATCTGTATGATTTTGATCCTAGGGAAAAAGCAAGCAAAAGTTAATTTTGTATTTGGTGGATAATTTTCCATTTTATGCTTTGGGAAGAGGCAGCTAATTGTTTTAATTGTTTAAAAGAACATTATAATGATTACAGTACTCATTATACTGAAGTGTCTGTTCAGTCCAGCTCCTCATTCTAAAACCCTTATCATGCATTGCTTGCATCCAAATGCTTCTAAATCTCTGATATGCTGTTTCATTGTAAATTTTAACTAAACTGTGGGTTACAAATATGCAGTTGTGTGCTACTGTTTGTTCCTCCTCTTTACTTCTCTCTTGCCTGTTCTACATTGTGGGAGATAGAATAAATCTCAGCTATTACAGCATTCAAGATTCTTGCAAGTGAAAAGAAATGGGCTGTCTTTTAATAATTAGGGAGAATTCACACCCTCCTGCTGCCCGTTCTCCTTTTCTGGTTTGAAAAATGCATAGAAATGTTAAGAGTCTGATAAGACTGCTTGCACAGAGTGTGAGGAAATGATGAAGTACAGCTGTGAAAGTTAAATTTTGGACTTGGGCCCTGGATTCTGTCGTGTTCCTGACCTCTGTTGGCAATAAGCTTATGGAATGCATATTCTGGTAGGCTGAGAACTTTGGTTCTAAAAGGGGAGGGATCAAAACAACATTCTTTACTAGGCAGGTATGTGAGAAGAATTTATTTTTGCCAAAGCACATTTGAGGTACGCTGATACATAAATGTTTTGAAGGCTACCTGTGCTTTCTTGATTGCAGAAAGTAGCAATTTGCTGCAGCTGTGAAGTTCACAAGGCGTAGTGGCTGGTGACTTTCATCAGCTTAATCTCCTCTTAGCGCCTGATGGTGATATGGTAACTCAGCCCTTGTTCTGTCTCTAAGCCTGAGGGCAAAGACACCCTTTTAGAGAAATGCTCACAAGATTTTAATCATTCTAAGGACCTTACAGAGCCCTGGTAAACAACAGGAGAAAACTTACTGCTAGCTGAAGATAGTTCCTTTACCTTAAAAAACAGTGCAGGAGCTTCAGGCAAATTACTGGCATCAAGCTTTGAAGCTCTTGCTCATTTTTCCTTCAGACTGTATGCAGTCATGGAAACACCTTGTCATCAGCTACATCAGTTTTTGGGAACTGAAAATGAACATAGATGTCTGTTGCTCTATTTAGTTATGTTGCAGTTGAGCTTTGGACCATTTTTGCTTGTCTTTAGTCTATAATCTTATATATATATATCCTCTAACATTCTGTAACAGAAAGGGAACTGGAATTTGAGAGAAAAGTGCTTGTTTTGGACACTGCTGATTAAAGAACCAATGTTATCTGACCATAAGCCCATGTGCTTGTGTCTTATTGGGAGAAATGAATGGTTATGTATTTCTTGTAATATTTGAGTGTTCAGGTCCCATCAGCTTCAAGCAATTTAAGACACTGTTGAGATTATGTTAAAACTTGGCAGTGAAATGTAGTTTAGTGATGTCTAAGTGACTATGTTGAACTAATACTGAGAGAGTACCTGAGTGTATTTAGTTAATTAGAGAATCTGGCTTGTTGGCTGGGAACAGTGACATGTTAAATCATGCTTGGGACCACAATATATGCTGAGGAGCAGGCTAAATAGCAGTGTGAAGGTGAGTATTATAATGCAAAAAGGTATTCAAAAACCCTCCTGTTCCTGAGAAAGCTAGATGGATGTAGGTCAGCAGAACACTTCTTGCAGGAGCTTTTTGGGGGCTATTTCTTTGTTGTTTTGGTCTTTAGTAAATTGCTAGTGGCATAAAAAATAGTTGTAAAACCAGTGAGTTGTCAAGGTGAAGTGACAGTCAGAGAAGACAAGGCCACAGGTGAAGAATAAAAAGGAATTTTTCTTTATCTGCATCACAGAGAAGTTTGGAAATGTTCTTAATTTTTTGGGGGTTTTTTTTTCAGAGCAAAAAGACTTTTCTCAATGCAAATCACACTTTTCAAGGCAAAAAAAAGTGTTACAGAGTGAATCGTGAGATTGACACGGTATTCACTCTATAGTTTTAAAGGAACTAAAAAATGTACTGAGTGAGTAAATGATTTCTCTGACTGGCAATATCCTACTTGACAGTGTTTTTTGTAAGTGGCTTGATTGGTAGGGAATGAATTTTAATTCTTGATATTCCCCTTGATTCATATTTAATCTGCTTGAGTCTTCTTCTAGATGAATCAATAGAAGTTTTAATTAAGAATAAAATTACTGGATATGTAGATAAGTATAATATGCTGGGAGAGAGCAAAGACTGTGTAAAGAAGCAGCATGCCTCTGCTGGAGTGCTTTTGAAGCATCAACAGTCATGCAGACAAAAGAATAATTAAAAAGCAAAACTAACTTGCCTGTAAAATTTGATATTCTTCGGGTAATCGTAGTCAATGTTGCTCCATTGGAGATCTGGAGAATCTGGATACGTGGGGTAGTTGATACCCATGAAGTTAAAGGTGCTTGCCTTTATGTGGTGACATCATGGAAATATGAAACTTCATAGTGAAACTGCTTTGTTTGGAGGGTTTTTTGGAATGTGAATAAGAATAGTGCTTTGACTTTTTTTGAATAGTATCTTAGATTACTGCTTTACTGACCTTATCAATTAAATAAAGTTTGAGAAGTATTTTGGTAGCTTCCACATTGTAAGGCACCCTGAAGTAAATAATGGTATTGATGTAATATTGACGTTTATGCTTTTAAAATAAACATTACTGTGACTAGGCTTCAAATTTTGTTTTAGTTACAGTGTTTACGGGTTTCAGGAGGTCTATTTGGTTTCTGTACTGTTGATATTTTTTAAACTAATCTGTGCAGCTGAGATCTGTGTAACTATTTGAAAATTGTTTATAGTTATGCCACTGCAGAATGTTACTGGTGGTAGGTGTATTCATGGAACTAATGTTTTCTGAATGTACTTTTTTCTGTAAATGTATTTTGAAATATTCTGTAGCTGTCAGTAAAGGTAGGATAAAGTGTAATAACTCTGAGTTTATCACATACTCCATTTTTTGAGATACCTGCTGTTCATATTATAATAAGATGGCTTTTTAATAAAAAAATACTGCTTTTAATGAGATAGCTGCTGTTCATATTATGATAAGATGACTTTTTAATAAAAAATCACTGCTTTTAGCTATATGCTAGTATACTTTACTGGTTTAAGTGGGCACTTTGTTTTGGTTTTATTTAGGAAACTCTGAGCTGAAAGATAAAGAGGACCAGTTTGGAAGAACTCCACTTATGTACTGTGTGCTGGCTGACAGGCTGGACTGTGCAGAGGCATTGCTGAAGGCTGGAGCTGATGTCAACAGAGCTGATCGCAGCCGAAGGACTGCTCTCCATCTTGCTGCACAAAAGGTAATTACTTTGTAAGTGCTTATAAAGTTAGGGCTTTTACCACAGCTGTGAGCTGGGCTGACCCTGGCTGGACACCAGGCACCCGCCAAAGCTGCTCTATCTCTCCCCTCTTCAGCTGGACAGGGAAGAGAAAATATAACAAAAGGCTCATGGACTGGGATAAGGGCAGGGAGAGATCCCTCACCAGCTCTTGTCACAGGCAAAACATACTCGACTTGGGGAAATTGGTTTAATTTATTACCAGTCAAACCAGAGTAGCATAATGAGAAATAAACCCAAGCCTTAAAATTATCTTCCCTATACCCTTCTTCCTGGGCTTAACTCCTGAATTCTCTACCTTACCCTGCAGCCAGTGGCGCAGGGGGATGCCATCAGTTCATTACTGTCTGTTTTTCCTTCTACAATCTCAGTCTATTGTACTGTCCAGTTACATTGTCCCACTGAAGAAGTGCAAGCGGAAGTATTCAACAATAAAATAAGAGATGATTGAAAGTATAACTTCAGAGCTGCAAGAAATTTTGAGTGTGGTTAGTATCCACAGTCTCTCCACAGGAGGCTAAGCAGGCTGCTGGTGGGAGAAAAAAAAGGGGGAGCAGTTTTGCCTGCTAACCAAGGCGTGTGAGTTCATAAACTGTGAAAAATATTTCATAGAGAAGATTAGAAATTCAAACTGAAAGAAACAGCCTTTTATTTACTATTTTAGCTTTCATAGTATGTTTAAAACCATAACTGCTCAAAAATGAACATTTTTTTTGTCTGTGTTAGCTGTCTTTTGGTACCAGTTAGAGTGCCTGCCACAATTTTCATAGCAAACCATTTAAATATATATCTTGTCATCTGTCCATAATCATTCACATTTTCCAGATGTTTTAATACAATCTATAATTTTTTTATTATTTTATTTTAATTAGGTTTATGTAAAGGCAGCTATAGTATGGTTGTGGTATTCAGTAAGGAACATCCTGGGAACACTATAATAAGGTGATATTCTCCAGGTACATTTGCAAGGGGTTCCATAGGGACTGCGTGGTCTGTGTTGCAGCATCTCCCACAGGGAAATAAAGCATTGTAGGTTATAGTTGACTTGAAGTAGGCTAATTCATCTGCTTGATTACATACCATGACACTCTGATGAAAATAGTTCGTCATCAGTTCATCAACCAGTTCATCATCATAACCTTGTTTTCAGGATTAATTTTGTATTTCTAAGGGACCGACCAGCTTACTGTTAATGTTGTTGTTTTAAAGGTATTTCATAAAAGCAGCCATGTCAGAGACTTAAAAAATTGGTTTAACATACTTTACTTGCCTGATATTACTACAGAATTCAGATTTTATTATGTGATAGACTCATGAATATTTTAATTAAGTTTAATTAAAAACTCAATTTTAAAAATAATGTTTTCCCTCCAGACTTTTAAAATACATTTTAACATATTGAAAGAATATAAATTCTTGTCTAAATCTCTGTTGAATGTTCATATTGTGGACATTTGTATTATAGCAATTCAAGGCAAGAGAGATTTTGCTTTGGCATAATATCCACTAACTGCATGTGTTCTCTATTTCCTTTATGCCTTGCTTCAATTCTGACAGTGCAGGTTGTAACGTGGGATACTTGGACCATCTTAGATGTCTTTTCAGTTGACAGTGCAGATAAAAAGGAAGGTAAAACAGCATGAGATAAAGATTGTGGCAGTAGATTTTATGTAGTCACACAATTACTGTGTAATGTGCTAGATAGATGTGATTCACCCCGTAGCTAAAAGTGGTCAGGAAACAGCCCTTGCAACTGCTTTTTATTTGCCTCAATTAGCTGTCCTCTAAATTCTCTTCTCTGTATGCTGACCAGTTACTAGCTATTGATGCCAGCTTATGAGATGAACATTTCATTTGTGTGAAATTTTGTCTGTAGTCTTTCCACATTAACATTTTAAGATCCACATTTCTGGCATGAGTGTCTCCTGAAAGATACGTAAATTTGAAATTCGAAACAACTTAATGTTTCATGCAGTTTTGGCTATTTGAATAATATTTTGCATTCTGCTTATTTCTTGCTGGTACTTTTGGTTTGTATTCTAATATTTTTTTCGCCAAAAATAAAATTTCTCAGTACAGTTGACTTTCAGATAGAAAAAGAAACATGCTGTAAGATCGCCCATTTCCAAAGTTGTTTTGTCCATGTTGTTTAATCATGAATATGCATATTTACCAGGGCCACTGTATAGTTTTTGTTGTGTTCAAGCTTGTGAGTCAGTAGCTGTCCTATGCTTCATCAAAAACAGATTCACATGACTTTATGAATCCCCATTAATTTGTGGTCATAAGTACAAGAAGGGCAGTGCTTGGACATTCAGATTCCTAAGTTGTACTTGTGTTGCATCCTAATTTTCCGTTTCTTTGGAGAGAAGAGGTAAGATTTAGAGACCTTACATGCAACTAGTGAAGAGGGTAGGAAAGAAAAGACACTTCTTTCTACACTAATGCTAACTAAAGCAGATGGAGGTAAAATGAAGTAAGGTTTCCTGAGTCAGAACCTTCCTCTCAAGTACCAGGATTGTGTTTGCTGTTCTTTACTGTCTCTTTGAAGGGCTTTTTGGGAACCTTGCTCATCAGATCAGAGCAGACAGACATTCTGCGGGCTAGAGTTTGCTGCCAGAAGATTTGAGGCTTCTTAGGTCATCATTCTACAGGCTGCCTTTATGTGTCTCCTTTGCACTTGTGCCTCCAAAACAGTCTTGCAGCTGATTTGACAAAAAATGGTCTCTGCTGCCTTTCTTTGGGAACCCCAGAACTTGTCTCAGAGGCAAAGAGTTGGTGAGAAAATGCTCTTCTAATGCAAAACAGAAGCAATAATTTAGCCTCTTGGACTGAAGAGAGCTGAATATCTCCATTCGTGTGTTTGGTTTCAAGATGGTGTCTCTCCCATTAGTAGTCCTGGTTATCATGATATCAGTTGGTTTTGTTCTTTGCAGGATGAGATGAAACTGTTCCCATTTTCCTGTCTGGAGATTTCATTGTAAGAGAACTACCTGTTCATGTCTTTCAGTCCTAGTAAAAATTTTGGGGGGTTTTTAATCCCTATAATAGAACAAACATTCAGCAATGTGGCATTGACCTGAATTTGGTCATAAATCATCAGTATTAACTAAAATGAATTAGGACTTCAGTTGCTTTTCTTCTCTGGGATGGATTTCTGGTTGGATAGGACTTAAATGTGCAACTGTAACATATCATGCCATTGACAATTGCATAAGTGGCTTCTGACTCAACCTGTGTGAGTTGCAAACCTGGCTGTACTGGATGAGCATGTGTACACAAACACTTATGTACATATCAGCTCTACATTGTATTTTATTCTTAACATCCACCTCTGCAGGTTTTATGCTTCCAGCTATTGTCTTCAGAATATGAGACAGCCTGTGCTTCCATCATGTTTGTCATTACTGTTACATAAGGAGTTCATTCTGTAAAAGCATTTCTTCCAGCCCTTCAAAATGCCAACGATCACATCCAGTGTTCAAAATGCAGATTCTTATTCGTTGATAGTACAGAGTTCTTCCGAAACTATAGGTAAAGATTTCAGCGCTTTCCATGTGGTCATTTTAAACATTATCTGATGTGATAGTTCCACAAGAATTCCTTAATCCTTTTTCTGTTCCTAATGGCACCTCTAAGTCCTTTTGAAGGGGTTACTTTGTTACCTGCAGTTGTGCAGTTGATCTCCTTCAATATTCTATTGGTGCACTCCAAATGCCTTTGCTTTGTTTCACAAATGTCCTAGAAGACATATTTCAGAGCCATGGTTTGTCCACGTAGCTCTGTTTTGATTTGGGTATCAATAAGCAGTACCAAAATTTTTGTACTTGATATAAAAGCAGTTCATAGTCTCTACCAAAACTATTTCTGATAGCGTGCCTAGGCAGACTGGCCAGAACTTACACGTTCTTTCTGTTCCAAGTGTTTCAACACAGGCAAGAGGTGAGGGTGAGCTGATGATTTTAGTACCTCTGTTTAGTGCTGTTTTAATAACCAGGCCGTATTCGCCAGTTAATGAGGAAGCTCGTGTCTCGGAAGTCAGAGTTGCTGTGTCATCCTGGTCTCGCCATACTTTTATTCAAATGGTTTTTGTCACTGGAGCATGTCTACAAACCAATAGTTGGGTGAAAAGCTGTCAATTTCTTATCTGTTCTCATCTCAACAAAAGATTCTTATAATCTCTCTGTCACAGAATTCACTAGTGACATTCTGGGCTATTTGCAAGAAGTAAGGCTTAGGATATTCCCTTGCTTCCCTTGTCACCTTTCTAAGGCTAAGCATTCTTATACCTTTCTTTGCAGGAAGTTCCTGAAATTAATAAGGTAAGGAACTTCTCTACTATTAGAAAGACTAATTCTTTTTGAAAAACACCTTTGGTTATATTTGATACCATAACCTTCAATGAGTGGGTGCTTCATGCTAATAATTATGTTCTTAATAGTCTTCTGTTAAGTGATGGGCATGCTTTGTATTACAGCTTTTAAGTTTTATACATCTGTTGCTCTGAAAATGATTTTTTAGCTTGAATAAAGAGAGTTTAACTTTGTGTGCTTAAACGTAGCAAGTATATTTTTCTTTCAGTGGAAAATAATATAGTGCAATGCAATGTGAGATGGGCTGAGAAATACTCTCATGTAACTAAAAATTTACATTGCAGACATCTACATATAAGCTAGTCATGTAGATAACTTAAAAGTAATGCACTTGAGGGTGCAGTCATTCACCCTAAAGTGAGATGAGTACTCTAGGGCACACTGACTAGCTGATTCTTTCTTTTAGGCATCTGTCTGATGTAGGTTTTTGTGTTGTCAGTGTTGTAATTGTGACAAATTAATCTCACCCAAGGCATACTTTTTTTTTAGCAACTCTCTTTCCAATTGTCCTTGACATGATCTTTCACAGTATCTGTCTTTTTTTTTATCAGCCTTATGATGGAGATGATTCAGTCTTTGTAGGCAGAAGGCCATGTAAATTAAGTTACTTGGTGTTTTTCCTTTTGGGTTTTTTTTCTGTTCCACTCCTTTGGTCTCTCTTTTCAAATGGACGGGTCTTAGAAGCAATTTTGAAAGGGTGCACACCCCTTAAAAAATAAGAAAAAGAGGGAGGTCAAGTCATTAACTTCATAAAATTTAAATTAAAAGCTGTCAAACAAAAAAACCCCTCAAAAATCCAAACCTACCAGAAAATGATACAAACACTGCAGGAGTGCACCTGCGAAGATTGCCATGGGAGTTTCAGAGGGTGGTTGTGACTTCCTGAACACGGATGTAATTTACTGGGAACTGAAACTGTGACTGATTGCAACAGAAGTAGAATCATTAGCATAATTTGCCAGTGATTTTGCGCTGAGGAACTGTCGTACAATATGTGTACAGATTGTTTAAGCTTGTAGAACTTAGATTATTGTAAAATAAACATGCTGTGGAGATTTGAGTCCTGGGATTACAGTTTAACAACAGGCATTTATTTTCAATTGTAGGCATTTTGCATTTGTGGCAATTTGCTTCTAGTGTTAAATTGCAACTTTTTTAAACACTCACATGTGACACTGATGAATGGAAATGTTTCTCCATACACCAAATACCTGTATATGTTTTGTCATTTGTCTTTCATTAAGTAATTCCAGTTTAATTTAAGGGGAGGGGGGTGGGAAAGCAGGCCTGCCTCTTTCAAAATCTCTCACAGGGGATGCTCACTTATTAGCCGCTGTTTAGTTTGGGGGAGTAATCTACCTGAAGCTTTCTGAAAACTTCAGGCACAGCCTTTTGTGTTCATAGAGATAGAAGAAAAAATTCAATGTTTTGTTGTTGGTGTCTAATAATATGCACTTAAAATAATCTATCAAGATGCTTAAATGTCAGGAGGATATTAATTTTGGCTTCAGGGAGATTAATACAGCCCCAGTGGGAAAATGTGACTTTAGAAGTGTTACATATTGTGTAGGTTATATTATTTAGTTGCTGACATGATTGTTGATAAATAACAGTACATCCAGGATGCAGTTAGGAATTCTGTGTAAAGTAGGAGGATATATTTTAACGGTCTTTGATTTTTTTCTTAAACTAGAAAAAACAGTTGTTCCTGTATACTCACCAGTAACACTAAATGTAAAGTAAAAAAAGACAGCCTGTGGCAAGCATCAGACATAGTAGAAAATTAGAAACACAAGGTAGTCTTTAGTTCACTTATTTAATGAAACTTTTTTCCAAGTCTTATCTAATGAGTGCAGTCAGTCCAAGAGCTGCAAAAACAGAATGGCTTTTTCCCCACCTTTCTTCAGCAAATAAAAGATGTTTGTATTAAAACTCTTGAATTAACATGCCTGGGAGCAAGTTTATACACTTTTCCCTTGTTACCTTTTCTAACATGTATTTCCTGGAGCTGTGGTATCTCAGATCTTTCATAAGGCTTTATTTGATCTGCATAAAAGAGCACATGTGCTTCTAGCTTTCCTTCCCAATTTATATAATGAAAATAAGTGATCATGTCAGAGACAATGGTGGCCAATTCATGTTCTTTTTTTCCTTCAGGCCAATAACCTTTAATGATGTTCCCCCTTAAGTGAGAGCTCATAATGAGTAATATTAATTTTATGCATACAGTTTCATGAAATGTGAGTGAGCTTTACATTCATTCAGTGGTGTTTTCATGTGAACATACAATTTGATTAAATGTGAGAACCCAGAGCACACTAGGATGTGAAACAGGAGTGTTTGCTGACCTGGCAGAAGAGGTGATTTTGTTAACATGTGGGACTGTAGTTTCCTCTGTAATTAATTAAGCCACAGACAATAACCATGATACAAATGTTTTCTTTACTTTCCTGAACAATGAGTTCTCTCTAGTGAATGCAGCCTGAAGTTGCTCAAGGGTGGAAGGCAGTTCCTTGTGTTCATTGTGTGTGATTTGTGTGTGTTAGACTACAGATGAGCTGTCCTAGCTACCAAGGGGTTGGTACCATCCGCAGCCTTCCCAACCCCTTTCCACAGCTGTACAACTGTTCACTGGACAGTGAGTTGTCAGAAAATGAACTCTACGAATTCTGCCTATTTATTACAAGATCCCATGTTCCCAAAGGCTTTTTGCTATTTGTTTTGATACTACCATTGGTCTGTGCTGCAAGCCCTATTGAAATGGTTAAAATAGCTACAGGCAAAATTTAAGAAGAGAAAATTCATGTTATTACAGAGATCTGGTTCCCAGTATACTCCCTAAGAAAGTTGTGCTGTCACTGCTGAGAATGAACAATAAAACAGAGAGTTTGCAAGGCTGGAATTTCCTAAATGAACACTGACATAATGAAAAATATTCTCAAAACCGTGGATAAAAATTTTAGCATCCTATTTGGGTTCAGGAAGGATGGGAATCCTTTTGAAATAGGTGCTTTTCTGTGTGTAATAAATTGCAGCTGCGACTCTCAGGATCTTGTATGTCTGTCCTAATTCTGCTTTTGACTATAATTTAGATTTCATTAATACTTCCATTTGCCACTGCTATGTCTTGTTTCAGAGTGAAATTTGGGGACTACTTTGCAAGACTGATATGTGATTCTCATATATTCAGGCAGTGCATTTTCAGCTTGCACACTTCGTCATGTCTTGTAACAAGGCAAGAACATGCACATTATTGTTTCCTCATTAAGTGTTAAGCTGCTATAATCATATGGTATCCAGCAATTGTCTGTCTCTACTGTCAAAATGTGGGCTAGAATCTTGCCAATTCTTTTCTCTGCAGAAGATAAAGCTGTGGAAATACTGTTCTACGTGTTAGGTTTCAGTTGCACAGCAGATACTAAGACATCTGAATCTGATTTCTCACTCGTTTTATGTTAGCATGAAATCTTATTTTAAGACAAGGTTATACAAAAATTTACATGCCAAAGCATTCTTTTGATTTGAAGTTCAAGATCAGAATCTCAAACTAGATCAGACTAGGTCTCTATACAAACTTCACTGATAAATATGGTATGACTGTCTATAGTCAGTGGCACTTGTAGAGTTGATTTTTAAATTGTTTTAGTAACAGTTGGTTACTAAACTAAATTACTCTGATAAAACACGTTGGAAAGTATTGCTTGCAATTTGTGGCTACCTCCCTGATTATAGCTACTTTTCAGCAGACATTTTACACATCAAAGGAATTACAGCATGGCTAACCAAACAACATAGCATCTGTTACTGTCTGTGTTTAGGATTGGATAGTGAAAGAAAACAAATAAAGCTGGCTGAGATGCTAAAATGAATTATTCTATAAATATATGGCAGATTTGCTCTATAGCCTGCTGTAGACAGAACAGTTCTATCTACTTCCAGCTGGAATACCAAAATAGTATTTTCCCCCATTTAGAACAGTAAAAGTAAAAGCTGAAGGAGGATGGAAGGTGTTTAAGGAGAGGGTTTGCAGTAGGAACACATATGGAATATTTACCTCAATAGTCTACCCAATAGTAGAGTATATTTGCATGGAAAGAGGTGGACGGAGTGTAATGCTCTGCCTTTGACATGCAATTTGAAGTGTTGGTCTCCAGTTGCCTGGGGCAAGTTGTTGATTGGCAGCCATCACTGTATAACAAAACAAATTTTGAAGGATTTTGTTTTAATTGTGAGGTTGCAAACGTAATCTAAACACAGAAGAAAGAATAAATACATCTCAGGTTTTTGGGAAGATGTGTGGATTAGTTCTTGCTCTAAGGGATGTTCAGTAAGATTCTCAAAGAGGCACATCAGGACCACAACTTAAAAAATACAGTGGTGTACCATTTCTGATTCTTACTGTAGTAGTGGAAAAGATTCTCACTTATCATGAATAGTGATCATAAATCAAATATTATAAATAAGGCTTGCAGCAGAAAAGTTACGAGTGATGATGGGTAGGCAACTCATTGGGCTATTAAGTCTAAATCTAATGGACACTTACAGATATTGCTGGTAAGATTAGGTGTTAAGAACAGTATTTTTTTCTTCACTATTTGGCACTACCTAGCATAAAATTGTGGGGTTTTTTTTAAATAGAAGCAAATTGGGAGAATGATACGTGTTCCATTTCTCTTTAATCAAGGTGTGTTTTAAAAAGAATGAGTGTCTGCTAAATAAGAACAAACCATAGCAGTGACTATAACCTTGGATAAGTAGAAGGTTTGTAACATAAACAAAGGAATTTTTGATCCTGGAGAATCTGAAAAGCTTCTGAGACCACTGTCACCAGCATAGGCAAAATGCTTTTACATGAGTGGGAGTTTGGAAAGAGTTTGTTCAGTTTTCCCTGGTGTGGAGGGCTGGGCCAGGCACCTCTCTAGGTCTCCTTCACACAAATGCTTCTGTGGCCTCAGCATTAGGAATTCTGAACTGCTCTCCTTTTGGAAAGGACAGAAGGCTATTAAAAATATGTAAAATGTAAATAATAACGTATCTACCAAATGGTACTTTATGGTATTTGAAAATGACAATATTCATCTCTTCTTTGCAGTGACCTATTATATTTGGAGCACATTTTAGAGTAATTACAATTTATTCATAGGAATTTTATATACTATTTGAAATTTTATTTATAGGTTTGCTTGAGTTTTGTGAGAGCCAGCTTACCCAAATGTCCTGTAGGTTCAAGTTTTCTTCAGGCAGTAGTAGTCACAAAGGATCCGTTTGTCAAACTACCTATTTAAATATCTGTATTTTGTGCTGTACTCCCCATAATTAAAGTGTTAAATCATGTGTGTCTGGTTGAAATGATTAATAAATATGTATTCATCCCCAGGAATGTTTTGTAAGCCTAAGAAGTTAAAACAATAAAATACTACTTTTTTTTTTTTTTTTTTACTAAATGGATCTTTTCACAGTGTTTAGATTTCTTAAATTCATATTGTGTTGCACTTCCTTTATCTGTGCAACGTGTATTTTGAGCAAGAACATTTTCCTCAGTTAAAGTAGAATAGCAAATATTCATGTTTTATGTCTTTAACTAAAACTTTAAGTTTAAATAAACTTTTCATGTAATTTGATTTTATAGTATTTTTCTATTATTAAGTACTTTCCGAAGCATAGGAATCCCTTGCTGGAAAACATACTCCTTTTAGCATAGTTGAGGAATCAGTTACTTAATTTTGGGAGGGCAATATTAATTGCTTTTTAACTGTTTAAATAACTTGTGTATTTTTACTCTCATCATTCTTTTGGTTGCCTGATCTTAACCACAGTGTTTCTGTGGTTGTGGTGTTTTATTTTGGGTTTTTAATGTTCTCTTCTGTCGTTTGCAGTAGCAAACAGCCTCAGTTTAGGGACTGTGCCTCTGATCTTGCTGGTTTTGGATAGTACTGTCCTGAAAATAATAACTGTTTTCAATTTGCCTCAGAGTGATGTGACTTGTGAGGTCCTGTGTCACTAGATACTGCATACTGTCCTAGAACAAATAATTGCAGCAAATTGCAGCAAATTTATAGTGATAAATTCAAATTGTGTAGTCCTGGTTTCTATCACTCTGCTAGAAAGAAAAAAAAATAAGTCTAGATATCAAATGGAATTATGACTGTAACATCTCTCTGTCATCTAGCGCAGTATTGCGATTCCTTTTTCAGTGATGCAGATCCTTGCCTCAGTGTTTCCCAGCTCAGGCTTGGTTTTCTGGGGTTAATTTTCCCGGAGTGTCTGCCTGGGCTTTGGAAGAGCCCTGTACAAAGGGAGTCAGTACAGCCTAGTGGAGAGCAGAGTCATGAGCATTTGCATCTCTGGAATGTTTTTATTGACAAACGGTAGTCTGCTATTGACATTCGTGTCCCTTGATGATACTTCTATCCTAGCTTATCTTTGCTGGTCAAATGCCTTAATTGTTCTGGCCTTTAATTCAGTCAAAGTTGTTGCAGGAGTGGAAGAGAAAAGAGAAGGAACAGGTCTAACAGAGCATCAAGCTTGAGCTGTGAAGCTGCTGGCAACGATCAACCTGTCATAATGTTATGATTTGTTCATTTTTATACCATTTATTAGCCTTTACTTGTTGTGCCATTTGGCCTCCAGGGCAGATAAAGTGCTGTCTAATTTGGTAGGTTTGCTTCTGTCAGAGTGGCCTCGACAGAGAAGGTGTTAGCTGTAGTGACAAATAATCAATAGCTGTCGTTGTCATGAGGAACGTGAGTAGTTGGGCCTTTCATCTGGAGGATTAGAGGTCTAATTGGATTGAGAATAGGGAGGGTGAGCTGTTGGGTAACCCTGTCAGCTATGTTAAGCTGTCAAATGTCAGCTTTCCTGAAAGGAAGAAGGAATGGTTAGCTTTCAGAAACATGGAAGAAGACATATGAAAGCTTTTTAAAAAGTAATAGATAGAAAAGTAGAGTAGGCTAACATACGCTTTAACCCTTCCTTGTTTAATTACGTTTCTTTCTCGTTAATGAGGATGCGTGGTGTGCACTCTCTCGCTCTCTCTCTGAGACAGGCAGAATTTGTGTGAAACAGATTTGGCAGTGTTATACCAGATCAGACTGGTTTTACGTCTTGAAAAAAAGCCAGTTAACTACTCAGATAGGGAATATAAATGCCAAAGATTATGACATGGGGGAGGAAAATGCCCATCAATGGAAGGAATCACTTAATAGAAGCTGCAAGGAAATCAAGTATTTTATTTTCTTATTTTGTTGTAAAGATATGTCGGTCTGATAATACCAGTATATTTTTTGAGATATAAGCAGTTGTTTCAAAGTTGCTGTGAGTAAGTATTATTATCCAGTCCTGCACTGTACTTTAAAATCATCAGTTGGATTTTGTCTGCATTTTCTTACTGTTGCATTTGATCTTTGCTTTCTGCCTGTTGGAGAAAGATTTCTGTTGTTCTAAATAAGATAAATCAAATGAAAAACCCGTTAGGCTGGTAGAACAAATAATTTCATCTCTCAGATGTGCTAATATTTACCTTATTGGAATAAATCATAGGACTAAATTTTAATGAAGGATTTGCTTATAAAATTACTGAAATTGTGGTTTCTTTATTTATCATCTTATTTTGCCACTTTCTTCAATGCAAGTGTTAACTGTAACCATGCCAGTATTCCACTTCTTTAAGTAACACATTTGCCTGGAGATCTGTAGCACTTGGCCATAGTTATCTGTATATAACAGATCTGGAAATAGCAAGGTTTTTCAACAGTGGAATAAAACTCTTTATTTTGCATCAGCCAATTTAACAAAAGACAATTTTGTATTTTTTTCTTCTTTTTTTTTTTACTGGACTTGTAGGTATTTCAAAACTCACAGGTTTTCTTATGTGTTTGGTCATTTATTCTGAACTAGTGGTTTTACTATCGGTGTTTCAATTTGGATTGATTCCCCTGCTCCTCCTCTCTCTTTGGCCACACTTATTGATGGTCATCTGGACTTGTAACATTGTTTTTACTGGTGGTCTGCTGTAAACACTGGCAAACCCATCCTTAATCTCAGCTTTATCTTTGTAGATTAGTACAATAGTGTAAGTATTCCAGAGGCAGAAATCTTGAACAGATTTTCTGATACCGTATTTCAGTCGTGCCATATATCAGAAATCATGGGGGTTTTATCCCTTTGAGATTAACTGCCATGATCTCAAAGACCCATATTTGTGTGAGAGCCTAGATCCCTGTGTGTTGAATAATTTTTGGGTTTGCAATTACTTATCTGACAGGTACTGTACCTCTGTCATTTATTTTCTGATAATCCAGTTCTCCTGACTTATCTTTCTTTGCTTTGTTTCATTTCTTCCCCAACTTGGACTTTATGATCTTGATATTTATTTTTGAGTCTGAGTAATCTGATTTAAGCAAATTTAACCTTCTGGTGTGAGCTACAGGATGGACAGATGAAGAAGTGACATCACAACCTATTCTCACAGCTTGAAGTGTGCTGAAGGTTGCTGAGCTACAGGAGAAGTATTGTGCTGCTGTGGCCTGGTTGGCTTCAGTATCCATAATATCCATGAAGCTGACCCAGCATTTCTGCACAGTGTGGTTGTCTGCAGAGTAGACACACTGTAATAAAAGGGGCTTTTTCCTGGTTAATAAAATAAGCCCAGGCCTATTTATTATTATTTTTTAAATTAGATATATTTATCTTACTGAAAACCTATCCATTCCCCTGAAAATTTTTTTGCAGAGTTCCATCTTTTGTTTTACTTATTGAGATAAAAGGAGTGTCATAATTCAGTCTCTTAATTTCTAGAGTTTTACCAGCACTTGATATGAAAATCCTTACCCAGTATTTTTTCCCAGACAGCTTCCTTTCCATGGCAGTGATCTGTGGTTTCCCCAGTTTTTCCATTTTTTCTCCAGCTCAGACATCACTGGTGATGTTTTCTTTCTCTTTTGCTCTAGCACTATCACAGCTATTTTCATTAACCTAATTGATTTAGTTTCATTGTACAAACCACTCTCTCCCATTTTCAAACTTGATGTAATTTTACTTCTCTGCATCTGTATTCCATTTCTTGCTCTGGTAACTCTCCTCATTTCCTCCACTTGGCTTTATATCTTTTGCTACCATGCTTTCTGTGCTTGAAATAATCCAAGGAGGATATTGTCAGGCCCAGAATATATATATTGTATTATCATCCTCGTGCCTCTGTTGAGCAGTCTTGCTCTCAAGCACTTGAAATTTGAATATGAAATTTTATTAAAATAATAAGAAAATTAATGTCTCCAACTGCAGTGATTTTCTAAAAGATTTTGCAGATATGGTTTAAGTGCAAACCGTGGTGGCAGAACATCGAGAAGCTCTGCTTGTGTTGTGTTTCTGTGAAAAGGAGCTAATTCTGCATAGCATATGGAATGATATCTTAAATATCTGTACAACCAGCTGGTAGAATTACTTTATTTTCATCTATTGAGCTCAGTGCATGCTTTTATGAGTAAAATTTGGAAGAGCTTCTGGACTGATGACTCACCTATTATTACTTTTTCTGATCTTTGCTAAGTCCTCTTCCATAGCAATAACTTTTCCGGCTACTATCAACAAATAAAATAATTTGTATTAATTTTTGAAGATTCTCAGTTACCAAGAATGAGCAGGTAAAGTGTCCTACTGCTCCTGTGTTAAAAAAACATCTTAGATGAATACTTAAGTCTGAAAAAGTGTTGGTGCATATCTTGAACTCAGGGATTTTGTTCAAAGACCAACTAGAACTGAACAAGATATAAATATGCCCAGCAAAGAAAAGTAATTTGTTCAGGTATGAGCAGTGCTTTTTTTATAAGAACATTATTCCATATTGCTTGATATATGACTCTTTTAAGTTGACTTAGTTATCCTAGGTTTCAGCTGCTGGTTGTCTCCTACATACTGTTATCAAACAGCTGACCCTCTCTCTCGTTTTGTTCTGTTCAAAGAAGAGGTGAAAATTTTTTTATCATTTGATCTTGAAGGTAATGGTTGCACCTTAATTTTTTTTTTTTTATTTTAACATGGTGCTTACAGTACTTGGAGAGTTACACTTCAGATCTGAATAGAATTCATTTTGTTTGACTTATTGTTGTTCCTTGAGCATGTTTAGCATTGTGGCGTCCCTCGCTGCACAAGAGACTTGTCCAGCTCTTCTCCCAGGACATTGATGTCTGCTGCCAAGTCTGTTCCTTAAAAAGTACCTTTGCAGACAAAGACATTTCCCTGTTTGAGTGTCCTTTCTAAAACATCGTTCTTGCATTAATTGCCTCTCTGCAGCTGACCCACGACTGATCTTTAACTGTTATGAGAAGAAATATAGTTGTTGGGACTAAGAAACCACTTACTTGTTTGTGTCTGGATTTGGCCCTGACAAATTAGAACAGGATTTCCACTATTATTATCTCATCTGTTTGGTTTAGTCCCATTTTGTGAACTGTAGGGTGATTTCTGTTGGAATAAGGTATCTTTTTCCAGCTATTCTGCAGTAAAAAGGGAAGATATTTGTTTTCACCGATTCTAAATGTTATTCTAATTTTAGGTGAATTAGTTGTGTGTTAAATGTATCCACATAGGCTTCAGTACATGAAGTACCAGCAACAGATCATTTTGAAAAAGGACACCTTTCTGCTGAAATCTCCAGGAATCTTCTATCAGGTGTCTGACACATCCTTAATCTGATGCTCAGGCTTGTCATTTGAATCAATAGGATACTAGATAGGATGTCTTCAGCATGCAAGGCTACTGCTATAGGAGGTATTTGAAAAATAAATTCAGATCTTATGACCAGCCACAAACTCCAGGAGCACTAATCTTTCATTTGTCTCTCTCTTTGTCTGTAAACAGTTGGTTAAATTGTTGATTAAAGAGAATTAAGTGAATCACATTTAAGTCAAAGTGGATATGTATGAACTGCGTAAGCAAATTCGGTTGCTGCCTGAAAAGCAACAGCTAATGTCAGCATTTCATAAAATACAAAATTAATTTAACTTGCCTATTAAGATCCTAAATTTTCTTGTCTCTTTGTAGAGCAGTTTGAAACTCTCTTTTGTTACACATTTTTTTGATTAATGAAGGATTAATGAAGAATGCTATCAGTTTTTACTAATGAGGAATAATTTGTACTGAAATATTAACTGATTTATGTTATGAATATCATCTCTGTGTGTTCAGCCTTACAATGGGAACATTTAAACATGGATAGAGATATACACAAAGGATGTGTTTTTTCAACATTGTTAATATGGTGTGGATTTGGGAAGGCTTTGCAGCACCAACCTTGAATTGTTATTTTGTCTGCCTCTAGTCTGAACAAAGAGAAATAAATCCAGTACTTTTATTACTGCTAGGATGCAGTTTGAGTAGATTATGAAGGCTTTGATTTATTTACCAGTACTGTAAGTAGAATATGGCTTCATTTTAAGTATCAAGCATCACTGCAGTATCTATAGAAGCTATAATATTATGCCATATGTAAAAGTAGCCTGAAGGTACTTTTAAAAGTAGTCTGAATAATTATTTAAATTAAGTGTAAACCTACCTTTAGTGCTGGTTGTTTTCAATATGGATTGTTTGTCTACTTCTGTAATAGTTCTGGTGACTCTGCTGTGGCTGGAGACCTTTTCTGATCCAATAGAATTTGATAGGTAGATTTGCAATTATTTCACATAGTGGCTTGTTACAGGACTTAATATGTTTTTGAAATACATTTAAATCACATAAAAGGCATGCATTTATTTGCAGATAAAACAGCAGCTAAAATAATAGCAAAAAATTCCACAAAGCTGTACTCAAAAATGAGCATATATGCAATGCTTTAACTTTGTAAGCATTGTTGCTTCCAGCAGTCTGTAGGGACATGACATGCACATTGAGGGGTGCAATTAAGAAGTACAAGGCAGCAGTGACACAATACTAGTCAGAGTGATGCTTAGTAGTAATGGCAATTAGTTTGCTTCCAGAATGAAATAGTGCTGCACAAAGATGGAATAAAAAGACTTGGACTGGAGTAATGGCTGTTATTTAGACATGTTTTCGGGTAGAATTCTGTCATGGATTATACTGTGATTTGTAACATTTTTGTTAGATTTTTAGAAGACATACATCTGTTTCAGGGATATATTTTCCTAGTTTCGTTACAGTCCTCGTAGTTCAAGACAATTCAACTCAAAGCCATTAAGATGAAGAAAATTAATGTAGTAACTATTTTCTAGTACTTGTTTTTTTGGGGGAGGAGGGAGTAAGTACTTTCCGACAAGTCTTTCAAATCACTGTTTTTTGAAATACAGTAATTTTTGAAAGCTTAGTGTTTGACTCTTTATGGAGAGGTGGGCAGTGATCCTGTAAATATGGATGATGTGTCTCAGGCTGTGTTGCAAATCCCCAGAGACTGTGTGTTGTGGGTACTTCTGCCTGAGTGACTTCAAAAGAACACCACAGGAAAACAAGTTCAGTAACAGTGAAAGAGATCAACTGGAAATAAGAATGCTAATTGCATTTTCATCCTTGAAGTGTTTTTTTTACACAAAAGCCACTAATTTCTATAGGTAGACCGTAACATTTATTGCTGAAGAGCTGAGAACACTACATAGGAGCAACATGTACAGGCCATGGATGAATGAGGTCAAAGGCTGTAAGATACAAACACCTATTTTCTTTCAGCCTACGCTGGGAAACAGTTTTACCTTGGCCTTTACAGCACTGGTCTGTTGTCTTCTGTATTGTATTCTTTAACTGTGCCAGTTGATAGTTCTGTCTATTCCTATGGAAACCAAGAGAGTAAAGCCAGTCTTGCAAGAGGCTTTAGGGAGAATTGTTCTTAGTTGAGACACTGCCTTGCTTTCAGTCAAAATGTCTGATAGTCAGAACTGGCCTCGAGTTGTGCTGATGTTCTCTGCTGATGTATTGCCTAAGATGCTTTGCCAGACAGATGAACACGTTCAGCTTGAAAACTGGTAAATAAGGTTTCTGTTCAGCTGTCTGAGAGATTTTCTCCAGTTGAGTGTTTTACTTTTGAGTCTAGAATGCTTCTAACAAAGTTGCTAAAAGGGTACTTCGCAAGATTAAACCCAGTGTCAAAAATCAGTGATGTTTTTGTCATGATCGACTTGAAAAGGTTGGCAGAGCATTACATATTTAAATCCATCAGTGGTTTGTTAGATAGAAGGCATGGCATCATCCTTGTCCACAGAGAGGTAATAAAGAGCTTACAGTTTGGTTTTTTTTCAAAACTGTAGTCCAGTGGATAACTGCTAGGGGTCATGTCTAAAACAATAATCCTGAAGATTTTCTCTTCCTTTATTTTTTCAGTTACATTATTGATCAAGGAGTTAACCCTTAGTTAGTGCTAACCAGAGCTGCTCTTTTAACTAGAAACTGGGGTTCTAAGTAGCTATGTTGACTTTGATTTTTTCAGAAGCTGTTTAAACAAATTTACTGATACTCAAGGAGTGTAAGAGTGGTGCAGTCATATACAGTAAAGGGTAACTTTCACAGGGCTTGTAGCTGTTGTACCCAGACAATATGAATTCAGTTTCAGTGTATCAGAAAATAAGAAGTTCTAGTATTTTATGCATAGGTAAGATTTCAAAACATGAGTGCTAATTTATAAATCCAGATAATTCTTATTTGCAATTAATTTCATATATCTACTTGCTAGCCTCTCTTAGTAGTTTTTCTTCTGAAGAAATCTTATGAGATTTCTGGTAAGTAACTGATAATATAAGCATATCAAAATACTCCTTTTAATGTATAGATTTCAGTTACTTTTTGGAACAGTAGTCTGTTTCCTATAGATATCAAATTAGAAAGAACAGATTCTGTTTTTCTAAGTGCTTAGTTTGTTTCCTGGAAAGCTACTGAAACTGGTGGGTGTTGGTGACAGAAGTCCACATTGTTCCAAGTGGTTTCTGACATTCTTAGAATGTGCCTTTTCTCAGAGAGACACTAAAAGCTGAAATGTCCTCTAAAGAAACCATGCACACAGCGGCTTTCTTTTCCAAAGTTCTTAAAATATTTGGGGTTTGAAAATTAGTTTGTTTTGTACAAAGTTTATTTGTGGGGTGGAGCATCTTCTCTTCAGCACCTGCTCACTGGAAAGAGAGTGAGCACATTTGTGTATGTAGTAAGGTTATCTTCTGTCAAATCGAGTAGATCAAAGAGCAGTTTCTACTCTGTGAAGATAAGCAGATTAAATTCAGTTGCCATTTTTGTTTTCAAGAGAAACCTCATGGATGTATTTATCTTTCAGAGGCTTAGCTAGCAATTAAGGAGTTCAAGTTTTTTGACTTTCAGTGCTTCTTGAAAGCATTGACAGCAAAGAACTCTCCTCAACTTTCGCTTTGGCATCTGTGCTAATCTCTTGGCAAAGTATGTTAATGCAGTGCCAAGTGGCTGATATGTTCTGCTTGGGTTTCTAAGGCAAAATCTGAAATACTTCATGTTGTATGTATTTTATGTCCCTGAGTGTCTGAGTGTACAATATGATTTAGTATTTGTCAATGTATAGTTTTTACTGGCTTTAAAAACTGATGTGTCACTATTAAAAAGTATAGATGTTTTTGTGTTTCAGGCATAACAATTAAGTCTTGACTCCAACTTCTAAGGAGTCCTGGGTTTAAAAGGCTTAACTAAACTAATCTGACTGTTAAAAGATCATAGCAGATCAGTTTTGGGTTTTTTGCATCTTTTTATTTATTTGTATATTTGGGACAGAATGTGCTTCTCTGGAAAAGGAGATCAGTGGCCTGGTGTGCCAAATTTCAGTGTACATTATGAGTTCTTAATCTGGGTCTAAAGCAAGTGAACAGTGTATATGAGTGAATATGTATGCAATAACCCATGATATAATTAGTTTTTGTGTTCTCAAGATGCTGTTATATATCCATCTCTACTGTCTTAAATACTATTTAAGAGTTTAAAAGAAAAATTAGAACATTAATAATATTTAAATACAATAATAATTATCTGATAGTTGTATAATCACCATCCATGTTGTGATTGAGGTAGTATTAGAACAAGAGATGTTTTATCTTTGCAATTAATTTAACTGTAATAATTTTGTGCTGTTCTGATTGTGAAAGAGTAAAAGTAACTGAATTAAATATTAGATTCCTCTGAAGAGGATTTATTGATTGTTAAATAGTCTATCTTTTCACAAAAGATTGCTAAGAAAATTTTGCTAAAATGTCTTACATAAGTGCTGCTTAATTAATAATGAATATATTTCAACAATCAAAATTTAATAAGCTAATAAATTATTAATCTATGCTAGAGATGTATAATTATCAGATCTCTGAAATCCTTTCTGTCATGGTTACTGGACTTGCTGCACTGCTGTCTTCAAACACACCCCTTTCAATTGGCTGACCTTTGTGCTTCTGATATTGTGGAGGGCTCTCTTTTACCACTTGCCTGCACTGGGCTGCACACTTGCTTTCCAGGCTTAGTTACTGCAGGGCTCTCTGTCTGGGACTGTGGTTAATGCCTGATTTTTGATAAATCTCATCTCACAAGTAGAGAAACAGCAAGGTATAAGGTGCAAAAGAATTTTAATCAGTGAATCATTCTTCAGAAATTGTGACATTACAGAATTTAGGGTATTCAATAACATTTCTAAGTAGTGGTAAGTAATGTTTTGAGAAGGGAGTAGCTCAGAGAGGCAGCCTATTTGACCTCAGAAGCATATAAGAATTTGAAATTATGGGGATAAATAAGGGTATGAATATGTAAGCAGAAATAGAAAATTGGGTAAAATGAGCATCTTCTGTCAGCAGTAGGTTCTTTAAGAGTAACTGCATATTTAGGCAGCTCATTTCCTAGAAATAAATTCAATACGTTGCCTTTTTAGGCCTGTACAAAAATATTGACTGTAGTGCTAGATGGAAAATTGCAAGCTGAATTAGAAATTAGGACACAAAATGCAAGAGAATGATAAATTATTATTTGATAATGAACTGAAAACAGGTACAGTTGAAATATTAGCTGTAAGATCAGAAGGCATGTATTAGAATCCCTTAACAGTTGCATTTGAATCTAATATTAGTCAATATTTTTCATGAGCAAACTTAGAATCATGAGTAGTATCTTTTTAAAGGATACTTAAGAGTGGCACAGTGTTAGGCATGATTGTCAGTCAAAGAGAGGGTGGCAGTGGCTAGGATATCAGAAGAATAGGATTGGTGAAAGTAATTGAAATTATTAGAAATATCATAGTCCAAAATGCAAGCCCCCCCAGGGAGGGGGAGACACACATAATGATTTATTCTATGTATTCTGAATTTATTATTTGAAACATGACTGAGAAGGATGTAATATTCTAACTGATTGGAGAATATACTTAATTTATGGGTGAAATGCAGTTTTAAGTACATCTGAGAAGATATATTCACTAGCAGTGGACAAGTGTCTTTGTCATTCTGTAAGGTACTTTGTGGGACCCCCTCTGGTAGCCCTGTAATCTCTACTTACTTGTGTTTAAAATGGAAAAGTTCCAACTAAAATGAGTGCAGAGAGCTGATGATTTTTGAGGGCAATGTAGGGTTTATCCTTTGTTACTGAGATAAAAATACCAATGCTCATTTAGATTTTAAAAACCACACTGTATTTTCATAGGTAGAATAAATGAAATGTGTCCTTGTGTGTGTGTTGTCTTTAAAAAAAAAAAAAAACCCAGACAAGAAACAAAACCTAAAATCCCCAGCCTGAAACAGAGAACTGGGAGGAAAGAGATCCCAAACACTGTAATTCCACTTAAAAGAAATCGCCAGGACTTTTTTGAAAAGGATTAAATGTTCTTACTCCCTATGGTGCTGGAGGATGGATTTACTAATCCAGAGGGTCAATTTTAGCCTTCAGTTCTAATTTGTGGTTTATCTGTAAATATTTCTAAGGCTTTCTGTTTTGCTGCAAGTCTATGCCCTGACTGCATCTTCAGTGCTTATACTGTCAGCAATGGAAAGCCCCTGAAAACCACCTCCTTTGTAAAGATTTGTGTTCTTTGGGTCTGTCTGTTCCCAGTCCTGGGAAAGCAGGTATGTAGTTTTGGAGTGGAGCCAAAGTAGCATCTTCACGGTTTAACAGCTTGGCATTCTTTTTAATGACCCCTCCTGTTTTTACCAGGAGGTTGTATAGAGATGCTGGGCTGCTTTTTTCCCCAGTTCCTCTAGCAACCCTTGCAGTGCACTAAATCTTCACAGGCCCATTGTAGGTATTCTGAAAATCCAGCCTAGCTGTACTCTAACAGTTGTCAGCTCATGTGCTCTACATTGTAAATTATTACAGATCAGTCTTTCAAGTAGTGTTAAATACTTCATGTGGATTAGAATTGTTACAGTTTTTGAAAATGTGGTCTCGGCAATTAATAGAGAAATTAATAGTTTTTCTACGTGAATTGTCCCCTTTTGACCCGCTGATGTTGAGGTGATGGTAGCCTAACTATGGGTGTGCTTTTGATGTGCTTGGGGAGATGCACATATTCCTCTGACTCTTAGCCTTACCTTCCTTGTACAGCTCAGTTTCTCCCTTTATAGAAGGTGTTGTGTTTATCTTTTCAGAGTGTTTTTAAACTCTGAACATGAGAAGTTTCGTGTCAGAGATGTATCCACACTACAGGGTAGTAGAACTGGTTAGTCAGAGTGTAGTTTAATGTAATGACCAAGTTAACTCACCAAGAAATAGTGGGATGAGAATGGAAATAAATTTTCACAGAGCTCTGTTGCACATCAACAGAATGTTCCTGGAAACCAGGTGTACTCTTTAAAGGAAGTTTGTATGCTTGTGAAATACTTAAAATTTACTATGAAAAATACTTCTGAGGAAGTGTTTGAAACAAAGGCATGTGGCACTGAGTGACTCAGGGCAGGACTCTCTGGGCTATACAGAGTGGAAAGATGTGAAGGGTGAGGCCAGTGCTTTTTGTGCACTGATAATACAACCAGTAGTTTCAGCATCAACCTATGATTAGGCTTATAGCAGCACTGAACAGAGCTCATTTTTTCTTTAGCCTTTCACTTAGGTGACCATATGGGACAGCCTGACTGTGGCTGTTTGACAGATGCCCACCCAGCTGCTCTCTCACTACACTTCCTCAACAAGCCAGGGAGACAAAATTGAAAAAGCTGCTTTAGATTAATAAAGAAATGAACACATTTTCTTTTAGACGCAGAAAACCAGGTAGAAAAGTGTACCAGTGATTTTCCACTGAGACCTTTCCCTGGCAATAGAATAACTTTGAATATACCAGACAGCTTTTTTTAATGACTGAACTTGCAATTTTGGGGATAATTTTTTCAGTTTCAGAGATGATCTAAATTCTGGCAAATTAATTGGTTCTAAGTTATTTCTTTCATAACTCTCTTCTCCATTAAAATATTCAGGAAAGGAAAGGTTTTTCTGACTGCTTGGTAGTTTAGCATGTAGTCCAGAATTTTCTTTGAAGTTATTGCTTGATGGCAGAGCCATGGTTGCTTATTGAACTGTCTACCAAAAAATGTGTTCTACATCATTGCAGTTAGTACTTGTGGCTGAATTTTTGAAGTAGCAGAAGAATTTCTTCTGATTATGTTGAAGCCAGCTGTGCTCTAAAACCCTGCTGTAGTTTGCAGAGTCAGGTTTTCAAATAATTTTAGTGGAATCTAAAGGAATTTTAAGAATTGACATTGGAATGGGAAATTTTGGCTGCCAGGAATCAGGTTTTGTGTACAAGTCTTTAATCCTGTTTGCTCACTGTGTTTTCTGTTTATAATAGAATGAATTTTGAGTCATTATCAATGGTAAGAGACCGTGGACTGACTCAGACATCTTCATGCTGCCCTGGAATGTTTAGGCCAGTCAAGTGCATTATTTATGAGTAAAACCTGGCCAGCTTGAAGACTTTTTATACACAAAAATTTTATAAAAGCTGGGGAATTGGCTTTTCAAATTAAGCATTTCCTCCCTCCACCTAATGAGATCTAAATTACATCTGCCTTCAAGGCATGTTGATACATTCCATACTTACAAACTTAAGCGGTGATCAATTGAAGGTGGGGAAAGTTTCCAATGCCATTAAAAAGCACAATATTGTTTTCTAACAAGTGAAAGGAAGACAGCAAAATTCATAGTATTACTAAAGAAAAGAACAGCAGTCAGAAGCAAAACCATGAATAAGATAATTCAAATAAGTAATGTAAGTACAAGTGTTTTCTGTGGTAGTGTTAAAAAGAAATCTTAAATCAAACCTTGGAAAGAAGCAGAATCTTCTGTGTTTCAGAATTATATATATTTATCATATATATATATTTATTATAAATGCATTTCCTAAGGAGAAGGATTTGTTGGCTAAACATGCAAGAGAATAATGTAGTAGTAACTGATGGAAAAATGTGTAATAGCAAGTATAAAATACAGTATAGGAAAAGAAATTCTAATAATAAAAGGACATGTTTCCTTAGTTTTATGCATTATTTTAACTTTCAGTCTTCTTTACAGTGGAATTCATTCAAAAAGCAGAATACACCTGTAAATCTTCTAAGAAGTACCCATCAACAAGACAGAAACAACTTTTTTTCTCTCATGGGTATGCGTGCACTCTGTGCAGGAAATATTGAAAGCAACACAAATGTATTATCCTCTGTGATGGAGAAAAGCAGCTATATTACTTCCAAGACTAATATTCTCTCAAGTTACTTAATATTGTCTTCCTCCAGTCTAATTGCCAAACACATCATGATACACTGAGATTTTTTTGCTAGTTTTAATTTTTCTTTTTTAATGAGTTCTGTAAATTTTTTCTCGTATTTGCCTGTATGTGTAATGGTAATAAAGAAGAGTATTCTCATCCCTAGCTCCACCCCAGATTTATCATGAATTAATTCTGAGTGTGTTCTCTGTGGTTTAGGAGCTCTGCAGAACATCATGCTGTTCTTCAGAGTATGCCTTGGTACGTGTCTGTGTACTAAAGGGACAAAATCCTGTGGTTATGCTTTCCCAGACACCCAGCAGAAGAAAAAGATGTATTGGGTCACTTCTCACTGGAAATGCTGTCTTAGGTGTACTGTCTCTGGCAAGAGAAGTTTGCATGTTCAGGCAGGTTTGTGGTAGGTTCTGTGGCAGACTTGTCTTATAAGCTGTCACTGACGAGCAAGGACTAGTAATAATAAATGGTAGAAGCAGGATGAGGTAGTTTTGTCTGAACTCATTCATGATTTGCTCTCCCCGATTTGTATTTTAAAATAAAATAGCGTAGCAGGGGAAGAAAAAGTTACATTCATTTATTTTCGCCATATCTGGTGAAATCCATTCTGCACCCGCAACTCTGAAGTCTTCCATTGCTATTAGACATAAAACAAAACAGTAGTTTTTGTAAAGGATGCCCTTCCAATGTTCATGACTGCTTTGAAAAATGAAATTTGAATATTTTTCATGCCCTGGCACTGGATACTGTGGAGGCCTCTGGAATCCTTTGGCCTGTCTCCATCCTACCATTCTGCTGACAGAAGTGATTTGCAATTCTGAGCCTTAGGAGATACCAAAGTGCCCCTGTTCATTAGCACTGCTTGCCCTTGTCTACTTGGTTGCCTTTTTTCATTGTTTTTCCAAAGACAGCCTCAGGGAACTAAGCTAACATGCACAATTTATAAAAGAATTGTAGCAGACTGAAGTATGTTAATTTGCAGGTAGTTTCATAAGCAGAAGAATCCAAAGACATGACTTCTATTGATTTGAGTGTCACCTTTCCTGTGTACATTGTCTAATAAAGCTTCATCAAATGCTCCAGCTTTTCCCTGGGTAGGGGAGAGTTAGTACAATTTATCTTCTCTTCTGAGCTTTGTATTTTCATCATAGTTATAGATAATGATCTATATGGGAAATTGGCAAAAACTAGTATTTGGGGAAAAATTAGAAGACAGTGAGCAAAATTAGGAGAACTTTAGGAGAAGTTAAAGGTTAGAGTGTTAAATGAGGTGTTTAAGCCATGATAACTGAAGGTAGGTGCAGATGTTTTGCTTTAATGAGTTATTGCTCCAGCAGTTGCTGATCCTCAGTTGCAACTTGAGGTGATTAGATTAACCCATAATCAACTTGATGTGATTAGGCAACCCAAAACGTTGTATGTGGCATCTCTCCTATATGGAAAATAACTTTCAAGCAAGGGGTAGTAGCAAGTCAAGGCTGGCTGTAGTACTAAATCAGTACAGCTTCTTCATGATGGCATGTTCATGTCTTCAGTTTTTTACTAGCTTATTCAGTGATTTGAGGAATAAAACCAGATCAAGGTGTTTGGGGATCCACCCTCATTGTATTTATATCAGAGAAGCATTTGTGTGTTATTTCTTTTGAAAACATGGTGAAAACCTAGTGAAAGTCCTAATGTGAAGTATTTTGAATGTGTTGTAAGGTTAGCTGTCCCATCCATTTATGATGTATATTATAGACGAAAACTCATACAGTTCTTTATTTAAGAATGTAAGAAACAATCACTTTTGCATATATTTGCTGTGAATTCAGATGAGTACATTTTATCTTTCTGAATCATTCCTGGTTATTTTTCCTACTTTCATTTTGAAAATTATATTCTTTCATGTTTAGTTTTATTCATCATCTGGTAACTGATAACCTTGATACTGAAACCAGCGTCTAATGATCTCATTTCAGTTTTTACGTGATTTTTACTGAGGTTAAACAGTAAAGAAACTCTGATAACACTTCAGAATTTTCGGTATTAATGAACCTGTCTTGTTCTGCTAATGGAATATAAATATCTAAAACGAAGTAGCACAAGAGACCTAAGAATGAGGAGTTCATGTTAACAAAAAAAATTCTTGGTTGGATGTTTCCAAAGCTTTTTTTTTTTTTCTTTTCCCCCAGGGAAATTATCGCTTCATGAAGCTTTTACTGGCTCGGAGAGGGAACTGGATGCAGAAGGACTTAGAGGATATGACACCATTACATTTAACTACACGTCACAAAAGCCCAAAATGTTTAGCTTTGTTGTTAAAGCATATGGCACCTGGAGAAGTGGATACCCAGGACAGAAACAAGGTAAAAGTGTTGCTTATTTTAAGATTTGTAGCACCTTTAGAAATTGGTTTTACATCAAGCAGTCGTGTGCAAAAAGCTGTTTGTCACAAACTTTTTCTAAGTCTTCAAAGTAGAAATATTAATATTTTTCTGATGTTAATGATATCAAAGTTTCATTGCACTGGCTTCACTGACATTCTCCTTGAGAGTAGTTACAACAGTAGAGGATTTAAAAACCATTCAAGTCTTTCTGTAACGTTGTGATCCTTAGTTAGTGTCTGGATAGCATGTGCTTATGTTGCTTTTCTTCCTTTGAAAAACCTCACACTAAGAATCTTTTAATGATAAGAGTCACTAGAAAACCGCCTATAATTACAGCAGTCATTCTAGAGAGGTCATGCTGTCTTCATGATCATAATAATTAATTAACAAAGGTATGAATAAACCAGCCAAAACCATTTAGCAACCTTGGCTATTCAGCAGATTTCCAAGCCAGTATTTAAAGTGTTGCCAGATTCCGCACAAAACATGGAGCACTTTTCTCCTGGTTCGTGTCATGAATAGTCACAGTAGCAAAAATGGAATTCGGGTTGGTGAAAGATGATCTCAGGCACAGAGTCCAACCTGTTTGACCCTGTTGGGCTTTTTCAATTTCCTTGCTGCAACTGTGCACATCAAAATTGCCAAATATAATTCCTGAACATGAGGGAGAACAAATGTCTTTTACATCTGCTTTCATGTGGATAACTGACTGGAACTGGTTGTAGGTGAGAGAAGTCAGTGAACAAAGGCTACCAAAAGTAACCAAAAGTTTCTGGTTTCATTGCAACTGTCAGTTTCCAGGAATACTGGTCAGCTCTATTTAATAAATAACACTCATTAATTTATTACAAATTTTTACTGGCACAAGGATGTGGTGGCACTTTGTGGAGCCCTTCTTCAGTGAGTGACAAGTAGAAAAAAAAGGCTGTACTATCTTATTGTTGTTACCATGGTACTAAACTAACAGCTGGCAGCAACAAACACAAAGAGGCTCCTTTTTGCCTTCTTACTTACAGAGAAGTTAAGGATATGCTAGTGAACTTACACATTCCTTGTCACTGTTTAAGGATGCTAATCCAGAGTATTGTACTTTTATACCCAAATGTCCTGCAGGAATTATTTCTTTGTTTCCAATCAAAGGAATGTAATGTTTAGTAGAGATGAGGGGGTAAGAGAGCTGGGAAAAAAGTTCATTCTTTATCTTATAACTCTCTGTTAGTTGGCAGTTGGGAGAGGTGTGTCTGATAAACTAAATACTTGTTAATATGCCAGTGTTTTGCTGGTTAAGAAACTCCAACACATTGGTTTGCTTATGTAGTTGTGAACATTGATAAGGCCTGTAAAAAAGCTGTTGGCAGTCAGGAATTGGCAATAGGAGCATGGATTGCCTTTTGATGCTTTATTGGACTGCCATGGGTCATTGGGCATTAGATCCACTAATATTAAACCTCAGAATTCTGTGTCATCACAGACAGTAAAGTGAAAAACTTTGTTCAAGATGGGTGCACGTCCAGTGTCAGCATTCAGTGTCACCTTCCCCTAGTGGAGAGTAGTCTCCATCAATTTGTGTTATCCCACCAGAGTTTGAAATTCAAGGGACACCACACTAATGACTGCACTTGTTCTGTAGTGCAGCTCTGGTGCCAAGGCCTGGTTCAGATGATCATTCTAGCTTGGATGTTGTTGCTTAATACCAAGCACAGATATTTTCTCCAGGTCTGAACTGCTGCACCAAACAGCCATCAGGGCAGTGCTGAGTGGTGTGCACAATTCTCTCTTGCCAACAAATCTTCATAAAAAGCAGTTAGTCTCCTACCAGAGATACTTAGGTTCCAAGCATTCAGGCTTCTCAGTTTGGATCTCATATAAGGTGGTGCAGCTTAGACCTAATTCAGACCTCAGTAGCAAAGGTGTGTGATGATCTGCTCTTACTAAGGTAAATGGGACACTTCTTCGGCTTTGCTTAAAGCCTGTTTTTACAAATTTTCAGTTGCCAGCCACCCCAGGTATGTGTGCTCAGTTTTTTGTCAGTCCTCTTTATTGAATTGTAATAAAAGCTTGCTTATTTACCTGTTGTTTAAAGCTGGTTTTAGCTAACTTTAATTTTCATGTTTCAGCAATTTTTCAATGTGTTGAAAAAGCTTGTGAAAATTCTATTGCAGCAAACTGCATTGCATTGGAGTGCCTACTACAATAACCCAGAGCATGTGAAACTTCTCATAAAACATGATTCAAATATTGGAATTCCTGATATTGAAGGAAAAATCCCACTTCACTGGGCAGCTAACAACAAGGACCCTAGTGCAATCCACACAGTGAAATGTATTCTGGTAAGAGTCTGCTATGTATATGTATATAATGCTCTCTGTCCTTACTACCTTCCTCTGATAGAAATATTTTTTATTCTTTTGAGATTTCTTGGTTTTGTCCACTGACTCTGAGAATGAAATAGTTTGCTTTTCCTAATATCCAGAACTTTGTAAGAAATAATTCTAAATATTCTTGCCCTCTCAAAAAGAGTTTGAGTTCTATGGGTGAATGCCTTTACTCTTAAGTCTTGTAAGGGGGGAAGGAAAGGCTTGAAAGTTTTCCTGGATAAAATGGCCAGTCATATTGCTCATTTCAGTTGCATTTTGCATACTGATTTCTTTGTTATGTGTCTTTCCTTCATTATTTGAAAGTTTATATCTAGTTATCTGTATGGAAAATATTAGTTTAATTTGGTTTTTCAAGTTAGAATTCTGGGAAATTGTCACTCAGCCCACAATCAGTTTGCTGAGAGACTTTCTACATAATTTGGTGTATTAATTTAATCCTGTTTCCTTGATAGCATACTTTCTCTTTCTGCAATATTTCAGTTTATCATCTGCAATGACAGTTATAATGAGTACAATGAAATCATATGCTCATCTTGTTTTTTACCTGGATTTTCATTTTGTGAAAATCTCTGAGCTTCACGAACATTGCAAGATATAGAAGCCTCAATTTAAATTTTCTGTCAGGTTAGAACAATCCTCCTGTACCTTTGTCTTTCAAAGCTCTTTCAGAACTAGACACAAAGTGATTGTACTTTAACTGCATGGACTTTGTCTCCCTGCCTAATTAGCTTGCAAGCTGAGAGCTTAAATATGAAAATGAAAACTTTCTTTGCCTTTTTTCAAATCACATTGTCAATCTTACAGTTACTGATACTTTTTTCACGATAAGACTAATTCTAGAGAAGTTTTCTTCATCAAGGAGATTGTATTTCTGTATTGCTGCTGTTTACTCAATTTATGTGTAATTTGTATCCAGCTGTGAAATATTTTGTTACAAACAAAAGTTTGAATTTCTATCTACTTTTCTGCCACATTGGAGAAGTAAACTTGCTGCAAAGTACATACAGATCTCTGTATTTAGCTATGGACTTTTTCAAACATTAGGTAGTCAAAAGGCAAATATTTCTTCAAGTTGTGGTGTGTTGGGCTCAGACAAGAGCGTCACACCCACTCAGCCACTCATTTACCTCTTTCAAGCCTGGGAAGACAGAAGGAAGGTAAGAATACTTGTGGATGAAAATAATGCCAGCTCAGTATAGAAAGCAAAAGCTGCATGCAGAAAAGGAAATTTATTCATTCTTGCCATCAGCAGGCAGATGTCAGCCGCTTCCAGGAAAATGGGGAAAAAAAAAGCTTCGGCATGTTTAATTATGTTGGGAAAACAAATGGTATTATCCATGAGCATCCTTTCTTCCCTCCCTCTGTCCCTGAGTGGTTTTTTGCTGAGCACGATATTATATGGTATGAAATACTGCTTGGGTCAGTTTGTGTCAAATGTCCCAGCTGTGTCCTGTCCCCTTTGACCCTCCTTCCTGTCCTGTCCCTTCTGAGCAGCCTGTAGCTGCACACCAGTCATGGCTTCATCCCACCAAGTTTCAGTAGTGGCAGCTGGGTCGTAGCTTTCTTCTGGAGGCTCCCACCTCCTCCTATTTGTTTCTCATGCTGGGTTGCAGTGGTATAGAGGCACTTTGGATGGGCTGAGAAGAGTGGATTCTTCATTTCATCAAGGCTTTTTCATGCCTCAGCTTAATTGTTTGTGTTGCAATTAGTTGCATCTATATGTGCTTACTAATGGAGTAAGTTAATAATGAATTTAAATCAAAAACTAATTTAGCTATGCTGTAAAGTTGATGATACAGAAATGTTGTTATTAGGTAACATTCTGTTGACTGAATCTTTTGACTGAATTTTTTGTTGAGTATAAATACCTTGTGGTGGTGGTATCCTGAATTTAATCCTTTAGTAAGATCTCTCCAAATTGAAATGTTTTTCTTACTTGTCTTGAAGTGACAGAGCTTCACAGCACAGCACAGACACAGCAGAGCTCATTCTTCCCCTCCTTTCTTAGCTGCTTTTTGCCATATTACCCAATTCCAAGTCTATTGTCTAAGCATCACGTTTGATTCTCATTCCTCTCTAGGTCTTCTAATTTTATAGTTTTTCACATTCTGCATTGTATTTCTACTGGATGTACCCAGAGAGTGAGAATTTCTGTCATCCTGTGTCTTTAAATATTTGAAGTTCACGAAGAGAATGTCTTGTGATAGCAGTATAAAAGGCAAGTGTCTGTGTCACACTGTCTGTATTGCTTCCCCATTTTTAATCACATCCAGCCAAACCATTTGTCTTTGCTCTCTCTAAGCACTGTGTCATTGCCCAGACAGCAGTGAGGTATCAAGATCTACTTCCAGACTACCATTGGTGCCTGCTGGCTGAGTTATGAAAAACAACACTGCTGTTGTTTCTCTTGTAATCTTTAACACTGTGGAAAAATTTCCCAGAAAATTGTATTTTCTCTAGTATCCTAGTACTTGGAATTCTCCAGTTCTGCTTTACAAAAACTTGACAAAAGTTTAGCTGCTGGTTTTATTGAGATCGCAGTATGTGGTACTGAAAAATGCTGTCTTGTTTTTCTGTACTCTGCCTTTTGGGTGTGGCCAGATTTTGTCTCCTGTTTATAAATTCTTAAAATTAAGAGTCATCTTTCTGTTTCATATTTGTATAGTACATGGTCCATTGGTGTTGTCAAAATAAATAATTTCTATGAAAAGAGCTCAGCTGAATGTTGAGAAAGGAGGTTGGGTGTGCAGGGGTGACAGTTACACACAAATTGGTTATATCTGATGTTGAAATCCATGAAATACAGCCAAAATGGAGCTCAACATATGTAGAAAGTAAACGTGAAATAGAGAAAGACTCTAATCTGGAGGTCTTTTCATGGTCAATTTCCTTTTCCACCTTTCCAGATTCTGCTTGGTTAGGTGAAAAATATTGGGAAGATTTAAGGAGAAAGGAACAGAATAAGGTTCCGTTATTATTATGGAAGCCACTTCTTAGTACTCTCTGTCTATTTTGTATCTCTTCTCTTTATTTATTCTTCATGGTAAGAGACATGACATTTGTTTATACCACACTTTCCATTATTGACTACAATGCCATTGTTCTAATTGGCACAGGAAAATGTTTAGCTTCTGTTTCTTCTCTGTATTGGGCTTAAAATATTAATGCAGTATGACAGTTTAATTATAGCTAACCAAACCCACTTCAAATCTAAAGAAATAATACTCATGAATGTGGGCAGAAACAGGCCTAGAAAATTTTAATTTAAGTGGCCAAAAATTCAAAACAAATTAATACATTTAAACTAGAATATAATTAGTGGCTTTGTCATTGGAGATTCTGTACCATTTTGCAAAAATAACGCTTTTGAGTATGGAGATATTTCGTGGCAACATCAATGACTTTAAGCCAGGAGTTTTAGGATTCATTTATTTAGGATGTGCTTCTGGAAAGCTTGAAAATTAACTGTCAGAATTACATCATCAAATTATAAGTGAAGAAGCTTTTGTTTTCTTGTTTGTCCATTTTGTTCAAACACATTTTCCCCTGGTGGACTTAGAATTTCAGTAATAACTTCTGTGCCTATCATAATTCATGTTTAGCCATTCTTAAAAGCGATTCTCATAAAATGGATTTTTGCAGTAGGCTCTATGCTCCCCCTGCTGAGCTCTGTGAATAGACAAAAAGTAAGGATATTATCAGCTAGCTTTCTCTTGAGAATTATTGAAGTTAGGAAAGAACATACAAGTTTTCACTGTATGGTTCAGGTAAATGCTTTTGAATGCTTATCAAAAGAAGTGCAACACTTCTTTTGGTTATTGTGGTTTGTGCACATAATGTTAACTTTGATTGCATTTTTAGTTGAAAGTCTTATTTATCAATTTTTTATGTTTTAATAGATTATCTGTTATTGTACTGATGACTACATATATTCGTGAACTCCAGTATGTTTTAAGTATGTTAATTTTTGACTCTAACAAAACATGGCTGACAGTACTGATACCTAATCTAAATCTGATGAAGTTTTTTGTCTGAGATGGGTAACCTAATTAGCACTGGCAGATGTTATTGCTAAGATACTATCCATCATCTTTGAAAAGTTGTGGAGAACAGGAAAGGTGCCTGAGGGCTGAAGCACAGCCAGTGTCCCTCTAGTGTCTTGAGAAAGGGCCAGAAGGACAACCCAGGAAACTACAGGTATCGCCTCAATCACTGGGAAGGGATGGAGCAGCTCCTCCTGGATGTCATCTCTAAGCATGTGAAGGAAAAGGAGGTTATTAGTAGTCAACATGGATTCTCCAAGGGGAAATCATGCTTGACCAATAAGAGAGCCTTCTGTGATGGCAGGACAGGCAGGGTAAATGAAGGAAGACCAGTGGGTGTTGCCTACCTTGACTTCAGCAAGGCTTTTGACACTGTCTCCCTTAACATTGTCAAAGGTGAGCTCAAGGAGGATGGGTTCTCTGAGCAGGCAACAAGTGGGTTGAGGACTGGCTGAATGTCAGAGCTCAGAGGGTTGTGATCAGTGGCACAGAGTCTGGAACATCTAAAAGCATTCCCCAGAGGTCAGTACAGAACGTCTGGGGAGCCAGAAGGACCCAGTCTCCTTCTATTTATTCGTTAATAACCTGGCTGAAGGCAAAGACTGTACCCTCAGCAGATTTGCTGATGATATAAAACTGGGAAGAGTGGCTGATACACCGTAGTGGTGTGCTACCAGTCAGTGGGACCTGGACTGACCAGAGAGTTGGCCAGAGAGGAGTCTCATCTAACCTCAGCAAAGGCAAATAGAGAGTCCTGCACTGGGGGAGGAATCACACTGCACCAGTGGAAGGACCTGGGGCTCCTGAGTCACAGCAGGCTGTCCATGAACCTGAGATGCATTAGGAAGAACATTCCTAGCAGGTCGAGGAAGGTGATCTTCCCTAGAGGGTCAGCTCTAGTGAGGCCACATCTGAAATGTTGTTTCCAGTTCTGGGCTGAGAAGGCTGGGACCGTTTAGCCTGGAGAATACTGAGAAGAGATCTTACCAATGAGAAATACCTTAAGCATGGATGTCAAGAGGATGGAGCCAGACACTTTTCAGTGGTGCTCAGCAACAAGATAAGGGGCAATGGGTACAAACTGAAATATGGAATTCTCATTTGAATATGAAGGAAAGCATCTTTACTGAGATGAGATGTGACTGAGCATTGGAACAAGCTTCCTAGAGAGGTTGTGGACTCTTCTTTTCAGGAGATATTTGAAACCCACCTGGATTTAATTCTGTGCAACCTGCAGTGGTTAAACCTGCTTTAGTAGGGGGTTGGACTAGATGATCTCCAGAGATCCTTTCCAACACCAGACATTCTGTAATTCTGTGGTTTACGTACAGTGTACAAAGTATGTAGCTCCTTACATCTAGAAAACTTACATTAATGAAATATTAGGAGGTTTAACTTGGCACTGTAAGAAAGTAAACAGTAAGAAACAAAGAATAGGGGCATTGCAGAGTTGAAGTTACTACTGCTGTATTAACTTAGCCATATTGCACTTAGAAAAGACAGTGAAAGAGGGCTCTAAATGGGAGCTCTTGAGAGTTTTATTATCCATTACATAGGAAATATAGAAAGTACAACTTTGGTCAATTAGTATTTGCATAGAAACCATAATTCTGGAATTTCCTTTCTTTTTCTTCTTGATTTTATGTTCTCAATGTTAGATATTTGTTTTCTGTGTTATAGTTACTACACATCAAATAATGCAAATGCAAGTGATTCTACAGCCAGTTTGTGTATCTAGTGGAGTCAAAAGGAAAGATTGCAGTTAGTTCAGTGAGAAAAGGGTCAGGAACTTACTTTAACAGTTAACAACCTGCACTGATCACAATCCCTTGCTCCTCTTTCATAAATGTATTGTGATATATAGTGTGACTATTTTCAGGAGGATTGCTTTTCTCACTTACCATGGTTTTAAATCCCCTCTAGTGTTGGAAGTTAAAAATCTCAGGACTACATTCCCTTTTAATTCTGCATAGGCTTCCCATGACTTCAGTGAATTGTTCTGAATTGTTGGAGTTAGAAAAGCAGACTCACTTGCTCTGATCTACTTTAACTCTTGTTTTGACAATCTGCTTTTACTCTAGATGTTTAGTGTCCTGCTGAGTTTCTACTGTATTATTGTTTGCCACCTTTTTTTTAGTAATACCTCTTTTTTCAGAAAAGTGAAGTTTGAAGTTTGTGTTTCATGGGCTTTTATGATATTTGCTATTTAAAGATCTCTCAAATACTAAGATGATGTTCATTTGTACCTGTTCTGATCTTTTGCCTGAAAAAGAGTCACAAAGAGAAATCTGTATAGAAAAACATTTGAGAGATTAAATCATCATAATAGAAAACTATATAGCTAGAGACCTTATGTGAAAGCAATTTAGCATGTTTTTTAGGAAAAGGTGATGAAAAGTCAAGTTATATTTATAAATGCTTGTGTTACATGATCAAGTGACTAATCATGAAACTTTAAAAGACTTCTTTAATTCAAAACTAAGCTTATTAGAAGTAGATGCATTATTAGAAGTATGTACTCACTTCTATCCTGTCAGCTTCAGATGTAGGCATCTCCTACACTTTACTTTAGGGGTTTAAAATGCTAGAAGAATATGATAATGAAAATCATGAAATTAACTTGTGCAAAAAGGGAAGTGTTTTTGGAGAAAATCTGAAGATATATATGTCATTTTCAACTCGTAAATCATGTAAGAATTTCTCGTTATTTTCATAAGAGCCAGAGTCAATGTTTTAAAAATCTGTTTAAGGAACCACTTGCACAGCAGACTGGAAAAGCTGTAGGGTATGTACCAGAAACCAGGTCTTGTGCAATAATTAAGTATAAAAAAGCATTCCATAAGAAATTCTTGAAAGTAGCCTATACTGTAACAAAAGCATTTGGTTGTAGAGCTACATTCTACTTAACAGGGACAGTATATCTCTCTAAAAAAGCATGTGCAGAGATTTTATATGTTTTCTCTTCAATTTAAATATTCTTAAAATTTCTGTTGTTTCTTTTATTTTTTTAAAGGAAGCTGCACCTACAGAATCTCTGCTTAACTGGCAAGACTATGAAGGACGAACTCCTCTCCATTTTGCTGTTGCAGATGGGAATGTAGCAGTTGTGGATGTCCTGACCTCCTATGAAGGCTGCAATGTGACATCTTATGACAACTTGTTTCGAACTCCCCTCCACTGGGCAGCTTTACTTGGTAAACTGGGCAGTGCTGAAGTCACTTAGTCATTAATTGACTGTACTGTTTAATCTTTGTCTCTGATTTTTATTTAATTCCAGCCTGGCAGTATGATCTAATCTCTTACAACAATAAGAGTTTCTGCACAAACAGGATTAGAAGTTTGTGTGTAGGCTGCTTATTTTAGCTTCAGATTCTCCAAAGCATTGTACAAAGCATTACTTCAACAGGTTTTATATGCTGATAATTTAAGATCAATTAGAGTATATTGAGATTGTTCTTGCATATGCAGCTTTGATCATTGGTTAAAAAAACCCAGATACTCCAAAACAGTGATGTCTGCATAGCCCAGCATGAAAGCAACACTATCTATGGGAGTGCATAAAGAAAATATCAGAGCTTCTGTTTATTTTTTGTCTGAAAAGATAACTTGACTAATATTTCATATATGGATTTAAGTTATTAAGCTTGTTTGGTCCATATGTAAGATGGTCACATGGGTTTGCAAGGTGCCTGAGGGAGCTGAGCTGCTCCACAGTGCAGAGTGGTTGATGAGACATGCTTATTTTCAGCCTATTGTGATGTAATGCAGTTTATATCTGCCTGGTTAAGTGGATTTATGATTATATTATCTAGTTTTTATTAAACTACCCCTCACAAACTAAATAAGGGGCTTAAGAAGATTCCCACAAAGAAAATGCAGATACTCTGATAATGCCAGCACAAGTGAACAAGGAAAAATGACAGAGTTGACACTTCTAGTACAAGGTCTTCATCAGACATGCTATGACAATCTAATCGGATCTGACAACAAGTTTTATTTGTATAGACTTTTCCTCTGTTTAGATTGTTACCCAGAGACTCAGATGCTCTGTAAATTGTAGCCTTGCATATGTGAATTTTGGTTTGGATTTACAAAAACTGGATCCTTGCAAAACAAGTTAAAACTTGATTAAATGTAAATAGTCTAAATGCAGGGAAACACAACCCGTAAAATGACAGACACAAAAATAATATTATTTTGAAAATTCACCTCCTATTTCCATTCAGGAGGAAAAAATAACCACTGGATAAAAGAATCTTCAAGTATTCTCTCTCCCCCTTTAAAAGGCTTCATCCCAATGATCCTTTGGGACAACACAGACAAAGAATGCCAATATATGAATCAGATGTTCACTGGAGCGAGTTACTGCAACTCCTGTGGCAATATAAATGTAGTTTGATTATGTTTATTAAAACAAAAAGAGAGAGAAGGGTGTTCTCAAATTTGTATACATGTAGAGATATTGAATTTTAACAGAGAAATTATGAAGCATTTCAAGTGTGTTGTGGTTTGAAAGTAAAATGAGTGAGAGGCTCCAAGTCAGAAATGCAATTTAATGAGAAGAAAAGGTAAAAAAGATAAAATAAAATAAATGCAATAATACAAAAAGACCACTGACAGAATACAACCTGAGCAGGGTGATGGAAGCAGTCCGGGTGAGGTGGTCTTCCTGAAGCAGTGATCGCGTAGAAAGGTCTGGTAGCTCTAATCCTCTGGGAATCCAGTGGTAAGGGCTGCTTGTACTGTCCCAAATCCCAGTTTATATCCAGGTAAGAATGCCCTGGGCGGAGCATCTCACAATGGGATGATGAGTCATTTTGGGGGTCCTTGATGGCCCATTAAAGAGAGATAGCTCCTGGAGGGAGTTATCTATGGGTCATGGGCAAGGCATTGATGGGCCATTAACTGAAGGCACCCCAGAGGGAGGGGGGCCTGGGAAGAGCCCTGCTCCAACAATTGGATTCATCAGTTCATGAAGATGGTGATAGAATACTTTGTGCATATCCTATACTATAACCCAGGACAAAGTGTGATAGGATCAGCTTTCCAAAGAAGTAGTCATTATCACTTGATTCTGTTCAAGAAGCAAAATTTATTGTGCTTTGAAATTGATTATATTTAAGAGAGAAGTTTTGTCTGTTGGAAAAATGGATTGTCTAATCAATGTAGAATAAAGGGGAAAGATGTGCCAAGACCTCCAGACTATTCCATGAACCTGATGAGGTCTCTAGGTGGCATATGCTCTTTGGAAATTTCTGGTTAGTATATCATTGTTAATTTTTAGGGTTATGGTTTTAAGTTGAAGTTAATGTTCTATGTAGGTCTTAAAGAGAGTAAGATGTTACTATATAGGTTAGCAGTAGGAGATTTAAAGCAGTGCAGGGAACTTTAAAAACTTGCTGCCATATGTTTTTATAGATGTGATGGATTGACTGCAGGTGACTGCATCTTAAGGGCATTGCTGCTCCTCTTACCTTTTCTTTTGTGTAGATTAAAGTCTCAGCCAAGTTACATCTCTGCTAAATGAAAGTACAACAGAAACCACAGTTCTTGGCCTCAAGAAATGAGATACAATGTTTACATCAATGGCCAAGCAAGATCCACCTTTGCACCAATTTCTTTACTGTTGCACCCAATACAATTTTTTCTTTCCACTCCCTCAAGGCTTATTCTCGTAGATAATTTAGCTAGACCTCCTGTCCTGTTTATGGAGTTAAGTTCCTTTTTTCTAATTGTCTATCCTGAAAGTTCAGGAATTTTTTTTCAAGCCCAGCATTCCTATAGGTTTTCTGCTAGGATTCTGCTCCAAAGCAACTTCTTCAAGTGAACGTCAATTTGCTTCTTATACTCTTGAGGTGGGGATAGTATAGCAACATTATATCTCTTATTTATGTTTGGGGTTTTTTTTCGTTTGTTTTTGTTGGTTTTTTTTTTTTTTGGTTTTTTTTTTTTGTTTGTTTGTTTTGTTTTGTTTTGTTTTTTGTTTATTGTGGGAAGGGACAGAATAATGTGATATTCTGCATCCAGCATTCCCTTACTTAATGCCTAACAGGAAAGAGAAGCCTTCCTGTATACCCTAAGACCCCTAGAAAGAAAAAATGGTTATATAATTCTTCATCCTTTTGACTCAAGTTACCATTTTTTTCTCTCATTTCTGATACTTCTGTACATATAAAGTTTCAAAGTGCCATTTCACAAAGGAGGGCTTGCCTAGTCCTCCATGTCTTAGGTTTTCAAGAGCTACAGACCACAAGTGTAGCACAGCTTCATTCTGTAATTGTTGGTGTTTTCATTAAAAATAGTGTACTGCTAGCAGGAAAGTTTACCTACCTTTTCATTTATGCTAAAGTGATTCAAGACAACTGTGCAAAAGTAACAAGCTGCGAAATTGATTGCTTTTCTGACATGTGAGGTACTGAGAGTTTTCACCTGTAAAATCAGAGTGGTTTTATAGTACTGCTTAAAACACCAAATCATTAAGATACTCTGTGAGCTGCATATGCCAACAGGAACAAGTATATGAATGGACTGGTTGACTTTTGTGGCAATATTCTGTATTTGTCTTTGTTTTTCTGTCTGTGAAGTGAATATAAAGTTTACCCATCCTTCAAAAGCGTTATGATTTTAATCTCAAATTATTTTAATCTGTTTTCAGGGAAAGACTTGTGTGTGAGCTTGTTTATAGCAGCTGGTAGTAGACTAGCCTCTGATTCTGCTATACATTCTCAGATGAAATTTTGGTTAAATAAAATCTAAGTGAAGAATTTACACTTGACTTCTGTAAATCAAGTGGAAATGAAATTGTCAACATTGATTTAGCTTGTCTTTTAATGCAGATGGACAAATGCTCATCATCATCAGCCTATGCTCACTTTACTGTTTCTGACTGACTTGTCACTCAAATGCAGCATCTCAATTGAGTTATTATAAGCTTTTTCTGGAAATATTTGACCAATTCATTAAAAAGTTAATATCTTAGCTATCTGGCTAGTTACTGCTGGTTTCTTTATTTAGGGAAAGGCTCTAGTGATTTCTGTTAAAAGAAATTTTGTATTTATGTCATTCTGATTTATAGATGCCCCACCCAAAAATGACAATACAGATTATGGCACTGGAGCACTATTGAGAAGAAAGTACATGCCAGACTTAATTGTTCAAATATCAAGTCAAATATCAAATAACAAATATCTTATGTTTCTCTCTTACATTTAAACTATAATGACTACAACATAAATATATGACTGTATATTAAAGTCTGTTCTTTTTCTTCTGTTTTAAGTTTAGTTTTTTTGTTTGTCAGCGTGTTTTTTAAAACTTTTTTTTTTTTAACTAAGCTTTTTATTGACTTTAGGATTTGATAGAAATTTGGGTTTATTATATTATTTTTCTCAGGTCATGCACAGATCGTCCATCTCTTACTGGAAAGAAATAAGTTTGGAACAATCCCATCTGATAGTCAAGGTGCAACACCCCTACATTATGCAGCTCAGAGCAACTTTGCTGTAAGTAGAACATACCCTAAATGTGAAGTAAATATGTTTTGCTGAAATCTTTATAGTTTAGCAGAGTGCTTGAGTTGTTTTTGAAATCATATAAACACAGTGGTTTTGACATGAGTTAATTCAGAGTTCTCTTATGTTATGTGATACAAATGTGGTTAATTTCAAACTATTAAAAGATAGATTTACCAAAACTAACTTTCTGTACAAAAAAAGGCCATTTGACCTACATGTGTGCATCAGAATACACAATAGTCATTCAGTTACTTCAACAGAAAGCAGAATGACACCTACTATTTCACAGTGCTTTCAGGTTCTAGGGCTCATTATAATGAAGTCTAAGCAGTTATAAGGTATCTAGAGTAAGATGACATGTAGGAGCATTTGCACAGCTGCTGCAGGACCAGTCAAACCAGTCTTTGCATTCAAGAAGGTGATTAATTTATGAATATTTGGCATTATAAATGAACTGTTGTCTCATGAAGCTCAGCTAAAGAGTTGAGTGCCTTTTGTCATAATTCTTCAGGAACACTATATTTTTTAAATTTTTAAAAATATTTTTTAACTCAGACAACAAAGAACATTGGTTTCTCAGACAGCTTAATTCCTATACTTTGGTATAATAGGTAACTTTTTTTCCCAGAGCAAGATCAGATACAATAGAGCCAAGTATAAAACTCAGCACTTCAGTGGTTGCCAGTCAGATATGTTGCAGAAGTATTTCTCAAGCAGTGGAAATTAAGAAAGCTTTTCTTAAGCTCCTTTACCTCTCATAGTTTTCATACCCTCCCTTTACAGAAAGGGTAATTTGGTGCCTAATTAATGTAATAGTTATGTAGTCCACTTTCCAACATTTTCATAAGCAGGGATAGTAATTTGGGTCTTTCTTGCATACCTACATATTAACAAGGAAAATAAAAAGGAAAATTTAAATGCCCTTGAGGATAATTCAAGTTAACAAATCTAAAAGTAGTATTGAAAGAGGGAACAGACCAATATCTTTGGTCCCTTCTGAGAGTGAGTTTTGAGGCTTCGGTGGGGTTTTTTTTTTGGAGGTAGTCTTAAGACCATCCAGATATTTTTTAAATTCAGACTTCTATTGAAGCATATCTCTCTGTGCAATCTTCACTTTAGAGAATTTTTTGTTGATGCTGATTTTTGTCTATTTAGGGCATGTACAGTTTGAGCCTAACTAACACATCTAAAATATTTGTGTCGTAAAAGCCTTTCTTTTATGTTTGAGTTAAACTCATAGGAAAAAAAAAGGTTTTGTTTACCATCTGGTGATTATCTCCACATTCTTTTATCTTGGTTTTTTTTTTTTCTTTTCTATATTGATGTATTCCTAAAAGATTTTTCATACTGACTTTTTTTCTCTGGACTTGATTCAGTTGAATGAAACATCTTCATCATGTTGCTGCCTTTTGATCCCATCAGCCAGCCAAACTGTGATATCGTCTTTGTTTTAAGGGGAAATAAAGTACATGGTAGAATCAGAAATTCTTTTGTAATCTTGCGTTATTCCAATGAATGTACTGTTTCCCATCTTACACGGAAAAATCACACTTGAGAGTTTCATTCAGGTCTGCTAGTCTCTTTTGGCTGGTGATGTACTCAACAACCCCTGCTTAAATTATGTCTGAGTCTGTTTTCACTGGTCCAGTTGTTTCTAAGCACAATTATTTGCTTTTTTTCTCCTTCACATGCATATCATTGAGTAATTTCCACCACTGCACTGCATATACATGTCAGACAACTGAGTGGAGAGACATCCATGTTTGTTCTGGCAGTAGCATCTCTGTACTCATGGTTAGAGAGCCACATTGTTGTTCTATTCAATATTCCCAACTTTGGTTAGGTGTGGTTTTTCTCAGTTAAAATGTGATGTTTCTTAGTCCCTAACAAGAGGAGAGTTTGGTCTTTTGTGTTTACAGTAAATATTTGCATGGCTTTCAGTTTTATTTGCTTTGAGATCTTGTTTTTTACTCTGTTTGTCTGTGAGTTACTTACTATAATATGACATTTTTGGGTTTTTTAAAGACTGAAGAGATTTAGCCAGCACTTAATTTATGTGAAGAATTTGTTCCCTAAGACTGACTTATCCCAACTTGCTATAGACAGGAAAAGTTCTAGAAGAAGAGATGTTACCTAATATAACTACCCAAATTTAGATGTCTTGGGTATCCCACAGGAGGTCCCAAGAAACATTGCTATTTAAATCTTTGAACTTCATGTCTGAAGGAAGATCAGAGAATCTTTATTTCTCTATTCAGATCAGAGAATATTCTGAGCGAGAAAGGATCCACAAGGATCATCAAATCCAGCACTAGAATGAATGGCCCAAACAGGGATTGAATCCAGGTGCCATTAACACTATGCTCTAACCAACTGAGCTAAGATGCTTCACATTGTTTTTAGTATGCAGGACTAAATATTTTTTTCTGAATTTTCCCAGAGGTGTTCAAAACAATGTACTTTTCTTTCATGTATTTATATAGATTTTCTAGGAAATGAAATGTGGATACTCTGTCTTATTTTTAAATATTCAAAAATAATATATAGTATTTTTCAGTTTCCTGATAGCCCAGAATTAAATGTTTCACGTTTACTGTTATTACTGTTTCTCCTTTACTGTTATTTTTCAGCTTTGTTGTTTTTTTATGTTGTTTCCTCCACATTTTTAGTAGTGTTAGAATACATGTGATCTTTCGTAACAAAATACAGTAGAATTAAACTGATTGTTACTTCTATTTGCTAATCATTCCGGTGTAATTTAATTTTGTTTCATTTTCAAGTTGTGGTAACTTCATTTTGGAAAATAATTCTTATAGCATTATTAGTTGTGGGATTATTATTATTATTAGTTGTGGGATTTTCCTCCACTTTTTCCAACTAAAAGTGGTAGAAAAGAAAGAGTAATTGAAATAAGTGTTGCTTTGCCAAAAATTAATGGAAAAAATAAAATACTGGTATTTTTTAGAACATGTACCTCAGTATTGAAGAAAGCACTGCAAAGGCTGCACTTTCACTCTGCAGGATTTCCAGCAGTGCAGAGCCCTGGGAGGGTGCTGAGTTTCAGCCTAATGAGAGGCTGTTTGTGTCTGAGGTGTAGTGGTAGTCAGTGTGAGTACACAGAGCTGTAAACTCATGCTGGGTTTGTATGGAAAGCTTTATGCTTCCATCTCTCCTTGCTTCTGGCTGGACCTTTTCACAATAAACTGGTAGTTCAGACCTAAATTCACAGAGCTGTAAGGATCTTAGATTAGTAGCACAGGATAAATGAGAAAATTCCTATTTCTTTAGAGGGATGAAATAGTAAGTAGTAGTGAAAAAACAAATCCAAATTGATCAATTTGGTATTTAGATATTCAAACACCTTCATGATTTAAAAAAATCCGTTCATTATAGCCAGGAAATTCCTGTCCTACCCAGAGTAGTGATGGAGCTGTTGTGGGGGTCACACTGAGGAATGGCTAAGATACTGTTAATAATAAAATATCAAGTAAAATAATGAAACCTGGTTTTTTTCATGTGTTTATTGGCTAGCCTACCAGTGACTCAGATCAGATGTTTCTCAGCTGTTACATACACAGCCTTTTAAGGCATTAGATAGAAAAGGGAAAGTCTTGCTTTTATTCTTTTTCTAATAGTTGTGATTTTCTCTCCCTTCTTTCCTAGGTGACTCATTAAGAATCTAGCAGCAGGTTAAACAAATGGACTTATTTGCTGACAGCTTAACACAAACACATAATTTAAGGAAATAATTCTTTTTTGCCTTGATTTGATATTCTAGTTTAACAGTTACAGTGGAAAGACTGGACTCAGGTGTAAAGATTTCCTTAATATTTTCTGATTTATAGTATTTCAGTAATTAGTAACCTGATGATGTTAATAAACATTAGAAATATGTCTATTTTGACCCTTTTTTTATAACAGTCAAAATATTAGAGGTCGGCAAGGTAAAATATTTTCATATGCAGTTGTATTTATAATTGGAGAGAAAAAATATATTGGGAAAATATTTTGAAAGAACATTGTTTTCAGGGTAAGTTCAGGTTAGGTATCAGAAGGAATTTCTTCACAGAAAGGCTGACTGAATGTTGGAACGGGGTGGTGGAGTCACAAGCCCTGGAGGTGTTTAAGGAAAGATGGGACTTGGCACTCAGTGCCATGCTCTGGTTGACACGGTGGTGTTGGACTTGATGATCTCAGAGGTCTTTTCCAACCTAAAGGATTCTGTAACTTTTTCGTCACAGTATTACAGTCATGTTTTGATAAACCCGTGATATTTTTCCCATTGCTTTCTTCACAGAGACTGCAGTGTCTTTTGCTTCCTTGTGATGAACGCGTTGTATTTGACACTGAAAAGAAAAAAAGTGTTAAATGGCAGTGTTAAACTCATAGTTAAGGATGCAATATGATCATTGGCAAGGGAAAAGGCATAGCAGAAGATACAGTGCTCCTGTTGAGCTATTACTCTTTATAAATATAAAAGGAAAAATGGAGCTTTGATTTGCTTCATAAACAGCTACATGAGACAATAGTTTCTTGTTGTTGCAGATTCCTTTTAATGTTAATTTCAACAGTATGTCTTTTCAGGAAACAGTTGAAGTATTTTTGAAACATCCTTCTGTAAAAGATGACTCAGATCTTGAGGGAAGAACGTCCTTCATGTGGGCAGCTGGCAAAGGCAGTGATGATGTCATTAGGACTATGCTGACTTTAAAATTGGATATTGATATCAATATGACAGACAAATACGCTGGCACAGGTAAGATGCTTTACAGTAGAGAGCCACTGCATATTTCCAGTCTGTATGATTTCCAGCAAGTGGAAACATTGTTAGAATCTATATTAATGTTTTTCTGAATGTGTACTTCAATCCTGAAAACATTTCTGTATTCATTTAATTATATGTATGAGTCAGTTCATTGCCTTATTGTGGGAAAGAAACAAATCTTTTCTGCACGGATTGGAACAGTTCATTTGAAATGTAGCAAGAAGAAAGGTACTGCAATGCTATTTAATTAGTTCTCTAATCTTGTGGAAGGAAGAGCTGTTCTGTAATTTGAAGAATAAAATGAAACATAGTTGCATAAAAAGCTCTTCCTGAAAACGCCTGTTCAAAAATCTATTTGACAGTACACAAATATTTTGAAACAATATGGAGCACATTAATCAGTGAAGTAGCTAAATTGTCATTGTGAAAATCGTTCCATAGTTACAAAGTTAGTTATGAAGTTCCATATTTGTAAAGATAATGAAATAAAGATTAGAGCTACTGTCGTCCAAACAAGAGATCAAACTTGATATCCCCCAAATTTATCATCCTGTTATCTGCCTGAAACAAAAGATAAGTAGTCTACACGGTGTTTCAGGATTCAAGCATGCAAGTAGTGAAATACAGAATTTCCTGTAGTAACTATGAATTTGTCTCCTTTAAGGAAAAAAAATTGATAGAATCATTGTACCTATGTAGTTCTTTCAACAAAAATAGAATTACAGTTCTGACAGGTGAGAGAGACAGGTGTTGAAGTGTTTATATATTCAACAGTGTTTGAAATTTAGGAAAAGTAGTGGAGTTGTATAGTATGCTGATGGCATCTGAATGAAAAACAGGAGAATGTAGATTTATTTGGTATAAATTTGGAGGGGTTTGATAGCAGGGCTTCAGGGCAAGCTGTGTGTGGGGAGATCAGGAACTACCCAATGCCAGATACAGTCACAGAGTTAGAAGCACAAAAAATGTATGTGTCAGGGTTGTGTGGTTCAGGATTTGAAACTTAGTATGCATCAATATTATTTTCATATTATAAACTGAATTTCTAAAGTTTCCTTCGATGATATGCTGGATCTTAACAAAAAGCAATTTACAGTTAACATAAAATCCTGTTTAAATATCTAAATTCTTGGCTTTTTTAGACTGTAACACACAAAAAATAAATCAGTCTTTCCAAGCTGTGATAGTTTGAAATTTTTGAATGTAAGAAATAGCACAACAAATAAAATCTCAGTCTTCATGTTTGATGACGTTACCAACTAAATATTCTACAATTTTAGTCTTATTTCATCTTTTATCAGTCTCTCCTACACTTGCTAGTTCCCTTTCAAATACCGCTCAGTATTTGTTTCAGACCTTAAGGTGCAGCAATGTTGTTGTTGCTGTGCAAACCTCCTTACAAAGGGTTTTTTTCTTTGCAGGCGGTAATCGGTAATCACATACTGTGTTTCTGAAATTACTCAGGTGTGGATTTCATGCTTGAATAATTCAGGTGGTTGGCTTTATTATCTTTCAGTCTTAAACCTTTCCTAGCGGTGATATGTAATCACCTTTTAATCTCGGTTTCGTTGTAGGGCTTTTAATCCAAGGAAATGAATGGATTTTCCATTTGCTTGAGAGTGCCGTTGTGCAGAGCACAGGCATAGTCTGGAAGTGGGGAGCTGTGCTGCCGAGCAGCCCGAGCTGCACCATTGTGCCACCGAGTGCACAGCATGGGCTTTATTATAGCGAGCTCTAAACATAAAAGGAAGCCCACCAGTAAATCACTCTCTGATTTATTTTTTTTTTTCCCCCTCAAAGGACTTTAATCATTCCCAAGTTTTCGTGAGGGAAAAGCAGTGTTGCGTTCGGACGGGAAACTATGCGTTAATAGAAAATAGCGCACATGCCTCCGTGCCTGGGATACAGTTGCTGAGCAGAGTTCAAGGTTGTGTTTTTCTGACTTTTGTGTGCGGACTCAGTTCAGCTCGGCTGTAATGTTGCGTTAACGCAGCCTTTTGCATTTACTCAAAAAGAGCAAGCTCTCCATTGAGCTCTGCTAGAACATCGAGACTCTCGGCATTGTGTAGGAAAATGACACCAAGGGAAAGGAATTTCCCTCCTCTCGGAGATGGGCGCTGCAGGAGCATTACAGGGGCAGCTTTATAGCTCTGCCGTCACTGCGCACAATGGAGAGGGCTCTGTCTGTCGGCTGAACAAAGGGCCCATTGTGACCAGCTGGCTGAAGAATCTCTTCAGTCACCGTGACTCCATCACAGAAAATTTGGCTTACAAGAAAATATTGAGCACAAAGTGCGAAACAAGATGCCTGCGTCAGAATGAGTGATGGGGGGAAGAACTGGCCAAGCTGACACAGCAGCTCTTTTTCTATTGTATTGTTACACACACCCCATGTGTCATCTGATGGAGTGGTTTACTGCCTTTGGTTTCATAAGGGATTCAGGACAAAAACCAGAACCTAGAGTTTATTGTGAGGTCAGACCATGAAAACCAGGCCCGTCCAAATGTACGGCGCGGCAGGGATCTCATCCCTGTCCAGTTCCTACTGATAGCCACCCACTCGCAGTGGCTGCTGCACAGGCACTCACTCCTCACCAGCGCCAGGAGCTCTGCTGCGCTTTTAGGCTGCTGCACTTAAACTTAAATCAGCCTCCTCTCGAAGGCATGATTTCAATTTTCACTTCTCACAGTGTCTCTGGCTCCCACCCCAGTGCTTAGTCCGTGTCACAGTGTTACTGTCACTTTTTTTGTGACTCTTTCAAGGCAGCGCACACCAGCTGGATTCGGGTCAATGGTGACATGCACAACCTGAGCATTTTGGTAGGGCCTGTGTAACAGGTTGTGCTGAGTTTCTGTCTCATGAGCTGGCACTGGCTATAAACAGTAGCTGGCAATATACAAAAACGCTGTTTTTATATTCTGGCTATGGTTCAGGAAGCTGCTCCTTTTAATGCTGGTCTTTGTGGTGTGCATTTCTGTATCATGCCTCTGCTGGATCCTCACCTTGTCTGTTTTAGCATTAAACAAATATGGACATGTAGGTAGTGTTTACAGCCCCACATTCTGTTTGCATGAGCAGATTCAGTTCTCAATAAGCATGAATATTTCTGAAATTTCATGGGGAAATAGGAGTTCACTTTATTAAATGCACGCTTATAAACTCCATTGTTTTGTGGTCTTATTCTATATTACTTTGATTTTATTGTCTATAAAATATTCTACATTTAAGGCAACATGAGAATGTAGATTGATTTGACTGTAGGGAATAATCCAAACCATTTTTGAAGTCAAACTGTAAGTGAAACTGATACAAGTGTTCTCTGCTGGTTTGGACTCTCATTGCTGTGTGCAGTTCTTCTTTCTTTCAAAAACAGCCATGAACTGGTCGTCCTCAACTGTGGCTGACAGTGCCTGCAGGATACTGTGTTAGGCAACAGCAACTCCAGTTACAGGACACCACGTCTTTACCTGAGTTCTGAAGTAGCAGCATCTGGTCTTTCTGTAATCTTTTTTTTTTTTTTTTTTTTTTTTTCCATGAAGAAAACAGGGAGCCAGAGATACTGTGCAAGATATGATGCAGTGCTCTTGCTACATAATTTCATATAAAATTTTCTCCAAGTAATTCTGGAACAGAAGAGGAGGGCAAGGAGGTGTAGGAACAGCTGGGTGGTTTTCTGAAGTTAGTTTTAATTGAGACAACTTTGCCTACTTGAAAGAAAAAAGTCATTTTCAGGAAAGCATTGAAGAAATACTGAAAGCTTTCTTTCGCTGGTGGTGAGCAATCTCAGAAGTGCACCAAGCAGAGGTAGAAGTAAATCATGTTATGTTCTCTTCATCAGAAGCTGCTGTGCTTCCACAAATTCTCACTATAAGCCAATCTTGGTGGTGTTAAATGTAAAATTACTATTTGTGCAAGTTAGAAACATGTTTCAGGGCCAACAGTTTTTCTGCTTGTTGCTTGTATGGCAAGAAAGTTGCATCATCACTTGTTATGATTCTTCAGTTTCTTGAGGTTGAAAAGTACTTTAGCCACCCTAATAGTTTTAATTAATTTTTATTTTGACTGTTCTAATTGTGGACCTCTAAAGCTCATGGCATTGTGGTTTCTTTTTGCCTACTATTTTATTCTTCCAGCACTGCACGCTGCTGCCCTTTCTGGCCACGTCAGCACAGTGAAACTGCTGCTGGAGCATAAGGCACAGGTGGATGCCCTGGATGTGATGAAACACACCCCACTTTTCCGAGCCTGTGAGATGGGTCACAAGGAAGTGATTCAAACACTCATTAAAGGTCAGCTCTCAGGACTTTACAGACCTGTTCAGAGTTCTGCTGCTGCTTCCTGTGGGAATGGGAAATAAACAGCTGAGCAAGAGGTGGGGTAGGAAATTGCTTCCCTAAAGCAGGTTTTGTTTGTAAGTTCTCCTTGTGAAATAGTCCTAGTGAATCTAAAAGCTTATCAGCGTTGTGCAAAATGGTTAGAAGCGTTAAATACAAAACTTTCAAAATTGGGATTGTTCTTTTCGCAGCTCATTTCTGCTTAAGCCTTTGCAAGTACACTCTAGTCTCTCAAACCAACTCTTCCCCAGCAATCCTTTCTTTCTTTTAGGTTTTTTTTGGGCTTTTTTCCCCCCCAGTAAATAAGACCAAATTAAGCTTTCTTCACTTTCATGGAAAATCTTTTTTGGGTTCTTTGAAGACTTTTTCAGTGAATCTTTATTTTTTTAAATGTAGATAAATATCAAAAGTCCTACATCATTAATATTTTCTTCTGGTTGGTTTTTAAAAGCAGTATTTTCTTTGTAGGCAGAAATAGGATTTAGATAATTGTAAAATATCTGCTGAAGAGTAAGAAGTACAGTGAAAGAACAGTGGCATCTCACATGCAAAATTCTGTCATTTTAGCTTCCCAGAAACATCTCTACTTCAGATATTACCCCTTTTATGGATAGATGAAGTACCCAGACTAAATTTTGCAACGTTTCCATCAACCAGCCTTTCTTACCGAAAAGTGTTCTTCCTTCCATGATCTGCTGGGCATATTTTAACCTCCTGTTAAGCTTTTCCTCCCACTCCCTGTGCCATTTAGCTTTTCTAGATGCAAGAATCTTGGCTATCAGAATCTGAGTTTTGTTTAATTAAATATTTTATGATATAGAGAGTCATTGTTGCTGGTTATTTCAAGTTCTTGTGTTTGTGGGGTTTTACTTTTTTACAGAATTTTTACATCTTGCAAGAATATATAGAGAAATTAATTAGCTGCATAAAAGAGTCTTAGGATGCTTGAATAAAAAAAAACCCTTATTTTAAAATTATTATTATATTGTGAATATTTTGTCTTGTCTGCTTTAGAGATTTAAAAAGACATTTTATCTGAAATCGAATTTTTAGAAGTTATTTTGTTGTTAAGAAAGGAAAGTTCTACTGAAAATTCATAGACCTGAAACAAATAAAATAGGTGTTTCATAGGCATTTGATAAGTCTAGATATTGTAAAGCATATTAGGGGTAGTCAGAAGATAGTAAAAAAGTTAGATGCCTCACCGTCTATGGAACTATTTAATTCCAAATTAATTGTGATTTAAGTTTTAGGATTTGAGTAACAAAATTTAAGTTGCTTTCTAAAATACTTCTCTGAATTGTCAGTTTGTGAAATAGGTTCTAGTTGAGCATAAACTCACTCTTTTCTTAGCATTCAACAATAATTTCTTGTTGTGCTCAAAAATGTATTTGTTTTTACAGGAGGAGCAAGAGTAGATTTGGTTGACCAAGATGGTCATTCACCCCTTCATTGGGCAGCCCTGGGAGGAAATGCTGACGTGTGCCAAATCCTGATAGAAAATAAAATCAACCCTAATGTGCAGGATTATGCAGGTAGAACCCCTCTGCAGTGTGCTGCTTATGGAGGTTACATTAACTGCATGGTTGTGTTGCTGGAAAACAATGCGGATCCAAATATTCAGGATAAAGAGGTATGTTGTTCTTCGCTGAGGTATATAATTAACTTTAGAATAACCATAAATCAAAACATTTTCCTTTTCTTCAAGATCATTCTCTTTTCCAGGACATAGAAATATCTGTGCTGCTGTTTGTTACAAAAGGAAATGTATGCTTGGTGTCATTTTCCCTAAGCCTTCAGTTCTAAAATTTCAAAAGAAAAGTAGTATTTTAATACGTAGCATGTATTGAAGATTTGTACCTTCCCAGATCACTTTTGGTTTTTCCTTATGAAAGTGTGATCATATGAGGAGTCCTATTAAAGATCTGATTTCTTCTGTCATTCCTTAGTAACAGCTGAGATGGGAATGTGATTTTAGTCTGCTCTCCAACATACAGAGAGAGGGATAGCAAGTCTGAAAGTAAGGTACTGCAAGTGAGATTGCACAATAACTGCTTCAATTACTTGTCCACATTAAGTACCCACATACGTATCACTCTTCCAGGTGAAAAATAAAAGAACACTGATTGGTTTATATGGTTTTTTTTGTGCCATTATTGAGGCAGTAATTGAAATTAGGGGCCAGAATAATTGTGCAACCTCTAACAGATTTCTCTGTTATATGATGTAATTTCTCAGAAGTCAGTAGAACCTTATCAGTCAAAAGAGCTTCACACGATTTATTGAAATTTTCTGTGGCTATTTGTTGTAGGGCATAGATAACTCCAGGTAATGGAAATGTGGTTTTCATTATGAGTTCTACAGAGCATACTGTACATCTTTTGCAAAGAAAGCAACTCTAAGGCTAGTCTTTTAATGCTGCTCCTCAGCTGTTTTAGGCGAAAAAGCAGTAGTGTTGAAATCTTGTTAAAAAAAAAGATTCATTTTTTAAGTGCTGTCTTTTCCTTATTTTAACAAGGAAGTTTATTTAGAAGAATCGTTTATTCTGCATGTCCAAAAAAGCATTGTATTACACTATGATTTATGACTTTTATTGTGGCATGGTAGAGTTTGGGGGTAATGTTTATTCTTGTTCTGTTCTATTGTTTTCCAGGGCAGAACTGCCCTGCACTGGCTCTGTAACAATGGCTACCTTGATGCTATAAAGTTACTGCTGGGCTTTGATGCTTTCCCCAATCACATGGAGAACAGCGAGGAGAGGTATTGCTTGTCTGAAGGTTGTTTTGTAATTGTGCCAAAGGGCTGCCTTCCATTTGAATGCTGATTGTTCAGATGCTGCAAGGGCACCTTGTATCTCCAAGGAGTGCTGTAACCTTGGGCTTCAGCCTAAGCAGCTTTTCTAATGTGAAAGTTCTCTTCTTTAACGAAGATATTGTAACTTCAAGTTTTATACTTCTGAACCATGGATATTTCTGGAAGTATTTACTCACTCTAGTCATGTTGGAAATATTAAAGATCTTTCTCATTTGTATAGAGTTGATGGCAGATACATATGGACAAAGGATGAAAAGGCAGTTCTGCTGCTGTTGAAATAGATTGGAATTTTTCTTTTATACTTAATTTCAAATACAGCAAGAAGAAAGAAAATGGGAGAAATGTAATGTTACATTTTAAAATGGTGATTACAAAGTACCTGGTGGTTAGCTGTATTCTAAAGGCTGCATTAAGGCCTATGTTAAAAAAAAGTCTCCTATAATCATAAAGAGACAGCACATTTGCATCTCTTTTCTTTGTCTTTCATTGACATATAAATAATGGTTTTTTAAAAGTGATTTGGGTTGTGGAGTTCGAATTAGTCACCTGACCACGAAGATAATTACTATTAGCAGAAATTTCTAATGCCTTTTTTTAGAGTAGATGACCTCTTCATAATTACAAGATTATGAACAGCATGCTATATAAAATTGAATATTTCAGCATTTTAAATACTTAAGGTGTTTGCAACCCCATATTTCTAAATTTGAGACTTCTGTACTTAACTGGTTTTAATTGCTTTCTTCCCCCATCATTTTTCTTCCATTCTCCACTCTAAACCACTCAGATTTCTCTTTCTTTTCTGTTCTTATTTTTTCTTGAGAAACACAAATGAAAGTATAACTAGTTTCTGATTAAGTGGCGTCAAGGCTCTCTTCAGTAATTTTTGATAGAAAATTGAAAAAACAGTTTTAATTTAATTACTTTAATAAGTAAGATAAAAAGCCACAATTTTGCCAGATTGGAGACTGCTGTTATCCTTACTTTGTAGAAATGTACTAATGATGCTCAAATGTCAAGAAAAGACCTTAGCTGTGGTTTATCACAGTCGTTCAGATAGTACATATATATTTGTATCTCTTCTGGAATTAATGTATACAGAATGTATAAATCTAGCTTAGTCAAAATACAACTAGCAGTATTCCAAATGTCTGCTGATAAGGACTAGTGCATGTGCAGAACAAAAGAGACCTCCAGTATTCCTAGATGGATCAGCCTTTAAATATAATTCTCCTAAAATATATATAAAAATTGCACAGTTGCATCTTAATAAATATCTACAAACCTTCTTTTATTTTTAAGGTATTGGAGTTTGGAAAGTGGAAAAACAAGTTGAGTGTTGTAAAAGAGAGGAAAAATAACCTCATGGATATGGTTCACCTGTAATTGGATTAAATTGTTTTTTAATCAGTAACAATTTCACTACATAATGACTTCTTTTTTTCAAATATACCTATAGGAAAAAAAGCTTCCATTCTTTACTTTCTTAGAGTGCAATATGAGAATCCAGGTAAAAATTCCAACATAGTGGTTATAACTAAAAGATTAGAGAAAAAAGAGAGCTGAGATTGCATCTAGAATTTTAAAGTGCCCACTTGCTTGCCAAATATGTGAGCAAGTGCTAATCTGGGAGGTATTGGGTTTGTTGTTCTTTGCAGATTTATTTTGTAATAATAATGTCCTAATGTCCTGGGTGCATCAAGCTGCTGCTTGACCACCTTCATGTTAAATTGCCTATAGCAGCTGATGGCTGATGTCGTGTTTCCCTGTGAGGCCAGCTTGATTTAAAAGCTTTCTGCTTTAGAGAGAACCAAAGGAAAAGGAAATTTACATCAGGCTTTGACCCTGACACAACAGAGGAGTGTATGTAAGTGTCCAGTCATAAAAACCTCTCTTCAGATTTGATTTAAGTGATTTTTTTACTTTCAAAGGTAGCTCAAATGGAGTTAGAGAATCCACATTTAAAAATATGGATCTTCATGACTGAGATCTGCAATAGAATACATTGTCTTGGTAGATACATGGTATAGCATTGAGTTTACTTTAGTATCTTTTGTGTCTTTAAAGCATTCAAAATCAGGACTACTTTTAAATTGTGTTTTTCTGAAATAGTGTTTCTTCTGAAGTTCCCATTTCTGTGTTATCAAAAATCTGTATCTCTTTAAATGCTATCAGCAGCACACCATGACATCCAAATTTTCATGTTATGTTGTTGTCTTTATTCTTGCAGACACTTCAGTTCAGATACTGTTTATCCTTCCATCAAACCATTGCTGTGTGGCAGGTCCAATTGTGCTTTCTGTCTTTCTTTGCTTACCAGCACTGTGTCCCAGCAGGTTACCATCAACAAGAGCCCTAATTTTCACAATCACATGCATTGACACTTGCTGTTGGATAGTCTTCTGTTAGATGGTCTTGATTATGGTTTGTGACTGATAATTTTCAGTCACTAAATGTCTTTCCCTAAAGTTTCAGTGTTGTGAGGGAGATATGTAAATTCTGCTCCCATGTCAACAGTGGGAAATTTGGGAATTATTTTGAAAAAGGCTTCAGTGTCTTGGACATCATTAAATTCCAAAGCAATTTAATGTTTGAACACGTGTGTCCATTTGAAAACAGACTTAAGTTTTCCCAGTACATTAAAAAAATATAATTATCCTTTGATACAAATCTAATCCTGCTGCTCTCTCAGTCATAATGTCTTCAGTTGATGTTACAGAAGTCAAGCCAGATTTGACAGTAGATTTCTAGAACTTAAATACATACAGAAATAACAACAACAACAAAAAAGTTTAACTTAATTTTTATTTCTGTATGAAAACTTTAGTAACACATTTTAAAGACTGCTTTCCTCAAGCAGTTAATGCTGTGGATGGGGCTTTGCGAGATTTTGTCCAAACACTTCAGGTCCCCCCCACCCCCTTCCATATTAGGAGGCTAAAATAAGCTTTAAATATAACCACAGTGTGTAGAATGAATAAGGCAGCAAAATAATGCCAAAAAAGATGAGAAAAACAGCCTAGTGAAACAGTGTTTAATCTGTCTTCATACTAGAAGTTGCTCTATTACAAAATGAGAGTGAAGAAATGCACATTATAGCTAGAATTCTAGATCAATAGTAATTGTTGTGGTTTTTTTTTTTTTTTTTTAGATATACTCCACTTGATTATGCCTTGCTTGGTGAACACCATGAAGTGATTCAGTTCATGTTAGAACACGGAGCTTTGTCTATAGCTGCCATTCAGGATATTGCTGCTTTCAAAATTCAGGCTGTCTACAAAGGATACAAAGTTAGAAAGGCTTTTCAAGAGAGAAAGAATCTTCTAATGAAACATGAACAGCTGAGAAAAGATGCTGCTGCCAAGTAAGTCTGAGACTTGAAATCTACTCCAGCTCATAGACATTTGTTTTAAGTTTGTATTTATCAGTGTATGATTTTATCTGTTGTTCATCTGCTTTTGTTCCTCTTGGTAAAATTCATGAAACTGAAGTAAGCATATAACTTCCATATAACTACAGACAGATGGAAGTTATTTTCCATATAATCCCAGTTTAAATAACTAACTTTATATAATATTCCATAGCAAGACAAAATACCAACAGCTGAGGAAATAGCATGTTAACATCCATGAATCTTTGCCTGATATTCTGTATGATGATAAAAAGGCTTGGAAAACATTTATTACTTTAAGACAGTGGAAATAATTATTTGCCTGTCAAGTCTTGATATTAGTTTTGAATAGAAATTAATCAGTAGCTGAGGAAAAAAAGTGAAAAGAAACCAGGGAAGCCTTAACCTAAAGTTTCTCTAGTAACCTGAACTCCTGGTTTCTATTTGCAGCTTCATTTTGGGCCTTATAATTCTCTGCACTTTTATTTTCTGGTCTTGAATTAGAGAAATCCTATGAATTGGTTATATTGGATTACAGGTAACTAACATATGCAGTTCAAATTGTCAGTAAGATGTGTAGGTTCTGGCTGAATTTCAACCCAATTTAAGTGTGGTAATGATAGCACAATGATGAAATTCTAGAATCAGAAAGTACTTAAATTACTAACACAATACTTTGCTTGCTTGGAGTTTTTCCTTAAGACTCTTAGTATGAGATTAGCACCTGGTTTCTCTTGAAGAAATGTGATTCTGAAATGAAAAAGCATAACAGTCTGAAAAGAATTCTGCATGATTTGGGAGTATTATTTCGATAAAGAGAGATCATATAAAAAACCACACAACATAATTATTGCACCCAGAGGTATTTTTGCTGCATCTGAGTATTACAGCCAAATTCAGCTGCATTCCACTCTGCAGAATTGGCCAGTCAGACCTTCACTGAGTTTGATTGCTGCTACTATAAAACAATTATTCCCCACGAAGAACCAAAGCTAGAAATACCACGTAACTCATCTCTTACTCCCATCTTTACATCCTGAAGTCGTAACCTATAGCTCTCCTACTGTTTGCCTTTTTTGCTGAAATCAGTGTCATTCAAAACCATGTATGGAGAAGCAGCCTTGGAAAATTCTACTTTATAAAGTGGAGAGCTCTGCTTATTGCTGTGTGGTCAAAAACTGACTTTACCAAATGAGGTCATTTTATCCTTTGTGATGACAGTCATTTTTAGAAGGATCTCTGATCCACCGTGTAGAAGATTAAATGGAAAAGAATTGCCTCATGGAAATCTGGGGATATTTTTATAATAGTTTTCCTTTGTGAGTTTCTGATGTAGTTTCTGAAACTTACTTAGCTGTTGTTGATTTGTTTGAAAACAATAGAAACAAAATCTGTGTACCAAATACCATAAAAAGAGAATTACAGTACAATTGGAGTGTACAAGCAAATCAGGTTGTCACATAACAAATTTTATTTAATTGCAGTTTTACGATCTGTAATAAACTGAAGGGGACATTATGTTGTCATCATTCTGCGTACCCATCTGTGCATTCCACAGCTAAAACTGGCCAAGGGTGTTCCTGCATACAAAAAACTATTATCCCTGCTGGTGTTTAAAAATCTGGTCTCCAGATAAAAGCAGACATCATGTGGGGATCCAGAATGATGGTGAACTCCTGAATTGAACACACACACCCTCTCCCAATATTTCAGTGTAGATATTTAAAACTTGCTTTGTAATATGTTACTTTAGAGAGTCTCTCCTAATAAAATCACTCCTAAATCTACTTGGGTTTAGATAGTCTGGGTTTTTTTTCCTTTTTACCATCACAAAAAGTCAGCCAGCATCTCATACCTACATTATTTTCTGGTAAAATTACATTCACTGTATTTAAATCCTATGAAATATTTCTATACAAACATCTTCTCCCGTGTTCTCTCCTATATCAAAGAAATTGTAATTTATAAAATGAAGTTTGTTGAAGGCCAAAACAACATGCATACTATTAAGTAACTGACCAAAGAAACACACCAGGAGACCAGTTTGGGTAAGCTGGGAATCCTTGACAGAGCTCAAATGTAAAAATGCAGTTTACAGGAGGCAGAAGCTGCAGAGACAAACTGCAAAGTATGAGTTTAAAAGCATTGCTTGGGCATGTAGATGGTGTCAGGAGCACCAAAACTCAAATGGAGCTGAGACTTTAAAGAAATGTTGAAAGTGAGTTTGTGCTTCTACATTAATAAAAGTAGTAATACATTAGTAGAAGACTGAGCAAGGAATGCGTGAGCCTGTTGCTGAATGGTGCATTTGGTGACACCAGACACCGGTGTGGCAGAAGTACTCAATGCCTTCTGTTCCTCAGTCTGCCAGAAGAAGGTCTCCCAGGCTTCTTTGCTAAGAGAATTGGTTCAAGGAGAAGCAGAACTGCCGGCTGTGAATGAGGATTAAGTCAAACTTGAGAGAACTCAGCCCAGACAAGTCCATGGGACCAAGTTGGCTGCATCCAAGAGTACAGAAGGAACTAACTGATGCCCTTGAAAGGTCACTTGCCAATGTCTTTGAAAGGTCACAGAGACCAGGGAAGGTTCCCTATGATGGAAGGAAAGATAATGTTGCACCCAGCTTCAAAAAGGGCCAAAAAAAAAATAGTCTGGGGAACTGTAGTCTGGTTGGTGTTTCTGGTCTCTGGGAAATTTCTAATGGGCAAAAGTTGTGACAAGAAATTTTGTCTGGAAATAAAGAGAAATTTTTTCACCCTTGGGACAATCAATCAGTAGAACAGCCCAAAGGGGTTGTATGGTCTCTGTCCATAAAGGTTTTCAAGACATAATTGGATAAAAACCTGAATGACCCAATCTGACCCTGTTTTGAGCAGCCTCACTGACTTCCTGACATCCCTTCCAGACTTTAAAAAGAGGATTTTGGTTTACTTACAGCCAAGGTATTTAAGAAAATAATATTTAAGTGTTTAAAACATATTCAGAGAAAACTAATTTCCAATATATTGGATTTTGAAAGGGCTGCAGAACTCATTCCTGATTTGTTCACCTCCCCTTTCAGTTTCTCAGGACGAGTTCCTGAATCCATACTTCTGTTTTTCATTCTGGCCAGTTGAAGGAAACTGATTGAGAATGTGGATGTGAAAGGGAAATGGCTGAAAGTGAGTAAGTAGTTCATGATATTTAGGAAAAGAAGGCAAGAAAATAAGCAGTTCAATTAAACAGCCTTCAGTAGATTTAGAAAAATGTTCTCATACCAAGAGAGTACAAGTAGATTATGAGGTTTTTCAAAATACTGGTGGTTAGCCCTGCATGCTGAGAAAAGATAGGGGAGTGTGGCAACAGAGAAAATAATGAGCTCTTCAGCAACCTGAAGAGGGAAAGCACATATTGGAAATGATGTAATTACTAAAATTGACAATAATAAGAACATACAATGATAAAGCTAAACAAGCTGAGATGCTGAATAAGAACTGGCAAAGGATGTGAGGTAGGTATCACAATAAACCATTGTAAACATACTTATTGGAAAAAGAAGAGTAAAGAAACAGTTGGAAGATGCTAAGTAGTCTGAACTGTTCTGTAGGTTTTGTGGTTTTTTTTTTTCACTTCAGAAGAAATTACATCAAACCAACTCAGTTTTCTTTTGTGTCTGAATAACAAGTTTTGTGGCCATGAAGAAACAGTAGCTGTCATTCAGACTTGCCTGAAGTCTTCATACTTCCTCATGGAAAATTCTCATTTCTCACCTTTAAACTAGAAGTGTATATTGATGAGAATTTCACATAAATCCATCATGAATGTGTATTTTCATTTAAAAAGTAAATTTGAATTTGAAAATAGCACCAAGCTGTAGGAGATTGTAAGCACTTTGAAGATTAAATTAGAAATATAAGAAATTACTGAGAAAAAAATAGGTACCTAGGTAAGAACTAATGGACTGCTCTACGCATTTGGGAAGACCCACCAACATAGGAATACTGGACAGAAATTAACTGTTGTCTTAACATGTTTATTAAGGACTATCAGTTTAAAAGATTATTATAGATCAGAAGTCATGAGTCAGTGGTATCATTCCTTTGAGAATAATCATCGTGCTAGATTGTGTAGCAGGAAATGCTATTTATACAACATGAAATATAACTCCTCTTAGTCCAGAGAAAGCTCTGCTGGTAGTAGGATCATACCTGGAGATCTATTTTCAGTGGAGATTTCTTAAGTAAGTTTTTGTGGGTTTTTTGCAAGGATAATTTTAAAAACATTTTTCTTTAAAATACCCTTCAGTGTGTAGATGAAAAAGTGAAGTATCTATTCTTAACAGAATAGAAAAGGTTGAATTCATTTTAGCAGAATCAAAAATTCAAATCACCTCTGTGCCTTCACAAATGTGTGTGTAATGCTGAAACTGTTCCTTTCCATCTGCTAAAGGTTCAGTTGTCATTCTTTCACTTTTGCAATAAAATACAAGCTTATGACCATTCAGGACAAAATTGTATTGCATTTATAATGGAAAATATTGGCCTGCCAGCTCTGTTACCACTGTTGAGCTCCAGCTGTCTAACTTGTTAGCCCAAATTTGGATCCTGTTGGGTCGCCAGAATCTCCTGAGAATAACTGAGAGCCCTGAAGTTAGAATCTTGTCTACTTCCCTCACTTGTTCATGAAACCTAGCTTCTCAAATTGTACAACAGTAAAATTTGGAAATTTTAGTTTCTAAGAGATCCTTCGCTGTAATGCAAACTGAATTTCTGATAAATTATGCAAAACACAAGGAGAGGTTCTTATGTATTCAGGTGTCTATTATTCAACTAAGCTGTACTGTGACAATTGTGATGATGCTTTTTGATTAGGGAGCATCGGAATCCCTTTCCTTTATTCTTTCTTCACTTTAATCTGAAAAATTAGCACGCAGATAAGACCTTTAAAGAAAAAAACAACCCTTTTTACTTCTTGGTTTCTGGTCCTGTGCCATTCCAGTAACTGTACGATTGATACATTGCTGAAGTTACTGTTTTGAGTTGATCTGCTCATCAGAGGAATGCAGGTCACTCTGGCTTGATTGTGTATCCCACAGCCCACCTCACGCTTCCTTTTCTAATACCCTGAGTAGAGGACATTGGTAATAGGCTGCCTATTCTTGTGAAGAATAGAAAATTACTATTCTGTGAATAGCAAGAATCAGCTCAAATGGCACAGTAATGGCAGTGAGATCCATACTGTACACAGTCCCAACATCCCCACATACTCCGGTTGTGGAATGCCAATATTAATTGAAAGTAGCCACTTTTTTTTCATGCCAGAGGGAATTCTGAATCCCAGGCTGCTAGGAGTGTATTTTTTTAGATCAATTAGCAGCTTTTCAGGTGCAAGGTTCAATCAGCCTCTCCTGCAGAGCACAGTTGATAAGATAGCACTGACAGATAAAGTTAGGGCTTCTCGCTGGCAGCTGGCGCTGCAGTGACACGCGCTGGCAGTGACACCACTCACAGGAACTGGGGCTGGCGTGCTGCATAACTCACCTGTCACACGCCATGCCGGGAGGTGAGGTGGCAACAGTCTGCATACTGTGTTGGAGCACTGGAAGCAAGTTAAAATACCAGGCAGCTACATGATACGGCATTTACCGCCTGTCCGTTCCAACAGGAAAAGTGTCACTTCATCCAACAGCCAGGGCTTAATTTATAAAAACAGATTCAGTGGGAGGGAGGTATGTAACGTTTGCTGTGTGCTATTTGGTTTATTCTGCTTGGTAAGAACAAGAATTTAAAAAATAAAGTGCAATGATAGCCCACTGTATTTCAAAATAGGCTGCAAAATTTTATTCACCTTTCCTAAGTTTGTCCCAAAATCTCTTTTATGGCTAAGGAGATGCATGACTTACTTCATTTTGGAAATCTAAATGTCACCACTGTAGTGGCATACCATGTGCACTCAAGTTTTTAATTCACATCTCATCAGTATTTGTCATTTGTACGACATATAGTGTTTATGTAAAATTAATTATCTACCCATGGCAAATACATAGCAGCAAGTTAGTACCAGTAGCTAGTTCAGAGTTGGTTTATAATTGTCTGTACTATGACACATTTAAGTAGAAAAATATTTTTTTCAAAGATATCGTGGCTTTTGTTAAAAGTTTTTTGCTTTTCAAATACAGTGTGTTGCATTACTACTCACATGAAAACATTGCTCATTACTAATTACAAACACAGTTATTAGTGTCATGATTCTTTTTTAAATCCTGCTTTTAATTTTTGTGTATTTATAAAACCTCCTAAATTTAGATGTTTTCAATAAGTGTTTTAAGATCAGTCAAAACAACTGCAAACTGAATGAGCAGCAGGCTGACAAGGACTTAACCTTCATCAGGCTGTAGCTGCAAGTCAGTTGTTGTTTCGGATCAAGCTAAGACATTTCAGTGCAATATGTGTCCTTTTCTCACGAAAAAGATGTCAGGTCAAGGATTTGTTGTGGCAGTGTCAGATTTTTAGAGAGGAGTGTGTTCATCAGATACATGCTCCCAAGGTTTAATCTTCAAAATTCTTATAGTATGGACTGTAATTGCAGGAAACGTGAAGAGGAAAGTAAGAGGAAAGAAGCCAAGCTGCAGAAAGGGATGCAGAACGTGGAACAAAACAAGTTTCGGGTACAACAGAATCCCACAAATTGGGAGAAGGCCACCAGTGTCCCACAGTTACCCAACAAAGCAGCTGACACACAGAGCAAGAGGCCCATGTGCCTCAATGCTTCACAGATCCAGCCAGGGAGAAGCAGCAGAGGTTCACCTAAAGCTGGTCATGACAAAGGGACTCCAAAGGAGAGCTGCGTGTCATCAGAGGCTCAGAGTGAAGGTCATAAGATCAGGCAAGGTTTGTGATCTTCTTTTACTGTGCTGTTTATCTGCTTTGTCCACTTCTTGGGGGTATTTTACATACAGAACCCATTTTGTCTTTCTGTGATTTCATATTCTTTTATCATCTGAGCAATTTGTGCAGTAGAGTAGAGTTAGATACAGATTCTTTTACTCTCTGTGAAGTAGTGAAAAACACCATTACAGTGTCTTACGGTGTCTATAAAAATACCTAGAATATGTGAAACCAGGCTGTGGGCAATTGTTCTATTACTTGCACTTTTCAGAGAAAATAAGATTAAAAATATTTGACCTATCTGCGGTGCACATGGACAATGTTAATGGAGAAATGGTAACTCTGTTTTTTAAACAAGATTTGTCCTCTTGCTCAGTCCAAACAGTTGGTGTTTGAAAGAATGCTATGCCTTTTTTAGGTAGGCATTCTCTTTTTGTGACTGAAGTGATGCCAGGAAAGTTGATGCATCAAGGATCAAACCATGAAGTTGTATAGTCAGTTCTCACTAGGTGTTTAAATCAATCCTCTTGTGACCAAAACTTTAATGGACTTCATTGCTTATTTTATTGGAATTAAATAAAAATTTAGACTCTTTGGGCTGTGAAAACTGTGATTCAGTTGGGTGTTTTCTGATCTGGTTATCCAGTCAAAAGGGTATCCTGTAAATGCATTACAAATTCAGCATGGTTTCACCAGGTTTTGGATGATCCAGATGATTTTCTGGAATGACACTATACCAGAGATCTCTTCTTTTCTCTTTCCCCTCCTACCTACCTTGTAACATCCTCTCTGGTCTATTTTTTCATTCTTCTGTTAATTTCCAAGCAGAATGGAAGGCGAATGGAAGGTGGGGAATTTTCAGTTTTGCACTCCAGGCTGACTTCACCCTCAGCAGAGTGTTTAGAAGCAGTGATCACACAGCAGCATGGGAGAAATAGGAAGGACTTCATAATTTCATTCACAATGTCAAGGGAAGTATTGAGAAGCCAAATGCTTTGGTTTCCTGAGTCAGTGGGTTATCCTGTGCCAAGATACAGCATGGATAGAGCAGGAGTTTTTCATGCATCTAACTCAAATGTAATGATAGAAAGGAAACCATTTGTAAAACATTAAGAAAATGGAGGTGTTTGGGACTCTACAGTGACTGGCAATCACGTCCTCTTCTGATTCTTCCCGCTTGCATTTTTTTGTTCATTTAAGTGAATCCTAGTGTGCCCCAAAGCAAAAACATCAGAGACATAAACTGTGTTTTGCTGGGTCAGAGACTAAATTTGTTTTCAATTCCTCTGTCTAAAGATTCATTGAGGAAACACATCAAAAGCAAGTCAAGTTGTGTCCACTTCCATTGTGGCAAAGCAGACGAGGGAACAAAAGTTGAAGTGAAACATCAGGTTGCAGCTGGTGCAGAAGTGGAAGGAGAAAAGCACAAGGACCACGCTGTCGACAGAACGGGTGCCTGTGCTCGGAGGAGCAGGAGGCTTTCTGCTTCTACCTGTAGGACTGCCAGTGCTGGGGAGAAGCTGAGGGGGGATCCAAGCCAGCCTCCCTCTGGCAAGCGGGACCATGGGGAAGGAAGGGCTGTGTTCTTCTGCGATGTTGGTTGTACCGGTGGAACAGTGCAAAACTCAAAGCTGGGTGAAGCTTCTTCCAAAGGCAAAAGGCACCAGCAGAAACCCAGAAATAAAGAAGTAAATGATAAGAGGTGTTCACCAGCTGGTTCTAGTAGACCAGGAAGTGCCAAAACAGTATTTGTAAGCAACAGAAATGACAGCCTGTGTGCTGTAGAACAAGCTGTCAAAGTGGGAAACAATGAAACAGCAAAAAAGGCCTCTTCATTATTGTCTGCTGAGGCAGAACCTACCAGGACTGTGCCAAAAAACCCAATAGCATGTTCTGCTTCTGATGACAGTTCGAACTTGGAAAAAACAGGCATAACTGGATCCAGGAATGCAGATGATCAATTATGTTCTGTTCCATGGCAAAGTACAAATATTGAACTAATCCCTTTAGAGATTCGAATGCAGATCATAGAAAAAGAAAGAAAAAGAAAAGAGCTTTTTCGGAAGAAGAACTACGCTGCCACAGTCATACAGAGGACGTGGAGAAGGTAAGATTACTGTTTCAGTGGCTGGGGAAGAGTGAGATACAAGTAGATGTAAAAGAAACTAGGCTTGTTGGCAATGTGCTTTATTTTGCTTATGATGTTGCCAGTGCTAAACGAAGCAGTTAATAATCTTTCTCCACACAAGGGAAGTGGGTTCCAGTTGCATAGAATTACATTAGTATGTTCATAAAAAGTGCAAGGTAAGTGATGACTTTTAATAATCAGAGAAATCACTGAACTTCTATTTCAAGCACTGATATTTCTTTAGAGAGTGCAAATCAGGATTGCCTAAACCTGGAGTGCAGTGACGTACTTGAAATTGTGCTCTGACCTCACATTTAACCAGACAACCAAACCACGGAATGTTTGGGAGCTTTGAGCGTTCATCACCAAAACTTGAAGGCAGCTTGACTGATTAAGCAGGAACAACTGCTGTACAGAAGAATGTACAGAATGCTTTCCACAGCATTATCCTGCTTTCATGAATGTGTGAGTTTCAGTCTCAGAAATGCAGTCATTCTAAAAGTACATGCTCCTTAATATTTAGTTTCTTATCAAAATAGGAAGAGTATGTAAGGGAAGTATATAATATGCAAATTGTTCTTATTTCTTGTTTTTATTTAAACTTTATTTGATTTTACTGGATGTAGAAAACTCTAAATTGCTTATGTTTACTAATATTCTTTCCAGGTCTCTCACTGGTTTAACAGTTTCTCTGAGGGACTCTGAGCTGAAGATGTCCCTGGCCATGGCAGGGAGGGTGAACAAGATGATCTTTGAAAGTCCCTTCCAACCCAAACCGCTCTGTGGTTCTGTGATTCCATGCCATATTCCTCTGAACTGTGAGGCAAAGTGTCACTGTTAGCGACACAAAAGAGCGAGGCAGGCAGCAGGAGGTCAAGCAGGAAAGCTCTCTACTTTATTTTTTCTGACTCTATATATATGCAGTTTTACGAGCAGGCCAGGATTGGCTACACAGGTAGCCACCTCTTTGACCTCGTTGGTGAACATCATCATCAATCATCTTTCTGCTTTCAAGGGGGGGAAATATGTAAACAATAGATAATTTCTAAAAACATACATAGTTTACTTGAAGCTGTGTGAGAACAAAATGCAAACAGTGAAAAGCAGGCAAACTTGAGGCAACTGCAAAGCAGACACTTCTCTTCCCAGGATTGTACCACTTCTGCTCTCTCTGCTGCTTGCTCCTTGGCCTTCTTTTCTGATGTAGATAGACCCCAAGTTCTTGTCTTATGTGTTCAAATCACTTAGATACCAAAAGCTAAAGGAAGCCAGAAGTAGGTTGGGAGAGTGTATCTGCAGGTGATGCTGCTGCTGGCTCTGCTGCTTTCACTCAACATGAGTTTAAAATCCTTCCAGAGGGGCAGGCATGTGCCATGGCTTTAAGACAAAGCAGAATGATACGTAGTGAGTGCTTGTGCAAATTTCCCCACAAGAACTGGGATCCAAAGCCATGCATTACGCTGACTTACCTGCACAGAAATCTGCATTCCACTTACACTGCAGATTTTGGATAGGCCTTTCTAAACTGTGCACCTGCTGAAACAGGGTAGGTGTGCATTCTTGCCAAGAAGTGCCTGTGCTTACTAATACTTTGCATTTTGGGAATTGTGAGAATTAAAGATTGTTTAAGCTACATGTGTTATTTAAATACTTAATAGTGAAAAATATACTTGTTCTGTTTGCAAGAACTCATAGAACAATGACAAAGATCATAAATTTTGCAAGGCCGCAGGACACATTGGTTGGGCAGTTCTTCCACAGTCCTGTGTTTGCTTTTGTTCCAAACTTGCACATGGTAAATAGCATGTACTTGTAGACAGCAGTAAAATTATACAATATTATTGTGTAATTCTACATTAGAAACATGTAGAAGTACATGCTTGAGTTTTGGAATTTCTCTAGATTAGAACTAAATGCATTTGTCTCACTCTGCAAATTTTCTGGTCTTGATTTACTTATTGAAGGCAAACAGAACAGCAGACTGGTACTGGTCTACTTAGGAGTATTAAGCTTGCCATTCTCAGGAGAATGTTTCAATTCCCAAATCTGCAAACTTTATAAATGTATTCCACAAAAGTGTACTCTAAGGTGTGTGGCTTGCCAAAGGTTAATTGCTTATCTTGCTCATTGAGGCTTACAGATTCTGTGTCTGTGTTCTCTCTCCTGGGGGGCACCGGGCCTGTACCGTGCTCCAGGGCTCACAGGGAGCCGACAGAAGCTGGAGTAAGTTGGTTGCTGTCACTGTTGTTCTCCCGCTGGAGTCAAGCTGTATTTTTTTTTAATATATTATTGCTGTGTGCATACTTTGGCCAGCAGTGGGTTTTGAGATTAGAGCTTCTGTAACAATGAGTGAGAGCACCACTTGCCAGCTTTGTTGTTCTGCACGTGGATATTCCTCTTTTATGTGCAGTGTTTTTGTTGACTAAGCATCAGGTATATTTTAAGGCACCATGTCAGATTGATATTGTATCAAACTTGGTCCCATTCTCCGTTTTTCTCACTAGGATCAGAACGATTTGTTATGAGAGAGCTGAATTAAAACAATGTACACTTGCTCTACAGATAACTGCCTACATCTCAGTGTCAGAACCTCACAGTTGTTTTCTTGTTGCTAAAAACTACCAGAAGTTCTCTGCAAACATGAAATCACAGCTAGGTCCAAAGGTGGAGTGACTGTGAATGGGTCATTTCACGTATCAGGCAAAGGCATCTGGCAGTAATTACTGAATTCCAAGAGAGTAGCTTAGTATTCTATTCTGCTCCAGTATAAAACAGTTCCCTGATTGTTTTTTGTGCAGTTAAGTATTCACTTAACCCATCCTTAGCTCAACTTATGTTAGCAAGTCACTGCAACTGTGCTTCCTCTTCACTTTCTTTTCCTCTCTTATCCTGCTGAAAAGTTAAAAATGGCATATTGCTTAAGTAAACTGGATAATTTTTTCCCTCTGTGTCTCAATAATACTCCTGTTCTGAATTCATACCATGCTTCACAACTTGCAGGCCCTGACAAGATGCAGTTGCTGCCTGCATTTGTTATGTACTTTAATGAGGTGCATAGCAGTACATGCCTGAATTCTGAAGCTTCACTAAATTAAGATTAAATACATTTGTCTCACCCAGCAAATTTCACAGAAGTAATTTACTAAGCTTATTGGAAGTTTAAAATTATTTAGGCTGTAACGGAGCATATCATCCCCCTTTGGCATTCTATTGTGCTTTTATGTACACATTTTTTTGTATATGGCTGCTGCTTTGTTTGAATTACGTAGTTCATTGGCGTAGAACATATATTTAAACAGTTTGTGTCTGGCTCGTTGTCTTTTGTTTTAATTTAGAACTTGTTGCAGAGGGAGCAACAGAAAAAAAAATCACCTTTCTCTCACCTTCCCCCTTCGCTTTACCAGGGCATCCAATAGAAGCCTTTTTGAATGCCAGAGGGGATGATGATCAATAATGTGTTTTGGCCGGTTACCAAACGCTTATAATTAATATTTTACAAGTGTTACTCAATGCTCATTTGTGACAGGTTCGTACTGGGAGGATTCAGAGTTAATTGCTAAGCCAGTTAATTGACTCGAGAGTGTGAAACGCCAATATCCGATTGAATACTTACCTCCGATTCAAGCGGGGAAAAAAAAACCCGAATAACTCCTGGCTGCCTGTGCCATTTGGCACCGGAGTGCGAGGGACAGATAATCTGCTGCTGCCACTCGCAGAGGGCTGTGACTGTGTGTAAGATCAAAGCAGCTGAGGCAAGGTTGGGTCAGGAGACAGGGAGCCTTTGAAGGGAAGGGAAAAAACACAGATTGCTGCAAACAAGGTGAGGGGAGCATCTTCAGAGGAGGGGTGGAGAACAGCTCCGTTCTCTGCAGCGGAAATGTGCGTTTGAACCCACAGGAGGCAGATTTGGTTTGTCTCTTGCACTGATTGACTGAGGACATGAAGTGCTAAGGCACACGAGAAAGTTTCGTGTTATTAAGCTGTGAATATAGTGAAAATGAGGAAGCAGTACTGATTATGCTGTTACCATAAATATTTATAGTTTTGTCTTCTGATGATTTTCTACTTATAAAGCAGCTGATAAACTGATGGTGAAGCATTGTAACTTTGATACCTGTAATGCCGATTCTTTAGTAACTGTGCGAAACAATGGATGCATCCAAAATTGAACCCAGCTCCTACTTTTTCTTCTGAACAAGCATTTCTCATCCAAGTGACTTAGCACATCAGTGGGAGTTCTGTTTTCCCAGCTACTCATGTAATCCACCATGTGAACTGATGCGTGGAAAGCACGGAAGTAAAAACAGGTCACCTAAAACAAGTGCTCTTCTCTTTTCTGCTCTCTAGTTACCAGCTAAGACAGGAGTTGTTTCAGCTCCTGAGTGCTAAGCGGCAGTGCAAGGAAGATGAAGACAAATGGAGACAAGAGGCAGCTGCCTTCTTCATTCAGGTTGCTTGGAGGAAACAGCTGAACCATAGCCCTCTGAAATCAGTTCCTTCATGTAAAAATCTGAAATCCTTAAACAAAACCAGCTCAACCATAAAAACCAGCAAGCAGTCCATCCTAAAGCAGATATATGGTAATTTTCTTTTCACTATATTTTATTTTTAATAACTATGCTTTTATTTTTATCAACAGAGCGTATTCATCTATGCACTTCTTACCTAATTGTTAAGAATTTCAAGTATTTATAAAAATTAGTCTGAATCTCAGGTGTTCTGATTTCAATTGTATTTCTGTTTCAGGTTAAAAAAAACCAAACAACTCAGTGATTTTAAATGGCTGCTGCTAAAGCTGTTTGAATCCCCACACAGCATAGTTTCAGCACAGATCTTGAGCAATCAAATAATTCCATTGCCAGAGCTGCTCACCATATATCAATGTGGAGAGAGAACAGAGCAGTTAAGCTGGGGATAGTTGGCTTTATCTATGCAGAGTGGCTGTCTGGATCATTTTTAAAGCATTGTTTCAAACTTACTTTGTTACTTTTTATAAAATATTTTGATTTGAAGAGTATGGTCAATGTTGATAACTTTTTGTAGGAACATATGTTACGTTATGGCAAGAGCAAGATTGTCTTTTATAATTCTGCACTGCTTTGCTCTGTGCCTAAATGTGCACGTGCAAAGGAATGCATCTTCAGGAAAAGGTAGAGGAGAAACATTGCTTCTAGACTTTGAGTTCCTTTACAGTGTGGATTACTGATGGAGTAAAGATATCCTAATTATATGTATTTTAGCAGGTGGTAAGTCACTTCTATCATGGCTCTGTAGCTTTGAGAACCAAAAAGGATAAAATAAATAAAGCTAATGAATTTATTTTCCATTTTTCTTATAGCAACTGCAAAATGCGTTTTACAGTTAAATTTCTGTTCTGGTTGTCATGGTTTTCTGTCATATGGAATGTCTTAGGAGTTTCTCTATAAAAAATAAAGAGTAATTTTTAGGATGAAATAATGCTGTAGCTTACTGAAATAGTTTGTAGCTCTACACAACCACATGTTTACGTGATTAACACAAGAGCTGTTCACATTGTTTGTTAAAGGACGTTCTCAGGAAGGCAAAGTGTGTCAGTCAACAAGACCTCCTTCTAAGCTGAAACTTTCTGATGTGCAGCTGGTCTCAGGTAGGACACATTCATTTTAAGAATATTTTGATGTTTATATACTCGAGATTGGTTTCTTTTTAGATAAGAAAATAATCTGCTTAAGGACTGGGCTCTCCTATCAAAATGAGTAACTACTGCCAAACTGTTGTGATTGCACACTCCTCCTTTCATCACTTTTGGGCTTAACAGAGCACTGGACTTCTATCCTTGAGTCATTTAGATGAAAAACTTCATTACTAAATGCCATTTGTCAGACTTCTTAAAGTGTATTATGGATTTAGTTTGAGTTGGGAGCGTGAAGGTTTAGTGCTCCGCTGGGCATTTGGTGTTCCTGGCTGTGCTACGCCTCAGCCAGACAGGCCACGGCTAGATGGGAACACAGCAACTGCTTCAAGGAGTCATGAGTTCAGGTAATTTACAAAGGGAAGTAAAACACATTTTCCAAGTAGTTTAAGACAGCTCTAAAGTCAGAAGGAAATCTACAGTGGACCTGTCCTTGAGTTTGTTAGAACAGTAGGTGAATTTGCCTTGCTAAGAGACAGAGGCCTTTTTCTTTCACTGTCTGAGAACTGTTTTAATTAAGAGGCATGACCAGACAGGTGTTTGATTGCCACCTCTTCATGCAGATACCAATCTAAATTTTAAAAGAGCTTTTAGCTCTTTTCATTTAACTTTTCAGGACAACGGATCTCCCTGTCTTCTGAAATAAAAAGGCTTTCTCTTGAGGCTGGAGTGGCCTTTGCTTTCATAACTTGGTGACGAATAGGTTAGTGATAGGAACTCTGCCCAGTTCCTTTAGAACACTACCTACTTTTATTCACCTAATAGGAGCTCAGGGAACTTTAGCCCTTACTTAAAAGACAATAACATGTTTTTCATCTGCCTGCCTTTGTGCATGACAACATTACGTTTGTTGGAAAAGTTCAGAGCTGTCAGTGGCTAATGCCAGATACTCCGTTTCTGACGTAGGTGCCTGGAGTAGGTCAGAATGGACTGTTCAGTTTCATTCTTCCCTTGCAGAAGGTACATCTGGGAAGGTGAAGGCTGACTGTCAGCCTGAGTTTTAATGCTCATAGAGCTCATGGAAGCAGCGTGTGGTGACCAATCTGTAATGGGGATTGACACCCAACTCACTCACACACTTTGAAAGGAAGGAAATGTTCAGTAAGGCAGGTGACAGGTAGAAAAGGGATGGGATATACAGGCAGAGTGGTAAGTGCTTTGGAATTTTCTGGCAAATAGGCCCTTTAAGATTGTTACCATTAAAACATTTCAGAACTTGAAATTTGTTTTCATTTTTTTTTTTAATTAAATAGATTAATAGATGAAATAGATTCCTTTTGTCAATTCAGCAAGTGGCATTTAAGAGGTGCTGTGCAGCAGAACCAGACAGCCTGTTTTTTTGTTTTACTGTGGACATTAAAGTGTGTTCAGAGTTGGAAAGGAGCAGATTTTGCAACTCTTGGCATTAGAAAGATGTCCTTAAGATGTGCTGAGTTCACACCCTCAATGAAACATTTGGATTTGCACTTGGGATCACCCTGGCTAGAACAGGATAAGGCACTGAAATGTTTGCAGCTAATCTCTACAAACCTGGGGAAGGAAAACACATATTATTTGCAGCACATTACAGGAAATGAAAAAACATTGCATGAGCAATTCTGAGGACTTGCTTTAGCCCCTGGACTAGTTTCCCTGACTTTCTAAGAAGAGCCGTAAGAAGAACTGTCTACCTCATGTTTCTAAAGATTGCTCAACACAAGCTCTTTCTGCTCTTCAGCAAATTCAGCCCAGAGTATAGTGTTAGTCTGGAGCCCTACATTCATTTATGGGGGTGAACATCGCTACACCCATGAGAGGCTGCTGAATTCCCACATGCAGCAGCAGCAGCATCAATGTTCCACACAGGCTGTACCCAATGCTGCAGAAAACAAACTCTGAGAGACAATCAGTAGTGAGATGCCAGGAAAAAGGCATGTTCTGCTCCCAGTAGATTTGCTGCTTATGAAATCTAGAACACAGTGTAGATGAAGCTGCTTTTCACCCACTAGAGTTACTCATCAAAACTATCTTGTTCTTTTACAGTGAACAACCTACAGTGTGTTAATTTGCTGGAGAACATGGGAAAGTCAAGGCAATATTCATACAACATGAGACCAACCACTGCTGCAAAACCAAAAAATACAAGACTCAAGCATTAAGCAAAACAATATTTGGAATTTAAAATCCATTCCAGTACAGCTGTTATCTTTCATAATGTATAAGCCACCTATGACATAGTAAACTTGAACATTTTCAGTTTTGTATTATTACAGCATTACACGCCAAGCAGACTTGTAAGGAGCTGGACTCATTTTGTGTACAAACTGGTTTTTAAATGCAACTGTTAATTTCTTTACCAACACAGGATGGAATCTGAATTGCATTTGAAGACAAAAATTAAGCACTAAGCCCTGTATTGCGATAATGTTGTAAGGGCAATCAAAGCTTTCTATTGCAAAAAGTAGGAATTTTGAATGTGTTCATCAAACAGAGTTTCAAAGAAGAGGGAAACTGTACTAAAGATAATACAGTTCTGAGAGACCAATGTCCAATTTTACCTCAAGTTCATGAAATTAATTTCAAAATCCAGGCAGGAATGCTTCACTTCTCTACTAAAGAAACAATTGTTCCTCCACTAACTACAGATTTTGAAGGAAACTTAAGACAGGTTGACAAAAAACACTCAGTAAAGAAATTGCTTTCACAACCTCTGGAAGCTATTAGGGCTGTGTTTTCTACCCTTTGAAATTATTATGAACTTTTTAAACTCTTTTTATATGTGTATTAAATAGAGAGGCAAGAAAAGATGGGCCCTACTCTAGAAAAAAAAAGTTATTTTAATAGTTTTGGAGGTGCCACAGTGTACAGTATTTACCTTGCACAAAGTATTTAAAAATATGAACTCAGCAAAAATAAAAACTGTTACTCTAAAGCATACTGTTTTCTATTTTTTTTTCTACTTGATACTACACAATTCTATTTTTTAAAATAATGTGATGCTTCACAATAGTAGATGAGCAGAGTCACTTTAAGTCTGTTTCTCTGCAAGCTCTTCAGCATCAAGGACTGGACTTTAACACCCCTCATTGTGGTCAGCACATTTTAATAAAACACTTTGTAGTAACATCTACTTGCTTGAAAAAAAGGCAATAGAGGTATTGCAGTTCTCTGTAAAATTTTTATTGTTTCACTTACAAAAAAATTGACAAGCTTTGTTCCAACATCTTCCATTCAAAACTAAATAGAAGTAAATGCTTTACAATAAATGCAGTTTGACCTCTTCAATATACTGTGTTTATAGGGCCAGGTGTCTGGGGATGAGAGGCAAGGTAGATGTTGAAACAGTAATGGAGGTCTGTGAGCCACTGCTCCTGAACTTCACCGCTCTTCAGTGTCTAGAAAGAAAGGGAAAAAAGGTAAAACTCAATATCCCCAACAGCACTTGCCTTGGGAAAAACGAAGCACTTGGCTTTGTTTTTACAGGTAATCAGGTGCACTGTTAAAGGCACAAGACAGCCCTGTTCCCCTGCACACAGTGACATTGTTCTTCTCTTTTGTAGATTCCAACACATTGTGCCTGTTAAAGTCCCAATAAAAAAAGTGTTACAACTGGGTACACAAAGTCATTACATTACCAAGTATGTGAGTTAACAGCAGATGTGCTTTCCTTACTCTTAATTAGAGTGGCTCATTTACTTTGCAATTCTGCAATTTATAGGCAATTAAAATGCAAATGAGTGTGGTACCACCAATGCAGGGGAGCTCCCCAAACCAGCCTAAGGAGAACTGCTAGCACCAGACCACCCCACCCAGGAATTCCCTCTTCTCAGGGTTACGTAGATGGCTTTAAAAACCCAACAACAACAAATACAACTCACCCAGGGCAGAACAGCAAAAGAACTGGCTGTGGCATTTCCAACACTAAAGGGAAACAACCCCCTCCTAATCTGCAGGTTAGAGAACCTCACCATAATGTCCTACATCTGCTTTCATCACTGTTTGAAAACAGCTCTTCTTGAACGTTTGCAATGATTTTTAAAAATAAACACGACATACATGTGGTCTCTGGGAAACAAGAATAAGTTTCATACCATGATGTCCTTGATGATCTGTTGCACCAGAAACTCATTTGTGATCATATGGCTCCTGAGCTGCCCATGCTGCATTAGCAAGCGAAGCAACTGAGCAACAACAGGCAGCTCTTCCCGACAGATCCTGCTCACTTGCAGGCTCTGCAGCATCAGCCTCAGTAACCGTGGCAGGAGTGCTAATGCAGAAATGCATGATCTCCACAGCATATCCCTGAGAGGAAAAGAGAATCAAAATTGAAATGACTGAGGACACACATTTCAAGGAGGCTTCTGTGAACTGGCTGCATGGCTGTACAAGGAAACCTGCTTCTGTGGATTCAATCATATCAGCTGTATTCACCATAATTAGTGGCTAAGCAGAAAATCTGTACCAGAAAATGCCAAATTTGAAAATACTCCAAGATTTTGTACAGCACTGGAAAAAAATTAAGGTCCTGCCCTGGAAGCTACAGATGTTGCTTCATCTCTCACACAGCGCAATTTCTGCATCATGCAGCTGTGAAGAGGTTTTTGTTCATGTCACTTTTCAGGTACACCTGAATATTTCTTTAAGATTCATAAGAAATTAAATAATGGACTCAGGTATTTGTGATATGCAAGTCATTAAATACAGTGAGAGAAGGAGGACTTGGGCTTTGAATTTTCAGGAAACTTTTAACAACTTTTCTGTACATGAAAAGATTTGATCTATTTAAAGACATTTCTGTGTTTCAAGTGAATTTATTTTAATTCGTTATCTGTAGCTTTTAGGTTTTTTAAATCAAATGGCTTTGCAGTCTATGTAATGATGCTGGAGAAGTTTTAAAACTGAAACGTCAGATCAGTTAAGAGTACCTACTCATAAAGCCAAATCCTTTGCATGGTGCTTTTCAATTTATCTAATGAAGCTTAGGTTAAAGATTAAGGTATAAATATCCAACTTTACAAAATCAGGATGGTTTTGACACCTAATTTGGAGGTTTGAAATTAAACCTTCTTCAGTTACTGTTTTGAGTAATTCCTGGTAACTCTGCAGGTGTTTTTCTTAAATCTAAGTACTGATTTGAAGTAAGCAAAAGAGAGACAGGAAAAATAACTCTAGGGGGAGGGGAGTATCCTTTCATTTCACATCTCCAATTACTTGTGGATACAAAGACAGAGACAGGATGGTAAGAAGAGCAACTTTACCTTTTCTGTAAGTGTTCTGCATCCTCTCTGTCTATAGTTAACAGAAAGTACAGGAGACTGTAACAACAAGAGGCCAAGAACCTGTGCAGGTTTTCACTTATGATGCAGGCTTGATCCAAGAGCTTATTTATGGCACATAGAACAGATCCAGCTGTGCTATCAGGTATTACAACCAATCCAACCTGTATTAAAATGAGACAAAAAAAATAACAACCCAAGTTCACCACTTTATACAAAAGATTTTTTGCTGGGATACAAGCAAACCTAGAGCTTTCCTATGGTGACATGTATTACTTTATTTCTGTTCCAACTCTACAGACCACTGCATTTTTTCAAATCCCTGTTTTCCCAATAAACTGCCACCCATACCAACAGAAGGTTTAATTGACAGCTTCATTCCATCCCTTCTAAACAAACACTCATCTCAAACATTTTTGAAAAACACAGCACTGCTTTGAGCCTTGCTCTGAATGACAGTGAAGGCACAAACAATCTTCTGGGCAGAACAGGTCTTTCCTTTTAAGCATATATCATGGGACTGGGAAGGCCTTCTGAGCCTTGAAATGGCAGTGAGCAGTCACTGAGGTAGAAGGAAACTGATTTATGCTACAGAAAGGAAAGCTTCTACTGGATTGTCACCAGGGTGAGTCTCCTTTAAGCCCAACAGGAGCTTCATAAACCAAGGTAAATCAAAGCTAATGAAATATATGGTGAGCCCAAAGTGGGGTGATGCTCTGCTGTTGTTAAAGAGAGAACATCATCTTGAATAAGGACTTTATAGGCATAATAAATAATTTAGGGAAAAAAAACCCCTTGTTTTTTGTAGAGGCAGTGAATTAGAATGCAGTTTAAATTTTGAAGTACTTATGAAGTAAGCACCCTACATTTTTGTCTTGTAAAGCCATAAAAAAATCATGCACTGTTAATGTGGCACCATTTACCTTTAAAAAACTATGTAAGGAGTTTGAGAGTAGTCTCAATTTGCTCACCTGCAAGTACACTGTTTTAAGCTGACAGAGGAAGTTGGTTCACTTAACAACGTCAGCTGTTTCTTTTAGAAATATTTAGAAAAAAGATCAATAAAGTACAAGCTACAGAAATGTGAAATGTATTTCATTCCTACCATTACTCGTGAGAGGCAAGAGATACAGAACAACTATGAGTTGAAACTTTTAAATCCTTCCAGCCTAAGACACTGGGTGTATTTGAAGGCCACGAGCACAGATCGCTGTCCCAGGCTGACCCTGTGCCAGTCAGATGCAGAGGCAGGAGGAGGATGATGACGGTCCTGCCTGACAGAAGGTGGGACTGCAGCGGTCACCACAACCCTGCTGAATTCTACAGGACAATGAGGCACCAAACAATTAAATAATGTTCTTCCTGATCAACCATAAATAAGAAATAATGGCAGCGATCTAGATGGATATAAAGAACCATCCTGAAGACCAACTGAGCCAACACTGCTAATGGAATGTGCTGGTCAGCCAGTCTGAAAGATGACAGGAACAGAGAAATTTCAATTTATACAAGGCCAGTAGATGAGGCTGCTCAGACAAGTTCCTGTATAGGATGTTGCCACCATGGTGCTTTTGGTCCTTGAGAGGTGTCGGCAGCCAGTTGGAGACCTTGAGCAGCAAGCCTTGCCAGCCATAAAAACCCACTTAATGCTTTGCTCTCAAAGGGCAAAGTAGTAGAACCTATAAGCCTTTTAAAAAAATTGATTTAAGTCAACATCCACCCCTAAAAACCCAGACTATGGTTATAGGTAAGCTACTCCCTATGGAAGCTCTGGGCTAGTAACTTCTCAGTATGGCTCCACGCAGGGGAATGGCAGACACTGGTTAGATCACAGAACCACCCTGACAGGAGAGCAGGGGCAGACCCTGTGGTCCTCCCTCTCATCAGGCAGTATCACAGGGAACTACAGATTCTGTCCCTGACCATTCTGTTACTCAGCTCTGGCTTTGCCATCCCCATCCTCAGCTCAGGCGTGTTCAGGATTAGAAGACAGGCTGTAAAACCCACAGAATGGGTCAGGTTGCAAGGGATCACCACAGTGGGGTCATCTGGTCCAACCTCCCTGCTCAAGCAGGGTCATTACAAAGCACGTGGCACAGGACACTGTCCAGATAGTTCTCGAGCATCTCCAGTGAGAGAGACTCCACATCATATGTGGGGAATCTGTTCCAGAGCACAGTCACCCACACAAAGTTCTTCCTCATGTTCAAGTGGAGCTTCCTGAGCATCAGTTTCTGCCTGTTCTTGTCCTATTGCTCAGCACCACAAAGAACCTGGCTCCATCTTCTTGGCACACTTTCGATACTTATGTACATAGATGAGGTAAAAAATCTGATCTACAGCTGCTGGTCAATCTTTTGAAAAGCAAACCGCACCACGAAGTGTTTAATTTATGGACAAATTGCCTTGAAGACAAGCTGAAGTACTCACAAATCTGAGCAAAATTACCCATACAAGTTTACATACCAACAGTTACTTTGTAGTTTTAAAACTCCCCCAAATCTTGTTTAAAGCTTTTGCAAATGCTGAAACTATACATGAAATACATAGGATAAGTGGATTTGAGGATTAATGAGACTGTTGGCAAATTTACCATGAGGAAGTTTCAACGTAGAAGACAAAATGGTACTTACCAAATATTTACAGATGCCAGTCTGGAGAATGTCAAAACACTGACTTTGTGAAGGTATAGTAGACAAGCTGTGACAGATCACCTGTTTTAACAAAACAAAGTTATTTAAGCACTCCAAATGCAACCAGCAATCACTAACTGGGCAGTCATACTTTGGTGACAAACCTAAATCCAAAGAACCTACAGGGACATGCAACAGCTTTGTCTCAAAATACTGATTCTTTACAGTGTAGAAGTGTAGTGTTGTCGACATAAATTGTTCAGTGCTTAAAGAGATGATGGTCTACACCAGTAGGTTTTTTGGGAAAGGCTCTCTCCATTTTATCAGTGTGATAGAAGGCAAAAAATACTCTATCAAGCTGCACTGCCACACTAAGCCTCCAAATGCTTTTCCTCACTCAGAGCTGAAGAATTGCAGAAAACTTCTCAACTGTATCAAGCATGAAATAGAGGGGTCACAATGAAAAAGAGTAATATAACAAAGAAGAATGTATGTAGCAAAGATCCATTTTTCAACGTATTTTCTTCTTCGGTGCAAAAAATGTCATGTTAAAAAATGATACAAAATACTACAATGGGAAACCTTGTTTTACAAACAACATAAAACTTTCTGTTGCTTATATAATCAGGCACTAACAAACTACTATGAAATGTTATATGTCTCCTGGATAGGGTAAAAAAAACCAGAGCTCCAGTAGAACTGCTGGTAAGCTGTACTGCAATCCTCAGTAGATGGCTTTTTCTGTTCCTCTTTTCCTTCCCCTCTAGTCCAATAATTCAGAAACTAGTTGGAGTGCTTGGATGGCCTCTCTCTGTTCACATTCACTGCTTATCTTACCAGAGTGGCAACTAAAGTCTCTGGAGAAGCTAACATGCACAGCACAAATGCATCATCAGACCATGAGCAATTGTGATGTCCTGCTAAGGACAAGGAAGATGAAAGAACCAATACATGAGGAATGGAATCTTCTCTTTGTGCTTAAGGGAATCAGAGAATAGCAAGACCAGATGTCTGAAAGGTGAAAGAGTTCAATTCTATGAGTTTTACAAATAAATATCTTGACTAAGCAAAATGCATTCCTCTAAGATGTGTCATGACTCAAAATCTAAAGAGAACTTGCACAGGAGGATCTAACCTGAGGGATTAAAATCTGTGACAGTGTTTCGGTTTTGAGACTTCAGTTGAATCAGACAGGTCAAGACCCCAAAATGAGATAATGACAAAATGGAACATATCAACTGTGTTGTGTCAAAAATAATAGCCCACAACATTTGCAGCTGAAGGACTGGGAAAGGTTAGGGAAAGAACAATTAGCTCAAGGTCCTGTGGTATGAAAATGCAGCCCTCACTTAATGTGGATGCCAGTGCTAGTTTAATCAGAAATGGCCAAGTGGCACCATTTGTGCAGTCAGCCTCTTCCAAAATTACGCCACACCAGTTTTTAGCCCTGCTTATGCCAGCCAAATTCAGGAGATCCTTGACACATCTGCCTAGTAGAACATAACATTCCTGTAAGTGGAACATAATATTGTTGGGGTGTCAGGACATTGCTCGTATTATTCAGTATCACAGGTGTAGTACAAGTGTTTCATTTGACTAGCAGGATTATTTAAAAACCAATTTCAGAGATACTCTTGCACTGAATACCTTTATTATACATTTACTTTCTAATGAAACAAAATTATTAAAACTGAGTACACCATCGTAAATATAGTAGGGCTTTTGTCCACTGCAATTTGAAAGTGATAAAATATTAAGTACTCTGGAATATTCCCAAGAAATCCACTCAAAACATCTGTGTTATTAGTGGTGTCAAGGAATAAAGTCAAGCTGCAACAGAGGTTATTACTGGGGACTGTCATGTCAAGGACAAATTGTGACACCAATCTGACCCAGTATTTTAATGAGCAGCACTTACACAAAAGGTAAAGCTGCACTGATGAAATCTGTTGGATGACAGCTCCAAGCTGAGAAACCCTGCAAGGCAGGGAGACTGGACTAACCTATGGAAAAGATCACACAGGTTTGATGAGTAACAGCTACAGAAAAAATTCAGTGAAAAAAAGAGTGGTGGGTCATGTGCTTGGAGACTGATAAAAACGTCTGCATGCAGCTGTGAGTTTTACCAGTTGGAAATGAGGAAGAAATTCTGTTATGGCTGACCAGAAACGGTTGTGATACAACCACAAAACACGGAAATGTTACTTCAGGATGTAAAAATAAAGATAATCCAAACAGAAGTGCTCAGAAAGAATAAGGATCCTCTCTTCAATACTACTTCCTAAAATCTTACTTAGAATTAGACCATTTCTGACATACTGTGCAAAGTAGGAGCCACTCATTCAGGAAAGGCAAATTCTAACCAAACAGACACAGAATAATTGCACAAAGAGAGATGCTATCTTATCGGTGTCAGTGCAAAACCTTAAGCTTGCCTGGGCTGGCAAAATGACACCCAAGAAGGGATCTTAGTGTCACTTAAAAAGTGGTGAAAAATGCTGCACCCAAACAAACATAACCAAACAACAACTAAACATAATGATCATGGCTGGCTGTGAATGCAGATGTGACGGAAATTGGGAAAGATGAGTATGAAAGGGGGAAATGCAGGACATTTGTTGCTCATGGGACAGAGCTTGGGCAGTTTACAAAGGAGTTTGCCATATGGTTGTGAGCACATCACACCAGACAGTTTGTCAGGAAGATCCCTTTTGATTCAGTACAGACCCACAAACTAAACACCTTGAAGGCAAATCTACCAGGCCCACCCAGCAAAAATAGAGTTTCATTGTTAATATTTCACCTTTAGGACTATGTCCCTAAAACAAGCCTGCCATCCACTGAGGCGCTGCCCAAGAGGACAAGTTGTAGGAGCATTTCATTACAGGTATGATATGCCCACAACTCAAGATTCTCCCCGAACTGTCAAGGAAAACAGGCATCATTACCACTGGACAGCAGCATGATTCCTTAGAAGTGTTGTGGTAGAGTGCAAGTTGATTTTTCAATCTTTTAGATCTTCCTGACCCTCAAAACAGCACCAGCATTCCCTACATCAGTTCTGTTTTCCTGCAATTAAGTGGGAGAGGCTATTCTTTTCAACTTCATAAATGAAATCCTGCTTGAAATGGCTTTCACACCAAATGTCTGTTATAAAAAGTGAAACTGAAACGTTTTTAGACATGGAAATGAAAGGAAAAGAAAACTTAATTATCACATGAAAATTAGTATTTTCCCTGACAATTTATTTTCCTTAGGCAAGGTTTTGCATGATGTTTAATTTCCATAATAAAATGTCACAGCTGATTCATTACATTACATTTGATTAGCATTTATCACATTTTTGGCACATTCATAGATTGATTTTGGACCAAAGCCAGAGTTGTTTTGTTTCAGAGCAATCCTGAAGTGAATGGACTGAGAACAGGCCTTTTTGATCAGGGAGGGGTGGGTTTTTTCTTTTTGAGGTGAGTATTTTATAACAGGTTTGGCTTAGGCTTAGACATTTTGTTGTGGTGTTTTTTTCTTTTCAATTTTGTTTGAATGTTCACTCACATAAATTAACCTAAAGAAAGGCATTCTCTTAAACACAGGGATTATCTGTTAGCACTATGCAGCAAATGCTACATGCTCCATAATCCATTGGCAGATTTTCAAACCAAACCCTACTGATCAGACAAGCCCAAGTATCACAAGCCACACAACTGCAACAGCAGGATCCCTACTGATGCTTTGGGAAGTCATTGCTACAGGGGCCCCCTTGCCTGACACACTGAGAACAAACTCCAACAGCAGCCAACCACAACAGGGAAAAAAAAAAAAACACCAAAAACCAACAAAAAAACCACCACAAAACAAACACAAACAAACAAACAAAACAAAACAACAAAACAAAGGCTGGAAAGGCCCCTCAGAAGCACAGCCTGACAAAGGCCTCTTGGAGATCTGACACCATGGAGTATTTTACTTCAACTGGATGAGTTAAAAGCATTTTTGCCAATGACAGTCACCCTGACTGACAATGCAGTCCCACACAGGCTTTTCACAGTTCTAATGTAGAAGCAGAGGAATTCATCAGTGTAATGTTGTTCATCTCTAAGATGCTCTTGCCTCCAGAAGACAGGGTTGGGATGACCCAAGGAAGCCCAGTCTCAGCTCTCATGGCAACAGGAACAAGCACACCTGATGAACCGAGACTAATGTTTCATTCCTTATTGAACTGTTCCCACTCCCTCAATGCTTTCTGTAACATGACAGAATCCTGATTCAAAGACTCAAGGAAACTACCTATCAGCAACTGTCCAGAGAAAATTTTCATATTCTTTCAAGTTTAATCATGCAGCAAAGTACTCCTTTTTCAAAGAAAAATTCTCATCTTTCTCTGAAGACATACATAAGCATGAGCATGGAGAGGAACCCAAGCAAGCAGGAAAGATAATGGATGGAGTATTTTAGCGAGCCACTGTGTGGAGTCAGACCAAAGGCACTTCAGACTCCCTGAGATGTGATTTTATTGAAAAAACAAAGTTGGCGCACAACAGATACTATAACCTAAGGTGAACTTTAAAATATATTTTTCAACTCACATCGACATGTACCTCAGACATGGATAACTAAAATGTAACAGGCTGTTCTGTGGTGAATTCCCCAGCCCTGGTGAAAAGCCTGTTTGGAACAGGACTGTATCCAGTGTAACATGTTAGTGCGGAGCGTAGAAAACGAGAAGTTTTCAGGTGATGGGGCAGGCAATGAAGCTTGGCGTCTGAAGCTTGGCCAGCTCCCCCGAAGCACCCTCGCTTATCAGACACTGTACTCCCCTGACAGGTGCTGCTTCTCTTTCTGAAATAAATTGATTTGACAGGGCAATATTAACAGTGCCCTGAGTTGTTGAGAAAGCTGCGTACAACAAGAGATCTTTGTTCATCTGCCTTGGGTAAGCTCACAGGGGCGGATGTGAAAGATATTCCTGATTCACTGACTCCAGAAAAAAAAAAAAAACAACTGGAAAAAAACCTATAAAAACCTCCACATGAAACCCCTACACATTCACAATAAAACAAAACCTAAGTTAAAAAAAGAAAAAGCGAAAAAGAAGAACAGAGTCTGCAGGAGAATATTACACAGATGAGGAACAAGGGAAAAAAACCACACTGTAGGGCTAATTTTACATTCGGGGTGCAAAATGGGAATGCAGAAAATTATTTAAGAATTACAAATGCTTACGAACATGTATGGTCTCCCACATATTGATAGAGACTTAGTATTTCCAAAGTCTTAGAAGAATTATGACACACAGTTCATATCCTGGTCACAAACAGGACACAAACTCATCTTGCATCTGCTAACTGTGATGCTTGCATGGCTGCAGGCTCCTTGGCTGTCACAGGGTCTGATACAAAACCTTTATCAATTGTATATCAATACACAATCAAAAATTGTGTATCAATTTTGTATATCTATATTTTGAGAATCAATTAAACTAAGGGAAGTTCTCATTGTTCGCCGCTGGACACAAATACCTGAATGGCAAGCACCACAGCTCACCTCCTGTGCAACAACTTGCACATGTGTTCTTGTGGGTTCCAACAAGATTTGGTGCTGCAAGGCCAAGAGGGCTAGAGACAATCACCCCGCTTCTCTAAGTGAGGAGCATTTCTGAAAATACTGTTATCAGCAAAACCAGGGTTTAAGCTCAACAGCCACTTTGCTATCCCAGAGTAGACAAACCCATACCTGAAGAACACCACAGGTTGGGCTCTCTTCTCAGAGCCATCTTACTAACAAAATTCAAAGAAAGGACATCACAAAATAGCTTTTGTTTTACCCTTCTGCAGCCACAGCACGCTCTTTTTTCACAGCTCTGCAGCTTCCTCACAACTAGAAAAATGTCACCACAGCCAGTTGCTCCTCCTCTGGATGCTTCCTCATCAGACTACATGCAGGACAGTCAAAGGAACATCTGATGTTGAAGTCTCCAAATTCACCTGCCTGCCTCTTCTCCAAACAAAAAGGCTTGAAAACACAGAAAACCCTACACTTAGCTCTTATCCCACAAAGTCTCTCTCCTTCTGAGCAAATTTAGGTTAGGTATCACATGCCAGGGTTTGAATATAAAGCACAATACACAGTACCTGTGGAGTTGTCAGTTCATGCTAGTTACATACAGTAATGCTGCAGCGAGCTCCCACCTCCAAGTTGTTACAAGATATGCTGGAAGTATGTCCATGTAGATATGGATAGATGCAAGTACAATGGAGCACTGGCCTGAAGATCAGCTTAGGTTTTCTGGAAGTTTGTGTTTTACTGGTGGGGGCTAGTTTTGGTGCTTTTTGTTTGCTTTGGGTGCAAGTTTTAAGTCTTATGAAAGAGACCTTTGAAAAAGTGCTTTCTTAATTTTACAAGGCGTTCCTTTTACTTAAATTATTTCTTTTCCGTTTCTCTGGACTTTGCATTACTTTCCAAGAAAACAATTATTTTCACCTCTAAACATTAAAGCTGTGATAGGATGTAGCTTTACTAAACACTAACAGGCTTATATAGAATTTTTTGTCTTCCTTAAACAAGATTAAAATTGTACCATATTCCTAGTTTAGAAGGAATTTTATTTAGAAGGAAATTTATTTATCCTTAGCTGCCTTTTCTCCCCAATAACTTCAACCTGTAAATCTCAATAAAGACAAGTTGAAATCTTTCAGAAATTTAAATTCAAAATCTACATTGTAAAATTTTTTGAGGTTCTTTTTAAGCATTAATTTCTGCTTCAAGTTAAGCTACAGCACTACAACACCACCATTTACTTCTCAAGACAAACATCCTTGCAGGGCTTTTAATTTATATGCACTGACTTGCTATCTTTATTGATTTGCTGTAATTTTTCATAGCAAGTCTGTGCAGATCCAGCCTTCCCCACTGTATTTCACTTATAAGACTGAACAGTTTTGACATGGATTAGTGTATTACACTACCTGCATCTCAAGCTTTTGAATTCAAGTCCGGTTTTAAAAGCAGCTGACCTTCCCTAGTGTTTGCTCTTAAACATTTTAAACAATTGGTTGAATATTTTATTTCTTCGAGTCAGCTGTGTGCTCGATACAGCTCTGGAATCTCGATTTCAAACAAATCTTCAAATTATCATTTGCTTTCCCTCTCTGAAATGTTCAACCGTCACAAACATCAAATATTACAACAGAAATTACCATGTATACACGGTTACCTTGTTAAACTCTTCATTTCTGTGGGCACTTTTTCATTTGATCCTGGCAGAGCAATTCAATTACAGGGGAGTGAACAATATCACTGACAAACACTATGGGCACAGTTAAAATGAGCCAAGGCTGAAGCTCTTCCCTCAGGCTGCAACCATTTATTCTGGAGTCCCATTTATTTCAGCTACAGGGGGGTGATTTTAAATAATTGGCTTTAACAAGACAGAAGTAATTTTAAGCAGAAGTTCCTCCAGAAAAGGAACCAAAGTTCCCACATTTAACACCTCTTTTAGACAAATCATGAAGATTAACCTTTAGAGCTATGCAAAACAGCATTTAAAGAGAGACTTTTCTGAAGCATTGCTCCTTAACCGAAAATCACCACTATTAAAAAGCTTCCAAAAAAGAGTTACATGGTCAGATTGCTGTGATTCTAATAACCACTCTCAAGACAAAAGAAAAGCAATTTGCAAACAATATCCATGTCAAAACAAGTTTTGTTAAAAACTACCTAAAAGCATTACTTCCTATCAGAAGTGCATTTGTTACTGCTACCCACATGCTACCAGGTGCTCTGGCTATAATAACATTCCAGAAGTCCAAACTGTTGTTTGAAAATGCCTCAAGTTATTCTTTTCCTTTCCAGAACTTGCCCCTTCTCCAGCAGAGGCACGCTGCTTTTTTCTCCAGCATCTCTGGCATGCATACATTCTATGTGAAATTCCCTCTTACAGCTCTTAGAAGAAGGGAGTGCCTTCCCCTGCACTGGGAAAACAAAGTTGAGCAGTGAGCAGTAAGGCCAATAAGCTTCACACCTGGGACCCTTCTTCAGTCCCATCACCCCAGCTGCTCCTGCCTCACCACCCTGACACCCCACTGGCCGAGTGAGAGCTCCTGCAGGCTGGTTGCTGCCAAGCAGGAACAGAGCTAAAACACACCCTGTGCAAATCTAGAGCTTTTTCTCTTTCACCAGCTTCTTTTCATAGAACTTATGGGAAATTAGGATTTGCAACTTGGTTCTTTTCAGCAGAGAGCTAAAAACTAACAATGGTTTAGACAAAACTAGAGGTGGAAGAGATGAAAGAAGATGATGGAAGGACTAATCTGATCACTAGTCTCATTTATAGATAGGAAACTAGGCCATCAAATCCTAATTCCATCAGAGCTCCTTATTTTTTTTCATGCACATTAAAATACTTTCCCATTGAGAGGAAATCCTGAATTACACCTACATAATGAGAACCCTTAAACAAACAATTCTCAACACAGAGCAGAGGTCTGGTCTGCAGCCAATGAGCACTGTTCTCATTTAGCAGGTATTTAAAATTACTACAAACATTTTGCTTAACATTACAGCATCGCCATAAACTTCCTTATAAACATCACCATAAACTTTCTAGCAAGGGAACAGATGAAAGGTTAGCATCCAGAAGCTTGCACTGTACCAAATTCCACCAAAAGCATGACTAACTCAAGCTGGGGTTTATTATTTCCTGTAGCACTTCTCTATCTAAATAAAGCAATTTTCTGCCACAGCTAAAAATACTTTGACTCAAAAATTCTATCACAGCTTGAACTATGTCCACATGGAAGAAGGCAGTTTGGAGACAGTCTGAAGGCAGTTTACCTCCCTCAAACTCAATGCATACAGAACCCTCATATCACACTGTCTTTCCAGACACCCTAGGAGAGCCTCATGATCTGCTGGCAGTTTTCTTTTCACCAGAGCCTGCAGCTCTGGGGTTTGCCTTTTTGGGTGGGGTTTTTTTGTTGCTGTTTAGGTTTTTTGTGGGTTTTTTTCCTTTTGAGAGCAGATTAGCTTATTCAGTACCTAGTGAAAACTACTTGATCTACAAGAAGTATGCCTGTGTAGCTTGTAGCAAATCTTGAATGAAAAGGCTTTTACCAAGCCTGCTATTTTTTTTCCTTTCTTTACCTTCTTGGTTTTAACAATTGTCCAGACTTCAAATATCAAGGTTTTAATGGACTACAGTTCCCAGAATAATTTCTTCAGAAACTGAGCAGTATACAGCATATTGGTCAACATGTTTGAGGCTGGAGAATGGTACTCATACAAGGAAAACATAAAACCTCCCAAAACTTAACACAGTGCTGTATTAGATATTTAGAAACAGAGAAAAAAGTAATCTAAAAGCTGAAGAGCTTCAGCATGTTTTTGTTTATGCATCATTTACTATATCTATGACTGCGTCTGAAATCAAAACCAGACAAATGAAAAACGAATGGAATTCTGCAACTCATAAAAGTGGTTGTCTCAATACCAATGATCACTTCTCACTGTAATGCAACCAGATATGTCACCATTATTACCAGATCAGAGGCAAGAACATCTTAATTTTTCTCCAGTATGAAGCAAGCTACTGAAGAGGTGCCCCTAATTTTGCTCACAAAATTCCATGGGAAGAAAAGAAAACTAGGAAACCTGGGGAACAACCCAAACAGCACTGCAGCACCTGGCATGCCTTTAATGAGAGCAGTTTGACTTTTAGATCAAATATAAGTGTAACAAACCTACCAAATAAAAGAAAACAACAAACCCTTACTCATACTGTGAATTTCATTATGTCTAAAAAGCAAAAATAACAAAGAGATTTGTTTTAGTGAAACAAAAAGGCCTGGGTTTTTTTCAGGAGGAGTTTTCAAATCATCACAGAATCTCTAGAGTTGGAAGGAATATCCTCGAGTTCCTCTAATCCAAGGGTGTTGCTCAAGTGGAGTCACCTGGAGCAGGTTACCCTGCACTGTGTCCAGCCTGGTTTTGGATACATCCATAGATGGGAACCAGAATGTCCCTCGGCTACTTATTCCAATACTTGACCACCCTCCCTGGGAAAATGCATGAGTTCAGAACTCTCTTTGATTAAGAGCCTACAAAATCAGATGGGTCTAGAAGGTCTTATCCTTCTTCACACAAATTTTTGATGCACGGTATTTTTGCTCCTATTCCCCTTCATAAAATAGTCTCCAGGCTGACACATAAGTGCAGAAGTAGTGCAGTGTTCCACAGGATGTCCAAATCATCGTTCGCTACTAACCAAGGATACCCAGCTCTTTGCTTAGTCACCACCATCCCCTTCTTACAACCTGGGAGAGCACCTTCTATCTTTCCTGAGAAAAGGTACTTTAACAAAAGTGAGTCTCAAGTTCTGAAAAGACTGACTCTCCTTGATAGCACCAAAACACTGAAGATTGTGGTAGAAGAGACTCAAACTTGCAACCAGGAACCAAAGGCACAAAAAAGAAATCAAACTACTTCACGGTTCCCTGTGTGAAAATAGTCCTGTATCACTGCCAACTTCAAAACATTTATGGAATAGAAGCAAAAAGAGGAAAGAGAAAACACTAAAGGTGACATTTTCAGAGATAGGTAGAGGTGTACATAAATCCTTCAGATGTTGTATGGGATTATGCTAACTCTGAGAAACAATTGGTCTGTGCATTCACAAAGCAACAGGACATCAAGAGAGCATTCTGATCCCTCATACTGGAGAAAGGTATTTTGGTGAGAAAACACTTCATTTACTGTCCAGAAGAGACAAAGGAAAACAAATTAGAAAGTTCAAATGCTCCACAGGCAAAATGACTAAAGGCAGGACACCTAAAAATGTGTGTCACTCATGCTACCGAACAACAGCACTGCTTAAAATTCTTTCTAATACGTAGCAGCACACATTCAATGTGTATCTCAGACTATCATCAATTTCAGAACATTATCACTCGAACACTGTGAAGTAGAAAACATCTACTATATTGCTTTCTTGAAAGAAAAAACAATACTACTAAAACTTTCTGTTTCACTCTTCTTTCTGAATTCAGGACTATAATTTCATAAATACTGTCAAATTGGCACGTCATTTAAAAATGATTTCACACTTTAAAGTGGTTTTTGGTGAGCTGAACAATAAAAAGAGTTGATGCAGAAAGACAGCTAATGCACCTGTTTTGAATAAAATCTGGTGGCTCAAATCCCTTCAGAACCAACAATCAAATTAAGTTTTCAGCTCTTATGATATTAGGTACTGAATTCAGAGTGAAGTATCTAATCCCAGCATATTTTGGTTAACTAATCAGGATTCATTCAAAATAATGACTAATGCCAACTTAATATTGCTTCAAAGTTGAAATTTTACTTAATGCAAGTGCTTTTTAATTAATAGTGGCACTTATTCTTCAGGAAAACTCTTTACAATTATTACTTTTACAATTAATTTGTTTTTGAAAGCCAAAACATAATCCCGGTCCTAATATTAGTTAGTGATTAAGAATTTTCACCAAGGTTTCTAATTTTCCAATTTTTTCCTTGAGTATTGCTTTGCATAGTACATGTCTAAACATTCAACTTTCAAAGCAGTTTCCTTCAAAATATTATCTGCTGGCTGTAGGAAAATGTTGGCTGTTCAACAGCTTTTATATTTTTCATTCTTTTTGCAACTCAAATCACAACAGGATTTAGGCATCTGTAGAAAAGGGATGGAAAGCACTCACAGAGTTTGTATGCTGTCATTTAGAATTAGTGTTGATGTATTACCTCTGTCACAGCCCAGTGGTGTAAAAACTGGTCCAGATCAGTTAGGTAAAGACGGATAGGTGAAAGCTGTGTCTGGCTAATGTGTGGCTTTCCTCTAATGCCCTGGAGACTAGTCAGCTCCTCTCTTGAAAACCCTGGAGAAGAAGAAGCAGTACAACAGTATCACAAAACAAGCCAAAGAGTGTTCTACACTTCAACAGCATCATTGACAAACACTGTCTTTTACATTATGTCAACAAAACAATTTTTTCTTAAAAGCTCTTGCTTGGTTTAATAAACTATGTATCTCAAAGTACAAATTTTGATAGAAAACAAAAATATTTTAAAAACCTAACAGTACTATAATATGATACAAAAAAACTTCAAGAGGCCAGTGTTATGCTATTTTCAATATATGTATCTTTAAAAAAATAACAAAAATAGGTGTAATGCAAAGTATTTCATGTGTTCACTAAAACTCAGTAACCTCAGTAAAAAATAATATAACTTCAGGGTTAAAAAAAAATATCATCTGGCTTATTATTTCTAGACAGGTATTACTATTACAGGGAGTTACTTCTTAGCAATATTACACCATTTTAACCACTGTAACTTCCCAAAGTTACATCACCACAGAATACAACTATTTTTAGAGTGGAGTAAGAATAGAGTAGCAGAAGTAGCTCTGCTCACACACTGACCATGGCCAGCTCACTTTAATGTACTGTGATTACTTTATGTTGATGGAATGTTTTTAATAGCGTAAGCACATTCACAGGAAATCCCAGAGGCACTCATTTATATTGTTATGAGCCAATAAAAGGCATTTACTTCAAGCTAGGAAAAACAATCTTATGTCATATGCTGAATATAGGTTTTCCTCATACTTTCCTAAGAAAGTTGCTAGAATGAAGAAAAAGTACGCAAATATTCAGCTCAAATGGAAAAGTGTAAAAATAGTGTCAAAAATCAAATCAAGAAAATAAAATCTCGTATCAAAAATACATAACAAGATTAGAATTACTTTCAGGAAGTACTTACTAAACCATTTACTCTAAATTAAATTCAGTAATTGACTATCAAAACAAATTTCATTTTGTTAATTCTGAATTATTACATTCATATGGATTACCTATAAGGGTTGAAAACAAGAAGCTGAAATAGTCCACATCATTCACTGAATTATCCTGCACTTGGCACTTCCAGCCTGCAAAGGATGATCTACACAAAACCAATAGCAGACAGTTTATTAAAAACCATATAATTAAGAATTCACAACCTACCTGCACAATACAATCAATTAGCATGCCTCAATTGTTACGGTTTTTGCTTCCTGTTCCTAATTGTTGTTAGAATAGCATTTTAAATAGCTTCAAACCCAAAACTGGCTCTTTTAAAGACAAGACATACTGAACTTTGTACCTCTGCACAGCCTTAGGTTGCTAAGTTGATTAAATTAACTGAGATAGCAACTTTTCATTAATACTGGTATAATTTTCAGTACAGTGATGACACTATAAATTAAAGTAATTTTATTTCTCTTACTTGGTAAAAGTCTTTATATTACAAACACTGGGCCATATTTTTCATCATATCTACTACTTTTAATACATTAAATACAAACCCCATCTGAAAGCAGTCACAGCATCTCTTTCAGAACTGCTGAAGCTATTAAACACAGCTAAGTTAAAAAGTTGGTTGGAGATTTAGAACACAAAAAGGAGCAATACACACAGACAGGAGCAATCCCATTATCAAAGCTATCTGCCACTTCCCATCTCAAGGGCAATCTGGAACAAGTGGAGCACCAGCCTACTTTGGTGTCTCACATTAGAAGTGTTTGTAGAAACTCAGAGCAAACAGACACCAGTGACCACCTAATAACAGAGCCTGGCTCACGTGTTGGTGCTGAACCAGGAGGAAGCCAGGAGCTGGGAACAAGGACATCTCACACATGGTTTCCTCACAAGGCTGCAGCTCAGACCCACATCACATTATGCAAAAATGCATATTATTCAAATTGCCTTGTATGCTGCTTTTGGCACTGGCACTGCAGACTACGGATCTTCGCTGTAAAAGATTGCTGCTTTCCACTCTTACAATCTTGTGAAATTTCAAGAGCTTCTGAATGCAATTTTCCAAGCCAACTATCTGCCTCAGAGCTTTTTTTTTTCCTAATTCCTCTGTTCCAACAGCCAAAATGGCTTAGCCCATGGGTAACAAAATTCTGGAACGCTTGTTATGCAGGAATTTTTTACAGCTCCCTGCTTTGGGAGCAAAAATATCAAATTTGGAATACGTTTGTGCCAGGCATATACATTTTGCCACCCGCAAAAATCAATCCATAATATTTCAGCATCCACAAAAATGACAGCTAGAATATGCACGTGTCTGGACTTACTCAAAAAGAAAGGAGAAAAACCCTGGGATTTCAGAATTTCTTTTAATTAAAGAAAAAATTCGAGACTCCTTCAGACTACCACATAGGATAGTTAATTCTGGTGAGGAAAAATCATAGTTGGGTGAGAGAGCACAAAGTAAGGCTTTATTAAATAAAGCCCCCATTTCACACTTAATTCTTAATGACTGGCAATAGGGATTAGCCATATTTCAGGTGATGTGGTGACTTTCCAGGCAGCTCTGCAGACTCCCTTCTGGCTCCTAGGAGGCCTTTGGTCCTACCCTGAGGCCTGGCTCACCACTTCCTTGTCTTAACCGGCAGTCTCTCAATCTCTCCCCAGCCCTAAAGCTGCCAAGTTCTCCCAGGACAAATCCCTTGGCCATGGCCAATGGTCTCCCAGGAGCAGGGTGAATATTTTCCATCCTCCCAGGATGTCCCAAGTCCCATTCATTACAGCATGGAAGAGACTTCACACATACTCAACTAAATCAGCAAGAACTCTTGCCACTACTTCCCTACATAAGATGGATATTCACACAGGCATCAGATCTATACACCAGAAGAGAGAGTGAAATCCATGTACTGTTCAGCACAGCAGAAGAATCCCACTAAATCTGATGCAGAGGGAACATGCGTGTGACTTGAGGTCACTTGTTTTACCAAAGCAGGCATCAAGGATCATGGAGAGAAATTCAAAAGAGTTTAGGACTTGCTAGTCTAGACACAGAAATTCAAACTGTGATGCAACCACTGAGCAAAATGGTGGGAATGCAAGAGAGATAATGACAGATTAGAAGCTGCAAATGTGAAAATAAATCAATCTTGGGTAGGAAAAGAGAAAGAAAGAACATGTAATAGGTTCGAGTTCAGGAAGTAGGGACTTGCAGGACAAATCTTGTTAGAATCTGGTTTAAAAAAATCAAATAAAAAGGAATTTTTCCATATTGGAAAAAATCCATTTCCATATGTAACAGTTAGCAGATGCTTTCAATTCCTTACAATAGGACCAGTGCACGCAAGAATTTCAGATAACCTCCAGAAGGGACTGAACCAAAATTCAAGATTCACTGCAGGTTAGCAAGCAGAAACTGCAATAGGTTCAGGAGATCCCTGAACAGGAAAAATAGTTCCAAAGCTTGTTGCTAAATATCTGGAAATCAAACATTTCATCAGTTTTGTTTTCCCAGGCATCTACAAACTCACAGACAGGACAAGCATGTTAAGCATCCTAAGAGGACACCAGGCTATGGGTCACTGGTACAGACACAAAACAAAGCAGAGAGAATCCCTGCAGTTCTGCCCTGGAAACATGGAGGCAGCATAAGGAACAAACCCTTGACAGAGCTATTAAATGGTTTCATTTAAGATTCACCTCTACAAGCAAAGCTACACTGAGTCACAGACACACAATATCAGCTGCAGTTTACTTTTTCAGAAAGTGAAAGCTATTACATGCACAGAAGAAGCCTCAATGTCAACAGAGCATTAAGGTTAAAAATAATCTAGCATTAAATTTAGAAAGTGACAGAGAAGGTTGCCTCTGATCTTCAGTTTGGCCTCTCTGTGCATACACCTTAGAGTATGATAGTATTATGTGTCATATTTTCTCTAAGAAGAAAAAAATCGATGTCTCATTCAAATCACGGATGAATGGATCAATCAGGATTACACCATGAAGGATAACATAGTCTGACCTGTCCCTGCCTTATTTATTGCATCATCCATAATGTGCACAGTGTATGAGGCATAATTAAAAAGGTAGAAGAAAATATTAGCTCACAAATTCAGGTAGGTTATACAAGATGCGAGAAATACTTTCTAAAATAGGACAGAAGTCCGTGGTAACACATTTCCTCAAGTATCATCAGAGTGTTTCTTTTTTTACTTTTAGGACAGAGTAAGCCCACATTAGTCATACTGGAAGCTACTCTCATCCCTTTCTTTTCAGCTAGTTATCCCTAGTCCTGCAGCAGCTCAACGGTGATTAAAAGATTAAAATGTCACCAACAGCTGTGGAGAGATACAGCTTCAAGTACTTCTAAGAGCAGTGCCCATTTGAAATCTACTTCTCCATTTGAACTTGCAGTGGATTTGAGGTTATTTTCTTGTTTTCAAGACAGAAGATGCTATGTATTCTGAAAAATCAGAACCCAAATATTTAATAGTGAATTTCTAAAGTTATCAGCTACTTCTATGTACTTCCGTCTACACCTTCTCCTTGCCTCTGTTCCTCATCTTTAAATTGGAAAAAACATCACCGTCCCATCTCCTGCAGCTGTGAAAACTACTTGAGCACAACAAGAGACTTCCGTGGGCAGGGGCAGGGAAGTCCTTTGTTTTCCAGGTGGGACATAATATAAAGAGAAATATAAGAGAAAACCTGGAGCCTCCTATTGAAACAGGGCCAAACTGTAACATGAAGGAATGGCTCCTTCTGTGCTCATGATGTACTCTGTACGGAGAGCAGGATGGGGGAAAAAAAATGAAATCATGTAATTGAAACACCACATGAGAATCTCACAATAAATTAAGACCAAAACCAATGTCTTTCTAATAATACAAACACAAACAGAGCAGCATTACAGCATAGAAGTTTGTTTAAATACAAGTGTAACCAGCTGTCATCACCTAAATTACCTTAGAACCCCAGTGCCTATAATGTAGACACTTGTTAAAGCTGCTCAATTTTGAAGTTCACATTAAAGGAAATAAAAAATAAGATAAAGAACACAGAACAAGAGAGATTCCATTCTAGGACAGATGCTGATGTACTACAACTGAAGTACACTAAAAATTATTTTGAAAGTCTTGGTTCAACATATTAAGGCTACCATGAATAACTGGGGACTGTAAGCACTTTTAAAATGTGTTTTCATGATGCTTGTAAATTACATGTCAGACATCTGACTAAAAAAATTATCTGCTTTATATATGGAAGAGAGGTAACAAGCATATTATAATTTCTCTTTTTTGTATAAATTATTACTGACAAAGGGAACCTGTTATCAAACTGTATATGAGTAAGACCTCTCCAGTCATGTAGTCCAAACCCACATTAACTATGATGAATTACATGTTGTAATTTCCATAAGGTCACCTGCTCTGTGGGAACCTCTCTTTTCAGGTTGAGAATTGCACTTTTAGGTAACCTGCTCTGTACACCAAATGGTATTAAAAGAAAAGCTGAATCTAATTAACTTAAAAATTACTGCTTCTCTTGTTATTATTGGAGCAAATATTTCTCAGTCAAAGCAAGTATCCAGTGCATTCTTCTTATCACTTGCTACAAACTTTTAACTCCAGATGGACTTCACTATTTTAGTTCACACTGATGTTATTTTCAGGTTGGCTGTATCACACAGCTGCAAAACGAAACAACTGCAGTTTGTGCACAAGTGGTGATTCCTCAACTGCTGACAACTACCTCTGTGCCTCCTGACCTAAACTAGCTACCCATTGACTTATGGTTCATGTTTAAGGTGCTGATTTTGGCTTACACTGTCACAAAGGGGTCTTTGGGTAATTTAGAGGTCTCTAGCTAAAGAACTCTGATGAACTTTGCTGCACTCATTTTAGAAGTTATCCTTTCACTTGTCTTTCTATAAAACACACTGCTCAAACTCCAGCAGAGACAGAAATGCATGTATCTAGCACTTGCTAAGCAAGTTTTTCTTAGAATTTGGATTGGGTTTTGATTTTTTTTCTTTTTTAAGTAATAAAATTGAAAAAAAAAGTGTGACTAATTTCAACCCCAAGTTCAGTCTCCAAGTACTTTTAAAGTAAAACATAAAAAAACAAATGCAAGATTCACAGTTCTTCTGAGGCATTAATACTATCACCCTTTTTGTTCCTAAATGTAAGGATTATAACAGTCGAGAAATGCAAGGTGAAGTGTTTGTGTTTTCTCTTCAAGGAAAATAAAATCCCATTCCTTCATGTTCCAGAAAAACAGTCCCAGCACCATAATTGGGAATATCTATTTGCAGAGCATTCTCGAAGCTTTACAGAATTATTTGAACATTAGCAAGACAAAAGCCAAAGATACACAACTTGCACTGTACTAAGTGATCCTGTTTTAAATTAATTTTATCAACCACTGAGCAAAGATTTAAACCAAGCCCTCCCACAACTGTTCTTAAAATTCTAGGTTATAAAATCATTGTAAAAGGAGAATCCTCTCTATTTCATTCACTGATACTTCTGTTCCACACAGAACATTTAAACAGTCACAGGCACAGTGAGTAGCTGATTCACTCATTTCCTGAAAAAACCTAACTGCATTCTAGGCCTCAACTCTTTGAAATATAATTTAACAAAATGATTAACTACACATCCTCAAAATACTTCAATGACTATGTCACTGTGTTAGGAAATAGGAAATCAATCTTCCCTCCAGAAAAGACAGTGAGCACAGACTTTCCACAACCTCAGCAAGTACTTTAACCACCAAGATACTTTTATTAATTTATTATTAAATTGTCCTTCAGACACACCAGGAGCAGAAAACTTCCCGAGATTCTGTACACCCAGCAGACAACCACTGCAAGTGGATAGCAATCAAGCAGGACAAGGCTATAGGACGGTGGCTACAGGGACTCTATCCATCTCTGATCACCAGAGAAGAAACTGTTCTGGTTCCCCTCCCAGAACAACTCCTCAAGATAACTCATTGTAACTTCGAGCAGCTGCACATAATATTATGGAACTCAACACCTTGCAAAAAATCTCCAAGAGAAGGCATGGAAGAACTGAACTAGCAGCCATGAGCAACCTGATATCTGAGAACTTCCCTGACACCTGCAAGAACACGGAGGTAAAACGCTATGACGTTTTTGGGTGTTTTGTGGGTTTTTTCTGAGTTGGTCGGCATGCCTTATTTTTAAAAGTAACTAAGGTCTGTAGCATCAGTGCCTCCACCAGGCCAATTAACACTGTAACAATGGATAAAATGAGCTGACACATGAACATCTGTGTCATGCTTGGAAATAGACAGGATGGTTTCTGAAAGAAAAGTTTCTGCATGATGCATCTCTTAGAAATCTTTTTAATGGTAGCTGCACATGAATATGAAAGAGCATATAACACTTGGAAAAAAAAAATTCCAGAAGTCTAAGCAGCCTCAGGAACAAAGGTCCTTATATCAAGAGATAATTGGTTTAAAGGCAGGAGATGGTGGGTGGAACTGATAAGCTCATTCAGCAGAAGACAGACATCACTGGAGACTAAGGAACAACACAGAGAGATGACAGAAGTCCACAAGCATTCACATTATTTAGTATACAAAAGTACTTAGAAGTGTAAGTTAATCAAGGCTACCCTGTCTTTTTTGTCTCTTGACAAAGCAATTCAGTCATTTGATCCACCTAACACTGGAAATGACACACCAGCGCCTCCCACGTTCTGAGCTCTGCAGCTCATCAGGATAGAGCAGAGCAGCTCTTTTGGCATATCCAGTTCAGTTAAGGCCTTGGAAATAGGAAAAGCGAAGTGGTTCTTTCCCCAGTAGCCAAAATAATCACACTGCAACCAAGGATCATAAAGAATTGTTTCCACTGCATGAAACAGGGCTGAGTTTTCCTTCACAACCCAGGGTCACAGATATGTAGAACAGCATTCCCTTACCACTTGTGATTCTTCCATTGTGATCAACTAGAAATTGCACTGAGAAAAAAAATCTTTGCTGATACACAGAGAAGTGTAGAGAAATGGCTTCCTTGTTTCTTTTGGCTTCCTATTTTTATGACCTGTACTACCTCTGACCTCTCAACACAGCAAGTTTAACATCAGCCCAGAGTTCATCTATCAACACAGAACTGTTCAGCTACTGATCAGTATGAACCAGCAGTGGGAGACTTCCACACAGATACTGCATCCTACCCTTAGCTCTAGAAGACCCATTCAAATCCTTCAGCATAGTGCCCAGGGGTCACTGCCTGAGCCCAGAAACACTGCTCTGCTGATACAACCACACTGGGACAACACTGTACAGTTGTGTCTTCTAGCCAGCCTTCTTGCAGGACTGTCATGGACTCTGCCTGTCTTACAGCCAGCCAGCTGTGTAATGACAGCTGCATTGTCTGACTGCCATTTAAAACAGTGCTTACATGTAAAAACACCTGTCAAATACAAGGTAATGGATCACTTATGGAATTACCTAAGAGCATGGAAAATATGTTACAATATGTCTCAAACACTTCCATATTATCATTGTCAGGAACTGTGTGTATAAACAACAAAATAAACTGAAAGGAGCAAAATCGCATGCAAGTATCACATCAGGACTGTTGCACCTTTATGGAAGAAAAATATACAACATTTTCTCCCAGTATATGCATGTACTTGCACTTCTGTAAAACATGCTCTTTAAAAACATTAAAAAGCCTTGTGCCAGTATTTATCTCAGCTTTGGCACAGTTTATTCCTGTTCAGCTTTAATGAAAAATAATTTCTGTCAGATTGAAATGCAACTGCAATAAAATATAAACTCATGTCCCTGCATCAACTTAATCAAATCAGTTTTGAGTTCTACTGCTAATGAGGATCAGCACTCTCAGTTTTCATATCAGTTCTAAAAAAGAGAAGAAACCATGACTGTCTCAAAATGATGTTGAAATTGCTTAAAAAAAAAAATAAAAAATTGGAGCTTTGAATACTTCTCCAACCATATACCCATCTCATCATTCAAACCAACTTAGCTCCAGGTAGTACAGCGCCTGAATGTAAGCTCCAAGAGCAAGTGAGGGGTTTTTGTCTTCCTTTTCCTCCAACAGGTTACCATGTGTAGTCACTGGTTTGTTAGTGCGAGTTTTTTGTTTTAACTTTCATTATCTCTTTTGAAGGATCAAGTCTTTCCATTTGAAAATGCAGCAAAATACAACAAACATCTGAAAGGAATTACCAGGGATTTGAGGAAAAATATGAAGCCTATTTTAAGAAAACAACAATTTAAGCTATGCATTGTTAAAAGTAAGCCTGTCAGCTGCTCATTTGCTCCAGAGCTGCAGAGGTTGTCTGAAGCAAAGCACTGCTCTCACATTATAAATGAGAGCACAAATCAGAAGAAACATTCACTAATGAGCAAACGGCATTTACTGACGGTGTCAATTGTAGTGCAGCAACATAATTCTTTTCCCTTTGATTAGGACCCTCACACTACAACCAACCTGGGGAAAAATGTAGGGGCTGTGTCCTTAAATACAGGCTTGGACTTCTCCCTTTTTCAAGTCCTAGACATTTACAAAACAGTGACCAAGAAAAAGGATATTTGCTGACCAGATGTGGATGAAGGAATGCACTGTAACCCACCCTGCAGTCTGATTCTCAAAAACTACAGATCCTTTCTCCTCTTGCATCAAGGAAAACAGATAAATTTTCCCCCCTTGATCCTCAGTTGTACCCCAAAAGGGAAAAGCCAGCATTTTGAAAGTACACTCTAATGTTTATTTTATTCAATAGTGCCCTAAGCATATTTCAATACTTTCCTCCTTCACTTTTGTTTCTAAATTGAGGGGTGTAAAAATACAGCCAGACAAGGGACTACAGTGAACAGACTTTACTATTGCTGCATTTTCCCAGCAACCCATTCCTAACTACTACACATGTATGAGTTTTGACTTATTCTCCAAGATGTATTGAGCTGACTTTCCATTATATATCATTTGTAGTGAATTGAGAATTTCCTTTTCTTTATTTTGTGTTATTTATTTAATATGAAGTTAGCTAATTTTTTGCAAAACTTTCATTTTATTGATATCTTCAAAAAAGAAATATACTGTTCTGGAATATTTTCTACTCTTTACTTTTATGAGAATTACTGAATTCAGTTGTTCTATCAGTGTTGCTAACCACAATAATGGGTTAGCATAGAACAATAATATCCAATAACAATAATAGCACATAGCAATAATATCCTCCCCAAGTTCTCTCCTGGTCGCAAATACTTTGGGGGAATACATTATTTTTCTTTTTCTTCATTACAATTATGCATTCAATAATTCTTTAATCAAGTAGTATAGACAGTCTTCATTAGCTACATTTTGCATTCTCACTGTGCTTCCTCATGCTGTACTGGCAAAGGTTGCAGACAAAATAACTAGGATGATTAAATAAAGAAAAATTAGCATTTAATTACAAAGGAAATATCCATAACGAACTCTGTTATAACCCTAAAACATCTCTGAGTAATGTATCTGAAGACACAGGATTTTACACCTTACAGCAAACAAATGTTAAAATGCTCATCTCAGTTCTTTCTAAGCACCAGATTCCAAGCAGGAACCAAGAGGCGTGCCTGGCTGCTTGACGAGATGCCAGCTGAGCTCCCTCAGTATTGTCTGGAAAGGAGCAGAATATTTTACAGGCACTACCTTGTAAGAGAAGAGTCCATTTACAGTTACATCAAGCAGAATGCAAGTTACCCCCAGGGTTATCTCAAACCCGTGAAAACTTGGAACTCCCACAGAATTTATGCCAGAGAGCACTCAGCTTCCATTTATATGGTCCTCACCCTGCTCCTTTTCTACAGCAACAGAAACAACTCTTGGCAAGACCCCAGCAGGGAAAAGTCCCACAAGAATAAGAAATGGCTGTTTGAAGCCATTGGAGATCTCATTTATGGACCCTACTTCAAGAGAGAAATGCCATAAATTAACTCCCATTGTTTTTTATCTAGACAGTGAAATATTATGTGTCCAGCTCTCTATTACAGTGAAATAATTTCCAGACACACTGTTCCAATGAATAAAAAGTTGTAAAACAACCATAACTATTATGCATAAATAAGGCACATAAATAAATCCCATTTCAGTTTCCTTATTTGTACTTCAAGGAATGAGAGGAGACAGCAAAATTTTCCCATCAAGTTAGCAACCTAACTTCCTGATTTATATATTTGATCACAATCCCATATTCTGCATTGCTTAATCCACAATTCACAGAATAGAACACATAACAATAAGTACATAGATTACATATGTATCATCTTTAACATAGTACCATATACAAAAGGAAAGGAAAAAGAATTCTGTGCAAGAGTATCCGACCCTCAATCACCACAAAGTAACTGAGTGGCAACCAAAACTAGAGCCTGACAAATGGGTTTCTCTGCAAATTTAACAGTTTGGTATGTAAACAGAGTTTACATACAGAATTTGGTATGTAAGCAGCAGACCACTTTTTCAGGCAAAGTAATCTACCTTATACAAGACGGTACATTCACAATGCTTAATACATTTCCACATTTGACAAAAATACTTGCCTCAAACTCAGTCTTCCAAAAAGTGCTCAAAAATAAGCACATGCCTCGCTAGTTCTTTAAAACAATTTTGAAGTAGTCTTTCTGCCCTATTAATGCAGAAAGCAGGCATAGGGAGATTACACCAAATTTTTTTCCAGCCCTACTCTGATACTGCTAGATTTTGTTACCTTAGTCCCTATCAGACCATCAATGATTTATACATTTTTTCACTTCCTGGAGAGAACTGTCTACCTGTCCATATCCATGGCCTCAAGAAATTACCAGAACTCCACTGTCAAGGCAAAACTAAGATTGGAATTTCAAGCCAAAGATCTCCCCACACCATATGTTGTATATTCCAAACCAACATTTAACTATTCCCCTTTAACTAGCAGTGAACTACTATTTGCTTATTTAACAGCTATTCCAATAAATCATAAATGAAAAATAAATAGTGAGATTAACTCTTCCAGAAATGTGGCATACTGCATTCAATACATCAAAAGAGTACCACATAAAAAAAAAAATCAAAAAAATCCATCCAGTAATTTGATGCAAAACATTTTCTAAAATACTACCCAGACCCTTCCATTTTTTTCCATAAACGTAAGCTCATCAAGAGGCTTAAATCAGAGGCCAGCTCAGAGAACTCATCTCCTGTCAAGAAGCTGCTCTCTCTCATTTCTCAGGCAGAAGTGACAGACTGTTCATTCATGCTGCTCCACACCCTTCCTCACCTGTTTCTGTATGATGTATTCCCTAAAATCTTGGCACGCTTCCATCTCTCAGAACTTTACCTGTCTGGATTTATTGAACTTACTTACATCTCAGATCCCATATAGTAGGCACAAGGCAGGCATTTGAGAAGAAGAGCAGGGAAATTAAGCCACAATTACAACACCTTCTGAGCCTCAGTTTCACCTGAAACTCACCAGCTGTAGCCATCCCAGTGATCCCAACACCAGCAGTGTCTGTTCTCTGGCACAGAGATCACGACCAACTAGTGCAAACCTGGCCATGCTCATACCAGCATCCAAAATGGGGTGGCTGCACTTCAGCTCTTTTTTCAAAACACTCCTTGGTCTGTGCCAGCTTCAGTGAATGTAAACCAAAAGTGCTCAGAAACCATTCTAATAATTTAACAGTATAGGTAACCAACCTCTCAGGGGCTCAGAAACCTTCCCATTCCATATGGAAATACTGCCAACATCATTTTCATTCTCAACACACAAAGATCACCTAATGGGCTCCTACACACCACTCAGGTATTCACTTCACCATTGCAAAAACAAAAAGTGAAACTACTGAATATTTTCAAAATTCACTTCTAATAAACAAGCAAACAAGAAGGTCTGAAAGGTAACACACAATAATTATAACACTGTTACCACCTGATCTCATCACAGCGCTGTGCTTTGAACCATCTGGATACACTTACTGTTAGTTTTACAGTTTACATACAAAACCCCCTATGAGTTCCTTGAGCTTCTAATGATTGTTCAGGGGAAAAACTGCAAGTTTCATTATGATCCATAGGTACTCTCAATGAATCCACCTTAATGTAGCTGGTCCCTGATGAATACACACAGCCATACGTGCACTCTTGGATGTGTGTAAAAACAGCCATCCTCTGCCAGTCAAAATAGTATGGGAATAAAGGCTGTTGAAGAAATTAAGAACAAGTACCAAACCCTCTGACACTCCTGAATGCAATCTATTTAAAGCCTGAGGGATAAGTAGATTCCACAGGAGAAGAGAAACTTAGGGAGAGTCCCCTCTCACCACAGAGAACAGGAAAGCATCGGAAGAGCAACAGCGCCGTCTACTGACAGCAGTGGGGTACTCGTAAATGACGGCTCCCCATGGAATTTGGGACACTTTGTCCGTCCAAATCACAATCTAAAAGTAAAGAAAATGTCCCACGAACCAAGCTGCGGCACAGAAATGTGTCACACAATTACAAAAGGTTTTTTTTTTATATACTACCATTCATCTGACAAACTTGAAAGCTTAACTCTGAGTATCACAAGAGCTGTAAATGACGACCAGGAGTTACCCAGTCCCTCTACTTCCTCCAGGGCTTCAGCCTGTGCCATCTATGTCCAACCTAACTGGCTGACACTAAGTATTTCCAGTGAAGTATATTTGTATGCCCTTGCTACAAAACCCATTCCAGTATGTATCTCTGCTTTCATAAAATTTTGCTAGCCCTCAAACTGAACATTCTTGACATTTAAGGTCTGTATTTTCAACCCTGCTAAAACTGCACTCTCCCATTCCTTTTCAACAGCCTTTACACAACTGACTCCAATTTCTCCCCAGCCTCATCGGCCTAAAATATCAATTTGTCAGTCATTCCCCATCATCACAACTGACAGACTATCATTCTTAGCTCTTCTTCAAGCTTACTCCAGTCTGTCCATGTCATCTAAAAGCGAGCCACAAAACTATAAATACTTTGGCTTGGCCCTTCTGATAAAAGATTGAAAATTGGTTCATTTATCCTGTGTGCAGTTACAGGTTATGAAGCTCGTAAAGCCCAGCTACAGTTCATATCTAGAAAACCTACTATTGTTTCCTAGACTGCACAACTTACTTTCCAGTGAAAAAGAAATATCAGACTCTCCTGTTCTTGGAAAGTTAGTATTTACTATTACTTATCTCCCTATCTTTGCATGTTTAAGTAGACACAGCAAATTTTTTTTGGACATCCTCCTCAGCCAAAAACATTACTAACATCTTGGTTCCCTAAGTCTTTAAGTCACCCTAGATGAATCTTGTAGGATAAAATGTTTACTGTCATGATGATTGAACAAAACAAAATTTAAAGAGTCTTCCACAAAATACATTTCACCTAAGCCAAAGCTAGAAACAGTGTCATCTATAAGCCCTCTGTAACCTGTACAAGTTTTTAACTTGGATATATAGGTAAGAATGCATTTTCAATCCCTTGCATTTACTTTGTCTATTAAAGAGTCATTTTAATCTTTCCAAGGATTTATTATTTTCAGATGTGCTTCTGAAGAAAACTAATCAACTTCTTGTTCTTCATACTGATTCCTCCCAATGAAGTGAGAAGCACAACATCAGATAAAAACAATGCTCAGTCAAGAGCAATCTCTCTTTTTCAAGTTTCATCAAAACTTGCAGGCTTCCAGAAAGGTGGCTGGAGATTATCAATACAAAAAACTCGCACCACTGTAAGTACATGAGTACATTTTTCTTTCGTTTACTGATTTCAGATAGACTTCTTGGGTTGATTATCTACAATCTTTGAATCCAAAGTAATCTTAAAACGTGCTCCAAATGGCATAAATTAAAATACTTCCTTTGCTACTCTGAAAACAAAAAATTTACTCCTCCTCTGTTCTTAGGACATAATCTACTTTTTTTAAGAACACTGCCTTCTGTCTGCCATTTTCAATCTCTGCCAAAAGGATCAAATGCCCACAACCCACATGCAGCTTTACAGCAATTTCTAGAAAACAGTCACTCTATTACTACACAAAATCTCCCCCAATGAAGATCCACTAAGATGTAACAACAAAATAAGCACCTGAGTACTTATTACTGACTTTACTTCTTACAATGACTGTCTTTGAATTGGTTACACTTTGCCACTGAAGCTCCAGTATATGGCAGACAATTTTTCATTTTTAAAAATAAAATCTGATGTCCACCTTGCCAAAACTAGAGAGAATTTCACTTTTACCGCAGTAATGTGTGATATATATAGGACATAAATTTCACCACTATTGTTTCTTATGTTAGTCACCTTATCCACATGTTACACAGCTAATATATACAGGTCTGTATTTGACAGTACATTGTGTTGTGTCCTATTTTAATTAAAAATGTTTCAGATCCAAAAAGCATCCAGAATCACTTTAGGCATAATTCATATAAGCTTAATTCCTGCTTGTTTATCCAATGTTCCACAATACTGACCAGTGGAGAAAAATATATTTTTCCCAGAAGCAGCAAGCAAAACACCCTTGTGAAATCTCAGTAAGCCCTCCATTCACTTCAATGGAACAGCAGCTTCACTCTCTGACTTCAAAAACCTACCCTCTTTCAAGCCAGGACAGAAAAAAGGCATGAATCATTTCAAAAAAGGCACTTGCCTAGCAAGTATAATTGGGCTATTTAGTACTGGCAATGGGAGAAAAACTGAGCTGAAAGAACACAAGGAACATGAGAAAAACTGGTTGGTTATTTTTCACTATCAGCTGTGTCAGGTTGAAGCATTCACAAGGAAAAGCTGCAACTAGTGGCAGAACAAAGACCACTGGTGATGATGTTCTGGATAGAAGGTGCTCAACACCATGCAGCCTTACAGATTTTGTAAAAGATAGGCTGATGCCGCTTTGCATCCTTACTGAAAGGACCCAGGTATTAAGAGCACTAATGTTTGTATTTCAAGATGAAAATACTTGGCAGACTTCATTAATATATACAAAGACAGGAAAATAATATGGATGAATACGGCACTTAAAAACACGGTTTAGTGGTGGACTTGGCAGTGCTGGATTAATGGTTGGACTCAGTCTTAAAGGTCTTTTCCAACCTAAACAGTTGCATGATTTTCTCAACAGGTATTGCAGAAAATCGGGCAGTGTAAAGACTCAAAGCAACAGGCCAACCACACCATCAGTTCCTGCACGTTACACTGATTTTCTGTGTGCAAACTGATCACCGAGTTCACGCCTCATGACTAAACCTCCCCACCCGAGGCTGGTTTTGGCCGGAGCCGAGCGGAGAGCGCGGTACCTCATGTGCAGGATGCCGATGAGGGTGGCGGCGAGGTCGGACGACATCCTGCCCATGATGCAGCAGCGGCTGAGGCAGGCGAGCAGGCTGGCGGGCAGGCAGGGCAGGAAGTACACCAGCTGCACCAGGCGCCGCTGCGCCTCGGCCGGCAGCAGCACCAGCGTGCCCTCGAGCGGATCTGCGGCACACAACACTCGGTCAGCATGCGCCCGGACACGCCCCGGCTGCACCGACCAACTACCTCAGCTCCCCACCGACCAACCACCCCAGCTCCCCAGTGACCAACCACCCCAGCTCCCCAGTGACCAACCACCCCAGCTCCCCAGTGACCAACCACCCCAGCTCCCCACTGACATGAGGACGTTACAGCCAGCATGAGAGAGGGGGAAAAAGGAGAAAAAAAAAAAGGTAACACTAGCCTAGAAAATAGGAGGCTTGGAGAAGACCTGTATCACTCTCTACAGTTGCCTTAAAGGAGGCCATTGCCAGATGAGAGTACGTCAGCCTCTTCTTCCAGGTAACAGGGTGAGAGGAAATGGCCTTAAGTTGTACCAGGGGAGGTTTGGACTGGACATTAGGAAAAAGGTCTTCACCGAAAGGGTAGTCAGGCATTGGATCAAGCTGTCCAGGGAAGTGGTAGTAACACCATCCCCTGAAGTTCAAAAAACATGTTGCATCTGGGGACACGTTTTAGTGGTAGACCTGGCAGTGCTGGGTTACTGCTTGGATCTCAGAGGTATTTTTCAATGTAAATGATTCTATGATTCTCTGACACACAAAAACTCAAGTTTCCAGACTATCAGATTTAAATTCTACTAATTTGAACTAAAGATCTCAATCTTTTTGCTCTCTAGTAAATTACATGCATAGTTCATTTTAACCTTTAGGGGACTGAAGCAATCTGCATCCCTGCCCCCATCCAGTCTTTAGGTTCAGCTAGGAAACAGGAACACTATTTTCCACCTATTGCAACCTGCCTGCCAGGTGAGGGACAAAATTCTTTGTGCTGTAGTGTCAAAGTCTTACCATATATTCGAGCAGCAGTGGCTTGTAAACTTTGCAACAGTTCCTTGTTTGAACGAGAAGCAGCGGAATGAATGATATCAATGAGCTGATTGGAAAGCTCAGGGTTCCTCAAGCCGAGCAGAGCCAGTTGCTGAGGTAAGCCAGCCAACCAACGAGACAAAACTTTACTTCGACTTCTAAAAAAAGAGGGAAAAATCAGTTGGAGGAAAAAAAAAGGTGAAACAACAGAAATACACACAAACTTCTCTTCTCATTCTTGAATAAGTTGCTTTTATTTCTCCATTTTAGCTCAAACTAATCCTACATTTCATAGACTACAATTTCTGTGTCATCCTGGCTTATCAAATCAAGTATCATTTAGAAACCAAAAGCATTTTATCAGCTTATTAAAGTGATGATTGCAAGAAAAAAAAAGCTGCCAAGTGCAAATCGAGAAGTTCAAAGTAGGTCTTTGAAGATGTCAACGAGAGTAGCATGATGATGAGAGATTATTTCATTCTCAAAGACCTGTCAACCAAAAACTTTTCAAGGAAATTAAGTACCCATGACACAAGAGGGAAGAGCTTTGCATAGAGACCAACTGCTCAACGGCAGGAAAAGCCTGGAGAGCAGACCATTGAAGTGGGTGAGTTGGAGGTGGGCTCAGAGGTCTCAAATCACTTGACATGGAAACAGTGGATAGGAATAAAACATTTGAGTAGTCTTCCACAGAAAGTAGCAGATGCTACTAATAAATCAAGCTAGAAGGAGCCAGGAATAAACAAGCAAAAAGTAAGTTGGGTCTTGACACAGCTGAGCTTTGTCACTCCCTGCCAGAGGATGCTACAGTTGCTCTTGATGAAGATTGGTCCAAGGAATGATGAGAAAAGCTCATGATACAGACAGCTCAGACACCCACTGAGTGATAAACATAGAGAAGCTATGCAGAGTGAGGAAGCACAGGCTTCAAATGGCTGGAAGCTAAGAGTATTATGTAAAAGTAATTCTTGTCTTCTTCCTATAGCATCTCACATAGGTCAGTGCTGAAGACAGATTGTGAGGCTGAATTGCCTTTTCAGACTCTTACCAGTATGTAAATGTGTATGTGCACACACACACTATATATATATATATACACACAGTGTACAGTATGTGTGCACTGATTAGGAGTGAAGATAAACTAAAACATCAACATAAAACTTATTTCTGAAATATGTAATAAATCAATCAAGTTTGTTTTTTTTTTTTTCCCAGAAGGCAGCTACAGCCCAAAAGCTCCTACTTTATTCTTTGAATCAGACACACCTAAAAAACAAACATATCACAAAAAATTCTGAAAAAATGCTCCAATGTGAGCTCTGTTCCTCTTAGACTGTTCTTAACAAGCTTCTGAGAAAAAATAAATTGAAAGAATGAGGAAAACAGTCAGAGGAGTGCTGAAGGACCTACAAAGTCAAACTAAATGGAACAATATGAATGTCACCCAGGAGCTACTGAACAGTCCACATTTTGAAGAAATTAAAAAACTTCACTTGTTTGCAAAGGCAAGAAATTTAATCGTGCAGTACACAAATATGTTGTCTTCAAATGTCTTGTCAGATATAAGTGTAGTCATATTTTTTTGAAAAGAATTTTTGAGATTTCTTTCTTCTGTTACTAAAAATATCATAGATCCATGCAGAAGACTAAGAGGAACAGCAGCAAAACTATTGCTATTTGTGAGGTCTAAAGATAGAAAGTTAAAGCTTTCCAGATAGTCATAGGATCACATGAAACTGAATGAGATGCTCAAGACTTTCAGGTAAGTAGAGAGAACAGTGGTTATGTAACCTCAGGGAAATTAGTCAGTATGAAAATGATCTCTTTTTCACTTTGTGTAAAAAGGAGGAAAATTAGATATTCCCAAGTGTTATTCCCTGTCTTTCATATTCCCTACACTTTTTAAAATGTTCAGAGCATAGCATTAGATTATTTCTGGTTATTAGATCTAATTACATGTACTCAGGCATTATCACAACAGAAGATGTAACAAAGCAAAGAAGTTGTAGAAGGGACTGATTTTCCCAGAACTTGGCTGTGTTAGTGGATGCCAGGACTTCTGAGAGACCTGAAGTTTGATATTTTCAGTGGCAGAAATAGATCACACCCCCAAAAAGTCAACTGTGTCCTGGGCTGCATCAAAAGCAGCATGGGCAGAAGGTCAAGGGAGGGATTCTGCTCCTCTACTCTGCTCTGGTGAGATCCCACCTGGAGTGCTGCATCCAGCTCTGGGTGCCCAGGAATAGGAAGGACATGGAGCTATTGGAGCAACTCCAAGGAGGTCATGAAGATCATCAGAGGTCTGGAGCACCTCTCCTATGAAGACAGGCTGAGAGAGCTTCTATTGCTCAGCCTGGAGGAGAGGCGCTCTTCCCAAAACCTTAGAGCTGCTTTGCAGTACCTGAAGGGGAACTGCAGTTCCCAAACAAGCCAGGATTGACACATACATATCAACACATTTGTGTTTAATGTTTTTATGACCTGGAACTAGATGACTTGGCTGAAAAATACATTCTAGAAAAGTTAAGATTTGGAGACAATCTGGACACATCTGATTAATGAAAAATTGTTGCAACAGCATTACATAGAGAAAATAATCTCCTCTTATTGACTACATCTGAAGCAAGCCAGATATCTAAAAGCTGCCCATGACCTACTTGATCCCACAATGAACCAGGGGCCCAGAAGGACAAGAACACTTTCTTAAACCTAGACTGTTTGGAACCACACCCCCAAAACAACAGAGTATTTTTCTTGAAGGAAGTAAGAAAAGGCTACACAGCCATGATCAGGACACCAAAGGCAATAAGTGATAAGCTCATAACCTCAGGCTGAAGTGATGGAAATGCTCCATGGCTACAGCTGCACGATCTTGACATGTCCACTGACTGCCACACAGCCAGTAACAAGCTTGCAGCAGTGTACTTCAAGCTATAATCTATGTCATTAAGATCTATCTAGTACGTATGCTATGACACATAACTAAACTGATACATCTCCATCTCACAGAGCACACAAACTTTCAAATTCCAGTGACACAACATCAAAACAGATTCAGAATGAAATTTTATGACATCTGCATACAAATTCAGTATTCTTACTTCAGAAATCAATACACCATTTTGAAATGAAAAAGAATATGCCTTTTTTGTTGTTGTTGTTGTTGTTTTTTTACCTGATTCTTTGTGTCCTCAAATCTTCTTTTTGGTAAACTCTGCTAAAAAATTTCAAAAGCAATGTACGAACTGGAAAGAGCAGATTCCTTTGCTGGTAGAGTGTATATACTGCTCTTATCAAGGGTTCCGTTGTGACTGGAGAAAAAAGAAAAAAAGGGAAGTAATACTTTTTAATCTTCTGATTTTATACATGTACACACAAAGAGAGCTGTGATCTTTATCTACAACTGTTTACACTGAACTCCAGAGAGAAGTACCAAAATGTTTTGAAGTAACTTCTGGACTGACTTCTAAACCACTGAAACACTTTCTTGTACATATTGTGAAAGAAACAGACAAAAGAATAGAGACAACATGCAAGCAAAAACTTCGGAATTTCCTCAAGACAGGTTGCAAGGTAGCTGAGAACCAATAAGTTCCTGCTTTTCACAGCTATCTTCCAATCTTTTTCCCCTAGTGCAGTAACCTCAGACCCATGTTCTCTACTCATTTACTTCTGCTCCCCAAAATCTCACTGTCACAGTGCCTTCAGTTCTCTTTGTACTATCCCTTTCTCCCTGCCACACATACTAACCTCACCAGCTCTCTCTGTCTCAGAACCAGCTGCCTACAAGTTACACTTGCTAATTAACCAGAAAATAAATACCTCAAGAGGCTGCTGGCAAGACACTGCAAGAACTGCTAACTCCCCCTGCAACCTTTCCTTCTCTGAAGCTCTCATCAACCGTGTGTTATCACCAGACTTAAAACAACATTTGAAAGCTTTAGCACTGAGACCAAATTGGCTAAAATTAGCCAGCAAACACAGAACTTACTGTAACAGACTGAGAAAGAGACCAAACATTTTCTTTCTAAACCAGACTAAACCACCAGATGGAAAAATTCACAAAACATGGAAAAATACCTGAATTCAGAGAAGACAAGCCTGGATAGAATAGGAAAGCATCTGAAAACTTAAGCAATACATGAAAGGAATAAAGACCTGACTCATTTTGTCACAGAAGAGGTTGTGGTCCCAAGGAATTCAATCCAATTAAGGCATACGTAAGTAGCAGCAATCACTTCATTATCTTCATAAACCAAAGCTGAGAAACATCTTTTCATTCAGGTACACAGATAAGTCTTAGTATGTTATGTGTGCAAAACCAGATAAAATGTTGTGTTCCATGGAACAGAGCAACTTCTGCCCACAGAGACAGACAAGAAAGTTCCTTTCTAAAAATGATCCAGCCAGGGGCCAGTCTTGCCTGTAAAACTCTTACTCAACTTCAAGTTACCATATAATGAGTACAAAGCACACTACGAAAATCACCTGAAATGGCATGGTCACACACCAGCATGAAGCAGGAACCATTTAGTTGAAATCTAAGGTATTTTGCAACAGAAAAATAAAACGCATTTAATATTTCATGTAACTAAGATATATTTTATTATTTGCAATGCATCAGGAGTATCAGCTTACTCAATTTATGCATTCTTCAGGTAAGATTCACCTTGGACAGCATTTTTTAAACAGAACGCTTATTCTTCTGAGCTTATTCTTAAATGAATAACAATTACATTTTTATTTAGTTTATAGCTAATTGATAAACTGTTAACTGAAAAAGTACAAAAAATAAATAAATAGTCCAAGTGAGAATTCTTCTCACTTCCCAATAACTCTGTGGCACGTTAAGTAAAACAGGTCCTACTATTTGAATTGTTTCATGTGAACAGAGCAAGTTTAAAAATGGATGCAATTTTTAAAGGTACTCTTAAAAAGTAGCATTTCAAAAGATCTACGTTATACAGATGTCCAAAACACTCTTGAAGCACCATGACGTTTTAAAATACTTCAGTTTTAACTGACACATGTCAAGCCTCCTGAAGTGACTGGGTGTGCTCTCTTTCACTGCATGAAAAGAATTTATCATAAACACAACTAGCAGGCAAGCTGCTGTTGAAGTCATACCTGAGAAACACAAGAAAGGAGAAGACCTCCTAATTACAGAGGTCCCAAGTTTGATCTTAAGCAATGGAGATAAATCTTCAGACCACTCAGCTACAAGCTCTTCTACACATTCACAGAGAAAGGGAGATATGGGCATTTCATCCCAGCTTACTTGCCTTCAACACAAAGATAAATGTGAAGTGCAGATAGGAATGACTAGTTATTACTTTTGTCACCAGGGACATGGGAATAGACAGATTCCCAATTAAAATGGATTTAACAGGAAATATAACTAACTGCCAAAATGTATTTGAGGGACATTTGACATCTTTTCATTTTACAACTCTAACAATGGTATCTGTTGCTAAGGACTTTTCTCTAAACTACTTGGATGTGGAATTCATTTCTATCACACTGGTACAACATAAAAGACTGCTGGCACTTCTCTGTTTACTGAAGTCCCTTCTTGAAGTTCTATATCCAAGGTCTCATTTGGAATATAACCAAGTAGTGCTTGAAATGAAAGAAAAAAGCAAGCTAAAATACTCGACTGGTCCTGCAAGTCATAACTGGAAATCTTGGAAAAGGATTCAAATCAAACACCTTGGAAAATACTCAACTGCAGCCTCAATTAGAAGTATCTTGGCATTTCATATCATGACAGAACTAAAATGGTCATCTGACAGTACTTAAGCAAGTTATCAGTTACATTAATGACCTTAAAAAAGGACTGGGATATTAAAGTATCAGGCACCTCTACAGCCTAGTAGTTACTGTTTCAAGATAAAGCTAATCTTCCATTTATAAGAAACAAAACCAGAAAACAGGTCCAAATATATTCATGCTTTGCATATCATCAGTATGAATCTAACAGCATTCCAAAAATAGAGTCTGCAATGCTACATGCAGGGATATTACCAGGAAATTAGCTTTACCTTTAACAAAATACATTATGATGTAACAACTGAGAACCTTAAAATGCTAAAACAACTCAAGCTTTGTCAGTGCATAATTTTGCTTTCCAGAAACTACTCATCTTACCCTTGTTTTGCTGTATTTGCATTAGTCTCCAAGTCACCCCAAGCAATCTGTTCACTTGCTTGCTATTCAACTTGCTGCCATCCTGAAGAGTATCTGTCACAAATTTCCTTATCATGTCCAGCCAAGTAGAGTCCGTCTGAAGTGTTGAAGTGCTTGCTAATGAAACCATTATGTCACACAAGGTTAAATTCAGTAAAAGATGGTCTATGTTGTTTGAGGATTTCATACAGTTCCTGTTGCTAAGGGGAGGAGGAGGGGAGAAGAGAAAGATTTCAAAAAATTATTTTTGAAATAAAAATGGACACCAGCTGATACCCCTGGTACATACACTAGCACTCTACATAGACTGCAAAAGTGCAGAATGATTTCAGAACAACTTTAGCATGAATTTAGCCTCATATCCAGGAGCTGAGAGAGGAGACAAGTTACTACGGGCCTGGATCAACACAGAATTGATGCATCTGCTCTGACAGCTCAGTGAAGAAATGTGGTTTTGGCTTCTGCTGCAGTACTGCTTTGCCCTACAGGACAGCCACAGGGTGCGGGTGCCCCATCTCCCCTCCTAGCTGTGCTCACCCAGCCCCGTAATACAACTAGAGAAGACTGTATGGAGGTGAAAAGAATGTTTGAACTATGTTTAACCTAATTCAGCAGTCAGCCTAAGAAAACATGCAGAAATATGAAAACAGTCAGCCTAAAAACGTCACCATTTAGCAATATGCAAATTACAGATAAATAGTTGAATAAAATACTTTTATTTCCCTAAGGCAGCACTTTAATTTTCTACTGGATACTATTCAGACAGCTTCCTATATGATACTTTTATGAAGGACAACTAAAACGTCTCAATTTGAAGCAATGCAACCTTCTATAACAGCATCTCCACAGATCTTCAAGCTGTAAGTGATAAAAAGTTTTCTTTTCCCATCATTAAAAGCTTAATACTTGATAAAGCACATGAGTCATATTGTCCCACTTCTCTTACAAAATTAAAAGCTGCTGCGTGACATTGAATTTATTCTTACCTTTTGCATGGATCTTTCTTTTTGTGTTTTACTGTATCTTGTAAAGAATAAGGAAAATGACGCATGAAGTGGTGCTTGAAATCAACAAGGTAATTCATTCGAAGCCATAGCTCCTGTTAAGGAAAACAGTTGATAGACAGAAAAGATGGTAGTAAATCAAATAAATCCAGCCAATTATGTTCCAAAATTCATTACTGGAATCAATGAAACTAAGAACTTTAGCTTCTGTTGGAAGTTGTTTGTACATCTTTACTTTCAAGTGATGTGCACGGAGGTCCACAAAACAAGGGAGTAACAAGACGCTGGAAGTTAAGATTGAGCTTAATCCTAACACATAATCCTAACTGAACCACTGTATTTTTTGCACTTATTTACATGGATACATGAAATGCTAAACTGAGTTACAGATCTGAATGAAAGTACTTTTATATCAATTTATTGGGGTTCTTAAAATCAGAGTGGACTGTTTAACTTGCAATGATTATCCTGAGTTTTCCATTAAAGCATATACCAACACTTCTTTCATCTTTTCCTATCATTAATGTGTCTGAAAGCCCTCTGACAAACATTTTTCAATAGAAAGGCAACCCTCAGAGAAAAACGATTCAGTATTTTAAAATAATACTGCTTTGCAGGTTAGCAGACAGTCACTATTCCACAAAGTGGCCAGCAGAACTCACCACTAAAAAAGCCTGCACTGCTATCACATTGATCAGGCAGAATAATCCTTCTGATATCCAACTATTAAGAACAGAGAACGGCCATTAAACTATTTCAAAGATCAATACCTTTCCACCAAGCATATTCAGAGTGGTTTTCCACAGTGACTCTAATAACCACTTCTGTAAGCCCAAAGGCTATTAAATAAGCCAAACTTTTATTTTCAAACTGAGCCATTAGAATGCATTTTGTATAAAAAGGTAACTATAAAGACAAAACAAACCATTTATCTAAAATGAAATCTGCTCCACAAAAAACCAAGTTGCATGAACCTCAGGTTTGTTTCTCCCCACAAACAACTTAAGGTCATAATCCAACTGTGTACCCAAACTGGTTGATATCTTGACAGAGAAGCATGCTATTCATGTGACCAAAATACAGCCACCCTAAGGCTAAGGGCAGCAGTTCCGCAGGATCCTTCAGAAAAAGGCTAGGGACAGGAGGCTGCCACAGGAATTTTCCAGGTCAAGTGCCTGCTTTTTGACCACTTCCAAGAGGGCCTCTAGAAAAGCTGAAGAAGGAAAAAGTGGAACAGCATGTTTTGCTCAGACACACTGAATCCACCGCTCAAAGCTGTGTATATTTAGTAACTTTGGTCTAATGTAATAATTACACAAATATTTTCTAACAATTACTCTATGTGTAGCTTTTCATTTAGCAAAGGGATGTACAGTCCTATACACAGGTTAAATCAAGAGCTGTCAAGACATTCCTTCCAACTTCTCAATAATCAAAGTGGAAATTTGGATCTTTTTCCAATTTACTAAATTTTTGGAAAAGCAGCAAAAGTTACCAAAGAAAGCAATTCAGTTGACTAACTAGAAGATGGAGAAAATAACTTGGGGAAAAAAAAAAAACAAAACAAAACAACAACTTCAGAGGATACTTCCTAAAATCCTTTTTGATCCAACCAATCATGACACAGCAACACAGACTGCACCAACCAATGAGAGATCTCAGATCACCATTGTCTTCTACCTTTCCAAACATTTAGGGTTTGTTCATTCCTACCCACTCCCATGAAATTTTTCAACGCGCAAAAACAAGGAACAAACAACCCCATTCTATACTTTGTTTCAACTTATATTCTAGAGGTTATCTGGGAGACAAAATGCTCCTCTCCTCCAATACTACTTCCAGTTTCAAAGCTTTTGTGCTGCAGTCAAGGAGGATTCCTGGAGACTATTTACTGAACTCATGGCTCAGTACAAAAGATTATTTTCTACAGAAAGAGGCAACAAAATCCAGATTCAAAATCTACTCAAGACCTAGTCTTTTCTCTCTTAACAAAGTATCTTCACTACTTCAAATCAGCAAACCATTAGTTTCTCATCAAAACAAAATGAGCTGTCATCATTATGCCATGGATCATTTCTCCCTTACCATTTTGTATGTTTCATCATGTTGCTTTGTGAGTTTCCACAATAAATGTATTATGCTAAGAACTTGATGCATAAGCTGCTGAGATTCTGATTCCAAAAGGTTTCCAAGAATGGGAGCTGATTGTGCAGGAGATGCTTCAATCCAGCACTCAATCAGTAATGGAATTATTATCTCAATAAAACCTTTTAGGTTTTCAGCCGAGGACAGGCCTTTTTCTGCACTGTCTATTACACTTGTCAGAGACCTAAACAACAAAAGAAGAAAAAAAAAAAAAGCCATAAAAAGATAAAGATCACACCTTTCAAAGCAAGATTACAGTAATACCACTTTTCTGGCTTCTGAATAATGGGAACAGTTATTTTTTTAACACATCAAATATTTGCTAGCTTTCTTGCTAGATATTTCAGGCTGGAAAAAATGGAGTTCAAACCATCTACAACAAACCTGCTCCCAGATCTCCCAGCAAGTTCATGTGCTTCTTTAACAACTTCTTAGATTTCAGTATTTTTCCCCATTGTTATATATAAAGTCTATGAAATGGAGAAATATGATATGCATTATCCTATCACCCTTAACCAACAGACAGGAATTAAAAGTACTCTGCACAACAAAATAATAGTAACAAAACCCTTTTACGCTCATTAAAGCAAAATAAGGAAGCTGACTACAAGGTATTGTCAAATGCATGAGGTTTATTACAGTTAATAACTATCTCCAACTATAATATACACAAGTTTTTTCATATTAAATGTGAAAAAAAAATGTTCCTGTAAAAATATACCTTTGGTTCCCACCTGGTGTTTAGCTATTATGTTCTGAAAGGACTAAAGGAAAATTATCCCATAACGATATTAAAAAAATTAAAAATTAAGATATAGTTTAAATTAAAATAACAACTGCTGGAAATCAAGAAAACAAACTCTTTTTATCTCCCCACTGAAAAAACACTTCATGTCTCTGAAGGGATAATCAGCAGATATGACCCAATCCTCCTACTAGATAAATTCAAGCAATTCGTATCCAATTCAAAAAGAAGATTCTTTAAAGAACTAAAACCCTGATTAAATCCTGTTAATTTTAAGGAGTACAGATTCCTTAAAAAAGGCAACAACAGCTTCAATCTCTCATTTGTGAAATTGTTTACCACTACAATTCTGTTTCCCAATTCATAGCAGGGAATTCCTATCATAATTCTAATTTCCTAATATACGTAAGATTAGCACACTGAACCTCCTGTTAAACTCCTCTCTATTTCAGTGATTATGTCCAAGTAATTTTTCTTTACATATATACTCAATAGGAACTGAAAAACTTTCCACAGACCCACAGAAGTTTTGTTTACAAATATTTTAATTTCATATTGAAGATACAAAGCAGTTTTCCCTAGTCATTTCTAAATTATCTGATTAGTTATATCCTTTTATGAAGCTACATGTTGTTGCCATCATCTATAATACAAATAATAAGAGAAATTTTTATTATGCCATTTGTCTCTAGTTGGTATCAGTGTATCAAGAAAATTACTAAACCAAAACAAACCCAGGTAATAATGACATGAAAAAGAAACTGAGAGAAGGAATGAAAACAAAGTGTGAGACAAATACAAGCTATTTTTTCAATGAAGGCAAGATGAGGGAGAGAATTTAGATCTGCAGCACAAAATGGATAAGTAGAAACATAACATAAGAAAAAAATTTTTCTTCACCTTAGTACTTACTATGATTATCAAACATGTCAAAATTTAATAAAATTTAGCTTTAACTGCAGCAACTAACATATCCACTAAATATAAATTATTTGCCCGTTCTGCTGCCTTATTTCCTTTCTGTGGTGCAATCGACACCAGTTTCTTTCAGACTAGAAAGAGTTCAAGGTGAATAGCTCTATCTTAAGACTTTTTAACTCTCAAATCCAGTCGACAAATCCAATCTTTCAGTTACAACTACAATGAATTCTAAAGCCTGTTGATACCAGGACTATAACCTCATTGAAAAAGTGAGGTTGTCCTGTAAATGCTATGCTGTGACAGGACTACGCTTTCAGATAAGAGTCTGAAATTTCAGTAATTGGCTGGAATAGTTCTGAAGTAGCAGTCTTTAATAATTACTTTTTAAAAAAATACCTGATATTACAGCAGAACTCTGGAATTCCAGCAATGTCTTTAAGGAACACAAAAATCTCCCAATTAAAAAGTGAATAGTGCACGAAACCTGAGAATCTGGTAATTCACTCTGGAAGATTCCTACAGAAGTATAACATACACACACAACTATTTCAGTACTTTTCTGAAACAAGGAATGGAAAAAGGAAGAATTTGTGCCAAAAGGGATACTCCTCCCAGCTGCTGAAAGCATTTGGGTAAGAATACATAGAATAGCTTTCATGTACCCCTGCAGAAGAACCCCTTATCTCTCAAGGTAAGATTCTTCCACATATTCAAGGTTAACAATAAAAGTATAAAATTAAATTTAAGTGCCAGTAACAGATGATGGCAAAGTATTATAGTAACCTGTCAAGCATTTATTTGATTAGTACAGTATCCTTAGCAATACAGGTTCAGTCAACCTGGACAGGTTTCATGTCAACTAATGTCACATCTCTGTTATCACAACTCCTGAGTGGTAGGGTGGCTATTGGACTCAGGTGACTGCACAGCATATCATCTTTATATCAGAATGAAATAGTATTGAAGGGAGCTACAAGATATTCATGTACTCCTTAAGCTGCCGTTTTTCTTTAAAATGCCAGTACTTATATACAGCAGAACCAACCAAACAAAAATTGTGTATGTATCTGCCATCTGACAGTAAGAAGACAACAGAAATTCAGCAAAAGGAAGTCAGGGAAGTGTAAAAGAAACAGAAAATAAGGACACAACTTGCTGTTCTTTAAAACAGGAAAAGTCTTTGGAAGTTAAGTTTTTATGCCTTGCAGCTTAAGCCAGGTTACTTGTCCTCCTTTTCTGCATGCACTGCCAAATGCAGCAAACACACAGCACACCGAGTGAACTGCATTTTCCATTTCTCTTTGATGCACATGTACGTATTTACTGGCTATGCTTCATCTTCCATTTCAGTCTCTCAAGTCATTTTTGCCTTTCTCTGCAGCTTCATATTGTCCTCTCTCAGCAGAATCTGAAGCTCAACTGTTTCTCTTCCAGTCAAAAAAAAACAAAAAAACAAAAAAAAAAAAAAAAAAAAAAAAAAAAAAAAAAAAAAACAAGCCTTGAGCCTTGGTACCACATTTGAGTTATGAAGACTTCCTGTTTTTCCACACCTGAAATGAGTTTGATGCAAAAAGGAGCACAGTCAGCACATAATGCAGAGAATACATTCTAACAATTTCCTAACACACTGCAATTTTTAATTTAGACACAGTAGGTAGCACACAACAGAAGATAATGAAGTCCTAAGATTTGCATCATTGAATCATCCAGCATTCCAAGCTCAGAATCTATCCTTTTTAATAAACACTAATACTGCAAACGGATTCAAAAAATCCCATTCCATAATCATTAGGTTATCAGTGACACGCCAGCCCTGCCCAATGAGCTTGCAAGATTAAGAGACACAGGAACTTAAAAAAATTAGCATACAATTATGCTGCTTGGAAGCCTATTTGTTAAAGAACAAAGTTGAAACTTACTTGCAATATTAGTGATAAGATCATCAATACACACACACTGTAAATAGTTACTTATGATTTGATCAACTCATTATCCTTAGCTAGTCCTAGACTTGACAATTTGACTTTAAACACACACACACACTTGAGTACTGCACCTCTTATTACAACTAATTTCTGTCCTTGCAGTAGTGGCCACAGCAAAGGCCTGGGAGTGCCTGTGAAAGGCAACGATTGGGACTGGAAGTGACAGAATTAAATACTTTTAGATTATTAGAAATTATTTCAGCAGCAAATACAAAACCTACAGCTCTTCACTACTGGAACTTCATGCATAGTCATTAAAACAAGCTGTACTGGCCCTTTGTGAGAAACAAATACACCAAAAATATGCACAAATGCAGTAAAATGAGAACATTTTAGTACCTTCAGCAGATGATCCTTCCCTTTCTATTCTTCTGTTCTGCTGCCATCAGCTTGCTTTGCCAATCTCGCCTTGGATTCTAGCCATGCTTCCTTCAATTCTTCTGGCTCCTCCTCATGCTTGCAAACATCTTTTTGTAAGTATTTATAACCAGAAGCATATCATGATGTTTCACCAAAATCTGGCTCCTCAGAAAAGCGGAATCCAATTCAGGTGACACCAGATGTAAAGTTTATTTTCCTATACCTTGGATACAATGCATCTTCAGCTATTACACAGCCTGGCACATCACACATATCATCCAGGGCACAACACAAGCATCCTCTGATATACAATGGTCCACAACTGTGTGCTTCTGACTGCAAAGATGAACTCCATAGGATTGTTCTGTGCTCAGCACTGAACCCCTCCCCTGCCTCGGGGGGGCTCACCAGCCTAGCTGCCAGCTAAAAATTTACCTACAGCAGATACTGTTGGTCATGACTATTTATGCCGACAACCACTTCTACGAGAATAAGCTGCACTTTTTACTTAGCTTAATATGTTTCCTACACCTACCATAAATAATATGCTACCTCCGAAGAGGAAGCCTAGGAGAGCAGGAATGGATGTCTCTCCCTGACAGAGATGAAAAACACCTGCCAATTCAGGTCCGTGCCTGTGGTATGCAAAGAGAACACCTCTTCTTCTGCCCCTCATTCCTTTCAAGATGTAAGATGGACATAGTAATGGAGTAGGCAGTGGGTTTTATGTTTTTAGCCACTGCCTAGATGAATTTGGTGTAACAGCTTCATACTTCTTATTGTGTCTTCTCCACCAGTAAAACAAGGCTTGTGGTTTCTCTTCAAACCACTTTGGTGTCTACAGGGAACAGAGAGCTGTGTAACAGCTAAACTGCTTCCATTTTTTAAGTCACCATTCCAAGTCTCCTGCCAGCAGGTATGTAATGTCCATAGTAATGCATATGAGGATGCCTATGTTCAAAAAGTACCATAAAGTGAGGTGGGAGGTTACCCCCTAGTGGGTGAATAAGAGAGGAGGAAGAGAAATCAAAATAGTTGTTTATTTCCCCCTTAACTTCAGCTCACATCTGTTTAGAGTACTACTGAAACCCACACAAACCTTTCTGTGACTAAGCACACTACACTTTCTTTCATATTCATAGCATGTCTCAGCTGAGACATCTTTCATCCACAGTGAATATATAAACTGGTGAAATGACTAAAATATCTAGAATTGGAAACTCAGCAGAACTTCATACCACCAGACACATCCCATCCTGCTGTCCTTTTTAAAAGGAGCTACAGTCAAAGACAACAGACTCCTAAGCTTATGATAAGGCTCCTGAAGGTAAAAGCAAAAAATTTCAGTAAAAATCATTATCACAAACAAGCTTATATTTCACGTGAAGAAATTTGCCTATTTGCCCCTAGGTCTGTTTGACATCCTGCAAGAAGTTGCCAGTTTGCATTACAAAAATATCCCAATAGAGCTGGTAGTCCAAAATTATTATTAATAACATTAAATTAAGACTTTATAATGGAAAAGTTGATAATATACACACATAACACAGTTATCTGCTGAGTACTTCTCTATTTTCAAGCCTCTGTACACTACACTTAATGTCCTAAAATATGGCTAAGGGATAATCCCAAAAAAAAAAAATTAAATTGTGATCACACAATTGACATTAATTCCCATATTAGTTAACATTTTCTCACCTCAGTCTAAATGATGAGTTGATCTTTGGTCGTAAGCCACCACTTTCAAACAGTTGTATGTGCTGCTGATTGTTTGCATGGAGCTTCCAAGTAATACATATTGGGTTCCTCACAGAATTAGAGTTGTCCTTCTGCTCTTGAAGTCCTTCATCCTCTGTGTCACTGGATCCATCTACCACTGCTTGGAGAAACTTCTTGAGCCTGGTAAGTACATTCAACCTCCACTGCTGAGAAGTTACTCTGCGATTTGGGTTAACAGAGAGCATCCAGGAAAGTTTGTCCCTGCTTTTCAGTCTTTTTGAGAGTTGCTGGTGAGAAATAAGCTCTACAAAATTCTTCAACAATATAACGCTGCGGTCTGTAAGAAGAGCTGGGTATGCTTCCAATAAAACGTCCAAGACTTTCAATGAATCTTCCTGAATTCCCTCACTGATATGAGTCATGGCACTAGAGAGATGGGCACTTACCAAAGGGAAAAATGGAGCAATCTGTTCCGCTCTTATTTTTGAAGCCAAGAACTGCAGCAGGTGAACAGCTGCTCCTCTGACACTGGAATCCTTGTCTGTAAACACAGCTGCCACCTCACTTATTATACTGGAAAGGTGTGCATCAATTACAAAGGGATACTGAGACAGGAGTTCTTTGAGTCCAAGAAGTGCATTATGCTTAACCCCAGGACTATAGTGATGCATCTGTGAGAGCAAATCCTATAAGGAAACAAACATATACACTTACCATTGTTATTACTATAAACTGTTCAAATTTCCTCCATGTATTTTCTGCATATTTTTCCTAAATACTTCAAAATACAGAATGTTCTTATGATGTACTGCTGTTCATAATAGCAAAATGTGTTTAGAACAAACGTGGTAGGCATTTATAGCACAACAATTAACAAATATTCAGAATTCAGTGATAGGAAAAACAAGACATAATGACTTGTCCTTAGGTCTCGTTCTTAAGTTTATGCACAACTCTACTGACTCAACAGAGGGATCAACAAAGGCAGGTCCCCTCACTCTTGTTCCCAAAAGCAGAACTATGAAACCTCAGCCTGAACAGCTTTCTTCAGTTTGAGCAGAGAGCTGCAGGAGACAGAAGATGACACAAAGGAAGCAAAACAAATCCACCCCCCCAGAGAAATACAAACTTCTTTAAAAACGGGGCTGCATTCAGATAGCCTGCTGCATTTTTTTAAAATAAATGGTTTTTTCCCCAAATTGCAGTAAACATAGTAAATCCAGATAAAAGGCAAGCAATTTTCTGTCATTTCAGAATGCAATGTCACAGTGTACCTTTATGTTAAGTTTTCTGTTTTGTGTAGGAAGCACTCCATCTTCTTTAAGCTGCTCAGGAATTTGTATGGCCTTTGTTTTGAAGGTAGTATCTGTTGCATTCTCTAGTTTCGGCTTTTTTTTCCCAACTTTTAGTTTGACTTTCTGGAAATCCTCCTGACGTTTCCTTTTTTTAGTCATTCTGATTCTCTGCAAAACGATAACTTAATTTGATTAAATACACAACAAAAGCAGGTTTTCTACCAAAGAGCAGCAACCTCCTAACAATGGCTACTGTTTTCATTCTTTCGTCTATGCACAAAGGAGTATCTGCTCCTGAGACAAGATGCTAGACTAAACAGCCACGCAGACTGATTCCAGGCAGCTGTTCTTCCAGTGTCCAGAAAACATTCTGCTGCTCCCTTGGCTGTCTCTGCTCTGAGAACTACTTTATTAAAAAGCATCCAGGTATCTGCATCTGCCACTGCTTTATAAAAAGTTGCGATTTGGTTTTGTTTTAAAAAGTTCGTGCCAATGAAGCAATTTTTTACACGCTTGACTCTTGTCAAGTGAAGGGGCTTAGTGAACTGTTCCCTTCCAATTGTACGTTGCTTACCAAGTCCAGCACACAGCCTGCACATGTACATTCATATGTTTAAACAAGCCTTCATCAATAAAAGGACACAAAAAAAACCCCCTAAAAAAACTTCCACTACACACTGAAAAATCCAGTCTGTGCATTTAAAAACAACTAGAAGTAGGGGGAAAAAAAAAAGAGGTCAAATGGGCAGCTACAGAATAAAAAGAATGGAAAACAAAGATACTTTTAATAAGGCATAAGAAATAAAGTATCTGAGCCACCACACCTGTAAGTTGTACAAACATACTGGAATAGAGGTACAATAACTAAAACAAATTAAACCCCCATAAGTTTCTAAATGGCTTTTTCTAAATGGTTTTGTTCTATCTGTTTTGATATTAAAGAACTCTTACTTCTATCAGATTAAAAAAAAAACACACAAAACCAAAACCAAACCAACCAAACAAATGAAAAAAACCAAACAAAAAAAAAAACCAAACCCCAAAAAACCCCCAAAAAACCCAAAAAACAAAACCCCAAAAACTGAAAAGACCCCAGCAAACACTACACCACAGATTCCTTTATTTAATCCTCTCCAAAAAAACCCCAAACAAACCATCATCAACTTCCTCTACAAAAAAAACCCCGAATCAAGAAAAAACCAAGCCAAAAACCCCAACAATACAGCTGACTAAATCCAGAAATTTCTAAATAGCATATCCAAACAATGATTCTCTTCTGGTGGATGTGACCATCATTCCAACAGCCGATTTTCCCAAGTGACTTCAAGCTGAAATTTGTGCTGTACTAACAGTATTTCATATATACATTAACAGGATAATAATTGACAATGCTTTAAAACAAACTGTCATTTTCTATTATTTTAAAACAATTTAAACACCTGACTACACCAACATTTGACTACAAGCGAATTTCTTCTTTTCACACACTAGGTTAAAAAATTACATGCTTTAACTGAAGCACAAATTTGGCACAAGTAACCTATTAACTCAAGAGGCTTTTAAAAAGCTTGGAGTCTGGTGCTGAAATAAAAAGGTCCTTTAGAGTCTAACTATAAAACCATGGCTTTATAAACGTTGATTTTTACCATATGTATCTTTTAGGAAAGAATTACAAGAATTTCACTACTTGATATATAGAAGTAGCTAGAAGCTTTGGACGTGAAAGTTATTTCCACTTAAAACAGTAGATGTTTGGCTGCCAATCATCATAAAAACTTCACAATACAGATGTGCACACACCTGACCAGAGCCAATTAAGTTCTTTAAAAGGAGGAGGCTTGTAAAATATCCTTTCTCCTACTAAAAGCACCACAGCTTACCTCACAATAAATATTCTGGAAGTGGTAATCTAAACCTATCCATTTCCAATTCATAATGTACTACGCTATACCAAAAAGATCCTTACAAAACCAAAGTCATGAAAACACCACAATTGCTACTTAATAAGACATCAGGCAAAATACTGTATACAGCTGATGAAAGAATGTAACCATTTCAATGAAGCTTCTTGCTGAAACAACTGCCTCTGACACAAACTGCATCTTACGAGGAGAGACTGTGGGAGCTGGGCCTGTTCAGTCTGGAGAAGAGAGACAGGGAATTTCATTAATGCATTTAAATTTCTCCAAGATGGGTGCCAAGAGGATGGCGCCAGACTGTTTTCAGTGGTGCCCAGCAACAGGACACGGAGCAATGGCCATACACTACGACACAAGAAGTTCCACATCAACATGAAGAAGAAATTCTTTAAGGGTATAAGAGCACTGGAACAGGCTGCCCAGGAAGGTCTCTGGAGACAATCCAACCCACCTGGATGCATTCCTATGTCACCTGCTCTAGGTTATGCTACCTTGGCGGGGGGACTGGACTAAACGATCTCCAGAGGTCCCTTCCAACCCTAATTAATCTGTGATTCTGTGTATTTTCTCCTGGCCCTCCACCAACAGGACTGAGCTAAGCACACTAACAGTTAAGCACTAACACGGTTTTACAACCCAAAACATTAAAACAACCTCCAATCGATGGAGGCTGCCTTAAACATAAAGCAGCACGCAGCGCTTTTCAGACACCGCTTCAGATGTCACTCAGGCACCCTCACCTCAGGCTCAGAGAAAATATTCGGTTACAGGTGGGACCCAATGATGATGTTAGAGCTCTTTTCCAACCAAATGATTCTGGTTTCACTGCCTCGCAGCTCTCAAGCGGCATCCTTAGGGAACCTCATTACCTTGCCCAGCCAGGAAAATCCCGAGAAACCCGAAGGCAAGGCACACGCCCTAACTAACTCCTCCAATCTGATAAGGATTTCCCCCCGGGCGAGCTCTCTCCCGGCACAGGACAGCGATACTTACAGGCGATCACCTCCGCGCGGCTCCCGCGCCGGCAGCGCATCCCCCGCCGCCGCCGCCTGGACCGCACCGCACCGCCCGACCCCGCGCCGCGCACGCCGTACCCGAGCGCCGGAGCGGCCGCTCCCCCCGCGGGTCTAAGCCGTCGCGCTGCCTTCCTCGCCGTCCCGGGACATCCTTCGGCACGTTCCCCAAGCACCGCTTCCCTCCGCCCCGCTCCGGTCGCTCTACGAGGCGTTCAAATAAAGGCGCGTCAGTGCCGGCCCGGCGCCGGGGAGGCCGCGAGTTCGGCCCCCGGGAGCGCCCGCAGCGGCGGCCGAGGCGGGAGCGCCGGCGGGGAGAAGCCGCCGGGGAAAGCGGAGCAGGGGCGGCGGTTCGCGGCGGAACCGATGCCGCCGGTTCCCCCGGGAGCGGCACCCGGCCTGCGCCGCGGCGGCTCCCGCTTTTCCCGCCGCCTCCCTGGCGCAGGAACGTGAGGGGAGGGCGGGTCGCACAAAAGGCGGGCGGCCCTTGGCGCAGGGGCCGGGCGAGCGCGGCGGTCCCCGCGAGCAGGGACGGACCGATAGGGACCGCGGCGGGGCCGGGATCCCGATCCTCCTCCTCGTCCGCCTCCTCCTGCTCCTCCCGCGCGCGGCCGCTGCCTCACTCACCAACCACGCGCGCGGCAGCGCCAGCCCCGCTTCCGCCCCCGCCGAGCGCCTGCCCGGAAGCGGCCGCCCACGTGAGCGGCGCCGCCAGCGCCCGCCCCGCGCGCCAGGGGGACGCGCGCTTCCGCCGCGGCCGCGCGCGCTGGCGCCCCCTGCAGGCGGGGCGGCCCCGGGAGGCCCGAGGGTGTCCCCGGGGCGGCGGGAACACGGCGCCGAAACTTGGCCTCGTCTGGGAGAGGGGCTTTCCTTGTGCACATCTTCCTCGAGAGGGGAAGAGGAGGGGCAGGCACTGATCTCTTCTCTATGGTGACCAGTGACAGGACCGAGGGAACGGCCTGAAGTTGTCTCTGGGGAGGTTTAGGGTGGGCGTAAGGAAAACGTTCTTCACCCCAAGCGTGGGATGGCACTGGAAAGGCCTCCCCGGGGAAATGGTCACAGCACCATGCCTGAGTAGTGGTTGTTCGAGGCTCTCAAGCACATGGTGTAACTCCAGGGGCATCCTGTGCAGGATATACCCCTGGCCAGGAGCTGAACTCGATTTCTGTGGGTCCCTTCCACCTTGGTTTATTCTGTGGTTCTGTGAAGATGTGCTCCCTTCCCCTGAAGCATGGCTGCTCTAGCACCACAGCAGACAAGAAGAATACATTAGTAATAACCAGTACCCAGATAAGCACAAGTCCTGTGAGAAGCAGCTGGGGCGTTGGGGTTGTTTAACCTGGAGAAAAGGAGGGGCCTTATCACCCTCTACAACCACCGAGAGCGCAGCCAGGTTTTCTTCTCCCAGGCAATCAGTGACCGGCCAGAGGTAGTTTACAGTGGACATCAGGAGGAATTTCTCCACTGAAAAGGGTGATCAGACATTGGAATGGACTGCCCAGGAAGCTGATGGAGTCACCAGCCCTGCAGGAGTTTAAGGAAAGACAGGAGTGCCACAGCTGAGTAGACAGGATGGTGTTGGGTCATGGGTTAGGCGTCATCCAAGGCCTTTTCCAACCTACTTGATCCTGTGATTCTTCCAGTGGAGGCACTGCACAGTCAGCATTGGCATTTGAGGTTATTGTTATTATTTCACATATATAAGGTTATGATTTCACATATAAACCACAAGGCACACAACACGCTTTTGTACATGCATACCCAGATAAAGGTTTTTGCTGTAAAGGGGTAATGAATTCCCGTATCAGAAAGTGCAAAACCCTGGAAAATACAGGAGGCAATGAACGAGGAGGATGTTTCCATACCTGTCTACAACAGAGAGAGTCCCAATTCACACCAGACAATAACTCTGCAGTTGCACGCTCTAAACATTTCATTTCTTTTCAATCAACCTGTGAACACCTTTCTCCTTTTTGCCTTCTGTGAGAAGCAGGAGTTCTGCAGCTTTTTGTTAAAAATCATTTCCTCGAAGCTCTCTGGTCTCAGTGAAATATAGTAAAACCTAGATGAAGCTTCACAGAAAATTAATTTTCTCTTGGTTTAAATTTTTCTTTAATTTTTCTCTTCTTTTAATTTTATTAATTCTTTAGTTACCTCAGAAGTCTGCCTTGCTGTTATTGTAAGAAATCAAAAATGTATAATATTAAATATAGCCAGCAGCACTGTTTAAATATTATCAGTAAAGATAATGCCCTTTTTTTTCCTTACTTTGCAGTACTGGCACAAGTAAAACATTAAAACATGTTTTGGAACAAATACACAGTTTGCCATTAGTGTAAGAATACACCAAGACATCACAAAACAGAGGCAGATACAAGAACAAAATAACACAATGCTTTTTCAGCCTCTATTTGCAGCAGGTAAGAAAGAAAGAAAAAAAAATTGTACTGCTGAATGGACTGTGTCGGACTGTGTTCTTTGAAAACGTTTCCAGAAGCATACGGTTGGTGCCTCTTACCCAGTTCAGGTTTCCCAGCTGAGAGGTACACAGCACTCTGCAGCACACCATTCAACCATTTTATGTCAGTGTACTACAGATTTAGGGGTCTTTTCTATTTCAGCACACTCCTCCTGCACCCAAGCAAAAAAAAATCCATCTCAAATCCAAGTTATTTCAACTTTATTGTAACTTTATTTCCGCTTGGAATGATTCCACAGTAAGAGAAAAAAGAAGCTGTCTCAGCGATGGCCATTTACAACAGCTGGATATTCTGATTTTATTATTTTAATACAAAGATTGTTCCACACCTTGAAAACAAACAGAAAAAAGATATTTCTGTTTTTATTTTCAGAATTCAGAATTTTTATTATTAAGTTCACCTTCATTAAGCAGGCATTAATGCTGTTTCTGTACAGAGTAAATGAACTGTAAGAACTCTGGTTCCATCTCTGCCTCTGATAAAAACAGATTCAGACGCATTCCAGAAATTTCTCAGAGTTTCTTTACAACAGTGTTTTAACTTGTCTGTGAACTGTTTTCCTTCCTGGGTCTCTTCATATAATAAAACTTATACATTTTGTTGCTGCTTTCTTCGTTACCTTAGTTTCACTGCATCTTGCATTCCATGGTATGAAGATGTGAAACCATTAGGATGAGGATTCTCAAATTCCATCCAGATCTCAAAAAAAAAGTAAGTTAACACAAAAAAGTTCATTTGCCATCTGGCCCCAGCATATCTAAATTATCCCAGTTTTTGGCTGCAAAGCTGAAGAGCTTTAAATAGAACCACTGAATGCTACGCAGCATCACAAGCAGGAAGTGAATTTTAATCACACAACTTCACTTAAAAAAATACTTTTTTCCCAAGCAAACTAATTTATAACCATTCAAAATGTTTTTTCACCCTCCTACAAAAGTAGAAGTCATTAATATATAGACATGTACATTCAGTCAGGACCAGAGCTCCTTTAGTTGGAGAAAAGTTCCTGCTAAAAGAGCCTGAAGAACAGTGTAAGCTGGCTTAATTTCACTCCCATACTGGCAGGATAAAAGACAAAAGATACTTTTGCCACCACATCAGTGCCTCTTAGCCAAAGCCTAGTTACACCTGTTGGGATACACCTCTAAATTTTCAAAACATACCTAACTTCTACTAACTTTGTTGAAGCCTCTGTGCTCCCTAAATTGGCTATAATCCAGGCACTTCTCATCTCAGCATGAGGCTGACAGTGCTTTTTATTATTATTTCTAATCTTATTAAGAAAAAAAAAAATGTGGAGACCTGTTCATAACCCTTATAGGGGAAAGGGTTTTTGATTACAAAGGCTTTTTATTCAGTCCCAGCAGCCACAGGGAATGACTTCCAAGGATTTGTTGCAGGAAGAGTTTGTACTGCCGAGTGCAGTAGTTCATTCTGCTGATAATTCTTTGTAAAAGAACCAACAGTAAGAAAACATCAGACTGTCAATGTACAGTATTTAATAATCCTGAAGAAAACAAGTTACCTGTTTTAAAAAGCTGTTCTAACACAGAAACATGAATTTTACAACCTTTCCACAATACAGAACTTTCAGCTAAATGGAGAAATAAATAACAAGAATATCAAAACCAAGGCATTAATTTAATTTAAAAAACACTGTACAGAACTTTAACCTAACAAAATAACTCCAGTGAGGTAAAATGAAGTAAAACAACAAACTTACAGAAAGTAAACATTGCTACACTATCTCTATTAAGTACCATGTCACTGTGTGCTGCCATTGCTTGGTCCCAGAGTTCCACTTTCAGTCAGGATCCTTATAACATTCGGTACATCAATTCCTTAGTTAAAGGCAAACAAACAAAACCAGAAAATAAGCATTTTTATGGTAAAATTCACTTCAAAACATGAGTTATACAAAAACATCAGATGCTGAGATGAATTTTGGATCTTTCCTTATTAAAAGAAAAATAACTTAACTGAGAACAATCAGTATGTGCCTGGAAACTCTAAGATTTCCCACAATGTACTCATCTTCACCTTTTTTTTTTAACCCTTAGGATTCTAAACACACTCTGAGAAGCTTAGAAACACACAAAGGAAACTTCTGAAGAGAGAGCAGTAGTTGACTGAAGATGTGGGAAAGTTTAATAGCTTTAATAGCTTACAAGAAAGCAAAAGAAAGACTACTTGTCTCTGATTCATTATTATTTCTATGTTACTGTGGAAGTACACTTCTTTCAGGAACTAGTAAATAAAAAATTCTTCACTGTTGGTATTCACAAAACTAACTTTTCTCCTCTTATAGCACAGAGAAGACTCTAATTTTGTTATAACAAAATATTTGGTTTCAGTTTACTGTCTCTTGCCATGTAAATGTTACTATGCAAAAATGAGAGAAGAATTAAAAAAAAAAAAAAAAAGTCAGCAATTACTAATGCATTTATAGGAAAGCAGCTATTCTGAATTAAATAAAAATCCATTCCTAAACTGGATCCTGCAAAAGTTAAAGGGTGGGAAAAAAGAATTCTCTTCAACCCTCCTTAATACCTCAAAGTTCTTCAACCCATTTAAGTCCTTAATATTTCACAGAGCTAATTAATGATGTCATGTACATTTTTATATATGTGTGTGCATACAATTATATGAAAATTACCTCTGAACGCTGGATTTGATGCTGCTATTTTGTGTAGGGTGGCAGTAACTTCCTCAGCATTCATGTTTCTTACACTGTTCAAAAACTCAGTAGTGATGTTGTTCTCATACGCTGTTTCCAAAGAGCCAGCTGAAAAGTTCTGAGGTTCATCTTCATTGACTGGTAAGAACTGCTTAGCTGATTGGCTGCTTGAGTAGCCTAAAGAAGGGAAATGTTGTTTTTCAGTAACAGAGGATTCTGAAGAGCCTTCATTACTTATTTCTCTAAATAGTGCTTTTCAAAACAAACATTTCCAGTCTGGCACAACAGCACTGCTGGTAGAGTTTACATCTGATTTTCAAACATTTTCAAACCACCAAGTGTCAGGAATGCTTTCCAATTACAGAAAATCCTAGAGAAACAAGAGTGGGGAGGTAGGTGAAAGCTATTTATTTCCATTACGCTTGCAAAAATGGAATAAAAGTTTCAAATCTCATACATTCAAAGTCACTGCAATTTTTGCCATTACCATTATAAAATTGATGTTTTCAAAAGCTAAGCTTTCTAGAAAAACCAGAAAATTGATACCATACAGAAAAAAAATCACACAAAATAGCTTCACTAGTATTCTGAGTATCTTGCCTGTCCAAGCATAGTATTGTACTTCCTATGTAGGTCTAAGTAAAACAGCCATTTGTTTCTACCAGAAGAAAATGACCACCAAGAAATCCAGGATTCTTTGAAAAATTTAATCAGAAGTACTGAGGCCAAGTAGTGAAGTATTCAGGCATTAAAGAGAATTATCCATCTTCTACCACATAATTTTCTACGAACAACTTGATTTGGCTAAACCTGCAGGAAATATCTCCTCCATCAAAAATGGAAAAAAATATTGGGAGGAGAAAAAAAGCCAGAGAGACTTTGAAAGTCTCCTTAGAAACAGTTCCTTTAAATACAGGAAAGTCAGAGTTCGTGCTAACTCAGTTTCTCCCCAGATCCTACAGTTAAGTACTATCGATGTGTTTTGATGGTTTTCTCTTTCTAATATTAGTAGAGGGTGGGGGAAAAAAACCCAAAACTATTTTATTTATGCTACTTTACTCTGGCTTTATTCTGCTCTTAAGCACTGCTTTCAGAAAAGCAGGAAGAAAGGCTTACTATCATTTATGCAAGGTTCACTGTTAAGATTAAACCACATTAAAGACTGCAAAGCCAACATTACCAGTATCAGAGTCAGTAATATCTGCTGAAGTCGGGCCAGACTGTTCTGTGGAATATTCTAGTGCTGTTTCTCCATTATATCCAGCATCTAAGTGGTCCTATGAGTTAAAAAAAAAATAAATTAAAATCTCATCAGGACAACCTCTTGGAACAATGAACTACGTTTTTAATGATCACAAACCAAATAAAAGACCTGTATTTCTGCTACCAAATCTGAAAAATCAAGTATTTTTTTGCAAATCATAGGGCTAATAACTTCTATGTTATCTGCCCATCATATCTCTCCATGTCTAAGAAAGCTCTGTATTAGGAAATGAAGCGATACTCACTAAGGCCTAATTCTCAATTTGTCATATCTAAAAAAGAAGCATTTTACACTCAAAAAGTAAGATTTAGTTCAAAAATCACCAGCTGAAACATCACAGTTTACAATACTAACAAGGCCCGATGTGGGAAAACATTTTGGTCTTCCACAACTTGTAGGTTAGAAGTTATTTCAGTCAGAACTCAATTGTTTTGTAACATGGCAGTAGAGAAGTACTCAAAACACCTCCATATGTACTGCCTATGTAAAGGTAAGTCAGCCACAGGTAATAGCAGAGGAGAAAAACTAGGTTTCTAATAATGGAAGAAGAATGAGACCTCAGAAAGGATAGTCCAAAAAGTAGGACCAGAAATTGTGTAAGAAAAAAAATTCATGTCACTGATGCATAATTACATAGTGAATGAAGTGAAGCCTGGGAACAGAAACAGGATGCAGGCATGTTAGGCAAGTCAGTAGAGATGAGAAAAGCTTAAGTTAGAAATGGGCAAAAGTAGCAGAAAAATTTAGTTGCAAGGAAAAGCACAGGAAATAAGTGACAAGATAATTTTTAGTTTCTATCAACAAAAAAAAAAGCAAGCACAGTTGAACTTATTAAGACTCGTCAACAGAAAAGCCAAAATTTTACTCTATCATCACTACTAAAATGTATGTATTTAATGAACAAAACTTACAATACAGTCTACACAGCATTTTTGTTTTATTGTATCATCTATAGTAATAAAAATGCACAATCTACAGGTTTGTAGAACAAAACCAAAACAAAATCTGCATTACTTCTTTTGATGCAGCCTGCTGACGATATTCCACCAGTGCATTTGTGAGAGTCTGTGTAACTTTCAGGATAAATGAAGCATCATCTTCATTGAGTATTTCAAAACTTTGCTAGAAAAAAAAAAAAAAAGAAACAAAACAACATACCATAGAACATCTTTCCTCAGAAAAACTGAAGTATCAAAATTTATAAATAAACCTGCAGGAACCTAATTTTCTCTGTGTCTCTACCCTTTTGTCAGACTTGGATGGAATTACAAAGCAAATAGAGTTTTTATTTTTAATCCCCTAAATGGAGAGGAGGAAGGTAGAATGAAAGAGAATCCTAAGAGAAGGAAGATGCAGCTACCCAACACAATCATTTGAAAAGGAATAACACAAAAATATGCCTGGGAATATATAGAAGATAATGCTTTTCCTTATGTATTTTGATCTCCTGCCAAGATGCCTGCATACAAATGAATGTGTACACTTTCCCTGAGGCAACACAGTCATAACCCATTTCTCTAGAATGTAGGAAAAAGCCAGAATGCTACTGAATTTAAAACTACATGCTGCTTTGCCTTACATTAACCTTCTTTTTCCCTCAAAGTCTGAGGAAAAAGCAGTCATGAAGCTGCTACCAGTGAAGCTCTACTAGGGAAGCAAGCTCTACCCACAAGAGAGGGCTACATGTGTCACCCTCTTTATACACCAAGAAAGTTCTGCTAAAAACACTTTCTTGGGGACAAAGTAACAGAACTCCAGGTGTGTCCTAACAGCTCAAAGTCTTCTGGATCAGAAACAAACGCCTTTAAACACAAGAGACACTGGAAAATAAGTAACAAAAACTTAGCATTAAGTTCATATGAGACAGTGTAATAGGGATTGTACTATATTTTAAACACTAACAGTATTTCTGTCCCCTGGTTTGAACATGTTATATTTAATGAAGATCTTGTCAAAAGCTAGCTGGAAAAAGAAGACTAAATTGTGGCAAGAATATCTTTGCTATGATGTAATAAAAGAAATATGGTATGGATAATTAATGGACAGCTTTACAGAATATAAACAGCAAGTACAAAAAAGACACCTGTAAAATTACTTTTCACCACATAAGAAACCTTTGAATCCAACAATAGAAACACAATGCAGTGTTTTAAAAAAACACTGTCGATGCAAAAATAAATGATTTACACAGTTTACAAAACAGAACATTGTTTTCCAATCACATTCTCAACAGTCCTCTTTTCTTCTCAGAAGACAATCACACTAAGCAAGAAGATGCCTCAAAACAAATTCAATTCTTATTAACAAGGCGTAATCTCTATACCTAATAATTCCCTATAAAAAAAGAGGAAAAAAACTATTATACAATACTCAATAGTGCCTATATTACCATGCAGTAGATCAGTCAAGCAAGTGTCAGTAAAGACTTCCATAGAGTTTGTCAGTGTTTTTATGAAAATCACCATTTCTGTGTGCAAGATTAGGACTGTTGTTGATTCATCTAACAACAGGAAACTGACAGTTTTCCACTCTTATTGATTGTATCACTGCTGTGCCTGTGTACATAATGCACACTTTCAACAACTGAACAGAATTTTGGTGTTCTGACGCTTTTGAGAGGCAGATTTTGCAGTTTATGACACTCTGGGCCAGGGCAGGGGGGAGACCCGTTTTAAATACACGACTTGCATTTTATTTCTTAAAAAAACCCTTCTTTCCTTTCTACATATCTCTGATATTTGTCTTCATTCTGCTTCTTTTCATCACTGAATTGCATCTTTCCAAATTCCTCATTAGAAAATTATAGACCAGTTACAGAAACAAAGGAGAGAAAGTTTTAAAAGGTCATATTACCCAAACATGTATTTAAGGAGTAAAGCTAAGATATAGTTGAAAAAAAAATTACTTTTCAATGCAAGTAATTCCTCTGACAGTAAACCAATACCTTGGGAAAAACAATGTCTAGAAACCTGAAAATTAATAGACACATTATAAATTCAGTGACATTCATTTTATTCTGAATCCTGCCTTCTGGCAAAACAGTAATCTGTTACATCACCAGACTGCCACATTCTGCCTTTCATTACTTGCTACATTTTAGACTCAGCAAACCAGTGATTTCTTTTTTTCAGTTTGTTTTCCAAAAATTATCTTGCAAGGAAAGATTTAACACTCACCAAATAACCCAACAGTTCTTCTTGACTAGTGAATTCTTCAGAATTTGCTGTAAATTCTTCCTGTTTAACATAAAAAGAAAGAGTTCCTGAGATTGACTATATGCAGTAAATACAAATAAACAGTAATAATTATGGTTACTCTAAAATTCAAATTGTTTGTGCTGTTACGAAACATGTACATAAGTTTTCATAACAAAGTAGGGAAAAACCTTGTTGTTATCAGTTTTGCCTTAATAACCTTGTAGCTAATTTATTGTGAATAATATTAATTTGAGTAAGCAAACACCATTGCCAATCATGTATTATTTCCCTAACTATCTGGAAACTGAAGTAACCCATTAACAGAAAAATATTCACCTGAGCTTCCTTGTTTTCCTCCTCTGACTGTTCATTGGTCTCACACCTAAAAATACAATAAATAAAACATTCAGTTGACTGATCCAGCAAAAATGTGTAGCCAGCCAATAATAACTGATATTCAGTTTAAATTTCTGACACGCTACTACTACAGTGGTTCTGATACACTCTGAAAGAAAGGTCACATATTATTCCCTCAGAGAAATCCCAGTCATCCCAAATCATCATCAAAATTATTTATGCATTTGGGTTTTTTTTAGTGTGATTATCTAGCACATAAGCTCTAAAACCCAGAGTTAATAAAAAAAGCTCAACATTGGTGGTAATAGCTGTAAGATTTTTGTACACATTGCACTGAGACAAGGCTCCTAACTACGGCTGGATTTTTATCAGCACTTCACAAACTTGCCTTTAAAAGATTCAGCTATTAAAAATTAGTGCTTTACAATGCAGTCACACAAATAATGGGCATAAGAAGATTCCTATGGCTAAACGTTCCTGTGCCATATTTGTGCTGTTCTGCCATTACAGCTACTACAAATACATTCCATCCCTTTGCAAGCCCAGGAACCAGGGCTGAGAGTGGCTGGGTGTTTCTTAAATTAACCAAAACCATATGACTGCCAATCCTAACCTCTCTTCTGCCTTGAAATGTTTCTTAGGAATCAAAAGTTTAGTAAAAGCAGACAATAAAATAATTTGCACCTTCAGATGACTGTTTGCTCAGAATCTTAACTACAAAGAAATGAGGAGTCATAGAAATTTTCAGACAGATATTGCAGAATCTTTAGGTGGAAACAAGCTGTCAGTGAAGATCTGATCTTAATTCTTTTAAGACACTATATATCGAGTTCGTATCTTCTCAGTAGTTTCACAAAAATAAATAAATAGTAAAGGAACAAGCTGAAGTCCTAATTTAGTAATTAACTTCCAAGTCAGTCTCTCACTGAAACACCTGGCTGCTAACAGTCATCCAGAATCCATTTGCCTCAGATTAAAAGAAAAAAACATTAAGTGCTATTCCAAAGGAAGCTGTTCTTAAAATTTAGAAGAACGAGACTGCACAATGAAGATCAGACCCAGGCAGAAATAGACCTCAGCACCACCAGACGTGAATAGCCAAGCTTTTACTTGTTTCCTGTTCTTCATATTTTCACAAACTAGCTCTGATTCAGAGCTGTTAGCTATTTGAAAGCCAGTAAGTAAACACAAAGATTCATAAACCTGGACTTGAATTTGATTTCAACTGTTCATTTTCCATAATGGTTCCTCCACAGACAGGCAAGTCTGAAAAAATGTACTTCAGGAACATGAAAATTTCTCCTTTAACAATAAACAAGCAAAAGGTGTTAGCCCTCTATGTCTGGGAGAGATATTACTGGTTTAAAGGTAGAACACATTCCAAGGGAATGCTATTAAGAAAAAAAAAACAAGTAACTAAATTGTTGGAACAAAAGTCTTGTGTTTGGGCTGATGCTTGTATATTCCTTACGAAATGGGATATACTGTGGCTCCTGGTGCTGCACAAAGATGACCAATGCTGGAGATATCCTCCTCACACAAAGGCTCACAGTTATTCAACTCACAGCTCTGTTACTAATAAGATGCCCACAAGCAGCAAACACAGCTTCACCATTTTAGAACACAGCTGCTCCTTTGAAACACTTATTGTTCCTTCACGAAATCATTTGTAGAGACCCCAACTGTTTCAGCTATTACTGATTTGTCCTTCCCTTCCAAAATCGGTTCACATACTGCCCTAACTATCTGACATGAATCTGTAACAGAGGCATTTTGAGCAGCACATGACAACTATACCTTAAGGATAATAGTTAAATACAAAAGCCAGCTGCATCCAGAGCTAAGTCTGAGGTCACTTTGCACACACCAGGTTTTCTGTTGATGACAAAAGTTTACAGCTGAGCACAATTTCAGAAGACATGGATTTTACTCTGCAAATCCAGTGCAGACAATTGTCACGTACAATGTTTTCCTTTAAGTTAATTTAAATGAGTTTGAAGGAGGTGATTTTTTTCTTTTACCTTTCTGAGTTATTTCCTTCACTGCTTTCAATAGCATTATTAGGTTCAGCCGTTTCATCTGGTTTTGCCTTTTCTTTCTGCCCTTCTTCATTCTCCTCCTGAACACTATTTTCATCTAAAACAATAAAAAAGTATATGAAGTAATGTTTTTCCAGTGTTTTAATTTAAAAAAATATTCTAAACAAAGAATATTTCTAAAGACAACATCAACAAAACCTAAAGGTGGAAGTGAAGTATCTCACAAAGAAGTAAAATACAAATGGAACCTAATAAATCAGTAGAAGTAGAATGTTTTCTTCACAAACACTGGCATTTTTCCTTCCTCTGCCCCAGACCCCAAGACCATCCACACAACTGTGCAAATTCATCTTTATAACTCAGGTGTGGAAGCAATGAGCAGGCACATACAGTAGTAAATAACTCATGCACTGGTGAAAGTTTAAAAAAAACAGCCAAACAATAAAAGAAATATTTTTTCCTCTTACCTTCGGTAGGGTCTGTCAGTTTCCCTATTTGTTCTGCATCTGTTTGTTCACTAAAGGGCACATCCACATGCTGAACTTTAGCTTTTGAAGGGCTGTCCTCTGCACTGGAAACTAAACATGCTTGAAATGTAGCACAATGGACATTATTTTAATAAAGGCTGGTTCTACTACTGCACTTCAATGTCATCTAGCTCTGTTTCTGTGCAATAGCATTAACAAACACGAAGAATAATCTTACAAGCATTACTATGCGACAGCATATTTAATACAAACTACAAATCAGCAAGAAAGTTTAAAGTATTTTATAGGCTGGTTATAATTACATGCTTGCATTTCCTAAGATATACAAGTACTATAAATGTAGTAGAATGCCACAAAGTCACATGCAAAATATGACACATTAACCAACAGGTTACAGTCAAGAAATCCAATTTGAAAAGGACTCAACTTATTTCAGACCACTTTCCTAGATTCAAAATGGCAATTTTTCCTCTTCGGAGTACAACACTGCTAATTTAGATGCTCTCATTACTTCTGTTGAACTATTTTAAGGTACCATTTACACAGTAATATACATTAAAATTAAGCACATTAGTTTTAATTCTAATCTTTATTTTTCAGGCAGTGAGAATCATAGCAAAGTTTAGCCATTTCCTCAGGATGCATTCAGTCATACTGTGTGTCCACTGGACAACACTGTACTACAGTGACTTTTAAAACATTAAACTGAGTGGGGAAATCTCCCACATACCACATTCCTACAATTTTGTGAGTATCAGTGCTAGTAAAACAGAAAATATTCTTCCAAAGAGCTATAGCTGTGCTTTAAGAATTCTGTGTGGCTTTCTGCACTGCAAATTAACTACTAGCATAGACCCCCAACCTGCTCCTTTCGTCCAGTTCACCAAAATGCTGGTGAGAATCTGGCACTGCAGAGATTACCCTGGTCTGATTTAGATCAAAGGAGGACCAAATAAGAAATGGACAATTTGCACCCCAATGAGCATACTTACATTCTGGCCATTTTCTTCTCATTGTTGGAACATCTCTAACAACCTAAAAATAAAACCCTTATATTAGCTATTTTGTGGATAAAATTATTTCATAGATATTTCATCAGCATTCATTTTAATTTTTTTAGGACGGTATGATCAGTAGTGTAAAACATATGTGTGTAAATGCCTCAATGGATATTCAAAAAGTCAATAAACCTGGACCCTTATTTGCCACAAATAAATTTATTCTAGAGCTTAGGAAAAAAAATAAAATTAAAAAAGCTGTTTTCAGAAGATATAGCAGTAAAATTAAACCAGGTTACACACACTTCATTTAAAAGTTCCTTAAATTAAGAATGGATTGCTATGGATGTAATAGACTACCAAGAGAAAACAAAAAGGTCTACAAAACATAGATGGAAGCAAATATTTCCATATCTATGAACATAAATCTCAAGTAAAATGAAGTCTCAAGTCAAGAAGAAATTTAAGTAGGTCAAATGAAAAAGTTGCTGCCAACAGTCAGCTACTTTTCTTTTTAAGCAGAGGTTAAAAACAAAGAATGTGCAGACAGAATGGATTTGATAATCTGAAATTTCTCCCTTCTACAGCATTCATTCCTGACTTGATCATACAATATTCCCATACTTGCTTTTTTTTACCAGAAAATGGTAGGATCAGAGCAAGCTCTAATCCTTGAGCCTAAGTGTGATAGTATCACACAGAAAGAAACACAGGCCTTTGTTCAGAGGGGCAGAAGACCACCAGCTTTAACACAGGAACCTTGGGAACTCCACTCTGGAAGGAGACATCTGTGGACATTAAGCAGTATTGGCAAGGGATCTTGTCAAGAAACACTGCCTAACAAGCAGGATGCCAACAGAAATTGAAGTTGATGAAGAAAACAAATTTAATGTGCACCACGAAGAACAGTGAGCACCTCAATAAGCTTGTCATGAACCAGCTGCTGGTAAGGTGCACCCCAAAAAGAAACTACACCAATACCCTGTCCACATAAAGGTATTATGAATAATACTGCAGTGCAAGTATCAACAGAGAGCAATACGAAGATATCTCCACAAGAAAATGTTTGTAAGGACGCAGTTCCTTAATAATTTAAGCTCATGGCACTTCTGTGATCCCATAGCACTACTGATAATCTCATGTCAACCTGCAAATTCCCACACTTCCATCTGTACTATCAGAAATTTTACCTCCTTGAAAATTGCCATGAGCAGCTTACAAAGCAGAAACTATTCAGAAAAGTTATAAAGGCAGATTCTTAGCAACAAAAAACTTATTTAACACACACACAGTGCTGAGAATTGATTAAATATTAGTATATATATTTTTGTGTTATTTCTGCACTCAGGGAAATTTTGTCCAGAATAATCCTGGAGGAATTACTAATGACAAAAATTCCTGTAATAAAGTTTTAAAAAGTAACATTTTCCTACCTTCCGAAACAAATCTGTCCACTGTAACAGAAATTACATTCTCTGGTTTTTTATTAAATATAAAGCTTCTGGAATTCTTAAGAGAAATGTACCTGTATTTGTTTTCTTCCTTCTTTCTTTTCAATTGTTAATCCAACTTGCCTGACTTTTTTGTTCAGTTCAGAGCCTCTACCCGTAACTTCATCAGATTGTGCTATCTCTGGATAATGTTCTCTCTAGAAAATAAAGGCAAATCCTTAAATCACACAACCACTTCCAGATGTCCCACAGTTAATAATCATGGGAGATAAATCAACTTTTACACATACATATACATATACATATACATATACATATACATATACATACATATTAAAATGGTTACACATAGAATAATTTAGGGAACTGAAGCCAATTCTTCAGCTCAAAACAGGGTTGATACTGAATGCTGAACTGGTTGCACAAGTCTTTGCCTGCTTGGGTCTAAAAACCATTGGAGAGAGAAACTTCCCCCTTTCTCTGGAAACCTGCTCCAATGCTTGACTGCCCTCACAGCAAAAACTTCATGGCAAGTAGGAAAATCCCCTGCTTTAATTTATCTTCCTGCCAAGAAGCTCCAAAAAGAGTCTGGTTCTGCCTTCTTAATAACTTCCTCTGAGGTACTGGAGGGTTACTCCAAGATCCCTCTGACACGTCTCCAGCCAGAAGAAACCCAATTACCTTAACTTCTCTTCATAGCACAAGTGGTGCTTCAGCCCCCTGACTATCTTGGCAGCTCTCCACTGGACTAGCTCAATTTCATAAATAGCTTCCTTTCTGCAGCAGCACAAAACTGAACACAATGCCCTGGATATGGCCTGGCAAGGATCAAGAATAGGGGAATAATCACTTCCTTTGATCTACTGGCTGTACCCTTGTTAGTAGAGCCTAGCTTGCTGCTAGCCTTCACTGACACCGAGGTACGCACTACTTAGCTTGAGCTTGTTATCCACCAGGATCTTCAGGCTCTTTTTTCAGCAGAGCAAATTTCTGTCATTTAGTCTCCTGCCTTTTCCACTTCCTAGGGTTAATCCAGCTCAGGTGCATGACTTAAAAGTAATCCTTCATGAATTATTATATTTTTATAGTATTTAAGAATTTCGCAGAGACGCAGTTAACAAGTGTAAGATTCAGAATTGCAGGAAACAGTTCCAAGTATGCAAGAAATGCAATAGCTGAGAACATCAAAATTCAGCATGTACATCTGAATTAGTGACCAGAAACAGCATGGTGTTTATGAAAGACATCACTGCAGATTTATAGCAGCACACTCAACATTAGGCCTAAAGCTGCCCCAAAATACTATGTGAACGTCAGCTGTCTATGACATTGAGATATGTTGAATATAATACCAATTTTGAGAGACCTTTTTGAAAGTATCAAAATACTTTTCAGCATATTACTTTTTCAGTTTTGTTAAAAGCCAGTCCTAAGCCAATATACTCAAGAAAACATTCAGAGACTGGAGAGCCTCATTTCTCTAAACATACTGGAAATGACAATGTGTTTGAATGTTTGTGAGCTGACATGACCCTCAAAAGCTTGGTCATAAAACAAGCAACACAACAGATATGTCTTGTCCCACCTCAAAACAGAATAGGAGTTGGGCTTTCTCTCGCCTGATTCCAAGTCAAAGTATCTAATAATCTAACATATATCACATTATCTAATAAGTATCACGTTCATTTATAAATATGTTCCTCTTAAAGCATCTGAAAGATGGAATACTTTCTTCATTGATTCTGTTGTTTTACACAATACAAAAATCAGTCAAACATCTATTTCTAGTCCATTTTAGCTATAGATTTCATTACTGGTTGACCAAAACAGAATAAACTAAACTCAGTGTCAAACAATGGACAGACATACACATTACTGATGAGAAGAATTTTAAGTGTATTCATCACAGTTGCACAACTGCAATAAAAAGATTTTCACAAAAGCTAACTAATAAATACTCTCCTTAAAGCATTACATTAAAACAAACAAACAAAAGAACTTACCAAATATGCCAATCTATGCTTGGAGCCACAAACATGCATGAACATACTACTCAGTCCTGTTTTACAGTGGCAGAGTTGACATTCATACAGAAAAGGAACATTGTCTTTTGTTCGGTATTCTATTATGTAATTGAGCCCTGTATTAAAAAAAAAATCAAACAACTTAGAAAACTTCATGTTTGTTGGAGCAAATCATCAGTGCTGGTTGCAAAAGAACTGATCTTAAAGCGCTGACATGTAAGGAGAAGATTACTACTGCATGTCAAATACACCAATGAAGACTTTTAGAACCAGCAAATAGTTTATCTTTTGGATGTCTAGACTTCTTGAACACCAAAGGTAAAAACCAAATGTTTTTAGGATGTCTTATGTTTACCACATAGGACTCAACAATTTTTTAAAAAAAATAATAACAACAATTACTTTTTAACCAATGAGAAGGAAATGTATTTTAACATATATCCCTAGCTGTTTTTTCTGTCAACACCTATCTCCCCTTCACTGGATAGATGGGTAGTTAAATTGCAAAGAGCCACACTGATCTTGTAAGTTAAAGTTCATTTCTGTCTTATCACTTTAAATTGTTTCTAGAGAATATTGTCAGTATGAGATTTTTCTAGAGGATATTGTCAATATGGCCATTTTCCAGGCCAAATCAAGTGATTTTGTCACTATGATCTGTCACGTTCATACCATACTATCGGATACTCAGTGTAACCATAAGAAGATTTTGTTACACATTACCTAATTTTACATTTTATAAACCCGATCCATACTCTTTAGAGGTAAATATCACAAAACCAAACAATTACAGCATTAAAAGCCCTCACCAAGTGCAGGTTCTGAATCTTTACATGTATTAAGCTGGTCTTCCAAAGTCTGTCCATAGAACTTCTCCGCTCCATAAACCTTCTCTGGCTCCAGTGGCACTGTAAGAAGTTCACACACAAGTGAATCTCTGTGCATACACGGTCTCCCATCACTTATTAAGTCAGTTACTATAAAACATTATCCCCCCCAGTCTTATTTCCACTCTTCTTAAAGTATTTAGGTTGCAAAAATTAAGTATTATTACAAAACATTACTGCATATTGAAAGTACAAGGATCAGAAATTAATTCCCAATGACCTGCTAAGATCTAGACGTCACTTGTAATCTTGTACTTCAACATTTTTTATTTCTTCCACTTTTTTATTTTTTCAGGGAGGTGTGGGCAGAGGTATCAAACATTCTTACCAAAATCAGGAAGTTTCACAGGTGTTTTCCCTTTCTTCCCTAAGCAACCTCCTGTTTTAGCTTAAAAAAACCCAAAAAACAAAGAAAGAAACAAAAGAAAGAATCGGAAAGAAGTGGAAATAAAATTGTTAGTACAATTGAAAGAACACTTTGGTAAAATTACTGACTACTTTAGAAAAAACTCTTTGAGCTTTTATTGATATGACAAAACTAAACTGTGTTTAGTTCTGAATGTGCTAAGAGATTTTTTTCACAGATTCACAGATTGTTCTGAGTTGGAAGGGACCCACAAGGATCACTGAAGTCCTGTACAGGTCCCTGCTCATACATGGACCCACATCACAAATTAAGTCAGTTATTATAAAACTACCCCACCAAATTTATTTCCACTCTTTTTAAAGCATTTGGGTTGCAAAAATTAAGTATTATTAGTACAAAATACTACTGCAGACTGAAAGCACAATGAACAGAAATGAATTCCCAATGACCTGCTAGATCTGGACATCACTTGTAATATTATACCTCAAAATTTTTTATTGCTTCCACTTATTTTTTCTCGAGGGGTGGGGGGCACAGAGGAGGAGGTGTGACAGGAGGCATTAAAAATTCTTACCAAAATCAGGAAGTTTTGCAGGTGTTTTCAACTTCTTCCCCGAGCAACTTTCTGTTTCAACTAAAAAAAAAAAAAGAAGAAGAAAACAAAAGAAAACAAAAAAATCTCACAGAAATGGAAATAAAATTGCTAGCATAAAGAACAATTTGGTAAAATAACTAACTACTTGCAAAAAACTCTTTAAGTTTCTGTTGACATGCGAAAACTAAGCTATGTTTGAGTTAAGTTTTGAACACGCTAAGAGACTTTTTCACAGACTGTTCTGAGTTGGAAGGGGCCCACAAAGATCACTGTGTCCTCTATAATGACTGAACCCATGACCCTGGTGTTATTAGCACCATAATGCAAAAGATGGACAAAAAACATTCACACCAAACAACAACAAAGTTCTTTAATGTCAGGCAATTCAATGAAGCAGGCAAGGAGGAAGATCAATCAAGTTCAAAGTCTCTAAACATCTCAGGGCATCTAGGAATTTCAGGACATTTATTTCAACAGCACCCAGCTGATAAATATTTAATCACTTAAATTTCCTTTACAGTTCAAACAAAAATTTTCAGATCAGGTAGGTCCAATGACTGTGTCTGACTTGAACAACATTTTTCAAACCAAATTCTAGGAGCAGTGAACTGTAGAAACCTGAAAATACATTTTGGTGCATCATGAAACCAAATTAGGAGAATGATTGCGAATGTAGTTAGACGTCCGCTCCTTCTGGAAATAGACCAGTTCACCAAGACCCAGAGAAGGTTTAACGATTTATTAAATCTATTAAAATATTAAAAATATCTTAATTAGCTGAAGCAAATTAACCCTTTTTCAAAAACAAATATAAAGTAAATACAGTATTTCTACATGCTTCAGGAAGCACAGGGATTTAAATTCTATTTTAAATTTTGACCGTCTCTAGTGTCTTGAATTCCTTAGGGTTTCTCAAAAATTTAATGTAGGTGATTCTTAATATTCTAGCTAGTGCTTGTTAATCAACTTTGCATACCTCTTGCTCCTTGACTGATTAGGTAATTATTAGGTAATTATTAAAAAGCACAAGACAGATCTTAAAGCACAAGTCTTGAGAAAGTCTTTTTCTCATTTGTTTCATAAATAACTACATTGGGGTGGGGAGAAAGATGTAAGTACAGAGCACAGCAGAAAGCAAAAAGTCTTGCACTTACTCATGCCATGAGCTTTCAATGCCTCTTCAATCTAAATTACCAAGTTATCAACCAACAAAGAAGAAACACATTTAAGAGACAAAAAACAACAATACAAAGCTTTCATTATATATAAAACAATTTAGATTAATACCAACAGCATAGACTATCTCAGGTGAACAATTACAGGAAAATGAAAAAATAAAAACATCCCTTCTTCTTCTGGAGATTGTCTATGATTTAAGTAAGTCTATTCTCCCTTTATTAACAGCCACGTATTCCATGTATTGTCTTTACTAGATTAAGTTGTAACATTTTCTGACAGGACTAATGTACAAAACGCAGTTCTACTTTATCATGGTAGAGAAGACAGTAAATTAGCAAAACTAGTTAAATATCTGAAATTGTATGTTTCAACACCACATGGAAAACTAGATTTCAAACTCCATAATCTACTGCTAAATAAATTGGTAAAATCTGACAAAAGGTGCGCTCAAAAACTGATCTTACCGCCTTGTGTTTCGCTCCAAGGAAGTGAGTCTGCAAGTTTAATGCTGAAGAACACCAGATTTTGCAAATCTAGATAAAAGAGAAGTATTTTTAGCATTGCACACAGAACAAGAGAAATAAAATACCACTGATACCAAAATAGATCTATGATCTAACTGTTGGTACAGGTTAAGTTCTACAAAACTACTACTACTTCAAAGACAAACTAGAGCAGCCTCCTAAAACTGAATTTTATACGGCTCCAAGGCCACCAAAACCCAGTGGAACGAACCAGAGTCTCCACATCACATAAGAATTTCAGATGCTCCAGAACTCTGCAGCTATCTCATAACATTTACTGCGTGGGCACGTGTGGATGAGTGAAGAGAGATCCACGACCTTCCTCACACACTGTGAGACACAGGCACGGCATAACTGTGACCTGAGGTGGCCAGGTCCCCTCAGTGCTGCATCCACACTAACACACTCTGATCAGCTCGGGGCCTGCCTCGCTCACTCTGGAAAACTTCCCTTTCACAGCTATTTTATGCCTGGGCCAGTTCAGAACAGGAGCAGACTAGGTTTAAACTCATGTGAACGAACAGCAGCAGCCTATTTTCTTCTCCTCTTAAAATGCCAGTACGCCTTAAAAAAACAGCACTAAAACTGACAACCAGAGAAATCAGGACTTTTTTTTGTTCTGAGCAGGACGTACACTTAATCATTCACTTTTAAAAAGAATGCCTTTATTTAGAAACATAATATTATTCATTTTAATAAGCGATTCTTAACACACATCCAAGTCAAACATGACAAAGTCACCAAAATAAGTTCAGCTCCAGTGCCACTTATCAAAGCTTGCTCAAGAGAGAAAAAGAACGTTCACGCTTGGTTTAGTACAACTTTGTTCCACAAAAATCACTTTGCACTAGTTACTATTTTCAATAAGTAATACTTTGTATTAGTTACTATTTTCAGAAAGTAATACTTACATTGCAGTGAAAGGGGTTTACTTGCTTCTTTATTTCATTTTCAGGCTCCATATTCTGTCTTTAGATGGTAAAAAACTCTAGGAAAATTGGAGAAATATTGCAAACCGTTGTTTCAGCTTCACAAAATCATTTACATATTTGTTCCGCCTATATGAGAGTTGGGCACGTTCCAGCTTTAATTTGTGTCTCGCCTCGAGTTATATCCAACCTTTAAATTTCCAGGCTAATGATCCTATTTTCAACTCGAGAGCAAAACTACAGCATGGAAAGAAACAATTGTTCTCCGCGAGCTTCCCTCGGGAAACATTCACGTCAGCAGAGGGTTACGCAGAACAAAACCTAACGAAACAAAATCTGACCCGGACCATTTCAAGCTTCCCCCTTCTTTCCTGGGATAGGACTGCGCGCCTGGGCTGGGACTGATGACACACACAGCACGCAGTGCCCGAGGCGTGCCCGGGAACAGGCGGCACACAGCGGGGTTTGGGACGAGGGACACGCTCCCGCCCGGACCGCGGCGGCGAAGGAAGAAGTCAAGGAGGGAGGGAGAGAAAGGAGCGAAGGAAGGGAAGCAGGGAGGCCTCGAAGCTCCAAACCCCACGCCAAGAGCGGCGCCACGCGGGAGAGCGCCCTTCCCGGCGCTTCCAGCACCGCCGGAGCCGGGAGAGCGCCGGGCCGCCGCCGCCGCACACAACTCACCCCGGCGGGCCGGGCAGCGCCCAGAGCCCGGAGGAGCCGAGAGCGCTCCCCGCTGCCGCACCGGCACCGCCGCCCCGCCTGTGGCGGGAACCGCGCCACGCCGGGCGCGGCAGAGGCACGGCAGGGTGTGGGGAGCCCGGCCGGGCACGGCACGGAGCGCCACGGCGGGCCGAGAGCCCGGCGCCGGCGGGCGGGGACGGGGCGGCCGCGGCTCCCCCGGCCCTTCCCGCGGCCGCCGCTGGGGGCGCCGGCGCGCAGGCGCGTCGGGCCGCGGGGCGCTGTCGGAGGTAAAGCCCGAGCCGGGTCCGCGGCCGCCGCACCGGGGCGGGGATTCCCCATCGCTCTCCGCTGCGGGGCCCCGGGATCGGGATGAGCACACCACACTAGGAACGTGCGTCCGGGGAACTCCGGCCGCGCCCGGTGCAGGCGGGACTGTCCCCCCGCTTCCTGGCGGCCCCTGGGTGTTGGCACGGCGCTCCGCACAACACACACAACAAACACGCGCATTTCCCCGCGGCCGCCTCCCGCGGCGCCGCCGCACCTGCAGTGGCGGGATCGGCCGGGCCGGGCCGGGTGTCCCCGGGGCACGGCGGTGTCCCCGCGGCACGGCGGTGTTCCCCCGGGAGAGGCCGGCGCCGCGCCGCCCGTGCCGCGGCGGGCGGGAATCCAGCGCGGGGTTTGCGGGGAGCCGGAGGGAGCGGCGCCGGCGGCCTGCGGGCGGGGAGGCGAGGGAGGCGGGGAGCCGGGGAGGGAGGGAGCCGAGCGGCGCTTTGTTACGAGGAGCCGGCGGGGCCGCAGGGTGGGGTTGTCCCCGCCGCCGGCGCCCGTCCCCGCGGGCGCTGGGTGACAGCGGCCGCCCGCCGAGCCCCCCCGCCGCCGCGCCCGATGCGCCCGCACCGCGCCGCAGCCTCCGCGCCCGCCTTTGTGGAGCTGCTCGCCGGTCTCCTTCCAGCAGAAGAGGAGCTAGCGAGGAGATATAAAAAAGAAAAGCCCACCAGGCTCGAGTTAATGTTTGAGAAGTTCGGGTGCGGGAGAGTCTGGTAGGATTCCTTTATTATGCCTATTTTTGATGGATTTCAGGCAGTCGTTCGGAATAACAGCCTGCGTCCATTACCTTGCTTGCGGGAAGTGCTTTGGATGTCCTCCATAGGTAGCGGGATGACCCGCTTAAAATCTGTATCCATAGTGTAATACGATACAGATAGGCAAATATTTTAATACATTTCTGTGTACAGCTGTGTAAAATCTAACAGGAGAAATTTGGGTAAAGTACTGTGAATTTTACTAATAGCTTGCCTTGTTTGTTTGCTGGATGATCCATGATAACTATTCATTTTATTAAAGCTTCGGGGGAGGGCACCCGAGGAGGTGGGATTTTTTAAAAATCTGATCAAAACACGTTTTCTGTGTAGATCTCATTCATATTTGCAATGTTATCTTAATTACCTGGTGATTTCGAGTCTCAAGGTAGGCAGGGTCAGGCCTGGAACACTGATGGAAGCTCAGTGAGGAAAAGCTAACACTTGAGGAAGAAGAAGACAGTTCACTGCCGGTTCTGTCATTGAAACGAAATATAAACCTGTTGTGACTAGTTTGGGTCATTGCATTTCCATGCCTTTCTTTCACCCTCAAGCACTGGATGAAAACGACAGAATATTGATTGATTTCCAATGTTGTTAATTAGTGTTTATGTTTAGAGCTTCACCTGCAATTCAAGTTAGAGATATGAATTTTATTTTTATCAATCCTTGAATATTTCTGGTAGTAATTCTGTTGGCAGTGCTCAGTGACGTCCATTTTCACCCCATAAGTGACCACAGTTTGCTAACAAACTCTTTTCGTCGTGTTTGATTAGTGTAACCTTTTTAACATTTGGGATAATTCTTCCACCATAACTTTCTCTGTGCATTTTCTTCTGCCTAAAAAAACATTTTGTGGGCTAAAAATGCTCACACATGCCAACTTAAATTGATTTTTGGTTTGGTTTTTTTTTTTTTCATTTTACTGGGCTTTGCAATGAATTGGAGCTTGGGTGTCTGTTTAGATGTGTGCGGGCAAAATAATGCATGTGTGAACATAACGTGCATTTCCTAAGTTGTGTAATTTTTTTTTTCAAGCTATCCTTCCAGCAAATCACATCACATGCCTTATGGTCTTTAAAAGAAGAATGATGCACAACAGTTCACGGTAAAGATGAGGAGCTGAGAGATATTTCTCTTATCTTAAAGCTGTAGAGGTTTGTGTGAGAGGACAAATACTTAGGACGCTGCTTTGTTTTAAGGCAAGTTGTGCATTGAATCATGCCAGAAGATATTTAGGATAAAGTGTTTTCTTACTGCGTGTGTCTTGGAGCCTAGGCACCTGTAAGAGTGGGACAAGCTTTCCAGTCTTTGTTTCTTAGAATTTACTCTGCAGCTGTCCTCATGTGCCCACACAAATCAATCCACTTTGCAGGATGAGCTATACACTGTAAACTACTTTGATTTCAGCACAGATTCCTACCTGCTAAATTTTATCCCAGACATATGTCCTGGAAAGACTGCTTAGCCTCGAAATGGAAATTCTGTGGGCTTGTGAGAGTCCTTTCTCATATTCTGCAGAGGAGCCAGTGGGCTGCAAGAAGGTGAATAATAAATATGCATAAAGAAAAAAGAGGTGAATATAAATAAAGGGTGGTGTTTTGATGCAACTTCTCAGTATTCTAGCTTCTGACATCTCAGAGTGCTTTCTTGTTCACCCAATTGCAAATGAAGCTTTAATACACTGAAGAAAGTAGGGTAAGCATGTAAGAGCTTGAGAAGAGTCTTCCAAAACTCTTTTCTTCTGTGCATTAAACTGCCCACACCGGTTCTTGAGTTCCTTTATGCATCCTAGATCATAATCCTGGCTTCTTCACAGAAAGGACGCAAGTAGAGTGTGTATGTTTAGGAAACAAATACTAGGAATGTGATTAGTGGAAGGAAAGACCAATATATGCTTCTCAGAGTAGGACTTATGTTTCTATTCTTTAATGTTTAGTATTTGAACTTACAACTGGGGATCTCAGATGCTACTGCAGTAAAAATAATAGAAGTAAATGATAGTGTGGTATGAAAGTCATACTTAAATTTCACTCCATCCATGAAAGATGAGCTTTTATTCTAGTACATAATTTGTTAATTTATCATAAGTCATATTTATAAATGTTTTAGATATTTACTGACATCAGCTGATCTCAGCCAGTATGTGGAGCTAGATATTTAGCACCTGGAATCCAGAAGTCCTAGTAACATTGTTTCACTTTTTGTATGTAGTCTCCAAAGTTCTGAAAAAACAGTTTTTCTAAATAAAGGGATTTTTTAAACAGAAACATGTAATGATTTTTTTCGTCTAAGATTCTCTCACATTTTCAAAACTAGAAGTAAGATTTGCATGCATCAGTGGAAGGTAGAATCAGTCCTTTCTAATCACATGGAGTGATCCTGGATTTTTAGGCCTCACAACTTGTTGGTGGGACTGTATTTCATCCCATTCCTTGGTGGAATTGAGGCTAAGATAGAGAACCAATATTTAGTCCCAAGAATTTCATTTCAGCAGCTGTCCAAAGCAACTTAATGGTTTGGAATGGTGCAAGAAATATCTAAGTTAAATAGATTAATAGATAGAGTTCTATTCCATTAGAAGTCTCTTATTTTACGTGTTTTCAGAGTGGTTTCATGGAGTGAACTTGCCAGTTTTCTATATCTTTGCTAGGATGTCAATTTCCTGACTACTATTTTTTTTTCCTAATTGTGTTTTATTTCAGGAGCTCCTGAAGCAGATTCACTTCCAGTAGACCCAGACATTGCAATGATTGATATAAGATGAAGGAAGTCTCTTTACTTACACCTAGTTTGTTCTGTGGGTTTATAGCTGTTTAAGAATTCCTGTCACCAGCATGGGGGGGTGACTTAAGTTTTCACACACCATAAAAAATAACTTGATACAGTGTGACAAAGAAAATACTGGATCAATAAATTGTCTTCCTCATGCTCAGCTACACAGCTGTCTTACTTCGTCCTCCTTTGCTTTCATGTAAAATAAACTAGCCCTTCTATGAGCAGTAGCACTGTTACATTCTGATTTCCTATGGATCTTTCCCGTAGTCCCCTAGATCCTGTGTGCTGCAAACACTTCAGCTTTCCCATCCTTGTGACTCTAGGATTTGGTAAGAGGGAGCAGAATTGTGACTATCCAGGACCCACGTAGGTGCCAGCTGCCCTGACAGGATGAGGCTGGAGATAACTCAGTCAAGCACTGACAGAAAGTGTAAACCAAGTGTTTGCTGCCTTTTCCAGTAGGGGTACAACTTAACTACTGGCTTATTTCTATTCACTCTGCTTTAGTTTTGGTATTCCAGGCTTTGTTCCACTGTGTCCCCTGTTCTTTGACTCTTTTGTTTTGCTGGTGTCATGGTTTAACCCCAGCCAGCAACCATGGACTGTGCAGCTGCTTGCTCACCCCCTGCCCAGTGGGGTGGGGAGGAGAATAAAAAAAAAAAAAAAAAGTAAAACTTGTGGGTTGAGATAAGAACAGTTTAATAATTGAAACAACATAAAATATAATAATAGCAATAATAATACTTGTGGTGAAAAAGAGAGAGAGGAAGAAAACTTAAGAGAAACAAATGATGTACAATACAGTTCCTCACTACCTGCAGGTGCCAGCCAGCTCCCTCCTCATTTATACACCGAACATAACATTTTGTCATATGAAATATCCATTTAGTCAGTTCAGATCAGCTGTCCTGGCTGTGCTCCTTCACAGCTTCTTGTGCACCTGCTCTCTAGCAGAACATGAGGAACTGAAAATCCTTGACTTGGAATAAGCACCACTGAGCAACAGCTAAAACATGCACGTGTTATCAGCATTATTCTCTCTAAATCCAAACCACAGCACTGTATCAGCCTCCAGGAAGAAAATGAACTCTTGTCTCTGCTGAAACCAGGACAGCTGAGCTTTGTGATATTTTATGGGCTACTCAAGAGAGCCGCTGTTTTTATGTCAGACTTGGGTTCTCATTTCGATATTAGCTTGTCTGTTAGCTTTCTTTATAAGTAGTTACCTTCATTGAAAGAGATGGGAATAACTGTAAGTACTAAGATGTTTGGAGGAAAGGAACTACAAGGATGGCACAAAGAAAGTCCTAGTGCAGTGGAGTTAAGGAAAAATATATTGAGAAGAAACCTGAAGATGTTATCTAGTGCATCATCAAGGAATGTTATGAAAGAAGTAGTAGAAACAATGGGCAAAAGACTAGAAAATTAATTTTGGCAGAGTCCTAGACTGTTAGGAATATGAGTTAGTATATATGTTGTATCGCTGGGTTTAATGGTTAAAAACAAAAGAAATGAGAGCTGAGGCAGCATTTCTGCCCAAAATCTAAAAGTAATTTGAGCTACACAGTTACAGCAGAAAGGAAGGGGGAGAAAAGTGTGAAAATGTAAAAGAAGCAAAAATATGTTTAGTTTCACAGTCATATGTTGTTAACTTAAGGCAACACTGCTTTTTTTTGTTTGGTTTTTGGGTTGTGGTTGTTTGGGGGGTTTTTTGTTTGGTTTTTTTTTGTTTGGTTGGTTGGTTTTTTGTTTCTTGTTTTTGTTTGTTTGTTTGTTTGTTTTGGTTTTTTCGGGGTTTTTTGTCTTAATGGCCAAGAATTCCCTGTTATTAGCTACCTTTTTCCCGTTGATTACATTAGTGCTGGGCTTGAGAAGAGAGGTGGTTGCTGACATGGTGGAAGGGTGTCACAGTGGCTGTGTTGAGTAAGGTAAAAACTCTTTTTAGCCTGGTTGTTTGGCTCCCCAGAGTGACCAGTAGTGACAAGTGCCAGGAAGTGCCACACAGGCAGGGCCAGCAGTCAAGGGTGAAGGACCTGTACCTTCCACATGATTGATTTCTGTAGTTATTTCTTATCTCCTTGCAACTCATCTTGCTTCTCTGTATTGTAATACAGGTCAAGGTCCTGCTGCCTACTGGGGACCTGAGGGGAGAATCTCCCCCAGCCAGGGGGACCTGAGCATGGGGGAGAATCAGGCTGACAGGTCTTTAAAAAGACAACTTCTTACTATCATTACTCATACAGCTTTCAGATATTGTAGAGAGAAGGGATAAATTAGTTATACACAATCAGCAAGGACAGAATGAGGGTATTTTGCATACCAAAGGAAACCCAAACATGCTGAAGGTGGCTTTAGACGTAAACTTGAACCTAGTGAGGGCTGGATTTTGGAATTTGTTCCTAACTTCACGGCTTGGAAAACTTTCTGGGAGTGAAAAAGTGCAATGAACAGGAAAACAAGATAATAAGAGCAGGACACTAAATAAATACTGAGTATTTTGTATCAAGACAAATTGTAACAAAGACAGCTATTCATTATAGTCTACTTCTGGCACTGTGTATCCACTAAAGTGGCAACACAAACCAGTAAGTAATTGTGTTATATCTTACCTGATCATTCCATTATGTACTCTAGGACTACTCACAAGCTATTCTAGAAAATAAAATCAATCAGAAGCTATGCTTAGGAGGGTTTTTTTGCTGAAACACTGATACTGCAACCAGTTCTAATTTCTGTTTGTTTTTTTGTTTTGTTTTGTTTTCTTTCATCATTGTTTTCATAGGAATTGTGGCTTCTTGGAGAAACAGTAGAAAATGCAAAACGAAATCATAAAGCCTGCTAAATACTTCTCAGAAGTGGAGAAGAGTGTGCTGCTTGCATTAGTTGAAAAATACAAATATGTGCTTGAATGTAAAAAAAGTGATGCAAGAACTATTGCTCTGAAGCAACGCACCTGGCAGGCACTAGCTCATGAATATAATTCACAGCCCAGTGTATCACTGCGAGACTTCAAGCAGTTAAAGAAATGCTGGGAAAATATCAAGGCACGGACAAAAAAGATAATGGCACATGAAAGGCGGGAGAAGGTAAAAAGGAGTATTAGTCCACTTATAAATACTCACATCGTAGGGAAAGAGAAGATTGCCAGCATAATGCCTGAGCAAATGTACTTTTTGCAGAGCCCACCAGAAGAAGACTCCGAATATCAGCCTGATGCTTCTAGTCAAGGTATAAATGTTGCTATGATGGTGCGAGTAGCATTGCTTTGTATGTGATTTTGCCAGCAATTCTTTTTCAAATCTCTCCACTTAGCTGTGATGGCTGGATATAGAAAAGTAATTTCGGAGCTATGATATTACAAGGCTCTGTGTGTTTCCCTAGGCCTCTGGGAGTTAAACAGGTGTGAGATTTTTCACAATTTTTTTTATCTGTTTTTTACGTATCTGCTGCTTTGTGGTAAGCATCACAGTTGCTGGCATGCTGGATTTCCAGAGGACAGCCTGAGGATATCTTTATCATTTTTAAAGTATCATTTTACTGGTTTAAATAAAAAAGCCACAAGCAGCAAATTGATACACGATTGCCTGCTGCAAGAGTTCCCTGTAGGTCTTTCCTCCTTTGTTTTCAAGGACTAAAAGGAGTATACAAAGCCAGCCATATTTCACACTGCAGTCCACACTGGAGAATGGCCTTTATGAAAAAGTTAAGCGCTACATTCTTCATTGTTTGGCAAGCATACCCAGAAGGAGTAATTCAATACCAGAAGGGAGGGTGGCTACAACAGTTTCTTGCAAATTTTTTTATGTCAGGATCTCACACAGAAGATTGTCCTTGCTCAAAAGGCAACAGCATCTACATGGTTAGATAACATTCTTAGAATGTCTCTTTCATAATTGTATTTACCATAATTGATCATTGGGATTTGGATGGGAATGTATTCTGAGACCTTCATTTGCCATGGTGAGTATTCTGGTCCCTGCATAGTCTCTTTTATTTCAGAAGAACTGGTAGAGCCTTCTCAAAGTTATAATAATGTGATTTTTTCCTAAAAGTATACACTACTGTATTTATGACATCTACAGCAGGGATAAGGAAAGAACAAAAAGTGTTCTTCCTAGTATTCCCTCAGTATTTTGGTATTCATGTTGATACAGCCTCACTCAGATCTTTCATAATAATATTGCAAGTCACATATGGATTTAGCTTAAATGGCTGCATTAAGGTTTTGCCCCAGGCTCAGCCACCTAAATTTAGGTGTCCACTTACAAGTGACTACATTCATTTTACTCCCACTGTAGCCTTGGAGGTCTTTCGACAGAGACCCACGTGGTTCTGGTTCAGCCCATTATGCCCTTAGTATTTGGCAGCAGAACTGCATTATGTAGTGCTTTGCTACTGGAGCATAAGGTTTATATGCATGTGTCAGCAACTTACATTTCTGTTTCTGGAAGCAAGGAAAGAGAATACCATAATACTTTTTCTTCTTTTGTTCGCAGAGTCATTTGTTGTGTCAAACAGAGAACTTTGTGATGAAGACAAAGAGCTGGTGCATTTTCCAGTGTGTGAAGGCACCTCCCAGCCTGAGCCTTCGTGTTCTGATGTCAGAATAGCAGCAGATAAGAACTACAGAAGTAAAGCATCTCAGGAAAGTGCTCTGAAAAAGATGCATGAAGAGGAACATCATCAACAAATGTCTATTTTGCAACTCCAGTTAATCCAAATGAATGAAGTTCATGTGGCAAAGATACAGCAAATAGAACGAGAGTGTGAGATGGCTGAAGAGGAACACAGGATAAAAATGGAAGTGCTAAATAAAAAGAAAATGTATTGGGAGAGAAAACTGCAGACCATTACAAAAGAATGGCCTGTATCATCCTATAACAGACCCTTTCCTAATTCACCTTAGAACACAGAAGGGCAGAAAGTCAGTCTGATTTAGCACATTTATGAGTAACACGCACTGGAAAGAGGGTTTTCTACTGTGAATGTACAGTGACAGGATAGGTGCCTGGTGGTAGTGAACACACTATGACTCTTAATGTTTAGGGAAACAGCAGTATAGTTCACCAAGAGGAAAACTCTGCTGTTCATTTGTAGGTAGTTCTGATTTGTTTAACTCACAGACATGCACAGTGTTCTAAAATGTTAACTTATTTTCCCCTCTCAGAACACCCTTGATCCTTACAAAATTTAAGGTACTCTGGGTATTCTTACATTGGGTGTTCCTAAGAAAACTTAGCAGCTTTAAACTTCAAGCTGTAGTGTTTGTTTTGATTTCTATCTCTTCCTATCTACCATTTCCCAAATGAAGGCAAGGGTTGGAGTTGCTCTCTGCTATTGAGACAGATATTCGTTGGTCATTATGCTGAGGCCTAGGGAAAATAAACTAGTTAATACAGTCCATAACTTATTCCTCGTAGAAGATGTGAAAACGAAGGAGGTAGCAGGAGGGCCACTGTAGTAACATCCCTCTCCTTCTGAAGAACAGTAATGTTTCCCAGCTGGTTGTCTGACTGAGAGAATGGTTGTGGAATGGCCCTCCAGTTGCTTAAGCTTGACACTTGAGAAGTTAAAAAGAAGGCGACTTCTTTCTCAAAAGCCACTGTGCTTGTTCTTTCATTTCCAGGCCCATCTTGTATTGAAGTAGAATACCTAAAAAGGGGGGTCAAATGCTGATGCCAGCACTGTGTGCTGTTCACCTGAAGTCATTCTGAGGGGAAGAGCTTTTTAAGAATTCATAAAGCTCTCAAAATGCAGTGAGCCAGCCAGCCCACTGGCAAAGTCTCCCTGTATTTTCCTATGCAATACTTGATGGTGTAGCAGCTAGCTTCATTATTTCTCATTAGCTAGAAGAAAAGACTAAGGTTCACCCTCTTTTCCTTCTCATAGGGTGGGAAGCAGTTCAAGGGAATCATTCCTGTCTTGAAGCACTGTTCTGTTCTGTTTTGTTCTGTCCTGTGAGTTATGGTGGTGTGTTTCTTGCCTTTGCTGTCAGTGAGGAGTGATGGACATGATTTGTATGAAGGCATTCACATGAAGGTCCCCACAGATTTTGGACATCCAGAATAGTAGATAATAGGAAAGCACAAATAAAGATAATCTTTACCCTGGCAATCATTAATTCTAGTGGGGCAAGGGTTAAGAAAATGTGGAATGCAGAACCCTGCAAGGATTCATAAGGACTTCTGGTGTGTGAAAAACTGTTTTACAGGAAGGTGTACAACCATCATTTGAAGCAGTGAGAAAAATGAACAAAACCATAAATTTTCATTGAAGAATCAATCTGAGTATCACGTTATTCAATAAAGTATTTTCAGATCATGACTCCTGAGGGCAAGTCCATACTGTGAGCAATGTGTTCAAAGCAGAGTATGTTACAAGGCATACATTCCTAGTTACACTCCTATCTCTTTCCCTAGATGTCCTTTCTGGTGAAGTGAGTTCATTTTGGTTTTGTTTTTGATTGAGTATGGTTTTGTGTGTGTATGTGTGTGTGTGTGTGTGTGTGTGTTTGTTTTGACCTGCTTTCACTGCTGGTGATTCATCTTTGCGAACACTGCCATTATCAACCACAGGACTCACTGTGGTTAACAGTGTGGTACCTGTGCTGCTTCCTTAAATGTGCTGAAACCAGCAATCACAATGGGAGCTATTTATTACAGCTCATTTTACATGACAGAGAAAAAAGTTGCTGAGCTGCTGCAAGATAAAAAAATAGGCCCTGGCTGAAATCTGAAGATAGATCTTTTTGACCACAAACTCAATATCTTTATAAATTGGCTGTGTGAAGAAGTACAGGAATCCCCAAAAAGGATGTTACGGGCACTTATTTTTCTGCTGAATGAGAACACTTTTGGAAGGTCTAATAACAGTAGAGACAAAAGAAAAGTAAACAGAAGTGAGGACCTTGTTCTGAGATTGCATTCTCTGGTCTGGAAGATGAGTCAGTTATTTGACTGGTTGTGACAATTGTTCAGGCACCATCCAGAAAAAAAGGACAGGGAAGACATTTGTCTTAACCAATTAAGACATTTGTCTTAACCTTGTGCACTCATTCTAAGTGAAAGTAAATAGAGACCAGGTGTTATAAGGTAATTAATGGAGACAATTTCAGCACTGTAGAGAGGGCAAGAATAAAGAGACAGTCCAAGTCTAGACAGCCCTGTGAAAATTATGAAATAGTCAGAGAGGATCTCACAGAATGTGAGATAAGATTAGCTTGAGCTCCTGGAAGTTATACAATTGCTCATGAAAGATTGTTTTATTTTTATATTTAAAAATCCTTTAAAATAGGCATGTTTTCAAACTGTACTTGGTGGATAATGCCTAGCTTCTTGGTATATTTTCTTATTCTGAGACCAAAAGTTACAGTTCCTAGGCTGAACAATAGACCTTTTTAATTCCAGTTCTACTTAAAAGAAAGAAGATCATAAGAGAAATATTAGGAAGAGCCAAGATGAAGGTATGAAAGAGAGAATGATCATTACATGCGTAGGGGAAGAATGGGAGTGTTACACCTAGCATAAATTATACAAGATGGTTTTGTGGTACAGGCAATAAATGGTTCACAGGTGACACAGGTCCTTGCTTTCCCATTTGTAGTTGACTGTTGGTTGCTCTAAAATTGAGTGATAAACACAGAAAAATGTAAAAGATCAACAGGAGGAAGTAAGTATCTCCTTGCCTTTATGGCTTTAGCTTTATAAAGTGATCAATGTGATGGAATTGAAATTACTTGCAAAATTACTTTTGCATTTGTTGTTGCCATTACTCCCTCTGGTAGTAGACTTTTCTTGTGTCTGACTTTTCTTGCGTGTAATACAGCCATCTCAGACAACATGTCCATTTGCTTTTCTCCTCTTTTTTTCTAGCTTACATCATTCAAATACACTCACATAGTTGTGTTTTCCTGTTAATCATTTGGCCAAGGTATATGTGCATATTCTCCAGGTTTTTCCACAGATAGAACACAGCAGTGTTTTAAGAAGAACATGCCTGTTTTTTTCTGGATTTCCTATAAAATTTTTTTCAAGAATGAACTTAAGCATGGGGCAAAATGATTGCTTCTTAACTTCATACAAAAATGTGTATCAGATATGTACACATTGTTCTCAGCCTCTGTATTCTTATTATGAGAAACAATGGCCTCCTAGACAAGGTGTGGTTAATTCCCTTATGCTCCCCAAATTAACATGAGCCTAGCTCCAGGTGCTATCTTTCCTTGGAGGCAATCTAATTTCTTGCCTAGTATAATTTTTTTCATGCCTTGATTTTTGTTTCTCTTGCATTTTTACCTCATATCTCTGTTCACTCATAGTTTTTTAATCAGCAATATGAGCAGGGGGTTTCATTCAGAGACCTGTGTTCTGCTCTTTCCTTCCTCTTGCCCAGACTGCCCATATCACAGCATTTGAACATGAAATTGGTGCTCCTCTAACCTCACCTTCCCTTTCCACAGAAAGCATGGTTAGTTACCTTTTCCACACAGCTTCCAGTGCATTCTGGATTTGGTAGGCATATAAGAAACAGAGGTTTTTGAAGAGAGGTTAGTTGAGAAAGGCCTGTATGGAGAAGAGCACTTCCTCCATTCCAGCTCCATGTAATGTGGGAGGACGGTCTGTGACCACAAAGTGATTCATCAAGACCAGAGCTAATGCAGGATGCTGAAGCTGCGTAAATGATTTTGATTCTTCCTAAGTCCTTGGGGTTCTGCAGAAGTTAAGTTTGAGGTTTCCTGGTAAAAAACTTCCTTCTTTCTTGGTAGTTGAGGAGCCTCAGTGGAATCCTTTCACAGCTTCCTCAAATGAAAGTTCTTACCTTCACAAACAACATATCCTGACATCTATTCTACTTCTTTCAATGGCCAGGCTGCTTTATCACCAGAGCAAGGGAGCTTGCTGCTTGCCACAAATCCTCTCTCTGAAGCTCCTTCCTACACTGCGGAGATGTGTTTAGGCAGGGCTGAAAACACAGCCCTCCCCAGCCACTACTCAGAGAAGTGATCCTTGCAGAGCAGGTGCACCTCATGTGGCTGAGCTCAGCACTCAGATTTTGGGCTCAGCACTCAGACTCTGAACCATTGCTACTCAGGGTTGCAGTATTCCCACTGAAGCCCTGTGACCAGAGAAAGAGGGATGGATGGCTCAGGGCTGCCTTTTTCTGAGCATATAGTGCAGCTGAGGATGTTATGCTGAATTTTGTTTAATGAGCATTCATCTCTGTATGTTTCCCATACCAAATTTTGGCACCCTTCCAAGGATCTGTGTGATTGTATAGGTGTTTTTCAATGATTTTTGCAGATTTTTTTTTTCTGGTTGTAGTTAGAGTGGCTTTTATATGTCCTTTTCCTTTTTCCCCACTTGCATTAAAATGGTCCAGTTTTCTTCTGAATCTCTGTGTTTACAATCTGTACAACCACACATTCATGTAGTATCATGTTTTCAGGTATTTTTCTCATTAAGACGTTGAAATAATAAACTGCTACATATTTGTATTTTGCTACAATTCCTGTGGGTAGAGGAATTACATGTAAAACCTTAAAATAACATCTAATTGATTTTTTCCAGAAAGGCCCTTAAAAGTAGTCCTGTGATTTCATATTTTGAGCTAGCTTGCTGTTTTTCAAAGTCTGATGCACCTTACTTGTTTTCATAAGATAATTACCTGTCTTTCCACATTATTTCCCTGTTTCTTCTCAAGACAGCTGACTGTGTATTCACACATTGTCACTGAACTTTTTGCTAAAAGGGAAGATGACCATTTGTTGCCATCTGTAAGAACAGGATAATATGTTTTCCAGTGAAAGCAAGCAGTGGTCTCTGTTTCTGGTATCTCAGACTGACTTCTGTGCTGATGAACAGCTTGATTCTCTGAAATCTAAATAAGGTGCACGTTGAAATGTGGGCAAATTGCTGGACCTAAAACTAAAAATGGAATAGAACGAGAAACATACTAGCTGTTGCTCTGAAAATATTACTGTTCTGATGCTGAAGGGATTGGGCATCTGACAACATCATCAGTCATGTTAATAGTAAATTAAAAACTTGCAATGTCAAAAAGAGAAAAAAAAGACTGGCTTTCAGAATCAGTCAAAGTGAAGACAGCTTTTAGCTGTCCTAAGAGGTAACACTGTCACACATGTCAAACAATTTCCCCTCATGATCTTCACTTCTCTTTCCTTTGAGACTCTGGACACCTCTATCATAGCATTCACAGGTGCCTGACAATAAGAAAAGTAGCTACTTTCAAGTAGGAGTCCCATGAGAGTTATTAAACGTCACTGTTTGTAAAACTGACATCGGACAGTTTTCCAAGACTACATTGTCCAGATACACATGTGCACACACGGTGGAAAACCATGTGAAATCTGTCCAGACATAGTTTGCCAAATGGCATAGGATAGACAGCAAGGAAAAGGAAATTGTTGTCCACTCCATGGCTATGGGTTGTAAAAGGATTGTATTCAGGAGAGTGTGTGGATGATTATCACCAGATGGTCAACCTTTCTAAGAATCAAGAAGTATTTTTGCCAAATCTTCTAGTCTGTCAAAACAGCCACACAAAAAAATGCAAAAGGAACAACAACAACAAAAAATTAATTGCTAGAAGCAATCACTTCTCTTCTTGATGAAGAGCTGGCTAGATACAAAGCCTACACTAGACATATAGGTATTTAGGGAAACAAGTCTCTGTTTTAACAGAAATAAGGCAAGACAGATTTATAGATTGTCCTTATTTTATTTAAGTGAGTTTGTAAAATGTTGATTAAGATTGGTTTTTTTCCCTTTGTTGTTCACTCCAGCTTCAAAATGGTTCTGTGCTTCAGTCTCTAACCAACTGTTGGCGTACCTCATTAATCAAATTTGTTTGGCGGGAGAGTTGAAGTGGGTTTGTATTCAGCACAACTTGAGATTAATTGTATTCCACAAATCTTCAGATATTCCTTCTCAGCTGTAAGAGGCTGTTATTGGAGAGACCTGAGCATGAAACTGGAATTACATGCCTATTTAGTAGTAATTTTTTTATATGGCACTTACCAGTTGCCATATGTGCTGCTCAAGCACTGCCCATTATTTGTCATGTACAGATTCCTTTTCTTTTCTTAGAGTTATGCCCTGAAATTATGTACTAAGCCACAAATGGACCAGCTGAATTGCCCATATAATGCCACAAATTCTGTGTCACACTACAGTGGAGGGAGGAGGAGGAATCCTGCTTCTGTTAAATCGTGGAGTTTTGAAATTTGACCTGTTACCCTCACCAAAGCTTTGCAAAAGTTGTTCTGTTCTGTTAGACACCTATGTGGTCCCACTGATCACTCCTTCAGCTGATCAGTGAATTGCTTGGCTTTATAACTACTTGAATTCTAATCCCATGGAGTGTGTAAAGTCTGAATTGACACACACAAAACATAAATTCCATTTATTTAAAAAAGGTCTTATAAATACTGAGACTCCGGAAGGTGCAAATTAGGGAGGTGATGTGATGAATTTGGTATTTAAACCAGGGCAGAAATTTTGGCAGGCTGGGAGTTATCACTGCTAGATAGAGAAGTTCAACCTCTGCTTTGGGAACAATAATATCCAATACAAATATTGCCTTACCTCTAACTTTCCATCTAAAATGAAGCATAATGAGAAGTCCTTGCCAAATAAAGCAACCCTAGTTTCCAAAATGCACTTAATTTGCTTTCAGTTGCTGGCCTGCATGAGGGCTCTGAGGCTGGAATGGGCGTTAGGTTGGACTTTGTTGGTGGCTGAGAGCATAAGAATTCTTCCTCTACTGATTTTGTCCCGTTTCCCTCAAATGCAATACTCCTACTGGGATATACTTAGCCACAGGGTGGTGCCAGTTGAACCATGGCAAGGTGCTCACATTCTCAAGTTGTCTGGCCTCTTTTCCAGCTACCAAATCAGCAGTGGTGGGTGTATTTGAATAAAAAATACGAGGTCTTAGCCATCAAGAACAACCACCACTGCTAACTGTATCACTGAGGTGCCTTCTAAAGTTGATAAGGCAGAAAATTTAGAGGTATAATAAATAAATGATCACAATGGTGCTTTGTCTCAGCAAGTTAGAACACTGTCTTGTGGGGTAAATCTGGCTTTTACTCCTCTAGTAGACTGATAAATAAGTTGCACACTTCCAGTTCACATTTCCATAATCCCACTGAAGCCAGCAAATTTCTCTACATCGTGCCATGGCCTTGTTGATGAGTGTTGATCTCTGCTCTCAGTCTGGTCCAAATGCCACCAACTCCACTTCTGTAAATCCATTGCAAGTGTGCTGTCAGAGAGCCAGGCTGAGAGCATCAGGTGTGGGACAAGACTGGCTTAAATTTTGGCTCTTATACCCAGCATAGACACAAGTGGCTCAGGCCCCACAGCACAGCAAACTTAAGCCCATACCCTGCCACAGCTTCAAACACAAGTAAGGACACAGTGACAGCCGTGGGCAACTCCAGTGATCCATAAAACTGGCTTTGGGAGGTAAACAATTATTTTTTTAAATTGTTGTACATTAAAATGTTCCAAATCATGGGGCAGCTTAAAATTATGCCTTGTCAGTGTTCAGTTACCAAGAGCAATAAATTAACACAGCTTCAGTCTGACAGGTGCAGTTTTCTGTCAGGATTCTTAAAACCAAAACCAAAAACAAAACAAAAAAAAAACCTGTGTTAATCCATGCCCATGATTTATTAAAAATATATGGATATTGATCTAATACCGATATCCAACTATGACGGACAAAGACTCTCTAACAGTTTGAAGTTACTGTAAGTTTATTACGACGCCGGGCAGCGTGCGGGATAGCTCCCAAATACACACGCGCAATTTACAGATGCTCACAGGTTCTTTTTATGTACAGGAGTATTGAATACCCAAACCACAAATGCATATTCGTAACTCTGGTCCATCCCATTCCCCGCTTCGTATGGTAATTAGCCAAAAAGCAATTAGGCATGCGTAGTTTGTTCATTGAAATAGGTTGGTGGTCCTTCTTTTTATGGGGCGGGGTCTCAAAATGATGAAGTAAGATGGGTTTTCTTCACTTTGACTTTTTAACCTTTTCGTGCTGTGTGACAACTGAATCTTGTTTATCCAGGACTATTTGATTTATGATTGTATTGTATTCTTGGAGTCTATTGATTAGTCAGAATACACAAACATAAGTTGACAGGGCTCCTGATTTATCAGTTCCTCAGATCCGGCTTCTGTTAGCAAAGGGAAGTTTATTTATCTTTCCTCAGCAATATCTATTTTAACTAAAGTCCCTAATTCTTCAAAATTAATGTCTACTTAGATATATACATAAATTCAACCAAACAAACATCTTTCTTGTAGTATTTTGTATTCTCAGCTACATGTGGATTTTTGCTTTTGTTCATACTTTCCACTTTTTCTTTTCCTCAAGAGTTTAAGGTTAAATAATAAGAAACCTGATCTTCATCTTTTCGAGATGCAGAGATTATGACATTTTGCAACAGTAGCTGAAAAAAAGTTCTGGTAATCAGTAAATGCAAATACAGTCATATTCCAGTCTGCCCTGCTTCCCACAGAAGCTATGGCTTAGCCCTAATCCATGCTCTTCTTTGTGTGGTTGCATTTTTGAACTCCCAGTCACAAGATGCACAAGCTGTTCTACCACCAGCTACCATCCAGCAGCACTCATGTGGTTACAGGGCTTGTTCTTCAGGGGTGCTGACCTGCTGGGATTTGGATTGTCTTGTATTGCTGAGTAAGAACTTCTTGCTTTCAAAAACCATGCAGTTCAACAGCATTATTTTTACAGTAATCAAGATGTGGAAATGATTTAAGAGATAATATGTTTTCAAATGTGTTAAGGCCATTTCTCCTAGTACTACCATCTTCTGATGGTACATTAATGGTGGCCATGTTTTGAGAAGTTTTATCTCTCTGAGGTGAAAAAAGAAACTTTCACTTTAATTTGGCAGTGACTGAGGGTATTATTTGAGGTTGTGCCATGTGGTTCTTTCTCCACCATGACTTTTTTTTATCCAGCAGAATCTTCCCCTGTTTTACATGTATATTCCACCAGTGCTGAAATTGCGCCTGAATTTGTTTGATCAAGTTGACTGCACGGATCCTCTGAAAACCTCTGAATGTGTGTTCAGGAGGCTCAGGATCACTGCAGTCCAAATGCAGAGGCATTGAAAATTGTACCTCTAAAATATTGCCCTCACAGGAGCTTGAGAATCTCAAAGAGAAACCTGAATCTAGGCACTCCTCATTGTCTTTTTGTGTAAATGGTCAAATAATTAGGAAACCACTGTATCTTTACACCATGTTGTATGTGGTGCTAGATTCTGTTATAATTTAACAATATGTAAAATTACATTTTGTCAGGTTTGTGCTTATGGTCAGTAAGAATCTGAAACAGAATGAGCACTTAAGTACTGGGCTATTTTGTCATAAGATACTTGAACATGTATCGATCCTTCTGATACTAAGTATTTTAATGTAGTATTAGATGGTATCTCTTGTGGTCTTTGTCTTTTAGTAGCAACAGGTTTTTTTTCCTTTTTAATTGTGCTAAAAATTATACATCCTCCACTAGGCTGATCTGATTTTCCTAGCATGGTGTCAGCTCAGCCACTTCATCTGTTGTGAAGTATTATCTTAGTATTTTAGTGCCTCAGACACCACCAGAACTGGTTCTGGTGTGCACTGAAGTAGTTTCTTGAACTACACCTTCAAACAATTTTTTTTGTACTATTGTTTTTTATTAATAAAAATTACCCATATTATAGTTTGAATCTCTAAGGATCTCCTAGTATGTCTGCGTCCTTGCAAATGTGATGAATAAAGTTTTCCTTATCTTTATTGGGTAGCTAATTTTCATAGCAAATTCTTTGTTTTTTCCTGCAGAAACAGTGAGTAAAAGGAAAAAAAGTAGGACCCTAAAATACATATATTCTCATGGCTTCAACAAAAAGTATTACTGGGGAAAGAAATTTAATAATTTTTTAAGCCAGGGGAATGTACTATATGCTTGAAACTCACAGCCTATGTAATAAGGATGACTAACTGTACATTTTAGTGCCTTGTTTATTGTAAAATGTTTAATCATAAATTACTAAACATAAATAATTACGAATTTCTGAGAAGACATATCTAAATATTGCCGATAGAAACTGTATATTCACAGAGGAGTCAATAAATCATCATCTATTGTGACACATTAATTAGATGAGATTTTTAGTCTCCATTCTTTCAGAGTTGTTTTCAAATAATGTCATTTAATTTACACACAAATGCTATTTCTGTCTCTTAAACTAAACTCCACTCAACAGAATGGAAGAGAGCAACTTTCTTAGTTGCACTGTCAGATTTTGTGGGAGAAAGTGCTGCTTGTGAAGCTTGTTGTACATATTCACCACAGAACTTTATATTTGGGTTGATTAAGCACTGATAGAGTCATAGGTTCCTCTCAAATGTTCTCGCTGTAGACTATTGGCAGACCAGGTTTGGACTTGAATTAAGCACCAGCAGTTTGCTTCTGGACACCCTGTGCCAGGCACTGCTGGGCAATAAAAGGAGTTGGTTCCTACTAAGAGCACCTTAATAATCTCAGTTCAAAGTCTGTGTAGAAATCCAGGAAAAACCATGCTGTGACACATCCAAGAAAGCCAAAATCTGTCCCACTCACAAGCAGCGAGATGAACAGTGGGGTTTGAAAACCCACAGGGCTGAGTGTTTAGAAGGAAGACGAGAACAAGAGCAGTAACTGGATAAGGATAACCTGACCTTTCCCCCTGCTTCTCTAGGTTTCCTGCACAGACAACATGTGCTGAAAGCCATGCTAGAGTGGGACAGTTTTCCAATGGTGTCTTGTCTATGTCACATAGAACCTGATAGTGAGTATTCCAATGTCCACCCCAGAGGGATTGGGATGCAACTGTAGGGACAGCTGGATTCATATACACAAGGCCATGCAAAAGCATTTAGAAGTCAGACCACAGCTTTATCTAATCCAGTGTCCTACTGACAAAAGGGGTTTGTAGCATCTGTCCTGTAAAAATTTAAAATAAATGCGACCGTAGGATGCTTCATAGCATGCACTGCTCCATGAGGCAGAGTGTCTGTGAGACCATAGTAAAATCTTTGTATGTAATGATCTTTAATAGATTTTTCTTGTAGAAATCTGTGCAAGATATTTCTGAACCTATGTAAACTATAAGTAGCAACGTGTTCCAAATATAAGCAGAGTGAAGAAGTACCTTTCTTGATGAGCTCTAAAGCAAATTGCTGCTAATTTAGCTTGCTGCCCTCTCTCTCCCTATACAATCTTGAGTTAGGAACTCATAGATCTTAAATCCAGTTTAAATAAAGTAAGGGCTAATAACAATAGCTCATTCAGTCTTTTTCTCTTGCAGCAACACAGGGTTGGCTTTCAATTTATACAGAAAAATATCAGCAATTCTCTTCCAGTGTGTTTGATCAGAAGACCACAAATATCTTCATGAGATATGAAAGAAAAGAACAAGTATAGAATAATTATAAGTTTAGTAAGAACAGAACTTCAGTTCGGTAATTTTCAAGCACTCTTCACTTAAAACTGCTTGCTTTTTTCTTTGCTAGCTCATTTTCAGTAAGAGAAGGAATAGTTCCACTGAGTTAAAAAAAGCCTTCTTGCTAGATGATTGATTTGGCCAGCAGAGTGCTCCTCAGATCATTTCATCTTACTGAAGATTTCCAGAATGTGACCACAGGGCAGCAAAAGTCAGGTTTGAGGGTTTCTGTCTACAACCTTTATCTTACCACTTCAGATTCCTTAACAGAAGTAACCAGATTTGTGGCTGATGAAACCATCAAACTCAACAGTTTTTCCTTGTAATCAAATCAACAAAATTTAGTACAGCATGCCATAATTAGGATTTTTTTTTCCCCAGGTAATTTGAATGTTCCCTGATAAAGGTAAAACCATGAACCAAATGACCTCATATGACAAATGGTTATAAACCTGGCTGGTTCCCTGAAGTGGCTCTCTACCATGCATACCCCGTTAATTTCTAAACCCACTGGGTTAGGAGGTTTCACACTTCATCTTGGTGACAAAGGGAAAGGAATAACACAGAGTCCACTTCAAAGTGGAAACAAATGTACCTGTTGGCAAAGGGCATTTTTTATCAAATAGAAGGAAATGGATATTAATAAATATAGACAAGAAGCTAATGAGGTTCAACAGTGATAAATAAACAGGGGGAAAAGAAGTCTTGACCAGGAGACCTAAAGACAAGGAGAGAGTTTCTGAGGTTTACAAGGCCAAGAACAAAACCCCTCAAAATTTTAGACTATATGTTCCTATTAGTATATGCCAGCAGTAAATACTTGTTGATACAAGGGAGGAAAAAAAAAAAAAAAAAAAAGGAAAATATTAAAAGTATTAGTACCTTATGTATTTAAAAAGCAGTGAGATATAGTGAGATATTGTTTTATGGGTTATGGCTTGCTTGTCAAATGGAGATGGTTAAGAATCCCATAGTCCTTTCTACAAAAAGAGAACATTTGATTTCTTCTACAGGGAAAGACCAAATTTGGAAGGTTGAGGTTTTTTTCATTAAAATGTGCAGGACACTTGTATTAAAAGTCCAAGGAATAATAGATGACCATTACTGCTCAGCTGATACTCATCTTGAAATACTGGAAAAATTCTGAAACCTTGAGGCCCATTGATGTTTTCTAGATGATAAAAGCATCATGAGGGAAAGCTGTGTGTAATTAGTGTTCCTTCTACAGAAAAGAACCCACAACCTTATCAAATAAATCTGGTTTTCTCCTTAGACAAGGTCAGAATTATGATTAAAAAAGATAACTGCACTGATAAAAATTACATGAACATTGATAAACTCATTGCTTCAGTCTAGCGTGACTTCTGAAAAAGAAACAGTCCGAATTAAATGGCCTTAAATCTACTTATCTGGCAGGCATAAAAACACTTGAAAAGCAGTTGTTAGTCAAAGATTTCTCTAGAGATGTTCCAGAGGCATTAGCAGGAGTTATAATCTTGAAGGAAATGTGCAAGTCATTACTGTCATTTACAGATGGCACCAACTTTACCAGGACAGTGGTGACAGGGCAGGGCATGCACATGATGCAGCCTGGCTTGTTCTGTGAGATGGGCCAGTTTACAAAGGCATCTCAAAGCAAAGACAAAACTCTGAATTTAGAACTGGTGTGCAGAGGCTGAAGGAAAAAGCTTACACTCCGAGTCAGTAGCGTTTCTGGATCACTGGGGCAGGCATCTGACAGCGGCTCCTGAGGGCTTGCACCAGCAAAGGAGACATAAAGGCAGGATGGTTCTAAGACATGGAAGTGCTCTTTCCACAAAGCCCTGGGCAGAGCAACAACAAAATACTGTCGGACTTCTCACCTATGCTTCATACCGATGTTGGCACTGGGCAGGTGAGGGGGCCTGATGGGAGCTCCCAAAGCGATGAGTGAGAGAGGATGTCTTATACCAGCCATCTGAACGGGAGAGGCCGTTTGGGGTTGTAAATTGGAATTTGGTGAACTTGTATGAGCTGAATGCATAAGAAGTCCTCTCGGGAATAAAAAAGAATTCTGAACAGCTTTTTAACTTTAAAAAAAAAAAAAAAAAAAAAAAAAAAAAAAAAAAAAAAAAAGAGAGAGAGAGAGAGAGCTGTAGCAGAGTAATCCTGACAGCAGCGAGAGGTGATGGGCAGCCGACCCGCCGTGAGAAGCACCTCGCAGGTAATTGGGGCTGCTCCTCGTCCCAGTGCCATCCCGCTGAGACCAGGTGCCTTTCCAGGGGATGCTCGGTGATGGACTCCATCGACAGGCAGCGGGTGGCAGAGAACGGGACGCCAGAGGCTCGGGGCCGTGCGGAGCCCACCCCCTGACCCTGCCCGCTCCCTCCAGCGGGCGGCAGCCGCGGGCCGGGGCCGCGGGAGCTCCCAGCGGGAAGGCGGCTCCTCCCCGAGGAGCGGGAGCGTTCCCGCACCGCCGCTCTCCCGGGACGCGCCGGGCGTCTGCAAACCCTGAGCGGGAATGCCGCTCCCTGCCAGCGGCTCCCACCCAGGCACGCCGCCGGGACTGGGGGATCCATCCCCCGGCCATCCCCGCACCCACCGAGCTGTCCCCGGAGAGAGGCTCCGAAACGGAGCAAGGATGCTGCGCAAGGGTCGGCAGTGTTGCTGCCACGGACGGGGCTGTTTTAAATTTATTTCCTCGTCGGTGCTAGAAGCCAAGGCAGCATCTTTACTTCGTTTCGTGCTAAGCCGGTGAGGGACTGGTTTACACCGAGAGAAGATCAATCGCTTCCCTAGAAAAATCAGTATTGGACACTGCCTATATATAGCCCGCTGTACTTTGCAAGCCGAGTAAGAAGGAGCAAGGTTTTCCACATTCTTTGGCTACTCCCACTCCACTAAATTCTTGGGTTTTACACAAAACCAGAACAAGGGAAACACATTGCAGGTGAAATCCTCCAATTTTTCAGCCTGTGGAAATGTTCTCATTGACACTGGTGTCCAGGAAATCCTCCACAAGGGTCAGGGCAGGATCCTAACCCGCAGGAGATTTTGGCAGCCTACTCTTTGCTTCCTACTCAGAAAGAGAAATTCCCTAAATTTCCATCTGTCTGGTGTGTTCCTTGCATGGCCCGGTCAGGGAAATTCTTTAAAGTCTTCAAGGTATTTGTTTTGCACCAGGTTATGTCTACTCTAAAGAAAAAAGGTTTTATTTCAGTGATGGTAGTTGCTGTCCTATAAAACATTAGTTAGGGCAAGCTGTGAGCATCTGCTATGCCCAAGTAGGGCTTATTAAAAACCCTGATTCTTTCATATAGGTTTTTCCTCATCAAGCCAGCATATATAAGAAATACCAGGTACTAACTATCATGTTTTAAAATCACACCATTTTGCCAATCCAGGCAAAGCCTCAGGGAAATTCTCCCAGATTTTGTTTATCCACATAGTGCACAAATCTTTTAACCACTCCATTTGCTTGAGGCCACATGGGGGTTACACACTGCACATAAGCACAGGGAACATGCTGTAGCCTTAGGCAATCTGAATTGTTGAAAAAATTGTATGTAAACAGTTATAAACAAGTTTTCAAGATCTCTTTTAAATAAGCAATAAACTAATCCTTGTCATAGACAGATAGGCTCCCATGTCTCAGCTGTTTAAGAGCAAATTGCGTAAGACAGTGCCTGAAATACCTCAGTTTAAAAGCACCATCATTGTGTTCATGTGAAAATGAAAACAAAGACAACCAAATACTGAGGAGGCTGATCAGCACAGATAACACTAAAGTACACACAAAATAACCAAGGTCCCCAGTTCTTGGTAGCATTCCTGTTTGGGTTGGGTTTTCAGAGAAAGCAATACCTGTACCTGCCCACTCAACTCCTAGGTGTTCTTGCTACAAATGTCCTAAATAAAACCAGTTTCCATCACTGTTCACAGACCCAGGAAATTAAATTATATGCAGAGAAGTCAGCCATGAATAACTTTTTCCCACTCTCAAGCTAAGAGCTAAACAAAAGGGCTCTAGACTACACATTTTTTGACCAAAGGAAAGAGGCCCCGGAAAAATAAAATTTGCAGAACATATAAACTTGGAAAACCTGCTTGACTAATAGGAAAAAAAGATATCCAGACAATCATCCTGACCCAATCTAACTTTCAGCAATGCATGGTTGGTAAAAGAGCCCCTAGCAGCTACCCCAGCTAGTAGCTGCACCCTGCTCCCAGCTTATCATTTTGGCCTGGATGTGTCCTGGTGAGCTGGGAGTTAGTGTTCAGGCACCATCAGTGTTCCTTCTCCAGGCAGCAGCCTCAGCACTGGCCACCAGAGCAGCCACTGCCACTGCTGCCCACAAGTCATGGCTCTACTGCCCACCTCAGCCACTGAAGTCCTGGCAGCTATCGTGGTTTGACGCTACCCAAATGCCAGGCACCCATGAACGTTGTTTGCTCACCTTTCTCTTGCTCTAGGCAGAGAGGAAAAAATATTAATGAAGGGCTCCTGAGTTGATATGAGGGATTGGGAGAAAACACTTTAAGGGCAAAACAGGTTCAAATTTGAAGGTATAAAGTAAATTTATTATCAACAGATGCAGAGGAGGACAATGAGAAGTAAAATAAGCTTTTAAAACACTTTTTTTCCCTCCATCCTTCCCACCAACAGTGCAGGGAGACAGGGCCTTGGGGTTTTGGTCGGTTAGTCACTCAAGATACTCCTTCTGCTCTCCTCAGGGAGAGGAGTCTTCACTGCTATGCCATGGGGTTCCTCCCACAGGCAGTCTTCCTGAAACTGTTGTGGCGTGGGTCATTTGTCCACAGGGTGCAGTCCTCTAAGGATAGGCTGCTCTAGTTTGGAAGCAAGGGCCCTCTCTCTCTATTCAGGTCTCCCACTGGATCACAGCTTTCTCTGGCATCCACCCACTCCAGTGTGAGCACTTTTCCCATGGGCTGTGAGCGCATCTCTGTATCCCCTATGGACTTCATGCATTACAGGGGGGCAGTTTGTTTCACCATGGTCCTCACCATGGCTTGCAGAGGAATCTTGGCTACAATGCTTGGAGCACCTTCCCTGCCTCTGTTTTTCCACTGACCTTGGTGCCGCCATGTTGTTGTCCGTCACATGTCCTCACTTCCTCCTCTTCTCTGACTAAAAGAAGCTGTTTATAGGTACCATTGCCAACAAGTTCCACTAATTCAATGATTCCTGCAGCATCCTGCAGCACCGAGAAGTTGATCTCATCCAGGTTCCATGTCAGGGAATCACTCGTCATTGTTCTGCCACTGGCCAGGCCACCCTGCCACCATCGTGAGGGCAGTGGCGGCCACCACGGTGCTGGTGCTATTTAACTCCTATCCTCATGCAGGGCGCCAGGAAAGAGAAGCCACTGCCACTGCTGCCCTTCTGCCCGTGGCATGGCAGGATGGGGGTGGCCAGGCAGGCAGGGCTCGCCGTGGGCACAGTGAGGTGGCACTGGCTGCAGCAGCGCATTGCTGTGAGCTGTGCTGGGATGGCCCCGGCAGGGACACCTCGCCACTCCTGGAAAAAACTGCGCCTGCCTTGTTTTGATGTTCTTCGTAGATATGTCATCACAGAGGCATTACCAACCTTTCTGATTGGGCCAGCAGCATGTCTGTCTTCAGAGCCATCAGAGATTGGCTTTGTCAGACATGGTGGAAGCTTCTAGCAGCTTCTCACACAAGTTATTTCTGCAGCCTTCCTGCCCTACCAAAACCCAGGCCATGCCGAATCAACACAGCAGCACACTCTCCTTTTTGCCTCCCCAGCCTCTTCAGCTATCTGGGGACATTACAGACTCAAGGGTGCCACAAGTTTATTTTCTTTGGAGGTGAATGAGTGGCAAGCATCCATATCTAATGTCTATAAGCGAAATAAATGAATACTATTTCTTTTTAATTTTTTTTTCCTACTGTCTCTCCCATCTTGTTGCCCAGGGCTCCTATATCTTGGACATCAAAGTCTCATAGTCTTCTCGCATTTCTCTTGGCCCTCTATCACCGAATACAAGTTTAGTCCCACAGACCTTTATTATATTGGGGTAGCTGTAATCCAAAAGCTACAAATGGGCATCAACTCAGGTGCACCCCACTCCAGTCAGCAGCTGGCACAGCTTTTCTGATGGAGGGAAGAAGCCTGAGAGGGGCTTGTATGCCTCACGAGTGAGCCCTTTCTGTGGTCTCTGGCCACTGGGATCTCATTAGAAATGGCACAGTCAAACCTGCAGAGCTCATAAACACAGAAATATTTTTTATGTTCCTACATATATAATATACAAAAATATCAAGGAGTTTTCTGTACATGAGTGAGACTTCAAGGAGTAAATAATAAGCGATGCAAGCAGCATAAACTGAATGAATAACAAACTGTTCTTTGCTTCCAGTCACTTCAGAGAAAAATGGAAGACTGCAATGGGCAGTAAAGAGGAACCTGTGGACTCCTGCTGTCCAGGCACTTACACAAACTACATGAAGTCGAATCTACAGATATTATCCATTTCCTTCATTTAAGCAGAACTACTTATGTCAAGTTTTCTGGTTTCAACTCCCCCTCCTCCCCCAATTTTTGTTTTTAATAAAGACTATTTGTGCCAAGACTGAAAAATGTGACAGATCTCTATCTCAAGTTTCAGAAGAGTGGAAACTTGATATTTATTGTATTACTGAAGAAAGAGAATGTAAACAAGTAACTAAAGACCACTGTCTGTCTGGGTAAGTCTGGAGTGCTCCTGCTAGCCAGTTTACCGCTGTCCACAAATTTTATGCTGTCCTTGTCAGCAGAATAGCTAAGCTGTTTCTGGGCTACACTGTCAACGGAACATCTACTAGCTTGAGTCCATGTGGGCTATTTACCTTTGGCAAAAATCCCAATATTTTCTGAGCACCTTATGTCACTACCTAGCGCTTACCTAAATCCAGGAAGGCTTATTAGCTCACTGCTCAAACAGGCAGCAGCGTGCACCATCTCCTGGATGTGAACCTTTGGGGTTACTGTGATAGCAGGATAAAGGAACTATGGGCAACACAGAGATCAGTGGAGGAGATAAGGAAGGTAAGACACACGGAGAGTACCTGTCTCAGCTTTTGTCTCACAATATTTACTAACTTCAGAAAGTTTTCTACCACTGGAACACAGTGGTGAGTATATGGGATGCCCAGTGGCAGAGCTGGGTTGGTTCAGGAGGGGCCCATTAGCTCTGGATCTGTGCCAGACCCATGCTGACACAAGAACTCCCTAGCTTCCCCCTCCTGTCCAAGAACTCCTCCAGCTTCCCTCACTGTCCACAAAGCTTACTTGTCAATGTGCAGGCCCTCATAAGTACTCAGAGGTGTTTTGATTCTGTCATCAAGCCCAAGCTGATATGGCTTCCTGAGACCCACGGCTGTCAGGAACACAGTCAATGCAAACCGGCAGATTCTGCAGGATCTATGAGTCTGAGCTCCGTGCTTTAATAAAGCGCTAATGCTAGTAATAGATGAGCTCTTTCCTAAAAGCATTACAGCATGACCACTAGGAAAAGGTCCAAACCAGCTCTGCTCTTCCTTCCTTCTCTTGGCACGTATCAGTACCCTCACCTAAAGACTGCACCACTTGTCTAAGCAGGAAGCATGAGGACACTTCCCATGCCACCAAGAAAACTGGGGTCAGGATTTTCAAAACCTGTATGAGCTATATACCTCACAGGATTGTCCCAGTTCTCTTCCTTTCCATCAGATATCATTGTAGTTTCACTGCTCTGCTGACATCTCCAGTGTACGGTTCTGAAATGACCAACTTCACCTTCTTTCTGGACATCATTTTTTTTTCTGTCCTGCAAGCCTGATAGCAATTTCTGCACCTGAGAGGTCTGTCAGATACACAGAGATGTCAAATCTACAGACACAGTTAAAGGGTTCCTTCTCTGTCCTGAGGATTTGGGGTGATTCTTGGAGGAAGGATTGTGAAAGACTCATGTCCAGAATAGCACCAGGCTTCACTCTCTTTTCCACACTGAAACATCAGGAAAGCATTGCAAACAAAACCACCAAGGATATCTGACTCTTTGACCACTGCACTCAGAATTACTGTTGTGCTGTTGATAATACCTATGTTTTCATGATAAATTCCTTGCTTTTAGGTTTACAGAGTGTGTCAACAGTGCAACTAATAAACAAGAGACAGAGATCAGGCATCAGATGAACTGAATGCACTCAAAAGTGAGAATGGTGTGTATCATATTGGATACCACAAAAACCACAGGAGAAATGTACTAAGGGAAAGACTGACGCACTTGTCACAGAAATACCCTACATATCTGTCTCTGTATTTCCATTCCTTCTGAGTAGTAGGAAAGCCAGGATTCATTGACTTTGAACTTTCACAGAAAAATAAGCAGAATGACTCACCAAAGAATTGGTTTGTCCTTTCTTGTGGAGTACAGTTCTGTGTGACCAAAGGAGATCCAGACAAAATGGGTAGGAAATATGTAGAAATTCTGTGTTCTGACACAATGTTGATTACTATCTAATTCCTCCTTAGCAAAATATTCCTTAGAGAATATACAAGCTATATTTAACTGAAATAAAAAGACACTTTTAAACTATGATTCCGACAATAATTTATCGTAGTTACAGAAAAAAATTGACTTAGAGTGAGTATTCTAAATTTTAAACAAGTTTCATTGTGTCTTTTTCACAGAATTGTAAAAAACAGCAGATCGCAGAAAGGCTGAGGAGGAAAAATTACCTCTGGCGGTTGTCTGAACCAAGTGCCCTGCTCAAGCAGGGTCATCCTGACACCATTACCTAGGACAATTTTCAGATGGCTCCTGAATATCTCTAAGGAGGTACATGCCATAACTTCTCTGAGTAACCTGTGACAGTGCTCAGTGATCTTTACAGTTAAAAAGTGTGTCTTGATGTTTAGAGGGAACTTCTTGTCTTCATGGTGGTGCCCATTGCCTCTGGTTCTGCCACTGGATTCCAATGAAGAGAGCCTAGTTATTCTTTGCAGCTCCCCTTCAGGTAATTATATACATTGATAAGATTATCTTTTTTCATATGTATCTTCATTTGTTTGCTGTGTAATATACTCTTTATTATCTAAGCATAACCAAACAAACCAAACTGAAAAGCTGACAAATCTAACTTGATAACTAAGTCCACAGAGCATGTATGAATAGGGATTAGCTATGATCAAAATGGTGTGATGATGACCTACTTGTGCTTTAAAAACACTTGGTTTTAACCCAAATGATAGACTTAAAGAGAGTGAAGAACTGATTTAGAAAATGAATCTTCAGTGAATAGAAGTTCTTGCTGGCAAGTGGCTTGTAGCAGATGCCTTGTTTTTCCTGCAGAGCAGGAAAACTCTGCTTCCCATGAGACAAGCCTGAAGCCTGGAATGGAGGAGGCCCAGTAGAGATGAAAAGTTGCACAGTCCATGCCTCAAACCCTCTCCACTGGCTATGAGGACAGCGGGGGATGACTTCTGGAACGACACCACTTGCATTCTTTCCACACTGTCTGCCGGGCTGGACTAGAAGATAAGCGGGATGTGAAGAGAGTACTCAAAGCCCTAGCGGTGGGTGACTCAGAAACGACAGCATTCCAGTTGGCATGCAAGAGGTACTCAGCATACTTCCTCTTTTCTTTGTCTCACTGCAGTGGGAGGAGACCTTCTCGGGACTAGCAGAGGAACAGTCCACTCCTTTTCCTAGGCAAAGATCTGAGCCGTCTGTCCTTCCTTCACAGATGATCACAAGAAACAAGTCAGCTACTGGAAGGGGAAAGAGCTCTTTTCGACCAATGATTTCAATTTCTACATGGCACAGGCTTTTGTGAAGAGTTTAGGAAAGATGGCACATGCCATAGAGAAAAAACACCAGAACACAGAGGTTAGTTGAGGAGCAAGACACACGGAGAGATGATGCTGGTAGCAGTCTACAGGTTTCGATAGCTAGTGAACGTGTGTCTCTGCAATCTGCTCAGGGACAGATCTCATGCTGTAGTTACATTTCAAAAACAGGCGGTAAGAATGTAGCAGAAGTCTTACAAGTCTGCCTTATGCGCAGTGAATATCTCTCACTCCTGCTTCCCCCTCCCAACATCACTAGTGAAGGTAAGATTACCAGAGGCAGCATTGAGAAGTACCAGTTCCAGGCACAGTCTTTCTCCACACAGGGAAATGGAGCCTTCAAGGTGGAAAGCTTCCAAATTGCTGCAGAACACTACCAGAAATCACCATTGCTTCATTTTTATTTCCTGCTGAGACTTGTCGTCCTTAAAGCTATGGGGAGTGCTATTGCACAAGGCTGGCACTGCTAAGGCAAGAAAATTTCCAGACCTTGACAGCCACCAGTGACACAAACTGCAAAGCTCTTCATTCAAGTATGGCTAAGGGCATTCTAGTGCAGGTCCCCCCCCACTACCCTAAACAGCTTTGCCAGGCTGTTTTAATTAATCTTGTCACTCTTTGGTGTATTAGCCCCCAATATAAGGAATAAACAGGAATTAAGACAAAGCAATGAGCAGCTTGGGGCTGTCTAATTCTAAAGAAGTTGTAGTATCTTACCTTAAAGAGTCTTTTTATGGAAAAAAATCGTTATTTTTTTATGGAAAAAAAATCGAAAAAAAAATAGGTTATTCTGAAAAGCTCTCTATAACATTTGAAGAAAGAGAAATGACATACAGAGTTGAGTTCTGGTTTGGGACAAACATGTACTTTGCCTTCTCTCCAAAGATTTGAATGCAGCAAAAAAGATTTTTTAGGAGTCTGCAAAGTATCCACTGGGTAACTTTATAAGACCTTATTAAAGATAGATATGAACACTTAATTTCTGCATTGATTAGGTTTTTTGCAATCTTCGTGTTCCTAGCCCACATTTTCTCCAGGAAAACATAAGTAAACTACTTTGTTGCTCAAATCTTACCTACTTTTCCAATGAAAAAATGAGCCATGCTGGATGAGCATCAGCCTATTTTGGTTGGGCCATGAGGGAGTGCTGGTTTCAGGTAAAAAGCTACTACTGAACTGAAGCAATGCCTAGTTTTAAATATGAGACCTCCCAAAAAGTGAACCTGAGTAGGGCAGCAAGAATAATGACAGCTGTAGAAATAATGACGTCTGGAAAAAGACATAAGACTGGGGTGTTTTTTTCTGCTTTTCTCTTTTCTAGAAGAAATTCAAGTCCCACATTAGGACTTAGAATGATTGATGATTAGCTATTACTTGTCTTTACTGAGAAAAGGATCAGAATAAATGAACTTGCTTTGCAGAAAACAATAATGGGAAAGTTTTAATAGGTTACTGAAGCACTTAAACAGGATGAAAAAGGAATTTCTGAAACCTTGCTGTCAGTCTGTCATCTGCCCATGGTCTGCATACAACTGGGAGTGTCTTGGTGCAGGGATTTGACTTAGAGAGGATAATCCAATTAAAACTGTGCACCTCACCTGTAGAGAGTGGATGGGCCCTTCCACAGTAGATGTAGTGATTAAGAATGGCCTTAAAGGAAACAGCTCTACTTGCTTGTCCCCTAAAGAGCTTTCATCATTTTCTTCCCAACCCATTCTCCCTTACTCTTCTCCAAGCTTTCACTGCTTTTATCTTTCTCCTCCCTGCCCACCCAGAGAAGAAGATGGATGATGAATTGTAAGAGCAGCAGGTACTCTCTTCAGGCAGAAGCAATGAATGTTGTGGAGCAGGACTTTGGGAGGTGGCTGCACACTTCTATCTGCAGCAGAGGATGTTTGAAACAAAGCCGTCTCCTCGTCGATGTTCACAGCTGAGCAAAGCAAGCGTGACACATGAAACGACACAACCATGGATTGCTTTTTTCAGATCTGTAAAGTATTCCTGCTTCTGTGTTTGAGGCTTTGGTAGTTATGTGACAACTGCATCTGTCTCCCCACCGCAGATCATGATTTCCCAGAAAAAGGAATGCACAGGAAAGAGGGCATGGGCTAGTTTCCTTTGCATGGTCAGTTAATAGTGGAAGAAAAGGAGACAAGGAGTACCTCCCTTTCCTAGCTGGAGTACCTGTAGAGGAAAAACTGTAGATGTGTAGAAGGTGGACCAGATTCTAATTTCATCAGTGAAATTTCATCATTTCCATTACAAACCCAACTATTAGATAAACATCTACCTGAAATTATATCCCCAAATAAAAAAATGGAAGTTCAATAACACAACATAACCACCCTTGTCTTCCAATCAATTTTAAATTACTCAAACTGGTTGTCTCTGCTGAATAGAGGCCTCCTTGCCATCTTCTCTACTCATTTCCCCCTTCTGACTCTACATGATATCTGTGGAACTTTGATTACCATGATGACTGTTCTTAACAGAACACATAAGTTCAACCACTGTGATCAATACTGACCTTTTCCTCCAAGACAAGTTAAGTCCACATCAAGTGGGACATTTGAAGTAGGCCAGGTAAACTAAGCTGAAGTTTATTAAGTTTCATTTTGAATACTAATCTGGACAACATCATGATGAATGGGAGATTCGCTTACGAAACACCAGCCAAGGAGGAGAATGAGGAAACCAACCTTTTGAAAAACAGCATCAGGAAGTAAACAGGATCCACAATGACACTGACAGCATCTGTGTAATCCCTGAAGCCACGCAAAAATGCTTTCCTCAAGAAACATGGTGTTCCCACTTCCAAGAACTTCCCAGTCGGTTAGTTCCCTATAGGCAAGAGCCAGCCCAATAACTTTGACCAAACACATGAGCTTCCTGTACCTGCTAAGCCATCTGCTACCCCATTGCACAGACAACTTCAACCTTCCTCTCCTTTACAGCACCCAGTGTTCAGAAGCCACTACCAGATGAGTCAGACTAAGGCTATTTAACAAAAGCTAGAGTTACTCCATAAAAGACACGCCTATACTTTTATGCCTAGAGAGCTCTTCAATTTCTCCCCTCTACTCTGTCACCAGTGAGGTCACACAGCGTATCCAGTTTATCTTGCAAAATCTACGTGTCCTGTTCTTCAAAGGAAAGCTTTATGAACATGTGTGAGAAAAAAGGCAAAACACCTTATGTAACTTGCAAAAAACCCAATAAATAATTCAAAACTTTTCCTCTCATCCTGTTTTCACAGTATTGCAGAAAGCTAAAAAACCAAAAAAACCCCAAACCAAACAAAACCAAAACCCCTAAAGAAAACAAAAAACCATCACAAAAGTTAACGCAACAGCCTCTTTTTCTAACTGAATTTTTACTTCTTCATATTCACTAGTAGCTGCTCATCTCAAGATATGGCCTATACTCTGGGAGTAGAAGACATTTTAGCATGCCTAGCTTGGTCTGCCATTTGAACACACTTGACATCAAGTACTATGCTGTGGTACAGCACTGCCACTCATGGTACCCACAATTTGTCTGCAGTACAACCTCAAGAGGGAGACTTGCCTCATCTGTGCCCTCTCTATTTTTCTTGGCCAAACTTAAAACTATTCAACATCCATTTGGAGTCTTCTGACACCAGCCAAATCAAGCTAAAAGGGAGGTTACCATTTTAAACCATGCTTAGCCTTTTATCACACTTGAGGAGAGATAGGTTTCTCACCAGCATCCTATGTGATACCACCTTCAAGACTGGAATACAAATCTAAGTCCTACAAATACCCTGCTAGGCTTCATTTCAGTTCTTTTCATGAATACTAAATGAATACATACATTTCTATTGAGCACAGTGTACTAAAAACATTAGGTTAGAGCTTGCTAGTAGACACCAGCTGACTACAAGGCTACAGATGCAACAGCATTTCAGAGAACACCCCATTTTACTGCACATTTCTGGTCTCTTGCATTAGCACCAAAAGAAGACGTGCTCCACAGGAGTCATCACAACTGAAACTCTGGCAGAGCATAAAGAGCTACACTTGACCATACAAAAACTGCGTGCTTTAATTACATTCAGTTGAAAACTTCAGTCATCTAATGACTGGACAAGCCCAAATGTTAGATAAACCCCTACCTGAATTTATTTCCCTGAATCCTAAAGAAAAGCAGTACTACCAAATGTGAGGGAAAACTACTGATTTTCCACCACCTTTCTCTCAAGAATGACTTTAAAAATTTAAAACTTTCAAGGCAAGTTATGAAATCCATATTATATGTAAGGACAAAGGTAAGATTCAGGAATGCACAGCTGAGGAGGACTATTCATTCTGAAGCCTCCTGGATTTTAAGTTGACTTGCTTGTATCACAACACCCTTTTTGGAAAAGGATATGCAGAAAAAGGTTTAAGCACTCCTAGATTCCAATGTTTAAATGAAAACAGGAAAGAAAGCAAGAAAGTGCAATTCAGACACAATAGCATATGTAGTACTCCACTTCTTAGTTCAATTCAGCTATATCTGGGAATCACTACAAACCATCAGATGGCAGATTTCCTGTTCAAAAAACTGTAGACATGACACAATGTAAATTAATCATAAATAATTACTGGTCAAAAAATAGAAATCTCAAATAGAATTGCACAAATTACTGAAAATTTGTACTGAAATTTCTAGGAGAATATTTCCCCCAAAGGTTCCACAGAATAGCATTACAACTAGAACAAATATTTAAGCCAACATTGTTCACTCTCCCTCACTAACTATATCTGCCTTTAACAGTTACAATAATGTGAATAACTTTAGTAGATCATGCTGGAACAGGAGAGGAAGAGGGAAATGGGATGCACCCTGTCATTTTACCTATTAGTCAAAAATCTATTTCTCTTAGTTCAACTGCTTAGAACACATGAAAAGCACAAGTTGCTGTGACAATATTATAACTACTTACCATGATTTTTTTTAGTGCTAGCTTCTTTCACTAAGAACCTAAAACAAAACCAGAGTTTGCATGCGACTTTCTGCTCTTAAATACACAGGATAAGCCTCTCAAAAGCAGAGGTGAAGAACAACATAAGCAAAAGTTCTGAAGGTTCAAAACTATCATCAAGTTTGCAAAATGAGCATTGTTATGTGCTTCTCACCATTAGAATAAATCTGTGACCATAGTATTATGTTCTGCATCACCAACTAATTTATATATATATCTGCCTTTTCGCCAAGAAATGGTTAACTGTAAAAGGAAGTGTATTCAATTTCCAGACATACATACCAAAATGATTAAGACGTCTTGAACCTCTTACTCCCAAACCAGGAAAATTAATCTGCACATCTGGACACTCAAAAGCAAGCAAAGGCTTTCCATTTGCAAAAAGTGGCATACAGAAGAGATTTGAAGAGAGTTCTTGAGGAAAGGCAGTGCAAAAAAACTATCATAATCCTGGTGAATGGTAGATGATCTTCCCACACCACAGTGACTCTGGCAATAGCCCTGATGTAGGCCTCCAGCTCGTATGAAAGACAGAGGGAGCCAGATACAAACCTCTTGCCCCATTATGCCCCTGTCTAAGAATCCAGCACTAAATCCAGCTGCTGCCCAAGGTGATCTCTTGCCTCAGAGAGATATGCAAACCTGCTTCGTCCATAGGGGCAATCACAGGAGTGTAGTCAAGGACTGGCTAGCCATTTGTAAAGGCCTGCTCTTCCAGAGCTGCCTCTTGCTTCAAGGCATGAAGCAATCACCTGTTAGTTCTTGGGAAGAATGGGAAGGGTGGAGGGAAAATATGAAGCATTTGACCACTCTTGGGGTCAAAGTGAATGGATGGTGCTGCTCTACTGTGATGCTGTGCTATGGCCAAGCTGCACAATCTAGGAGTCAACAGGCACACACTGGCAAATCCTTCTGGAGTTTATCAGCTGGTCCTGGTCATCACACACAACAGATGCCTGCCCCTGGGATAAAGTGATGATGCAGACTATCCTGTATGGATGCATAAACTGACACTCTTGGTGGGATTGACGCTGTAATGCTTGTTTAAGGCTGCAGATGTGACATTACAGGATAGAATGATGATCAAGGATTTGAAAGTGGCCAACAACACCACTTGAGGCAGACAGCACTCTTGGCAAGACTCCTGTCATGTCTCCCAGCTCCGTAATTGGACAGGGTTGTTGGCGTGGTACACTCATTCAGATCCACACTCTTAGGCACGGCCAACAGAAGAGATGTTGATGACAGACAACAAGTGCCAAGAAACAAGATTGATGATTTTTCCTGAAAGAGTGCACCAGATAGCTGACGCCTGACAAGACTTTGCAGAAATGGGAGATGGCACACTATCCTCCTGCTCCAACACCAGCCAGCTTCCTTCCCCTGAGAGCACTTGTCCCGTCGGCAACATTTCAGACAAGAGAGATAGTAAAAACTGCTCTCTGACTGGGATTGATATGCTGATTTCAAAGCTCGAATGTGCCAGAAGATTTCCTTAGGATTCCCTAAGGAAAAGACTATACGTTCCTTAGTTCACTGTTTTATTACTGGAATATCAGAATTAGCACCCTAGTGAAAATGACTGAATGTGAACGCTTGCACATTCTTCCATGTATGCCATCTCACTCTGGTTTTACTCTGGTTTGTCTCCTTTATTTCTGGAGAGGAAAAGTTCTGCCTCTTGCAAGCTTAGAAAAAAGGTAGCAATCCCCCTCAGCTCCAGTGGTGAGTATCTGGGAAAGCAAGGGACAAAGCCAGAGCAGCCAGAGCTGGAGCAATAAGTGTAAAGGTCTAGTGCCATCAAGTTCAGCTAACCTGGCACACCAAAACTCTATCACTTCACTGCCTCTGAGATAATTTCAGGATACTCAACATGAGGCCTGCTGGTACTATGCATTCTGTATTTACAAAGGATGCCAAAATTCAGTCCCAATATCTAAAGTGTCCACCAAGGAGCTAAAGAAATTCCATAATTGATTGTATTGTGTTTTATAATTAACCATAAAATCTAGAAGTATTTAATATCTAAAGGCAAAAACCACCTTATCCTCCATTCACTCCCTGGAGTCAATCAAATCACTCCATGTAGCACTGCATCTCCCCTGCATTCGCTTTGAAGCCTAACCATTGCTTCTCCTTCTGGGCTATGTACCTGGCTTTCATGGGCCATCTCAACACCATAAATCCCATCACAGAAACACTCAAGAGCAGAGCAGGGCACAGGCTAAGGATATTTTTTCTACAAAATACATTTTGGATCACAAGGAAATTACTTCATGAAAAGTTTCTGAGTTTTCAGTATGTATAATTTCAGAGCATTTTTTTGATTGTACAGTTATCAATCACTTTCTCAAGTCTCCTATAAATCACAATGAAGAAGAAGGCAAAGTAACAGTGAAACAACTTTGTCTGTATTTTTTCCACGGAGCCTGGTACTGCCAAACACATGGTTTGTGCCTGTTCCTGAAATGTACTGATCTGCTGAGATGAAGAAAGACCAAACCTCTGGTTTGAATGAAGAAAGGGAGGTCTTTGGGACAAGCCCCAGGATTTTTTAAAAGTGTCTCTGAAGTAAGGAGAAGGTAAAGGAGGAGACATAGAATGAAAGGCCAAGGATGACAGCAGACGAAGGTGAAAGTACTAAACTTGCTAGTTGTCCTGGCAGAAGAGGGACTCGAGATGGTTGAATGGTATATGACTGTTAAAAAGGCCAGTTGATACAGAGGCAACGTGGCATACAGCAAAGCTGAACAGCCAAAGCCCATGAGAACAGGTGTAAGGCCCCAAACAACGCACTCAACAAGGTCTTTGACAGGGGTCACGGTTGTTCTGAGGCAGACACAGGGGAGAAAATTTCTTATAAGAGTAAGAAAGAGAATGACCAAAAAACCCCCAAAATAACCCCCAAACCCCCCAACCAACCAACCAACCAAAACACAAAAAAACCAAACCACCAGAAAAGCACACATACATCTACCAGGTCCAGGATTTCAGCAGTGTTCAGATAGAAATTCCAAGAGGAGGTAGGTCAAGGTGTCTGATTAACTCATGTTCAGCTTTAATTACCTGTTGGCCTTCCTATCTGCTTCCTATCTTCTAAACTACAGTATTCCCAAACCTGATTTCTCTCAGCATATAAGTGTTTAAACCACTACCACGTTGTAGTCTAACCCCAACTAAGTCCCACACAGCTTCTCTCTCACTCCCTGCCCCCAGGAGGATGGGGAAGAGAATGACAAAAAAGTATAAAACTTGTGAGTTAAGAACAGTTTGATAATTGAAACAAAAACCCGGACAAAAAATTAATACTAATGATGATTATAGTAATAATATAAATAATGAAAGAGAGAAAGAGAGAGAAAAACCCCAAGAAAGACAAGAATTACAAGAATTGACAAGCACCTATCTCAATTCTCCCCTTCTTGAGGGAGCAAAGTGCTTTTAGATCTAAAAGTTGGGTAGCTGTCCTCTTACAACAACCCTGAGGAATGCAATTTACTCCAGTAACTTCATTATGTTCATAATATTATCTCAGCTTCTCCCTTTTCCTTAATTTGAACTTTTACTGTTAGCACAGTGCATAATATCTGCACTCTTGGTAACACTTATATTTTAGCAACAAAGTCATGAATTATCTACAGCCAGACTATTTTCTGGGCGAAAAGGAGACTGTATGGTAGTCCCCACCAAGATTTGTGCTTTGCGGTAAGATAGGCAAGAAGTTGTTGGCTGTGTAGAGTTCTCATTCAGTTGTACAATCCAGCTATTTCTCAAAATCTTCCACGAGGAGCCTGGTAGGTCCAAGTGTTCAAATTGAACATCAAATTACAGTTTACAGTAGTTAACATTTCAAATTCAATGAAAATACAAAAATATCCCCATGTCTACCTTCCCAGTTCTGACAGTTTGAAATTCACCAGGACATCCACAGCATGAGTGAACAATTGCTCTACATCTCTGTCTTCCACAGCATAAATCAGCTGTGCCCTATCCTCAGTTTATGAGGGCAGCTGCCCTTCAGGAGGGGGCAGTTTAAGTCTGCTCCAAGTATCTCAGGAAGCTCTCCACAGAAGAACCAAGAACTGAGCTAAGGACATCTCTGACCAGGACCACCTTTTTGCTCATCCACATCACAGCCCAGCACTTGTTCCCATATCACTCTGCTTCAAATAATGGAGGCTCCTTTAGGGAACAGCCTCATTTGCCCTTCTCAGGTAGTCTGTTGTTGAGGGCTGTAGAAAAGGAGCAGGTTGGGAGAGGCAGAGAATCAGTGGTGGTCACTGTGAGATCAGTCCTTGCCAGGCACACTTGCTCATGTCTGCACTGTCCCAGTGAAACGTGTGCAGGGATGAGATGCACTGGTGTAGCTTCATATCAGATCCATGAGCTTTTACCTCATAGAACAAATACCCTCTATCTTATACAGGACTCAGAAAAAGATCAGGATGATTCTGTTCCTCAGTGTGGTTGGTTTTGCCCCCTTTGATTTGAGCTTAGCCTCTTTAGCAGTCCTAATCCTCTACTGGAAACGCTCCAGAAGAGTCTGACGAATGTGCAATTCTCACTTTATTAGTCAATGCACCAGACAGAGGAAGGCAGCAGGCAATTTTCTGAAGAGAATATGGTTACCATACTGTCATAACTCAGAGCCCAAGGTCAAAGGAAGAAGCATTTGGTGCTCCTTTGTTATTGCATCTCTCAGGATGAAACATTTTGGATGCTTACCAGAGGAAGTGCTACACACGGTCATGAAAGCTCATGGGCTGTGCAACACATCACATTCTTCATATATGTGTCAATAAAAATTTTCTCAACTCTGAGCCCTCTATAATCATAAATAAAATGTACTGTACTAATATGATGCTTCCTCTGTACCTAAATCCAATGTTTCACAACAACTTTTCTGACAGTTACAGAGCTGTGTAGCAAGCATGTTTTCTATTCACTAGAGTGCATTATTAAAAATACTTATTTATAATAATATATATTTTCTAAACGTGTTTTCCTTTGGGCTTAAAGGTCTAGGTTTCAGATTGCTTGCACCCCAAATTTCTGTAACAATGTGGAAAGAAAGCATATTAGTGTCTTTCAAGTTAGACATCTGTTTTGTGGCCACTCTGAATCTTAAATCAATTTGGTTATAAAAACAAATACTCTTTACAGTATTAAAATAAAAGAATGGGGATGACTTATTGCTTGTTTTTAGCAACTGACTTGTCTGAGAAAAGATGGACCATGTGGAAGGAACTGACTTAAAATTCACTGACACGATGCAGTTATTTATTGATTTTTTATAAGCAATAATGACTTGTAAGGGCTCTGCTCTGCCTGTTGTTTTAGCACTGTCTTTTAATACTTAAGGCAATCAAATTTGTTTAACTGACTGTATAATTTCTTATAATAAATAAACAATATGACAAAGCATGCTTGGTATCTCGTAATTTGTCGATATAAATATTTCCTTATAATTTTCTTTCTGCTTACTTCCATCGGAAAAATAGAGTTTAGATTTTTAAACTTTTTTTTCCTTTTTTTGTCCAATCTCTACGTGACTAAAATAAATGTTTCTCCTTGCTTTTTTACTGCAATTCACAGCTTAATATGGACTTATCTGTAAAACAGGCCAGGGGAATTGGTTGAAATGGAACTGGAGCACACAGAAGACAGAGAAGGATGCAAGAAGTAGCTTGTTATAAGCACTGATTCTTCTTTTGAGCTCTCTGCATTTAAGACACTTTGTTTTTCTATTTCATCTCTTTTTCTCTGGTGGCCTGTAAGGGTGCTTCTGTGCTCCAGGCACCCACCTACACTTTCCCTGCTTTGAAACCAGCTCTTACCCTCACTGAAGTCAACTTTGCCCTTGGCAGGGAAGTGAAGACAAAAGTGACTGAGTTTCAATTCCTAGGTCACTGTCACTTCCAAAGTGATGCTATCTGAGACCTCAGCTCTACTGCTGCCCCAGGCACCAGTGAGCAGCAGTTTCAGCCTTCTTTTCCCCAAGGTTCCCAGACAGGCTTCTCACTTAGAAAGCAAGAAAGAAGTGGTCCCTGCATGAAGACAGCAGCAGCACAGCAACCAAAGTTCTCCTTTTCTCTCTGCAGCATTCAGAACCCTTCAAGGAAACATCAGCCTTACCAACCTGCAGCCTTCCAAGGATAGGTATATATAAGCAAAAGCAGCTCAGACAATGAAATTTTTGTTGCTATGTAACACATTTAGCTGACGTTAATAAAGACAATCCTTCGACGTGTGTAAGTTTAAAGGAGTACCCAATATCAGCTAAGAACAACATGGAAATTTATTTTTTTAAAAAAAGGGAAAAGCAAAACAAAACAAACCAGAACAAACAAAACCCCCTCTCCCAACAAAATACCCCAAAATATAAACAAATTTTCTGGTCATGAAGATGTTTTTTTAGTTGTGATTTCACTTCTTCTGCATTTATTGTGATCAGTTGATTAAACTGGGGGCCAAATCCAGAGTGAGGACAGCTTGCAGCTTAACAAGAATGTTATCCAAACATCTCATATGTCTTTTTTTCCCTCCTTGAAATAGCATAGTTCTGAAACACTATTCAAAGAAAGTAAGTTAATTTGAAATTGTTTGAAATTGCTAGCTCTGGCAATCTGGAGACTGAGTGTATTTCAATCACTTTGTACTTTCAGAGTTTATAAAAGCGGTATGGAAGGAATAAGAAGCAACCAGTGCTGCTTCATGAGGAAATGCTTGTGTTTATGAGAATATTAAGAATGTCTGTCTCTTTTTTTCAAATATTGTGTGTTAGTTAAAGGATCAAAAAGAAAATTACATTGGCTTCCAGCTCTCTGCTAGTTCCCTGTACATGATCACCTTCCTTCCCAATAATTTAAAAATTATGGGGAATATTAAAAAAATAAGCAAAAGGGCACAGATGATAAACTGGCCAGAGTCAAAAAGCTGCAACACTAGATATAAAATGGATGTTCTGAGCATGTAGGTGCTTGAAATGCTGACCATAAGAAGACAGATGAAGACCAGAGTCGAAAATTATTTTCCAGAAATGAAATGGAGTTATATAAGAAACTGATGGCATATGGTCTTGAAAATGAAGGTGTGGATGAGTTCAAGTTCAGTGTTCAAATCAGCCTTTTGAATGAACACACCTTTTCAGGTAGGAGTTTGGGAGAAAGAAGATGGATGTTTCAAAGACGCCTGCTTTGAAACCACATTCAGAAAAATTTTAGCAAGTTGGTGAAGCAGCTAAAGCCTCTGGTGCTATAGACTGCCAGTAATTCTCATGAATGGTCAGACTGGGGAATTTCCTAAATAACTCCTCTACGTTTCCTGCAGGAAGGAGCAAAGGAAGAGTAAGGAGAGCACTGACCCGCTGTATCTATGGTGAGTGATGGAACTTAGTGTTCCATTTACAGTTCCATTTTAAAAATAGATGCTGGGCAAGTAAGCAATTAAAATTCAAGAAGGAAAACAGAAGTATCTGGCGGTTGTTCAGTAAGCCTAACTTGTATAAAAATGATCTGCACATAGTTGGTGTAAGTATAAACAGTCAGCAGCATGAGATTATGAAAAACAATCCTTGCCTGGCAAGTGTAATTACTTTTAACAAAATGTAAAATCCAGGGAGTGAAGAGAACACAGCACAAATATTCTCTCTGTAGGTGTGGTCATTCCGCTGTACATGGAATAAGCTCCCATAAAGCATCTGAACCATCGTCTTTGGACATATCAATGCAGACAGATGCAAAAGAGTCCAAATTCCAAGGTGGACATATGTTAGCTTGGGGCCCCAGTCAAACAAGCTCAGGAAGAGATTTGTTAGAGCGACCTGAATATCATGTGGTGACACCGTTTCTAATTCAAAGCTGGTTCATGCCTGGTCAGTGATCTCTGATGTGTCTTCACACACCAAGACACCTCCTAGCTCCCCAGCTCTCCTCTGTGGCATTGAGTACACCAGGAGGAGTGATGAACAATAGCGGTCCCATGACTGTCTCGCCATTATCCAGCACTTTCTGGGTTCCACCCCTCCACCCCCCAATTGTCTTCTGGGTAAATCACTCCCTGTCAATGGCCTGGCAGCAGAAGCACCATTGTTCCATCTAGTGGAGAGCTATTCAGTGTTGATGGCCTTTGATTTCTCTTTCCAAACATAGGCCTTGACTCTGCCAGATAGGATTCTGCTGGTACGGTTATGTTGGCAAATCCTCCCAACATAAGCACAGCCTGTAGTCCCCAAAGATTTATTGTGGCCCAAGTAGTCTAACTTGCATTCAATCCCGTGAAAATAATAAGTGCAGACAATACCAAAGCCCCTCAGAAAAGTCCGATATAAAATGTATACACTAATTTACAGCAAAGGTTGCAATCGTAAATAGCATTCGGAGGAAAAGTAAGTAACGACATTCATAGTTTGGCACAGACACGCTGCCAGTGTGTCACATCCTGATGGATTGGGGATACGTCTGTGTCAAACCATGAATTCCATTTTTGCTTTCTGAATGCCATTTACAATTGCAACTGTCCGTGTGGATTATTGCATCTATTTTTATAGCCAAGGCTCTGTCTGGGAAGATATAACAGAGCAATCAACAACACTGACTGGTTCTATTTTGCTGGAACAATAGTGTTCCTGTGAGCTGGGCTCTTCCATCTTTATGCACAGGACAGGAGAGCTGGGATTTGGGCTTCCCCTCATCTTGAACAACATGGGCAACAGAGAGATAGGAGTTTATTATGTGGGCCCATTTGTCAAAATGCTGTTTTCCTGTGAAAACCAAGACACGAGCAGTCAAGCCAAAGACTTAATAGTGATCATGAGGTCAGCTGGTAGGGCACTCCAGAGAGGCAGCTCTGAAGAGCTGGGAAAGCTGGAAAGCCATAGGAGTGCAACCATGGAGACCGACCATCGAGCTGGGGCCACTCTCCTCACTCGCTGACCAGCATGAGAGAGGAGAAGGCTCAAGTAGTCTTTGGTACTCCTGTTCCTGTCCTCTTCTTCCCCAGTAAATTAGTGCTTGGGCACTGCATTTTTATTCAGTCTGTACCACAAGCAACCTGAGAGTAGAGCTTCATATGGATGAAACATTCAGACTACATGAAAAGAAGAGTGTTTTACAGTGAGGGTTGTGAAACCCTGGAACATGTCATCCAGAGAGGTGATAGATGCTCCATCCATTGAAATGTTCAAGGTCTGTTTGGACGAGCAACCTGATGCAGCTGAAGACGGTCCTGCCCCTTGCAAGTGGGTTGGACTAACTGATCTCTAAAGACTCCTTCCAGCCCAAACTATTCTATGATTTGCAAAAGCAGACTACGTTGCTTTCATATATTACACATATAGGAAAGAAAATATATTCCATACACACACCCCACCCCCCCCACCCCCACCCCCCCCATATTCCTGCCACCTATACCTTGATAATCGACCTTTCCTGGAGGACTGCGGGTGGATATGGATCACAGGCAGCTGAGGCACTCAGAGGGTGCAGGGCACTGCTGTCTGATGAGTGGTACCTGCCGCTGCATCTTCATCTGACACCTCGGCAGTCCAGGTCTGAGAGCAGCAGACAATTTGTCCCCACAGCAACCAGTCCCAGAAGTCTGCTGGGGGTTCAAAGTTTGCAGGTCCTTGCTAAGGACCGGCACCTCGCCAAGGAGAGGACGGGTTTTCACTTTGTTACTTTGAGTTTTCTCCATCAGCCTGCTCTGGTTTCATCTGTGCTCTCCTTAAGCCTCCCATACGAGCGCCACTTTAGGCACTTACCGAACTCCAGCATCTAACACCAGACGCAGGAGGCCTCGCCGCTCGGCCGGGATCTCCTGCCGCTTCCAGTATAAACCAGAAATCCGCCGGCAAAACGTTCTGGGGAAATAAAGCAAACACCGTTAGTTAAAGAAATTATCCCAGCTTGTAATCGGCTTCCAGGAGAAGCCGGTAAATGCGGCGCTGTACTGAAGGCATCGGCGATGCCGGGGGAGCCGTGCTGATGCCGCGGGAACCGCGCAAGACAAGCGCAGCGACCCCGGGGCCGGGCGGAGAGGCAGCCGGGGGGCAGAGGCAGCGGTGCAGGGGAGATTGAGGCTGCTCCAGACATCTACGAGGCGGGGAAGGACCCGCACGACACTTTTCCCTTTAAACTTTTCGAGACAGCCGGGCTGCGCGGCGACGCGGGCAGGTGCACCGCACCGCGGGCAGCGGGGTCCCGGCTCTCCCGGCTCTCCCGGCTCTCCCGGCTCCCGCGGCCGAGCGGCGGCAGGCGCGGCGGGGACGGGCGCCGATCGCCGCGGTCCCGCCCGGCGGATCCCGGCGGATCCCGGCGCCGCTCCCGGCCCCGCCGGCCGCCGCAGCAGCGCCCTCTGGCGCCGGCGGGGCGCGGCGGGCGCGGATCGCGTGCGAGCGGGCAGCGCCGGCTCGCCCCGTCCCTCGGCCGCCCGCCCGCCACCTGGATCACGAGGGACGCGGCTCCCGAGCATCCTCCCCACCCCCGGCGCCCTCCGGCCCGCTCCCGCAGCTCGCTCCCGCACCTCCGCCCTGCGCCGCGGCCGGGGGCTGCCGCTCGCCCGGAGAAACTTTGCACCCCCGGGTCGTGGCGAGGACCGTGGGGTAAGTCGCTGCATCCCGAGAGCTCGCGGCGGGCAGGACAGGCTTCAGAGCGGGCCGTGCGGGGAAGCGGGGGACTGTCTGCCCCGGCCGTCTCGCCCCTCACGCTCTCCGGGGTGTCGGTGGTCCCTCCGCCCGCGTCGGCGGCGCTGGGACCGCAGCCGCGCAGGACGCGCCGCGCTTTTTCCAGCCGGGAGCTGGCGACGGTCCGCAGCTCCCAGGCGGCAGCCCCGGCCGGGGCCGGTGCCGGGAGACGCTCGGATGGGTGATGCCCAAACGGTGCTTCTCTGTCCCGAGGGCTGAAAGCGGGGCGACGGAGATCTCCGTCGCGGCGCCTCGGCCACATCCTTTCCACTGACGCTTCGAGAAACCTTTCGAGGGGAAAACAAGTGAACTGAAGTTTCACATTGCCTCTTTCGAGCCCCAGGTGCATTCGCTTGGACCTGGACAGGGTGGGTTTGCCTTAGGGTCAGCCAGTACTTGACTTGGAAATAATTTTGAGCGTTTTATAACTTCTGCGCTACGGATTCCTGTTGTGTTTCATTTTGACATACCAAAGGCGAAAAAGCAGTGAGGAAAAGCCTCTGGTGCTTTTTCTGACTTCGTGTTACTTTGTTTAGTAAACAAGAATTTTGTACGTCTTTGGATGAGGCTGTAGTTTTGCATATTTTATAAAGAATAATTTAAATAGCATAAACCCAAGTTATATCATGTAAAAAACTTCTTTTCCTGAAGACAGACACAAACAATGTTTGTGCGTCATTTAGTGAGTCTCTAGGAGATGGACTGTTTAACTAGAAGAAAAAAAAAAAGAAAAGAAAGGAATTAAAAAACCCTCCAGAAAAAAACCCCAAGAATATTCTTGACGTTTGGTAGTTGGAAGTTTCAAAAAGACAACCAAGACTGGATTTAAATAAAATTGAATGATCTGGTTGGGGTCAGAAGTAGTCTGTTGAGAAGAATGTTGATGCACATATGTTCGTGCTAGATAAAGTAAAACAATTCTCCTTTATGAACATGTAGAGAGTGTTATAGTTCAGAGCTATGACTAAAAAATTTCATTTAAGTGAGAGACTTAATGACTGACAAGATCAAATTCACTGGCAAGACACTCGGTTAATTTGCAACCAAGATCGAGAAGTTATTTCTGTGAAAAACAAAGTATCCTATACTGTAGATATTAAGATCCAGAAAGATTTTCCAGTTAAGGTTTTGATGGTGACTTTAACACTGTTGTTCCTGCCGGCATCCCCTGCCAGAGCACAGGCTGAGACAGTCCTCACTTTTCGCTGCCGCATCCACGGCGTCTCCGCGCCCATGTATGCTTGTGACAAACGGTCTGTTTGCCATAGTTGCCCATAAAAGTGTGTCTGGCTGCTCCTCAGCGTCGAGGAGAAGATTAGGATTTTAGGGGCTGTGTTGGGCTAGTGTGTAAACCCCTCCAGCCCCCAGCTCTGGAAACAAAAGGCTCCACAATCTGTAGGGTGTACAGAGAGAGACTGTTTCGGGAAGAGTGGTGGGGAACGAACACTCGTATGTGGAAAATTCGGTTGTTGTGGTTTCAGGATTTCAATTGAGCCATGGGAGGGGGGAGGTATATTATTACCTCAGCCTCCCATTGATTCAGATTTCTGCTCAGGAATTGTAAGGAGGAAATGCATTTCTAGGCCCTGTTTGCAATGCAAGTGCTTGCAAAAACTGGCCAGCCAGTCTAAATATTGATTCATCGGTTTCAGCGTATAAACAGATTTAACTCCAGCGAGGAGGATTTAGTACCCAAAAATAATTTTTCCATTAGATTTTCCTTTCTGTAGGTGTATCACAAAATACAGTAAAGATGCTTTCAGTATCAGGAGCTGCCCATGTGTAGTTAAACGAGACTAGAGGACTCAATACAGCTTTTGCTGTTGCGTGTTTAAAGGATTTGAGCCAATTGCAGACCCCACTGAACATGGGGGCTCTGCTATTGAATTATCAAAGTCCAGTGCCAAGTCCTTCCTTAATATTCCTGGTAATTACTGCTGACTCATGCTGACATGTGAGTTCAATTAGCTCCAACTGGAATGTAAAGGATGTGGGAGTGTCTCTTTGTGCCCAGAGACAGCTAGGACAAAGCAGATTTTGGAGGAAAATTCGAGGATTTGCCAAGTTTGGGTAGGAAGTCTCAGCCAGGGCTTTTTTTTTTTTTTGCAGTAATGTTCGAATAACCATTGAAGTTGAAGCCCAGGAAGGGCATGTTGAATAACATGGACTTGTCTTCACTATGGAATAATCGTAGTCCTAACTCAGACATTGCTTCTAATTTGAGTCATGTCCACACACACAAACTTGTTGCTGAAGAGTGTTGATATTTTCAATTTGAGTTGCCTTACCCATGAGGAATAAGCTATAGCTCAGATAACCACAATTCATCAGCTGCTAACCCAATCTGCTTGAGTGGCACAAGTGGGATTTTGCTCAACCCTTCCTGCTCCCACTGGAAGGGGGTTACTTGGAGAGCAGGAAGGTCCAGGCTGCTTCCCTGGTACAGGCAGAGCACAGCATGGTTTGGCTGTGAGGTAGGCAATGGGATATTTGCCAGTGTGAACCTTCCCACGCAATTACTGTCTAGCTGCCATATTTGTGACAGATCACTGGTGGTGGACATTGTCACCACACGGCCATGGCAAAGTGGGACAGGAGGATTCTGCAGCAGTCCAGCGCTTTCTGGTGCTGAGAACAAGGCACTGCTGCAGCAAGGCATGAGAAGCAAATGAATGTCTTTGCCCCAGAAATTAATTTCTTCTCAGCTACCAGCTGGTGAAAAAGGTAACTTATATGTCAGACGTATGTGCTAATATATATATATATATATATATATGTATTTATATTTAGAAAGCCATAGTTGGCCAGCAGAGGTGGGAGGTACTGCTTTTGACAGAAACAGTTTCATAGTTTCATTGTTGGCCCTCTATGCATGTTGCCACTAGGAAACTGCAGGTAGCAATTTCCACTAACAGCCTAGTGTGTACCAATTAGGCTGCTTTTTTTTTTTTTTTTTTTTTTTTTTTTTTTTTTTTTTTTTTTTTTTTTTTTTTTTTTTTTTTTCCCCTCAAGAGGAAAATGACCTTTCTGTGTCTGCATGAAGAATGAAAATTTCAAGGTGCTTTGCAAGGAATTTGACTGAGAGTCAGGAACCAGATGAACATCTTGAGAAGGAAATGCTTTAGGAGTATGTTTCTGTCAGTCCAGAGCTCCCAAAGAGCTGTTCACAGTCATGTTGGATTTAATTCAACTTACCTTCAGAGTCTTGAACTTTGAGATTTTCAGTAGCAAGTCCTGTCTGTGTGGTACTGCTGTCAACATATCAAATATGACATAGGTAACTACAGAAATTGAATTAATGGACTTACAAGGTTGCACAGGTGGGGTGGAAAAAATTATGCCAACATAACACCAACTAAATGCACTCCAAATTTTAATGAACCTCCAAGGTTCCCTCTGCCAGTGTGTGATACAACCATTTCAGCACAGACCAGGTGGAAGCTGTTCACTCACGTGCAATCCTCAGATTCACAGGTGTGCAGCTACAATCACAAGATATTTTACCTCTTTGAAATGTTATTCTGAATCTTATCCTTTCCCTCTGGGAGGTTCCTTCTGCTGTGCAATGACAGGGCAAGTGCAGGATGGCTATGTAAAATTGTGCAAGGTGGCAGTGCTTAGCTGTCTATGTCAGTGGAAGGTCTTCAGTATGAGCATTTGTGAACAAAGCATCTAGAATGTACCCAGGTACTTGTGGCATGAGGGCTGGGCCATACTCTTTATGCTTTTGAATTAAGGCTGCATCTGCAGGCAACACAAATAATTTGCATGATGCAATCCACATGAAGTTACGGCTGCAGAAAACATTGTTTGCAATCATGTGTTTATTCTGTGTCTGCAGTGCTGCCTGATGCACCAGAGCTATGGCTTTGTACTCAACAACAATATCTGTGCATACGCTAAATACATTAGATATTTATTCCTTGTTCTTTAACTGTATTAGTATTGATGCTGAATGGTGGTCATTTCAGTATGTTTAGCTTGCTGAAAACATGTGCTTACATAAAACCAAGTTTTTTCATTTCTTAGGACTGTAGAAACCCACCATTAGAGGGTTTCTCCCTCTTCTGCAACATTTCAGCTGAAACAGAGTGAAGTTGAATCCGTGGCAGTTTTGGGGTTACTGTCTCTCATTTCTGGCTGCTCTTTGCTACATTTGGTGGTTTACAGATCCCTGAGAGTCATGATGCTGAGTAATCTCTTGAACTTTTTTCTTCACTGAAATTTCAAATATTATGTTCTCACCTTACACTTAGGGCAACATTGTTTGGAAAGCAACTCTTCTTGGCCTCGTTGTCTCTCACAGGGATTTGCTTTTCCAAAATGTGTTTTTCTGATATCTGAGAACTCCTAGTGCACTTGTCAGATTGAATCTCCCTCTCCTTGTCCTAAAATGAGGAATCATTCCATGAACATTGTGCTTTCTTCTTGTTTCAGGTCGTTTTTAGAGAAGCAAAATTTGATGAGGTTGTTTTGTGGGCAAGGAGTACAGGCATTAGGGATTTTGGAGGGGTGTACTGAGAGGACTACTGTTCAGGTTGGTACTCCACGGGATCTGTCAGACTGCACCCTATTTCATGAAAATAAGGGGCCAGAGCATGTAGACATTCAGCCTGCAGAGGTCACCAAACAGGTTTCAGGCACTCTAGAAGATAAAAGTCGAATTCAGAGTGATTTTTGACAGCCACATCCTCCAGAAAACCAACCAGGATATGAGTCTGTAAGGTTTAGTGCAAAGGTTTATCTTTGGTCAGTAACACCTCATGTACACAAATATAGCATAGGGAATGGCTAAGGAGAAAAGGATGTGGAAATGTGGTGGTTCACAAATGAAACATGAGTCAGTAGCATTGCATTGTTGTAAAAATGGTGTATTAGAACAGAAATGGTTTTTCTGAGGCGCATCAACATTTTTGTCCTGCTCAACTCATGTATGTCCTCAGCAAGTCAGTATTGCACTCATTTGGGAGAAAGGTACTTGAGAAAAAAATTGTAGATAGAATTAAGAGTCCAAAGGAGAGCAAAAGAGTGTGTAAAGACATCACTTAGAAGTAAAGATCAGAATAATTATTTAGTCTAGAGCGAGAAAAGTAAAGAGAAAGAAGTTAAAAATCATCAGAAATAGAGGATTAGCTGCAAAGTTAGTTGAATTTAAACCATAATTTAGGTCAATGTCAGGGCAAGAAATTGTGATAGAATCATACCGTGTGTTGTAGTAAGGAAAATCTGGTTTAACATGCTTAGGAAAAAAAAAAAAAGTGATTTTTGTAATAGTTAAGTGCCGGAATAAAATCTCTGGGGTACTCGTAGAAACTGTGCTTCTTCAGTGTAAGCATCACTGGGGAGTGGTTTAACAGCTGTGTTGTTACAGCTATGATGGCCTAAGCATGTAAAAGACTAGAAAGATGTGGCACTTTTTTATTAAATCAATTGATTTAGCTAGAAAAAACAGACAAGTCTTTCATGCACACAAGCCATTTCTCAGATATGCAACCTCTGAATGGTTTTGGTACAGCTGCTCCTGTATGAAGCAGGGAATGATGTTCTGTACAGTCTCTTGAGGGTCTTTTCAGTGCCATTTGCAATGATTAACAAAATCTTTCTGTCTCGGGATAGACGGGTGTTAAGGGACTGGGGAGGAAAGGCAGGCTATAAAAGCAGATGAAAGAGCTCTCTCCTACCCTGTAATTGGGGAGATTCCCTGTGATTTTCACTCCATGAAAAATGCCTGTTTATTACTTTTCAGGAGTGGATGAGAATCAGTAAATCTTACACTAGCTTCTCTATAAGTGTCAGGTGGTTTTGGATAGCAACAAATGCCTTATGACAAGTGATATTGTGGTAGGATGTGATGTGATAAAATATTTGCTTTTTTATCTTAGAGACGAATAAAAATCTGGGAGTTTTGAAGGCAAGAGGTCAAATTTCCCCCAACTACTGCCCTAATTATATAAAGTGAAATATTTGTGGTCATGACTTGTTTATGAAAATTACTATTTTAAAATCTAAAAATGCATGATCAAAACTTAAATGAGCACAGAGAAAACAACATTGCTAGGATTATCAATGAGAATTAATTTTTATATATTGCATGCTTTAGGGTAGTAACAGGCATAAGTAATATTAGAAGACAGTAGTACTGCAGTACTACTCAAGGTAACTTGAAAATGTATTTGAACTTTTTTTTTTTTTTCTCCTGGACACATGGCTCTAAAACAGTAAAATTATTTACAATTAAACATTCCAGAAGTTGTCAAATAACAAGTGAAAAAGGTAGGTATATCCATAGATCACAAACCCATAATGGGAATATTTTACTTAAAAAGGAGAAATTTGTGTTTCCGGAGAGGAAAATGCAGAATCATAGATCATAGAGTGGTTTGGGTTGGAAAGGACCTTAAAGATTCTAATTCTTACCCCACTGCCATGGGCAGGGACACCTTCATCTAGGTTCCTCATTCAACCTGGACCTGAACACTTCCCGGAATGGGGCACCCACAACATCTCCATTTGACCTGTGCCTATGTCTCACCACCCTCACTGCAAAGAATTTCTTCTGAACAGTTTATCTAAACCTGCCTTCACTTTGAAAACATTACCCCTTGTCTTATCACTACATACTCTTGTGAAAAGTCCCTCTCCAGGTTTCTTGTACGCCCACTTTAGGTACTGGAAGGCTCCTGTAATGTGTCCCTGGAGCCAAGTGCTTCTCCTCAGGGCTCCCTTCAATCCCTTCTCTGCCCACCTGTGCTTGGGGCTGCTTGACCCACGTGCAGGACTTTGCACTTGGCCTTGTTGAGCTTTATGATATTTGCATGGACCTTATACATTGGTAATTAGGGACCTGCACTGTGTTTTAATACTTATCTAAACTGAGGTGATGGAGTAGTGCCTTGTCAGCACAGCATACAAAACTAGTCAGCCTTTCGAACAGTATAACTTCTTTAGCTATATTTTTATAAAAGGTATTAGCTACATCAGGTTTTATTTTTACTTTTGTTTTCAGATTCAGTATCTGAAAGAACAGGAACTTTTGAGTTTCCATTCTTATTTTCATGTGTTTCATTAAACTGAAGACTTGCAAGGATTGAGCAAAAGCTTGACAATTCACATGGCAGCCTGGCTCTTGGTGTGTGTTTCCAATCTGTGACCTGCTTCTTTCAAACTGAGTGTTTTTTACAATGGTGGCACAAACATTTTAAAACACTGAACTGCAATGGCAATAATAACAATGTCAATTTAAGCATCAAGCTAACGTAACTTGTGGAGTTCCAGGAGAAAATATTTAATGTTTCATTTCAATTTTTCTGTGCACTCCTGTTTTCCATCTCAAGCTTTGAGAAAAATGCCTTTTTTTTTTCTTTCCTCCCTAAAAGATGCAGTTTTTTGTTTGTTTGTTTGTTTTTCTTTTCTTTTCTTCTTTTTTTCTTTTTTATTCTTTTTTACCTCTGGATCTTCAGACATCTAAGCTTTGCTGAACCTCTGCTATGGGGCTTTTCTAAGTTCATTCCTCAGTTAGTATTTTGCTTCCACTGAATAACTGAGTGGGAACAACACAGAAGAGCAAAGCCTGGAGAAGGCGAGGATTGCATCTCCCCAGTAAGCTGATTTTACATCTAGGTGTATTACTGGTTTTCCTGCCTGCATTCCTAGTCCAACATTCATTCATAACTTTTAGAGCAGTCTCCATTTGTTGGCCTTAGATCCAGGTCTCGTTTGCTTCTTTTCTTTTCTATGCTGTGTTATGCTGGTGTCACACAGACTCCTCTGAGGACAGGCTGTGTCTCTGAGCCAAAGGTGGCCACTTTTGTCTCTTTCCACACTGTTACTAGTGATGCAGAAAAAATGCAAATATATAATACCAATGAATTATATATGATATTTATATATATATAAATAGATATTCAAAATATATGACCTGTCACATCTTTTACTCCTGTTCTGCATTGGAGTACAATTAAAATCTTTGAAGAAGTCTTTTGGGGAAAACAAGAGAGAAATCAGGGCAATGAGAGTACAGTTATAGTGTAGGACAGACTTTTCCGAAAGACTTGGAATTGGATCTTGACCCTCTTGCAGAGGAGCATTGCTATCTTACTGGCTACGGTGGAGAGTCTCCCTGAATTTGATAAGCAATTCTTTCCTGATGAAACTTCCATTTAAGTGTCATTCTGGCTTTACAGCAGAAAACTCCTAGAAATAATTGCTAGTGATTCTGTCCTATCTCATCTATTCAATCCTCTAACCTACTTGTAGCCTCCCTTTGTACAACTCAGGGATTCCCACCACGCTGTTTGCATTTACTCCAAAACTGCACCGCTGTGGTGGGTTGACCCTGGCTGGACACCAGGCACCCACCAAAAGCACTCTTTAGTGCCAGCATTGTAAAAACTCCTTTCCTCAACTGGACAGAGGAGAGAAAGTATAACAAAAGGCTCATGAGCTGAGATAAGGGCAGCAAGAGATCACTCGTTGATTGTCGTCATGGGCAAAACAGACTCCGCTTGGGGAAATTAGTTTAACTTATTACAAATCAAAATCAGAGTAGGATATTGAGAAGTAAAACAATTCTTAAAAACACCTTCACCTCCCCGTCCCTTCTTTCCAGCTGTACCTTCTGCCTCCCAGTGGTGCAGGGAGACAGGGAACAGGGTTATGGTCAGTTCATCACATGTTTCTCCCACTGTTCAGGGAGAGCAGTCCTTCCTCTGCTCCAAGGTGGGGTTCTTCCCACAGGAGACAGTTCTTCATGAACTTCTCCAGCCTGAATCTTTCCCACAGGCTACAGTTCTTCACAAACTGCTCTGGTGTGCGTTTCTTCCCACAGAGTGCAGTCCTTCAGGAACAGGTTGCTCCAGCATGGATCCCTCACAAACCATGGGGGATACTCATTGGACACACTCTCTCCATGCGTCTGCAGGTCAATGCCAGGGGCCAGCTCACCACCAGCTTCCCACAGGGTCACAGCCTCCTGCCACGCGTCCACTTGCTCAGGTGTGTGTCTTCTCCACAGGCTGCAGGTGGATCTCCGCATCCCTGTGGATCTCTGCATCCCTGTGGATCTCCATGGGCTGTATGGACACAACTGCCTCACCATGGGCTGTACCACAGGCTGCAGGAGAATCTCAGCTCTGGCACCTGGAACACCTCCTCTCCCTTCTTCACTGACCTTGGTGTATGCAGAGTTGCTCCTTTCACATATTCTTACTCCCCCCTTCTCTGAGTGCAATTTATTCTGCCCAATATCTTTTTTGTTTTTCTTCTTAAATATGTTATCACAGAGACACTACTACCATCTCTGATCGGCTTTGCCTTGGCCTGCGCTGGGTCCCCACTGGAGCAACCTGCCATTGGCTCTATTGGACATGGAGGAAGCTTCCAGCATCTTCTCATCAAAGCCGCTCCTGTAGCCCCTCTGCTACCAACCGGGCCACACAAACCCAATGCAACCACACTTCTAGTCTGGTCTTGTGGGTGGATGTAGGATGATAAATAATCTTATCAAGATCCTTGTTCTAGTATTTCAAAGAGAACCCCAAAATTCATAGTTGAAGTATGATGAAATGACAAGCAGGTTATTAAAACATAGGTGGTTGGGAGAATAACACCAGGAATGTCAGTGAACTTACAAGACGATTTGGAGGACTAGTCCTTAACTATATTTCCAATCTGTGGCTATTTTTATGACTCCAAGTAACATATCTATTTTACCCCATCACAATGGTGTGTGAGTGCTGGAGCAAATACCATCTTATGGTGGAACAGGAGGTGGGGCATAAGGATGAAGAACTCAACAGGCAGTCAGTGCACAGCCACATGTGTCTCGTGAAAAACTGTGACCCAATTAATTCAAAGAGATATTGTTATCCTCTTTTATCTAAGCATATTTATCCTTCACTTGAAATTGAAGACAAGATAATGAACTGCATAAACTTGATTAATTAACTAGCTCTAGAAGCCTTATCATGATGGCACAGAGCTAAATCTGGGCAGAACCTCTCTGAGAAATTACATGTATAGTTAACAAGCATGCTTGAGTTGTTCTCTGTACTGAGCTCTGTGTTGCCATCATAAAGCTGCTCCCAAAACCTGAACCTAGCTATGGGTAGAAGACAGCTGAGCTGAGGCCTTGCTACACTATTCATTCATGGTAGAAATATTTCATTGTTCTATCTTACTGGTTTTAGTCAGATTTGCTATGGAAATGATGCTTACGCTTTCGCAACGTCTGCTTTTCTTGTGCCCTGTTAGTCAGGTTCCAGCAGACAGAACAGAGGGACAGAGATCTCAAAGATACTATGTTCCTTAGAGTGTAAAAGTGAAACATGCTCCACTAATATCCCTCCTGAGGGAAAGATTGCAACGCAAGATTGACTGTCCTGTTAGTCATCAGATAATCCATATGGTTCAGCCAGTATTCTAAATGCCCCAGCTGTAGAAAAACTTTCCATCACTGCTCATGCCTTCCTATGAAAAGTCCAGCTGCTGTGGCAACCCCATATTTTCCTCAGAAGGTCTGTGGCATAGACAAAAGGCAAGCCTGGTAGAAAGAGATGCCACTCTACTAACTACAAAGCGTTGTACCAGACATATGACCAGCATTAATGTTTTCAGTGCATTTTCATATGTGTTACCATGTGTATCCTTCCTCAAGTGACAGAGTGCATGTTAGAAGTTCTAAAAACAGCTGTATTTTTTAAACATCACTTAAAAAAACCCATCAAAACTGCATCTAAGCTTTTTTAAGAAGTTATTTATTTACATCCTCAAAGCTCAAAAGAAGTGTCCTTGAACCTAATTTCAGACTTTCTTATATAAACATATAAAGAAAGAAAGGCTGATGAGACAATTCAGTCCCCTGATGAACTTCAACTTGTTATATATCCATCCTGTAGCAAAGGGCTGCTCTGTTTTAAAATCAAGCAAATTAGGAAACCCAGGAGTAAACACAAATTCATAAAACATTTAGATTGAAAAAGACCTCTAAGAAGATCAAGTTGAGCTGCTAAATTCCTCACTTGCGTTGACAGGCACTAAACTTAATCTCATACTAAAACAGAAGTTGTGTATTTTGTTTCTACTATTCTCATTTACCTCATAGTCCCAGCTCTGTACTACATACTGTTCAAATCCTGTGCAAAAATTGCTATTAATTTTGTCACAGACTGTTCGGTGGTAATTGTGACTTTAGTATTCAAGTACATCAAATCCACCACTGAATTAATCTTTATTATACTGCTGAGACATATTAGCAGTGATAAATCTGAAATGCTTATTCTCATTTACTCGATGCCGGGCACCGAGGAGATGATTTTCCAAAAGACGCAGCTTTTGGTGCACGCTTATTCAGAGCTCAGTGCTGGCTGCCTCCAGCTGCACTACTGAGCGCTCAATGCTTTTAGAAGAGACCAAGGCTCCCAGAAAGTGAGGGCTGGTGCCTCTGGTGTCCCAGGCTGTAGTGGCATGGCCTTGCATCCTGCAGCCCTAATTCCTGCAGCCCCTGTGGAGCCCCGATTCCTTCAGTCAGCTCACCGAGCAGGGCAGGAGTCTGGATCCTGGTGCTCAGATTTCTTCTGGTAAAGCAGGCAGTGAAGGCAAAGGAGCCTATAAGAGACCCGGAAGGGAGATTGCAGTAGGGAGGTGCTGGCCAACTTATTTCTGGCAAACCCTCCAAATTTTCAATGATTACTTCGAATTCCTAATGATAATTCAAAAGCAGTGCTCCTGAATGGTCCTTTCCCAGAGTATTTTGGAGCACAGCATCTCTCTTCAAATTTTAGGGGTGCTGAGAGTCAGGACTACAAGCTTTCTGCTTCTGTTCCCTCCCTGCTTCATCTCAATCTTCTTCAGTCCTTCCCATGGCTGACTCCTTGTTCCTGTGCCTTATATTTGGAGTCTTTTGCTGCACCAGGATGGGGAAGGACAGCAAGAGGGAAGGTCTAGCACTGCTTTGCTGCCCAGAGGGGAGGCCTGTGAAGCACACAGGGGTGCATATGCACAGTGCAGATGCCTGTGGGAGGAATGAAGGGGATGACGTGTGCTCAGCTCAGGCAGAAGATAACTGTCAGACTACAACAAGTCCCCCGAGCACACGCGAGCTGGATTTTTTTTTTCCAGAAGCTCCAAACATAGCCAAATTTGTACACATTTTCTTCAAAGGAAATTAGAGAGAGATTTTATGTGTGTTTGCCAGACAACATATGATCCATAGTACTTGTAGAACACCCTCTATAAATCAAGCACTAAATAAGTTTTTTTAGTCTTTAAAAACTCCTCATGTTTGAGATTTAGCCTTCTGCTCTTTCGCTGGAGAAATAATTGAGGCAGTAAAGGAAATTTTAGGGCCAGAAAGAGCCACTGTGATCTTGTTTCAATCTCATGTGTAACTGGACATCGGACATCCTTCAACAAATTCTCACCACACAGGTCCATTAGTTTTGTTAAGAAAAGAGTTTTTGATGAAAAAATGCTCAGTGATGGAGAATCCTCTACAGGCTTTGGTAAATTATTTTGATAGTCGTTTAATTGTTATTTGGATTTAATTAGCCTCAAGTTCAGTAAATTGGATCTTGCTAGAAATGTTTGTTTCTTGTCATGAAATGTTTGTTTCCTACATAATGTAGTTACTTATTGTACGGAAGTTCTCTGTTGCTGTTCTTCATGATAACCCAAACAGTTTGAGCTCCTGCACTCTGGCTGTGGGGCTCTGTTTCATAACCCTTATTCATTCTTTGCTCCAGTTGTTTTTTTAAGTGGGGCTGCTTCAGCTAGAAACATGCTATTTACGAGGACATATACAAAACTGTTATGATATTTTCTCCTAAGACATCACCATTCATTAGAAGCAGAAAACTTGGCACAAATGTGCTAATCACAATTAATTTAGTGAGAGCAGGCAGGTAGATTTCTGTCGTGTTGATGAGCCATCGTGACTGGAAGTATTCTCCTTGCCAAGGTGGAAACACATAATTCTGAGAAAAACTAAGCCACTCTCCAGCCCCTTCCCCTTGCTTTGCTGGTGAAACTGCACCATGGTGCAGTGTCACAGCAGGGATGAGCACACACACAACCTTCTCACTCCCAGGCTGCCTTTTCAATAACTGTGCCACTTTGACGCTGTGCTCTGCACAACCCTTTCTTGGAGTTCAGGCATTGAATGCATGGTATGTGATTACATTCAGGCAGGAAATGATTCATAAAATTTAGTGAAAGGAGAGATCATTGGATAATGTAATCTGACCTCCTATAGCTACCAAGGATTTTTTTTTTTTCCTGAATATGCCTGCATTCAACTCAACTGTTTCTATTTAATTTAAGTGTAACTTCTGTTAGGGTAAAGTGCATATTGCAAAAAGGCATCTATCAGCAGTTTCAAGACAACAGGACCCATTAAATCCTTTGTACCTTATTTCAGTGTTTAAATGCTCATGATGTTACAGATTAATGCCTTATTTCTCATTTGGATGTATCTGGCTTCAGCTTCACTTTCTAAGTGCTCGCTGTGTTCCAGATTAAAATAATTCAGTACTCATTCCCCTGGAAGTATTTCAGTTTTCTCAAGTCACCTAAATCTTTTTTCTATGCAAAAAAATTTCTTCAGTCTGCAAGTATTTATTTTATCTTATTTCCTCACTCTAATCAATTTCTAACATTACTTGAAAAACACTTATATGTGAACTGTACACACTGTTCCATCATCAGTCTTATCATATCTTTAAACAGATGTAAAACCACTTCGCTTAAGTTAGCATCTGCATTAGCTGCCTTTGCAGAAGCTCCTCCCTGGCAGCTCAAATTATGGATTGTATTCATTTTTCACTTTGATCCCTAATTCCTTTCAAGAATCACTCACATTTCAGGATGCAGTCCCTATTCAGTATCAATGACGTGCATTCCCTATTCTGAGATGCATGTGTTTGCATTTGCCTGTATTAAAATACATTGTGAACATAGAGAAACCACCTGCTGGGCACTCCAGATTACTCTGTTTCACTGTGTCTTCAGCATTATTTATCAATCTCCTAAATTTTTAGAACTTTGTAAATTTTATCGCCAATGAGTTTGTATTAAACCTTGCTGTCTGTAAGTCCTTTATAAAACTTTTTCTACTTAGCAGTGATTTCTTTATGACCACTTTTCTTTTTATTCTGTCACTTGACAGATTATTTACTGGTGCAAATTGTGCACTGTAACATTTGTTGGGGCTTTTAAAAAGCAATTTAAGTTAGTAACTAATACAAGTGAACTCTTCTGTCTGAGGAGTTATCTGAGGTGATAACTGAGCAAGTTTTACTGCAAAGAGCGTGATATTCCATAGAATTCTGCTAAGTGATGTAACTCATCTTTCTTATCAGCTTTTCTGGTATTTTGCTTGGGATGGATGCCAGTCTTGCCATCCAGTGGGCAGCTGGATCATTACATTTCCCTTCTCTGAATATTATCATATAGAAGCTGTCTTTCAGTCCTTTGGTGTTCCTCAGTTTTCAGAAATTTAGTGTGATTTGATGTCACTAGTGATTACAAGCATTGCACAGAAGCATATTCTTATGGACCGTATCTATCCTTTTCTGGCAATTCTGATCCTTTTGGTCCCAGCTCTCCTCCTCCTGAAGCTCCTCAAGCTTGCAAGCCCCTTTCCTTCTGGAGTGCTGGAAGATGGGTTTTTTGGGTCCGTTTTCATCCTGCCTCAAACATGTAGAGAGAATGCGAGGGCTCTCAAGCATTATAAGGAGAAAGCAAAGAGCACAACTGTTCTGAGCAGCTGAGTGCTGTCAACCCAAGTTCTTCCTGTTTCTCATCCACATGAGATGGGTGGGCTGGTAAGGGAAGGAGTCCCCAGCCTCCTTCAGTGTTCAGGGCTGTTCTATCCTAGGGGTGAAGAGAAGAGCTCACAAGTGATCAGAAGAAAACACAGTCCAGGTAGGACTGTGAATACATGCTCTTTTCCAGTTTTTTTCATGGTTTATGGTTCTGTGCAGTTCAACAAATTCAAGTGCTATTTTCAGACATATTTTTAGGACCACTAGCCACAAATGTTCTGACTCTGTCTTTACTCCTGTCCATGCATTGTCACACCCATTTGGATCACATGCCACTATTGGCATTAATGGTAGTGGCAGAAGCACTTCTTGGTTGTGTGTGTATCTAGGATGTTGATGTTTGGTGCTGGGGCAGTGCTTCATACCATGGCGCTATTGTAACCCTTTGTTCTGACCCTGTAGAAAGTTCCTGTAAAAAGGACGAAGAGTCCATGGCTAATTCTTGTTTGATGGGAGTGTATGATATGATTCTCCTTCTTTTCAGAGACTAGAAATACATAAATCTGTTGAGCACTCTTACCTTTTATGCAGTTCTTACATAAAGCCATCTCCAACTAACTAGAACTGTACACACTTTTTAGAATAATTTCCTTCATAATATTCTTCAAAAGGGCACACTATCTTTTGTCTTTAGCACTGAGATTTGTGAATTTTCCTTTGGGGAAAAAAATGGCCTTTATCTTTCCTAACTAGCATTTTGCACTCCATAAATTCTAACTCTTATTGTTTGCTATTTATTTCCTGGTTTTCAGTTTGAATACTAAGGTCTTTTTAGTTATTTCTATTTGCTGTCACATATTAATCAACTGATCCAGAATGGGTTTTAAAACAAAGTCGCCCTTTTGGGAAATTGAATGAACTCTTAACTTTCAGTTTTCAGTTGAATTATGCTGTTCCAGCCTTTCTCCTCCTTCCAACTTTGCTCATGAAGGCAAAAGAAGGGAAGTCTAGCATGTGACACTGTTTTGAAACATGAACTATGAGTCATAGATTCATATTATGGACAGGAAGGACTCTGAACACGAAACTATTACAATATTGTATTAGGTTTGCATGGCAAGGATTTGGTAGTGGGGGTCTAGAGGGGTGGTATCTGTGAGAATCTGCTGTAAGCTTCTCCTGTGTCCAGTAGGTCTATGACAGACCTGCTGTTGTCCAGGGCAGAACCCATTGGCAACCATGGCAGCACCTTTGGGATAACGTGCTTATGAAGGGGGGAAAGAGCCCTCACAACTGCAACTGCAGTCAGAGAGAGGAGTGAGAATATGTGAGAGCAGCAGCCCTGCAGACATCAGGGTCAGAAGAAGGAATGGGAGGAGGTGTTCCAGGCCCCAGAGCAGACTCCCCTGCAGTCCATGGTGAGGCAGCTGTGTCCCCGAACCCATGAGGACCCCACTCCAGAACAGGTGGATCCCTGAAGGAGCCTGAGACCCCATGGGAAGCCTGTGCTGGGGCAGGGTTCTGGCAGGACCTGTGGAGCCATGGAGAGAGGAACCCCCCCACTGGAGCAGGTTTGCTGTCAGGACTTGTGATTCCAAGGAGCACCTACGCTGGAGCAGCCTGTTCCTGAAGGACTGGGCCCTGCAGAAGGGACCCATGGTGGGGCGGTTTGTGAAGAACTGCAGCCCGTGGGAAAGACTCGTGTTGGAGAAGTTCATGGGAAAGTGTGGGGAGTCCTCCCCCTGTGGGGGAAGGAGTGGCAGAGACAGAGTGTGATGAACTGACCACAGCCTCCATTCCCCATCCCCTTGTGCTGCTGCAGGGGGAGGAGGTAGAGAAAATGCAGTGAAGTTGAGCCTTGGAAGAAGGGAGGGGTGTGGGGAAGGTGTTTTTGAGGTTTGAGTTTATTTCTCATTACCCTGCTCTGATTTGATTGGTAACAAATTAAGCTAATTCCCCTGAGTTCAGTCTTTTTTGTCCATGAGAGTAGGTGGTGAGCAATGACTCCCTTTCCTTATCTCAACCCTTGAGCCTTTTATTATATTTTCTCTCCCTTGTCCTGCTGAGGAGAGGAGTGGTAGAGTGGGTTTGATGGGTACTTGGCATCCAGACAGTGCCAATCCACCACAAATACAAAGAAAATACCTGTCAATATAAGGTCTCAGAGGAAACTGTAGTTCATTTGGCATCTCCACACCATTTTGGCTTCCTACTGTGAGGGTAGATGTAATCTTAAAAACTGGCGGACTGTTTAAAAAACAGAACTTGCAAAAAAAAAAAAAATCCAACTTAACAAGGTCTTTGAAGGCAACAAGAAGGCTTTATCTAAGCAAAGGCTGTGGCATAATCTTAACCTGCAGCAGTATTTATTGCGCTGTATCATATCCCTCATCAACTTTGGACAGGCAGTTCACCCATCTGACATCACAGGAAATCATTCCAGGAATTATGAAAAATATGGTTCTGTTTCTGGAAGAACTTAATGCCTGACACTGCACCAACTGGAGAATGACTGGTGTTTCCACCATAACATGCATTTGAGAGAAGATGACTAGTCTGATGATATTATGCATCATTTCAGAATAAATTCTCAGACAGAAAGAACAAATAACAGCTGTAGTTAGCTGGAGTAAAAATAGAATGTAGATTTAAATGATTTTGACAAAGTAACCTGATAGCTGTCTGTTGACACAATAACTGATTTTTCCAGATGAGGGAAGCACAGTAGACCTAAGGTATCTCAGTTTAGCAAAGGATGCTATATTTGCCTGTATGAAATACATTTTAGATTTTGCTTAATAAACTGGGTTCAATTCTGTTCCTCTAAAATGATAGGAAGAAAAATTAGTTTGTAACATGAGAGGGAAATAAAAGAGTTTGAGTTGTCCCAGAATAGAAAAATGAAGGCTGACTGAAGATGACTGATATTTAAAAATACGCCAATGAGTAAACACAATGGAGGAGGAAGAGCTATTTAAACTAAAAGACAATGTTGGCAGAAGAACAAATGGGCATAAAATGACCATGAACAAATTTAAGCTGGAAGGCGAAAGGTTTCTAGTTATCAGAAAGCTGTCTTTCAATGAAAAATAAAGTCCTTCTAAACTGTTTTTAAATTAAAATCAGTAAGTTAATGATTTGCTTTACATGACTCACATGTTCACCAGCATGGGATTTGATTCAGGGACATAGAAGTTCCCTTTAATTTTATGTCTTATACAAAGCAGCAGTTACTCTTGAGATATACTAACCTCTCTGGCAGCATGCACCCACTTTTGCACAGCACTCAGCTTGACTAAAATATTCTTTCAGACAGAAAATCAAGAGACTTTGATATTCAGCTAATCTTCCAGAAGATTTAAACAGACTGAATGCAAAGACTTTTTCCCATCCTGCAATGTCTCTAAGGCTAACATACCCAAATAAATCAATAATACCAAGTTTTGTGTGAAAATTGTCACCTCAGTCAGCACTGCATTGGGCTCTAGTGCTAACCACAAAACTGTGTGTCACATCTTGAGTTGCCGACAGCTATATTTCCAGCCTTTAAAAATGAGGATGTGAGGATCTGGAGAAATGCTGATTTGAATAATTGCAACCTACTAGTCACAATGTCAGTAATGGAGATACTATTCCTGTGTATTTTAAAAGCTGTGAAATCCTCCCCTCAGATGATGGGTAGTATTATTCATTCTTATTTGTTTAGCTGAATTTAGAAATGAGCCTGGAAGGGAAAAAAATTTTGATATCCAGTAAACAGGATGTATTTTATACCCATTTTATATCACGCATAGTATACTTAATTGGAAAAAAATGAAAATTGAACATAAACATCAATATTCTAATAACATTAGGGTAGGAAATTGGAATAAGCCGTAAGCTTCTATCTTAACTAATGCCACCATGCTTTTTATTGCTGAATGTCGCACTCAAGGAACAAACATTTTCCTCGGCAGAAATTTCTTAGTGCTGGCATTTTGTACAGCAGTCTGAAACACAGAAACCTCTGAACTAAGAAACCTATTCCTTTTGCTTTTCAGTGTCAAAGCCATGATTCCTCCGGGGGAGTGCCTGTATGCTGGGAGGAAAAGGAGGAAACCCATTCAAAAACAGTTAAGTATCATATTCATCAGGAGACATCTTCCCTCAAACATATGGACTAGAAACGAGGTAGAAGAAGGGTTCCCTTCCTCCTATCCTCCACTGACACAGGAGAGACCTAATCTTCTTCTCTGTAATGAGAGTTGGTTGGGAGGCTGGCTCTTCATGGGTAAGATGTCTCCAGAAAGGATGCCGAGCCTGGGTCAAACCATCCTTACCCACCACTAGGTATCCCAGGAGGAGGCCAGTGGTGATTGTGGTGGATACCATGGTGCTGGCGTGGAGAGTGGAAAGTGGAGAGGAACAATGCCCTTTCGTAGGCAGAACACACTGGTGGATAAATGTCAGCTGGGCACTGGATTGGAGGGGTGGCTGCCACCTTCATGCTTCTGTGCTCCCTGCTGCCTGTTCAGGGAGCGTTTTGAGAAGCCATGTGTTGAGTGGCATCAGAGCACTGGCATTGCACTCCCCCCTTCCCCTTTCCTGGGCTTAGCCTTGCGTGGGGCATTGCTGAGCCCAACATGTGCGAGCTGGGAAAGTGGGTCAGTTCAGCCAACTGAAAGAGCAGACTGGTGACTCACTTTTTGCGTATAGAACACATAATTTTCAGACTTCTATTTACTACAGGATCACTCCCATTAGGAGAAAAATGGGAGAGGGTAATTGTGTATGTGAATGCAAAGCAGGAAAAGAAGAAATGCAATTGCAATTTGTTACTACAAAATGATTGAAATGGGAAGGGGAAAAAAAGGTTGCTATCACTCAAATGTAAATGATTTCCAGATGTCATAAACCAATCTGTGAAATAAAGCTTTTTAATGTAATCATCCCAAATTTTTTGTGTTACACTTGATTATATGATTAGGAAACACACATTTTTACTCTGTTAGAGCTATGAACTGGCACTGGTGGCCTTCACACACAATTTAAGGATGAGAAGGTAACTAAAATAGATTTCCCTATTTTCAGTTGTTCAGAACTTCTAAAAATAACCCACTTGGCTTAAAATTGTACATATTGGTCCAAAGTCAAAGGGGAGTTTCTCTGAATATTTTAATGACATCTGTTGATATTGTTTGGATTTTGGGCAGTATTTTCTCATTAACCACTTGTTCCCACTTGAAAAATTGTTTCTTTTAGTATAAAATTATTCATATTTCAATAGACAAAGATAATGGCATAAGCAAATGATCGTTCCTGCAAAAATCCTAAGTGTTGAATTCAAAATGTATGCAAGATTTCTGCACTACTGTTTCAGTGTGGATCTGGATATTTGATTTTATAACAATTGCAAGAGGGATGGAACATTTCCAGTACATTAAATTACCTCTATGCAGAACTCTTTATGGATCATTACTTTTGTGAAAAAGGAAGGAGACTTGCAGTTGCTTTGAGAAACATTAGCTTATGTTTGGAGTTTACCTGCTAGCTAGAACTCCTCTCAAAGATGAGTTCTAGATAAATGCAATGGCTAAGAAAACTACCTGCTAACAAATCACGGAAATGACCTCATTAGCCTTTTTTGGAGTTCTGGCTTTAATACTCTCAGAAACAAATTCTCATTTGCTTTACACAACCAAGTTTTCGTCTTGGGAACCAGTGCAGGTAATGCTGCCTTGAAAATAGCTTTTCCATGATGCTGCAGTGCAGGTGAGCATGAACTTATCAAGCTAGGACATGAACAATTTTGAGTAAGAAACAGGTTAAAACAGAGGAACTGTTCAGATTGTTAGAATACTGAACTCCCACACTGGAGCACTCCATTTTCTGTGGTTAGTTACTTACCGCTTGCTGAGGATGATTTCTCAGTTCCTAGCAACACTGATCTCTTCCTCAAACTTTATCTGTTTGTGGGCTTGGTCTTGGTAAGCCTTTCCTGTGCTTATTCCTTCACTTGGGGACTTTCCTCTAAAGAGGCTCTGAATGCCCTAGATTGACTGGCTGACACAGCTCCTTTCCCAGTCAGTGTTTTTCAGTCCTACTGGTCTTACTGACATTTCAGGACTCTGAGGTTACTCTTATGCTGCCTTAAAATAATTTATTTTGAATTTAGACGGGTAGACAAAAGTTATCAATTGAGTGGCATATTTAACCATTATTTTAATCCATGTCATACCATCTTTGTTACAGCTTTTTCTCCTGTTTGATAGCTCAGCACTTTCTCCTCCACAGACTTGTTGTACTTTCCCCACTATAATTCTGTCAATGAATCATGGTAGATACCGGCACCTGTTCTGGGAGAAGTTTTTGTTCAGTTGTAAAACCTGATTTTTCACAGGAAATAAAGTTGATTGGTGTCCTTTGGCCAGTCCTCTCTTTTTAATGTAAGTATTCTGTAGAATTTACCTTTCTCTTAACGAAAGTATAAGTGAGCTCAGGTGCCTCAGTGTGAGCAGGATATTTGGATTTCAATAGAGATTCATGGATTAGTGCTTTTGAAGGTCAAAATTTAAAGGACAGAGGTGCAGTTTTCCCCTCTGCAGAACAACTGGGACATTTATATCTCCCCATACTCAGTGCATTCCAAGTGCCAACTCTCTGACTCTACATAATCTTTTCATGATCAGACTGTCAACCAGGTGGTGATCCTGCAGCTGGTTTTTAAGCCAGGATATCACAGAATGATACTGTTCATTATGTTCATGAATGATTTTCAGGCAGAGGAATTTTATTCTGAGGTGGTTTTACAGAACAGCAATGAAAATGTATAAAAAAGCTCCATGGGAAAATACAGAAAGCCACAAGACTGTGGAAGAATGTGTGGAAAATTTTACTGGGAGGAGCTAATATATTTCAGTCTTGCTTTCTACACAGAACTAGCAGAGAGTATCTTCATTAGGTTCCCATTCTTCAGATAACGTATAAGGTTCAGGTCCCTCTTTTATACATGCAAGAAAATAATAAAAAAAAAATCTGTTTTCCTTTTGTGCCCAAAAACTTCCAGACAAGCCCCATTAAATGTGATCTACACTAAAGAATTTTGGCACTTATGGACACAGTTCAAACACCTGGAGCTCAGACAGATTGAAAATTTTCCATCAGATATGCTCTTCAGGCAGGCAGCTGGCATTTTGACTAAAGGAAACATTTTCTACCAAGTGTTTATTTCCTGTGGAAATCTAACATTTTACTGGTAATTCAAGCATCTGGAAATTAAAGAGACTTTGTCTTTAACCTCAACCTAAAATCACAGTGTTGAAATAAATAAAAGTGCTAAGGCAATGCTTCAGGACAGTTACCATTTGAGAACTTCGGCTACTTCTTCATCTCAAACCCAGGCATCTTGTAAAAACCTCTCCCTCTACAAAGCATTTCCTGTAATGTTTTACAGCTCTTTAAAGGCTACTACACCTGCCCTAGCTCTGAGTGTATCTGTAACTGCTCCAGACCGATTAATTCAGCCAGAACCGTGCCAATGCCAGGGTAAACAGAGACCTTGGGAGGTGCAGCTCTCTCCTGCTTCCTAGTTCCCAGTTTAAGGCCCTTTGTGGCATAGCCCTTCCTCTTACTTGGTACCACACTATCCTAGCTCTCATCTGCTCTGCTGGTGGTGTGTGTACTTGACCATTAGTTCTGCTTTCACCTTTCCTTGCTGTGAAGACACAGAACAGACATAGAAGGTGGAGAAGGAATGCCTTTCTGTCAAGCAGCTTTCTCTTATTCTGTCCTTTTGGTTCATAGAAGATGATGAACATCCACACACATATGGCTGCCACTGGAGCTCAGTTCTTCCAGGATTTCTATACAATGTCCAAGTGATTATATATACAATATATATACAGTATGTACAGTATATACAATACTCAGTGACTAAGGGTGCTGGTCAGTACTCTCATAATGATCATTTGTTGTTACTTTTCTCTCAGCCTATCTTTTGCCTCTCATGATCTCTCTTCCCTTTCCCTTCTTACTGAAAACTTGCTGTCAGGGTAAATGATTAGATCTTTCTTAACTCAGGTCTTCTCCTTGTTTAACACTTTGGCACATTTATAAAACTCATTCAGAAAGAAGTTTTCATTAACAGGGTAGGGCTCTGCAGAGGGTAAGGAACAGCAGACAGAGCTCTAGCTGCAGGAAATTCCTCTGCAAGCTCACCAAACTGGTTTACACTAGTGGCAGTCTGTGTGTCATGGGCACACTGAATCACTAATGCAGAAACGGCTCAATGCCTTGTGTACCACCGGAACAGAAAATGTTCTCTGTGCCAATTTCCACTGCACAGGGACTGCCAATGTGGGTCCTGCACAGGTACAAGTTCTTCTTACTGCTGAGCAATTTAGCAGGGTGAAGAAAGAAAAGTCAGATTCACTGCTTTAATTACACGTGCTCCTTTATTATAGTAGTGTTGTATGGAAGGCAGAGTAAATGAGGGTTCATCAAGTGACTCCTATGTCTCTGTTTACAGTTTGACAATTCTGAGTTTAACACAAACACAACAAGCACCATCTACTTTTAGCTCAAAATAAAGGCTAGAATTTTTGTTTGCCTCAAAGCAGCCCACTGAAGATTTTCCCTACCTGTGCCTTTCTGTTTACAGCTAGTTAACTGATCCTTTCCATGGAACTCACATTGTTTAAAATCACGTCCACTTGGCACCTTACTACCATTCACATCAACCCCCATTTGTTTAGATTCACTCCCTTACTGAATCATTTCCTTGAGTTTTCAGGAAGACTTTGTCCTGAACTTTCTCCCACAATCTTTTTACACCATTCCCTGCCATCGGCAGAAAACTATTCCTTGCACTTAGTACAAAGGCAGATCACCTAATTGCTTCAAACCATTTCTCTCTGGCATAGAGCAGTCGCAATTTTATGTGGTAAATAGGCTTGAACAACTTCTATTTCTATTTCATATAACTCTTGACAATTTTTACCTCTTGAACTCATCAGTTAAATTTTCCTTATTGGAATTAATTTCTTCTGTCCTACATTGCTTCCTTCCTTCAGCTGGTTTGTCAGATGTAAAGACTGATCAGCAAAAGCTTATGTTCTTTAGCTTCTGCTCAACTACAGGCTGCATATACACAAAATTGCTGCCCTCCACAGATCAGCCATCCTTTTGGTGCCATAGTATGTCTGAACCTCAAGGTTTACTGCAAAAATTAGTTAGCTCAGAAAAAAGTAAAAAACACTATAAACACTATTCCTTCTTTGTTGATTGCATTATTTGTTCTTGTATTTTCTCTCTCTAATAGAAGAAAGTTGTTCATTTGCTCCAATCAGCAAAATCTTCTCCATGTCTTTGGAAGCAACTCATTGTGTTATTGAAAAACCACACATTACTATTGGCAATTTTGAACAAAATAGCAGAAATTACTTATTTTCAGTGAAACCTACCTCAAATTTTTTTCTGTTGATTCTGTTCACTGATTCTGTTCTCTTGAAGTGAGATTCTCAAAAGTAGCAATGATTTTTTATACCTGATTTGCTTTAAGATGTTTTCAGCTAGCAGCAGTCACATATACAAAACTACTCTTCAAAAATTGATTTATTTTAACTTTTCTTTTCTTTTACTAATTATTAAGCACAATTTGTTTTAGAATGACAACTGCAATGACAAATTAATATTGCTGTAATTTAACACCTTAGCCACCTTGTGAAATGCTAATGTTCAAACTTAAAATTATGATTGAAAAATGAAGTAAATGTGTGTAGCATTTGAAATGCAAATGAAAACACTGTATTGAAGTGTGACAAATAATTAGTTTTTACTCTCATTGTCCACTGGAATGTCAGCTAGCTACTTAAGTTTATGATCCTTGGAGTCAGTGAGGTTAAACCAGAAACTGTTAGCACAACCATAGTTTTCTTACTTGCCATTTCCCATTCTTGAGTATCCATGTAGCTTATGGCTCCAGGCTCCCATAGCTCATACCTGGATAATGCACTTGACTACTGCTGGGTCCAGCAGTAGCTGGCTACTGAAAGGAACCACCTTCTCAACCTCCCGCTCTTCTTGCTTAATAGACAAGTCTGTGCTTCAGCACTGAGCACCCCCCACTGTCAGGCTGGAAATAAGGTGCCCATTTCTGTGTGCAAAGGCACCAGCTTTTCCTTTACTCCCTCTTGAGAACATCTTACATGTTCTCTGGGAATATCAGTGGACATTCTGAAATTGAGGTTCCTCACCTGTGATGTATTTCACCTTAAAGAATTTACACTACAGCTATTCTAGGTTCCCTAGTACTGTTCATTACATAAGAGGAACAGAAAATGGGGATGGACTTGCTTGGCCTAGAAAGCTGAGTAATTCTAATCTCTATGCTTTGTGAGGAATATCAATCTCCTTAAGCAACCAAATTCTTATCTTTGTTATTACTGATGTAGGAAGGTAAAAGTGAGAATGTACACAGCAGTTTTGAGCTTGGGGAAAGAATCTCTCCTCACCTTTTCTTCCATACTTTTTAAACTCATGCCTACAGACAGGTTCTTTTCTTAATTGTCTCCTGACCCACAGATTAGCTTTGAGTCCTTAAATGGAGGGAAATAAGACGCTTTGAATAAATACACTGGGCATTGAACTGGTTCATGCATTAGTCACAGTAACTTTCCCCTGCTGTTCTGCCCCTCATTTGTACAATAAAGATGAGAAACTGTTTTTTCCTGATATTGACTGGAACATGAAGATAGTACCCACTTCCCTAAGGTGAGAGGTCCTGAGTAAGATACCAGTTCTTCACTTTTTGCCTGATACAAAAAGAGAAGACAAAACCTCTGTCTTTGCACCAAGGCAAATGCAGAACAGTAAATCTCTTTTTGTCAGGACAGTGACATTAAAGATTTTCATAGAAGCTAAGGAAAGTATTCCTGTTATCAATTAATTGCATACAGCGTCTCAGTCTCTGGAAGTAAAACAGGTAATCGAAAATGTGTTCTCCACCACAGAAGGCCTGCAGTTGGGAATGAAAAATCAAACCCTTCGAAGAGGCACAGAGACCGCCTGAATGCAGAACTGGACCACCTGGCCAGCCTCCTCCCTTTTCCACCTGACATCGTATCCAAGCTGGACAAACTTTCCGTCCTGCGCCTTAGTGTCAGCTATCTCCGAGTCAAAAGTTTCTTTCAAGGTAAGTTTCCTTAACAGCTCAGCATCATGTTAAAAGTATTTCTTTAATTTATTGCTGCTTTGTACTAATCCTGAGTAAAAGTAACAAATGCTATTATATTGATAAAGGCAGGGGGAAAAAAATCTATTGTTAGACTAATTTTGTGCATGGGATGTTGCATTGGAAATTTCTTTCATTTTCTCTTATGTAGTTTGTGTGTTTTTCACCAAATCGTGGGATAACATCCATCTTCCATCATCAGGCTTTAGAAAATGGGAAAACACAACTGTAAAATCACTAAACTGGGAAAGAATCTTGGGGCAAATACCTGTTAATAGTTTGAATTCTCTATTTGAAGCTGCTATTATGTAAGTTCAAAATGGCTGTTTAATATGACGTGAAAGTCAATCAGCTACTGTATTGCCTATATTTGCTGTATGCCAGGAGGAAATGGGTTCACTTGAAAAGCCAAAATGATCACTGTCTTTCAGGAAAGAGAGATTCAAAGTTTAAAGTGCTGAATAAAGCTGTACTAGTCTACGCTTTGTTTGTATAGTTGTCTGGCACCCCACAAAGTGAAAGCCAAATGTGCGTTTTCAGATGCACATAAAAAAGTCTTCCAAATTTGATGATATTTTTATTTTGAGTTTCTTCTGTTGTTGAGGAGTTCACAAGAGCAAAATCCAGATTGGTGATTTAATCTTGGAAATCTTCTCTAGAGCTGTTTTCAAAAAAAGGGGAAAAAACCTCCTGTATATGAAGGAGTATCGTTGACCAAAACTTACAGGTGGACTGCAGAGATAAACAGAAGTATTTTAATGGACATTATTTTTCCTTTACTCTTTATTATTTCTTCCTGTAACCATTCCTTATGATGGGCAGTGTGTACATATATATATATATATATATATATATATGTATATATATATATATGTATATACTTTTTTTTTTTTTGCTTTAACCAAAGAATAACAGCCTTGGGTTGCCTTCTTGCTTTTAAAATGCTTTTTAGTATAGAAGAAATCCAGCTCGAAGAGACTTTGGCAGGCTGCAGGGCATCTTACGAGGCTGACATGAGATTACAAAGGGTGATATCACTGATGGCAGGAGCCTTCCATGTCAGCTGTGGCAGGTGGTTGCTCAGCCTCCAGCATCCTGTAGTTGACAGAGTGCCTCTCTTTCCCTTTGAAGACATACCTGAGTGCTGTGGCCTCTTCCTCCAAGCCTCATTTGCATTTCTCTTGCATTCACAAGCAATAATAGCTCTTCAGCTGCCTTTACTACTCTTCTGCCAGAGTTTCTAAGATCCATTGTGTCCTTTTTTTAAAGGGATGCGATGAAAGGAAAACAAATAAAGCCAGGCTCCATTATGGTGAAATGTTCCATGTTCCATGTTTTGAGAGATTTCATTTAATTTAATCCCCAAATTACCTAATTGAACACATAGTTTGTGTTCCCCTCATTCTTATTTTTAAATGTTTACATCATGAAACTAAGGTTGCAGAAAGCATTGTTTATAGTAAAGGAAGGAAACTACATCCCATTTTAAGACAAGTGAGCAGGCTGGAGCTTCAGAAGGGTGAAGTGGAGGAGAGGTGAGCTGTGGAACCTGAGCTGCATGAGGAATGGTTGCAAATGTTTGGGTAAGGGCAGAATCTGCCTCATCCCTCCATGAACATCACGATCTACTTATGTGTAATTATGGAGAAAAAAGGCAGAATCTGTTTGTTTGGGGTATTTTTAAGAAAAAACTTTGGTAGCAAGTCACCTAAAAAAGCAAACAAACATATTCATCCCAGCATTTCAATCTTTGTGATGAAAGAGGATAGAAGAGCAGAAATGGACTGTTTGTGGCTTTTTAAATCAAAGGATGGCACTAAATTGGGATCTTATAAACATTCTGAGGACAGAGAACAGACCGGTGGCATACAGAGATGTTAGAAAATTGGATAAAAAAAATGTATCTGGAAAAATGGCTTAGTAAATCTGTACTAATTCAGTCAGGGAAAATTAGTACAAAGAAACTGGTGTTCAATAGAAAAGACAAACCTAGAAAAGAGAACATAAAAACAATAATCAAAGAGGGACAGTGGTCAGCAAGTTGTTCCATGCCTGTAATACAATATGTTGACATAAACAAGAAAGCAAAGTGTGGATTTTGGTCTGTTTGCCCAGAGGCAGCATGTCACTACACAGGAAGATTATAATCCCTCTCTGCATGAGACCAGCATGACTCCATCTGGAATAGAGCTTTCTGTTGTGGGCATCTCCTGGTCACAAGGGCATTAGTACACATTAAAGGGTTTGGAATAAAACACAGCCAAGCAGTGACTAAAAAGTTGCACGGGCAAAAAAAAATCAACAAACAAACAAGCCCCCCAAAAATAAAGTTAGCTCAAATGTGTAAAATTTTATATTCCCTGGCTGTTTGGCTTCATAAGAGGAAAAGATAAGAAGGGAAGGAATTGCTCAGGATATTTTAGAGTAACACAATGGAGGAACCAAAGAATGATGATGCCCAAGATGAGATTTGGCTTGAATATCAAGCAAAACGTGTCTGTAATGAGTTTTATTCAGCTATCTGATATTCCTAATGTGGATGCAGTGGAGATTCAGTACATTCAGTTTTGTACTGTGCAACAGACAGTACCGTGCGTCTTTTGTTTAAAAAAAACTTCTCTGAGTTTTGAGGAAGTTAAGCTTAAATTTCAGGTTTTTAAAAGTTGTTTTAAGAATATTGTTGGCCATTTTAAAAAATAAATGAGTAGTCCTACTTGACGCGTAAGTTCATATGTGACATTGTGTATTCAACCTGTAAGAGGCCAGCAATTCCCATGCCATTCCCATGCCAATTACAGTGGCACACCTTCAACAGTGCCAGAGGTGTCTGGGCACACTCATTCACTTACCACTAGGTGTCCTTTCAGTAGCTGCTCTGCCATATCAGTGTGCAGCACAAACGTATTTCTGAAGATCAGTAACCAACTGGAGGGAGTAACCTCACCATATTGACTGCAAGCGTGAAAATGGTTTTGCAGAGAATTAGGTCTTAGTGCATAGAGAAGATCCATCAGTCATTTATCCCCATTTTAGTGACTGTTAGGGGTTAGCACCTTGAAGCATATGGCCAGTTCATCTTACTTGAGTTGTATAAGCAAAGGCCTGGTCCCTTTCCAAAATTTAGACCTGATAGATATTCCTAGGATTCAATTTAAGTCATTGTGGTGAATTTCCTCCCCCATTCTTACAAATGTTTTCTTTTTGCTTCTGAACAATTCTTCTGTCTACTTGTTTGAGATTCTTCATGTCTCTGTTACCAGTTGGCAGAGGCTCTATTAATAGCCCCGTTCTCCCCAGGCTATAGGCATTTAGTCATTTTGCATTTTCCTGATAAGCATTGCAAAACAGCTCGTGGCAATAACCTTCCAATCTCACCGGATCTCATGTATGAAGCGGCTGGGTCTGAACCAGGATTAGTTGATGACTGAGAGACGTCAACTGCTACAGGAAACTGTGACTGTCATTTGGCCCCGACTAAGATTTGCTTTGGGTGGGGCTCCTGTGAGCATGGAGTGGCACTTAGTCTGTGACCACTTGAGTTTGCTGAGCCTCTGTCTTGGACATGTTCCATCTCGGTTAATTGTAGTCTGTCTTCCTTTGCCACTCTTGACAGTACATCCTTTAGTACTTCTTATTTCTCAGTTTTTCCACTGGTGGGGAAAGAGTGGTCTTGCCCCGCTTCAAAACCAACCCCATTTTGTTGGTTGTTTAACTTGTTCCCTTCTAGTACAGGTAATGATTCAGTAAATAAATGCCAGAACTGTTAGCAGCTCAGGTCCTTTCTGAGAGAGAGCTAGCTTACGTTTCCCAATCCTTGTAAGAAAACCAGTTACTACAATTTAGATAGACCAACACAGTTACAACTAGGGCTATATAGCTCCTCATATTTTAGTTGTTAGTATAACTAACCTTGTATCAACAGGCAACTCAAACTTTTTCTTCAACGTCTCACTCATTAATATTAGACCTTTTAGCCATAAGCATTCCTGATAAAAGATACCTGATGTTGAATATAGTCTTAGACAGGAAATGTAGAGACCTCAATATGGATCAATATTTTTATTCTAAATCCTTTACTACATAATTTATATAAAGCATAATTTAATTCAATAGCTTGTTATTTTGCCCATCTGGACATTTTTTGCATACTCTCATATACATACGCAGAAACAGAGACGTGCATGCAAGCACAAAAGCAGTGTCTTCCTGACAAAAACCTCCCTCACGTATTATTTTGGATCTCTGTGTTTATTGCAGACTTCAGTGCCTTCTCTGTATTTACTTATTTCTAGACTTCATTTGATTTTGAAAGCTAAAAATCTGATAGATTTATGGATGACTAAATATGGACTGTAGAAAGAACAGATGAACTTCCATGTATAAGTAAAAATTTTAGGAAACAAGCCTGTAGTGAACCTTCCTGAGGAAAGAATTAGCTATGCCTTAACCTGAGGGTCATTGTTTAATATTTTTTGCAAATCTGCAACATGGCTGATTTAACATGTTCCTTTGCAATCCCTAAAATCCAAGCCCATAGTCTCCTGCTTCATTTTAAGCTCCCCTTCTGCAGAAAAAAAAAAAAAATCTCCATTTATCGTGGCACTTCAGCTTTTACAGCCATGAAAGTGATCCTAGCAGACAGAAGCAAAAAGAGGCAATAAACACTAAACATTTTTGTTTTCATTGCCTGTAGCTCCCCCTCTGCTGAGCAGCAGAAAACCATTTTCCCAGCCCTGTACTGTTAAAGAGCTTCCTGCATGATTTTTACAACCTTTCTTTCCTTGCTACATCTGATACTATGCATTGGCTTTTCTGTTTCTCTTCTTATACATTTGTCCTTTATTTTATTAATTTTTAATAGAGATTTTCTGTGAGATTCCAGTCACTGAAGAACTCAAGATTTTGTTAAGGCAGTCTTTTCTCACATTTCCCATTCTTCACTGCCACTGAGACAATTTATACTTATCTCCTATATATTGATTTGTTGAAAAAACATCCCGCTTCTTCTTTCCTTGGGTATGTGTTCTCTAAGATTTTTCCAGGTATACTGAAGTCTCCCTCCTGTTGGTCCTCTGTCTTTCTTGCAATGCTGTGGCTTAGATGGCTGCTCCTGCAAGAACCACTGATCCCAGGATTTTCTGGTCACTTTCACCAAGCTGCCCTATCTCCTTCTAACCCCTTTCTCCCTTTCAAATAAACTTCTTATATACATATACATATATATATACACACATATACATATATATATACACACATACACACATATATGTATATATACACACACACACACACATATGTATATGTATGTATGTATAAATTTTTAAGTGGTGTTGTGGTGTTTTTTTTTTTTTTTTTTTTTTTTTTTTTTTTTTTTTTTTTCTGATAGGGTAGCACACACTGTGTGGTTTCTCTCTTTTCTCTGATTTTGAATTTATTTTAGTGGGTCATTTCCTTTTACTCACCTATGTGTTTGGTGTGAACCAGTTCCCATCAATTTTTACCTTTAATGGAAATTGAATTTATCTCATTTATGAAGAAAGCAATAAAGCATTCCTCTCAGCTGGCCTGATTTTCAGTATCCTCAATTACTTGCAGTGATGTTCCAGTTTTGTTCTCCTCCTACAGTGTGCAATGGCTGTTACTCTCCTAGGTTAGAAACATACAACTGTGATTGAGATTCCTCAGGTTCATGCATTGGACCCTTTAGACTATTATTTACTGTAATATTTGAATATTTAGTGCAGCAGACCTGTTTCTGGTGTGACATAAATGACACTCCAGTGACACAGAAAGTTAAGGTCTTAAGGCCTGAGATGGGTAAGGCAGAACAGAGTGATCTTGCTTTTAGTGCATAATCTGCAGTGTACTGCTAATCAACAGTGCTGTAGGAGTGCAGCTTACCTGAACCAAAGCTCCTGGTCTGAGGATCCAAGGTTCCTCTGCAGTTCATGTACTGTGGTTCTCAGGCGTCCCTTTCTACTCTACAATCTCTTCCTAATAATTCTGTTTTCCCAGAGTTTTCTTTTCAAACTCTCAGTAAATTTTTTTTCCTGGATTGACAAATTCTGCTTCTTGGTATAAATATGTTTTTTAGATTTTACTTTAAATAAGCATGGAAAACTTTTCCACAAGATCTAACTGATTCTGAAACTAAGTTCATATGGTTGAGCTTACTATTACAGTTATGGCCTATACTGGATCCATATTAAAAAATTCATCTTTCATTTGTTAGCCAGTTTCAGTAGCTTGAAGCTTTCCCTCAAGTTTTAAACTATAGTCTTAGTGAATCATAGATTCACAGACAGGTTGAAGATGGAAGGAACTTCTGGAGGTCACCCGATCCAAGCCTCCTGCTTGAGCAGGGTGACCGAGAACCAGTTTCCAGGACCATGTCCAGATGGCTTTTGAATATCTTTAGGGTGGGGAATCCACAGTGTCCTTGGGCAACCTCAGCCAATGCTTGGTCACCCTTAGAGTGAAAATGTGTTTCCTGATGTTCAGAGAGAGCCTCCTGTGTTTCACTTTGTATTCACTTACTCTGATCCTGTCCCTGGACACTTCTGAAAACAACGGTGCTGTTCTTTCCACCCTTCCTTTAGGTATTTATACACTCTGATGAGATCCACCCTGAGCTTTCCCTTCTCCAGGCTGAACAGTTCCAGCTCTCTCACTCTCTCAGCCTTTCCTTACAGGAGAATTACTCTTCTCTCTTCATCACTTCTGTGTCCTTTTATTGGACTCTCTCCAGGTCCTTTATAATGGATATGTTTAGAACAGATATAGGAAAAATAAAATAATAAAAAAACTTGAAATACCAAAAAATAAGAAATACTTATAAGAACAGGATAAAATGGCTCAATCAACAAGAAGAAGAAAGAGGAGGAAATTATACTTCCTTGATTCCATCTCTTCATTCCCACAAATCTTTTCTTGGTATGACTTATATATTGATTTCTATTATGTAAATAATTAGAGGCTTTCAGATTATTCCCAAACTTTTTTTATGAATCCTGTACTTTGAGACACAAATCAAGGATTCAGGTTGTGTTCCTCTGGTCAGTTAGGGTTGAAGCTTATACCTGGAGTCAAGTATTTGAGTTTTTTAACAATTAGAAGTTGGATTTTTAAAGACATATTCTATTGAATTAGAGCATTCCCAGTCCTGTCCTCTGAGACTGAATGTCTGAATGGTTTCTTTCTTGAAGAGAATTAAGGATTTTTCTTTTTGAACACATACAAAGTATCTTTAGCATACGTATTGCTATAGTCCACAGTTGTAGCTTAATTGTAAGCATTTAGGTTGTTTGGATTTCTTAGGACAGCATATTCAATGGCTTGTACTGAGAAGAAACATTCATGGTCAGAGTGGGTAACAGGTAAGGCTATTCCTGTGGTTGTATTGAATTGGCATATTCAAACTCCACCAATATTTGCAGTGTTTTGGCCAAAAATAGACTGTTCGTGAAGGAAAGATTTTCCACTCTCTACTGCTCTCTTTTTTACCATCTTTTTAGCAATACAGTAACTGAAAAAAGGAAAAAACCTGTTCTGCTGCATAAGTGGTATATAAGGAAATTGTTGAAGGAAGACCTACTGTGTGCAAATCATTGTCTAATCAAGTACTAAAATACTACATCAGTGAAATTTTAATAGAAGTGTCAAGACTTTAGCATGCATTCATTCATCACTGAAATCTGGAAGGACTCCTTTCTAGAGAAGCCACTACAAATTGAATCTCCTCCACATCACCCATTTTCAACCATTATTTTTGATTATTTTGACTAGATTTTTTATTATATTTAATTGCCAGGAAGATCGTTTTATTGGGACATATTGCTTATACTAATGGGTCACTATTTTCTCTTCCCCTTGTTTCCTGGGAACACAATTCGTTCCATGTGACAAATAACTGAGGCTGTTCCATACTACAGTCCTCTTGCATAAGCTGGAGGTCTCTCTGCCCCTGGAAAGCCTTTGCTGACTCTAGGAGGAGAACTGTGTCTTCTCTTGGTGTCGTGTTGTAAGAGGGTGTACCTCCTTGTCCTGGCTAGTTTCTCTTTAGCTTCCTGCAAACAAGACGGGTTTTGTAGGATGAGTGTTGATTTACAAGCAGGATTTGCTCCAGAATGAACCTATATTCAGGAAGAACAAGGCAATTTCAAATTGCTTGAATTCCCATAAACTTTGAAAATCAAGGGAACCTGTCTGTGCAACACTATGTTCAGTGTCATGTTCTGAGACTGGATCTAAATTCAATACTTATTTTTTTTTAGTAGAGGCAAATGAAGGATCTTAGCTTCAGTTGTAAATAAGTTTCAGATAAATAAGTAATGTAAATAAGTTTCTGGCTCCTTGGGTGCTTGTGTCATGTGCTGTGAGTTGTTTATTTTACCAGAGCTATTACAAACTCAGAGCTGTTAGACTGATTTAGGCACCTGCATGAGAAAGGTGGGACTAAACAGATTTTATGCTGTCTTTGGGAAACGCACCATAATTAGGATTCTTCTATCAGAATTTCCTCTAGTAATTCTGGATCTGTATCTCATACAACTTTTCTATTGCTGGATGCCATCCAAATGAACATCCCTGTAGGCTTCAATGTTTCTCTTGATATTATCAAGACTGATTAGAAAACCAGGGAGCTGGAAATGACAAGTGACATGAGGGGAATCTTTGTTAGATTTCTCCTGAGGACATTTGCCACTGGGAGTGTTCCACTGCTTCTACCAACAGTGTAAGTACACTCAGGGCCAGACACATGGTCAGCCATGCACATGATGCCTGATTTTATAGGTGTTCCCACAAACCACAGCTTCTACATTGGTCCAGTGCTAGGGGAAGTCCCCAAAATACTTTGAGCCATTGAGTGTGGGTCTTCACCTTCCTCCAGCTTGCTCAGTCGTTCTTAACCATTTTGATTTGGTAGGCTTTTGTGCTCAGTGCTTTTGCTTAACTCATACTGTGCGTCTCATGCAACATAGATGTAAATGAATGTGGCAAGGATGTGTAAATAAATGTGGTAAATACAAGTGGCAAGGAAAAACCTGGGTCCATCTAATCCAGGAGACTGATATACACACTGTCTTTTGTATTCAGTGATGTTCATCTTGCTTGTGCACTGTGCTTGCTTAATCCCTGCCCTGCAGCTAAGGCCCTTCTTGGCCCAGCCTGGTACGAGCTGTTGAAATACTCTTACAGTCTGCCATGGCTCAAATTCCATTATCCTGTGCTATAAGTAATGGACTTTCATTGATCTAATTCTCTTGAGTTAAATTGTGTTTAGATCTTGGAGACTGACGAAAAACTTGGAGTTTAGTTCCACTGTAACCCATGTTTTCCCTGGATATGGAAACAAGACTTGTTTTCGTCACAAGAAAAACGGCATTTTTACTTCAGAACTTGCTAGCAATTTCAGCGACTGAAGAAAATACTAGCAATGGTTTTGTCCTTATCACTGATGCACGGATGGGAGGTCAGAGAGCATTCCCCCAGGCATGAACTTTGGCTTGGTTTACACTTGTTCTCAGCTTCATGAGTGATTACCATCTCTGAGAGGAAGTGTGTATCTTTACTGTCAAGAAAATGATTTACTTTGTTTCTTATTTTAAACACAGATATGTTTTAAAGGAAAGACAATACCTCTTATCCAAAAGAACAAGGAATTTATTTTGGCATATTGAATTGCATAGGACTTTGAAGACAAAGAAGACAAATAGTTTTAGACTAGTGAATAGTGTGGGAGATTGTCCTCCTAGCTTCCCTTCTTGCTGCCCTACTGCTGACTTTAGGGCTACAGCACATAGCAAAGCTCTGCAGAGAACTCCGATACATTGTGGATCACAAAAGCACAGAATCATTTAGTTTGGAAAAGACCTCCAAGGCCATCAGATCCAGCCTTTGACTGCTCCCCTTGCAGCAGCACTTTGACTGATAACCACCTTGCCAGCTAGACCATGGCACTAAGTTCAAGAAACAAAGTCCAGCTGTTTCTTGAACACCTCCAGGGTCTGTGACTCCACCACCTCCCAGGGCAGTCCATTCCAATACTTAATGATCCTTTAGTGAAGAAGTTCTTCTTAATGTCCAACCTGAACCACTCTAAGTGCAGCTCTAAGACTGTGTCCTCTCATCCTGTCACTGATTGCCTGAGAGAAGAGACTGGCCCCTACCTGCTACAGTCTCCTTTCAGGTAGTTGTAAAGAGTGATAAGGTGCCCTCTGAGCCATATAAAATACGAGCAGGAGGCTGGTTTCTGCAAAGCTTGCTTCATTTTGTTGTGTGAGAGTCCTATAGTTTGGCTCAATGGATCACTCTGAAGGACTTGTCTTCATTTAATTGTATTTGGTTTAATGTCTTTTTCATTTGATTGGAAAGAAAATGCCATGTGACTAACACAGATACTTCTCTACCTAATGTAACAGTAGCATATTAGTCCGTGCTCTGAAAGTTCCCCACCATGAAACAAAATGCAAGTTTTTTAGATAAGGCACAGCAGGTTTCCCTTTGTAAGTCCACTTTTAATTTCATTACACTTTTTGGTGCAATACTGTAGATAACATAACTGACAAATTTTCTAAAATTTTTACTCTATGTGAAATAGAAGCAGAATGCATATCAGCAAACTTAGATGCTCAGTAAGAGAAGCTACAAGCAGACTTTTAAACTTCTTTTAAAGAAGCTCATTATTACTTTTGTGAAAGTTTGGTGCTATACAACACTGCTACTGAATTCACCTCAATGCATTCTCTTTATATCTGCATGGAATATATCAAGTTGAAGGTACATAGGAAGTAAATATTTGTTACAGTGAGTAAATGCCCACTATTCCCATTTACCTCTGAACCTGGAATATGAATTGGCTGTTTACATATTGGAAACAGCTGAAAGAAGAGGACCGAAAACAAGCAAAGATCAGATCTAAATCAAAATACAATGTATTTTAAGGTGGGTTTGTTTTTTTTCTAGTCCACTGATAACTTCTTAACCACTTTACTAATTGTATACCAGCAAAACACGTCATTTTATATTAATGTTATATATTCCCCTGACTATTTCAATATTTGTGCAGAAAATGCTACCTTCTATATGTTGGTATCATGTTACATATCAGTGTCAGTGAAAACTTGTCACAAACCTTCTATATTTCGTTCCAAATAATTTATTAAACCAGTGTTGTGCCATCAAATGGCCCCTACAAACCTTGTATGGGAAAACAGCACAATAAATAATGCTTTATGAAAATATTTCTTGAGAGGATAAATAATTCAACCTTAATAATGTATCTTGAGCTGGTGAATGTAAGGATTTAGGTGGAGAATATTCTAATGTGTTATTATAAGGAACACTACAGTACATGGAGAAAAATTATATTGTATTTCTTCTTTCCATGCTTTTTATACACTGCATCTACACTGTGGCATATAGGAAAAGGCTGTACATCCCATAGCAAGTAATATTTGTAAGAGGAAATTAGCAATGTTTGAAATTACTTTAATAATTCTTGAAGGTGTAGTGATGCCAAGTGCAGAATGCTCTCAAGTTATAGTGGGTTCAAGAGGTTTCGACTGTATTCAGCACTTCTTCAGGACCACCAGAACCGTATTAAACCCTAACAATGTAGTTCTATATGTTACCCTAAGGGAAGAGCTCTTTCGTCTGAGCCAAACGTACTCAGTAACACATCAGAGAGTCTGAGGGTATTGCATGTTGCAACACACATTCTTCATTTTTATTGACGCTAGCAAACACTTTAGAAATATTTAATAAGTCTGGCAGTAAGTGCCATACCATTTCAGGACAGTGATGCACCCTACATTCCTACATTTGTTGCTGCCAACTTATGGTTAGGAAAGCAGAGACAATGTCAGTTTGAAGGTTACTTTGGCATCATATCTTAAAAGTATCATGGTAGTAGCTGATAGTGTCTTTAAACCCAGTAGGGTGGCTTGAAATTGTCACCACTGTCAGCATAGGCTGGGAGGAGAGGTCAGTTTCTGGGAAGAAGATGTGCCGCTTTGCAGCATCACTAAGTGCAGGGGCACTGAGTTCCAAGAGGTCATTTGGAAAAGAGGAATTTATTTATCTTGTCTTTATCTAGTCAAGTCAAGCCACAACCTCCACACGGTCAGCTTGCTTACTTTAGATATTGCAGCCTCACCAGATATTCTGTCTTCTGACCCTCTGAAGAGAATGTTCAACTGGTAGAGTTTCTCCAGCCAGAGAAAAGCTGCAAACAACAGTGTTGCGACTCTTCATCGCTCTCTTGCCAAATGCCAATACAACAGCATGTGAAAAACATGTTGGGGAAGACTTTCAAGCTGTATATTCCTGTGCCCTGAACTGTCTCCAGTATTGGAGTCTGGGAAATGTAACAAAAAGTTTCCAAGAAAAGAGGACATCGAGAAACTTAATCTCCTTTCCGCTGAGGCAGCCTGCCAGGAAAGACCTACCGTAGGCAAAATTTGGGGGAAAATCCTCTTCTCAGAAAACAACAAGTTTGTTTGGGGAGGAAACATAAAGACAACTGGTCATATCCTTAATTCCTTATTATGTTTTGTTTAACCTTGGCATTAGTGGAGTAATACAAGCCAGGCTTTCAAAATCTGCCCCTGTGTTTCAAAAAACATATTGCCTGAAGTTAAATGTATTTTTCAGACTCATACAGTATTTTTCAGACTCATAACAAAAATGCCATTGGAAAGGTTGAAGCCTGGGAGGTGTGAGGTCGCACCATCACCATGCCAATAATTTGGCTGGAGAATGTTTTGTGGTAGTTAAACGGGGGATCAACTAGCCATATTATAGCCAGACTAGCAGTGGTGGAGGCTGCTGGAGGGAATGAACACCCAAAAATTTAACTTAGATCTATATGGAAATAACGAAATACATATGAATAATTTGGGGGATTTTATCAGTGTACTTTCATGTCAAGTTTTAATTAAATCTGCTGGTTTTCTTTTTTCTGTTTATTTTTGTGGTTTAACTTGGTGACTTTGCTTCCCTTCCACCTCTTTTTATCTAGCAGCCTGTTTAGTGACAACCCACCTAACTTCTTTGTAAAATTTTCTTTTTTGCATCTTCCTCTTCTGTAGATTTTCTTGTTTTCTCCATATAGGCTTTTCCTCCTTGTCTTTTCTCATCTTTGCTACAACATTTTCTCTTTTTTTCCATATTCCTTGCTCCACTCTTAAAAACTTTTGTTTACATCTGCTGCCTGCCATTGCAGAGCTGAATCTCCACCTCTCCTCTCCGGCAACAGACTGACTTTGGTGGGAAAGCAATGATCTCCTTTTTCTTTTCCAATGAGGCATTGTTCTCATCTCCTATTGGATGAAAGCAGGACCAGGCAAACCTCTTTTCCATTCTCCTCCATGAGGGCCTTTTGCCCTAAGAGATCTGGGTGTGGTGAGCTCAGATAGACTGCTGATGCTTTCATTGCATGGGCCACAGGGAGGGGATGTACCTTTCATTCCCTCCCCTACAAAGAGCCCTACCACAGCGTCAAGATGATGAGAATCACTGAAGCAGAGGGATGAGCCTTAGGGCGGGAGGGGGGAATAAATAATGGCTTGTTGTCAACCCTCCCTTCTGCATTAGGCTGCCAGATGATTGCTTGTTCCTTGCTCCCACCCACACGCTTCATGCCACCACCAGCATTTTTGGTCCTTTGTGGCTGAGGTTGCGGGCTAGTCAGCTGATGAGTCAGCCCCTGTAACCAGTGCTTTTCCAGCTCCCCATGGCAGGGATAGCTTAGGCAGAAGAGTTTCAGCCAGCACTATCTGCATGGAAGATGGGGGCTGCTTGGGCATGTTAGTTGATTTACTAGAATCTCACCATTCTGCAAATAAAGAGCAGGTTTCCAGGGGTGTGCAATTCATCTCCTCTTGTTCTCTTTGCATATGCTCTGATGCAGGAAGTTTTGAAGCTTCACCCTGTATACCATCTGTTAGTACGGGAGTGTGGAGTGAATGGGAAATTCAAACTTTGAATAGGTCAGGAAATCCAAAGTCTTGTTCTCACAGCAATTAACTGCATGTTGGTCTCAGATGGTTCTGTGGCTCATCGGGTTAATGTACAAAACGAATCTTGCGCCACAGCTGAGTTCCTGCGCCACAGCTGAGCTTGGCACTGGGACCCAGTGGGACAAGAGAGGATCAGAGCTTCAAAATACCTTTGTGCCTCCTCAATGCTGGGCAGGCCTGGGCCTCTTTAGTGCTTCCCAGGGGTCAGAACACCCTCCGGGACTGGCGCATGCAGCCTCTCGCAGCTCATGGCAACTGGGGAACATCTGGCCAATGGAAAATACATCAGGCAGAAGAATGTTCCAGCTGCCCTGTTCCCAGCCTGCCCCATCCTGCCTTGAATCCATCAACTCCCAGCTCTGCTGCCGTGGCTGGAACACAGCCCTTAGGTACTCCAGCTCCTTCTCTCATTCTCCACATCAGGGAAAGGCTATGCTGTGCTGAGACAGGCTGTATGAACCACCACAAGTAGAAGCCTCAGTCACAGCTAGTGATGAAACAACTAAAAAATTAGATTTAAACTAATTTCTACAGCTGCACTATTTGCTGTCTTTCTCAGTCTTCCTAGTACGAGCATATTTCCAGGCATTCTTCAGTGGTTCTGACCAAGATAGACCTTAATTTACCTTGCAGTAGCAAAACGCTCTTTCCCTCCTCTTCCAGACAAAATCTGGCTATTTTCAAGTATTTACAGTATGTTGGGGCAGAAGGAAGAGGGTGAGGGTAGAAGCGATTTTGTGAGTAATGCCTGCTGTAATTTTTATAACCGAGTTATTCAGAAAGCCTTAGGTTTGAGTCTAATGACTGTAATTTGTCACAGTACATAAACCTATTTCTAATGAAAGAATACCTCTTAGTAGCTATTTAAAGTCAATTTTTTCATTAAAAATGATTTACGGTACACTAATCTGAAATGGTTTGATTTTGGATTATTAGTTGGGGTATCAGTGAACTCTATTAAATTTCTCTGGATAATTTTCAGATTAAATAAACTCCACAAAAGGATGAAAAAAATTACAAATTGGCAGTTTTGCAGGTAATCCAAATTACTGGATGCATGTTCTCTTATATATATATGGGTGATGTACTGATTTTTCAACTATCAAGTGCAAGATATTAAGAGCTGTGGAGGGAGTGAGGAAAGCTTGCAGTTATATTTGGAAATTGGCATATGAGAAGTCATTGTTTATCCTGATTTCACTATACTGAATTACTGACTAATTCTCCCTCCAGAACTGCAAACCCAGTGGGACTTAGACACACATATGAGCTGCCTGCTTGCATCTCCTCAGAGAATTAAGCAATTGACCACAGTCTTTGAGTAGGAGAGGGCATATTCTTGATAAAAGATTAGAGATATTTTGCTTTCATATAATAGGGGTTATAAAAAGGACCCTCAGAAAGGCCAGACTTCTTAGGCACCAGCTCTGTGGCCAGACTGGCATGCAGAACAGTATTCCAGCAGTTGTTTACCCTCAAATGCCCATACATAAACTCATTCCTGCAGTTAGCAATGATTTCTTTGCCAACTGCCTCCGGAAGAAGAGTGTAATTCGTTTGTATAGGTAAGGTAGCCCAACAGCATTTTTACACATCTTTCCATAGCTAGAAAGGAAAAATTGCCATGTTAATTACTTACATTAGTATCCAGTGTTATTTTTCCCTAAATAAACTTCTTGTGCTTTAGCCAAAGCTCATAAACAGGGACAAAGTCTATTTATGCAAGAGTTGATCCTGCATGTTTTTCATTTCCATGGGAAGTGGTTGCAGTGATAAATGAATGGGCACAAATCAGTAACATAAGACTAAAGCAACACCTTGAGAAGTCTCAGAACTCTTTGGAAGTGTGATTTATCTTCAAAAATGCCTGCAGCTTTGCCTGCACTAGTACTGTTACCCTTGAGGTCATCCTGGAGGCTGTCAATACCTTTACCCTTTATAGACTGGTGTTTCTGTCTCATCACCTCCACCAGCATTTTGATTGAGCTGAGAAGCTGCAGTGATTCTTGGCACCTGCGGTTAAGCCTGTCTCTATGATGTGGGAGCACTGAGCTCTGACAGTGAGGTCCACCAGAAGTAAAGTCACAATTCTCTGTCCAGCTTCCAACCTAATTCTTCTCCATAAATATGGGCCAAACCTGGAGCAGAGATAAGGCCAATTTTGGGGTGTCATTAATTTCATATCAAAGTTGCCTGGGACGTCATCTTTTCTGTCAATGGGAAACTGCAGTGCAGATGGGAGAGGACCTCTCCCACCGCTGGGTGAAGATACACATCGAGGTCAAGCCTAAAGTGTAAAAACCCCTCATTTTGGATGAAGCCAAGCATACCTAAGAGCCTGTGTTAAGTATCGTGTTCAGAATCCCTCAAATGATCTCTAGCATGTATGGGCATACCTCAACAAGCTTTCACCTGTTTAGTGTGTCTAATAATAGCAGTGAACTTGCAGGACAGTGTGCAAACTGCATCCCACACTGTGAGTCCTCAACAGGCTTAGTGCTGTGCCCTCATTCCTATTGTTACTTTATTTAAGCTGGATTATAAAGCTGGTTTGGGCAAGCCTGTTTGTACTGCCATTAAATGGAATCTGCACATTAATCCTCACAAAATATCAATGAGCAATATAGCCACCATAATTTTTTTAATTGTAGGCTTCAAAATAATTTAACAGCTTTTGTGAACTTTATTTCAGGTAATTAGTGCAAATAATTAATGATGAAACAACAACGGTTGCTTTCATAGTGTTAACTGCTTGTGAAAATAGGCCAAGCCCCCCCTCCCCTCATTGGGTAGAGTTGACTTATCATAAGAGGGAAAAGATTTTTAATTCTGTTCTTTAAATTCCCCACTGCCTCTTATCACCCAAAGTCATTCCAGCTAATACCAGCATGTCCATGCATGTCCGCACAGCAGATCACTATATTGGTCATTTTTTGGGCTACTTGGCTAAAATAAAGTAGAGTTTTCTGACCTAGGAATGAGCTCCAACTAGAACTTTGTTGTACTTTCATAGTATTCCTTCAGAATCAATTCATAAGCCTGTTTCCTGCTTTACTATTTCTGTATCGCTGTGCTTCTAGCAGTGCAGCAGGGCAATGTTTAATTCAGGGCAATGGTATTTGTTGTTTATTGAATCTAATGTTTGTTTGACTGTTTAGCATGACTTTTAAATATCTTAATTAGCCTAATTCACAGTAGCACGTGTTTGGTGAACATGAACTTTAAGATAATAAAAAGGAACAAGGTAACTAAATATTTACAAAAGGTGCAGTATAGTTAAAAAGAATTGTAGAGCTATTTAGCTTCAGGGTTTTTTTCATTCTACTCAGGCAACATCGTTCCATCCAGATAAAACTTGAAGATGTGTGTTTCTTCCCTGATCAAACTGAAATAAAATGACATATGTAGGGGAATCCCATAAGATAATATGAGTGTACCTCATATCTGTGAGGGCTGAGAGGATGAGCTGCCTCTTTAAAAAGCTTCCGTGAACCTGTATTGTTGTAGTAAGCTCTGGTAGGCGAGGGGTTGCGTGACTGCAGCAGACTCATTTGTGACCTCAGAAAAGTGGTTATGAAAGTGATCTCTTGATCAGAGGAATAGAGCTCTGCTGCCTGCCAGACCAGCAATGCAGAAATGAGCCTCCTCCCTGCAAATCTGCCCCGGCAGGAGAAAAAGCGTTCCTCTTTTGGATGCAGCGTAATGATTCCTATGAAAAATTCTTGGGCTTAAAACAAAGTGTGCTCTAGAGTATACACTGCCTCCAGTTACATTTCACTTTTTTAAAAATCCTGCAAGATCATCTTTACTTTTTGTGATTTGTAGTTTTCACTCTCTGCCTTAAACCTCTTTTCCTTAATGTAGAGCTAGTAAGTCTTGTTTCAGTGGTTATTGGAAGTAAGCCACAGTGTATATCCAGTGGAGATCATATTGTAACTGATGAAAACACAATAGAAACTAATGGTGATGTCACATGATGAGCATAAAACAGATCTGATGAATCCGTAGATAAGAAATCACTGTTTTTCATCCAGAAACCTGAGACAGAATAAGGAGCACTAGAAATAATTTATGTATCATAGTTCTCCTTATACACACTGTCCACCTGGCCCTGATCAGTCAGTGAAAGCTGCAATTGGCTATGACTGCCTAGAAGGTTGAAGCTATAATCCTATATGTTTCATGAATGAGATACAAGATCCTTGTCCCTATCCCATAAGGAATACTCGTTATTTCTTTGGTAGCTTGCTGTGAGTCAAGGCAGCAGGCACATTTGTAGGAGTCAGACTTGCCTGTTCAAGTCAATGACACATGCAGAAGAGTTGAAACTGGAGAAAAGGTTATCTTTTATTAGCTAGAACTTTGTTTCTGAAATATAAAACATTGGTTTTCCTTATCTTCAAATGGGACAAGTCTGATAAGAACTCTGTGCCTGCCTTGTAATTTTATCACTGTATCTAAGTATTCTCTGGTTTTAAAAATTGAAAAGCAAATCAAGGCAGGGAAAAATTTACAGTATTAGAGCATTTAAATATTACCTTTCCTGTCCTTTATAAAGACAGAATTTTTTATTATGCTTAGAAAATTTGAAGTTGTTAATTCTGGCTATTGACCTAGGGATCGTGGCACTTTTAAGAAACCTAATTTCTCTGCTACCTGAAAGGGAGAGAAAATGTAAGTCCACTACTGGTCTGTTTAGGGTCTTTGGCATCTGCTTGGGATCTTTTTCTGACTACGGAACATGGCTGTCAGGAAAAGCAAAGCAAAACCTTTGTGAGGAAGTGAAAAATAAAGGTTATTGTAGTAATTGAATACACTGTGTTGCATGCATTTTCTACTTCTGCAGAAGGTTCCTGTTCTGCAAAGGAATTTATTTTTGGACAAACCATAATGTCTTCTCTGCAGGCCCTCTGTCTTATGAGGGATTCCAGTTGGGAACAACATCCATCTGTTTGGGTAGCTTTACAGGACTAGTTTTTAAGTGCATACATTAAAATATTAATGTGGATAAAAACACATTTAAGAGAGTCAGGGATTGTAACATTATCAGTTTAGGCATCTGGCAGTTCAGTTTCTGACTTCTGTTGTCAGATAGTTCTTAATTTTGAGCTTTTAGGTAAGATTGTCATGCTATTGGTTTTCTTCATCATTCCAATATGTTCTGGAATACAGCTCAATGTTTTAAAATTATCCTGGAAATTGATTCTGAAATAATTTTTTAAAACCTTTAAGATAATGTCCCTGATGTTTCATTTGCCCTTATCTTGTCTCAGTGTATGTTGTTACTTCCTGAAGTAAAAAATCCCAAGCTTGAGTACCTCCTCTCTGGCATATTTTTTCCCACAGCACTTCAGGTGGTTTAACTTCTCAAGGCTTCGTGCACTTGATGTCACCGTGGCAGCCTCCACAGGCAGCAGAAAAGGCCAAGCAGAGCAGCTCTGCCTTAGAAAGAGAGCACTGTGCTCTCTGGGGTGTGTGTGTTTGCTGTTGTGCAGAAGTGTGCTGTGATATCCAGCTGATTTAAAGGTGGAGATTCCCATATTTCCTCTGTCAGACGTCTTTGCTTCTTTAAAGTGCTGGGAAACAAACGTGTCTTTACCTTTAATGTTGGACACTAAGGCTGCTATATAAACCAGATATTAAAGAATTGTTCTTATGATATTCCCAACTCTAAAACTGTTGGATCCAGATTTGGTTTTCTGGGTAACACATGCACATCCTGTGCACTAAGGTCTCAGTGTGAATATTTTAGATGCAGTGTTTATTTCATCTTAAAGGTTTCCTTTATCCTCTCCAGATCGTGTGCATTGGCTATTTTTAAACAGACTCTTGGATGATATACTGGTCTACTGGCACATGTTCTTTCAACTCTCTTCTAAGAGATGCTGACTAAATTCCTCTTGGAACCAGCAGGTGTGAATTTTAGCCTGTGTCATTCCATGCAGAATGGTGCAATGAAAATTATAAAGGCACAAGAAATTGAGGAGTGGAAGCTTAGGACATAGTCTGTTTGAATCATGCTCCTGGAAAAGAGTTATCAAATCCAAAAAGGCTAGCAAAGGTTATGTAAATCTCACATAAGTTAGCCATTGTCAGGTTGCTTTTATCAAGAAATGCAAGAGATGCTTTCTTCCGCATTTTCCTAGTTGCATTTATTTTCATGCTTGATCTTTGATTTGAGTTTGTCCTTCAGTGATTGATTAGTAAATGTGGAGAAGGTAAAACCATGCACATCATCTTCTATAGCCAATAGAGACTAAAAATGTTCAGATATTCTTAAGGTAAATCTGTTATCAAGACTTCATTGTATTTCTGCTGTAAGATGCAATTCTTACAATCACCTTTCCAAAAGCGGGAAAGATTCCAGTAAACTTCAGTTGCTTACTTATGAACACACAGAGCTTTCCTCTTAACTGCCTTTTCAGTAAAAATGGATTTTGGTCTCATTACTTATGTTTCTAAAAAATATTTCAGGCTCAAGTTTATTTCAATAGGCTGTTTATCACAAAAGAATGTTTTTTGTTATTTTTGGATGCAATGATTAGTCACAAGCTGTTCTTTCATCATATGCTTAAATTTAGTCACATACAGGCTTTCTCATAAGGTTCTGATTTTTCTTATTGTCACTTCTGTGATATACTTTGTTTCACGTCACAGATGCTGCTGTTGTGCATCTGTTGTTTATTTTCTGTCTGCAACAAATTTTGTGGACAAAACTATGGCATTGCAGTGAGAATATAACAATATAAGAGATGCACTACTGTGTCACACCAGTGGTCCATCTAGTCTGAAATTCCTGTCTTCAAAATTGCTGTCTTTTATCTACTTTAAAGCATACTTGTGCTAGTATTACAGGGCACTTCACAGTCCTCATATTGTGGTGTTGGGCAAACAGCAGTTCTGCATTCAGTTTATCCAGTGCCCTTATAGTTTTGTAAACCTCTGCTATATCTCCCCTCATCCTTCTAAGTAAAAAGTCACAGCCATCTTAGCCTCTCCTCCAAGGGCAACTGCCTCTGCTGTGGATATCAGTGTCCATTGATGTGTTATTTTCATTGGGAGAATCAATCCTGAAAAAACGGTCTAATGACAATGAAAAGCATGAGCCATATCAAAGAGGACAACATTGTTGGGCCATAGAGAGAGAAAACGCCAGGAATTCAGAGGATATAGAGAACACATTTCTTAAACTATATCTGGGCAGGGGAAAAGATGAACAGCTATTCAGACAAGAAGCCATTATGAAGGATTTTTTGAAGAATGGGGAAACTCTTCAAGTATTTTTGATAGGCCATGTTGTCCGTAGATCCTAGAACCAATGTGTCCTGATGTGCTGTTCCTCTGAGTATGTAGATATGTCATGATCCGTGGGATTTGCTGAGATCCTACTCAAGCAATTAAGATGTAACAGGTCAGAACACTGCAATACACTTTAGACTAATTGTGCATCAGTTTGTTGAAGTCACAAATGAAACATAAACCTACATTCATTGGACATTCTAAGGTCCTTAACTCCGGAACTATTCAATGTAAAGCAGACTTTCTAAATACAGAAAGTATTAGAAAGTATCAGAAATTTTTTTTTCCATTCTAAACTTATGCTGGATGTCATGATTCTGATTAATGGATATGTAATTTAAAAATTTAAAAGTGCAAGAAAGAAATGTTAGAATAATTTTAAATTTTTGTGAGTGATGTAGGTATTGATTTGAAACTGGAATAAGTCGTCTGCAGATTTCTTACTCAAGGTTGCTGATAACTCAGGCTTGCAATCCATTTTGTAGTTTGAGAGAATAACCCATTTTTACTTACCTTTTATGTGTTAATTCAGAAGGGCGTGCAAGCAAATACTCAGACAAGCTAACATATTACCACTTAATTAAATAATGGAATAGTACACAGATAAAATTAGGCCCCAGGACTGAACCTATAAATCAATATGTTTCCACGATCACATCATCATATTTAATGTAGTAGAAAATAAAATGGAATTGTGAAGACAAACAGGAAGGCTGTTACTTGGAATAAGTCTTATATCTTAGGATAATTTCAGAGGGCTGCATGTCTTCAGGAGTCTTGTAGCCAATATATCTTCCAGACCAACTGATAGCTCAAATATTTACTCACAGTGATGCAAACAGATCTCTAAAATATCTCCTTTGCCAAGGCACAATGTGGGGCTGTCTGTTGAGGAGATCATCTGTTGAGTCATATGAAGAGAGAAAGGTTGCAACAGTAAGATACAGAGAAGAAATGTGTTTTCTAGACAACTTCTATTGAGTCTGTTGTTTGTATAGCTAGCACACAATTTGTTCCACGTGGAGCTTTTCTTTGGATCTTTGATACCTCAGAAATTATGGGACAGGGGAGATATTATTGTCCCGGACTACATTTAAACTCAACATACAAGTGTGATTTCCTATGAGATACAGATAGAATAAGCCAGCGAAAAACAGAGGAAGAGTTAATAACTCATTTTGCATGTTCTCCATAGACATACACCTTTTATGAAAACCACTGCACCATTCTCAGCATTTCTTAAATTATTCTACACATTTATAAACCAAGAATTGTGGAAACAGGAAGCGTCCATCCGGAATTTACCCTAATGCTCATTCACCCAAAACATTAATCCACTTCTTATCTTACAAAATTAATTGTAATGTTTGTAATTAAATAATGAAAGTTTTCCTGAAGGGAATGAGAAATGTCCGTTGCTGGGAATACTCAAAAACTGAGGAACCTGCCTAAGCAAGGTTAGCTCTGTTCTGATCAGGGCAAGGTAGACCAGATGACCTTCAAAGGTCCCTTTCAACCTACACCTCCCTAAGTTTTTGTGATTATGTATCCTGACTCAGTTAACAGACCTGGGCTCCCCACAAGTGAACCACTTTCCTAAACCTTCACAGAACTCTGCACTGCAGCACAACTGAACATTTGCAGACAATTCTTTTCACCTTCTCAGCTTGCTTCGTGTAGACTCTATTTCCCAAAGGCACACAGACGTCTTTTTTTACATGCAAGGAAAAAAAACCATCCTGACTCAGTCACCTCTGTCAGAAGTCCTCGGTTTGTGTTTCTTCTTTCACCTGGACCTGGATTCTGATACTGCCTTTTTGCTGGACTACTCCGTACTGCCTGCCCTGGCATCACAACAGCTCCATCCCAAAGACTCTGTTGATCATGAATTCCAACCCCAAACTAATTCTGTTCCGATCACAACCTTGCTCGACAGTTAGATCAAGAGGGAAAAAATAAGACTGACAGGGTTTAGAGGGCAGAGTGAAGACGATAGTGGATTTTTTTCTGGGAACTGGAGGAAAGCACAGCAGGACTTCCCCAAGGCGAGAGGCTCGTCCTCTCTTTTTTGCCTGCTGGAAACCCTGTATGAGAATTCATCCCTAATACATTGTCAGATCACCACTAATTTTTCTAATGGACAGGATCTCTCAGAACTGATATTTGTAGAAAAAACTATAGGAATGTGAGTTTTCCCTCTCTTTTCTCTGTATTTCTGTAGAAATAATTTCCATGTGTACTTACACACACACACTCAGACAGCATTGGCAGCTGGATCAGTGTTTTAGAGAGTTCATCTGATCTGCAGTAATTTCTAAAAACTCAAAACCCTCCAGTGGAATATCGTGAAACCGGCCGTACCGACGATCGCTCCAGCGGAGTGTTTTACTGTTTGCAAAGGGATTTGACTCGGGGCAAACACTCCTCACCCCTCCCACAGCGGGCTCTCTCCCTTCTCCCTGCTGCACGAGAGTTATTTCTCTGATCCTTTACTCTAAGCTCCTTTGCTTTTTTTAGGCAACTTCCAGATATCTGATACAGTATATAATGAGGAATTAGGTTCCATTACACGAAGGCTTAACCTTCTCGAAAAGCATTCAGCGCTTGCCAGGAGTCATCAATATTTAACAGCTGTTGTTATTATGAAATACTTCATAGGGTAATGTGGCTCGTCTGCTCGCACGCAAGGGTTTGAACGGCGGCCAGGCGCTGTCAGAGCCGCCGGGAGATTGACAGGCGGCGAGCCTTGCGTGACAGCGGGGCCGGGGTTACTCAGCACTCTGCCTCCTCCGCAGCGGGCACTCCTCCTCCCCCTCGCCCGCCTTCAGAAGGGCTCCTCCGGACACTGGGACACGGGCTGGGGGCGAGCTGGCCCCTCCAGCCCCGGGGAGAGAGAGGAGGGCAGCCCGGCGCTGGCATCCCTTTGATGCCCCTCTCGCACGGGGGAAAAGGGATGAGGCTCGCTGGGAAAGGGGAGCAGTGGTTCTGGAAGGAAGAGCGGCCGGGATCTGGAAAGCAAAAGGGTTCGGTTTGTACCTTAAATAAATGTCATGCTGTACTCGAGAAACTTCAAAGGGAAGTCAGATTTCAAAGGATCCCTTAAGAAGAAGCAGACTGAAAAAAACCTCTAAGTTGGGAAGAAAAACTCTGCATTACTGCTAGCGTAATTTCATCTGGCATTCTGGTAGCCTCCGCAACAGGACCAAGCACCATACAGCTTTTATTCAGCTTTTATGCATTTTGGTGCTGATTTCTTTCCCAAAGCATTTGCACAACCTGTGCGTTGCCACCTTTCAGAGTGCAAACGTCCCTTCCACCTTGTTTGGCAATGTATAACAACTGCTCCTTACGCTGTATATTTTTTAATTTCAGTGTTCATCTAATGACCCCATCCTAATTGTCACTCGGTGTTCTCTGTAACGCAGCCAGAGGAAACAGACCATTGCAGTTCATGGCTCTAGGTTTGTTAAGCAGAATTGCTCATACTGAGTGTTTCCGAGTCAATTTGTTTTGTTTTCTTAGTATTCAGAGTAACACGCAGAGCTGATTCTTCCTGCAGCTAGAAGATCCAGGAAGAGAGACCCCGTTCTCACTTCCTTTCGAGTAACAGTTACCAAATACCCAAGATTTGCATGCTTAAAGCAGTATCTCTGAACCTGCAGTCTGGATTTGGGTATTTTCATCCACCTGTTTTAAGAAACAATTTATCCCCTGGGCATCACTGGAGAGAACCTGGAGTCCTTGTAGGAGGGCTTGAAACTGAAGAAGACTGTATGGTCCCCTTCCTGCACCCCAAATGAACCCAGGCAAGTTGTTCAGTTCAGAAGCAGTATTCTTTCACTGTTCATTTCTTGCCTGTGCTGTCGCTTGGTGCAGGCACCTGGGGCAGCTGGGGTACGCTTTGCCCCCGTGTTAGTCTGTTGCACAGCCTAACTTAGCAGCTAATTTTGCTGATTATTTTCTGAAAAATGAAGGTTGCTCTTGTGCAGCATGAGGTACAAAAATAGTAAAAGAATTAAACCCATGGGTTTAAAAAGTATGGTTTTATGAGGCTCCTGGAATCTTCATCCCTTTGAACTAAAGAGTAACCAGCAATGAATAAATGTTCTGTTATTTCTGGGGGAAAGGGAATGGCTAGTTTCATAATGCTTCTCTAGACTGTGTTAGGCAATTTTTCTCTTCTTTACAATATTCCAGATTTGGTTTTCAAGCCAAGGTGTTTGCAAATGCAGATAGCAATGCTTGTATCAGAACTGGAGGCTTAAAAGAAGTCTCAGGCTTTTACATTGTTCTGGGCAGAGAGAGTGCAGCTGTGAAAGCCTCAACAGCACTATCTGAGACCATCCCATACTCAGTCAGCCGATTTTACAGTCTGCTCTCTGGACTTTTTTTCTCCATTAATTAACTGTCAATTCTAACTCAATTTTTTTTTTTTTCCACTCCTTTCACTGCTTTCAGATTAGAAAGTGAAGCAATATCCTCAGATCTTTGACCTGTCTTCCAGGAAACTATATTGGTCATTTGATTTCTTTTTTTTTCTCCCTCTTCTTTTTCTTCCTAGCCACCTTTCCGTGTATATTTCCACAGTGTTGTCTTTTGTAGGACCCAGAATTTCCAGACTTGTTGGCTTTTAGTGTTGCATGGGATTGCACCATGCACACTAGATCGCATGACCTTGCAAAACTGTCAGCCTCGGTACATGTATCTCTGGTATTTATCATTCTATGGTATCAATATGCTCATTCATCTTCTTTGGCAGAACAGCTCCATCTTCTGTTTTATTTCATGTTCTGGAAGTGCAGGCTCGATACATTGTGCACAGAAAACAGTCTCTGGTGTTACCACTCTCCACCTCTTCAGTTTGCTGATTTTTAACCTGGTAGATGAGCACCCGGTGCTGACCACCAAAAGGGTTGCCTCTCCCACAGAAAGTAGTCCAAAGCTCCATAAAGCTAAACCTCTCAATTTTATTTATTTTTTTTTTTTTTTTTTACAACTAGCAGCATTCATCAGACTGCCTGCAGTATCAGCTTTTCTCTTGCTCCATTCTTGATATGTGGGAACTCCAGCAGCCCATTTCCCCCTCAGGTCACTGAGTCACCCTTTGCTGGTTTTTATTTTTCAGCTTTCCGCAATTTGCTCCTCCCTGCCTACCAGAGACAGTACTCCTGCATTCTTCAAGCTCTCATTTGTTTCCATCATCATAGGCTTCGTTGTTGCTCCAGAGGGACACCATGTTATGAGATGTCTAAGCTTGATCACAGCTGTCTTGGCATCAGTCTTTTCTATCAAGCCACCCATCATAACCAATTCTTGCTGTCCTGTTCTCTCTCATGATTCTTGGTGGTGACAGGGGTATTGTTAGACTGTTCTGTTTTCTTCTCCCTGTTTTCCTGCCTAGTCAGATAACATCTTGCGAGTTTCCCTCATCTGCCTGTCACGTCTTGCTTTTCCTCCTCCTCCTCATTTCTTTCAGGATCTGTGTGATTTTCTGCCTGTCTTGGTCTGCTTTCTCTAGGTGAGAGGCTATCACCAGCACCTCTCTTCTGAGGTGTCACTGCAGTATCAGCCCAGCCGTAGGTGGATTAATCAAGTGTTTCCAGCGCAGGGAGGCAGAAGGAGAGTGAGCAGTGAGTGACAGCTCTGCTGCCTTGGGTGCAAGGAGCAAACATTCCCATGTCCGAGGAGCATTCACTTCTTGCAGCGATGGTGTTATTTGTCTTTCTTTGATGGTGAAGTGGGTCTCCTTGCAGTCAGGCCAGTGAGAAGGGTTGGCTATGAAACGGATGTGTGTGGCCTAACATATGGGTAACTCTAACTGGCAAAATAACATTAAAATACTTTCCATTTGGAGATGGAATTTATAGTAGCCAGACGAGTTGCAGAACAAACATCTCTTGTGCTTCTGCCGCTGTGTTTGTATGAGCCTGAAGGCTAACAAGCAGGCAGGGAGCTCTGGCCCGCTCAGTTGGGTAAAATAATAGTTTCCACTAATGATGAAGTTTGAATGGATGGAATTTTCACAACACCAAAAGAGCGCATCAAAGAAATAAACCTTCGTTTCCTCTCACCCCTCCCTGTCTGTTTATTAACCTGAGCAAAGACCGCAAACCACCATGTCAGTAATTACAAAAACATCTTTTCTGAAGAGGGGAACTCTGGAATAGGGCATTGGAATAGGGGTTGAGCTTTTAAAAATTGTTGTGATGAGGTATTTAAAAGACGTGTGGATGTGGCACTTAGGGACATGGTTTAGTGGCAGACTTGGCAGTGCTGGGTTGGTGGCTGGACTTGATGATCTTAAGGGACACTTTTTCAACCTAAATGAGCACAGTCTTCTGTGTCTGTTCTTATAGACAGGCCTAGCAGAAGGCCTAGGTGATCGGGGGGAAAAAAAGAAACCATTTCTTAAAATCAACCATTAGCTTAAAATGTACACCAAAACGAAAATGCAAGTTTAACAATTTTTATATTCTATTCACAGCAGACTAGCTTGCAAGTCTGAAATTCCAAAACTGTTTTGGCTGGAAAATATGGGAAGGGACCTGTTTAAAGCAGCCTGGGATTTTCTTGATGTGTTTTTTTCCATGCCCAGGGGAGGGATTTATGACATCTAATTATACATTTGAGATAATTGCTTTGGGGTAATGATGGACATTATCACTTTCAGCAAATATTTACAATGTAAGCTAAAACCTGTCACAAATATTCAGTTGGTGTGATTCTGAGTTGCCATCATTTGTTGTCAAATGCTCATCTATCCTGCAACAGTCCCTTACGAGGCTGTTAAATCAATAAGGAGCTCTTGCATGGGCTCAGAAGCTTTAGAGGCTTGCTGTTTTTCTCCTCTTCTTATTCTAGCTTGATACAAACTACTCCTGCCATCTAACCCCTTTTTTGGCAGGGAGGTTTTATTTTTGGTTGGTTGGCTTGTTGTTGGGGTTTTTTGGTTTTTTTTTAGTGTTGGTTTGGGTTTTTTTTTTTTCAATTGGTGTTTTTTGTTCTGTTAACCATCTCTGGCTGTGTCTGTTCCCACTCCCCTTTGCCTGGAAGAGGAAATGTGTATCAGACATCCCAGATAATGTCACTGGGATGCTCTCCTTTCTCATTCTCTCAAGAAGAGAAAAAACAGAAAACTAGATCCCTGTTTGCTATCAGGATATTTGTATGACCCTTTTCTGGAGTGAAAGATTACTTAATTTTTACTAACCAAGTGATAGAGACACGTTCCTGTTGTACTCCCTAGATGATGCCAAAGCCCAATAATCAAGAGATGCCAGTCTTCTCAGAAATTCTTTATTATCCCCAGAAATGGGATTGTATTTCAGCTATTTTTCTGTGGGATATGTTGATAAGGAAGAATTTGAGCCTTCAAAGATATTTGAGATCAAACAATGTGAAGGAAGAGCACTCACCAGCTGAGTGAGCTTTTACCATGAAAGCTTTTACCACTCACCATGCTTTTACCATGAAAGCTTAATATTTTTTCCCTATTATTAGGGAAAATATATGGTATTTTAATCTGTAATGAGAACTATTTATTCATGAATTTCATGGAGCAAGTGACCTGGTAAAAACAAACTTTAAAACTCTGTGTAAAAATTAAACAGTTTAAGAATATTCCCTTGAATCTTACAGTCAGGCTGAAACTTGTAGGAATGAACAGAGTAAAGTGAGACCAAAACTAATCTGATGTCAAGGAGGTCAGCACTGGAAATTAGAAACTTATTCACTCCCTTCTCTTCAGAGCTATATAGACATTTCTCTGTATTGTCTTAATACATATTTTTATAAACAAAACAACTTGCTAACTTTCTTTTGTTTCTTTCCTGTGAGTTTTGGTTGTTGTTTTATGTAGAGTAGACTAATGGAAAAAATATGTTCAATAAAAAATGTGATAGATATTTCACATAAAAAACATCTGGACTGTAACATATGTATCTATCTCCAGCACAAGGATAAAAAAAAAAAAAAAAAAGGTTAAGGAAGTTGTCAGTAACCGAGATCCAGACCACAAGGACAGTAACCACCAATTAAATTCAATGCATGTTGAATTTTTTCAAGAATTTTAGTTGTGACCCTAATCGTTATGATTTCTAAACTGATGATACCTCTTTCTAACAGCCATTCAAGAAAAGCACTTTAAGAAGCAAGTTGGCCAAACGATAAAAGAAGACAATATATCTAACAAGACTGCTGTACAAGAAGGTGGACTTCTACTAGAAGTGAGTGAAAAAATGCTGGGGTTTTTTTCCTGGCTGTAATTTATTCAGTTTGATGATGTATTTGGGCTGATGATTTGTGGCAGCTTTGAACAAACTGTCAGTCTTAGTGGGAGTCTTTCAAGAACCATGTTTGTGAAGGCTTCTTGCAAGAGCAAAACTGGCAGTCGTGACAGTCACCGTCAGTGTCCATTTGGGCAATTGCACCTTGCACCCTTGCTTGCATCCTTGAATTTACCAGTGAACTCCAGCAGGCCAGGTCACAGGTCTTTTTCTCCTTTAGGTTTATTTTACTTGGCCCATATTTTGAGGATGTCAACATGAACTTTCCTGATTTCTGATCTGAGCTGAGTATATTCTAGGATATTTTAGTTTATCTTACTTCCTCAACTCTGTATTCTGCACACACACTGTGTCAGCAAAAGTTATCCCTTCTATGTATTTTTATCCCCTTTAGGCTGACTTTATATTGGCAGAGCAGCATAAAGGGGCCATGCTGTTACTGAGAATTAGATCCATTAATTTTAAGGAAGAATTAATACTGCCGTGAACCAGCGGTCCATCCCAGATACATCTGCATTTCAAACACATGATGTAATAATGCCTTTTATACACTGAGGTCCTTGGAAATTCCTGTGTGATTAGGAGTACATATGCTCAGTTGCTTTGGATAGGATAATATTCATGGTATAAAAAATGTGTTTTAATGACAGCCCTGAGATGTGTGTAAATGTAAATTAAATAGTAGCCTCCAGCAAGTAATTGCTGAATACTGTTAAACTAAAACATATTTTAGTCTGAGATCCAATACCATAAGTTACTCAACTCTATGGAATGGAAACTGGCACCCTGCTTTCCTTCCTCTTAATATTTCAGAAAATTTTTAATTTTAGATTTTGAAGGGGCATCTGATTAGTTACTGATTCTGCCAAAACAAGATGTTTGGCTGTCAGGTGTTATTCTGTAGCCATTTCCATTCTCAATGAAAAGGGAATACAGGGTGTATAATAAATGATAAATATGGTGAGTATATAAATTTTAACGAGGGTCTCCTATAATTAGTCTATGTTTTGTTGTGTGTAGTTATAATCATTAAGCATCCTCAAACAGTAGACTGACTGCTGTGAGTACAAGGAGAGAACACTGCCGCACAATTTGGGGCAGGTTATAAGAGACTGCTATTGCTAAATATGCTCTGCTTACTGCAGGGTCACATTCCCCCTGAATACAGCAGAGATATTTTATTCTGGATCATACTTAAAGTGAATCATTAACTGGATGATTAAGTGCATGTTAATATGAAGGTACTTGCCAGGCTTCATTTATGGGCACGTCTGACCTAGAATAAGAGGGTGAGTTTTCCTTAGGGCTTGTCGGGAACATTTTCTGAGTACTGAGTTTGGCTTGGATCCTCATTCAGTGGTTATGGCACATGAAGAAAAGTGGGTTTTTATGTTGTTCAACCAAACTCACCATGTTGGTTATTAGGAACTGCGGGATTTTTAACTAAATTTCACATTTCTGATTCCTTCCAAGAAGAAGCAAACCATGGTTGCTGTTCTTTGTACATTGACTCATGAATCTGACTACTTTATTTGCTCTCAAAAGATGATTTTCAGCTGTTGAAAGCCACTTTCCATGTCATGACAACACCTTGCACTGTGCAACCTCTCCTAGATGCTTTATAGAATACAAACCAGAATAATCTGAGTCACCAAAGTATGCACGAATAATACCGTTCCTGAGTGCAATGTTAATGGAAAATCAAGAATAAGTGCCTTTTTTTTTTTTTGTCTCCCTAGTGGGTATAGTCACTCGGCTTTATGTATGGAGAGAAATATGGGATAACAAGAACCTAATTACTCGTAAATAGTGTATCTGGGACTCTTGAGTCTTGGAACAATGTAGTATTTCTTCTTTCAGCTTGAAAGAAAACAATGGAATTAGGCTGTCTTCAAAATATGTTTAAAATGTTTTTTATTTCTAAAGGCTTCTGCCACAACATGTGTTTTTTATTTAAGATTTTATGGAGATTTTTTATAGCTATAATCAAATAGCTTTCATCAGCAATAACAGAACAAACAACGATACTAGTTTATCAAAGACTTTTTAGGGGAGCACAGCAGGTATCTAAATAAATAATTTCTTTTGGTGCTTTAAGATAATTTCTTCTGGATAAGAGAGCTTTGCTTGCCATCTTTGTTTTCCTTTGAAGAGAAGACAGACAAGAGTCTAAGAACCAAAGTCTAATTTTATTAAGGATTTTTTTAAAATATGTCCTATTCTCGCAATCTTTATTGTCCTTTGAGACTTCACATTCCAACAATTTGACTGCAGTAATGATTTTTAACCTTTTTTAAATGATTCTTTTAGCTTTTAATATTTTCCAAGACAGGTGGTTTTGCAACCCTTGTGCCCCATGCCTTCTGGCACAAAAGGGCCACATTCAGTTTCTGAAGCCTGTTAGTGAATACTTAAGGAACACTGGGACAAACCCAAAACCAGAAAAAGGGGAAAATACGTTGTATTGGCAGTCAACAAGTCCAGATAGAGTTTATGGGGTGATGGGGTGGAGAGACACAATAAAATGGTGACTTGGAAAAATAATGAATCACTGGTGGGTATCTAGGCAATAGCCTTGATTGCAGGATTCATCTCATGGCTGTTAGCCACCTCCTGCTCTTCCCCCCAGCTATGCTGCACTCGTAATCTTAAGTCCAGACTCAGAGTCTACACTGTGGCGCAGGTAATTGCCCATCCCAAATGGCTGTGTAACTGTCATGTGTTATACTATTCACTGATCACTGGAAGAATTAAATGCCTGCTGTTAAGAGGGAGGCTCTATATGGACTTGCTTTCCTAATGAGATATAATTGGGCATCATCCCATCATCACCTCCAACACTGCTCCTTGAGTAACCAGCATTTGTGCACTATCAGTGCCCTGCTAAAATTGTCACTTGGGCTTTATTGACCACTTCACAGTTGCTCCTGCAGTTTTTCTGCTTGTCATGGAAGAATAATTGATGCTCAAATTTCTGTGTCAACCCTTGCTGCTAAAGAGGTGCCTTCATGGACTTTGTTTTTTCTTCATTATGCCTGTTGGTCTTCTATTATGCTCTTGTAGGCTGAAGCATAGGGTTTATGGCATCTCTGTCACCAGATATATTGGACCTAATTCTTTTCAGGTGTGAAAACAGTGTTTTATAACCAAAATATCACACTAAATATAAAGAAATATGGACAATGCAGGCAGTTCCCAAGCAGATGCTAGAGGAGTAAGGCTGCCTGGTTCTATCAAGCACCCTTCTCACTGATGAATATTGATAAAGGACAGATGTGGCCTTTTAGTAATTTCCATGCTCACTGGCTGCTCAGACTCTTTCCAAGAAGATCCATGTTGTTTTTCAGGATGCTCCAAGCCATGCTTTTTACAATTCAAGGTCAGATTTCCATGAGTCTGCTACCATTAAGGCTTCAGGGCTCAAGAATTTCTGTGGATTTGTCTTCTGTTTTTCTTCATGGCTGCATTGAAGATGCCAGTCTTCAGAAGACTGTCCTGATATTTCCTATTTAGCAATACTGTACATTCCATTTAATACCTTTATCAAGGACCTGGATAAGGGGATCAAGGGCACCCTTGGTCAGCCTCACAAGACACAAAGTTGGATGGGAGTGTTGGCCTGCTTGAGGGCAGGAGGGTTCTGCAGAGGGATTTGGAGAGGCTTACTACTTATTTAAATTTTTAGACAGAGATTTGGAGGTGCCTGGCATCTTAAATATCTTAAAATCACAATTATATGGTCCTTTACTTTAATAAATAAATAAATTACTAATGGCTTCAAAACCATGAAAGCTGGGTTTGGTGGTGCAACCATTATAATTCTCCACTGATATTAATAATCTTAGCTTCATTATGTTAGCTACTTAAACATATAAAGTTGGGTTTTTCAATCGGAGCTTCCATGTTTTGTAGGCATGCTTTTGTTCCACCAAAGAATGCAGACGAATTTTGCTGATTTGTGTCATAAATAGCAAAACTAGCAAGGCGCTTCAGGTTATTTAGCTTCTGAACCAGCAGCATATGTGATTGGAATTGGCTGCCTGTGCAAAGCTACTGCACAATGAGGTGTAGGTCCTGTATCACACAGAACAGGCACTTTGTCACCCAGACAAGTCCTTTATAGGCTATTTCTTAATTCCATATCACAGGTTTGGATATTCTGGTTCTAACTTGGTAGCTCCCACCGAAGTGAATGAGGTCTTTTCTTGAGAGCTTTAATATCAAATAGACCCCAAGTCTTCTTGATCAAAACCAATGAAAGTCACATTCATAATGTAAGCAAATGACTTAGAATTTGGCACGTGTAAGTTTCAAGTGTATTATTTAACATTATGTTGCTACCCTACAAATGGATGCAAATAATAATCTTTTTTGGAGCTACTTTGGAGAGATGAATGTGCACATTTTGGCACTGAAAGTTATCTCCCAGTGGCCTCTACTAACAGCTTGAACTAGAGTTCAAGTTTCATTCCAAGGGAGTTGGAAAATGATACATTAGAAAACATCCTATTGGTGCTGTTCTTCACTCTGCATAAGGAAATAACATAGGAAACCCTTTTCCCACTTGGTTTCCTGTCATTTTTTTAAACTTGTTAGTGTAATTCCACTTCCTCCTTCCAAACTGATTTATGTAATCAGTTCTTGATAAAACTGTGCTCTTGAAAAGGTACTCCAGCTTGAATTTCAGTCTGAGAGCAGGAGATTTTTCCTCTTCCTGTTATTTTTTAATTTAAACTTGAAAAGGCAAATTGCAAGTCCAACAAAATGCATGGAGATTATATGGATCTATGACCATAGCACAAATCTCAGGAATCAAAAAACTGGTAGAAAGAGACATTTTTTGTTTATTCTCATCTGGAGTTCCTTTTTAGCTTCCAATAGTGTTGACACTCTCCTAGCAGAGTCCTTCTAATGTAAATCTTGATAGATGATGACACAGTGCTTCATTTTCTTAATCTACTGGTTTAAAACCAGAACATCAAAATAGGAAATTCTCATAAAAAGCTCATAGTCTTAGTCTTTTTTTTTTCAGTTAATACAACATTCAAAGTTACCCAATCAACGCTTTTGCCTTCCTTTGTTTTCAAACATGAACCTTCTCCCAGTAATTTAGATGACATGATTTAAGCTGACATTAAGTGACATTAGTCACTTGGGATGACTTACAGAGAACTTATCCATTAAAAAAAAAACATAAATGGGGTTAGGAGTGCCATTTTATCACATGCGTACATTCACTTTTTTCTTGCCAGGCATAGGCAAAACACAAAGGAACACTTCAGAGGCCCTGGTCCCTTTTTTTCCTTTCTTTTCAAATAGGCATATTTCTAAAATCCAGACTTGAAATTTGGCATGGCCACAGTTCTGTGCAAAAAACATCCTCTCTGTTGCCCTTTAAACAAATAACTAATGTTCTTGCTTATTCCTTATTTTTTTTTTCTTTTTATATTTTTTCTTCTTCTTCTCCAACAAATCTGGATAGAAAAGCCGTGACTGCTAAATTCCATTTGCTCTCTGATCCAGTCCCTAGTGCTACTGTTACAACTGCAACAATCATGATACTGTCATGCTGCGGAGGGTTCTGAAATATAGGAGGTGGCACCATCCTACTTGAAAGGGGCACAGAGAAAAACAAAATCATGTTATCCCCTCCCTTTGGATTTTCAGCCTAATTACGAGAAAAGTGATAGAAGATGGATTTTGATGGGCAAAACTGTGTGGAAACAATGAACAAAATGGTAACCACAATTGCCAACACATAATGTCTGAGAAGCTTCACTTTTGCCAGGACTTTTGCAAGAGTTTTATGGAGGGATTTGAAGAGGAAAAATAGGTACTTCTGTAGAGGCTTGTGTGGAGCCTTTTTGCGAAAGGGAAAATGCCAGTAAGTGCTTCTTTTCAGATTTCGTGATATGTTGGGCTGATGAGAGTTAGTATTTAGCTTCTGCAACACAAAATTACAGATTATAATTTAGAGGGAGCATGCTGGGAGTGGGTTGGAAAATGAGGACAAGCAGCCTATATTCAGCATGACAGAGCAGGAGGAGAGGGCAGTCAGTGCAGGTGTGTGGTGAGGAGAACAGCTATCATCCTCTGGTTGGTGCTGGCATCAGGAAAAGTGTCTTCCATTTGTCTGTCAGGAGACAGGCAAACTTGCTGTCATATGAGGAGAGCTAGCTGAGAAATTTTAGTTGTAGCAGGGAACAGAACAGCTATCCACACATAGTGTTAAGGTGAAGAATCAATAAGCTTTGGGCACGGATGCAGCTCTGAATTTCAGGCTGTTGTAGCTGTCTCCAGACTGTTCATCACAGCCAACTCCACCCGAGCTCACTTTTCACAGCCGCTTCCTCTGTTTCTGCTCAGGCTATTTCAGTGCCTCTTGGAGACCGTCCAGTGGCCACATAACTTCCTCCTCAACAAAACATATTCTCCTGTTTCAACTCTGTTAGGTTTTTTCCTCTCACTGACTTCAGAGCCAATCCTTGGCAACTATTTCCACCAGCCAATAGGTTTGGTATCTGTATCTGAGCCCTGCATGATACAGATGCACGAGGACTTAGTCTGCTACGAGAACTGACTTCTTGCATTCAACAAGGCAACAAAGGCGCTCATAACACATCGTTCATTTTATACCAATTTCTGCATTTGTTTTTCAGGAAGCATTTTTGAAGATGGCATAGTCATGTATGGCAAAAAAACACCCCGAAACACAGAAGAAACAGAAATACACTTTAAATAATTGCAATCCTACATAGTTTAATGTGTCTTCAACTGGCTGAAGTGAAATTATAAATGGGCAGCCTAAACCATATTCACAGATTACACTTGCCTTCAGTATATTCCTCATTCTCAATTCAGAAAATCTCATGAGCTGCAGCCTTGCTATCTTCTCAATAAGATGAAGTGATGAGCAAGAAAGCAAGTCCAGGCTAGACTGTGTCCAGTCTTGAGAACTTTTGGAAATTTGTAGTGATTTTGTTTTGGAGATTTCAAAAAAATCCCCTACATATTTTACTACAAATATCGAATACATTCCACTTTCACTATTTGTCTCCTTTACTTAATGAAACTTAAATTCTCAAACCAAAGCAGGGGCTTGCACAAAAGACTTGGGGAAGGATTCATTTAGTCTATAATGCAGACTAAAATTTGCAGTCGTTGCTGCTGCTTAGAGGAGTTGTCTCTAACTTTCTATCCTTACTCCTCTCCTCACTGTCATCACTTGATATCTCAGTTAGAGAAAGTATTGCCTGCCTCTCTGGGTCAGCACAATGCCTTTACAGCAGGATTCACCCCTGCTGTCAGAATGGGATAGAGTGTGTTTGATACAGGATACTTACAGGACACAAAACATACATAAAGTGATAATCTGCTAAGTAAAACTGTTCCGAGAGTCAGTTTCAGGAATGCCACTCTCCTTGAAAATTCTACTGACCTGAAATAGTATTTCAAGAGGCTGGATTAGCATATATTATTGAACAGAATGTGAAATACAGATTGTTTTGCTCTTCTCCACACTCCCTGAAATAGTTTCATGTTAGAAAAAGTGATATATAGTGCTAAATACACAGAAAAACAGTGCTCTGAAATTAGGACATAACATTCTGTTTTCAGTATACAGGCTGCAACATTGTCTCTTTCAGGTTTTGATTCCTTACAGAAAGAGATGTCTGCCATTCATCCTCATTAACAGTTTGCAAGTACAAATAAAAGTCAGCTGTGGATGGAATATTATGACGGCTTCCTCTCTTCAGGACTTGATGCACTTACATGTAAATAACACTGAAAAAAATCCAGACATTTGGTACTTACATATGTCTAATTGTCCAACATGTTGGATAAATATTATTTGAGACTCTTTTCAGTAAGTTATTTCTGTGAAAGATAATGCCTAATCTTACTACATTTGTTATTTCAAAGTCTACCTAACTAAATTTGTTATTACAAGTGCAGACTAGTGAGCAATTAATGCTTCATTTTGAGTCTTCTCAAATGGAATTAATCAGGCTCGCATTTTCTATATTGAAATTGTTGAAGAGAAGACTGAAAAGCTCAGAGCAGCTGCAGAATTCAGAAAGGACGAAGAGCTGAACTTGCACTGAAGATATGATATTGCCCCAGCTTTGCTTCCATCTGTGAATACAACATCTGCTTTTAAGGAAGTGAAATGAGAAACTGCATGAATCAATATAAAGATGGTTTCTATTTCCAAGTGCAGTCCAGGGCATAGTATTTGTGAAAGAGCATTGACAGGAGGGTTCCATTACTAATAGAGCACAATTTAAATTCAACATCATTATTAATGAGGAGGCTAAAGAAATTGATATAACGATTATGTTGTAATTTAGTATCCCTTCATGATAATTGCTAAGGTAAAGGACGTGTTACTCATCCACATACTCATTAACTCTCTAGCAAGCATCATACCTATATCTATGAATTAATAAATAAAATGTGCTTTGCCCCAACAATTTTAGAATTAATATTATTTTAAGTAGTCTTCAGTACTTCTATACTATCCATTAACCTCAGGTAGCATTCATATTCTTGCTTCCCATATGAATTACTAAACGGTAATGCAAAGAAATGAATAATGAAATTTCTACAACTAGACCTGAAAAAATCCACCAAACATTGTCATCAATAGAAGTCAATTTTTTGTGAGAATATTTTATTCTAAACAAGCATGCCATATAACAAATTTGTATGGAAGTGTTTGGTATCACCCATGAATTTACTTTTGCATCAACAAAACCTTCCCTAACCTGTCTTTAAGCTATTAGTCATCAGTATTGCTTCTCTCTGGAAGCACGGTCTGTATTCTCTCTTCCAGTGCCTAGTACTTGTGGAAAAAATGGGATTTAATGGGGATGCATCTCTTTCTAGTATGCACCACAACAACTTTCTACACAAATAAAGTCAGCTGATGCCTCAGCCCTTGTTTCTCAGCCCCATCTTGAACAGAGTAGTTGGTTTTGAGGCGCCAGGTTCACTGGGAACCAGCAACTTCTGTATATGTTAACAAAGAGAGGCCCTGTCTGAAGGACTTGACACAGACTAAGCAAGCTTTGTTACAGAAGCTTAGCTGGGAAGGAATGTATAATGGAAGAAAAACTGCATTTACAATCTTGCATCGTGCATTCAAAACAACTTCAAAGGCAAATTTGTTCTTGGTTGTGTCCAATACTTATTACATATCAAGCATATAAAAAACATCACCATGGTTTAAAATGTGTTTACATGTGTGCACACATTGCAATCTCACCCTCCAGGGAACTACTATGTTTTCTTGAAAGTTTATAGCTCACAATTACCGGAGCCCAATGACTTACATTTTCCTAACTGATTTCCAGGAGGCCAGTTTTGACTGCTGCCTCTTGACGAGCCACAGTGTTCCAGTCCCTTGTTAGACTGAAGACATGTATATAAACAAGCATCTCCAAGGTTTCCCTAATTCCTTCATGGAAGTGATGGGATATTATAAAATGGAATAATAAGAAATTTCACCAGCTGAATGATTCACAATCACTTGTGCCTTTCAGATGGCTCAGCTGTTCCCTCTGACAGTAAATGGAAGGGCTCAAATCTGTCTGGCATTGTAAATGATCATTGAAAATGTTGATCGTCGTCGGGCAGCACTAGGTGCTGAATTTCCATACCGAAAGAACCCTGAAGTGATATCCAGAGTCAAGGACACAGGCAGGAACATGAACTTTGTTTTATCTGGGGTGACAGGAGGAGTGAAAAGGGCATAATGGTCATATATACGTATTTCTCTGTATTTAAAAATAAACATTTCTGCTCTCTATGAAAACCAGTTTATCAGATTGAATGCTTTCTCTCAAAAAAGCTTCATATATAACTCCATGTCTGTAGACTTCAGCTAGTACTTCCTTCCCTGGCTCAAATGATGGAAATTTGTCTTCTGTTTTGTTTCTTTTGCCTGAAATTTAATCTGTACACGCAAACCCTTGATCAAAACTGAATGCTTAAACAATTCTGCCACTCTCCTTTGCATGAAATAGTGCTTACTCACAGAAATATTCCTTTTGAAGTTGCTTTGTAGATACCAGAGAAATATGTAAGAGTCCAGAGGGCTAAGAGATACTGTTACTTGTTGAGCAAAGGCCATATTCTGATGTCACCAGATATGGAATTTCTGAATAGTCTTTTATGCTGTTTTTTATTTCTGGGCTCTGTAAGAGTTAATTTTTTTCTTTTTTTCTTTTTTCTTAGTTTATAAAGACAACCTTAGGGATTCAGAGGGATTTTTGAGAAGGGCAACTATGAGTCCTAAACACATCAGTGGAAAGAAATACTGATTCACTAAACAATGCAGTTTAAGACAGAAGATACAATTAACTGTCTGCATTTTCCTCCTGATATTCATAAGACATGAACAAGTATATAATTTCCAGAGTTTTTACATAGCTACTTATTTAGATCATCAGAAAATGGCCCCATCCCACATAGGACGCAAAAATCCAGTGATCCACTATTAAGTGAAGCTGTTCCAGATAAACTGTGAGCCAGCTGACCCTGGAAATTTAGTACCCAAGTTGCGTGACTTGAAAATCTGTTCAAAGCAAGGCATGGCTGCAGGCCTTGACTGTTGTACTTTAGTAGCCATAGTAACATGGTCTCTGGAGACCTAATGCTAGTGAATTTTCCTTTATTTCAAGGAAGAGTAATAAGAGAAATGTGCATTGGAACTTGTTCTCTCTCTTTTTTTTCCCTCCTCCTTATTTTTACTATGCCATGACCTTGACCAAAATATCTTTGAAGTATTTTCTGGCTGATTTTCTGCTATGAGACCAGGAAAAAAAAAAAATCAGGATATATAAAGGATCTTGCCAAAGGAAGTCCTATCTTCCTCAGAATATTTGCCTTCATTCCCAAAGAGAATCTCTTGACTAATAAAGTTTCAAAAACTTCTTAATGGAAGGAACTGATAACTTTCATCTCACAGCTACTGCAGGCACCAGAATAATATCATACTTTCTTTGAACTGACAGATTAATTGTTTTTTTTGTTTCAGTAGCAGGTGCAGCTTTTCGTGAGTACATAATTGGATGTACATGTTTTTTCAAAAGAACACAGGCCCCTATCTGGTGCCAAGCTCTGTTTTTTTTTTTCATTTGGGAAAAAAGTCCCACATGATTTCATTTTTTAAGTACAATGTAGAAAACTCATGTAAGTGTTTTTAAAAAGCCAAATACAAACAAACAAATGTTCACAATACATACTTAAGTCTGTCTCACATGTTTCAGCTATTATCCTGGATTAGAAATTCCATCTGTCATTGAATCCATATGGTTTGCCAAATGGCAGTTTAAAACCGTGTATTTTTTGCAGATTTGAAGTTAGTTGTTTTTTGTTAAAAAGTTTTAAGGTCCATACTAATACTTCTGTGTGTTTGTTTCTATGTGTGCATGTGATCCTCTGTGCATGTGTAAGAATATGCAATATTGCAAAAAAATTTTAGGATGCAAGTGGCCATTACTGATTGAAACACACTTGTGTGTGTACACAAAACAAATACCAACAACATTGAGTTATGGAGTTTGGTTATTTCCCTCTCTAAATACCAGAGCCCCATTTAGGACTTCCATTATTTCTGCGAAGAGGATTCAAGTAAAATGAGGAGACCTGCCTTTACTTCTCTGTGCTGCCCCCTCAGTGTTCAGGGAGAACATGTGCTTTCATTAGGGAGTGCAAACTGCACAGGTATGAGGCTGGTCCATGTCCTGTTTCCTGTTTCATCTTGCCAGGTTATCCATTGCCCAGACACATGGCTGCTGTGGTTCTGACACAACACACCTGTGCAGCCTCTTGTTCACCAGGAATGAGAGAAAGCTATTGCTGAGAATTTTATTTCAATAACTGAGAATGTTTAAAAATCATTAGTGGGGCCATACACTTTGTTGTGCTGTTTAATGTGAGACATGGTAATTTTGAACAAAAAAGCTGGGAACAGTTTTCAACCATTCTCGTGGACTGAAGCTGTCTCTCCTACTCAGTCTAACAAGTCACTAGGCTTCTGGCCAGAAAAATGGAAAAATCTCTCTGCAGTGTTACTGTAAAAGATTTCAGTATGGAGTTGTATTTGGTACCTGAGAGATTTATCTGAGAGGCTGGAAAAGGTATTTCTCTATTGATTTGCAATCACCATTACCCACTCAGGGTGAGTAATGTGCTAGCAAACACCCTCCTCCTTATCCCCACCCGTGGTAAGTAGATAAGAAAAGTATAAATCTCAGCCCATCTCTCACTCTACTGAGAGTCTTCTGTGTTACAGATGGCTGTTTTCCCACTGAACTACAGTTTAGGGTAATAGTGAAAAGGCAGAAAAAATTGCAGGCATGGATAAGACTCACTGGTATAAAGTTTTACTTGACATCCAGCTTGTCTTTTTTTAATGTGTCTGAAGCAGCAGATTTCCCAGCTAAAATGAATTTAGAAACATGGAATTTGTATTAATCCTCAGTGGAGTCATGTGGCTCCATAAAAGTTGTTTCTGCACCAAAGTTGATTTTGCTTTCCCTGTTTCCAGGGCAAAGCTTCTAATGTCTACAGTTGGGGGGGTGAAAACTCAGGGGGTGCTTACTTAAGAGATATAACCTCAAAAGAGGACACCAGCATTTTGAGAACAAACTGAAAATAAAGCACGGAAAGTTTGGAAATCTCTTCATTTACATACCAATTTCAAATCCACAATTGTTTCTGGCTTAACCTAAACACATAGCTCCTTGAACTTTTCCTCCATTTCTTCTTCCTTCTTCCTACCTCTCACCTCTTTTGAATACATCCTCCAACCTCACAGATATAGTTGCCAGTACACTGCTCTGAACCCTTGGAAATGCACATGGTCCCATTTCTCTTTCCAATTTTAAAAACTGTTACATTAAGTCCAGCCTGAATCTTCTCTGTGAAAAAAAAAAAAAATTTGTGAAGAAAAATCTTCCTACTTTCCACTGCGGAGGATCAAGTCTTACATTTTAAGGGTAGAGACTGATCTCTTATGTACGTGTCTAGGTCTAAAGAGTATGTACCAATATGTTGAAGAAGACTAATTTTTTGAATAGATTAATTTATCTCTTGATTCATACAAGCAATCCTTGACAAAGGCAGATATCCCTACAGGAGCTGAAAGACTCCAGTTTGCCTGCAGGACAATCGAGGATACATTTTAAGGATGTCTAGCATGATAATGTATAGCGTTCTTTGATAATAGTCAGATCTTGTGATCATTGTTTAAGCTTTTCCAGGTAGGGCTTGGTGTACTAGTTTACATAGCTTAAGAACTTTTTTTTAATTAAGCACATTTCTTTCATTTTTAAAATGTTCTTAACTTCTACCTGGTACAGTTTCATGGGCAGGACTCGAGGTCTTTCAGAATATATATGGTAAGAGCCACAGAAAAAAAGGAGCCCCCTTAAATGTCCTACAGTTATCTTTATGGAAAATTTTAGTCTATCCAAATTAAAAGGCCTGCCAGATGCTCAAAATGTAATAAAATTCCTAGCATCACATCACTGATGGTTTCATTATTGTGAAGACAAGTCCAAAGAGACAAGATGCCAAAAATGCTTTCTTGTCTCCATTTGATGTTGGAAATGTACATGACAGATGCCATCCATGGAGGTTCCCCTCAGTGCACTGAGAGGTGCAGATGTGAAGATGCAGAAATCTTTTGGTTGGTGAGGTGCAGGGACAAATTCAGGCATTATTTAGAGCAGGAAATAGCACCAGTTGAGCAAGTCCTTCTGCTTGAAGATAAGGACGACTAGTATTCCACACAAGCACAACCAGGCAGAGATCATTCTAATTCTGCATAGGACGTGTACCTATGGACCTGACCTGGAGCAAAACATGATTTGCCATTGACTGTTCTTAGCACTGACTTATGGTTAGTGTTGACCTAATTGAATCACTTGCTGCTACAGCCATTGAAGGCTCTCCACTACTTTTCTCAAGTCATTGTTTCAAAGGTTCTTCCAAGGCACAGAGCCTGTGGCCAAGTGCAGTCCCATGGGGCCACGTTTCCAAAGGTGCTCCACATTTATGATGGGAGCCAAACCTCTTGAGGAGGTCAGTCTATTGTGCACTGAACTCTTGAAATTCTGCCCACCATTGTCACAGTGGGAACAGCTTTCAAGCAGGCTTGGAAATCTGGTCCTTATTTAGGAACCAAAAAGAGAAGCAAGCTCACAAAAATATGTCAGTATATCTGGTTACTGAGCAATTGAAAATCTGTCCTCACTGTGTTGCAGGATTAACTCAGGATTAATAAGCACATCAGTAAATTGAGAGTAAGGTGAAGCAAGGATGATAATAATATAGCAGTATTTCACCAACAGCTATTTGAACTGTAATCTCAAAGACCTCAAAACCACCACATGAAAGGACCTAGACTGCCTTGGAGCGTAATCCTACTGGAATAAAAATATGTTACCAAACCTTTATCAAGGGAAGAGAAGCAAAATTAGTCAGTCCTCATATATGAATATCCTAACACTCGCATCATGTATTTAATTTAATCTACAGTTTTATTTTTGGATTTCTCTGGTGGCTTTCCTTGCATCACCAAGTGTGTAAGAATGAACTTAGCTCTTTTCTAGATTAAACATTGTTTTATACCAGTGAGGTATTTACTGCCTACTTTTTATATTCAGTGCATTTACGTAATTATGCTATGTATGTATTTTTATAGCAGCTTAAGAAAAAAAGTCATAGAAAAAAATACAGATCCAGTTTTAAAGTCATAGTTACAACAACACATGTATTTAATTTTCCCTTTGGATATTGCTGTATTATATGTATTAATGCATATATATTCAAAGCAATTATTACGGAATGTGCAGTTTTAAATTAAAAGAAAAAACAAAGTGGTTGACACTTGCTATTAAACTTTTAATTCCATGAATTAATGAGCAAATATAATTATGCAGACAATTAAGAAGACAATAAACTAGTAATTTAATATGGTTGTCACACTGTAATTAAGTATTTTAACTTTTTTAGAAAAGAAAGAAAGCATGCTTCAGGTTGTTACTCATTTTTCATGTAGGAAAGAATTTCGTGTCTAACTTTTTGCAGAGTGACTTTTCTCATTCCTAGGTTATTCTTTAAATTATTACATTCATACTTATTTTATTCTTTATCTTCTGATTGTCTTTTAAAGTATTTTATTTTCCTTTTTCAGTCACTGAATGGTTTTGCCTTGGTGGTGAGTGCAGATGGAATGATATTCTATGCGTCATCGACAATTGTGGACTATCTAGGATTTCATCAGGTAAATATATTGAGAAATACTTCGAATACCCAGTCACTGACATTGTGTTGACTTCCTTGTCAATATATGTACATTGTCAATATTGTAACTTCGGCTAGTATTTTTTAATGCAGCACTGTGTGTTGCAACCTTATCCACCTTATCCTTCTACTGCTGATTAGACATACACTTACTGAAATAAGGTTATTTTTACCATACCATCTCAGAATAATTTTTTTGGTAAATCTGACAGGTGAAGATTTATTTCTTGTAATTTCCTTTTATAAAGCTCTCATTAGCAGAAACATGATCCATTATAAACTAAGATTTAGCCAGATGTTTCTTTTCAATTTTAGGATAAGATGCTGCTTTTCTAGGCTGATTGTCTGTGTGTAATAAATATATTCTAAAGTCACAGAGTAACAGAACCATACAGTTGGAAAGGACCTCTGGAGGTCGTCTAGTCCAATCTCCTGCTCAAAGCACATTGAGCTAGAGCAGGTTGATGCAAGACTGATCAACCTTTGAGTTTCTATGACCCTTCCAGAAGATGTGTTCCAGTGTTTAGCCATCATGACTGCAATTTTTTTGTTTATTATTAAGTCCCAGCTTCCCATGTTGCCACTTGTGTGTGTTGCTTCTTGCGTTGTCACTTTGTTCTTCTGAGAAGAGTCAGGCTTCGTCTTCTCCTCCCCTGCTCATTTGTTTGATGTAGACAGCAGTATGTTCTTTCTGTGGTTTTCCCTTCTGAAGGCTGAAAAAACCCTGTTCTTCCCTCTTGGATGTGCTCCAGCTCTCTGTCTTGGTAGCACTCTCCTGAGCTCATTTTCTTTTCATGGGGTGCCCAAAATTAGGAGAGAAATTTGCCTATGCTGAACATCCTGAGGTTCCTGTCGGCCTCTTTTTACAGCCCACCGAAGAGCTGCCCTGCCCTCCCCAGCTGGTACCCTCTGCAAACCTGCTGAGTGTGCACTCCATCCCATGATTCCTTAGTCAAGAAATTAAAGAGGGTTTGTCCCAGCATAAATCCCTGGGGGATGCCACTAGTCATCACTTGCCAGTTCAATGTTTATTACTCACATTTGCATATGTACAAAAGAGTTAAGAATAGAAAGACTCATCTTAGGATGTGAAGGGGAAAAGCAGATGTTGAGAAGCAGGGGCCTTTGAAACAATTTTCCTCATTAAAGCAGCTCTGAAGGTGTTCTACACCTGCCGTTATTTTAAGCAAAGTATCAATCTAAAGATAAGTGGCTGCCCCCCTACAGTTACTAATTAACCATTCCTTGTTGTAATTGTTTCAGACTGATGTAATGCACCAAAACATATATGATTACATTCACGTGGATGACCGCCAGGATTTTTGTAGACAACTGCACTGGGCCATGAATCCTCCCCAGATGTTGTCTGGACAGCAACTACAGTCAGAAACAGGTGGGATTGTATATGTTGATTGGAAACATAGGCACCACTGTACAGAGATAGAATTGCATTCCACCTACATCCGTGTCATTACCATGTCAGTCCAGATTCTTCTCTGGAAATATGTACAGTGGCCATTTATTTATGTCATTGTCTCAGAGATGACACTTCTTCCTTATCCTGGGCATTTATAAGGTAGAATGTGCCACTGGTGCTACAAAGTTGTTTCCTTTACTTTTCTCTATTGTGCCTACACATATTCTTACACACTCAGAATGAGTAGCATTATATCATTCTGCCAAACTTCTGTTGGCAACAGATCAAGACATTGATAGTCCTCTCATTGATGCAAAAAGTTTCTGTACAGAACCACCGTGGCAGCATCACTTTCTGCCACTTGCTTTCCCATGCAAAATGATGTAGACAGGAGCCTCCTGAAGAATGAGTAGGTTTAGCAGCACACATTTTCCTCTGAGACTACACTTCACCAGGATGGGAGTTGGATGCCTGCACTCAAGGTTTCTCCTATTAAAGGTATTAAGCTGAAATCACAACTACAGAACTTATAATCAGGTTGAGATTTTTAACCTTATGAAGAATTTTTGATCCCAACAAAATGGATGCATTTCACCAGGTGAGGTAGTAATTGAGGAAATAAATTGGGAGGTATAGTCACCAGATGAGTGGCAAGAAATCCTTCAGCAACCTCTACAAAGTGCTCAGGAACACAGTCATGAAACTTTGGTGGAATTTCTTGATTTCCTGTAAAACAGTTTCTGTGTTTTACAAGAGTCTTATAAATATCTGAGGAGATTTGCAAGATTTTGTAGGAAGGACACAGGAAACAAGCAAAACAACATGCACTAATATTTCAAACTATAAAATTTACAAGTATCTGGAATTTTTGTCCTAATGCATATTGTGGAGAATTTCAGGTCTCAAGTTCATAGTTTTGTATGAATATTTGTGTCTTTTGGGAAATATTTCAAAAACCGTGCACAAGTACAAAAAATACAAGGAGGCACAACAGCAAAACATAAGCTAATCATCTACTGTCCATTTTTTGATCTGGTTTTTTTTGGGTTTTTTTTTTTTTTTTTTTTTTTTTTTTTTTTTTTTTTTTTCCCTAGGATTAGCATTTTTCCTTATTTTGTTCTCCTGTCGAATGCATTTTCTGTGATCTCTGATCTCAAAACCAGCAACATCTGTTACCCTGTTTTGTGTCATTAAAAATCACAAAAACTCAGGAAATAAAGTCCAAATTTCTGAAGAAACTCACCCGAATCCCATTGCAGAGCTTTTATTTCTCTTTTGGTAGAGCACATGCAGATGTATCCATACATGACACCATTGAATATTCGCCCATCCATAAAGCAATTTTTAGCAATTTCCGTAACAGCTTCCTCAATTGGCTACAGAACATTTTCATTATTTCTTAGTGTGATCTGATATATGTTGCCTCCACTGTTGTTCCTAGGAGAAGAATATATTCTCAGTAAATTGTTCAAAGCACAAGAAAATGACAGTATGACAACAGATTATTCTTCCTTTTTAACTCGCTGTTTCATCTGTCGAGTTCGCTGCTTGTTGGACAGTACTTCTGGATTTCTTGTAAGTACAACTTCACTTAAACGATTGTAGGCATGACGTAGTATATTTTAATTACTTCATATGAAAAATTCTTCAACATAAATATTGTGGAAACCCATGGACAGAACATACTTTAATTTTGCTATGCACTAACAAGAAACACCTAAAGATAATTGTTAATATAGGCAACGAGTGATGGGAGAAAAGAAGGTTGTAATATTTGAAACTGAAAGACTTTAAAAAATCCTATGGTTTAAGCTCTTTTCGACAATATCTGTCCTCAATTTGTACTGGGCGTAGCACAAGGGTGGCAAGTCTGATTTTCAACAATTAACATTTAAGCCCAAATTATTTGCTTTAAGGAGAAAAAAAAAAAAATAAGGATCTGTTTTTTCTCTTTTGTAAAGAGTCCTTAAATAATAAAACCCAGAATTAGAAAGTCTCTTGCATGCACCATACTAGGAGTGGTTCATTTCTAGAAATCACTTCTCCATTTCATTAGTAAAGACCAATGTTGTTTCTGCTTCAGGGAAACTCCAGCACGTGCAAAGAAAGCGAAACAATCAGCATGAGATTGGGAAATGCAAGTTCTGTCTCAGATGCTCATTTGTTGGAAGGCTGTGGGTCTTAACAGCCACCATTTCTGCATCTCTGCTTTAACCTTGTAGCTCTGGAAAATGCCTAACTCAACAGGGCTGATTTTTCACTGGGCATTTTCTGGTAGTTAATTTTTTCACTGAGAGGCAGCAGCCTGCTGTTAACTTGATCCCTGCCTTCTGACTACACAGACATTAGAGGGAGGATCGACAGTTCTTTTCAAGCTATACACTTTGTATCCAGCTATCTTGGGCCTATCTTTTCCCTTGGCACCTGCCTGCACAGTCCTAGGGTTGTGCCAGTCTGTGTACTTCCCAGAGAAAGTGCAGAGTAAGAGCGAAGAAACTAAGAAACCATCTTGCTGGAGAGAACAGAGCTTGGAAAAATAATTTTTTATTTTTCCAAGCTTCACTGGGGTACAGAGGAAACAACTGTTTGCACCACTGAACATGGCCCATTTTGGCAAACAGAATGTAACAAAGAACTTCTACTTCTGAGTACACAAGAGAGGAAAAAAACCCAACCAGCATCAAAAGTTTCATCTTACTGTTGATAGCACCTCCACCCATCCTGTCTCTGAAATGGCATGGTTTAAATTATATGAAAAAAATGAAATTCCTAGTTTTACTCCCTGATTCACAACTGGGTTTGGTGTTAAATAGCACAGTCCATAGGTTGTATTAGCATTTTAAATGTTTATACATTAAATGCTTAAGGGTTTGTTTGTTTGTTTGTTTTTAATACCAGACAATGCAGTTCCAAGGCAAACTAAAGTTCCTCTTTGGACAAAGGAAGAAGTCCTCATCAGGAACAGTACTGCCACCTCAGCTGTCCTTATTCTGCATAGTGGTACCACTTCTGCTCCCTTCTGTGACAGACATGAAGATGAAAAGCCTGCTTGTGAGAGCAAAACACAAAGCTGATGATGCAGCAGCAGCGAACACAAAGTATTTACAAATCAGTCTTTTGGCATTTAGTGAAGATTATGGGCTATTAAGCATGTAAAAACCACAAATTATGCTAAATATCTCTCCATTTTCAAAATTTTTCTCAGAAAAGTGAACAATTTATCTGGATTTTACTATTGAATACAAAATAAATATAATACAATTACTATAATATAGTATAAGAGAATTCAAAATGATGCAATATTTTGTATTTATTTATAATACATGTTAAGTGCTATATTTCAATATAAAAAATTTGATATTAGAAATGGAACATTAGGATATCTTTCTAACCTTCAGAAGTTACCAACTAAGTAAGCCAGTCTACTAGGCCTAAAAGTGGAAAAGAAAAACTATTTTTACTGCTATTTTCTAATTTCAGTATCTTCTGCTAACACAATTATTTCAACTGTGGCATTTTGGTAACAAAAAAAGGAAAACTTCAGAAAGCTGAATGTGTGTGTGGGGGTGGTGTTCACAAAGAGTCTAATGAGTTGTACTTGGTGTATGCATTAATCTTTCAACAGAAGTTTTATGAACATGTAAGTTTACAATTGCACTAAATTGCTTGGGGCTGATCATTTGGTAGCAATCACAAAAGATCAGGAAAGATTATGGTCAGACTCATCTCCTTCCTAACACATCTTTTTGTTACTCCTCTGTAGCATAACTTGTTAATGTTTGGGGCTAGGATCATATTTTCCCTTATTTGCTTAAATATAACCTTATAGTAATGAATTCTATCACTGTGAAGCAAAATGCTTCTCAGGATGATTGACAGTATCATGATTTGGGTTTTAATTAGATTATGCTTGTGTATGTGTGGATTCACTATCCAGATGTATAATGTAGTTCTAGCACATACATCCTTTTTAGCAGAACTAAATTGCTGGAAGGCTGGTATAATGGACTATGCAGGCCTTTGGAATAGAGCTGGAAAGTCATTTCTACTTGCTGGTTTTTCCAGTGGCTCAGGTGAAATTAAATGATGATCAGAATTGAGCTCCTAATAGAGATGCTTTACTACCTGACTGGACAGTGGCCAAGGATTTGACAAGAATGAAGCAAACATTTATCTTCAGTGTCTCCTTTAGTTCAGGCCTGAAGAATGGTAGCCGATGATGGTGCCCAGATTTACAGTCTTTTTTTTTTTGCATGGTCTTAATGCAGGGAAGCATCTGTAACTCAGTGTTACGGAAATTGGACCCTTTTAAAGCCCTGATTCAAGCACTTTTGACTAAAGATTAGAAGAAATACATTCAAATCATATGGTGCTTATTGCAAATTGAAGTCATGCTAAATCTTAACTGCATTGCTGGTCACTGTGATGTACGTACCTCCAATGTAACTTGAATAGGAAGAGCAGAATATACACAGCATTTGTCTCAATTCCAGATGAAATTTATTTTTCCAGATATAGTAAGTCATGAGCAGAATATTCCTAAACATAACTATTCTTCTTAATTGAACACAGAACTCCAGTCACACACTAGTTGGAGCAACTAAATGATGCAGGAAAAAAGATAATTGTTTAGTGCTAGTTACTATATACTTAAACCAAACGCCTTTTCTAAGGGTCACCAGCTTGAATATCATATTTTCTAGAGTCTGTGATTCTACTGTGTTGTCATTCACTGACAAGGAATTTTCCACATTTTCTGCCCTCTACAGCTCCTGTTTAAAAGGCAGTTCAGGACTTTGCGAAGCAACAGAATTGTATGGAAGAAACAATCACCAGGAAGGTGCCGCCTTCACTAATGCATTACAGATTGCTGAAAACCAAATCAAAGGTACTGCTAAGTACTTCTAGATTATATACAGGTTATGGAAAAAGAACCTCATCTTTTATTTTCTCCTGAGAGGTTTTTCAGGTTTTGGTCCCAATGCACTCTTTCTTCTTCTTCTCCCTAACAGCTCTTCTTTTAAAAAATACAAAAAAATTGTCCACCTCAAAAGATAATACTGAATCAGAGTGGCAGAAAATTTACAGAGAAAAAAACGATCAGGGTAAATAGTAAATAGTAAATAAATGATAGTAAAAGAATACTCATTCTATGCTTGCCCAAAAGTGGCAGTACTGAATTTAATAAGTTTATTGGAAAACCCTAATAATTAATAAAAATATATATCCCTCTTGGAGGAAAACTGGAGGATGCATTACAAAAGTTAGTTTTCCCTAAAGATTAAAAAACAGAGGAGAATTAGAATGCATTGTTTTTAAAGCCCATGATGTGCCCACAGCTTTGACTCATGCTTTTCCAGTGTTTAGTTGTGGAAAAATTATGAGAGTCTAGGCTCTACTTCAGATTTTAAAATGGATAAATTTTTGATGGCAAGTCTACTCCACTGGGCAACTCTTCTTGAGTGGACTTGTACTCATCCTTCTGTCATATCTGCTGGAAATCTTTAATGTCTTTAAAACCATTCCTTTCTTATAGCTCCATTTTTCATGAACATTTTTTTGTGTGTATAGTACTACTACTGCTGAGAGGAAAATATTAGAAGGAATGAGTAATACTAAAAGTCCTTGGTTACAGTTTAAGTGCCTTACTAGGCTTTCTAAATTTTAGTTTAAGATGTAATTTGCTTCATTTTGTGACATATTTTAGCTGGTACTTTCCTATGTTGATGCTTTTAGGGCAACAAACAAATCTTTGAACATTCACAGTTTAGATAACAAAAAATTACTTAATACTATTGGTATTTAAATCTATTTTCTTTTAAACTATATAGCAAAGAATAATGGAGAAAATGGCATTTCTCTAGTCAAAGTACAAGCAAATGAAGATCACTGGGTCTGGGTTCAAGCTAATACTCAACTTCTGTATCGAAGTGGTTGTTCAGAATATGTCCTTGCCCAACAGCAAATGTTAAAGTAAGTATATTTTACCAAAAAGAAAAAAAAGGAAAATGAATGTATTCTTTTTGTATGAAATCTTTCAAAGGGCTGTAGTGACCTAAGAGAAGAACTGAATGAGAAAAATATAGTTCACTTATGATATGGAAATCTACTTCTGTCTTGGAACATATAAAATGGCTGTTACTATTCTAAACGATAATTATATTCTATCTTCAGCATTTTCTTCTTCTGAAGTTGAGTAAACATATACACAAACACAGAAAGAAAATACTTGGTTATTAATATTTGACTTTCTTGCACAAAAAATATATTTGGGGTTTTGTTTTACATTGCAAGTGAAAATCTAGTGTCCTAGTTTTCCTGCATGTCAGCATTTGACTATGTTAAGCTTTTCTTTTCCTTCATGTAAGACAGTTGAGCTCATGTTTTTATTTGTGTATGTGCAACATAATCTAAAGAAGGGTACCCATATAAACTGTATGCTTGTAGATAGATATATCTAGTTGCCTGTAGGCTCAGTCACGGAGTGTAAACTAATCTTATAGATTTACATTCAGAGAGGAGTTTTTGGATGAGTTTTACCCTTTCCTCCCAAATGGGCTTTTCATCCTTCCCCCACGGGACTGTCTGTTCCAGTTCCTGCGCTCCTTGTTGAAGTATCTCTTCAAGCTGGTCTGAGGGAATAGGTAAGAGGGTGGACTCAGTGAGCAGGGGCCTCGAGTTTTACATAGCCACCATCTGGACCAGTGTTAAAAATGTGGCTGTTATCCCAGATTTTTTCCTTCAGAATGCCTTGCAGGTGGAAGATATAAATGAAAAAAGTCTTTGCACTTCTAGAGTAGATATTCCTTGCAGGCGGCATATCTCCCAAAATCCACATGAATAGCAGGGGAGGTTCCACCTGAGGATGCTGGAATATTTTACACTTACTGGGATGGCACAAACATCATCTTGCTGTGTCACTGAACAAATTTCTACCAAGAAGCAGATTAAAAGTGGCTGTTTCTTTTACTAGTTTGTCTACTTCCAAATTGTTTTTGTGTAATTAAGCATGTTTATTCAGTTACATTTTTGCTTTCTGAGTGATTAAAATCTTTTCTTCGTGCTTGACAGTTCCCACAGACTGAGGTATTACAAGAGTTTGCCTTGGTGATTATATTCAGTTCTCTCTTAGTCTGCAACAGACTCTGTATTTGCTACAACTTTTTTTTTGTCGTTGCTGTTAAAATCTCTGCTGTCTTCCAGGAAACATAGATTCTTTTGGAGAATTTTCACTGGATACTATTTCACTGTAAAATTCTTCATTTGGGGGTTTAACTTTCTTTGACTGTTGCATTTTGTTCAGTCCTGTGCTTCCCAATTTGACCATTTTCTGAGAAGCATGTTCTGCAGCCAACTTGTATCAGACTATTTGCATCTCAATACTGTCAATAATAAAAATAAGAATATTTAGCAGAGGACTGAAAATATTTAATGCCTCATAAAAATAAAAGAGAGGGAGAGAAAATATTCTTCTTTCGTGGTGTACATTATTACAGTGGGACGTTCTGTCTTTGTAACAACGTGGACTCCCTCTACTGGAAAATCCTTTTCTTGCACATTGACTCGATGCCCAAGGAAAAAGTTCTATTGTGAACTAAGAAAAAGCTTTGTAAACTGCTTGGTAGCACTTCAGGTTTTCATACACGGTTTCCTATTGAGATGTCTGCTTCTTGTTTGGAGAGGGGTGAGGTGATTTCATAGCACTTTACCCCGCAGAGTTGGGCAGCTGCTTTGGGCATGGAAGTGCTCATGCAACACTCTGTGCCAGTGTTCTTCTTTAATGTCGAGTACTTCAGCTGGAGGTCATGGAAGATTAATTCACTGCCCATCTTTAGAAAACAAAAAGCGACATAAATTAAGTTAGACATATAAAACAAACCTACACCCAATATGAACATCTGTGACTATTTGGTTATTTAATTTGGGAATTTTATTTCCTCTCAGCTGGGTTCTTAAAATGTAAGTCCCTCATGGCTCTCCCTCAAATCACTCTGATCAGAAAGCTCTTATGTGTCCAAAAAAGTCCTTGTTAACAAAATAGATCTCATTTAAGATACTACTTGTATTTTATCTCTGGAATTTTCTACACAGAAATATGATTTAGATATATTTTAAGGGAAGAAAAATGTGTAAGGGGATTACTGTATTGTACTACAATATTTAAGTCTTTATTGAACTGTGTGCTTGAAACGGAAAAGCAATGCATGAATTCAAATGAAGCAATGCCTCAGAAAGTTAGCTGTGCACAAAGATTGACACCCAGATGCAGGGACATTCTTTTGTTCTCTCACGCAAATGCAAAGATTATGTGCACAAGATGTGAGAGTCTCATACTGAGGACAATGTATGGCTTGTAATGCTTGTTGAGCCACCCTGTATTGCAGAAAACAGTCATTTAGAAACCTCTGATTGACTGACTTCTTTTTTCTACTGTTATTGAAAGGGAAGAAGATGAACAACTGAAGATACTAAGTGGTTTTGCCAGTTTGAAAGGAAACCTGGAGGGGCTTTCCTATAACAGTGCCATTGAAACTCTGGGCCAGTGGAAGCATCTTAACTGGGCTGCAGTGAAGAATGAACAAGATAATGTAAAAGTGAAGTTTGAGCCTCACACTAATGGTGAGTGTTTTATGCAAGAGGAACCTCTCAGTTCTAACACATCAGTTTTAGGCATCCAAAACAACTGCACCACAAACAGTAGCTGGACTTTAAGAAACTCGAGTTCTTGTTCTATGAGCCAGAGAACGAACACATGTCCGAACAGGAGAGCTGGATCATTCTACAACAGAGACCAAAATTTCTTAAATTTGGCATCGCCTTGTCCTTCCCACTGGGGGAGCACAGAAAACGGCCAGTCTTACTCGGGGCTCCAACAGCGCTGTGCAGAGAACTATGTGACAGACCATTTGAAGCTGCAGAGACCATTACTACCCTCAGAGGCTCTCTATGACACAGCCATTCCCTTGGAGATGCCTATCAAAACGGAATATGACTCTGATTCTGAAAACATTGCTGATAACCACCTGCTTTCGCAGAGCCGAGCCTGGCTGGATGAGAGCAGCTCGGTGAGAAGGCAGGTGTCCAGTTATCCCAACAGAATGCACCTCAAAACAGAACCGGACCTCTGCGAGCCGGCCTTGCCTTGCCAGAAGCCAAGGCACTGCCTTTACACACCCCATAATTGGCAATGCATCATAGCAAATCATCCCAACAACCTGAACTTGAACAGAGCTTGCAAGGGTTCACGGAACAAGGAGGGGACCCCATTTTGCCCTCAGAACTCCCCCGTGTGTTTGGAAGGCGTGCCCGACCTGCCACACACAGCTTGCTACAGCCACTTCTACAGCCCCAGCCCAGGGGAGGAGAAAGAGCAGAATAATGAGGTGTTCAAAATGCCATGTGAATTTAAAAACCCCTGCTTGGTTCAAGCAATCAAGCGTGAGCCCCTGGATTCTCCACCATTGTCCAACAGCGGACAGAACAGAGTACATGCGAGCTTCCCCGAAAATACATTAGCAGGTCCTGTGCCTCATAAAACCACTGAATGTACATTTTTGCAATAGATTTTATAACATTTGAAATATTTATAATATTAAACGCAAGAAGTTGTAGATTCTCTTCCAGATGAGTTAAATGACTTACTAAAATCAAAAGCCAGTGGAAAGATTTTGAGTGCGTGTGTGTGAAAAGAAACTGACACAAGTGCACACATCCTACCCCCGCTACTGCCCTTCTCTTAGTGATCTTTGGAAAGAGGAAAGAAAGATAAAACCTCAGGCACAGAAAAATAATCATTACTTGCTGCACAGATATACCTGATCATTTTTCTTCTATCACCTTTCCTCTCTTGCCTACAGTTCTAGCAGTTTCTAGCAATTGCAAGGTCTAACAATTTCTCTTTCCTTTGTTCTGTTTGTTTTTCTCAAGCTGATGTGAAGCCTCTGTGCAAATCAAAAATGTTTATGGTCTTCATTGTGGCCACTTTTCCACAGGAGTTTTTGCTTCATAATTATTTTTCCACTCTTATAAGAAGGATCAGCCATTCCTTCCTCCCAGCATTAAATAAATGGCATTAGGAAAGGGCTTCCCAACACAACTTCTTAATTTAAAAGAACCACATTAGTAAAAACAACGACTTGCATAAATGCATTAGAAATTATTTCACTTCAACCTGAAGTTACTCCTAATTTTCTTGATAATATTATTGCTTTCAAATCCATATTTTTTCATTTCACTGCCATCAGCCTTTCATGTTGCTGCTGAAAGACTGAACAACGGGGTGTAATGCACTTCTATAAATGAGTTACATAATGCTGTTAAGTATATGTGAGAACAAATATTTCTCTGATTATTTTCCTTGCTGTTACTTGTAACATCAACAAAGGAAATGCACTTTTTTACTTGATAGTATTTCTTTGACTGATAGCCGCTTGTTAGATATCAATACCTTACATCAAAACCAAATCCCATATTAAGATTATTTTCAAAAACATCCTAGTTTCAATCCCAAAAGAAACCCTTAATCTCACTGAGAGATGGCTGTATACCTTTCAAAAGCACTTGAATGCACTTTTGTGTTTTTGAAAGCAGAGTATAAACTTTTCTTTGAACCCAGACAGTAACATGTTTCCACAACAACAACAAAAAAATAAAGTTATATTTTGGGTTTTGTTATTGTTGTAGTTCGACTTCTGCACTAACTTTGTTTTAAAATTGCACTATTTCAACTTTATATCAACTTCACTTATATAACAACCACATCATTTAAAAAAAAAGGCTTAGATGTATGTATATGTGCTTTTTGAAGGAAGCCCTGTAATGAATGTTTTCTTTTTCAAAATGTTATAAATAATTATTGTATCTTCCTTTATCTATTAATCATGAAGGGTGTGGCTTTACATGCCAGATGAGTGGCACAAAATTCTCCCAAATGCTTTAAATATGTGGGAAAAATTTTCTGGTAGTGCAATTGTTCCGCACCTGGGAGGCTGCTCTTCTCCAACAAGACTGACCATCTTTTCTGACAGAATTTACTAACTGTACATTAGAGTTGGCAGATGGAAGGAAATACATTCTCTGCATGCCAGTTAAGTGCTTATGAACTATGGTGTGAAATGCTGCACAGTGGACAGTAAAGAGGGGCAGAAAAGAGATACAACATCTTACTGTATCTCGGGTTAAATCTCTTGTTGTCTGGTTGACTATATCCAAGCCATGAGAATGCTTCCTGTTTTGCGTCAGAGGTACATCAGCTCCCTGTTGGCCATGTGCTGCCTCTTGTCTGAGACAGTCTTGATATCCTTGCTTTAATACTCCTGCCAGTGGCTGCAATGCAATATCAGACCCTGTTCTGAAGTGAGACCACAGTGTGAAATTTACACTGATCTCTGGTACACCGCTGTCCACATCACATAAATTCAAGCCAAATTGCAAAAATACTTGTGGGGAATTAAATTTGCTCCTCATGCAGAGTGAGACTGCCATAAACCAGTGTTGCTGCACAACCTCTGCCTCATTGCTTCACTATCTACTTAATTACAAGCAGCAGAGTTACTTGCTCTCTGCTCTCACAGAGTTGCTGCTATAGTCATTTGCTTGGCACGTAGCAGTGGCACTGCTTATGTGCCGGTGCCAAACACTCAACCCTGTGCCTCAGAGCTGCTTGTAGGGCTGTGCTATTAAACCTGTAATATTCTCCAGTCCAGCTTGTGCAGCTGCTGGGCAGAAACGAGGTTACGGAGAGACAGGGTAGTGTGGGAACAGATGTCAGGGGGCAAGTGGGGGACACACCTGCCCGACCTCTGAAAAGTTGCTTGTTTAATTCCATATTTGGAATCACTGTCACACCCTTCTGAATTCAGAGTACCTGGGCTTGGTTTCACACTGCCTTGCACTTTCTCACATCATTTGCATGGATGCAGTGTGACTGTAAAACGCTGTTATCTTCATGTGGACATGCTGGTGCCTTTTGCACAAAGGGAGTGGTTACACCAGGTCCGACTCTGGAGAGAACCATGCCACCAAAAACCTTGTCTGTGCTTAGAAATATTACCTGCTGTGACAAGAGTGAGAGAACTTTACCAGCCAGGTAAACTGGTAAAGGTGAACTTTACCAGCTTTACTCTTCAGTGCAGAAGCAATTTATATTAACAACAGAAATTCTCTGAAGCTCTCTCTGTTACAAAATTCATTCTTTTTTGTTGACTTAACTCTATCTGCTTCCAGGCTTTCCTGGCACATATCACACAGTTAGAATTCTTTTTCTCATGTTTCCAACAAACCCAGACACATTTTACACATCTTGATCGTTATTACAGAGGTAGGTGAAGTTTCTGCATGTAATGGAATGTAATCTGACACATGAGGTGTAATGGGCTTCTAGGTGGATGGATGAATGTGTGACTCAAAAGTGAGGTGTCACTTTCTGACTCCCTGCTGTGTAAATGCACTCATGTTCGTTTCCTTATTATTCCATAAAGTCTGAAGCCAAGAAAAACACACTTATCCTGCACATCACATTTGATTTTGGTTCACTTAATTTGTGGCTGAGTCCTTATTTCAGGTCTCACACAAAAATATGTGGTATCAGTAGAATTTCTTCTAGTTTAAATTATCACACATGCAGTACAGCAATCTCCCAAGAACTGGGCTTATGAAGAGATCAGCAATTTATCCTCTTTTTGGGCAATTGCTAACCATTGTTGGTAGTAAACAAAGACCAGTTCCTTCTAAGCACTTGGAAGCAGAGGAAAAAAGTGCCCAAAATAATCTCTTGCCATTTTTGTTTAAGGCACAGATCTAACTTCATCCTCTCCCCATAGTATGTGCCCTGAACTGAGTTGGGACTGAAATCTGACATTGCATTGTACCCTGTTAAATTACCACTGATTTAATCTTATAAAACTTTTTTTTGTATGCAGATATCAATGACCCACTCGCATAGACCACTAAATAGGATGAAAGACAGAGCAGTTCTTTAAAATGGTTACATTTTCCTAGTGGTTGTTGCTGCTTTGGTATTATTCTAAAAACTAGCACTGAGAAGTAGGGTTTAAGATATTTTAAATCACTCGTGTTTAGCTTTTTGCCTTAATGAACTGGTATTTGTATCCCTTCAGCACAGCCCTAATGTCTGTTTTAGGAGCCTCCCAATGCATTTATGGTAGCAACAATAAAAAATTATTCTTGTAGAAGAAATGCCTAGTCAAGTGGTTGCCTAATAGGAACTTGGAGCATTCAGGCTGAAAGAAATGCCTGACTGATAATAGCATTCAAACTTCCTCAGCCATAAACTCTCCAGAGGCTGAGACAGAATGGACACATTCCCTGATCTTTGGGGAGGGTATATTTTGGTATGGAAGGTGTGCAGTTCTTAAAGCTGTGAAGTGTCTCCTCCTGGGATTCTACTTGGTCCACAGACAGCAGAGACTATTACCAGTGCTAAAGCTGCTGATCAAGGTATTGACTTTACTGAGAATGTGACCTAATTTCAGCTGCCAGTGGACAGCTGTTGAGCACCATACAAATGCTAGTCCAACACCGTTGAAAGCCACTACTTTTACTGAGAAATAACATGATTTGAGCTAGGGGTAAGCTTGAACAGCAAAAAGATTTTCCTGCACTTACACAGTGACTGAAACTGGGGCAGACCTCCACTGTTGGTAACACTATAAATAATTTATGTTGACTTTAAAGTCTTTGGATACCAGAGTAAAGCTTTGTTTCAAAAGTTCTGAGTGAGGGCAGCACTGTGTGAGTGGTAAGCTTGTTTAATCGTCCTCCCCTCGGAGATTTAACAAGGGAAGTGAAAGATTAAGGGACTGTACCTAAATTCACTGTAGGAAAGACTAACTTCCTACTCTTTGATTGTAACCTACTAATGCAAAGTTTAAGTCTGGTTTACCCACCCCTTTTTGAAACAGTCATGTATTCTTAAAGTTTACATCTGAGTCTGCTCTGGATGGGATAGGGAAGTCTGACATTCGAGCATCAGTCAGTTCACAGTAAGACTTTGGGTGCTGATCATTTGATGTGGTACACAGATTGGCATGTGCAATTCTTCTGGAAATTCCTAGTGCTTAAAATACTTAAGAGGCAACAAGCCTGAGGCAAGGAATATTCTGTAGGATAAGATCAGCTTCTGCCTAGAAGCTCTTCTTAACTCTTTGTATTGAAGCCATACTGGAACTTAAGTAGGACAACCTCACACACTCTAGTTATTTCAGGAAACCCATTATTTTGTCTTAAAAGGCATTACATTTTAATTAAAATAGTTAAAAGGCATCATTTCCCCTACCTATGCACATATATTGCCTTAGGTAGTGGTAAAAAAATTAACATACTTATTTTCTCTCATTTGAGTGTCACTTTACCAAGAAAACCAGTCTCAAAATGACAGGGGTATAGATCCATCCTATTTTTTTTTTGTCTTCTCTATCTGCTTGTTTTCTCTCTTTGTCTCTACTCTTTCTGAGTGTAAACATTCAAAATGGAAATACTTTCCTGATCATACTGAGACAAAAATCCTAAATCAAAACTCGACTGTAGAAAATTTCTCACTAGAACAGGAGATTTTCCTTGGAGCTGCTTCTTCTAAATCTTGCCAAGTCCTGTGTGAAATTATGTGTCACAACTGAAACTGGTGTCTATAACATCTAGCGAGCAAGAGATTGTGTGTTGTATTTCTCTGGGGAATGTTTTTTTCCCCAGTACCCCGGGAGCCTGTAACCATTTAGTCTGACCCTCCCTTCCTTTCTTGACCCAAGTGGCTGAGGTCCAGCCATCCTCCCTGGGCAGGAGCCTTGTTAAGGTGTTCTCCCTCTTGCCTTCTGGGCTTCTTGCCCTTGCTTCCCTCCTGGAATTAGCATCTTGGATCGACCCTGGGGGTAAGAGCCTCTTTTGGATCTTCTGTCTCGTCCCTGAAATATTCCCCCAAAGCCTCTCAAGAAACCGAGCTAGCCCCGGGGGGCTGTGGGGGTTTGTTTCAGTTGTGCTGGTGGCCATGCTCAGGTTGTAGTCACAAGGCTTCTATCCAGCTGAAGGAGATTAATACATGAGGGCTGCACCAGGTAACATGTTTGTAGGCACTGCCATCCTGACAAACAGATCTTTGTCACATCTCACTGACATCTGGCGTGTTTTTGTCACTATGAATACCTCTGAACAAAGTCATTAGTGGCAGGCTGAAATACAGGCTAAACACACAAAGCACTTCTAAAAAAACCTACACAAAAGTCTGGAGATCCAAGCACTTGCTTGCTCGCTTGTGCTTAGGCAAAGATGTCCTTTGAGTGGAAGTTTGGAAGGGAAGTAAAGAAAAAAAATTGTTAGGACAAATTTTGGGGAGAGAAAAGATATATTGCCATCAAGGTGTAATTATTCTGTGACTAGAGCATTAATTCTTCATCCACTGTTAAAAATTCTGTGGTCTGAAATTACTTTTTTTTTTTCTTTCTGCAGAACTGATTTTGTAACTTTTCAGGTTAAAAATAATTTCTTGGAAATCATGGATTGAGTCATTTCAATGCTAAGATGCATTTCTCAATCAGACTGAAAACATCATTCTAGGAGGCATGAAACGCTCCTGTTCCTTTCCTGGGGCTAGTTTTCCAAACTCTGGCAAATTCAGTGTGTGCATTAACTCTCTTGCTGCTGGTAATTGTGCAGGTGATGCTCTAACTATGCAGTCCAAAGTTTTTCAAGATTTCCTTGATGCAACAGGGCTCCAGGGACAACCCCAGTTTCACATTTGTACTGGTAGAATTGTGATAAACAAAGATATGGCAGAAGGCAATAGAAAGAATATCAGCTGCTTGGCAAGTCTTAATCGTTGTATTTCAGCAATTAAAAGACTGTGTTAAAAAAAACAGGTGAAGTTTTGGTCTAGACTCCTCATTTTGCTCCACAGGAGGGTGTGAGAGCGCTCCCTTCTGAAGTTTGGTGTTTTTTTTTTTTTTTTTTTTTTTTTTTTTTTTTTTTTTTTTTTTGTTTTTGTTTTTGTTTTTTAAAGGTTTTGGACCTTGTTTATCCTCCCTGTGTTGGTTTAAAATGTTGAAATAAGGAGAGGCAAGCATCAACTGTTCCAGGTTTTTTTGGATTTTTTGGTTGTGTTTTTTTTTTTTTTTTAATTAAAGAAGTCTTAAAGAAATTTAATTAAAGAAGTCTTTCTAGAAAGAACTTCAAAAAGGCAAAGGTTATCACAGTTCTCAATAACAGTATTCAGTTTTGTTTCTAGTCTCATCATAGCTAAGATTATTCATCTGCATGGTGAACAAACTTCCTTCTTCTGAAAGGGTTCTTACTCACACCCTCTCCCCTCTGAACTCCTTCTTAAGAAAACCAAAGAACACTTTCTTCCTTAAAAGGCAAGTCCTTTTTCCTCCTCCAGCTTTTCCACCTTTTTGATTGCATAGGCTGGTACATTTTTGGTCCCCATCCTTTCTGATTTCTGTGTCTGTAGCTTTATTCCCACTTTAGGCATACTTCAAAAGTTTTGCTGAAAGAACAGTGTTAGGCAGAAGTGCAATTCCTCATTTCTCTTCCCTCTTTAGTAGACAGATGTACTACTAATATGAGCTGTATCCCCAAAACCAGAAAAAGAAGTCACTCTGCTGGTGAAAGAGCCTCTCTTCAGGAGTCTGTACTGCCAAGAAACCCCCAGCTACCACCAACAGTTTAGTGCTGCAAAGTACATACTTTGCCAAATCCTTTTTTCTTTAGACATGGTCTCTTTTTCAAAAAATCAAGGAACTAATTTTCTCCTTTTTTGTTCTCTCATTTTTTTTCTATACAAGTCTATGCTTTCACTGTGCAATTGCACTTTTAATTTTTTTTTTTTTTTTTAATTAAGAAGGGTATTGGAAGCATTAGATGACATGTACAGTGCAGTGCTTTCAATTGGCCCATTTCAGATTTTGAGATTAAAACCTCAAACAATGATCAACCATTTTAATTTGGCTCCATGTAAAAGACTTACAGAAATGTCCAGGTACCAATAACATCATCACCAAAGGGGTATAATCTGCCATCACACTACACTTACAATCCTGTATTAAAAGTGTCATTGCTTCTTCCCCCGAAGACATACAGTGGAGGACAAGACTAACTCTTAGCAATCTGGCCTAGTGTAAGGTAACTCTGCCCATGGCAGGGGGATTGGAAATCTGTGAAATCCCTTCCAACCCAAACCATTCTATGGTTCTATGATTAACAAACAGGTGCACAGAGTTCTACCAACACTTTTGGCCTATCTGGCACTTCACGTTCCCCCAAAACTTTTTTGGTGAGGGTGTATTTCTGGAGAGAAACACTGCAACGACCCCAGCACTACTTGAAAACGTTGTACATGATGCAGGCAATGCCTACACTGGGGCATGTGATGAACGCTGCCCATCTGGGGAGATGAAGTAGCAGACAGGTACAGCTCCAGCCCCGGGTAAGGCAGCCCAGGGAATCCTGTGGGATCACTTTTGGCAATGTGTAGCCCAACCAGCACCACTGGCTGTGCTGCTTTGTGCATAGGAATATCATAAGTGTCACGGTATATCAATAATATACCTGTAAAAGATATTGTGGCTGATTCAAACCAGGCAGTGACCTGTGGATTTGACGTGCTGGCATGTTGCTTAAACCCGGCGCACTTTTCTGTTGTGTTTCGTACTGTCTCCTCAGCCTGCTTTTAGAAGGAACTTCCAAGCGTACTTCTTAAATTATATTTTACATTTATTACCAGGCAGAAGCGTAAAGCTGAGACATTTTAAAATAAAATGTTTGCATTTAAATTAAAGCTGCTGCTGCCGCTCCGTGTGTTTCTTGCCCTTCCCTACACCTGGCCCAGTAACCCCCTTGCAGCGGGCACGCACTCCCTGGCCTCAGCTGGTTCCAGTATCCTCTCTGGACTTGTTCCAGCATCTGTCCACCCTCGCCGCCTGCCAGTATTTGCTCTGCATTGGCCTCACTGCGCAGCCCCAGCCTGAACTGGTCCCAGTGCCCATCCTAAACAGGTCCAGGCACCCACCCTGTCTGAACCGGTTACAGCATTCTCTCTCGGCCTCAGCTGGTCCCAGCATCCTCTCCCTGAACTCCTCCCGGGTTCCTCCCGAGCCGGCCCATACCCACCCCGGCCGCTCCCGGCTCTCTCCCTCGGTCCAGGCGGAGCCAGCCCGAGCACGGGGAGCGACGCCTGACGCCGGGGGCGTGGCCTGCTGCCCGGCGCGCGCCGCGACACCGGCTTCCCATTGGCCACGGCGAGGGGCTGCCCGCCAATGGCCGCCGGTCTGGGGGCGTGGCTGTGGCAGCGCCGGAAGTGACGAAAGCTCTGGGGGCGAAGTGGGCGCGATCTCCCGGATGCTGAGGCTGCGCCGGCGGGGGAAGATGTGGATTGATCCACAGAATAAAACAATAGCGCTTAAATAGCAAAATAATAACCCAGCACGTCCGTCCAAGGCGTGGTCCCCGCTCCCACTTGGCTGCTGTAAAGCGCCGTGTGAACAAGAGTTGGTTTTATTTTTGTTTTTATTTTTTTTTCCCCGGCCGTGCAGGATGAGCGCCGTGCCTGAGGAAGTTAACGCAGAAGATGGCATAGTGGACCCTAAGAAAAAGCTTTTTTACTGCGAAGTGAGTGGGTGTCTTTGGTGGGTTTTCAGCCCGGGCAGGCGCTGGAAGGTGTGCGGGGGTAGGGAACCACGCTCCCGGCCGTGGGGAGCTGGACCAGGCGTGGTGGGCACACCTGGAGGCTGTGATGTGGGGAATAACGTGGCCGGTCCCTGGAAGAGCTGCTGGTCTCAGGGTTCGGTGAATTCAGGTTGTTCTTGAGCGGCCACGGGTGCGGTGAATGGTTGTGCTGAGTATTTCTGACAGGCGGCCGCAAAAGCGCATTTATCTCTAAAAGCTGCAGGTCCCGGTCAGAACGCGTTATATTTGTCAGTCCCGTAGTGTTTGCGTAGAACTGAATGATTTTCTGGCTCATTCAGGTTCTGTGGTAGTATGTAAAGGAAACAAACCATATTAGCATGTATTAATCGTTGCTTTTTTAAAAGCTAAAAGTAGTAAGAAATACTAGTACATCTGTATTCTGTTAATTATTGCGATGGTATCTGCGTGTCTGTGGGTCTTAATAAAATGCATGTGTCTTCTTCCATTGTTTTTCTGATGCCTTTAACGTAGCTGTGAATGAACAATGAACGGAGTTGCAGTTATCCTAAGGCTTAGTTTTGCCTCTGTTCCTCTCTAGTCATTGCACTGCACTTTTTGCTGGCTTTCCAGCTTGGAGAACTTTAGAAAACTAAGAATTCAGAAAGTGCTGGTGGCAGAGAAGGGAGAAGCTCTTAAGAGCTTCTTACCACCTGATTTATTTAAATATGTGTTTGAGTGTTGTTTGAGCAAGTTTGCATACTATTTCTGGCCGTTGTAGTGGTAATCTGCTCTCCTTGAAGTCATGCAAACTGTACTGTTTGAGCCAAAGAAGACCTTGAGAATTACACGATTATACTGTGGGAACGGGTGTGTTTCATATTCATAATTCACCAACGGCCGAATATTCGTAGCATAGCTGAAGATGTGCTTTCAATTTTTCTCTTTCAGGTTTGTAAAATTTACTGTACGTGTGCTATAAATCTTCAGACACACTATCGTGGTGCAAAGCATAGGAAGGTAAACTTTTTCCATATTAAATGTATATGCAGATTTAGTTATAAATCCGGGACTCTTGCAAGTTCAGTACGTGATTTCACACAGCTTCAAGTGCTTATCTAACTTATTGGTAAATTTGTAACAGTATTTTGCTTGAAATATTCCAAGAAAAAGATGAGGTGGGAATCTCCCAACTCTGCTTTGGGCAGCATGTAACTTGAATCATCAGCTACACCTAAAGGTAAATGTGTGCTAATTGTGAAATCAGCATTTGAATTACACGGGAGCCTTGCAAGTAATGAAAGAATTAAACTTTCTGTTTTCGGATACAGTTGGTAAAAGTATTGTTCTGTCTTCCAGATCTACATAACTCACCTGTACTTTGAATAAAATGAGCTCTTTACTTTGATAGTGACACCAGTTCTGATTTCCTGAAGGAGTTACATAGACTTAACTGTCAAGTCTGATACTTGTGTTGGTTTGAAGCATCGTAGTAACAATCACCTGCTTTAATCACAAAAAAAGCAAAGGCTATAAGTAATTAAGCACCGTTCTGTGAGGGTGTATTTAGAGACGCTTTTACAAATGCTGTGTGACTGACCCTTTGGTTGTTGGTTGTCTTTGTTTAAAATTCCACCACATTCTCAGTCTGTAAAGGTGAGACATAACTCAGTTGTCTGTACACCTTTGCTGTCATGAGATTGTATTGTTGTGGCACTGAAGATCCTGTTCTGATGTTTACTTAATGACATTTTATTCTTCCTGGAACGTTAGAGACTAACAGCAAAACTGCCTTTCTCAAGTGTTGGTGTGCCTTTTTATTTTTTTTTTTTTTTTACTTTTGGAAATGAGGAGTATCTCCCCACCTCTTTGCTATTGAGACAGGTTAATAGTATTCTGTTACCTGTTTGCTGAGCACTTTAATAGCATTGATTCTTGTTTGAGTCAGTGTTTCTACTTTTTCAAGCCCCTTTTTATTCCTTACAGGAGAGTGTATATTTATTCCCTGTTGATTGAATAGAAGTACAGGTATATTTCTCACGTCCTGCCAAATGGTCCTGATGATGCAAAGAATTCCTTTGCTTTTGTGTTGGTCTGGTGGTTTGTGGTTTTTTTTTTTTTTTTTTTTTTTTTTTTTTTTTAGCTAACCTTCTTGGCAGTCTCGTTATTGCTGATTTTACCTTAAAAAGTATGAAACCCAGCATTTATTTTCTTAGAAAATCTGCACATATTTTTCTTCTGTTTTGCATTTGGACGTAGGCTGAACTAAATCCATCAAAGTTTCTTGTGTTGTTGAAGCCTTTTAGGTGATAGTGAACAAGAGTAGGACAGGTTGAAAGCTGGATTTTTGGTAATGTGAAATCTGGTTTGTGGAGTTGTGGTCAGTCACACAACTGCATTGCTGTAGGAATAACTCTCCAAGCTCACAGCAACATGCTTTTCAGTTATCTCCAATTTCTTTCTTCAAATTATGAAATCTGTTGTGTGCTTTGGTGGAAAAAGATGAGAACACATAGGCTGATTTCAGGGTTTTGTACCACTAGGTTTGGGATGACTATAAAAGTCCTGAGCCTATGTTTCTTTTTAATGCAGGGTAGGTGTAGATCGTGAATAGCTCTTTTTTAGCTCATTACTGGGGGAGTTCCTGTTCAAAATAATAACAAAGGATGTCCTGACAACATAACAAAATGAAAAGAAAGCAGTAGTTCTTCTCCTAAACCACAGTATTAGCCTGATCAATCCGTTAGCCATTTTTGTGACTTCAGTCAGATTTCCTTTTTATTATCAGTTCCCCATTTGTTTTTCAAATGGCATTGTTAAAGATACTCTGTGCTTGTCTGCCACGAGAATATGTTTCAAAAATGTAAGAAAAAGCCCTTCATCAGAAGGACAGTCATTAAGAAAACTGTAAGAAACAAACGTAAACACATGCTACATATATGAGATTATTCTCATTTCACTGGCCTGTGTTTCCTATAGCTATTCAAAGTAAAATGTGTTATTTTGAATAGCAGCAGTAGTACACCTCGGCTATCTGACAGATTAGTAGGAATACTTCAGTGGACTTCAGTGGTTATTTTATCTTTTTTTTTTCTTTTTTTTTCACCTGGGTAGTTTGATTCTTCTGGATTTTGAATAGGTACATAAGATACTTATCTAGTTTGTTTCTGCATACCTTTGTTTTATCTCTAATTTTTTTCTAGTGCTGTTAGTTCATGAGGCCAGTCCCTTGTCAAGAATGTGCTGATGGCCAAAAGATTGTGTGGCTGGGATGGCCACAGTACAAGGCTGTGTGTATCTTGTGCATTGAGTGCTGTGTGACTTCTGTATTGTTGCATAATGATGGGGTTTTGTGGCTTCATGGCAGAACAGGTGTTAATGGGATGGGGAGTTGTAGAAAGTGAATTAGCCAAAGTATTCATAGATGTGTGTATAATTCATGTCTCTGAAAATTGCAGTTGGATAGTATAGGGTACTTTGAAAAGCAGTTGAATTTTAGTTTTAGCCATTATGTTAAAATGTTTGGAAAACAGCATTTATATAAGTTTGCTAATCTTTTTAATTTAACCAAGCCTGTGAGAGTAGTGAGGGGTGTAATGCATGAAAGATGGGTTTGTTTGGCCTTTGTTTTTTTCCACAGCTGAGGGAAAGTCTAGAGTTTTTTGGACAGTGGTCCCCACATAAAATAACATTTGCTCTGTGTATACCTGGAATATGGTGGTATGTGATGCAATTTGTTCTGGTTTTGTAAATATGCATTAGTTTTATAGCTCAGTTTGCTAGAAAGGAAATCCTAGAGTGCAGCATCTTTTTTTCGGCGTGTTTTGATCAGCCCTTTGTAGGTATGGCATCAGCAGAAGAGTGTTGCCTATTTTGTGAACTGTATTTGAAATACAGATGGAGATTGTTCTGGTTCTATCAAAGATTGAAGTTTCCTTGCCCTCCCTTCAAACCTGGAGTTAGATAAGTAGAAATGCTTGCCATGACCCAAAAGGAGAACAATCTGTATTCAAGACTCTGCTCATTACAAGGCTCATTAGAAACAAGGAATGTTCAAGTCTGTGAAGGGAGCTGTTAGTCTTTGTCTTCACCATTTCAGTGTTCTTATTTCTTCTACCTCTTACCCCTGATTGCTGTGCAGCATAACCTGTGGTTGAAATACCTGATGTGAAGGCAGCTTTTCTGTCCTTTTTTATGGTAGTAAAATCAACCACTGATGTTTAAACATTTCAGTTAGATATATTTGTGTTGATACTTGGAATGCTAACATAGCTAGTTACAGGGAAAATTACCGTGCTGTTGGATTGTTTATATTTGGTCTCAAAAAGCATGCTGTTGTGTTCTGCAGCATATCTTTATATGAGGATCCAGAGGATCTTTAATTGTGGAGCTTTCCTTTGGAGGGGAAAACCAAACAAAAGACAAACCCCAAAACTTGATTTGCTTATTATAAGTTGAAGAATTAAAACAAGTGGGATTTCCATGTGTATCCTTGTATATCTGATATATTTCAAGACTGTATACGTTTTAGAAAAACTAAATTATGTTCATATAATGCTTAACTATGCACTTATAACTGTTCTGTTAGGTAACTTGTGAACTTGAATTGTGTGGACAACTACTTGATGCAGTAGCTTGTACAGATTACGATATGCACAGAGGTTTGAGCCCTTAAAACCATTAGTTTTTGAGTTTTGGCTTCTCAAAGTTAGACACTTTGCCAAAAGTTACTCTAACTTTTCATAGTCTTAGCTCAAAAACAGCTGTTTCAATCCCTGAACCAGAACAGAGAATAAGTTTCTTACCTAATGTGTGAGAATCTTAATTCCTGATCTAGTAGCTGGGATCACAAGTAAAATGGACCTTTTAGCTTCAGTTGTGAAACTGCATTTCTAATATTAACAAAAGCAGTAGCCCAGCTGCAGTCAAAGTTGATTGTGTGAAAACAGTCAGGAGGAAATTCTCTTTGAGCAGCAGCTCACAGTTGCTAATGTTTTCTGCACTTGTCTGAAAAACGTGGTATTAGCAGCTGTTTGTTGTAAAACTGGAGAATGAGTAACAAAAGCACTTGGAACAGCATAACTGCAAGGAACACTGTGTCTGTATTTCTAAGCTTATGAAATCCTGCTGAGTTCATGCAAAACCATCCACTGCCTGTAGCAATATGGAGGCTTAGGTAACTTCCTTATCTTATGACTGCCATGAAAGTACAGCTGCTTGGCTTCTCAGATAATTAACTGTTGTATCAGTCTTGCTTCCTGTTGAATTGTCACACCCCTGTCCAGCATCTCTCCTGTGCCTGTGAATATTGAAAACACAGTACTTAACTCCATGGACTGCTCTGGACAGACTGCTCTAGTGGTAGAATGATCACAGTTATTGTTCCATTCTTGTATAAATGACAAGTTTATGTTTACTTGCCAGAAAATTCTCAAAATGCATCAGGATTGCTTTAGCTGTGAGATGGAAATTTAAGTTCCTCTTTTCTTTAGATTCTGCCAAAAAGCAATCATCTGTTCTGGATTCAGTCAGTGAAAGACACTTGTCCTGTTCTTTATTATATGAATGGTCTTTCCTGAGATTTGGCTAGCCTTAAGGTTTAACCAAATTCAGTCTAAATGGTGGGGAAGCTGCTTTAGTTAGTTTTTCCTTTTGGGGTGAGATTTTTTTTTCTTATTTTTTTGTTCTTGGAACTATACCTTCTGTAGTTACACTTAGGAGCTGTAATCGTACTTTAGGTTTTCCTGGCGTCCTTCAGATGTTGTGTTTCAAGCCACAATCATCTCTTAAAACTTCATTAAATAACAGAGCTTTCTTGAAAGTAACCTTGTGTTGACTGTAAGTACAGCTTTGTCAGTACTTCCAGCTTTTGCAGAAAATCATAAAGGCTCTAATTTTTCCTATTTGGCAGTGGGAGCTTTGGCCTGTAATGCAATTCATCTGCAAAGGCTTTTCCGGAAGTGCTGGGTTTTTCCTTCGCGTGATGCAGCACATTAATTTCTTTTTCTTATTTTATTTTGGGATGACTTGCATCTTCATAATTAAAGCGAGAGAAAGCCCTGAGACGCAAGACTTTCTGTTGTAAGTATGCTTTTTTCTTCCAGCCTCCTAGGATAGATATTGCTTGGGAATTTGCTGTTTTATTGCTTTTTCTAGCAGTTCAGGTATTTGCATCTGCCGATTTATATGTCTGTAACTCTGTTTCTCTTGATATGCTGAACGTTCTTGTGAGGTTTCTGTCTAGTGAACTGCTGAGCAAAGAATTGTTTTAGAGTATGAAACCTTACTTATGCCTTTTCACATATAAATATTTATATATGTGTCTAGTGGAGGAATGTGTATAGTCAGTGCTTTAGTTTCTCACCTTCCCAGGCTAAACTGTCTCCCATTTGTCTGTCAGCTTGATGCACTCACTGCTGAGCTTCAGGCAGAATGCTAAGAAGCTAAATCAGCAGGCTGACACAGCACTGTTGCAGATGCAGCTCTACCAGTGCTGAAGCTGCTTGGCTGCATCACAGGAATGTTCTGCCTCTCTTTATTGTAGTGGACTTGGAGGAGCAAAGATATGTTCAAGGTAAATTCAATTGATGGGGTGCCTTTTTCCCCAGAAACTGAGAATGTGAATCCAGACTGTTGTAGATCAATGAAAGTAAGAGTTGTGGTGAAAAGTTGAAAATGGGGTGTATACCTAGCTCACAGTGGAAAAGAAAATCTTTCCTTACAGGAAGCAGAGGCACAAGCAGATGTGGGACTAAAGATAACAATCAATGAGATTATTAAAAACCAAAATGGTTATAGAGTTAGTCACACAAGAAACAAGCCTTTCTCTTCTACTTTATCTTCTTAGCTGTTCTCCCAAGAAACAAGGCTTGTGTTCCACCTCTGTCATCTGTTCCCCACTGTCTTTTGCACCTCTCAGCCTCTTTGAACCAAGTTAATCAAAGGTGCCTGAAAATACCCGTCTGCACAAGGAAGAGTGATGGTGTCAGTCCTCTGCTGAGGGAGGTGCTGCAGGCTGAGCTCACTGCTTACTGGCCCCTGAAGAATCAACACACAAGAAAGATCTGGGAAAACACTGGTCAGAGGCCCTTTTCTGAGAGACTGGGCTTCCTAACTGCTCTCAGGGTTTTGTGCTGATAAGAGGGATTATATGTGCAAGACATGTAATTCAAGTGTGAGAACAGTTACAAGATTTCGCCTCAGCAGCGGGGACTGCTACATGGTAATGAAGCTCTCTGACAGAATTTGAAGAGTTGTGAAAACTTTCAAGTCTTCTCAAAGTCCCCTGGATTCAAGTGCTATAAAATTGTATTCACGCTTCAGCAACAAGAACAGATTTGTGTGGCTCTGGTCAAGGGCTTTTAGTGAAAGACATTTCCTACAGATTTCTTTGAATTCTATGTCAGAAGTAATTGTTAAAAGTAATACTCATTAAGTGAAGAGATCATAAAAGGTCGTGAAATCTGGTTTTGGTGGAATAATGTATGGGATGCATGTGGCAGAATGTGTGACTTGAATAAGAGGACAGAAGTTGTGTCAGCAAGACTGTGAAACGAGTGATGCAGTGCCAAGAGCCTGTTGCAAAGGCGTATGGCTTTAGAGAACAGTCCTGTCTGTACTACAGTCTCAATGTTCTGTGAAGAATTAAGAATTATTCCATGGGTTAAGAATGTGTGCGTGCTACAAATGCTGTGTCTTTGGAAATGTCATGACTTGGAATCTTTCAACTGGGATGCATCCTGCAGAACAAGAAGTCAAAATATGTGATTATTGAAGTGAAGACTCTAGAAGCTTTAGTAAGCAAGTTAGCTGTAACTTCTGGAGGTGTCCCAGTGTCACGTGTCAGAAACATTGTGAGATGTGCATTTATCCAGAAAGTTCTCTGCCTCAGCAATCATTTTGAAGTGATCAGAAACTTACTTCTAATATAAAAATATTATTACTACTGGTGTCTCCTTTATTCTACTCTATTGCATTCTGCTTCACTGAAAATCCAAGATGTGGAAGGTCAATTTGGAAGCTACTGGTAGGGTTTGTTTGTCCAAAGAGGCTGAAATTTGACTTGATGAAATTTATTTGTATGTTTCGGTTGTGCTGTTTTGGAGTTTTTTACTTGTAGAAAAGCTTTTTACTTCAGGACCTTTTCAGAGGTCTTGGGAACTGCAATGCAGAATTATGTAGTCAATATGTATGTAGAATTTCCTGAATTCTCCCATGGATATTTTACCAATTATATAAATAATTCTCCTTCAAGGTGTAGCAGATCCAGTAAATTAATTGTGCTCTGTCACTGATATAAAAGAATAAATTATGAATTTGTGTAGCCTTTACTTCATTTTAAATAGCTGGGGCTTTTTTACTGTTTTTAGACCTATGAAGTAAGCATGAACAAAAATTCTTAAATTCAGTAGTAAAGTTTTGTGAATGAGCATGGAAAGTATGGCTATTCTGAAATTAGGTGCGCTATGTAAAGTATGAATCTTAATTTTGTTTCAGTATATAGATTAATGAGATGCTTTTGTTATTGTTGCTGGATCTGCAATCTTGTTCTAATGTTCATGCTATCAAATGTTCCAGTGAAACTGAAATGTGAAAGCATGTTCACAGAGCTGGAGTTAAAGAACCAGGAAAAAAAATGTTGTAAAAGATGAGTTTTCTTGGAAATAATTTGGGGCAATACCTGACAAGTATCTGAAATGTACACTGTCTAAAAAGGAACAAGTGCTTCAGAGGATGAGGTCTGACATATTTAGAATGTTTTACACCAACATTTTCTTCCTTGCTGCAGAATTAAAACAAGTTCTTTTGTCAGTAGGGAGAGCACCTCCCTTGTAAACCAAACACCTACCATTTGTAAACCAAAATTTAAAAAGACAAAGTATTTGGATTCTGAGTGTTTACAAATGTCATATGCCATGTATCCTTTCTAAACCCATCAAAAGCTACTTGATAATCCAGAAATGGTGAGTTTATGTAACCTGTCTGACTGTACAATCATGTTGGCTTTGAAGTCAATTAAGAGAGGAAATGCATCTGTTTTTGGACGAGTTCCACTTCCTGTAGAGAAGCTATCTTTCTTCGTAACATTACGATGTGAGTTTCCATATGGCAAAACTATCAACAAGCTATTTTGTGTTAATGACAGAATTGGATGGCTTGGGTTGTTGTGGGTTGGGTTTTTTGAGACTAACTAAGAGTGTTAAGTCAAAGCACACCTCAGTAAATTTCAGTCATGATTCCTTTTTGCAGTGATACAATTGGACAGATGGAATAGTACTTTCAGCTCTTTTTTAAGGCAGTTGCCCATGTGTTCAGGGGTAAGGAGCAGAGGGTAATGAACATTACTTTTTTTTCTCGGTGTCTATTGGCCAAAATAAAAAAGCTTTGAAAGCCTTTTGCTTTGAGTGAGAGGCATTAAATGATGGCAATATACATGCCAATATACACATAGGCAAACGTTTACTGGGCAGTAGCAAAATACAGTAGTTTACTACTGTTAGCTCAGGCAAGAGGCATAATACAGAGTATGAGCTCTGTTAAAGCCTTTATGGGCTGCCTAGCTTTATTGGTGAAATGAATATGGTGCCGAGGTGTGGATTAATGAAATTTTTTTGTACAGCCTGTGGAGTTTTTCTTGCATTACAGTATGATGCAGAGGTAGCTTGTACTGCTCTTACAGCAATAAAAATGAAAAGTGTAATAAGGGATGTTCTTACCTCCTGGGTCTACTAATTTGCATCTATATCCTTCGACTTAAAATCTGTAAATAGCACCATGAGTAAAGAAAGCTTCGTTATGGTTGTTCTGTAAAACATGGGGTCGAAGACAATCCAGTCTTAAGAAAAGATCCAGTTATTGAACAGCACTGATGAGAAGTTCTTCCTCCAGTAAAGGCACAAATATTGTGGATTCTGCCTTGTGTTCACCAATGATAACCTTACCAGTATCCTGATCAGCATTTCAGCTTAATATTTTAAAAAACTGATGTGTTTTAACTTGTCCTTCCATGCTCAGGGTCTGTTAAAACATAGATAAGAATGTGGGTTTTGGGTTTATAACTACTGCTAAGTCTTCAAAGGAAAAGCCTGGAAGTTCTATTCTGACTTACAGACTAGAAGAGAAAATGTTTCGGAAGCTGTAATAATAGAAATATAGGATGGAACACTATTTCAGCGCCCTTACTACTTTTCTCTTGGAGAGTTGATCGACAAGGTGGAATCTGGCATCCTCTCTTTTGTACTTAAAAAGGAATCTCTGGTGCTGAGCTCGGGACATCCTTGTGGCTGCTGAATTTACAGTGTCTGAAACTGCCCTTTTGTTTTGAAACGTGGCTGTTAAGATTTCTGACAATCATTAGGAATGTGTGTGCATTACAAATACATATACAAATGTTTCTTTGTTCTCCACCTTTTACATGTTCAGCACTCTGTAATTGAATATTGAAAGGAAAGGTATTTTGGGGAGTTTCATTGGGTTGGTTGGTTGTTTGTTCATGTACATAGCTAGTACTTGGAAAATAGTTCTTACTAAATAAAATAATTAGATGGAGGAAAGTTCCTGAGACTGATAGGTGATTTCCTAACTTCCTGATTGAAGCAGGACTACAGCCAGTGCTGGATCTTCACTTGCTTGCTGAATCCTTGAATGTCTTCACAGGCAGAGAGTCTGTTACCTGTGTTTAATCAGTCTGTAGTTGTTCAAAGAGGAATTTTATCCTAATATCTAATCTTTGCACCTGAAGCAACTATCTCTGGCTGCTACTTTTTAATGCTTTTGTCACATTCCCACAGGGCTGGACATTTTGTAGGTGCTGTTCAGGTATCCATGCTATTATATCTCCTCTTAGTCTCCACCAGTCTAAAGGAGTACAGCTCCCAGACTTGTTCTCATAAATTATTTGCCCTGGATTGCTGCTTGTGGTAGCCATTTTGCTGGCCCCCCTCTGCTTTCTCTCCATCTCCTTTGAACTGAGCAAGGATGATAGTAGTCATCCTTACAAGTCCCAGAAAATGGGGAATAGATATTCTGCAGTGAACTACCTGTGCAGTATCTCAGTATTCCCAAGGTCCTGCTCAGCTGAAGCTGTGGCATCAGTTGTATCCCCTAAATTACTGTTGTCTGTGAAATTTCTGAGGGTGTTTTATGAATGGCAGCATCAGTAACCTGGTTGAGGATGCATTGTTGTGAGCTCTGGAATTTGCTCTTTGGGGGATTCTGCTGCTTACTGAACACCAGGAGGCTGCTTTTTGATTGTTTCCCTTTGTGCCTGGCAAACCATCTGATTTTCAGCTCATTGATCAGTCTGGTATCCTTTAGAGAAAATACTGTCTTGTTTTGATTTTGAGATGCTTAAGAAATATATTACTGATAACATTACAAAGCCATGTGGCTAGTGTGAATTAAATGTTAGCTTGGAAACCTGCTGTTGCTGAACCAGAGAGTCTTCAACATCAAAACTGCTTTGTTAAACTTCTTTGGGCAGCAATGGTCTTTAAGTAAAACTTTTTTTTTTTAATAAGAAAAATTTCAACCCTCCAATCTGCTGCCTTTGGTCATAACGGCAGCTACAACTTGATATTTAGCTTGACCATATTTGTAAACCCTAAGCATGTTAAGGTAGAATGTGCTGTGAACTGCTTCTGGTGCAATTCTCTGTAAATTCAATTTGTTCCTTGAAGTAAACTAAATAAAGCACTTTTCCACATACACCCATTTGTATCATATAGCATTTGGCCATGTTGTCTGCACATGCTGGACCCAGAATCTTAACTTGACCTTCAGACACTTGATTGAACAGTTCTGACATTAGGTTATTGTTGTACTTGCAGAATGCCTGAGGATCTTCTTGCTATGGGATATTTTGAAGCTTTTAACTGAAAAAGATTAAGAATTTATTTTAAAGAATCAAGGGAGATATGCTTTCCAATACCCCTTCCTTATGTTAATATTGCAGAGTTGTTTGCAAAATGTTTGTAACCTTGACTTGGTTTACAGCTTTGGTACCCATCTCTTAACTCCCTGTTCTATGCAGAAAGAGGGAAAAAAAGAATATATGCAACATGTGTTTGCCATGACTGTAGTTCTGACTTTTTTACTTCAAAATTAGGAATTATGTGTAAAAATAACTAATAATTTAAATTCTACTTTTTCAATCAATTAAGTGTCAGTATATCACCTTATTTTAATCTTGAGCGCTGTGACTTGCAAAATATTGATGACCTCATTAAAATGCGGTTTGTGTGTCTCTGTGATTTGAGGGAGAGAGGGACAAAGGAGAAGTCCAACAGGAGTGTAAGTGCACGCCTGAACATTCGCTTTGAAGCTCTGAGTGATTAGGAATAGATACGTAAAAAATGTTCTTTAATGACTGTGTTAATTGTGTCTGGGACTATGTTTAGGCTCTGGATGTTTAGACTAGAAGCTTTTGTTGGGTACCTGGAATACAGATTGATTGGCATGTATGATACTTAAAATAAGTATCCAATATGCAAAACACATTAAAATCAAATAAGAATTGAATATTCTGGGTTTCTGTGATGTTTGTGTGTTTGACATTTTGTGTTGGTTGGGAAGGGGAATGGAAGGGGAGACTTAAAACAGTGAAGTTAAAAACGAAAATTATCAAGCTGGAATACTGATTAAATGGCAAAATGAAGATAAGTGTTCAATTTTGTAAGATATTTCAGTGATGTACTAATTACTTAATAAAAGCAAATGAGGAGAAGTAATCTGACTGTCACACTCTTATCCTAGGTTCTTCGGCTCTAGTCCAAGTTCGGATAAAGTATCGAAGGCTCAGACCAGGTAGCTGAATATAAATGATGCCTTTTTCAGATGCAACTTTGAAATCAGTAATTTTATTTCAATGTTGACTAAAGCAGGTATTTTGATTATGGTCTAGAAAGAGACAATGCAAGCTGCCAGATGTTTGAATCGTTGATTTTTTTTTGTGCACTGGTTAATTTATGCTAAAAAAATCTTAAGAGAATATGAAGTTACAAGTATTTTTACAGAAAGACTTTCAAATTTGAGACATAGTTTCTGTCTTCACGATGATCCAACAATATCGTAGTGAATCTAGCTAGTATGTTTTAGTGAAGTTTTCATTTAATAAAATTGCAGCATGCTCAGTGTACAGTGGAAGTATGACAAAGCAAAAGCATATAAACCAGGAGCAGCATGGGTTGTTTGGTATTCAGATGATACTATGACAAAAGTAGTTCTACGTTAGGAAACAAGAAGAAAATGGCCGTGACCTTGATGAGACCTTTAACTTCTGCTTTCATCTTCCCATATTAAGTCTGAAAGGTCATGTGCCTTTGTCAGCTTGGAAATAACCAGCTCACACTGAACTGCTGCACAGGCACACAAATGCGTGCGTTTGAATATTGATAAAAGTCTGTCTGTGGAGTTGAATTAAGTGGCACCAACCTGTTACATGTTGACTGTCACGTGCTACTGTTGCATGTCACCTCAGGCAACAAAAAACCCCAACAAAAATTTCAACAAAATGTAGAAAGATTTTAAGAAGACTGTGAACTTTTGGTAGGAATGGGCCACATTGTTGCTGTGGCAGCAGCTGTCCCCCAGGGTATTTTGTACCACTGTTAAATTGCAAGAGGTTTTTCGTCTAAATAGTTTCATCTAAAAACTTACTTCGTGTGCAGTCCTGGAGTTTGACTTGATGGCAGCACAGGCGTATTTCTAATGGAATGAATATTTAAGAATGAATGTGGAATTCCCTCTTTTGAAGTTGTGGTTGGGGTTTTTTTAGGCATAACCTGACATCCTAGTGGGAAAGAGTACAGTAACAGTTCAGTGCTCATGATATTTCTACTTATTTGCTCCAGTTTGAAGAAATTAGCAGGGTTAATTACTATTACATAATTCATTGGTCAGTTATATGTAGTTAAATAGATGAGTGCTAGTTCTGGACTTTTTTTGCATATTAAATATATGTATTTTAACACTTCATCACAGTCTTCTGTAATGTCCAACATTTGAATACACTTATGCCTCTTTGAGATTGTTTTGCAGGTATATTTAGCTGAACTCTGCTGGTATTCTAAGCTGAGGAAGAATGCTTTAGAAGTGTATTAGGCAGAGCAAAAAACAGGCTATTAGAACTCAGTGAGGAGCAAGATAAAACCCTGGTTGAAACACTGCTAGTTCAGATTCAGGAATACACCGACTGTGTCTGTGCAGCCTTTGGGCTGCCCAGAGCTCAGAAGGTATTTGCTGTATTAGTGAAGATTGTGTTCTTTGTTAGCCTTAAGGCAGTATAATTCTTGAACTTCAGACTCCAAACAAGCAGTCCCAGAATGTTGTATGAGTATTAGGGTTTTAAGGGGAGGAGGAGGTTGGTGGCTTTTCTTTTTTTCATGAGAACTAACACAGCCTGGGACATGCTATGAATGTGAACTTGGTATCTTTCCTCAGTAAACTGAATTATGTTAGAAGTCCTGTTTTGCTTATTTGGTTCTTTTCTTGAAGACATTTAGTTCTTGTGTATAAAATTGTTAAGGAAGACAAAGTGTTGGTCTTTTTCTTTGGGGGACTGAGTTTTTGCCTGTTTTATTTATGCATTTCAGAGTGCAAATGAATTTTGTCACCATTAAAGTCCCTGTTTAGAAAATCCTTTAAGATCATAGACATTATGTGTAAAATATGTACTGTGTAATGTCTCTTTATGTATGTATTTTTTACTTCAGTGAAGAGAGCATTCACAGGGTACGTAACCTGTCTGAAGGATTTTATAAATGATCCCGGAAGAGAAGAACCTCTAATTGGTATGGTTTTTTGTTTTATAAATTGTATGCCTTTGAATTTATTACTGAATTGCCTTTTTTTTTAAATAAAAGGTGGGATTTTAGCTACTGTTTCATTTTCTGTAAGTGTATTTAATAACTTACCTGTCCGATAATTTAAATTTTAGTTGATTGCACTGGGTATTGTAAAGGCCTCCTTAACTGTTAACTTGTTCCTGATGTAGCCATCTAAGTAAAGACGCTTTTTCCAGACCATGGAATGGTTGAGGCTGGAAGGGGGCCTAGGCTGATCTTAACCCTTGCTTCAAGTCCCAGAGGAGGTTGTCTGGGACCATGTCTAGATGGCTTTTGAATATCTCCAGGGTAAAAAACTGCGATCTCTCAGGGAAATCTGTTCCAGTGCTCAGTCGCCCTTGCAGTCAGTGCGTTTCTTGATGTTCAGACAGTATCTCCTGCTTTAGTTGTACCATTGCCTCTTCTCTTGGCACTGGGCACCACTGGAAACAGCTCCCTCTTTGTGCCCTCACCTCAAGTATTTATACACAGTGATGAGATCCCCACTGAGCCTTCTCTTTGGGCTGAACAGTTCCATTTTCTCAGTCTTTTCTCATAGGAGAGATGCTCTAGTAGCATTGTCATTTTCATGGCCCTTCATGTGCCCCTGCCTCTTGTACTCGGCAGTCCAGAACTTGACACAGCACTCCAGGAATGACCCTACTGGTGCTGAGTGGAGCCTGCTGGCAGCACTCCTCCTTCTCTGCAGCCCAGGATTCCATCAGCCTTTGGCTCATCTTCAGCTTGGTGTCCACTAGGTCTTTTCCTGCCAATGTGCTTCCTGGCTAGCCAGCCCCCAGCATGCCCTGGTGCCTGGTGTGTTCTTCTCTGGATGCAGGACTTGGCACTTCCCCTTGCTCATCTGCCTGAGCTTCCTGTCAGCCCTGCTCCAGTCACTCAAGGTCCCTCTGGATGGCAGACATCCCTCCCATCATCAGCCTTTCTGAGGTTATGCCTTCCATCATCAGCTGGATCATTAATGAAGGTTTTGAACAGGACTGGACCCTGTACTGACCCCTGGAGTGCACTGCTACCTTCTGGCCTCCAACTGGACTTCATGCCACTGGTGACTTGTCATCAGTCATGCTTCTTTGTGGCTTTCTGTTTGGTGGGATATACAGGTGTTTCTGCTTAGTGAGATACTATTCCTCACTGCCCTTGGCTATACTAGAAGTAGTGAAATTAATTTTAATGCTTTCTTTCTAACTGTTAGATTAGGCAGCCCTAAGGAAAGAAGCAAGGCTGCTTGTCAGTGGCCTTAGTGTTTCAAGTGTGTCTAAAGAACGTAAAGAAATAGGTTCTCTGATGAAGGCCTAAGTAGCAAATTTCCTAGTATTAGCAGAAAATTTCAGTTTAGTGCATTGTCTTGTAGTTACTCCACATAATAAATTGCTAGGTTTTTTAATATTAATACTTTACTATAAGCATTTGTAAATAAAAACCATTTTGGTTGCAAGAAGACTTTTAGTTCATTTGGTGATAGTTTATTTTTAGAGTTAAGATTTAGCAGTATGATACTGTATCAGGTCTGAGATGAAGTTGAATTTCTTCATAGGAGCCTGTATGTTTTGGATTTGAGAACAAGCAGTTTTGATGACACCCCAGTGGTTTTTTCTTGTTGCTGAGCAGTGCACCTGCATCAAGACTGTTTTGTTACTCTGGGTCCTCACCCCTTGAATAAGCTGTGGGTGGGCAAGAGACTGGGGGGTGGCACATCCAGGGCAGTTGTCCCAAAAGGGCACAAAGGATATTCTGTACCACGTAATGTTGTGCTCAGTAATCGCAGTGAGGTAAAGGAAGGAAAAAGGGGGGAAGCAGCGTTTAACTTCCAAGGTGGCTGTTCAGAGACTGTGGGTTGGTACTGGTCTGCTTGTGGGAAAGTGAGCAATGGGGTTTTGCATGTTGGTTGGTTTGGGTTTTTTTTTTTACCCCTCTTTCCTTAACTTATTAAACTATCTTTAAGTCCATGAGTTTCATTGCTCTTGTTCTTCTTGTGTTCTCCCCACCCTGCTGAGGGGTGTGGGATGTGAGTGAGCAGGCAGCTATGTGGTTCTTGGCTGCTGGCTGTGATCAACCCATCACGAATACAGAGTACTGGAAATTATGACATAAGGGAACAGCTGCAGGATTTTCCTATTTGTTTCAAGCTGCTTTTAAATTTATTATGTTAAAGCTTTTCAGAATAAGACTGAATTTCTGCATACTTTCAAGTGATTGTCTCAGTAATTTCTAGGAAAAATGAAGTAAAATCCCATTTTTCATTCTTGAAATTCTTAAAAGTTTATGGAACATTTTGAGATTATGAAAGATTCAGTTTTTTGAAGTGATTGTCTTTTCTATATCTGCTTTTACTCTGATACTGTCCAAATTATGTTTGACGAAGTATTTTAAATGCAGTTTTTAAATCTAGATATTTGTAGGGCATTTACTATTCTCATTCTCTTTCTTAGTTTCTTGAAAACATATCCTAGACAGGAGTAAAGGTGCGTGAAATATTTTTGGTGGGCCTGGAAATTTGCCTTAGATGGTGTATTTCCTTTCAGAATAAGGCATTGTAAAGAGATAAATTCAGCTGATATCAGAATTAAGTCCAAAGAACTGTTAAAGTGATCCTGAAGGAGTGCTGAATTCTGAAAAGGGAATAATTTCATAGATTAATTTTGAATCTAATGAGCAGCATTGAAAAAAATGCATTTGTTTCAGTAGTCTGTAGTAAAATAGATATATTTGTAACTCTTGCTTTTACAGGTTTAGAACATGTGGTTGAAGTCAGATTTGAAGGAAGAAAAGACCCACGTTACGAGTGCAGGCTGTGTGGGTATAATGCAGAGGTGGGCTCTATGATAGAACATCTTAGTGGATATAAACACAGAAGAGAATACATTGTGAGTAATTGTGATGGATTTTGATCAAAATTTCTTTGATGCTCCCCTTTTATTTTTTTTCTAAATTATTAGACCGTTTGAAGTTTAAACCCCCATATGATAAATTGTCAGTACTTACATAATTGACTCTCCCTGGGTCATACCAACAGGAAGAACTCAGATGCTGTGGGCTGTTGAGGCAGTGCAGTCCAGGGGTACTTGTCTGTTTCAGCTCCAAAGTCTGTTCCTAAGTGTTGAGGTTGTTTTTGGAACCTGATCCTGAAAGCAATGTGATTCTTTTTTATTCCCCAACATGTCCATAGCATTGCTAGATTTGGTACAGAGGGTTTTCCTTTTGCTAGCAAGCTTTGCATGGTGTCCATTTTTTTGTTTGGAAGACTACTTTAGTAACTCTTAAAATTTGGTTAGATATGTTGCAGAGAAGAAATTAGCTCATAATACTCAAATCAAGGTTTACCAGTCTTTTGGAAGCTTATCCAGAAGGTGAATTGTGTAAATATTTCCATATTGTGATAAATTTTGATATTAACCTTTTCAAGCTGGTTTTGTTTACAGTCTAAAGAATTTCCAGATAAAATGAGGAGAAGACCAACAGATATAAAAAAATGCAAAGTCTCATTTCTCAGATGGATAGCAGAAGAGCTAGAAAAGAGTGAAGGATTAAAAATGTATCAGGTAATTGGACGAAAATGTAAAATATCTGGTAGTGTGCATTTATCAGTGCATTTATGTTTAATAGAGTAAATTTTAAAAGTACTGCTGGCAAAGATTGTTAAATTTCTCTGTGTTTCTAGGGAGTGTAGTGAGTTGAAATAAGGCTTACCTTTAGGTTGCCCTGAAAAATCCAGAGAAGAGAATAGTAGTATTGAAATTAATCAAGAAAAAACCAAAGCTTTATATTTTAAAGTTTTAGATGCTTTTAGATACTTTAGATACTTCAGAATTTTTCAGTCTGAATTCAGTGGTTCAGAAATTTTATAACTTTAACTTCAATAATTTTTCATTTTTGCAACTTAAAAGTTTCTCAAATGTATGCAAATTTTCTCTCAAATTGCATTTATATTTAAACGATTCTTTATCTGTTTGAGAGGTGTTTATTTAGTTTATTTAAATTCCGTTTAATTATGTTGGCATAAATAAAAGGACTTGTTCCTTTCCTAAAGGCAGTTGCAGTAGAGACTGTTGTTATGAAATTTCAATGAGGAAGTCTAATATGAAACTCTTCTATTTTTAGGTTGAAGGTTATGAAAGACCAGCTACCTCATGTAAGTCTCTGAATTTCTTGAATATAGTAGATTTGATATAATTGATATTTGGCCTAATTTGACTTAGTAGTTGAACTCAAAGGGTTTGACTAATGTGAAACATTCAACTTATAATACCACAAAATATTTTCAGATATTTTTCTGGGTTTTGTGATTTTGAAGTGATGAAAGAAGGAAATTGACAGACTTCCAGTCTCCCTTAGATTTTTTTTTAACTTCTTGGTTCCAGAGGTGTTTATGATAACTGTAGTAATTTGTTCATCAAGGAAGGTAAAAAAGTATGGAAAAATGGTACTTGATGGCTTTCTCTGAATAAGGTGATAAAGTCTCCTCTACCTCATTTCTATCTTCAAAAGACTTACATGCTGAATCACTGGTGAAAGTGGAAATTACTGTTCTTAAGCAAATCCATTGGAACAGGCAATAGAAACCAAACCCACAAACATAAACCCAGCATCTTCCCTCCTACAGTATGGCTGAGTTACTTCTTTTGTTACTGTAGATATCCTATAGATCCTTAATGATGTCAACCTGGAGGAATAGCTCCTTGCTACCTTTTGACCCAGTGTTAATATCAGAGGGAAGGTGGGTTTGACTGAAGTTGTGAAGGTTGTATAGATCAACACAATTTGTCAGTGTGAGTACTGCTGTAGGAGCCTGCCACAGCAATGTGCTTTTTTTTTTTTTTTTTTTTTTTTTAGTCATTGGTGAGTTCTGTGGCTTGTACTTTTGAATGCTGGTCTGCAAAACAAGGTGGCAGAAATCTTTGTGAAGAAGAGGGGATGTGACCTGGTAATTAGCTCAGTGATTCTCAGTTCAGAGTAAACTGACACTAGTCATGTCAGCAGAGACTTATGTAGAAGTGGAAGACATGGTAAATATCAATCTGAAACATCAAAAAGAGTGATCCCACCCAGTCTTGCAGGACATGAAACTCTGGAAAAATGGACAAGAGGGAAGTTATCTGCAAAAGCATTGTGCCTTTTGATATAAAGGTTTGCTCTGGTTAGGTGATAAGGTCAACATCAAGTGAATTCCAGTAAAACCCCCTCTGGTTATTAGAAGAAAATCATGGTTACTGGGTTAGCAGCAGTAAGTAGCTTTAGACTAGATCATGTTGGCAAATTTCAAAACTCTCTTCTGACAGTGAGAATGAGTTTGGGGTTATAAATAAGAAAGGCCACACACATGTACTAGTGTGCAAGCAACAAAAGGGACATTAACAGCTTCATCACTGGTTATACACTGAGAGATGAGATGATCAGACATTCCAACCTCTGTAACTTCTTGTTGGAAACTTAGCTACTGTATTTAGCTAAGCTGAATTAAGACTAACTTAGCTTTTAAGGTTCGCTGGTATCTGCTAAAAAAAACCCCACATGTGGACCTTGTAATGTTTTTTTTATGGTGGGGACAGGCCTACCTCAGTTTATGCCATACAGCCTTCTTGTGTAGGACTCAGCTGCCTGAACACAGATGCTGTAGGGTACCCTGCAAAGAAAGCCTTTAAGGGCACAAGTCTCCCACAGACTTTCATCAAGGATGCCTGCTGGTTTCTAAGATCTGTGTGCTATCTGCTGCTGAACCCTGCCCTTTACAGAAACCACAGCCACTTCGTGGCCAGTAACTGTTCTGTTTGTGTAATGCTTCTGTTGCAGTAATACAGTGTAAGCCTTGTGATGTTGCTAATAATTCTTTTTCATTTTCTAGCCCCATTGAAGAAGAAAGCAAGGTGAGCGTACTGCCTGCACGGAAGAATCAAAAGAGATATTTTAGTCTATTTTTCTGTAGCAATCATGACATATGGGAAAATATTTTATATTGTCTTTTGACTGTACTTAATCCTCTTCTATAAATTGTTCCTTTTTGTCTGTGAGGAAATAGTAGCTATGGCTTTTGAAATACAGCACTCAAAAAGTAATTGCAATTGAAATTTCAAGCAGCTTCCATTCTGTGTGGGATGGGATATCTTTGCTGAGCAAGTTTTATAAAAAGCTGTTTATATAGGAAGAAAAACACCCAACTCACTGTTAATTTAGTCATGTCATTTAGCTGATTTATAAAGAATTTCTTCTGTACTACTGGTCTCTTTGGGAGTCAGAATAAGGACCTTTACAGCATATTTAAAACACTGTTATTTCTTAGACATAGAGTAAGTGATATAAATTTGGAAACCGCAGTATATTGGTTCTAGATACTATGAGTAAACCTAATGTTTTGGTAATATTTTGAATGCATCTTAATACTGTAATTTCTTTCTTTTAAGGTTGGAAGATGATTATAGGCATGAGGTAAGTAGAGGCAGTAACTCCACACAAGTGTTCATCTATCCACAAGTGTCTCATGTTGTTGTAGTTTCTTTATGCTTATTTTTTAATTTTTCTGGAAAATGATTACACTTTGGCTTAATTTACTATTTTATTAATATTGTTTCAGAAGCAATTGACCTAATGAGTCAGAATTTTGTGTTCATCATAGCAGAGAGAAAGAGAATACGGTACATTCATCATAAATCCTGTTCAGAGCCACTGAGTCTCAGAGCCAGTGTTGTCAGGCCAGATCTCCCAGCTTGTGCTGCAGTCTCCCCTTTCCTGTTTTGTCCCTCTTCAGATCAAGACTATTCTATACTGAAAGTTTGGTTTAAATCTAAAGATTTACAATCCTTTTTTCTTACTCAAAGGTGAAATTCAAAATGTTCACTGAAGTATCTGTCCTGATTGGAGACAAACACTGGGAAGTGCCTTGTTTTTATCTCCATGGCAGAGTTGGTTGTGTAGGCCTCAGGTGCTATGCTAAATGCAGCTGAGCACTTGACTTTTTTAAAGACGATTTTGCTCCCGAGTGAGGAGAGGCTGGGGAGGATAGCTCCTGTAGGTGTGTGGCTTAGATGTCTTCTTCCTGGTATTGGATGTAATGCAGCTGTGTTTGTATAGCTGCTACCAAACTGATAATGAGGATCTAAGGTTACATGTTTATGGCTCTGACCTAAAATTATATCTTTTCTTTGTGTTGACTTTTGTTGTTGAATAAAAGATTAAAATGCCTTGTTCTGTACAAGATGATGTAACAACTGCTGTAAAATTCAGTCTTTTAAAATTTTTTCCCTATTGTACAATCCCACAGAACGATCCTGTTCGGAAACAGAAAGCTCTGGAATTCTTGGTATGTATGTCAAATAATTGTGATGAGAGTTGTGAGGTTTCATCAGTACAGAGCAGTGAATATTGTGAAGGCTCTGATTACTGATTAATCTCATTTGACTGCAACATTAATTTCTATTTTAGTGGATCCTACCCTGAAAAGTTAGTGCAGCTGCAGCTTAGCTCAGGGCAATTGGCTGGATTAAACTATTCTGTGGATGACTCTCCCCTTTACTGAGGAGCAACCCTGACAAGCAGAATTAATTAGCAACACTGATGTGTAGCAGCTCAAGTGCTGCTGGCTGCCCGTGTCTAATGGGATTGTTGATAATAGTGGGCAAGAGGAGCTAGTCTGGTCTGGCTGCCAGAGAGAGCACAGCTGCTGGTCTTGGAGTGATTGGGGAAGTTTTATCAGTTCTGTTGCTGTTGACAGTGGCATAGTAAAAAGCCTTGGCTTGTCTTTTCCGTTTATGAAAAAGCCTGACTGTGTTCACTGTTTTACATTGTGAAAGTCGTGTTCTGTACCTAAGGCAGTTGGAAAATTTCATTTGAGTTCGAATTGTATTTATACACCAAACACAACTAGAAGAAGAAGCAGAATGTTTTGAAATGTGTGCATCATGTCTTCCACACTGTGATTACTTCAGAAAGAGAGAGACAAAAAGCAAATCTAAGGAGATAATCAGTAAACTACAAAAAAACTTGGTAGTTAATTGACTTTTATCTACAGGAATCACAGTTATTCCTTACAAAAGACTGCTTAGATTCTTTTAACTTACTGTAATCACTTATAAATTCGTTTACTTAGTAATCAGCCTGAAGCTTATTTTTTATTCAATTTTCTACACAGAAAACATAAATTTAGGGCTTCTGCCCTTCTCCATCTGCAATAAAATGATTATGGATTGACAATACAGGAGTGGCACAGAAGTCCAGTTTTATGTTTTACCTTTTATCAGGCTATAATTATGTTCTTAATTTTATTGTTTGATATTTTTTGTATACATTTATCATATATGCCATATGTTAACCAGCAGTATAAATATGGTTATACCAAATCAAAGTGTTACTTTGATATTGTTTGTGTATATGAGACTGGCATCCTAATGACCAATTATAACCATGTTTTTTGACAGGAGACTTTTCACATCACCTCAGACTCAGAAGCAACACTTGTTGTTCACATTACACAGGACCTTATGGAGGCTTTGAAAGCCTTTTGTGAAAAGAAAGCAGCAGTAAGTAACTTAATCTTGTCCACAGTTGTTTTGCCATTGAGAGGAAAGGAGTGGTTAAAATCACTGTGTTAACACCTTGCCAACCTGTAACAGTTCAGGCATGGGTCAAAACTCCCAGTTAAATGTACTTCAATTTCTTCTTTTACAATTTTTAAGTAACAAAGATATTAATTACATAGCACATTTCTCTTAGTATTCCATTGTCATATATCTATTTTGGCTTTTTTGTATGTGTGTGTTCTGTTCTGGGCACCATTTGCTTCTCGATGACAGGTCGTCATTCTTTTTGTGGTGGTCCCTTGCTTGATAGCTTTTGTTACAAGATCAGTGAGGCTTTAAGTGCCCCCCAGATATGCCACACTTTTCTTTCGTGGGCCTGTGGATAGGTCTGTCTTTCTCTTACAGCTCTGCTCACAGTTGAGAGTTTTAATCTGTTAGGACATCTTGCCTACCTTAGTCTTATCTGTTGATCCTTACAAACCTCCATAGCTTCTTTGCAAAGAGGTTGACTCCCTGTGGAAAAAGGAATCTGAAGAATGACCAAAATCTGTGAAAAAATGATTCATCACTCTGGCAGCTACTGGTTCACAAAATTCAGGATGTGGGTTTTTTTTCTGAAAACTGTTTCAGAATGTTTTCTCAATTGTATATTCGATGTCAGGTGAGCTATAGTAACTGTCTCTCTTCAAATGCTGCCACCAACACCAGCTGAATATTGTTTCTGTAGCCTAATCTCTCAGCTGGGCCTTCCATTCTGCATTCCCCAGATGGAGGCAGGATTTGCATATGCACCAGTTTTATATTCTAGCCAGGTGATGATAAGAGAGATGAGGCAATAATTTTGAAACAGGAGACATTGTTTTCACCAGACACCACCTTCTGTTCTCCAGACATGTACCTCTTCCAAATAATATTTTGGAAAATGGTGGTATAATGTGATAACAACACATCCTTCTTATAGACTTTGCCATCATCTAAAATTGTAGTTTGCTAACTTCCTGTAGGAAATTTGTTGTCTTTCAAAATTTGTAAAGTTCCTAAATTCTTGCATTCCCAAGCAGACATTCTGACCTTTTGCTTTACCTAGGATAATTACACGGACAGTTTAGGTCCACTGGTGTCAGTACCTCAAGATGAATTTCCAGAAAGGACAAGCATCCCAGAACACTATGGGTCAGATGGAGAATACAAAGGTAATTTAGATATTTTGTTCTATCAGTTTGTTTACTCTGGAGACTGCACAGACTGTGAAAATTTGCTTTTATGGCCAGCCATAATGCTTCTTAGCTGGTGTACTTGTGTGTCTTTGCCCTGAGTCAGGATATCATTTTCTGAAGCTTTAATGACTTAACTGTCTGAAAACATTCCTATCTCACTGAACAGTGTTACAGCAGTTAAGGTTATGGAAATTCAAGCAGTAACCCTTCCTGATTTGGGTGAAAAGATGCCAAACTCAGGTAAGACATAAAGGCAGGAAGTGGGAGAAGAACAGAAGGACAAATCATAAAATCTCAAAGTAGTTGTGTTTGCAGTTGGTATTTTAATATTTCGCTAACTTTTACTGCCCTTTATTTATTCAGGAAGTTCTGACTGGAATCAAGGTTTTTTGTCTCAGTATGAAGAGTGTTCTGAAGGTGCTTCTTTTGCTCCTGCTCACTCACACAGTTGCCAAGCGGATGGTGGATCATCCTCCTGTCATCTGAGATCTGATGACTTTGCAATGGTACCTCCACTCTGGGACTCTCCTGCTGTTGACCCTTACAGTCCTGTCAGTGGTATCAGTGAAGGGCTGAGACAGCTCAGAAACTCTGTGTTCTGCAGGAATTCGGCTGCTGGGGCCTCTTCATACGAGACCAGCCTAGTGAAGGAGTACTCAGCAGAATACATATCCAGTGGTGTGCAAGGAAGTGAGCCCCTTGATAACAGACTCTCATTTGGCTGGGAAAATACAACATGGAGGAATCAACAAGTGTGTACAAAAGTAACGCGTGTAAGTGACCAAGAGTTACCCTATCCCAATTCTTCTGCCTCATATCCTTCATCTGGGAGATACTCGACAGACTATCCTCCACAAAACTATTCCTCTTACAACAGCAGTGAGTCTGTGAATACTGGTATATCTTCTGCAAATTCTGCTGTTTCAGGAAGAGGTGGCTCCAGGTGGCACCAGGACACTAGGTGGAATGAGTGGAATGAGGACTCTAGGTGGAACAAGAACTCTAGCTGGAAGCAGGAATCTAGGTGTCAAGGATTCACGTATCAGATATCAGGCTACCAGAGAGACTGGAGTTCACATCAGGACTCATTTTCTGGCAGTGGTTCGTACCAAGATCACCAGCAGTTCAGAAGCTCAGAAGAGATGTTCGGTGGAGTTGATGTCAGTCTCACTCCTAACACTGTCAACAGACTTCTAGGAAAGGATGTACCTACAATGACCAGTGTGCTCAAACAGGTGGCTCCATATTATCCAGGACTTCAAAGTAAGATTGTGATTAGTTTGCATCTTGTGAAATGAGTTATATCAGCATGGTTGCTTTTAACATAGGCAGGAGATTGCAGGTTGCAGAGATAGGATGAACTGTTCAGGGGAGTCGAGCTCATTTTGCTCACAGCTCTATCAGCTGAAGAAAGGCATTGTTGCCTCTCTGAGGACACTGTGCCTCTTGGCTACTAGATGGAGCAGTGAGTGGGAGGAGATTCTGATAGTGCAAAAAATTCTTGATTTGAAAAGTTTGTCCTAGGTCCTCTTCCTCACTAGTAGTTTGTGTCATGAATTATACTGGTAGGCTTGCAGTGATGGGAGGGGAATGTATTGGCATAAAGAAAAAAATGTTGGAACTCATGCAGAACCAAACCTGGATGGCATTGTAATAGATAATCCAAATGAATCAAAACCCATTGGGATAACAAGAGAAGTATTATCAAAGAGCTGGTTCATTACCTGTCAATTTCTTTTTTCCAGTTACTGTAGGAATAGTCATTAATGTTGAGAATAGTGATATACTATTCAAAATGAGAGTTTCTCCTTTGGAAATAGATTATGAGAGGGATTTAAAGAGAAGTGGGCATATACTACTGGATAGCTGTCATTGGGCATGAGTTTGGACAAATGCAAATTATGTTTCTGGTACTAGAACTAGTTAATTAGGTAGCTACTTAATAGCAAAACTTTCAATTTCACATTCTGTATCATGGAAATCCTATGAGGTAGAAGTAACTCTAAATGTCTTTATCTCTCCTTTCCAGAAATAAATACTCAGACGTTCGTCAATGTACTAATAGAAACTAGAGAGAAAGACTAAAGAGCAACAACAGCTGAACTGAAACAGGTGAAGAGATTTGAGGATCTGTATCACTTGGCTGTCAGGAAGGAGACTGCATTTAACTCTGTTTGACTAGCTTGGGAAAGGTAAAGGGAGGTAGCGTTTAAGTTTTTAACATGTGAAATATAGCTTGAACATGAACTTGCACATACTGGGTGGACATACTATTTTGTTTATGCTTTTTGTAATGTATTTGTTATATCTTAGTGTATTACAGAAAAGAAATCTTTTGTTATTTTTTGAAAATGTGTTAAAATTACTCTGTCAGCAAAAAGCTAATAATCTTTTTAATACCCTTCTCAATTCAGAAGAGAAAGGAAGGTTTACTTTTATGTTACCTATTTAGGAAGAATATTCAATGAAAATACAGGTTTACTTTTCTTCACACAAATGTAAGGCCAGTTTCATTTATTTGAGACTTTATAATTAGCATATTTTTAGAAATTGATACACTACATTTCTGTTTAGATGAAGAAAGGAGAATGTCATAGCAAAGGTATTCTGTCTTAATGTGATGCTATATGAGGAAAATGTAATCTGTAGTAGAGAACTGGTATGTAATGGGGCATATTAGTTTCTTCCTTCTCTGCAAAAAAAATCTGCAGATTTTTTAATCATGTTATTCAAAATAATTATAAATTGTCTTAAACTCATTTGGTGGATGGACCCACACTAAAATAAAAATTCTAGATTGTTTCTACTGGCAAAAACATATTAAGAAATAGTAGAACCCATTAGGCAATGAGATAAAATAACAGGAAAAAATAAATAAACAAAATGTCATACTAACTGAATAATACCAGTTCATAATGTGTATCAGAGCCACATGCTCGTGAATGCCTGGCTTTAGATATCTGCTTTATGTAATTAAAACCAGCTTACATGGAGCTGAAGAAAAGAAGTAAAGTGAGACAGTTTACTCCTGAGTGTCTGTTTTCCTTTTCACTGCTTCATTGTGGACTATCCTTTTTCTTCTCACCCATGCTGGAACTGTCTCTGTGCATTAAGTACTTGTGCTGAAGCAGGGTTAGTCTTCATCAGCTGACATAAAACATTTTGGATCTTGTTATGTAAATTTTAATAAAAGCTCAACAAAAACAATTTTTTATTGAGCATGTAAACTCAATTCCCTAAAATTTTCTTTCTGTCATGATTTTGTTTCTGCATCTGAAAAGATCCACTTTCCTTTTTCATTCCTGTTCTGTGCCCTTTACTGCTTCACTTACTGAAGTGTTGGAGTGGTTTATAATGTCACACACCTTTCAGTTGTGCCATATGCTTCCATCTACTGAATTACATAGTCAACCTTCTTGCTTAAAAGGGAAAATTATATTTTTACTACCAGAGGTGTCTGCCAGAGTTTTGATTTCAAAGTCTGTAGGATTGATCAGTTATTATATCTAAATTTAAAAATTACCGGAAGTTATTTACACAGATGTTAGTACCATAGTTTTTTCTCACAGAAAGTGTAGTGCAGCTAAAATTCTGAAGCTGTAGAAAAAAGTGTTGCTAGAAGGTATTACTGCTGCAGCTGTCAATTCCAAATAAAACCTTTTCATTTGAAGTTGCTGCAGCAAACTCTTTTCCCCATTTCTCATGCCCTTTTGGATTTTACTGCCATCCCTGAATGCCTCAGTGGCATACAGCAGCTGGATGACCTCCACCCACATTAGATTCTCTTTCCACCTACATCTTCTGTTATTTTTCCTTCTGGGCAACAGTTACTGTCCCTCCTTTGTTGTGCAGAGTCTTGCACTGGGGAGACAGTTCTTGCATTTTGAAATGGAGTTGGAGTAGTTGTGAAATTAAGACAACATTGATTTACTAAAGCTTTCCTGAACTGTAGAGGGCCGAGTACTCCTTACTCCCAAGAAACCCCTTTGCCATGTCTTGCTCCCATTTGGAGCAGAACTCTGTCAAGACTCCAGTCCTTCTTCAAGAAACAACCTCACAAAGTAGGTCCTGACAGCCTGCAGAGCAGCACTGGATGCCTGGCCCACATTAGCACCAGTGCAGCTACATTCTAGGCCTTGGCATGGAGGCAAAGTTCTCAGAATGGACCTGAGCCCTTGGAGCAAATTTCCTATTTCCTTAAAAAGCTAGTGACAGAAATGCAGATTGGAACATGTCTTGCATTGGGGATAAATGATCTTTAAGCTTTTAGCCAGTTTCTTGCTCTGCAGTGTACCTGCTTTCACACCTAAGTGTGTTTGCCACTGGGACAAGAGTTGTTCCAATCCAGAGCCACCTTGATGATTCTCTGCATTGGTGATGCTCCTTTAGGAAGTGCTGAAGCCAGCTGTTCTGCACCAAAGGCAGTGAAATACAAGACGACCAGCTGGACATGGAGACATCCCTCAGGGGAGACAACTTGGGAAGTTTCTCAGGTTCCAGCTTTTTAGTTTGTACCTTGGACTTACTAATACTCCTCAAAATACTTCCCAAAAATTACTGGATTTTATGTGAGTGTGTGATCCAAAGGGACAGATTCTTTAGTGGGAAAGAAACAGGGCAGCCAGCTGTTTTGAGCCCAGAAATTTGGGGCTCTTCTGTTCAGTTTCTGGAGAGAGCATATATAGTTACTATCTCAGCCTTCTTGGGAGGGGAAGGATCAAAGTGTATTGAAGTATTTTTCCCTTGTTTTCTTCACAGTAAGTGACTTTCACAGCTGTTGGATGAGGTGATTTCTGATACTGATTGTTACTCCTGATCTCCCTCCTCACTCCAAACCAATTCGTTGCATTTTGGGTGATGACACCCAAAGTGCTTTGGGAGAACTCCTTGTTGCAGTGTGCTTATGCTATGGGGCCCATTGTTTTTTCCCCACATATCTGATACCAGAAGAGTGTTCAGAGTGTTGCTGAGCTGTCACCAAGGGTCTGATTATCACTTGACAAATAGTAGCAGCTTCTCTGCATGACAGGATCGTTGATAACAGTTCATTTTGCTGCCTTCACGCTGACACCAGCCACTCTGGGTGAGAACACAGTGATCCTTGTGGACTCTTGCCAACTCAGACTATTGTATGATTCTAAGTCTAGCTCTTCAGTGAATGAACCAGACAGAGACTGAACATGTGAACTTGGTGTTATTTGTGCCATTCTCTGACCATCTGAGCCAATCTCAGGGTTACCTGGAAGTTACTTTGTAACTCTGATATTTTGTTGTTGTTGTTGGTTTTGTTTGTTTGTGGTTTTTTTGGCGGTTGTTTTTTTTTTTTGTTTTGCTTTCTCCAAGTTAATTCTTCAGTTATTGCAAGAGATGGTGTGTGTCATTACTTGTCTTGAGTTTTTCCACTCCCTCTCATTGGCTGTAAATGGTGAGGTGTAGAGTAAAGTTAAGAGAATGTCTGACTGTCAGTTCAAGGCCACTTCAAATAAGTGCTTTAGCACAGAAAGGAAGATTTCTGGTGTTAAATGAGACAACTAAGCAAAGGGAGCATATTCAGAGTCAGAGATGGGTTTTGTAGGGAACTTATCAAGGGACATGCAGTATGACCTTCTTCACAGCTGTGAAGTTGTATTTGAAGCAATCCCAAGAATACCCTGAAAGAAGGAGGCAGCTAGAAAATAAAAAAGGCCATCCAGGTGGAGAGATCTCTCAATTGTAGAAAATGAGAATACAGAAATAAAATTACCATCCCCTTAAAGCTGTACAAAAGGAAAATAGACTAAAAGTTCACCTAGTATTTTTACTTAATTTTAAATTCGGTAATAAAAATTAATACATTAAACTCTTAAAAAAGTAAGGCACATGCAAAACATGTTGTGCAATTTCTGGCTTTCAAATGATATAAACTAACAAGCATTATTTTAATTTGGCATTTCTAAAGAGTCATTTTCCCATGCATGATATGTGTAAGAGGTAATGTTCAACATTGTACCAGTTAAATCTAGATTCTGTGCTTTCTGTACTACAGTAAGCAGAGATGGTCATATCATACAATAATACAAAATAAAAACCAACTCAAGTACGGATTCTGATGGTGATTACCAACATACAAAATTTAAGAATGCGATGTTACATCCATAATAATACATCAGTGATCTTGTTCAGCAGAGGATGATTTGGCAACTGCAGTCTGTGTAATGCCAGTGCACGATTCCCGGTTATTGGCATCATACGATGCTGAAGACCATGGAGAGATACTGCTCATAGGACACCTGAATCCAGCCGTCCTGATCCGTATCGTAGCGTCGGAATACATCAGTCAGCCTCTGAGGAGGAGAGAAGAAAAATAATAGACATTTCTGTTCAGACTGCCACACACTCCCCTTGCCATCTGGGCTTCTACAGCTTTATGAACTCTTTCTGTTCATCCCCTCTGTAGCTATTTTACAGTCTTGTATGTAAAGGCAGCTCACTGCAATAATGATGCAATACCTAAGGCTACCTAGGCACTTCTTTATTGACCAGCTTCTTGTAACTGGCTTTAAAGCAGGGGCAAAACCAGTGCAATGTCTGAGTCATGTGGAAACAGAATCCCGTTAATACCTTGTGCCTATCTCACCTTCTAGGCATATAGGCTTCATGTGCAATAGCTAGCTGAACAGTCTATAACCCCAGAGATGTGAGACAGTATAAAGGATCAGAACAACTTCCAGCACAGTTTCATTAACATCAGCTGAGTGATACTCCATTTCAAAGCCCTTTCTAGCAGAGTTCAAGTCTGTAACTAATTACAATTGCCTTACATTACAAATGAATAGAGGTGACTGATGTGTCTCTAAATAATAGAGATGCTACTTTTACAGAGAACTGCTCTCCCTCCATATTCTCTCTTGCTCTCTGTGTTACTGAAAAGTTGGAAGATTTTTTTGTGTATTTCTACTGTTTTCCCTGCAGGAAAAGCTCTGAAGTCTGTATTAAACTATCAGACACTGTAAAACATTAATACTCTCTTACACTTTTTTGTCCCTCACCCATTAATTGAGATGCAAAGGAATTAGTAATGAATCCAATACATGAAGACGTTTCTAGCACTTGTCATATACTTAGTTCAAATGACTTATTATAAATAAAAGCAAGTTCTAGATCCACTGTTGAAGTGAGAACTAGAAAAATCTTAAGGTATTTTTTTTCAATTGACATCAAAGTACATCTCTTTTCTTACCTGTAGAACAACACAGCACTGAATAAAATCATCAAAAGCAACTTGTCCTTTTCCCTGTCTGTCAAATTTCCGAATAAGGATATCATAGAATTGATCAGACAGCCGGTAACCTTGGAAGAAGAGAAATACTTTAAAAGGTTTCAATTACTGCAGTCCTTCTGTAGAAAGAACAAGGTGGTTTAGCAGGCATGTGTAACAAAACCAGAAAACAGGAGTTACAATGATTTTTTTTTCCCCTAAATATCTCTGTTAAACTAAAATGCATGCAATAAAACCCATGCTTAATAATAATTATATAGAGTCACAGCAAATGTAATTACAGATTAAGGTGACTATTTGACTGAGGGAATGGTTTAGGGCTGCAGCTCAGGTCTTTACAAGCGAAGTGACTGGAATGAAAGTTCCTTAGCCATCAGAATGCTCTCTCAGCATAGACAGCTGGCCTTGTTTTAAAAAGTGGCAAGCTCTGTCAAGTTCAGACTTTGCCTGAAGCATTGGTAATGCTTTCAGAGCATGTCACAGAGGAGACTGGAACTGGATGTGTCAGGACATGCATGGAATGTTTTCCTTATTCTATATTTAAGGCAAGAGTTTTTAAAAAACATGTGCCTCTGTCACGGACAACTTTAAACGGTACCTTATACCTAAAAGGAGAGCTGCCCTTCACCTGCCTCCTTTTTAGTCACATTTGTCAGAGCAGTACACCTCTGCAACAGTAGCAGTAAGCAGCTTATTCTATGACATAACCCAGTCATAAAAACTGTAATTACTAATGAATTACCAAAACCTGTTAGTGCTTGCTTTAGTTCATTTCTGTCAATCATTCCTGAATTGTCTCTGTCATACGTTCGAAAGACATTCTGCCAGTCTGTGATGTATTTCCAGACTCCCGTGAATTCATTGAAGTTCACACCCCCTTTGTTTTCTCTGTCAAACATGCCTGAAATAAAAAGTAAGAAACATGTATAAAACCTCAGTCATACTACTACTCAGCAAGATCTGCCTGCCAGGAATTAAAGTAGATAGCAGGAGTGCTCTGTGGAAGGTACTGAAGAGAAAAAAGAAACTGCTAAAATTGAAGTGGTAATTTGGAAAGTTCTGCCAAGAAAAAGCAGAAACTGAGTTTTTGTCTGTTTCAAACTGAGGGCTTGACTGATCTTCTAGTGAAGAATCAAAATGGGCAGAGGGGTGGACTGTTCTTCTCTAAGGCCATATTAAAAAGTCTTACATCATTTCCAAGAGTGCTGGGATATTCATCTGCATTAAGCATGTCACCCAGCGATGGAACTCAAGATTGCTGCTGAACACTTATTGAAAATAAAGCAAAAAATGTTATCCTTGGATATATGAACTGTGTGACAGAAAAGATTTGATTTATTATGCTTGAATCTTCATCCTTCTGTTCTACCACCATCACCTTCCACATTACTGGCAATTAGTTTAGACACTAACAGAAATCAAGCATTGTAAAGCTTCTGTCTGTTATTTTTGGAGTAAAAGATAGGTTTAAATTCAAGACAGGAAAAACTACTTCCCAGGACAATTTAAATAATATATTTTTAGAAAATTCAAGATAACAATCTCCTCATGCATAAATTACATTTATTATCTAATCAATTATGCAGTAACATTTCTCAGGCTACTTTGACAAGTGCACGTGTGTATGCAAAGGGCATTCCTCTATTAATCAAAAGGGAAAATAATTTAACTTACTACTGCTGGGCACTTGGAGGAAAAAAAAATCAGTGTAGCAATTGACAGCATTTTCAATTATCTGAACAGATCACAAACCAGTATTTTAGGACTGTGTCACATCACACAACTACACTCACCAAGAATCGACCTGACTGTTGCTGGATTAAATGGAGTCCATGTGCCTGAAACAGAAAAAATTACTTAGTTGAGAATTAAGACTTCCTCAACGTTTTAAAAACTGCAACAAAGCAAACAAATCAGTTAAGAACACTGAATTCAGAGCTATGTGACATGGAACTGGCATATTAAAAAAATAAAGCTGCTTGGAAGTAAGAAAGTCTCACCATTCAGAGATTACTTCGGGCCAGTGCTTTACAAATACCACAGCGAAATCAGCACTTTTAAGGCTGCAACAAAAAAACCAAACAAACCTTGGAAGATCTAAGAAGGACTTTTTCGTCCCAGGCTGTCAGGAATTGGATAAAAAGCAAGACCTAAACTGAAGTACCTATTTTCTACTGACAGGAGCAGAAGTGTTTTAAGTTGTAACTCGATCAAGGCCTCTTATCTGTTCCTCAGCAAAACCCATCTGATAATTTCCTTTTTACAGGACTATTTCAGAGCATTTAGTTTCTAACAGAAGTAAAGAGAAAGGGTTCCCAGCATGGCATAACCATACATCGCAGTTTAGAGTTGTTTAGTACAAATCTCACCTCACCTCAATTGCTAAAACAATTAAGTGTTAGTTTGAATTAGTATTTTTAGACCAAGAAATGTTGCTCCTTCAAAGGGCCTGAGCAGGAGGCATCTGGAGGGGAGCTCTGCACTTCCCTGAGTATCCAGAGGCTTGTCATTATGAAATAGTTTTCACTTGGTTGAGAGCAATCCCGAGTGCTAGGAAGCATGAGACTTTGAACAAAGAGGAATCCTGTGCCTCATCTAGAATTTCACCATCGATTCTGCGTTGCCTGTGAAGGACCCAGGAGCACGAAGCAGCACATAATTAACTGGCTGTGGCTGCCTGCAGGGACTCAAGCAATCGGTGAGGCCACAAAGGAGCCGAGGGTGCTCGCAGGGATGTGTCAGCTGACCACAAATCCCAGCAAAGGGCCGAGCTGGGACTGGGCACGTTGGCTTTGCTGGGTCACGGGCGGTGCTGCAGCTCCACAGGGACAACCCTGCGCTGTAGGCAGCCCTGTGACTACTTGCACATAAAGACAAACGTAAGCAGAGAAACAGGAGAAATGGCTCTGAAAATGCTGAAGCGGTATTTTAGACAGAGAATATCAGTACCTGAGAGCTGTGTGTCTCCTCAAAAAATAATCAATAATGGAATTAATAAGGCGCCAGCATTTCACACTGAACAGAGTAAGAGGAAAAAGTGAAAATACAGTCTGAAAGGTAACCCATTTCATCTTGAAACATTCAAGTGACTCATACAGAGTCTGCCACAGAGAGATGAGCAGCTCCAGAGGTAAAGAACTCTACTGATTTCAGCCTATTCCAATGAACAGTGAAGACTACTCCTGTGTCTCCTCTCCTGACTCTAGTATTAACTTCCCACAGCAGCACAGAAGAAAACAAGAAGGAAGGGAAGAATTTTGTTGTGCAAACAGTTAGACAAAGTGATGATCAGCCCCTCGCAGGTAAGCACACTGTTATCTGCATAAACTTCACAGGCTGAAAATGTCAAATTGTCAAAATCACACTGAACTTCAAATGTCAGTGAGCATAATGCAGACTTTTTAAAATGTTTTAGAAATAAACATATAACATTCTTTTAGCCCATGTTAAATTGCAGGCCAGCCACACACAATCATCCACTAGAGGATATATTTTGAAAATTATATAGTGGACTGTTAGTGACTTCAGTGTACAAGATCTAGAATCTCTTGGAATGCAGCAAGCTTACAGTTCTGTAAATATTTTGTCTAACACTTGGTAGTCATTCTTCATAACTGCAAAGCACTGAAACTGCTAATCTGCACTGTAAATAAGGAAAGAAAAGAGCTCAGTCATCCCTGCCTATTACCCTTAAATTCAATCATACGAGGAGATACTTGAAATATATAAAATTAAAAACAGCAGGTTCATGTGAAAAGATATTTTAAAAACATAAAATCTAAAAGAGCAGGTAAAATTTAAAATGACAGTTTCTCACAGTTCTAAATTAAAATGGTGACTTAATTTAACTTAGTTTTTGCTGAAGATTTTATTCAAAATTTTAATTACAGATCAGGTCTGGCAGCCACAACACATTGCTTTTAATTTATCAGATACATTATTAAGCAAATATTCTAGTAAATCCAGTTCAGTTACAAGACTGCAGTTTTACTGAATTGAATCTTATGAATTTATTTCAAGTCAGGCAGTTAGTGAAAATAATGGGCCCTTCAGCCTGTGTGTGCTGCAGCTCACAACATCAGTTTAAGCCCTCCTCAGTCACAAAGCACAGGAGGGATAAAGGAATAAGCTTTGGGAGAAGGGGAACTTGGTATGGACTCAAAGGTGGACAAACAGCCTGAATATGCCCTTTCTAGGACTTCCAAATAGAAAATAACCCCACAGAGTACAACCCTACCCACCCTGAGTCATGGAAGGAAAGTAAAAATAGGCTACTGGAAAAATATTTCATTTTTAATTTTGTTTCCATGAGTTATTTGACAATACCCTAGTTATTCTTTGAGTATTACAACAAGGAACTGACAGACTACTAGGAAGTTTTAATACTAGATCTAGAGTGCATCTTCCTACTCTGTCAGGAAAAACCCCAAACATACTTTATTTCCTACACCATACTGTATGAAAAATAAATTATGTGCAATGAAAAGGCTGGTTGTAAACAGCTTTGCCCAGGTTATACACTGATTCTGGTTAAAAAACAAAGGTTCAGTAGTGATGAGGAAGGAATATATGAATCGCTGGTTATGGTTTCCAGGAAACAGAACTGGGAAAAAAATAAAGGGATGTGCACGCCCTCATTCCTCAGAATACAGACCAGTAATGATTACAATAGATACTCAGTTTAAAACAAACAAAAAAATTACAAGGATTGTTAATTTTTTTCTCTTTCCAGCCCTTTGCTGTAGATTTAATAGTAATTACTGAGTGGTAGGAACACTTCCCACCCCCTTCCATACAAAGAATGATGGCATCAAGTAACCATTCTCACAACAATTTTGTTAAGAAGTTTAAAAAGAACTACCTCACTGCTCATTTACAGACTTACCATTGGATAATGCCTGCTGAAGTTCATTATCAGATATTATTCCACTCCTGTCTTTATCAACTCTGGGAAAACAAAACAAAACAAAACAAAAACAGGTAGTAAGCTTTAAATGGCTGAAATTAACAAGTTCCACTTACTGAAAACTTTGACATTCTGGTTCTTACTCACCAGATGAGATTATTATTTTCCTGAAAAGTCTCTGGAACATGACAAAAGTTCCAAAGAAAACTGCAAGACCTACTTATAAGTGAAGAAACGCACACTGACAATGAAACAGTCCCAGCATGCTGTGCACCAGGAAGTATTTTTATTTATTTCTGTTTAAGAGAACTGCAGAGCACACATGCTGGTTAAATCCACAAAATGCCTAATGTCACAGTACCAAGCCATTTATTACGCAAACTGGAGCAACAGGTTTGTCACCCAGACTCTCATATGCTGGCAATGGAGAAAGTCACTTGTGTGACCAAAGGACTGAAAGACTCAATCGATTCCAGGGCCTTGACCCTGCAAAGGGGTTCAAAGGGGTTCCAAGAGGAAAAAGCACAGGCAGGTTCCAGCCTTCATTGAGCCTCCACAGGCCATTGTCTTAATGATTCAGGTTCTACGCCAAAATTAATGAATTAAGTAATTTCTGCCCAAATAATGAATGATCATGCCTTCTTTAGAAAGGTGTCTGAAAGTGGTGAGAACTTCCCTCCATTTCATACAAGGACGTTGCCCTCGGACTGAGAGTTTTTGTTCCCCCTCATTTACTAGCACTCCAAAGCAGTCACACTCAGTTGAACACTGTTCACAGAAGCTGATTTTCTTTTCCTTTAGTTCTTGCTATCTTTTTCTAAACACTTTCAGTTCATTCTATTGCTTCCTTCCCCATCTCCAAGAATTCTGTAACCTGCATGCAACACTAAAACTGGAAGCATAAATTGCAAAGATTTCAATTACAAATATATATTCTCCCTTTTAAATCTCTGTTTATCTTAGTATTGTGAACATTTTATACCTTTTATGAGCTGCTACCAAGTTCTAAGCTGCTATTTTCATGAAAATGCATTATGACCTACTTATCTTTTTCCTGATCATCATCAGTCAGCACGTTCCTTTTATAAAGAAAATTATGCAAAATTGGAATGGGTTTTCCTCATGGACATCATTCCTTCTCTGGATTCCACCTGAAATATGGGCATCACCTGTCATACAGGGATCATGATCTGGCCATGACAGGCTGATACAGCCCAGTTACTCAGGACTGCAAGGTGCTCCTGCAACCTTTCACAGGCCTCAGTTACTGCAGAAACCAGCAAACCTCACCTGACCATTCATCCTCTTTTTGCAGAATTACAGAACCACAGAATGGTTTGGGTTGAAAGGGACCTTAAAGACCATCAAGTTCTGATGCCTTTAGCTTTAGCTTTCGTTTTTGCAGATTCTGTGCTGCCTAGGGATGTAGTTCTGAGGCTCATATTAAGTGCTGGTAAGCTCTCTTCTCAGAGTTGATAGACAAAACAAATCCTTTTCCTGCTAAGAACCAAGGACAACTTTCAGCCCAAGAGCATAAACAACAGTGGACTGAAGGGAGAAAACAAGAGGGATGAGACCCCACAACCTGGGGCTATAATTGGACAATTAAACCGCAATATGCAAAAGGACCAAAATTTACAAAAATGTAAGATCTCGTGACCGGGCAGCCATTTTTTGTGACTATTCTTGGTCCACCCAGGGTGCAGCCTTGGTCAGACTCCTGTCCTGCCCACGATGGATCCTGAAGGCCTTTCAATAAATACCTACCTTATTCTCTAACTCTGTCCAGTCTCTGTTTCAGGTCAGTCTTCCAAGGCATCAGTTTCACCCTCTCAGCTGTGGGCAGGGACACCAGGTGGCACAGAGCTCCAGCCTGGCCTTAAACACTTCCAGGAATGGAGCAGCCACAGCTTCTCTGGGCAACCTGTTCCAGTGCCTCACCACGCCCACAGTATAAAACTTCTTCCCAGCATCCAACTGAAACTCTCTTTTCCCCAGCTGCTCCTGAACAGATTACATAAAGATCCCAGGAGAGCTCCATCTGTCAGCGTGACGCATGACCACACACACACACACCCTTCAGTCAGTTTTCCATCCACTGAAGAAGGCTTCCATTCATTCTATGTTTACTGAATTTTTTCAAGGGCCTTTTGCTAGTGTTAGGAGTATTTTTGAAAAGCATACAGTTTATATGAATTGCTTCAATTCTAGCCATCGTATCCATATCCAGTCCTTACCAAATCTAGTCCAGGCTTTATACAGTAGTCTGCCAGAAGGAATATTTTCAACAAAAGCCACTCAACTCTCCTAACTACATTATTAAAAATTATTTTTACTTATTTTCCTGGTGCAGAAGTCAGATCTGTTTCTTTCTGGACCCTTTAAAAAGAGAAATGGCTTCATGCATGCCTCTGCCGAGTCCTCAGAGGAAGCTGTTTTACAGCAGGCTGCGTAGGTAAGTCGCTGCATTCCTGAGTCACTCCGTAAATATCAGCCAGTTTTAGAAACTTAGTACTGTTTGTCTACTGCTTAACCTCTTCTTGCTGCTGCTTGTGTCAAGAGGATCTGTCTTGACTCATCCTCCATAAAAATGGATCCAACGTAGGCACCTCCCCAGTTTCCTCCACATGACATAATTGGGAAATCTCCTCTGGCTTCCTTACTGATAGGATCTTGCCAGTGCGTTCGTTTAGCACAAGCTTGCTAGCTCCCTCCGCTCCAGGTGAATTCAAGAGAATACTTCACAGAATCATTTAGGTTGGAAAAGACCTCTGAGATGCTCAAGTCCAGCCCCCGAGCCAACACCACCGTGTCAGGCGGACCATCGCACTGCGCGCCGCGTCCCGTCTCTGCCCGAACACCTCCGGGGCCGGTGACTGCACCACCTCCCCGGGCAGTCCATTCCAATGTCCAATCGCCCTTGCCGAGAAGAAACTCTTCCCGATATCCAACCTAACCGCCCCCTGGTGCAGCTGTGTCTTCTCGCTGGCAGCTTTAAAGTCTTCCATTAACATTCATCAGATTCTTTTTTACAAGCCTTCCCTGTACTGCTACACTGATCCTCCTGACTCTACTATCCTTTCTGCAATCTCAGGTTAAAAATTACTTCAGCGCTTTCAAGGTTACCTTCTCGCTCCCATCAGTCCCCTTTACCCTCCTTATAAAATACAGCCACATTAATTCCTCCTCAACCCTTTCTGACAGATTCCTCCCACGGGGAAACCACCGCGCTGTTTACAGCGCTGCCGGGCGCCCCGGCAGCCAAACCCCGCGCTGGACGCGCCGGCCCGGCGACCGGACTCCGGCAGCAGCCGCCCCGCTTCCGGCACCACCTCCCTCTGCCCGCCGTGCCCGCGGTGCTGGCGGAGCTCACCTCTGGAAGACGTTCCACAGGAAGGAGGGGTCGGGCAGGGGGGCGCCGCCGCCGCCGTTCGGCCGGTGCTGGTACCCCGCCGCCATGGCCCCGCGCGCCGCCAACACCGGCCGCCCCTGACGCAGCGCGCCCGTGACGTCACGGCCGGGCGGGGGCGCGCGCCCCGCCCCGCGCGCCGAGGGGAAATCCCGGGAGGAGCCGAATGCCGAGCGGGGCCGAATGCCGGGAGGAGGGAAATCCCGAGCGGGGCCGGCGCGTACCCGGCCCGTTCCCGCGGCACGGGAGGCCCCGAGGCGGGGCTGCGGCACGACCGGAGCGCGGGGATCCCGGCCCGGGGAGCGGCGGGCCCGCCCCGCCACCAGCCGCCGCCAAGGCTCCGGCAAAGGGCAGGAACCGGCCCTGTGACCACCCCTGTGGGGTCTCCGCTCAGGGCAGCCGGCGTGTCCTGGAAGGGAAAGAGCCTTAGTTTCACCTCCAGGAGATGCCTCCGTCTCCCTTCTTCCTCTCAGCGATGGTGCAGAGGGAAACAAAGCCCCCTGGACGGATTTCCTTCCACAAAGGGAGGATTAAAGCACACAGAGAAAGAATTTCAGGAACAGGATGGAATTAGAGTACAAGCCAAATTAGCATCACCTCACTAGTCTTTAACTGAATTATTTACTGAAGGCTGAACACAACCCCCTGAAAAACAAATTCCCCTCCCGGTACCTACAATTTCTAGGCAGAGTTGACGGTCCCATGGGACCCAAGGAGCTCCCTCAAGCACGGAGATACCAAGATGATGCGCTACTGAACGGTCTCTGGGGACACACTGTCCCTTGTCACTGCAGAAACTCACAGCCTCAGATCTACCCTTTATCCAAACTGCTGCCCCTGTCCATACCTCTTCCGGGGTACAGAGGGGCTGGGGACAGGGCTGGAATGGCACAGAGCCTGGGTGGCCACAGGCCAAAGGCATTACATATGCAAGGTCCAGAGTGTTAATTTAAAACAGTGTAGGCTCGTCTCTTCCTTGTGCTTATCGCTGACAGTACCTGACCAGACCTAAGAGATGTACCTTAAATGTGTCCTTCTTCAAGGAATTTTGAATCCACAATTGTCTAGTACTATTTTATTATTAGATACTGTGGAAATAAAACCCAGTATCTTCTGTTTTCAGAAAACTATTAAATCCTATCTTTATTCACACTTAGAACAACAACAAAAAAGATTTACATGCTTTGTAAATCTACAATTATAGCCGAACATAGCAATGGTTTAACACTTTATTGAACTGGTGTGCTTTATATGCTGTTTTTAGTGAATCAGTGAAAAAAAATTGTACCTTATGTCTTTATTTATTTATTCAACCCATAATCAAATTGCACTGCAGCAATTTCATTCAGTCCTTTAAGTCAGGAAACTGATTTCATAATTAAGTTTTCTGCAATAAACTATTTTACACCAAAGTAAGTACATACACAAAATATAATGTGAAAGTGGATTGACATTAACACTGAGTGCAGTGCCATATAAAAACAGTTCTAAAGGAGTCTGCTTAGGTATTGTAAGTGATGTATGTTAGTATATCCAGCACTAATACAGCTCTGCAGGTTTTGGTATAAATATCTTTATATAGCATTGCAGTGCACTGTGCAAACATATTCCACAAGAAAAATGTATTTGCTGACAGCAAAACCAGCTGTGACAGCCAGTAAAAAAACCTCCATGCCATTAAAAGCTTCTTTCTTCAAACATGACCTTTAATCCTTCTTTCAGAAATCTTGCATTTCCTCACGTCCATGTCTTTAGAAAGAAATATGCCTAGCAAGAATCAATGTCTATTGAACTTCACTCAAAACAGCATTGCCAAATTTGCCCACAAATATTTCAAACCTGTTGATCCCAGAGCAGTAATGACACAAAAACATAGAGCTGTCAATTACTTAAGAAGTTTTGGCACAGTGAGAGTAGGAACTGTAATTTCTTTAAAAATTGGCACATAGTTTGGATTCGGTTGGCTTGGACCTTGATCCAAAGTTTCAATGATAGTCTGCTTCATATCTCTGCTGGCATCGCCCCTCACTGTCAGCAGAGCTGCAATGTGGTCATCCCTGCCAAAGGAAAAGGGTAAAACTGGCATTAGGTGTCTTTGCACAAGAAAGGGTTTGTCAAAAACAGCACTGATTTGGCAATCCTTTCACTCAGTTTCAGCAGGTACTTTTTATTCTTAATCAGATCTCTACTCACTCAGAACTGGTTTTTCCTGCTCAATATAAAGCACTGTTTTGGCTGCTTTTAGGACTCTAAAACCTATTTTATCCTTCCAACACACAGAACTGAAGTATATTCTTCTGCCATATTTAAGTAATTGTAACTCGTAGTCCAGGTCACATACTAATGATAATTGTACATTAGCATCATTTTCCACAATAAAGTGGTTACATTCTAAAATATGAAAATATTTTCACACTGTTTTACCTTTCAAAATTTGCCCAAAATCCAAGGAAATTATTATGTCATCTATGTATATCAAATCTGAGGGCAAAGAGAATTACCTGATATCTGGGTATTTACTGACTAAAGTTGAAACTTCCAAATAGAGCAGTGAAGGATCAGTCAGCTTGATAACCTCTGCAATGGCTTCAATGATGTCACAGAGTCCTTCAGTGTCCTCTCCAGAGCCCTGCAAAAGTTAACAAAAAATATTAAAAATGTCCCAAAACAATAGCAATACCCCTCAAATCTACAAATAATCCTTTATATTTTGTCTCACAATGCCCTTGAATTTTCCAAAAAGCTGAATTTTCAGACATTAAAAAAACCAAAATATTTTTGGATCGTCACCATAATCCTTTTCTCTCCCTGTTCTTCATTCAGAGACCTACTTAGAGAGTATCAGTGAAGGAAGTAGTGTCCTACAAATAATATGCTGTATTTGTTCATATGGTGATACATTCTAGTCTTCAAATTTGGGTAATTATGAGCATAAATATTAGGAATAACTGACATGAAAGCCAGATCTCTTCTGCAACATTTCTCCAAAACTGGCCCTCTCTTAGATTCCTTCAAGTCATCTGGCCACCAAAGCAGCTTTTAGCAACTGATTGATTGAACTGTAACTATTTAAACTCTGGACTATTTTAGTATCCTTAATTCAAGGTCATCTGGTTTTGCCAAGCAGGTATTGTTCGTTTTCTTTATTCCACAGCCTCTTCCATCAGCTACCCCAGTTTTTCAGGCTTTATCTTTCTGTGCATTCTTTTGTCATCTGTTGGTCCTAGGAGCTTTCTTGGAGATCCTTGTTCCTTATGCAGCTACAACTTTTAGGCCTGTCTTGTACATTGGTTTTCAAATACCTTTTTTTGCCTTTTTTATTTCTCCTGGACTTTAACTGGAGTCAGCATACTTGTCTTATTGATCCAAATGAACACACTGCATGCTCCTTAACTAATAAGTAATAACATCTATTTGATGCCAAAACAGCCTTTCTTCTGGCCAGGAAAATCCAGATTTTTAAATTTTTTAAAATTGCTTTTTTCTTTCACTTACCACTATGAATTCAGGTTACCTATCTCTCTGAGGCCATTCAAATATTCAGCTGCAGAGAGCTGTATAAACACAAAGCAGTGGAAACTGGTGCTCAGAAATTTTAGCAGCTGGGCTGTGTGTTCAGAATCTCTGTCTGTGCCCTCAGCTGGCATTTTTGATATTCCCAAGTCACTCAACATTTTGGAGACACAGAGATTTAACTCTACCCATTTCCCCGAGCAATAAACATGTGGTTATTTTAAATTACCAGCTTAACAGCTTTACACAAAGCAAATACTTACAGCTGCAAGCTTCTTAAACAAAAATCTGAACTGTTCTGCTTCTTTGATCATTCTTTCTGCACCCTCTTTTCTCTCTTCTGCATTCTTGAAAGATATACGTTTCAGCATGATTGCTCTGATGTACTCCACAACCACTCGCCGATGGGCCTCAAGAGTCATTGTCTGAAAGAAATGGAAAAGGTGGTGGGTTATGCCAGTGATACCTACAGATGTAGCCACTATTTTTGGGCTTTGAACCCTGTATTTACACCTAAACACCAGTATACAATTTTTGCTAATACAGATTCAGTGGTTTTAGATTTTCACAGTGCTAACAGAAATTAAAATTTCTCCTTCCCTAACAATGAGCCAATCACAAGAAGCAACAAACCCAAGACATCTTTAATAACATGACTGACTTTTTTGAGGAGCACCAAAGAACAATCACTTTCTCAGATCTTCCTTGACTGATTTGCTGTTCTGCACTTCTCTCGAAATGGGAAATACCTACTGGTACCTGGATGAAGAATCTGGTTCTGGTACAATAATGCTGAGGTTAAAAACTAAAACCCCCAAACCTTGACATGCTTATTTTTCAACAGGAATGTAAGCAGAGTCCTTAAATCCCACAAGCTCTCAGGTGCTTTTTCTTCCCCTTAAGCATAGTGGCAAAGTTACTTATGATTAAGGAAAAGCTGACATAACAGACAGTCACAAACTTTTTATCATGTTTTACCAATGATCCAACTTTAGTTTCAAGTTGTTCTTGAAACATGTTCTTCCGTCAAAATTTGAATAAAAGGTTTCAGGAAAGAGAGAAAAGGGGGGGAAAATCAAAAAGGGAGAAAACAACAGATTGCAAAGTACTGGCAGTCACAACTCCCACTCAGAACACAGAAAATACAATTTCAAGTTCTGCTCTCAAGAGTCTGCAGAAATACCAGAATTAGGTGATTGCTCAGGGACGGCTTCTCTTGTGTTGGTGCAATTCAAGCCAATTACACAAAGGAAAATGAACTGCACAGAACAGACTGTGGAGGGCTGACATGTATGGCCCATCCTGCTGGAAGGGAACTGAGGAACAGCTCTACTACAGCTGAGAACACTCCACAGGAGCCAACAGTGCTATGGTACAGCATTCAATTTAGACACAAGGAAAACAGCACAGCAGAATGCCTTTAGATCCAGATTTTCTATTTCAAAATTGTGTCCTTCCCACTGGGCTACAGTCTTCTTGGAGGTGCTTTGTTCATTTGGCTTTTAAAAACTATACTTTCAAAACAGGGTTATCCAAGACTATTTTAAAACCTGAAAAAATCCCATCACAAATCACGGAAACAAAAGTGTGGTCCAGCCTGTGCTAGAACATACGGCATCTTTTATGGGAGATTTTTTTTGTGCTGGGAGACAGTGGAAAGGCAGGTATGTTGAATGCCAAAGACTTTGCTTGTAAGCTTCTTCCCCACAAGGTGGCAATAAATGCTACATGATGAAACATTTGTGATTGCAGAGATTGGTATTAACACCTCAAAACTCATGCCAAGCACTCGTACCTCACAGTAACAAACTAAATCCTGAAAAGAAAGCTGTTCCATGGATATAGAATAATTCTGGGACTGACCTAACTTATTTTGTGCACTTTTTCTGGACTGAAAATACATATACTTACATAAGAAGGCCTCTAGGATCTGCGAATACTGAAGGCTAAAAGGTCATCAGAAAAATTCTGAGCAGTTGCCTTTATCACTTTGAGAATCAAGGTAAGACAGAATAAGTGTATGATTTGGAAACTATCTTTTAAGCCCTTCTAAAAGCTTCTTCAAAGACCTCAGTAAATGATTTTGCTCGCTTTTTTTCTTTTTCTATTAGGTTCCTAAGTGTTAGGTTCCTTAGTGCTGTCTTATTACATGAACCTGCCTTTAATCTTCCACATTATTGTATTTGTTTCTATCAATAGAGAAATCCAGATATCCTTTGACTAAGATATCCAAATATCTTTCCAGAGAGAAAGAACCCCTTAACCTAGCACATTTACTATTATAGGAGCACTCCAAACACAACTATGCATTTCTTAACCTTATGGCACCCAATTCACTATACTTCATCGTATATATTAAAACTAGGAATTTCTTGATGTGCATTTATTAAAAAAAAGTAATTACAGACCAGCAAAACTAGTTTCGGAAGAGCTAATTTTATCTGACTACAAACTTCTGAGCAGAGGTAGGAAAGTACAAATGGGTAAAAATATCTTGTAACATGCCAAGAAGTTCCCTGGACTAAATACTGCAACTTAAATCTGTCTTTGACAATATTATATGCCTGTGGGGAAAAAAAAAAAAAAAAAAAAAAAAAAAAAAAAGTAGATTCAGACTTCTGCAGTATGAACTGGTGAACATTTTTTCCTTTCCATTAATGGATCAATTCCAATTTCTGCATTTCAGTTCTGAATTCCATGTGGTGGTCAGAAATTTTAAATCAACATGATGCTCAGAGTACATTAGCAAAGTATCACTGAATATTTTGCACCTACCTTTTTGTAAGGCTTTTTAATTTTTGCAAAGTCATTGAAATAATCCTCTACAGTGACACAGATAGTCCCCACTGCATTAGACCCCATCAGCCACTTCTTCGTCATCAGCTCATTCAGATGTGGCTGAGAAGGTGACAAACAAGAGATCAGATCAGGATTTTGACAGTTTCATCAGATCAGTGCAGTTACTAAAAAATGGGAGACAATTTTAAGTGTTGCCAATTTCTCAACTATGCTTCTCCAACATCCTTCCTCATGAGAGCCACTCAAGGTATTTATACTAGTTCAAATTTTTATTACAAATCTAACAAGTCCCAGAGCATCTCTCTTCACCATTTCCTGCTGTTTCTCTAATTGCTCTGTTTCCCTCCCCATACTCCCAATTTCTTTATAGTAGTGATTGTTTTCCCTGAGGGATTCTACACAAGAAGCTAGAATTCCTAAACATGGAAATCTACTAGACAGAAAGGGCCCACTGTTAGAATCAATTAAATATATTAATTACAGGTAACTGTACCTGCAATGACAACTTTATATCAGCAGCAGTTTCCCAAATAATTCTTACAACTCAACAGTGTAAGACTAAGTATATCTCCTAGAAAATATTAATTATATATAAAGCGCCTGCCTTAAGTTATCCCATGAAACCTAATTAAGCAAACTTTCAGTCTCCGACATACAAACTATACCAGTGAAGAACAATACTTCTGAGGAGATTAATGCAGAACATTAATACAGAACATTAATACAGAACAATACACATTGTACTGATACTTTGTTAGCCCATATATAAAACCCACATATTTTATATATTTAGCAATCAAAAGGCTCCACAATGACTTCATTCTGAATTATTTTTTTCTTTCTAAATAATACTTCTGGGTTTTTTCATGAAAAAAGTTCTAACCTCTAAATCCATGAAGACTTCATCTAGCAGGCTAGAGCAGCCTTCTTTAGCAATGACATCTAAAGTTGCATCCATGTTTGCATGACTGATTGACAACGTGTCTTCCATGTCACTTTTCAAGTATTTTCTTTTCAGACTGATGATAGATTCTCTGTGACAAAAAAAAAAAAAAAAAAAAAAAAAGGCTTTTCATCACCCTCTGGTACACAATTGCACTACTATTAAATTTTTGGAGTACAAACACAGAAGAAGCCACAGCAGACAGTTATTTTTGCAAGGGGAAACACTGCCTGCTGCTTGCTTTGTAAGCCATAATTTAGTCTCCAGCATGATTTTAGAGTGGTCAGTGTAGACTGCTGGTGTGTTGGTAGCAAATTGCTGATGATGTGCAGACCTGCAAATGGCAGCAGTTAAGGATGAACAGGAAGTTGTACTGTTCATCACTGAATCATGAGCCACATTCTGATACTCTTCACAGAAGGACTGCCTTTACTTTTCTCCAGTTCAGTTCACCTTGATCACATTGCTTGAAGGTGATTTGTGAGAGATCCAATGTAAGAGAAGATGGCCAGATCCAGAAAAACTAACTGAAATGACATTTTCAAATGCTGGAAGCTGGAGATAAATTTTCCTTTGGCAATGAAATTCTTGGAATAAGAAGTGGTTTTTCACCAGTGAGGAGCAATGGCTTGGCTTGCCAAAGGCAAAAGCAATCACAATACCTGACTCTTAAAACAGTGCTATCTTTAAACTTGTTGCCTTTTTTCAGTCAGCTAAACTATCTTAACTGAAACCCTTAGGTTCTGGGAAGAGACAGTTTTACAACTGAAATACCAATAGCTATTTTTCTCACAATACTGCAAGAACATGCAGACTTACTTGAAGGTTTGACAGTTGTTGATGACTGCAATCATGTACTGAACATAGCATTGAGGATACTGACGATTTTTAAGATGATCTTCTTTATACAGTTGTGCTTCATCTTTGTACCTGTAACGCATACAAGGAATGGCATTAAGCAGACACAAATCTAAGAACTCAAATACACCCAGAGGACCAAATGTTCTGTAAGGGTCTGTCAGGTATTTAGAAGTATTTTATAAAGAGAGAGTGTTGCTCATGAGATATTTAGTCCTTCTGTTCTGGGCAAAATTCAGCCAAGGAGGTGTTTTCACACTTCCTTTAGAGGAAAAGTTAGAAAATTTGAGATATAAAAGAAAGCTGAACTGACTCAAAAAAATTAAGAGCCTTTTGCACACAGGAGCTGAAAGTGCCACTCACCAGCACAGAGGAACTTCTGCAGTGAAATTGGGGAAGGAAAAAAAGGACAAAAAGGAAGGGGAAGAAAAGTTTGGTTGGCATGAATGTGATAGGAGAAAGACAAATCAATAAAGAAACATCTAAACAAAAAAAAAAACCCCAAAATTGGAACTACAGGAACAAAGAGAGACTGAGGTCAGATAAAGCATTTGCATTTTAAACATTATGTTACCTGGTTAGAAATGAATTCATTTGCTGAAGACATAGAATGAGTACCTTTGTTTTCAAATCTTCATTTATCTGAGCAGCCACCTGAAGATTCTGCTCAAACATCTAAGACAAAAAAAAAAAATGTTTGATTATAAAGAGAGGCCAGTGGTAAAACAAAGACAGGACTCCAATATTGGAATCTTGAAGACTCTTGCTAACACCAGCTCTACATATGCTTTTGTTGGCTTTGTTGTTTGGGTTTGTTTTTTTTTTGTTTTTTTTTCACACAAGCCCACTGACTAAACCAAAAGCCACTATTTTCACAAGTGTAATTAATATATTCCTGGCAACCATGAATGCATGCTGCAGTGTTCTCTTGATAGTGAAAACAGCTGCATTTTTTCTTCAGCAAAACAATACTTAATCTCTTTAATTCATTAGTGCTTTGGCTTTACAATGTATCAAAGTTCTAGGGTCAGCTCCTGCAGTTAGTAATAACTCTACAACTCAATTCCTTCACTTCTTCCATATATGAAATAGTGAGCTCACACAAGTGAAATAAAGGAGCCTCTAAACTTTAGAAATATAAGCGGGTACAAGATCTAGGTGACTTACAGGCAACTGTGTTTGAGAGGAGGGAACCTAGAAAGGAAGAATACAAAGCCAGGTGGAAACATGAGCTGCTTCTATGCTAAGATGATTTTGAAAATGTCATTGCAACATGCATCTCAGCACTGCAGTCCTTCTCAGGACGTCACTAGAGCAAATAATCAGCCACCAGTTTCTTTGACATCACACACTTTCTGAAAATGATTAGATGAAGTAAACCTTGGCACAAGTACAAATGTGAAAGAATTAGCAAAAATCCCAGGATACCCTGGAAAAAAAAACAAAGTGAGAAACAAATGCAGGAAGAAGAGATAACCTATCTTTCACTGAAGGTACCTAACACAATATTTGTAAAGAAAAATTAGAAAGTGAGCATAATAAGCTGACATTTTACTGGTTGATAAAGATCACTTTCAAAACTTTCTACTACCAATAACAGGGTGGTGCAAGTTGGGGCGTTTTTGCGGTTTTTTAGGGGAAACAGCCTTATCTTTCCTGGTTTTTATTTGGACAGGTATTCATGTTAACTGAAGTAGTATTTAAAAGAGCAACGGTTTCAACCTTCAATGGAACTTTTTATTCTAGTATTAAGGTGTTTCTATATAATGAATAATTTATAGTAACAAATGCATGCCTAACTCATGCATACCTCAGAACCTTATTAACAGCCTAACTCAGCACTGTATTAACAAAAACTATTCTAATAAGTCATGTTTTGCTTATACTATAGCTTTGTATCAAGAGACCTAAGTAAAAGCAGCTCACTAAATACAAATATCAACTAAACAGGCTGGGGAAAATATGCTTCTGATCTACACATAAAGAAGAACTATGCCTTTAAGCATTGAAGTAAAGAAGGTAAACAAAAACCTTCAAAGAAACAACCCCTCCACCTAACAGCTCTACAGGGAAAAAACTCTCTATACTTCCAAAGACAAAAACAATAGTGTTCTAAAAAGTTTGACTTCCCCTCCATGCCTCCAAATCCATGTACTGCTTCTATAGATTTCTAGAATAGACAGGTTATCTTATACCTGAAAAACAATAGCTGGGAGTGTAGTCTGATAGTACCCATCTTGATCTGCTTCTGGTTCAGTTTCTTTTATCCAGTCTTTTTTGTCTGTCTCCAGTGCTTTTCGCAGCCAGCCAATGATGTTAGACTTCATTAAATAAAGCAACCAACAGAAAGAAAAGATTTAATTTAACACAACAAAACACTCTGCTACAATATCTAGAATAGCAGTAATTTCCATAATGAAGAATGCCATAGTAATACATAATGCTGACCACTCTTGCCATTCCAACAGGATAGAGGTAACAGACAAATTAAAATTTGCATTGACAAAGGTTAGTACTGGAACACAAGTAGTGTAGTTTGAAGCGCAGGCACATTTTGGAAGAGGAGTGCTACTAACACAAAGGGCAGGTCAGTTTGACAGGATCAACACATTTACTAATTTTGGAAGAACTCATTAAGGCTCAGGCTTTAGGTTTCAAACTGAATTATTCCACAGCTGAAAAAAGCAGGGTAATAATGTAGGAAAAAGAGCACATATATGCCTGTACTTCCCTTTACATCTAGGTTTTAGGAAACTGACGGTCATTATTGCCAGGGACAAAACCCCAGGATCAGATTAAATGGGCAGTACTTTTGGAACACAAGTGCTGCGGAACACAGCGATGTATACAATGGCTGGCTCTCCTCCCATCTGCCCAGCACATTGTACAGCACACAGACATCAAGAACAACTGGCTTTAGAAGGAGATTAAGCCAGTTTTCTGCATGACACGTACCACAGAACTATTCACACAAGTAATGACCAGCATGTTTGCTAAATATATAATTGGATTCTTTGATTTCTGTCTTGCTTGGGTTGATGATTTCTGCCTCTTTTCTGCTTTGTTTATGCTTGCTTAAAACCTGTAGTAATATAAATGTTCGTACCTCTTTCCAACACATTACAGGTGTATTACTGTGCCCTACCACTCAAAATTACACATTACCCGTAGGCACAAACAGAAAGGTCATAAAAGTCCATAGAGAATCCTCTTCAATTGTGTAAAACAATGCACTACCTTTCTTCCTCATAAGCATGGAATTGCTCTAATGAGATATGACTTGTATGACTTAATCTTTTAAGCCAGCAGTCCAGGGGACTTTTTTTTTAACCTTAAGATCAGCATTTACAGACTTTTTTTCAAGCTGAGGTGATTGGAAAAATAACATGCTAGAAATCTGTTAAAACCTATTACATTTTTGTTGATGTAAACATCAGTATTTAAGTTGATAGTCCAAATTACTTGTACTTAGCCATACAGAACTAGTTACACTGTGTTTAAAACCACTTTTAAACATCAAAGGAAATAAAGTAGAAGTGAAACAAATAGGTAGTTTCAGTATTGTCTGCCTTAAAAGAAAGATACAGCCAAAAATTAAAACCAGCAAAAAGAAAGCCACTCTGTTTAACAGAGTAGCAACTTTGTTTTACTTATATTCTACAAATTAAAACAAAGCAACGTTCCATACATAGTATGTTCCAGTCATTAAGGAAAAATTCTAAAAAACCAATATAGGTGCATTTTTTCATGCTAAGAGGACAAAATTAATTAAAAAGGAATTTCCTGAGTCAAGGCAAAAGTAGCTTGAGAAAACAAATCTTTTTGTCCTAAAGGTAAGTGCAGAAAAATAAACTTGCATGAAAGTCCTAATAAAGCTAATGGGAAGCAGAGTCTCTACTGACAACTTCCTTGACTCATTACAAGATTGGTTCATATTACTGTGGTGAGTATAAAGTCCAAGTAGTTGCTGTTGCTGGACATGTTTTAGTAGCTGACACATCCAAAGAAGAGCAAAAATTTCCCACCTCTGCTTGGCAGAGTTCCTAAAGTCAGGAGGAGTAGGAATTCATTGACCAATTTAAAAACAGCAAGTCCAAACTTACAACTACCCAAATATCCACTCTTGGAGGCAATTAGTGGATCTGACACTCACATAATGCTTGCTTTGCCATGAAGCTGATCAGTTTCTAGTGACTCTTAGGATAACAAAGAAGCAGTGCCTTTATATTTAAGATACACTTGAAATGGCATCCACAAAAGGAAATTATGCTCATGCAGTTAACAGGCATGAAAGGAAAAAGGCTGTTTAAAGAATCAAACTGGCAAACATGAACATCCTGATTACCTTGAGAAGATCACATCTGTATCAGATGTTGATGTGGTCACTATGGAGACCAAACTGCCTACAGTGCCTTTTGAAGTGTTAACATACTAGCACTATGGACTTAAGGCATATGAAGACTGGAATTCCTTTCTAATAAATTATTATTATTAATAGTCTGTAAAGCATAACTTCCTTGAAATGCCATGATTTATGTATAAAAATCATCTGATTATGACTTGATAAAGAAACTTACGCATAGGATATGAAAATTTTTATAAAAGTGATGGTGTTGGATTCACATTTGTCACAGTTTTCTCTGATGCAGGACCAGCATTGAGGTACTAATGCAGCTATAAACTCATCTGAATGTGCCTTTGCACTGTCATTACTCACAGTGAGTGTTGACATATACTTGCTGAGAAGCTGGTCTACCACATTTTGTGAAAGCAGAGCATCCAGAGAATTTACATCCACTTCAGGAGACAGTTCTGAATTTCCCATCATCTCTACACTGAATTAAAAAAAAAAAAAAAAGGAATAGAATAAAGCATTGCAGATTAATAAAGAAAAATGAGATAAAAAGTTAAAAATTAAAAAACTATGCAACTTCTTTTGTATGTTCATTGTAAAGGGCAGTTTTTCAATACTTACACATATCAAAAAGTTTTTCACAGCAAGTGCAACAATAAATGCATTTACAAGAAATAAAACAATATGAATGAAAGAACAGATTGTAAAAGCCACAGCCCAAGATATAATAAAAATATTATAGACATTTAAATATGCAACCTTTCCATGCATTCCTCACTTTTATGTGCAAGAATTAATGATTACTTGAAATGAAATAAAAGCCAACTGGCTGAGCCTGTGGGCTCTTTGCAGGGGACATTTTCATATATCTTTTAAATTTCAGAGGTCATGACAGACAATTTATACATTTTGAATTTTAGAAGAGTAAAGATCAGTTACAAGTATGAATTACTGTCCTCTGATCCTCAAAAGAGCTCCTGTTTTTGTACTTTCATCACATCCATGTAAAAATTAAAATGTATTAATAGAAAAGCTCCTTATGCTTCCTGTCTTGGTAAATAACACAGCTAATCTAAAAGGAAGAATCATCTCTGAAGACAAATCAAAAGTGCAGTTCATGGGTACTGTATAAGAGCAATTGTTTGCAAAGGAAAAGTCTTGATTTTATAGGATTTGAAGAAAACTGGAGCAAAATATTTTGACAAGGATTATATAAAATTAATACTTTACATTGATATTTTGCATCTTTACAAGATCATACTGTGCAATCAAAAAAATCCTCAAAGCAATTCCAAAGCACAATGTAGCAAGAACTGTTAATATTTCATGATCAAAAAAATCAATAAGTCATACCCACACTCTTCAGAGAGTGCTTTATTAACAGCTGATGGCAATATATTCAATCCTAATAACATAAATTGTTTCACATTCCATTTATAGTTTGTTTTTCAGAAGGAAACCACAAATTCTGTATTTAGAAGAAGCTACTATAAGAACAAATGGGAACTTAAATTCCTAAACAGGTGTCCAGTTTGTACAGTTCTGCAAAGTGAAATTGTTCTCTGGGCACATGTAGGGAGTCAGCACAGTGTTGCTTCTACTTCCTGGAAAAAATAATTCTCAAAGCACTGAAAAAACCCCACTACAGCTACCATCATAAAATACCAAAATTCTTGTATTTGTAACCATAAGAGCTACTGTGACTGAACGTCCTACACTAATAGCATCTTCCTGGCTTGTAAGAAAAGAGATTGAAATTATTTTAAGTGGTTCAATCTATTCAGAAAACTGAATTCCATTTGGTTGCTGTTTACAGAAAGAGCACATGTAATAGCAGGATCTGCTTTAGGTTGATTTAGAAGAAATATGAGAAGCTGTTTATGGCACTGTGCTATGTTAGAAAATACTTCTAGCCTCAATATACATCAATATCCCTGTTCACAAGGCTACAGAGACATTAACCTTTTCTCACAGCACATCACCTGAACCCCCAAAACAAAGACCAAAAGCTTCTACCTCTGGCCCACAACACAAAAATTCTTCCTATACACAATCTCTCTTTCCTGATTGTCACAACAAAAATGCCTAAGGGAAAAGAAGCTACAGACAACCCTCTTTCAAGAGGCACAAAACTTCTAACTGTTGGGAAGTTATTTACCTTCAACAAGAAGTTTATTATAAAGCCGAAATTTCAAACATAATTGTATTATTTGGAAAGAAGCACTGTAGAAAGCTTCTATTCTGCCACCAGTCCTCTATCTGGTGAAAAGAGATACTGGCTCCAGAGACAGCATCCAGCTATATGTATAGTAGTATTCCTTCTGTTCCTTAAAGTGAACATTGTTGACGCCATCTGTAGCAATCCTGACGTACTCCTAGCAGTTTTGTCAACACTTGATCAGTATCTCATAAAATGACGCTATGAATATGAGCATCGGGATCTTACAAGGCTTATAATTTTCCTCAAACACAGATTAGAGTCGTGGTCCCAATCCAACACAGATTTAGTAACAGTATGTTTCCAAAACCCTCATTGACTTCAACATGAAAGAGAAACCCACCTAGCACAGTAAAGCTCCCACTCAAATATTAAAGGCTCTTATTCCACATGTAAAATCACTTCATTTTTGAGCAAACTTCTAAAAACAGTTTCCATGCAGACACACTCTGAAGAAGAAACTCTCATGATTCTTTTGTAACTCCTGTGTTGCAAATAATGAAAAAACGTTGTGCATGACCTTAACAATTCATCATATGGAATAAAACCTCAGTGCCTCTTTTCAGTCAGTATTCTCTCAGTTGGTTATGAAGTGCAGCTGCAATATGCAAATACAACACTAATTTGTATTTTCCCTCACAGTTCTCATGATGCCAGAGAGTTCACTCCCCTTCCTAATTTATTATAAACTTACACCTATGAAGAATTGTTTATGAGATTGTTAAAAGATGTCCAGCAACTGTGATTTCATAAGCTCTGCAAATATCCCTGTTGAGAACTTTACTCTCCCACTCAGAAACCTGAGCCGATTTCTTCTCCCACTGTGCACTACCAACACAATGGTGAATTCTCACAGAATCACAGAAAATTGTTTGGATTGGACCTTAAAGCCCATCCAGTTCCAACGTGCCTGCCATGGGCAGGGATGCCACCCCCTAGACCAGGCTGCTCAGGACCCTATCCAAGCCAGCACTGAACACTTCCAGGGATGGGGCATCCACAACTTCTCTGGGCAACCTGTTCCAGTAATTATCATCCTATTTATAACCTTTTATTGTAATATACAAGAATACAATTCCTGTACTGCCCTCTTGGGCTTTTTTTTTTTTTTAGAGAGGAGAGAAAGTCAAAGACTTAATTTTTTCCCTTGAAGGTACTTCCTTTAATTTCTCTCCCACTTGTTATGCAGATACACAGGGAGAAGAACATTCTCAGACACCCTGTACTGCACCTAATCCTCTCACTGCTTCCCTTTCTTCCCAAAACTCAGCCACCAGGTGCTACCAGCCTCATGACTTGCTTTAGCAAGATTTGTTTGCTTTGTAAACAGACATAACATTGGCTTTGCTCCCTCCCTTTGCCCTTCCAGTGATGGAATACACAGATTAAGAGCTTTAGCTCTGAATTGTCTAACTCATTAAAAATCTACTCTGCTTTCTGGAAGAAAGGTAGAAGGGCAATTTTAAGACCAAGAATTGCCTTACTGGAACATAAGCCTCAGAACACAAATGAAGAGACTGGGAGCCGCATTTCTGCCAAGCTCATGCATGAGAAAGACTCATATCTCTGATTCCTGTAGAGTTATTCCTCTGGCCTTCAAAAGAAGAAAAGGCCAATTAACTCAGCTGCTTATTAATGGCTGCATCTCTCTTACACTCTGCACAGGTATCTAAGTATGCACAAGTGGGTGCTCCTGATTCTTCCTTGCAGGGAAGAAAAACCAGGAGGATTTTGCAGTGTAGAGTAAAGCACAGAGTGCTGAACACAAACCTTAAAGCTGGTTATGAGAACTCTCCAGAAGAGTACTGTCTCCTACATTTGTGCTTTATAGTACTATACTCTAAATCCACCAAGTGTCTAAACCTGTTGCACTAGTGATATTGAACAATTGAATACAGCAAAAGTACACACAGCACAGAACCTGGGTCAGTGCCAGCTATTCAGAACAGGATTACAGTCAAGAGCCACAGAAAGGCTAGCAGTACTTTTTCCCAAACAAATCAGTTGCTCTAGTAACAACATGCCAGCAAAAACTAAACAGTTGCCATTTGAGCTGTTTCTACATGGAAGATGGAAAAAAAAAAGCAACAAACCCTCCACAGTGCTTAAGTTATCCCAACAAATCAGACAAGTCAAAACAAATAAGCATAAGAGTATCATGGAAAACAACTCGTAAGCAGAACTTCTACTAAATAAACAAATTATCACACAGTTTTGAAAGAAAACCTAAAGGAAGTCACCACATTCTTTCCATTTAACAGTAATGTGGCAATTGAAGTAGTCCCTACCCCTGTAGAAGAGAACAATAGAAAGTTAATAATCATACAGATCTTCCGGGGTTGTGGCCACAACAAACATTTTGTTTCACACACCAGCTCTCAGTCTCCATCCCAATACTTCACCAAACTGGTACACAAATACAAGATGACTGTAGCTTCATGCAGGACTTCAACTGCATTAAAATTCTAGGCAACTCAAAATTATATGTTATAAAATACAAACAAGTTTTAAGGAGCAATTTCCAGGAAGCAGAATGTGTAATGAATAGTAAAGAACTTGCTATTTTAGTATTTTCCCTCTTCTATCTTTTTTTTATGTTAATACACATGCAAATTATTAACACAAACTGTGCTTTGCATATCTCCTCTCACTGATTGCTAAGAGAAAAGATAAGGAGGCCTTACCTCGTGTATGTATTCAAAACCCAAGTCAGAAGGCTAACGATCTCATTTGCTTCCAGGTCCTCTGCAGCAAGCTCTTGCATTCGGGTGGCCAAAGCTTGATGGTACATGTTTAGCAACCTGTTGAAAATGTCATAATGTGGAGGGAAGCACTGATCCAGCAGGGTCTTAGCCACGAGCAGGTCGTCAAGGACGTATTTACGGATGATTTCGAGGTGCCGCACAAGCCACATTTTGTCAGATTCTCTGGTGTCTGCCTGAGTGCCTTCAATCCGTGTGCTCACAGTTCTCTCCAAAATATTGAACATCTTTTCTTTCCACTTCTTTGGTCTGCCAGGAGGTATGAACCCAGTCTGTTTTTTCCTGTCTAACATGCGCCTGTCAATTTTCTCCTCCCTCTCAATTATCCTCACAACAGAGACGAGCAAGGTTGGATCTCGTCGGACCGTAACAAGAGACCTCTGAACCACCATCCAAAGCTGCTTTGCCAGCTCCTCAGACAGTTTCTGCATATCCCCAAAATATGTGTGGATGAGGTTCATGTCATGTGTGTTTTTGCTGTCCATGCGGTACTGTTCATACATCAGGTTATCACGAGAACACTCCAAATCCATCAGTTTCCGGTGAGCCTGCAGAAGTTCCCCCCTCTCAATCAGGTCGTGGGTCTCCCTGACTATCTCAGGAACTGAAAGGCAGGCAAAGAAGGAAAATCACAGAGTACAACACCGCTATCAAAATACAAACAATTATTACAAGACAATAAAAGTACCAGGAAAGAAGCTGGAGAATGGCTGTAGGAATGATTTTAAAATATTTTAAAGGAAATTATTTTGAAGTATTCAAAAATTGTTAGTAAATGTTATGTGTCTTTATACATTATTAACTCTAATGCTCCATTTTGACCAGTGGCCAAACAAAGATGATAGTGCCAGCACAATTTTCTCTCTCCCTCCTGATGCCAAAAATAAGTAAACAAATCCTGGAAGGCCTACTATGAAACAAACTGCAGTGCTGGCCTTCTTACACATTATAAAAGGCTTTTAACTTGCCTGACTAAAAGTCACTCACTTCATTGAATCTGAGGCTGCATAAACACAACAGACGCCAAATTTTATCTCCTTCTTGAACAGTTTTTGCCTCCTTAAGGCACCAATGAAGGATAGGGATAATTACCTATGCTGCTAAAATATTTAGAAGATTTTCTGTCTTTATTATTTTTCAGTATTTGAGGAATCCTACAGAAAAAGATTAGGATCCTGTGGGGTAAGAACTGAAAAATCTCATCAGAAAAATTTGTCACTGTAAAAAAGGCAGCTAGTGGTAAAGCTGGCAGCCCACAAAGAGTTCTAATGATTGTGTGTAAATGTCTTTTCAATCATGATAAAAACCACTTTGTTTCTAAAACATTTGATCATCTCTGAGCAAAACAACTATACTGTTTAACAGTTCCAGGGGGAGATGTATCATACTAAAAACCTCTCAGAAAGCCTCAAAAGGTTTATTGTCTCAGTTGCATTCATCTGTGTAAAATGAAACAACACCCCCAAAACAACTCCACTTTGGAACATACACAGTTTTGCTGATCTTTGTTTTAAATTGCTTCTCTTTTCTTTAAGTTGCACATTGTATCTGATACTGTAGAGGTTAGGTACACACAGTACACACAAAGAGTAAGCTAATCAACCTAGTATGGCTGGGAGGAAATTTTGCTTTATAGATACACTTTGTGTATTAGTATCAGAAAATAAAAGGAGAGAATATACTGTTTAAATAAAATCAAATTAGTTTGATAGGTTTAGTCCCTGTTACAGGGGTAGGATACTTGAAATTATTTTTAAGTGGACAAGTCCTGGCAAGGAATTCACCATGATTCAAGATGGAATGCAGTGTGCATTCCACCACAGCTACACAAAATGACACAGGTAATCATATTTTCTTTATCTTTACAGTATCCACTTTATTACATTAGTCTTATTTCATTTTGCAAACCCTCACAGATGTGCAGTGGTACAAAATGTTTTTGCCTCCTAATATCTTTTCATACTATTTGTACCCAACTGTAGGCGTCCAGCTCAGGTGGCAACACACCAGAACTTCACAAATATTCTGGAAACACACCAGAACTTTACAAATATTCTTTCTGTATCTGTTGCTTCCATATTTCAGTCTTTTATACTGAACATGTTATCCTAGCTACTGATTTCTTGCAAGAAACTTTTTTGTGAGTTGTGTGAATTGTCAGACTGCAAATTCCTACAGCACAATTTAGTCTTCATCTATATTAAGTGGCTACCACCTACTTCCCTGTATGTGATGTGTAGGTCATTCTTCCTTAATCCTCTATTCCCAATGAGGTTTAAAGCTCTCAACATTACTTGACAACGTTACAGCTGTTACCACCACATTAAAGTTTGTTCAGTATTTGATGGTTTTTATAAGGAACAGCAGATTACCTGAAAATATATTCTTGAGATTTTCTACAGCAGCTGCCAGTTGGCTGTGTTGCACTACTGCATCCTTAACATCCTTGAGGTTTTCTATAGTGTTGATGCTCTGTCTCCAGTCCTTATTGACGTCTATCAAGGACTGCTGAATGTCCTTCACATCGTTCAGTGCATTGTGCAGTTGGCTTAAACCTGTTCGTACTCCATCTAACTGTGACTGTATTGCTGCCTTAAACACAAAAAGACCAAGAAAGAACCCACATTAACCTTCATAAGTTTCATATTTTCAACATTTCTCGAGATCTAATTTTCACTTCAGTAGCTAACATTTCCAACAGAAAAAAAAAAGCAAATATTATAATTTACTAGAAGTGTGGAAGCTTGCCTGTGCACAATGTTGTGTGTGCCCATATGTAATTTTTTTGAAGTTCTGAGGCTTTATCTAGTTTTGAAGGATCTCGATACAATTAGTCCACCCACAAACATAGGAGCTGAGGGAGATGGATTGTAAACTTTATAAATCTATATTAAACCAGGATCAAAGGAATGAGACTTCTTTGCATTTCCTTCATAAATTAATTTCAAAGGGAGATATCAAAGAAAGTTGATGTTTCATCAGAATGTTTGGTATGTACAGATTCTCAAAGCATTTTACTAAAGCAATTACAAATTTTTACTTGCAAAAGAAAATGTTCTAAAAAAGCCCAAATTTAATTCCGAAATGTTTTTAATAAAACCCCAAAAGCTCCCAAAGGCAAAGAAAACCTCTAAACCAATTCAGTCAAAACAAACAACAAACCCCCAAAGCGAATACTATTTTTGTACTGTGAAACACCAAAGACCAGACCAACAATGCAACTACTAGATTATTTTGGCATAAAGGCAGGTTCTTGATATGGATGTCTTGTGACAAGTGACACTAGAAATAACGATTCTCCAAAGAGGCTGTTAGGCCTGAATATCATTCAGGTATCCAGACACCTTACAGAAAATGCATTATCAGTGCATACCTGAGTGAAAGAAATTAGACCACATCCACAGCACATTTTTTAGATACATAGTTTCAAAAAGATGTGATGAAGGGGAAATCGGACGAGTGGAAAATGCAACTAGAAATAACAGGCTTCAAAAGACAAGCAAGTGATCATGAAAACTCAGCTGCATAACTCGGGGACTTCAGGCAACCAGTAAAGAAAATGAGGCACTAATCATTTTGCTAAGCTCAAAACACGTTCTTTGCCAGACTTTTAGGGCCCAAAAACTTGGACAATTGTGGAACTTTTTGTCGGATACTAGAAGCCAAAGAGGAAATCCTGGTAACTGCAAACAACATTTACTGTGTTTCAAATGTACTGGGAAAGTCCCAAAAAGCACTGATTTTTAAACTAAGATTATTTATGTACTTTCAAATTATGACATGCTGATTTTATTGATAAAAATGTATTTCCCTGGCAGACTCAGCACAATTAAGCAGTAGTAAGGCATTTCTATACTGTTTCTATCTATAGAACTGCTGCATTAACACATTTTTCCTCTACAGGAACTGAGATAATTAGGATACTCAAACACAGTCTTCTGCAGCTGACCATAAAGTATTTTAAAAATCACATGATCATTACATGTTCAATACTTCTGCTTTGATAATTTCTTCTGAGGCAGATCTTCCAAGTATTACATATTCAAATTTTTCCCTATTCATCTTTTGCAGAAACTTGATAATGTTGAACTGAAACGGTCAGGGATCCCAGTCTCCAACACAATGCAGAAGGAAAACTCTAAAAACAGACATCCATCCATGTTCAGTTTGTCTTCAAATAGTCAGCTGGGGCCAGGGGATGGGCTGATGGGGCAGGGAACAAAGCACGTCCTAGCCTAGCATTGCAGACTTTGCTTCCTAGAATGCATATCCATCTTCAACTGGACTGATCATCACTGTATTAAAGAAATGAGAAGAAAACTAAGCCATCCTGGAAAAAGAGATCAAAACTTCTCTTTTCATGTCTTTTCCAAGTGACAGGTTTTAACACAACACCAGAATCCTGGCTTCCTGGTCTCACTATGGCTCAAATCCACGACTCACAGCACCGAAGAATCGAATGGGAGAGGATTCATGCATGTTTATATTCTAGAACACCCACAACCTAGAAACTTCCCTAGGATATGTGTATTTATTATACAGTGCTTCTTCACAGAGAAGTTTGATGAGTAAGAGCACAAATAAAAACAGCTCCCAATGATTGTGATAATTTTACAGGCTCTGGAAGAGATTTCAAGCAGCTTTTCTCCATTCTGATCTACAGAACCCAAAAGCACCAGTCTACAATGCTACCTGGTGTTATTCCACATATTCGTTCAGAGTTCTGCTACTGAACCCCAAAAATACTGTTTCACTGAGTGCCACCAGTCTCATACACAAAATAGATTAATTTGATATATTTCAAAGCAGTTTTTCCTCTAAGAATTTATATTACACTGGAAGAAATGCAGTGAGGGATATAAAAAATGGACATAACCAAATACACGGGAGAGGATTTGCCGAGGATATTTAGATTCACCTGAAGAAAATGATGACAAAGATGGCAGCTTATCCAGTCAGAAAGAGGCACCCATAACATGTTTGCACTGAAATATTTCCCATGTGTTCATTCACTCAGTAGCAGTAATCAATTCAGCCAAGCCAATCAAGTCAGCAATTCTCTGGCTGATGATCCTGAAGTCTGTCTCCCCACCTTCCACACCATACAGAGATAAAGTTTAAATCCACAGCAAGAGTATTTCTTACATCCTCTCTGTGCTCCCATCCATTAGAGTCATTCTCATGGGAAAATAGTGATGCTATCCATTGCATCACTAACCAGCACCTTTTTCAGCAACACATCTCGAGTGGATTAAGGGGTACTGAACTTCATTCTGGAACAGGTATTTCCAACCAACTACAGATGACAGAACTAGCTTAAGGCAAACAACAGGGAAAGTAGCTATAAAGTGGATTTAGGCATTTATGAGACTTACAAAGTTTAGTCACGACTGTCTATAGAAGCAGCCAGGCAAATGACTGTGCTCATATATTATAAATAGATCACAGTAACTAAGCAGCTGATCCATTATTAATAAACTCTATATGCTTCCTGACTCAAATCTGAAAAGCTCAGTCCAAGTCATCAGAAGAATTTCTGTTTCTATGCTACAAAAATCAACATGTAATTTGCTATATATAAATATCAAAATTTTTCACAGTCAAAGAAAATTGGTTTTCTTCTACTTCATACAGACTCCCACAAAGGAGAAGCCATTAAAGAGCTATAAGATAAACTAAGCGGAATATAAGATTAGATACAGTGTATACTATACCATTTGGACCCAAGAAAATGTTTCCCAAAACACCTTTCTAAGACTCTACTCCACCTGCCTGATATAGTGGTCTAAAATGACTGCTGGCAAATACCAGTGAAGGAAGAAAACACAGAAATCACTAACATACAGACAGTAAACACAGGGCGACCACACTCCTATTTCAGGCTAAGTCCCGGTGTGTGAATGTGCATCCACTCACATATACACACATGAAGAAGGAGCAAAATCATGGGGTCACTTCCACAAGACACTAGAATGTGATGTATTTTACCTATCTTTTCTAAACCCATGTAAAAGTCAGAGGGGTAACTGACTGATCCTTTTTCAGAAGCAATCATCAATTTTTTGTTACGAGTTCAGTATTCAATCACTAAGACAAAGGATTGTTGGCTGACAGGCTGCACAGGAGGGTAGCTGTCCATGAATAAACTGCAGAAGGTACAGGACCTAAGAATACTTGAAGTGCTTGAATAAAACATGAGTAAGATGTACAACATTAGTTTGCATTACTTTCAGGACACAAATTTTCCGGTTTGGATACAAAGCAAAAGACTGAAGTTCCTGGCTGAAATGTAGATTAAAAAAAAAAAAAAGGAAAAAATAAATAAAGTACACTCATGCTACACCACAGACACCCAGGTTGTTCATCCAACTTTGTACCTTGAGTCGAGCTTCTACTGAAGCCTTCTTACGAGCTTCCCTTCTGCGATACTGTTCCACTTTGTCCAGCTGATCAGGACGCTGCAGCATTCCCGCAACTCTCTGAACAGCTGTTGCAACTGCTTCCCTATCCGTTTCCTCCATGGTTGGTCAGGACCTCAGAATGCCTTCATTACTTAACAGGACTGAAAAGAAAGAAAACATTTTTTAAAAACCCACCCTTTTTCATTCAATGGCTATGTGACATTTCAAAGTTAACAACTGGAGAATTAACTCTGGTAATAAAAGCAGTGAAACTTGATAGAAGCATCATTAAACCATATTCTGAAGAGAAGCAACTGGAATTCTACAAGAACTGCATTTAAAGGCACTTAATTCAGTCTCATAGTTCCCTTGAAATGTTTTTCATTGCTGCTTTTGCATTTACCTTGCTCTAAGCTTGAATTAAAAACAAAACACCACCAAAAAAGCCCACCACCACAAAACCAACAAATCTTCATTAAAAGAAGAGATTCTATTTAATCCAAGGGTAGGCTGGCCTATTAAAAGGGTAATAAGACAAGCATAATGGAATCTTGTAGAAAGTTCAAGCAAAAGTCCTATCTCATCTCAAACTACAACTGGGTGGAGTTAGAGAACCACAGTCCTCCTGCAGCAATACGTCAAATTTGCTACCAAAACTGGGGAGAAACATAAGAGTGGAACCTCCAAACTCAGATACTTAACGATAGAGCACTTCCATTTAGGCTTCTGATGGATAATTTTTTGATTTCCTTGTTTTCTCACAGCATCAATCCAGTCAATCAGGGGTACAGGGAAAATTATTCAAGTATTTCACCTCAGTCTCCAGCAGAACTTCTAGTGCAGGCAAACATGTATGGGGAAAATGTAACATCTGCTGTCCATCAAGGCAGACGCGTTCTCTCAAACTTCATCAGCTACTAATAGAAAATAGGGACGACCTCATCACCAAAGGTGCAATACCATGGTGTCCACAGACCTCTGAGGAACATACCTGGAGCTCCTCATTGCTTCCAAATTATTTCCAAAATATTATGTCTTTAGTCTTGCAACCAACAGAACATTTTGGGTTCTGCCGCCACAGGTAGAGATTATACTCTCTCATATCCATGTTATTTCTTGAAATGAGATATCTATTTTCAGAGCAGCTTGCATTCATAAATCCAGCACATCACTTAATCTCAGCAGAACAGTGATCTAAAGAACAGTTTAAGGAACCATTTAAAAACTGTTTAACAGATCTAAAGAACTGATCCAAAGAACTGCACAGCACTGAAAGAGCAAAAGCAAAAAAACTTATGGGGCAAGAGAAAGAAGATTTGATAAATGAAGGAAACACCCCCCCTCAAAAAAAACCAAAACAAAACACAACAACCCTAAGAAACAACCGAAGCAAAGAAAACTGCTCACCACCCCTCACAAACAAACTAACGCTCTAGCCAGTCTCTGGCTGGAAACAACCCCCCCATATTTTATTACTAAGTATAATACACACTAGGGAATTTCCCTTTGGCCAGTCTGGGTGGGATGTCCCCAGTGTGCTCTCTCAATCTCTGCCCATCCCCAGCCTAGTCAAGGGAAGTGGGGGGCAGATTAGGAAAAAGAGAAAGCCTTCACCCTGTCCAAGCCCCCTTCAGCCATAGCCAAATACCATGGTAAGTGCAGCATACTTTTTGTCACAAACCCAAAACACAGACTGTACACACTGTTACAAAGAAAGTTTACTAGGTCCCAGCCAGACTTTGTAGAGCATTAGCAAAATTCGTAATTTTAGAATTTATCATGGCTAAAAAACATTCCAGGCAAGCTTTGCCCGTGAGCTAGTCTCTAAGAGCCCAAGACTATGTCTCAAGTTCTATATGTCTAGTACCTACAGAATTACATGCACAAGAATTATATGCACAAGTACGAACTTATGACAGGGTTATTTCTACAGTGTAAACTCCTGTACTTTTTTTACTACTGGCCTGATTAACTCAAACTATGTTTGATTTCTTACTCTTCATCTAAACATGTGAGATCTATTTCCATCACTTGTGCTTTGGAATGAATATGCCAGTTCTGTTTGGCTCAATCCATTTCAAGCTATAAGGACTCTACCTAAAATAAAATAAAAAAAAAATTACACTTGAAAATATGAATTTACTACAGAAATGGTATTCTGCAGCAGAGAGCTTTATCCTGAATTCCTGCCCTCTGAATACATCCCGCAGTTACAACACCTTTAGCTCACACCCAGGCACATCAAGCTGACCTCGTCAGCAGAATCAGAAGCCAGCACACTGTAACTAACACGTCGAGGCAGACAGGCTCTTGTAGAACCACCCAAAAGGAGCAGCAAACTTTAGGAAGCCATGCCAGTTTCATACAGAAGCTGAGTCAAAACTACACACATCTTCAGAGCAAAACAGAGGCAGAAGTGAACAAAACTACGTCCCGAGCCGACTCAGGAAGGCTGCAGCTGCAATCGCACCCCTCTCCAGAGCCAGCGGGGCAGACGGGCTCCCAGGAGGAGGCCCCTGCCCCTCTGCAGAGGAGCTCCTGGGCCGGAGGAAGGCGGCGAGCCCTCCGAACAGAGCCCGGGGGCCGCGGCGCCGGCAGCCCCAGACCCGCCCGGCTCCTCCCTGGCAGAGGCGGCTCAGCTCGGCTCATTCGCACCGACGCAGGTGCCCGTCCCTGCGGGGCAAAGGCCGGAGACCCGCCCGCGGGCGCGCCGAGCTCCTTCGCCCTCCGCCGCGGCCCCGGGACAGGACGAGCCCTCAGCATCCCCTCCGGCGCCGCCATCCCGAGGGGCTCCCCGGATCGCCCCGGCCCATCCCGCCCCCACCCCCTCCGCTTCCCACTGCCAGACCGGGGTCCCTACAGCCCGCGACAGCCCGGCAGCGGCCGGCGCGGCGGCGCTCACCGGGGCAGCGGCGGGGACAGGGCGGGGGGCCAGGGGAGGCGCGGCGGCCACGTCCCGGGGCCGGGGCCGCCCCTGCTCGGGAAGCGCTGACAGCCGCCGCTGCGCCGGCGCACGCCCCGCCGCGCATGCGCACCCCGCTGCCGCCGGCACCGCCTCCTCCCGCTCCTCTTCCTTCTTCTTTTTTTTTTTTTTTTTTTTTTTTTGACAGTTTTTCTGTTAAGAAGCGCACTGTGTGCTGCTGGGGCCGACAATCGGTTCAGTGTCGCCGAAATCGGTTAAAATAATAAAAATAATAGAACAAACTTCACGGCTCCCGTGAGGTGTTAAAGCTTTGGGTTGGAGAGGTCGCCCACTGCAGTGGGTGTCGTCTGGAGGAAAAAAAGGAAACACGCGGGCTGATTTCTTCACGGGATGGGTTGTTAGCGTTGGAATGGGCTGCCAAAGGGAGGTGGTGGAGGGACTGTCTCTGGAGGCTTTCAGGAAATGACTGGATCTGGCTCCCCGCCATGGTCTGCTTGACACCGTGGTGTTGGGTCAACCTTCTTGGACTCGATGACCTCTGAGGTCTTTTTCAACCTAATTCTGAAACCGCGATTCTGGAAATGGATAAACTGGATAAGCTGCACATCACGCGGTGCCCTCAGATCCCTGTAGAAACTGTTTATCCCGGCGGAGGAGAAGGGACGCTCCTCACGCCGTGCCCCGAGCCCAGGGCGCTGCCATTCCAGCCGGGATGTGCCGGGAGCGTGCTGCGGCCGCCGGGATGCCGCTGACCACGGCCTCCCCTGGCTCAGCGCCTCAGGACCGCTGAGGCTCGGGGACGCTGCGTGCCTAGTGTTTAATATAATTCATACATAAGAGAAAAAACTGCGGTGCTTTTTCAAAGACAGGCAGTTAAGAAATTAGCACGGGATTGCAGTATCCCGTGGGGAATGCGGACAGGCGAGGCGCCTCGTGGGGGCTGGGCTGCTCGCTGGGTTTGTGTCGGGGTTGCCATAGCAGCTGGAGCAGCTCCCAGTGCCCAGGGAGACCGCAGGCGACAAAACCTGCTCGGGATCCAGCGGATGCCGCAGCCGGCGCTCCGTGCCCGCACTCCGCAGCGGGACCTGCGCCTGCAGGAGCTTCAGGAGGAGCTTGAGCTGCCCCCCAACGCGTGAGTTCCCACCTGCGATGGCACTCTGGATGGAGAGAAAGTATAGTTAGGCAACTAGAAATAAAGTTTTGGTAACAGGCACCCTTAAAGAAGCTTTTATCATTTCCAAAACTGCTTAGGTCTTCTCTTTTTAAATCACCGACTGAAAGTAGATGTGTTCCCCCCGCCCCTTTCCTTGCTGGTCTATCATATTGATGCTGTAACAGGGATAAAAACACTGAAGGCGTCTTAATTACAATGTTACACTGTGTAGTCATTTTCTGTATTGTTGATTTAGGTTGAATTTTGTGTGGTGGTGCAGATGGAGGAGACTGTGGGAGGTGAAACCGAGTTGGGACGAGACAAGCCCCCCAGTTCCTCTCATGGTCACTCTGCACAGCAGGAATCAGAGCAACTGAGAGCAACACAACCTTCTTCTAAACCTCATATTGATCTCTGTCCACCTCTCATTGCTATAAGAAAAGGTAAGGGAAAAAATAATAAATACTTCATGTCAGCTTTGTATGGGGAAAAAAAATCCAGGAACAAAATGAGAAACCAATTATTAAGTAGAGTGTTTAAGTTTATGTATACACTGGGCAGGTAGGTGCTATTCTGAATCTGCCAGTGTAGGGACTGTATGTGCTGAATGTGCAGCTTTCAGCTTTATAAATAAATATGTACACATAAATAAACACATGCATATATGTTTATTTATTTATTTATTTATTTGTTTGAAGGGTCATCCACAGTGCAACTCTGATATGACAGCAGATTTCCTAGTGTTGAATTATACTAACATGATTCAAACAATTTTTCTGGAATTAAAATAAGTAGTGCTTCATAATATAGCGTACTTTACAGTATGACACATAAAGTGGTATCATTTTTCTGGAATATTTTAAGATGGTAATAGATTTAAATTAGTTAGTTCAAAGGTTATTGAACATAGCCAGCTCCCTCTGTGCCTGAGAGTGCATCCCTTACCTATGTCCACTATGTTTATGTGTTCACTGACCTTGTGGAAGAGGATCACTTTAGCGACTACTGAATGAATAAATATTCATGGCAACAAGGAGAGGGGTGTGAGGCCTGGGGGAAAGCTAATGCCACTTGTGCCTTCAAGAAGGGGAAAAAAAGAGAACTAAATTCTAGTTGCATCACCTCAGTTCCTGGGAAGGTGGTGGAGCAGCTAATTCCAGATACCATTTCCAGGCATGTGAAGAACAAGAAGGTGACTGGGAATAATCAGCATGTATTCAGCAAGGGAAGAAATGTGTGATCATCCTCATTTCCTTTAGCAAGGAAATGATTGGTTTGGTAGGTGAGGGGAATGCAGTGATTATGGTCTGCCTTTTCTTCAGTAAGGCTTTTTACATTCTCCTGTTGAAAACTTTTTATTGTTCCCCTTGAGGCGGGTTAAACACACATTTGTGCTGAAATATTTATAAAAAAATAATAAACAATGTATTGGACTGTCTTAAAACCATAACTGATTGTACAGGAAGTCTGCAAAGGTGCTTCTTGAAGTAATTCCTTACATACGCTTGCACCAGCACAGTCCTGTATCAGTATGGAGCACCTCAGCCCAGCCTTGGGTCCATTGCTCAGCACCAGCTCTGCTGCCCAAAGGTAGATTCTGAGCCAGGCATTCCAGGATAGCTTCAAGACAAAGCTGTGGCTGTTTCTTATCACCGAGGGAAACAATACACCCTTACAAGGAATTGTTCTTCCTCTGGTATTCCTGCTTCCAGCCAGCTTTACCCTTTCTGAGGTTGGACCTTCTTGCTCTCTATGCCAGATTGTTCCTGGGTAACAAAGTACCGCTGATGAGCAGTCAAATTCAGATTTCCCCGTGTGCCTGTAAGATCCTCATGGAAAAACTATTGAAGTGAGAAAGAGAGATGGAAGCTCAAAGGGTGGTGATCAGCAGCACAAAGTCTGGCTGGAGCCCAGAAGGTAGCAGTGTACTCCAGGGGTCAGTTCGGGGTCCAGTCCTGTTCCACATCTCCATTAATGGTCTGGATGATGGGGCAGAGGGTACCCTCAGCAAAGTTGCTGATAACACACAAAAGGGAAGGTTGGCCAATACACCAGAGGGTTGTGCTGCCACCCAGAGGAACCTTGAGAGGCTGCAGAAAATTCCTGCGCCTGGGGATGAACAAATCCGTGCAATAATACTAGCTGAGGGCTAAGCAGCTGGAAAACAGATTAGCAGGAAAGAACCTGGGACTGCCGGTGGACAGCAAGTGGAACATGAGCCAAGAATGGCTCTTGTGGCAAAGGAGGCTGATGACACCATGGGGTGGATGAGGACTATTGCCAGCAGGTTAAGGGGGATGATCCATCCTCTCCATTCAGCACTGGCAAGGCCTCAGCTGGAGTAGGGTGTCCGGTTTTTGGCCTCCCAGCACAAGAGAGACCTGAATATACTGGAAATAGTCCAGTGGAGGGCCATGAAAATGATGAAGCCAGTAGAGCACTTCTCTTATGAGGAAAGGGTAAGAACTGGGTCTGAGTGGGATCTTCTCTACACATGTCAATGCCTGAAGGGAAGGCATAAAGAAGAGGGAGTCAGGCTCTTCTCCATGGTGTCCAGTGATGGGATCAGAGGCAATGGTGGAAACTGAAACACAAGAGGTTTTCTCTGGACATCAGGAAACACTGTGAGGGTGACTGAGCACTGGCACAGAGTGCCCAGGGAGGTTATGAAGTCTCCATCCATGGAGATACTCAAAAGCCACATGGGAACAGTCCCGAGCAATTGGCTCTAAGTAACCCTGCTTGGGCAGTATCCCTTCCAATCTCAACCATTCTGTGGTTCTGTATATAATACATATTAATCAGGTGAAAAGAGATACAATTTGATAGAAAATTTGTATGGAAATCAGTGCTATTAGAATTCTAGTTTTAGTCACAATCTGATTATTTATATAAAATAGATCAAACAGTAATTTATGGAGGTTTGGTGAATTGCTCATAAACATTACTGCATGCTCCGCTGGGGATCCTATTTGCTGCCAATGATGGGATGTAAATATCATTTTTTGAGAAAAAAAAAATCTCATTTTCCCCAGTGTGAGAAGAGGTTAGCTAGCAAGTATGAAGACACAACACTGCAGTTCTTGTAAATGCATTTTGTTGTACTTGAATAATTAGAACTTGTAACTTCTTTTAACTTAGAGACAGAAAGCAAATATCATAGACATGGAGAAACCCTGCAGACAAGGAGTACCGAGCTAGGATCTGCTGTCACAGGATCGTCTTTGACTACTGTTCTTCCGGCAAGTGTTTTTGTTCTAAACCAGGTGGTGACTCTACTACCTTTTGTCCGCTAAATGTTCTTCTATACAGACTTTTCTTTAAGTCTACACTGACAAAAGCTTGTCTTAATTCTGAAGCATGCCAAGTTCCTTCAGTCTCTGTTAATTGCAAGGAAACAGGTACAGTGAACCCTCAAATGTGTCTACAGTAAAGTGTCACAGACTTTCTGTGCTCACAGTGTGCATTGCTGGGATTTTGGGTTCTTTGATGTATTTTTTTAAACATCCACTGATTAATACCCTTCTTAGCCATGATGAAAAATAATGTTGTTTGAGAGTACTTGAATAAGGTCATACTGGATCAGGGAAGGGGCATATGCACAATAAGAGATCCAGTTGTTGACATGGAAACCAATGATGATAAAAGACTGACATAGATGAGTTGGGAACTACATGGTGAATCACAATTAGCTTTTGGAGATATTGGAAGGGTACTGACCAACAACTACAGGCATTCAGACATTGTCTCTGTATCCTGGTCTCTAAGAGGTGCAGGTAGAGGCAAGAGTGGATGGAAAGTATCTATTCAGAGTCTGGGGTAAGACCAAATGGTAGGAAGCAAAGGTGGAAGTTGGCCAGCTTTTTTGTTTTTTAATCCAAGAGTAGGATTGATTAATTATAATTCCAATTAGTGTGGAGTACTGGGAAGGGATGTAATCTATCTTTTTTTTTCTCTCCAGTAAAAACTGTAAGGTACAGAGACACTTCAGACATTTCCAAACCCCAGATACTTATATCAGTGGGAGCTGTATGTAGAGGTGTGGTTACTTATTTACCTAAATCTTTAGTTTTCCATCTAGCTTCTGAAGATTTTCTGTTGACTTAAAAATGTTAGTCACCATATCTATTTTCAGTCTTGTTCACTCTGATAGGAAGATTTTGAAAAATCCTTTTGTTACATAAATCTCCTGCTTTATAATTGTGCTGCTACCTGTATATGATCTGTCTGTTAATGATCAATTGTATATTTATTCCTGTGGTAACTGATTTTATAGTGATTTGGTTTATTTATTTCCTTTAGGATAGTAATTTGATACTATATATTAAAATGCTGGCAGTATGGAGATAGATCCCAAGTCTGGAATATGGACATATAGAAGTTTGGAACCTGGATTCACAAAGCTGAGATTTGAATTAAAGCTGTTATAGTGCTAAATTTGTATTGTGACCTTAGCACGTATCCACATTTGTTTCTGAGATCCTGGAGTTTCACACACTTAGTTTACATGGCAGCTTTGTACTGAGAAATAATTCTGGCCTAGCAAGTTAATTATTACTGATCTTTTCCCTGTACATGTAATTTTTTCATGTTCTTGCTTGAAGTGGTTGATTAAAGATCAACAATATAAATTAAAACCTTAAGTTTGGAAAAATAATCTCTCTATAACAAACTTCTATTTTGCAGTCCACTGTTAGGAAAAGCATAGTCCTTTCCAGTGAAAGCAGAAAAGAACTAGCCAAGCAAACCAAAGTAACCAAAGAGGAGAGAAGATCTCAGATAGATGGAAGACACAGGTATTTGATATCAAGATTAGCAGATGGAATAGACTTAAGTGAGCAGCAAGTGGAGGAGATTATTATTTCTGATGACAAGGTAAATATTATTAAATTGTTATTACAATAAATATTTCCAAAATTTTCAGTGTTTTGAAACTATCTCACAATTAACTAGAATTGTATTTATTTGGTTTTTTTTTAGTTTCAACTAATAGAACAATTCTTTGCCCCTAGTGGACTTAAAAAGTTGCTCTTCTTTTACCAAGATGTATCGCAGGTATGTTTCTGCTATTGCTTCTGCAAAAACAAAATTGCATTTTGTAAAAAAAAAAAAATCTCATGACTGTTGCAAAATTCAAAAAATCTTATTTGAGTTTGGTTTTCTTTTGCTAATTGTGCCAGGGTGGAAAGAACTTGGACCTCACTGTTTAAATTCTTCCATCTTGGTTCACAAGGAGCATGCCTTGTGGCGTAGTTTGATACTATTCTTGTTTCCACAGAAGAAAACTTAGAAATGGCCGATTAGAGTAAAAATTCAGATTTCAAAAGGAATAGAGCTAATTGAGACAAAGTGTTCATGATATTCAGAGTTTAAAATAATATATTGGCTAGTATAAGTATTACAGGAATGGGGGAGCTGTCTGTATAAGAACCAGTTTATTTTGTTTCAGTTTGAGCTGCACCAACTCTTTCAAGTTGCTGGAAAGCACTCATTCAAGAGGGTTGAAAATGATGCAATTTCTTTCTAAATTAAGGTGACATCATGTTCAGGTCTGACCCATTCCACAGAAAATAAGCTTGGAAAACTGTGACTAGAAATAAGACAGTTGTGGTCCCTAAGTTGTATTTTTCTCCCTTTAAGTTTTGAGAATGAGAAGCCTCTGCATAAAGAACGAAATAATTTTTTCAGCCTCCACTGAGTGTGTGGTATCATAAGGTGCCAAGTGACCTTGACATTGTCTAACACAACTGTTGTGGGCTTCCAGAACTGCAGAAGTCTGTCATCAGTGCTTTCAAATTACGCCAGTGAGGAGCCGTGGTAGGAGAGCTAATTCACCCTCTGGTGGTATTTTGGACTCGTTGAGGAGAAAAAACTGATTGATAATTCTTGATCCTCAATTAAATGCAGAATGAATTGCAGAATCATTATAACCTAAATAAATTAAAAGAACTTTTGAGTGTTACTGGAATTGCTGAGAGATTTTGCAAAGCACTGAATGAGCTCTGCTGTCAAAATATTTTAATCAGTTTTTAGTTTCATTGGGACTAGCCATGCATATTTCTGGGATAAATGTCATCTTCTCTGACTTAAATCAAGATGAAACAAAAAATCTGGCCATTGTTTTCCTTAACTGACAAATCAGAAATAAATGCCCAGTCTGGGTTAAATGAAACATTTCATTGCTGCATTTAATTTTGTTTTATTTGACCCTTTTGACCATAAAAAAATTAATTTATCAGAGTTCTGTTTCAGAAGCATCATAGCATAAAAATCTTTCTGATGGAAAGCATGATTGCCATCTCTAGCATCTTCCACCACATTCTGATGAGTAAAGAGGTCTCATTAATTTGACTGTTCTGTCAACAATTTGATTTCAAGCACATTGGACAATTGGAGTTTACTCAAGGGCAGTATAGATATGCTTGCCCTGTTCTTGGTGACAAAATACTGAGAAGGGCAGACAATTGGCCTGACTAGGAGGCATGTCCTTACCAAGATTTATCAAACATCCTTTCTTTGCTGCTTTTTCACCATCTTAGGTGCATGATGGTCACTTGAAACCACATGTAGGGCTCAGCAGATGCTGATTTGGGGTGGAAGTGAGGAGACACCCCTGTGTATCACATATCACATGTTTAGTCTAGCAGAAGCTGAACACTTCACTTTCTAGGAAGAAGTCTCTCAACTTTAAAGAGAAATATACCTGCAAGCTTCTCCCACATTATTTTCTGTCACATTCTTCCAAGTTTCAACAGATTATTTTTGAAAATACATGACACATAATGAGAGGGAAGCAGGTCTTTATTAGGTTTAAGCTTTTTTGTTGCTTCGAAGAGAAGAAAAGAGGTTAAAGATGCATCTCAGTTGGAGGGGGGCCAACAGCAGCAAGACTTCCCAGAGACAAAGTTTTTCTCTGATATCTGGTTCAAGAAATGGGCAGAAGGCTAAATTTCTTTGCGTTGTTGGCAGGATCTAGCTCATGACATTGCTTGTGAGTCCCATTCACAGTTACATTAGGACTTTGCAGACCACAAGTGTATGATTCTTTCTGTGACACATTCAGTTTGTTTTCATAGAGGAAGTTTCACTAGGAATCACTTCTGAATTAATTTTGTTATCTTTTCTGAGACTTTCTCCCCCTTCTTCTGGTGGTTGGTTTGTTTTGTTTGGTTGTTGTTTTGTTTTTTGTTTGTTTGTTCTTGGTTTTGGTTTGGAGGGGTTTTTTTTTTTTCTGGTTGGGATATTTTGAAATTTTTTTAGTTTGGTTTGTTTTTTTTCTGAAAGAATGTGGCTGTGAAACTGTTGACTGGGATTCAGGAAGAGCTTATTCTCCTGAGAATGCAAACCTCATGATTTCTATCTGGGAATTACAAACTGAATCAGAACAGACTAAGGTATAATACAAATATTCAAATAGATGAAGTGTTTGTATGATACAGTTTTTATTTTGTTAACCTCTTATTTATAATTCAATTGCTAGCAAAAGTCGAATGCATCATTGAGGCCAGATGGGTCAACAAACAATTTGTCTCAGAAGAAGTTATTTATTACCATGGGTTCCACTGAGGTATGGTTGAAAAAAAATCATTAGATGACATTTAAAAAGTAAAATATTGAAAAAGCATAGCATTTCTGCAGTGTTATACAATTTTTTGTAATTCTTGGATACACATTTAAGTACTTATTATCTGTTCTCATAATGCAGGGTCTCCCAGCATTTCTTTCAGTAAATTTCAGGGCAAATAAATCCTTGTTAAAAAATTGCAGATCCTAACATTTTTTAAATGACTGCACATTAAGTATTTCCCAGGACTTGTGCACTTCTAATTTAAAAGTGCAGTTCTTCAGTGATATTCGATGCGCTTTCATTACTGAAAAAAAACCCCAAACTTTTAATAAATCCTTTCATCCATTCACATTCTTATAATAAACTCCTCCCTGTAATACATAAGCATTAGTCAACAGCATATTCAGAGTTGTCATTAAGATTTTTTGATTAATTTTGGTTTTTTCCATCTCTTATGGTGGAAATTGGCTCTTCATATACAATAGTCTTTGAATAAGGCCTGGTGATGCTTTGGTTTTCATTTTTGTTGTTTCTTGTCAGTCCCAAAGAGTTTATGTTAACATTGTAATGCCAGGAAGGACATAGTAGAAGAATTCTTGCTTTCAGTGAGGTTCATTCCTCTGTCAATTCGGCCAACTAGAATGGCTTTTCAAATTTGTTGCAATTGAGTTGTAATTAGATTTGTTATTAGGTCTAATGGATAAATAGATAAAATAAGCATCATATACAGGAAATAGCCTAGCTCACAAGCTCTCCCTGAACTGCATTTTTTTAGTAGAGGTGCAACACTGGACCAGTCTGTCCAAAAGGGCATTTTTGACATTCTTGTGTCAGACTGGGAAAAAACAGCATCTGATTTGAGAAGGACAGATTTTCAAATATCGTGCAAACAATTTCACTATCTTTTTGAATAATTGATTTTTTTTCGGTCTTGTTTTCAGTGCATTTTTAGGGTAGGTAAATTTTAAAGTAAATTTTACTTAAATTTTACTTTTGCCGTATACATATACTCTTTTTAACTGTATGCATTTGGTGCTATTTACAGGACTTTACAGGAACATGTGCATTTTTCCTAAGAACATCAGATGAAGTTGTAACTGCATCAAATGTCTCTCAGGTCAGAGCAAAATATACAGTATTCACATGTTCATATTTTGTCAGACCTTTATTTATGCAACTGGAGTCAGAAAATAATAGGGAATGCTTTCATGAAAATCTCTAGTTGTCTAATTAACAAAAGTTCTTTTTCATAAGAGTAAGTATTTATGATAAAGTGAAATTTTATAATTTATAAATTAGCTACTTCAGTATTATTAAATCCCAAGTTTTTAATTTAAAAAATAATTATTAATTAGTCATTAAAATATACACTTTAATGACAACAGGGAATAAAGACCTAAACCAGAAGATTTTATTTTAAGTAATGAACCTAAATTCTTGAAATGCTGCACATAAACTCTATCTTTTAGACCTTTAAAAGAAAGATCATTCTTGAAACTAACAGAAGGTTTTCCAGCATCTCATAGTTTGTTGTGTGTAAAAATGTACTGTAACAGTCTTTTCTGACTTTCAGAGATACTCATGTGTACTTCATATAGTTATGGACTGTGAATGTTTCTGTACCTATCTAAATTTCATTCAAGTGGTATAATGTTGCAGAAGTCGACATGCATTGTGCTAGTTTTTGTTTCTTCCCAAAGGAGGTGAATTTTGGCATGTTTGATTGTACTGATGGAAATATCCTTCAGGGCCTGGAGTTCTTTTTGTCCCAGATCATGATACCGACACTTAAATCTCAACAGGTAATCAAAAAATCCACCTTTTTTCTCAAGAGCATGTTGAAGTAAGGAATGCTGCTGCTGCAGTTCTGCTTGTCCATCTGTTGGACCTGAAACAGAGGATAGAAGAAGAGAAAGATCTAATACAGGCCTTTATGAGAGTCATGCAATTTGTATATATACAAATCTTTGAAATTCATGTCAGTACCCTTTATTTTCAAGCAATAGTGCCAACTTTATTTATTATGACAAAGGAGAATATAACACAGCAACCATACCAAGGTAAAGCTGTGATGACTTTATGAAAACTAGATTAAACTTGGATTGAAGGAAGTGTCAAGTCATTTTGGCAGCACAAGGGATCAGTCCGTGACTGTTCTGGAGCATGGACAGCAAGAACAGTGTTATATCCAGCTTCTTTTGAGTTGTCCTTGTTCTGTGGTACTCGTAAAGCATCACAGTTTGTTCAGTTGCCTCTGGAAGCACACGTTCAGAGGTAGCAAATACAAAGAAGCTCACTGTCTGCTGAGAATAATGGTGTGTGCTGCTACCATACACTGTCATTTTTCTCTCCCCAGGAGCAGAAAGGGAGATTAGAGTCTGTCTTTTTGTTTAGAAGGAGAAAAATAAAACTAAACAAAATATAATCCAATGTGAAATCAGTGACAGCTGACTTCAGAGTCAAGTTAGAGTGAAGTCAGACAGTTTTATTTCTTAGACCCTCTTGGTTATTTGTCTCTTCTTGTCTAACAGAATAGTTAAATCAGTGCACACTTTAAAATATCAATGAGTATATTTCAAAGGGAGGGCATGTTGATAAATCTTTATATACTGCCATGAATAAGAAATACTTTTTTAATGAAAAATACCTTTTGTGGTCAAAAACCAAAAGGAAGCGTGACCCTCACTTTTTTGTTTTTTGCGTAAATCATAAAATAATCAGAACTGGGGAGCTGTGAAAGAAGGCTTGAAGAACAGCCAGATACAAGAATTTCTGTATGCAGTGGATAAATTTGTGAGTACTTTGTCATCATCTAGACAGAATATAGAAGATAAAATTCAGCTCACGAAAGTAGATATTGATATTTATGTCAGAAGCTTGCAGAACCCATCTGACTACATAACTGCAGGTGAGTAATTCCTACACTAAAGCAAACACAATGATGCTGTTTATAAAATGAATGTTATGTCATTAGTAAAAATTTACTTTGAAGAGTTAATTCATCTTCTCTGTCCTGTATACATTTTTCTGCTTACACTTGCCAGGTTTGCGATTGTTTAATTATGGGACCATCAATTATTTGCCCATACTTTAGTTCATAGATCCTAAAGAATTAGGTAGTTGCTTGATATATCATGCAAGCAGCTGTCTGCATCCCTCCTACCTTGCTGGCCAAGTAGCTGCTGAGTGAATCCATATACTAGAGTATGTACTATTCACTTTCTTTGATACTGGGAAAATCCTGTGCAATGTTGTCTGACTCCATGAATAAAAACACCTATATTTATTTAAAAATGTTCATTTACATAAATGTTTTTGTAAGAAGAAGAGTAGTTGCATGTCTTTCAATAACAGCTGTCAACCATTTCTTATGAACTCACTGTATTTCTGTTTCTATTGTAAAGGATATGCAATAGTAACAGATTAGGTAGACACAAGTATTATTTGTGTGCATCTTGTTGTTGCAGTCTTAATCTTTTCCTGCTGGTCGGTGATTCAAATATACAGAGTTTACATAGTCTCAGATTACGTTTGGCAAGAACACTTCACTTCTGTAGTTTAAATTTCTGTATTTATTTCTTGGTGCTTATAAAACTGTCCAATTCTATGGTTTTGAAGGCACTAATGCAGAGCTCATTGAGAAACTTGAAGAAGTGGTCATGATTTGGACCAAACAGATTAGACAAGTTTTAGTGGAGAGTGAACAAATTAGAAGGGAAGCTGATGATGTTGGTCCATCTGCAGAGCTGGAGCACTGGAAGTCAAGAATGTCATCATTTAACAGGTGAAATCCCTGCCTTATTTCTCACAGAGTCTTAAAAAAGGGGATTTTTAAAAAAATAAGTGTAAACTTTTGTTCCAGAGAGAATTAAATATGTTTCTTACTTCAAAGCCTTTTAGATGAGATCAAGAGTTCAAGAGTAAAGAAAATTATAAGCATTCTTCAGGCAGCAAGATCAAAGACATTAAAACAGTGGAAGGAACTGGTAATTACTACTTTCTAATTAGAATTTTATATTATTACAGTACTGTATTTGTAATATATGTAGAACTGAACACAATGCTAAACAGAAGAATAAATTTGAGTGTTTATGCTGATTTTACACTGCGTTATATTATCCATTTTTTGGAACACACAGCATCAATGATTCTGAAATTAAATAGATAGCTTGAGAAGAAGTCAGTGCTTTGGCAATGTATCTTTTAATAACATTATAGGTGAAAAGGTTGTACAAAAGTAAAGCAGTGCAGCAATACAACATTTTTCTGTCTCTGACAAGCCGAGCCCTGTGCAGACTAACTGCAGAAATCTGAAAGTCCATCATAATGCTTTTAGAATTGTTGAGAGTGGGCTTCAGTGGCATAACTGCAAATTCATGTAAGTGGATATCTGTAATGTAAACTCATCAGGCAGAATTGTGGGCAAGCCAGAAAATAAGCTGTAGATCATATACAGTCAATGAGACCCCCACCCCCAGAGTGTAGGTCTTCTATTGCTGAAGAAAGTATTGTACTGTTTTAAGAATAGGCCAGGAAAAGTTTTTGATTTTGTGATTACCATATTTGCAGACTTTTATGATAAATGGAATTTGGATGAAAGTGTCTGTACAGAGACAGTAAAAGCTAAGGATGATGAATTAGATTTCCTTCTTCCTATGAACTAGCCCCATAAGTAGTGGACAGTTCCACCTAACATGAGCATACAGATATACAGGCATTAGTTGTGAACTCATTGTCTCTAACAAGTGTTTATTAAACAATGTTGGGAAGCGCCCTGGTAACATTTCAGGGATCTTGTCTAAGTTCTGTGAGATGGGTCCTGTGCTGAAACCATTCTAAAATCAAAGTTGGATCCACGAGGATGTGGAGGTCTAAGTAAGGACTTCCTTTAAACCACATCTAAAATGTTGCTGACCTTAGAAGATCTTACCAATTTTTGCACGTAAAAGCAGTTATTTCTTATGAGAAAAATAAATAGCACATTTGAAAACACTTCTGTAGGAAAGTGTTTGCAAGATTTAATCACAGCTTTGTGTGCTATAAAAGCGAAAGAACCTGTTCAGAAAATTTTCACAGTAATAATTCTACTCCTTTCCTTTTTTCTCATACCTTCAGGATGGTAGTATAACAATTGCTGCAAATGAAGCTAAAGACAACGTGAGATATTTATATACATTGGATAAATTTTTTGGTCCACTTGCCAATGGTTCACCTGTAAGTACTGTAAAGGCATTTAATGTGAAATTCAGAAAAGAAAGGAAGGACATTGGTTCCTGTAGAAAGCTATTTTTCCTTTTAATATTTAACTATTTTACTTACTTATTCGTGGACAGCTTAACTCCTTAGGCCTCAATGAATTGAGGTCACTGATTTTGAATTAACCAGAGATAATAATACCTTTTTTATTAAAGTAGTTATCATTCCAGAAGATAATTGAAGGGTATGAAAAAACTAAGCATCAGATTATGTTTTTCTTAATCCAATAATGAGTTGAATGGCCTTTGTGAGCTTAAGTCTCACGTATGGCAGCTCTTCTGTCTGCATGCTTTAGTTAGGAATTACTTGGAATTGTTTTATTGTGAAAGTCGTAAAATGATCTTAAACTTTGGTTGAGCTGAAATTGGTCAGCTTCCACTTATTTTACAGGTTAAAGCTGTTTCTCTTGTAGATAGCACTGTCATCCTGGTTGATAAAACTTATTTTCATAACCATGTGGGTCTCAGAGTTCATTTTTTAAAGTGAAAACGTGAATTTTGGCTATACAGATATCAGACAAAATTGTTTAAGCTTGCATAGTTCAGAACATTTACATATAATCCAGCTGGTAACAATTTTTCTAAATAATATTTTCAAAGCTTGATCTCTTTGAATCCATCCTGCTATTTTACACTGCATTTCTTTTGCAAATACTCACTGTTCTGCCATATTGGACTTGACTTTTAGATACCATATTTTTTTTTTTTCCTTTTCTAGACCAGTCTATTGTTTTGGGTTCTCAATGTATCTGTAGACCAATCGCTTGTTCTGGGTTCTCAGTGTACCAGGCTTGCATGCATTTCTCTGAAATATTTCTGTGGGACAGAAAACTCTATAGTTCAGTGTCCAGTAAAAGTGAGATTATTATTGCCTGGCCTTCCTCTTCTTGATTTCTCTTCTGTACAGATCTAGGCAAAATGACCAAAAGCCAACTTTCTTGTTGTCCTTCCTACATAAATCCGACTCTTTTCCAGCAGGGTATGACCTCTTTTCCTCAGGTAGCATGTTCCGCTGCAAAGCAGAGCACCTTACACCAGTTACAGCACCTTCTTATGCTGGAGGCCATGACCAAGCAGAATAGAGCATCTGGTCCTCCTGTGGAAAATCCCAGTCTGTGATTTATTCTTTGCCCTTTTTCCATGATTTTTGTCTTGGTCAAGGTATGATAGGTCCCCACTGGTGAATTGGATGGTCCATTTTGTAATGACAAAACCACAAAAAGATGTTTGTCCACTGATAAACATATTCCCAGAGCTGTCCCAATTTTCATTGTGTTAAATTTCAGGAAATTCAGATTTCAGTCTTTCTCTCTCTCTTTTTTTTTTTTTTTTTTTTTTTCCTGTTCTAGGTAACAGTGATGGAGCACATTCCTAGTTTAATCCACACTGTCTGTATGATCTACTGTACATCACCATACTACAACACATCAGAGCACATGACGTCCCTGTTTCTTAAAATCACCAATCAAATGATTAACACATGCAAGACCTATCTATGTGAAGGTGTTTCAAAAATCTGGGACCTGGACAGGTGATAGAATTTTAATAATTTCGTCTTCTGTTGTTGACTTTAGAAGTAAAATTGCAGATTAATCATCAAGATTATTAACAGGCACATTTAAGTAGCCCTTTGTCCTCCTACTTGTCACTGATTCCTATGTTAATTTTAAGCTGGTAACTATTAATTCTAGAATTAAGAGTGAATTCTTAATTAGGAATGTTTGTAGAATTAAGTACTCTGCAAAAATGAATTTAATATGTGTTTTGAAAAAAACTGTTATTGGAAACTGTGTAATAGTACACAACACTCGATATATTGTCCACATGGATTTTTTTAAACCAAAACACACTTAAGATAATGGAAGTGGGAACTGAAATACTTCATAAAAAAGGTCCAAGGATAGACTGGCAAAGTTCCATCCAAGATTTATATTTTATTGTTGGAACATGACTGGACATGACTGTGAGTTTGAGGAAGAGAACAATATGTATCAGGACCAAACCCACTACTCAGTTGTGTTGTGGGACATTTCAAGGAAGGGATGAGTTAGCTGCTCTACAGCTGCTTGTCCAAGTGCTACACTCAGAATAAATGGAAGCATAGAAGTGTTTGTATAAACTTATGCATTGAGTGGTGAATGCTGATGTCAATGGCAGAGCAAGTGTATCTGAAGGATGACAAGTGAAGGTAGCATAGGAAGAACACATACTGTTAAGAGCAGGTCAATTAATTTTAATGCAAAAAAAGAAGGGGGAAACCAAAGTGTTGCTGTTAGGGACATGAAAGAACAAAGAAGGCAGCAGAAAGGTCAGCAGGAAAGCTCTTCACTTTATTTTTCTGACTCCATAAATACACACTTTGACAAGCAGGCCAAAGATTGGCTACACAGGTAGGCACCTCTTTGACCTCATTGGTGAACATCACCATCAATCATCTTTCTCCTCCCAGTGGAGAAATATGTAAACAAAATAGATAATTTCTAAAAATAGACATAGTTTTCTTGAAGCTGCATGAGAACAAAATTCAAACAGTGAAAAGCAGGCAAATTTGAGACAACACCAAAGAGAGAAGCTAAGATGAACATGACATCTGAAGTTGTCAACTAGAAAATTAATAATTGGAATAGTCTCTTGGAGTAGTCTAACTGGAGTTAAGATAAAGGGTATTGACGTGGAAAGGAAAAGGTGTTACAAGCTTCATCAAAGCAGATAGTCAGGATGTCTCTGCTTAAATTCCAGCCAATTCAAAATGACCCTGAGATAACAGACTAGGAGACATAAAAGTAAATCTAACAATTTTGATTCCTGCTGTATTTTGGTGTAGATAAAGGGAATTTTTCAGAATTTATCTGTAGTCAATTAAGTACTAGTTATATTTATTCTAAAGAATTAATGTAAATAAAAAACTAGAATACTTTTTTTGTTTGTTTATTCTAGCTGAATTTATTTCTGAGACATTCTTCTCATTTACTTAATCTGGTATCCCTGCAAAATTTTGTCCCTAATGGTTTCAGCCTATAAATTTGGCTATAATTTTAATTCCTAGTAATCTTTTGGAAGATGACAGACAAAGCCAAAGTGGAGGAAGAACTCTGGGCAAATGGCCTATGGCTCGTTTCCATACCTCATCTGTGTATCTCATGTGGTACCTCAGGGTTATTGAACAGCTGTGTATGTAATGATCTGTGACCTTAGGAACCGAGTTCTTCCTGGTGTATCTTCTTCAAGAAACAAGATTCTCCCTCATCCTTATTTTAGTGTGGAAAAGCAATTTTCCAGTCTTGTCTGCTTAGAAAAAATCCCAAACAAACAAACAAACCTATCAGTAATACTCAGTGCAGAATATGAGAAATGGTCAAGCTGTAAGCATTTAGCATTAACCTGGTATACATCCTTTGTGGACTATGCCATGCAAGTTTTGGATTGATGACAACAAACTCCAAGATAAAAATATCCAATCTCGATAACAGGTTCAAGTCAAAACCTTTTGACTCAAACCTGTCATATTTTGAGTGTTTTTCATGTAGTGTATAGTTTTGTGTTCTTATTTTGCAAGGTTGCATATTTTACTAGCATATTTTGGTTTTATTTCTACCCTTATGAAGACCTTAGAATGATTCTCTGTCTTCTGTATTTTCTTCCTCAGGCAAGAATTGCTAAAGAGGATACAACAATGCATTTTCCTCAAAGAAAAGTACAAAGCATCCTTTAAGAAAATTAGGGAGGAGCTAAAGGAAAATCCAAGTAACAGGCAGATTGATATCAGGTTAATAATTCACTTCAATATTGAATCATATTGATGAGTACAATTTATAAATGTAGTGTAATTATATTTGCTGGCTTACAGGAAAGCTAAATATTCAGTTAAAATGAAGTACCTTTTATAATCAAAAGATGATCTTGCAGGGTGGGTTTTTGGTTTTTATTCAGGGATAAACCAGGTTTTTGCCAGTCGCTTGTTGATTCAGCACATGTCCAATAGGACTTCAGGGGAATCAATGCATTTATTAATTGAATACAAGCATTTATGTATGGTATGAAATCCTAAAAAAAATTGAATAATCAATATAAGTGAAAACACTCTCAGGGAATTCAGTCACCTTTGAGCTGGCTCTCTATCACGATACCAAGGAGTGTTTTACCTGTATTGGCACCTAAATCATGGGGCATTTCTTGGTATTGTCCATTCACATTTTCTTCTCCTGCAAATACCTTATTTGAAAGAATTACTCCTGTGAGATGTGGTAAAAGCTTTTAATTGATGTATTTAATTGACATTTTCTGGTTTATATAAGTGAGTTAAATTCTTTGTTGTTGTTGATGTGTAATCATTACAGTATGATTTATTTTTGGTGTGAAACTTGATAATGGCTCTGGTAGATGTATTTGGGTTAAATAAAAACCTGTTGCAAAGAGATTTTCATAGAAATCCCTCTTTTTTTTTATATTGTTAGTGAAAACTACATATTTGGAAAATTTGAGACCTTCTGTAAACGTTTGGAGAATATTTCAGATATGAGCAATACTATGGAAAGCCTTTTAGAGCTCCAGCATATGAAAATAGAAGGCATTGATGAGATCACTACTCAATACCAGAGCATTGCGACAAATACAAAATCCAAACAGTATGATGTTCTGGACCATAGGAAAACAGAGGTACTTACATTCAGCACTTGTATGACAATCACTCTGTTGATTCCCTTCTGTTCATTGGAGTTATGCTAAGAATTTTTAATATTATAAAAATGCATATATTATTTTGCTGTAACAATGATACCAATACTCTCATATCTTTTAATAAGATTTGAAAGTGTTTGAAAGTGAAATTGGTTTTTTACTTCAAATGTTTTTGTTAACTTTTTTAGTAAATTAGTTTTGTGTGATAGGTAATGCTACAAACTAATTTTCCTAAGCCTGATTGTTTTGAGATGCATATATTTTGAATTGCAGAGTTAAAAATAATTTAGGTATGTTAACACACCAAATGCAGTTTGTCTAATTATAACTGTTACTCAGTATTATTAAAAATAATAGTAATGGCAGCATTATAACAAAGTTAGTAAAGGCACATGATTACACATTTCAGAAGGAGAAGGGAATGATATCACTCCCAGTGCTGAACAGAATGATAAAAAACTAAAGTGGCTTTTCAAATAGTCTGGTCTCATGTTTCAATCTTGTACATGCTGGAAATGAGCTGCTTTTCTTGAACTATAGCCTGCTTGTTTTGTGGAGTTAGTGGCCTACAATAGAAGTCCTAGAAGTGTAGACTTGCTCTCCTGCCTTCCTGAACTAAAGCTTGCCACTCTTACTAACTTTCCTTTAAACATTTAAGTTGGGAGTACTTTCTTCAGACTTTGATGGCTTGTGTTTCTCTAATACTTCCTGCTTTTTTCTCTACTACTTGCGGCTTGGCTCCTTTCTGAAAGAGGGCACTTACTGTTCACTGGAATTTGGAGAAGTTAAAAAGGGGCATGACTTCTCTACACCTAAATGTTTGGAGCAGCATCTATTATGTACTGTCTTCCCAAGCCTGTGCAGTGCTCTCTTTAAGAGATGTTTGCATTGAACTCCTTTTGTTAGGCACTGAGGATTTTGGACTCTTAAGAAAAAATTGCTACAGACAAATACTCAAATTACTTGTAGGAGCTGCCAAACTTGGTTACAACCTTCATTAGTCTGCATGGTGCTCTAGAGAACCTGCCAGTTTTCTTGTCTTTGGTGGGGTTCATACCTGGACAGTGAGCTGAGCACTCTCCTGTGGCAGGGCTGCAAGTAGTTGGTATGTGCTTTGTTCTCTCTGATGAGGAGGTTATAAGTTTTCCTTGGCTTGTGTGCTCTGTGCTCCTCTGTGCTTCTTTGTGTTCATGAAAATGAGGCTTTAACCATTTAACCTAGCATTGCTTATGTTTTGTTTGCTTCATTTAGAGTGTAAATGCTTTTGCTGCTGGTGCTGTTCCTGTTCTTTTTAATGCAATGCTGAACACACACACACCACGTAGATAAAACAGATTCCCCAAAAGCTTTTGTAAAATCAAAGCAGCATGATAGATGATTTTTTTTCTTTTGCTTTTATTCTAGTTTGAAAAAGATTACCTTGAATTTAAGAACCAAGTTGCAGCATTGTATGAATCTATACAGGAATATGTGGATTCCTGGTTTGAGAAGACCCTAACTGTAAGTAAGGTTACAAATGCAAGCCCCTGCATCTGGTGCTTGGAAGGGCCGAGTACTCATAACTCCTTCATTACTGCCAGTGTTCTATACTGTGCTGGTGGCTGCTTGAGATAATGTTGGAGGACATCAAATCTCTTACAAATGTTCTAAAAGGTGCTTGCAGAAGTGCTGTAACAGAATTCTTACTTGGTGCCAAATCTTAGTTCATGCTTTCCATACCAATTTTATAGCTCTGGATTTTGAAGTTCATTTTCTTTCTTCATCCTGGTGCTTCCTGTTGCATTTCTAAGTTATTCCTGTTTCTCTGGCAGGAGTAGTGAAATAATGTCTGCCATCTGTTTCCTTAATGTCCATATTGTTCATTGGCTCAGGCCCTGGTCAGATATGAGATGTTACTGAAGTATGAGTAAAGGTGTAGCTGTTCTAGCACAGCAGTTTGCTGAAAAAAGGAGTGAGGATTTGAGAGTCAAAAAAATTCCAAGCTGTAGTAGTAACAGTTTCTTGGTTTGTGCAGTGGTAAGTATGTCCTGTGTGGGACAACATACAGAAATAAAATTCACAAATTCATCTGGATGGATTTTTTTTTTCATTTCTTAGAAAATAACTTATAAATTTAAATAGCATTCTCTAAATTAATAAAATATTTTATGGACAACAACTTGCTGAACTCTTATCTTCTGAAGTAAATGTTCCATCTTCCTTTTTAGACTCAACAGATGCTGGGATTTCTGATGAAATTTGAACAAATAGGAGACAATAACATTGATCTAAATGAGAAGTATACCATTGTTCTTCACCAGTACAGCAAAGACTTAGAGTTTATTCAAAAGCTTTATCAGAAGGAAAAAGAAAATCCACCTATACCACGTAATATACCACCAGTAAGAATGAAGTAAATGAGAGAGAAAAATTACTTGATTTCTTGACTGTTTTTAAGTTAATGAAAATATAACCTTATGTCTTCTGTGTTTTAGGTAACAGGCAAGATTATGTGGGCTCAGCAGTTATTCAGAAAAATTGACCATCCAATGATGTTCCTTAAAAAGAAAACCACACTTTTGAAGGTTAGAAATTAGCATAGGAGGATTTATCCTAAGCTGTCAAGGATATTATTAGCAGACAGACAATTGGCTTGTATACTTCTACACTCACTATTCTAGCAGCTTGTATCCAAGCTCATCCAACAGTGGGATCATTTGTACACCTTTCTCAGTGAGCCATTAGTGCCTTGTATATGTCATAATATAGACTTCCTTCTATGAACAAGATTGGTAAGAAAAACCAGGAAAAGAGTTATGGTGCTTAGAGCAGTTGAATACTACTTAATAATTGAATTTCTAAATGTATTGCTATTTTTCTGTGTCTTATCTTGTCTCTAAACCAGCATAATTTAGAGTTTCCTGTTTCTTTTGTTTTCATGTGTTAGAGAGACCTACTGGAGGACCTTTCTACTGTTAGACTCATTGAATTGTTTAAGTGGTTCTTTTCCTTTTCTTCTCCCCTAAATTGCAGACAATGGAAATGAAGAAAGTTATCAAGAACTACAATAAAATGGCTACAGTTCTTTTGGAATTTGAGCTTATTTATTACAGGGCCTGGTGCAGGTTTGCTGACCAGGCTAGGAATGCTCTGTGTGCTTTCTTACTTGTCAGGCACCCAGAAACCAAGGTAAATATGATTTATTCTTTATATTTCTGTTATATGATTTAGTATTACATATGCTACTTTAATCATATCATGGATAGACAAGAAAGTAACTCTTAGCTTAAATAGGGTTGAAAAATAAGGCATTTGAGTTGAAATAATTTTTCATTTTTGTGTATATTTATGATACGTCTCATAATGGTTCTTCTTCATAAGGCTTCTGTCTTATTCAGGGTATAAAAGAGGCAGTATCCAGCAAATACATATCTACTACTGACTTATCCACAGTCTTTAGTTATTGTTTCCTTGTTTATTTTCTATGTTAACCAAAATTTTAGTCAAGGAAGGATTTTTTTGTTATATCATGGCTTTTTCTGCAGTGATCAATATCACTGTGTTGAATATAGGGAAATAATTCATTGACTTGCTTTCAAAATTGTTGAGGAAGAAAATGTTACCATTCTTACTTCACAGATTCTTTTTCTGCTGTAGTGCAGAGAAATTATGATTAAAATGTGGCATTTTTTGTACTAATGATTCCATAATGGACAACTAGGACATAGTTTTCAAATTTATGTTGAATCGTAAAAACATTTAGTGCCCCCAAATAGATATTAACCTGCACAATATTTCTCCCTAGTTACTGATGGAGAAAAAAGCATATGATGAAAAAGCAAATTAACTTCCAGAGAATGTAGCTGCAGAACTAGAATTAAACTTGGGAAGTCATGGGAGCCAAGTGGTTAGGGTACAGTGAAGGAGTCAGAAGAAATTGAAATCAGTGTAAGATATTCATTGATTAATACTTTGGGAAACCCATATATTTCTAGAGGAGGTAAATATTTTTAAAATCCTGTCTAGTCATCTACATCTCTTTATATGATCCAGTTATATGAAGCTACATGTAAATACCAAATTAGTGTCTTATTTTCTATTTCTTTTTTTCACTGCTACATGAAGGAATTATCTGTAAATTTAGACCCAATGGTCCTGGAAGTACTTTATGAGACAAAATACCTAAGAAAAATGCATTTTGAGGTTCCGGATGCTGTCCTTGGCTTGTGTGCAGATGAAGAACAGATTAAAAGACATCAAAGGGAGTGAGTGAACAGTTTTTGGAATTGTTTCTCATCTTCAAATGGGAATCCCTAACTTTGAGTCTGTTGCATATATTGCTTTTGATTTATTTTATTTTTTTCTCTTTGATGGAGTTTAATTGAATTTTAATTGCTTTCCCCTGTATTTCCATATTAACATGCAGTTGTTCCTGTTTACACACATATCTCATTGCTTGGAAACGCCTACATGTTTTTGTTTTGTTACTTCAACAGCTGCACTCCAAGTGGAGCTCCTAGATACTGCTTTTGTTATTGTTGGAGTGCATCTGTGCACTCTAATATAGCAATTACACCCCAATATATTACACTTAGCATCACAAGTTTTTTTTCTCCCTGTTAGAAAAATAAGCTGGAATTTACTACTTGATTACAGCACAGCCCAAACGTGTGTAAAGGGAATATGTTGCCTAAGTTATAACTTGGTCTCTCATGTTGAATATCTAAATTCACTTTTGTTGATTTAAAATAATTTCTTTCTGTTTCTTGTAACAGTCCAAATCTCTGCTGCAAGAGTTCTTTCATTCTCAGGGATGCTGGTTGTTAGTTCTAGAACTCTCTAAACAGAGATGTTCAGTCTTAAAAAAGCAGTGCTTTGTGAGGAATGTTCTTCATTTCTTAATCAGAATTGGACAAAAAGGGATGAAATTTAATGAGTTTCATAAGTTTCATACCTCAACCCCTCCTCTCTTTTTGTGTTGTTGAAATTTTCAATGTTTCAGTCTTACAATGCAATGTTTTTGTTGATTTTCTGTGGAGTGTTTAAGGACAACTACATTTTTAATGTGCAAGGCAAACCTTGTGTGCTGCAGGCCTCCAAAAATCCACAGCCCCAAATTTTGCCATCCAGCAGTTAGAAAAATGCAGAAATTGTTTGCATTAAAAAAGGAAAGCTAAACTTGCCTTCTACTCTAAAAAACCCTTCATATTGACTCCCCAAACAAATAAGAAATATTAAGGGGGTGTAGATTTTTTATTAATAGCATTTAAAAAGCAGTTTTGGGTATATTGTGAATGGGTTATCTCAGTATGCAGCTTGTAACAGTGATGTCTAGAGTCATGATTTTAATCCGGTGCAGAACACAGCTATTTCTGGTTTTGCAGTAGTTCTTGTAAGGAACCCATTATGTATCTGACCTTTAAATTATATCTGCTTCTAATTCTTGTTTATGCAGTTTCTTTGTGCAGCTCCATTTTTATGCAACTATATTGGTAGGCCTTGTTTCAGAATTTGTACTCTTTTTCTTTGGGATTCAGGGTTCTCAGTGGTTTGTATGTAGCTTTTCTTATAAGCAGTGGAATTTCATGCCATGTCTTGTGAGATGGGAAGATGGAAACAAAAATGCCATGTTTTCAATTTCCTATTTCTATTTCTTTCAATTGCAAATAATTTTTCTTGGGAGAAAAATTCTGTCAGTTGATCACAGTCACTTTGCTGGAGGTACTTATTTCTTCAGTCTGGTTCTGTTGGCAAGGACAAAGAGGCCTGGCTGGAGTTAGGGAGAACTGAGAAGGGTTCTTACTTTTAAGATGGGATCAGAACTTGCAAACCTTATTAGCAGAAAATGTGCCCCAAATTCTGTGCGTTTCAAATATCTGAATTAAGCACATTATAAGCATGACCATGTCTTTCAGGCTCCAGAACCTGTTGATCAGTTACAAGGAACACTTGGATAGGATCCCAGTTGTGCTGAAACCACTGATGAAGCCATTGATAGGACAAATTGAGGATGCCCTTACCCCGGGCCTGATGCAGCTGTCGTGGACTTCTTTGCACATCAATAAATGTAGGTAATAGGAGAAAAAGTGGTGAGCTGTTCATATTGTTAGGTGCCTGCATTTATTTGTGCTCCTCTGTGAAAAATGTGTTTGTGGACTGACCTCTTCATTTTAGGTGGATAATTTTAGCCCAACTGCTACAAGAATGTGAGACAAGGAAATAGCTATGGGTGTTTTAATAGTAACTTTTAAAATAAAAAACTTTATAACTTATACTGAACATCCTAAAAGTGACATGTCTGTAATCAAGGTTGGAGATTTCTACCCAAATCCTAATTTATTTCCAAGAAAACATTTTTTATTAGGCATTGAGTTTTTCTACACAACTAGTAAGACATAACCTTAACACTATAAAATACAGCATAAAGTTGATTAACTGTTGTAAATTGTCATTGAGATAGGCATATATAAAACCATCACCAAGACTTTCATGTTGCAGTTTCATGAGAAAACAGTAGCTCATGCTTGTAAATTAGTTCTTCAGTTGAGGTTGATTGGTAGGCTTTCCCTTTTCTTATTCAAAAGGAAAAGTAGCAATATAAACAGGAGCTGGTAGAGTCTAAATCTGAAAGTGAAATGTAGCACAGGTTTGTTCAGCTGTTTATTTATGACTCTGGCATGTGGCATTGGTGCACAGGGCTCTGACCAGTGCTTAAGGCAGGGCTGGTAAGCTTCCAGCTTTACTTGACCTTTACCTGACAAAAGCACAAGAACCAAATGGCAAGTGTTTTTTAAAAAAATATTTTATAGCTCTAAAATGATTTTTTGTGTTTAATTCGCATTTTTAGTAACATATGATAAGGAAGGTCTTTACAATAGTGTTTATTTATTTATTTATTCATTCATTTAGGTACTCTCTGCGCTGTGTTCAGTATCTAAATAGGTATAATTCAGGTTGTGAAGGTCCTTTGTATCACCATTGGTCTCTTTTCTATAATTTAGAGGTAGTGCAGGTATCTGGGCTGTTTCCTGCTGCTGCGGCTGAAATGCAGTTACAGCTAGAAGGGAATTCTTTCCTCGAGTATAGGCACCATGTCTTTTTGAAGATGAGCAATGTCTGACATGCCCAGAATGTTTTTTGGGCACCTACAAATTAGCCACTGGTTTGGTGAAAACAAAATATTTTTTAGTTGCCAGCAATGTGCTGAACTCAAGCCTAACACCTTGTGTGACTTTTTTCCACCTAAGGGAACTCCATCTAGAAATATGGGGGTCCATAGTTGCCTTCTAGACTAAAACTTAAGAGACGCAGCAGAAAAATAGATTTAGAACTACTGAATTTATATATTAAACAAAAATCTAAGGAATTTGTTGGATTGCTTTTCTGTTTTAGGCAATAAAAAAGACAAGTTCCATAATTAACTTCCTAGTAGCAATTAATGACATTTCCTGCTTAAAACATCAGCAATTGGACAGTCCTGTCACACTGCTGTGGCTTAGATATCATAGTGATTTCTTTCTACATACAGCAGAAGTATACATTTTTCAATACATATATATATATATTTATATATATATAACCCTATGGTAATAATAGTGACAAAGGGCATCAGGTGCTGTATTGTTTTCTATTTTTCAACGGAAGTACAAAAGGGGAAGAATTTTTCCAGTCTATTCAGCAACAGCAGAAACAGTCAATTTTACCTTTAGTTTAACAAACATATTTGTTAAATCAATGTTTATCTGTTTCCAAAGTAAATTAGGTCACACATATGAAAGAAGAAATCTAATGGTTGAAAAAGGCTGTAGTCTTGGCTGGGGAAATTTCAGCCATTTAATTTATAAGCTAATTACAATGGTAAAGTGCTGCATTTTGCTGTGTATGTGTGTAGGAGGACCAAAATAATGTTTGGGCATTTGAATCCTATCTGTTTTCTGTTCTATTTTGTTGATCTTTTTTATTAGAATGTTATTACCCAAAAGAAGAAATATTTTGAAGAATATTGTTCTGCTTATTATGAAATGGTTTAATCTAAAAGTTGAAAGATGGACAGCAAGTCCATCATGTTTCAGGCCTTCATTTCATATTTCATTTCCCTTAAATCTTCATTTTATTATAAAAGCTGGGGGGAGGCAGGGATGCTGTGAGGAAGGGGAGATGAGACTTGAAGATGTCTGTGTTTTGCATTGATTTGTTTTCACTTTGTTATCCTTGTTTAGTTATTCAGAATGTTTACAGTGCCCTGAGGGAGTTGGACTATGTAGCCAAAGCAGCATCTGATACCCTGGAATGCAGAATTGAAAGAATTCTGAAAGACATGTCAAACACTGCTCTGATAGTTTTGCCAGAAGATGAACCTATAGATGTGACTTCTTTCTTGGAACAAACAGAAAAGCTTGCTATCTCTACTGCTTCCAAACTGTCTCAGTAGGTTTCTTAATTGGACAGACCTGAAGGCCATTTTTGGGAGGGTTTATTTACTTGATACTTTTGTATGCATAGAGCCTTTACTTTTAAAATGTTTCTGTAACAGTAACATTCTAGTCTAGAGCAGAGTTATAGTCTTACCATGCAGGGCAGAAACTCCAAAGTATCTTGAACACAGCAGTTGTGAAATGGCATAGCATTTGGCATTTTGCCTCTATTTAGCATTTCTTTCATTCTTTTTTATAGCATTCTAATAAGTAGCAAGAAAAATGAAGATGGGTAGGACTTGAAATCTCACCCACACGTTAATTGCTTGTTTCTTTATACTTCTTTTGTTTTTACTTTATTCATTCTGATTGCACAGATTATTTTACTGCTTTATCATGATAAATTTGTTTTATCAGCTATAGCTGGAAAAAAACCTTAAAAATTCTTATGAAGTCCAAATGAATCAGATATAATGGGATCTGACAAATTGGTTTCTTGTTAGTCAGCATGTTTTAAAATCTCTGCATGCCGAAGGAATATGAACAAACTGAAAAACATTGAAAGGGCATTTCCCAGCACATAAATGCAGTAGGACAGGGGATGTGTGCCTGGGAAATAACAAAGGGTATTTCTTATGTTTGATTCACGATGGGTGACTGTAAAGTTGTTTTTGTAGGTGGAGCCAACAAGTGGAATGCTCTGTATATGAACTTATAGATGTTATTAAGCACCGTCTGAAAGCAGATGCTGGAAGAACTCTGGAGGTAAGACCTCTACAATGTAAAAAAAATAGCCCTTTACAACCTACTCAGATACTTTGTGTTTCCTTTATATGGTGCATAATCTGATTATTTACCCAAGCATTTCCCTTTCACTGTTTAGGATTCCTTTGCCTGTGCTCATCTGGACGTGAAACAGAAAACACGCTGCCAAGAATGTCTGTCCTGTAGCTACTATAACCTGATGGGGCAGATTTGTCAAAAGAATACTGACTCTTTGATCAGATGTGAGTTTGGTCTTTTTCAGATATTTGTAACTTTTAAGATAAAACTTCACGATTTCCACGCTCCCCCCTCCCCCCCCCCCCCCCCAAGGTTATTGTGGTAAAAAAGAAAATCTCACTTAAATATTACAATTATTTAGGCACGAAGATTTCTTTAGAGACCTTAAGACATCGACTGCATGTTATTGACTCCCGATATCAGACAACTAAGTTTGTAGAGGCACACAGGGTTCCTTTGTTCAGAACTGAAATTCAACTGGCTATTCCAAATGTTGTCTTAAAACCAAGTCTTCGAGATATTCAGGTAACAAAATAATTGCACATCTCAGTCATTTATGACAAACCATTTATAAATGCATTGTTTTAAACAAGTAATGGGCAAGTTTAATCTGATAAAAGAACTAAAAGAAGAGGAAGAAAAGGTAAAAAGTTGTTTGAGCTCATGATGACCCTGGGTGCTCAGGGCATGAACCATAGATCACGTTTGTTGGCTATTACCAGAAACTATTTTTCTCAAAGCTCACTAACGCGGTAATTCACAAACCTCTACTTTGAGGCAAACATTTCAACATGAGTGAAAAAATTAAAAATGAATGCCATCAATACAGCCTGATTGACTTTCTAGTCTCTTTAAACTCTTTCAGAATATAGAATCAGTTTAAAGTGTTATTCATAAATAAGAATTCAGCAGTAGTTAAATGTAAAGAAAAATATCACCAGCCTGAAGCCCTAAATTGTGAAGAAAAATTAACACTCTTTTAAATTTACATTAATTCAGGAGAATTCTTACACATGTATTTGAAATATCCTGTGATGTCTGAAATTATTCACAGAGTATTAGTTGTTTGTGGTGATGATTTCTGGACTTTTCATTTAGCATGGTGACTGTCAAAATGAGTAGCTGAATTATTTCTCAAGTTTCATGTGCAGCCTTCATGGTGTTGTCAGTGAGAAATCAGGCCACACACTCTGATTTTAAAATACTATACATAGAAGAAATCATCTGATAATTTCTGTAGCTGCCTGTGTAGATTATAGACTATACCATCAAAAATTTCAGCAAAATGTATTCAAAAGCATTCTGGTGTGAACATGAAAACTATTATTAATAACACATAACAATGTTTATAAAAGTTTAAAGGGAAACAGTATTGTAACTAAGGACTGAATCACTAATCCCCAGTGATTCATGATTATTGTTCATAAACGTCTCTTATCTTCTTGTTTGAAAACCCCATGAACTTGGAAGGACTGTGATAAAACTTTATGGAGTACTCTTTCCCCTTATAAAATGTGGTTTTGGGTGATTCTATGTCATGCTTTTTAGAGTATTTCCTTTAAAGACAGAAGTATAATTTTTCATCTTAGGTATTTGGATGATCATCCCCCACACACATGATATCTCTGTGAGCTTAAGGTGAATGTTTCTCTTTTTTCAGAGTGCTGTAAACAAAGCCGTAAATATCATACTATCAGTAGCCAAAGATATTCCCCTGTGGAAATTTTCTTACTTACATCATGAACAGCAGCAGGTGAGTATTTTATTTTGATTATTTAAGAAAAACGATATTTTGGTTAATATTTCTTAAGATTGTATTCTGTACCAATACTTTGACTTGTTACCTGGTGGATCTTCCTGTTAAGTGAAATCCTAGTTTTTAATCTCTATGTCAAGAAATATAGCAGAAGAGTAATAGTCCATAAAACTTATATTTGGTAGTTTCTAATATGAAAATCAAAAGTTGCTTTAAAAAAATCTTAAATATATTGTTCAAGTATGATGATAGTGTAGGACCAACATTATCTGTAAGTACTACCAGCTGAATATAAGTTATTATCCCTCTTCTCAAGCAAACGCTCTTAAGTTAAACTGCAAGCCTTCATATGGCATCTATAATACTATGGTTAATACAGTACAAATATTTTAACTGGCAACAAAATCAGCACTAAAACCTTGGGAAGGTCTGAGGTTTAGATAGAAACTGAAATCTGATGAGGGACAAGAATGCACAGTACTGCTAATCAAGTGTCCTTAACTGTCTCATCTGGGAACAAAATATAGGTATATGTATATCTGAGCTGAAAAGTGTCCTTGCAAAAATATTTTCTTTCGTTGATATGGCATGAAAAACAGATCAGCTCCGTTCATTGAAAAAACTCACGTTCAAGTCCTGCAAATAAATAATAATTAATTAAAAATAAGAATAATAAAAAAAAAGAACTGGAAGAGAGTGGACTGAACTCTGTTTTCTTAAGTGGAATGTTAGCTTATTTCCAAGCAGCCAACCCTCCCACTGCCTCCAGGATTTTCTATGGCCAAGAATGGGTATAGATTGTAATTCTGTACTAAAGAAGGCAGAAAGAGATAAGCAGCTTTGTAGGAGAAGAAAAAGCAGTCTTACTTGTATATGATGCACATTTGACTAACGTGATTTAGAGATGATTAATACAGAGATCTGCATGAAAAGTTTTTATAAAATCAGCTTTAACACTTGAACTGTAAAAATCCAAGCTGAGAATAGGGACTCTCCCTGTGGATGTTTCCCTGCACTTCCTGTCTCTTCTTAGAAGTAATTAGGAGTACTATTTGAGCCTCATTGCACATTCTGTAATTTAAAAATTAAAACAAAATCCCAAACAAACTGGTGGACTTTTTTTTTTTTTCTTGTTTAATTTATACCAGGTTGAACAAGCTGCTGCTTTAGAGTTAGGTGATGAGAGCAAACTCACCAGGGTGGTGTCACTGAAACCTTTAGACAAGCAGATCATCGAACATAAGGATGTAAACAAAGTGGTGATCCAACTAAATACAATTATTTTGTCTCTTAAAACTGAAGAATTGGTTCTTCTGAAGACCTTTTCTGAATTTTCGGACATCTGGAATAAGGTTAATTACATGCTTAATATAATGTTGCTGTGTTGTAAAATCTAAATACATTTAAAAAATGTTATTTGTTGTATAAGGAGTCTGTGCTCGGTAGGAAGCGTTGGTTTCGTGGTAGAATCCATACACCCATAATTCCCCTGCCTGCTCGTGTGTTGACCAGAACTTGCATATCTTCATTGATCTAAGAAAAAAAGCAGAAGAGCACAAAAGAATTTTGGAGCATAAACAAGCTTGTGCTGTCATATGCTTATGCATCTTTTTCACAGCATCTTGTCTGCATGTGTTGTGAAAAAGAATAGTTGAGCAGAATCGCTTAGAACTTGAAGACAGCAAAGATATTCCTGAATATTAAACTGACTAGTTCTTCTCAAGCAGCCATTGTTGAAAGACACTTTTCTATTTCTTCACAAAAAAAGAGATGACCTATATCTAGCAATGAGGATTCAAAAGCCAAGGTGAATCTGGGCTGATGGAGTTATCTTCATGAGGAAGTGGGTCCAGTCATAGAAATGGTAAAGCTCTGAGGAGTGTTTTGTCAGGATATTAATCATGAAATAAAACCTTGTGTACAGGCTGAGTAGTGAAATTCAGCTCTGTGAATGGACAACTACTGGTCTTACCTATCCAAGGTGCTTTAGTAAGGCCAAGAAACAAGCAATCAAAACAAGACTAATTTTATCTTTTAAATGACTCACTGTTTTTAACTTTTCCTCTCTAAATCAACTTTCAAGTGACCTTATTCCCAGAGCTGACTCTTCTGTCCAGGCTGAGAGAGGGCATTTTCAGCTCTTCATGGCCTCTGAGGTTTCAAAGCTGATTAATGCTCAGTTTGGTTGAGCTAAGCACATGTTAGTAGCATGTCATTTCACCCAGAAAGACACAATCAGACTGGGTGATGCAGTAGATTGATGCTTCTCTTTTCCTAAAACCTTCTAAAATAGTCAATTAACCTAATCCTTAGACTTAAAATTCCTCAGGAGTCCGTGCTGTTCCTGCCACCTTCATAATCTCTGTTGGACCATTGGGAACTGTCACAGGTAACCCATTATTGGCCAGAGAGGTGCAAACAGATTCTCAGGGCTCTCACAGTGCACACTGTAGGGCAGTGTTGCTGAGACAGGTGAAGATCATCTGTCTGTAATTGAACTGAGAATCTTACACATTTGTTGAGCTAGTGACACTGATTTCTCACCTCTGCGGAGACTGGCCTACCTTATGAAAAGGGAGGCCGCTCAATCCTCTATTGCCTAAAAACAATCTTCCACAAGCTAAATGCCCTCTCTCACCATACATCCATCCTTCACTGCCGAACTGTTTTTTTCAAATGGCCAGGAGGCCATCTGCACCTAGAGACTGCAGTTTAAAGATACTCTTTCAGGAAGAGTGATGAATGACTGAGTGCAATTCCTCACATTTAAAATCTGTTAGAGGACATGAACTACTTTAGTGGGGTTACAGACAGAAGGAAGAATAGGAAGAAAATATTTCCCTCAAAATTTTAGCAGCTGATAATAATTTTAACAATTGTAAATTTTGTAGTACCATTTGGATGGATAAGGGACATCCTGACCTGTGTCATTTCTTGAGTTATAGATTTCAAGTTCTTTAAAGAATATTATACAAAAAATAAGAGTCAGGAAAGGCAGTTCAAGTAAAATAATTTGTGCTTATACTAATTAATGCTTGTATATTAAATTCTTTCAGGGAGGGAACATTTTGTGTTTGTACAATGCATCAGGCAGCTGGGCATGCTGTAGATTATTATAATACCAATGCTAAATAGTAATTAAAATAAACTTCTTTTAAGTAGGATCCAGAAGAAAAAGTGAAGGAATTTATAGATACTAAACCAACAATGGCTGAATTCCAATCTCAAATCAGATACTTTGCTGTAAGTATTTTGTCTTTAATAAAAACTAACTGTTTAGGTAAATTCTAGTGAAATTAAATGCTGAACACTTGTATTTTCTTAGCAATTAGAAATGCAAATGAGAGAACTGCCCAATCATTGTGCACTGCAATCAGTGGAAGTTGCAACAGAGTCATTGAAAATGGCTTTAATTCAGGAATGCCGCTCAAGACAAAGAGCATTTGGATTAGCTTTAAATAAAAAGTCTTCCACAGACGTGGGTGAAATTTATTCATTCATTGAAAATGTTAGCAAGAGTCTAAGCAGACCTATCCATGACCTTGATGATGTACGGGAAGCAATGGAAGCACTGAAGGAGATAAGAGAGAATGAGATTAAAATTGACATGACAGTTGGACATATAGAAGAATCTTATTCTGTGCTTCACAAATACAACCTGCTCAATCAAGATGAAAATACAGAAAGAGGTGATGGATTAGCCTATGCCTGGAAGAACCTAAACACACAGGTACTGTAGTTGTATTATTTCTCAAATCATTATTATCAGCTCTCTTAATGTTGAAATGATAGAACAAACTTATTTACCTAATTAATTTTTTTGTTTCCTGCATTTGTTCTTTTGTGCCTGTTTTTTTTCTCTTTGTCTGCATATAGGCACAACAGGTTGAGGACTTGCTGCTGAAGGTACAGACAAACATGAAAACCGATTTACTGAGAGTTGTTCAAAAATTCCAAATTGATACTGCAGGATTTTATAAAGAATATGATGAAAAGTAAGTGATCTGTGTTGCAATAAAATTATACTTCATTAGTGATTGTTTGAAAATGTTGTATCTAAAGGGCTTCAGAAAATAAACACAGGACAGTATCACTATAAATATTACACCTGAAAAAAGGCCTAATTTCAGATTAAGTGGGCATACAATCTTACTGTCAAAGATTCATTCCTGTATCTTCAGTGCTGGAGTCAGTGATATTCCATAAGAGTGAGTATGTTGGGGGAAAAAGAATTTTGAATCCAGATCAAAATGTTAAGTTTTTTTTTTTAGTCTTAACTCAAAAAAGTGCTTTGGAGATATTTAACAGTAAGTATTAATGCAGTGTCTTGGATGTGACTGGAGATACCAGTTCTAGGTATTTCTAAATTCACTGTCTTACTCAGCCTTACTTTTGAACTTACTTTATCACTTTTGAAGACATAAATTGTGGGATATTTGTGGTTCGTTGGGCACTCCTACAGTAGCAACAAGGAAGGAAAGACAGGCTTTGGCTTGCTGTGTTCCATTATGGCTCTAGGAAAATACCTCACCTTTAAGGGCTTCTGTCCCCACTTGCTGACAGAGGACTCCCATGCAGCCCTGACACCCATCCTATGGGACGTGCTTTTAAATTGGGGCTTCACTGCTTGGTCCTTGACTGCAGCTCCAGCTCTGCCACAGCTCTTCCTGTGCCTGATTGTGGACCCTGCTGAGCTGAACACGTGTCCCAAGACACAGACTCACTCCCGAGGCTGACCTCAGAGCAGCTCAGTTCCAGCTGGACTGGGTCTCATGCTGGTTACTTTCCCTAGCCCTGCCCTGCCCCCTGATTTACTGACTCACCTTCCCAGCTTGACCTTGGTCCTGTGTAATTATGGTAGACTTATCTGAAGACCTGGACCATCATTGGAGCCTGATTAACATCCTGAGGGTCCTGGTCTTCCTGCTCAGGTTCTGTGGGATCACGCCTTGTCTGCCTTTGCTGACTGTTTCTGCTTTCATCTCCTGTCCCATTTCCCTTGCCAAGCAGTCAGCCTGCTCTGCTTTCTGCCCATCTGCCTGAACTTCTTTCTAGAAATAACCATGGCACAACAAATAATATGTGGCCAAGAAGTGGTTCTAGGTGTGAGATCTGGGAATTGCACCCTGTCCTACTGCTGAGATGTGCTTATTAGGCAAATTTGGGTATTTTTTCTCATATTTTTCTGACTACTTAATTATGGTTCTAGTGCGAACTACATGATTTTCTCTCCTGATTTATATATCTGATATCTTTCCTTTTTTAAAATATAAATGAAGATAGTTGTTAAAATTTGTTTTATAGAAGAAACAGGGAATAATGAAGATAAAACATTTGCAGATCTTTAGCTATTTGTAAGATGTATGGTACCATAGATGAATTTATTTTATTAGAAAAGAAATTGGGCTTTCTTTCAGGGCCTATTGGATATGCAATCTTGGTAGACTGAATATGTGCTGCATTTTCTCTTTTAGTGTCTTGTGAAAGTTTACAGAAAAAAAATTAAAAATGTTACATAATGTTCAGTAAGTAGGGTTTGGGTTCTGTTGTGCTTCTTTGTGAAACATGTATGGCTGACAATTTCACTGGATTTGTTTTGGTTTTTACAGGGGCCCCAGTGAGGACAATATTCCTCCCCATGAAGCAAGTAACAGATTACAGATCTTTCAAGCCAAATTTGATGAACTATGGAGGAAGTATCTCTCGCTTTCTGGTGGGGAAGAATTATTTGGTCTTCCCATCACGGGTAATTTCTCAGGGGATAAGGATACGTGTTTCTGGGCTATTAATTTTTTCTTGTAATTCCTACTAAATGCATGGGAATTTGGAAAAATTGCCAAAAATTTCCTTGCAGAAAAATTCCTTGCAGTAAATTATTATAGTCTTCCCTGTGAAATGCATCTGGGTGCAACTAGCTCTCGGTGTGCACATACATAAACATCAGGTGGAAAAATACTTCACTCCTCTGTGTGTCTCAGGGTCCAGATGCTTAGCTCTCTTACTTCTTCTGTTCAGAACTAAGCACATTTCCTGCCAGTATTCTGCCCCATAAAAATTTGGGAAACATGTTGCCAAAGTACTCAAATTGTCCCTGCTCCAGTTGCATAATGAATTCCCTTAGGCTGTGCAACTGATCTGTAATGTCCTTATGTCTCCTAGTCAGACACAGTTCCTTTGGAAGACGGTGGTGTGAACTAAAGCAGAATGTCTGAAAGGCACTTTAATTTGTGCATACTAAATTCAGTATGTTTTCCTGTCTGAGGAGGTATGCAGTAATCCAAATATATTTTACTAGGAATTCCAGAAGATATGAGAGGAAGTAAATAAAACATTTTTGTTATGGATGTCCATTTTAAATACTTTTATTGTCTAATATATTCTGTATATTTCATTTGAAAGCACACCCATGATATCCAAACTCTGCCTCTTAAGTAAATAGTGTAAATTGACTTAGGGGATATTTTAGTTCTTGTCTAAAATTATATTGTGTTCCATTGCCATTTCATCCACTTTTCAACATTGTCTCCCTCAATTATAAGATTACATCTACTTCTACAGAAGAATATTGATTGAAAATATCAGCAATCCAAACCATTACTGTGCATCAAAATCTGCTGTTCTTACACAATGAAAGTGGAAAAGTTTGCCTAGACACTATCTAGAAAACTGCAAGTCTTATTTCATTCATTTATTAAATAACATCATTAGAAACGCATTAATTATTTTGTTCATAAATACATTTGACATGAATAGCTGATTAACACTCATGAATTTCCAATTTTAAAATTTGAAACAGAGTATCCTGGACTTCACAAAATTAAACATGAACTTTCATTACTTCAGAAGCTTTACAGTCTTTATGATACAGTTACTTCTAGCATCGACAGATACAATGAAATGCTTTGGAATGACTTCAATATTGAAAAAATTAACACTGAACTTCTGGATTTTCAAAGCAAGTAAGTTGGTTTTTGTTGAAATACATGCAATTTTTATTTCAAGCTCTGTTTTTTGGTTAGCTTGTGAAAATTGCCCCAAGGGGCAGAAGAATGTTGGTCCATCTCATGCTCATTGTTGGGCACAGCTGCACTGTGGTGCAATATGCAGCTGGTTTCTGAGTCACTTGAGGCTTGTTGGGATACATTGACATGGTGATCTGTAGCTTATTTAATAAACAAGTTGCACAAACCTGTGTCAAGGTGGTTGTAAGTATAAATAACTTTCAAATCTGATCTTATACAGTACCTTCTCAGTGATTTAGTTTAAAGCTAATTAATTGTTAGTCCATGATATTAGATGGAAATTTGAACCTACTTTTTTCTTCTGCACATTTGTCTAAGTTGTAATTGTTATTTCAAGAAGGGTAGATAGCCCTGCTAAATTCTGAGGGGTTATTTACAAAATTTGAAGCAATAATGTTTTCCACAAAAATCTGACTGAGCTGTCTTTTAGTCATTAATTTGAAAAAAACCCCAATACAACCCAACCTCTTTTTAAAAAATAAGAATTCTAAAAACGAATGTACGTGAAATATATATACTCCTGCTTTTGGACAATGTAAGTCTTCATCTCATTTCAGTAGAATTCTGAAATCTGCATCATAATTTTTTCAGTAGTTAATTATATTTTACAGGCTGTAGGACTTTTCATGCCTCATTCTCCAATACCCTGAAAGAAGCCATTGCACAGCAATAGTTTTCATTTATGTGTTTCTGTTTGAACTTCATGTGTGGCATTCTTGTTTTTCCTCTCAACTGTCGAGATATATTTGGAGCAGTGTGACTACCAATAGGCAGTAAATGCTTTTTTTTGTAATAAAAGTCCAACCCAGTACCATCTTTCTTTTGGCAGTTTGCTAGCGTTATTGCATCAAGATATTCTCTTTAAAGGCAGAGAAATTGAAACAACATACAGGGGATACTCACAGAAATAGCTAGGATGGTATGCTGTGTTATGAAGGAAGCAGGAATGCTGGAAATGCAATTACTGCTTTAGACTAATTGTAAAGAAATACATAGGTCTTTAATGTGATTTGTTTTACTACCTTTAAAAATAGTAATATAATAGAAAACATAATCATGAAAAGAAAAGTAAAAAAAATAACTGTAGATAAAAGTAAATCCAGTTGGAAAGAGATAAGAAAGAGAAATATATAAAGAGCATTATAAAAGTTTATAATAATGACTGGAGAGAAGTTTCCCTTTATATTTCACTGTAATATAGTGTAAAGAGAATGTCCAATAAATTTAGGAAAGAAATGTAAACCTGATCAATGGTGTAGTTTATTAACATAATGTGCAGCTCATGGAATTTTCTTTTAGAAGATATCATTGAGACTAAGAAAAGAATAAATTTATTTGAATTTTTTAAAAATTTGCCATTTTCATTACCAATCTAAGAGATCCCATTTCTAATAGCCATGCCCAGACAAGTTCATTAGGTGTTACTTGCTAAGCCTCAGCATAGAAGTAGCCAGGAACTGTCTCTTAAAACCTTCTTGATACCAGGCAGAGTATAAATTTTACATTTTGCAGTGCTTTTTTCCAGCATATTTAATGCTATCTACTGTTGGATTCAAGATGAAAGAATATTGCAGTTATTGTAATGCCATAACAGTATGCATATGTTCATCTGCCTCTTACCAGCAAGCAGTGAAGAATTTGCACATGTTCCAGCATTGTGTGACAGATCTATCTGATTTTGAACTGTGAAAAATGGAGAACGTTTTTGAAGGAATTTGTCATTATGGGCAGGTTTTATGCAGCGTTTAGTTTCTGGAATCGAGCTGTAAGAGAACTGCTGTCAGTCTTTGGTCCATAGCTTTGGCAGTGAAAATTGATGTGACTGGTTTAGAAGTGAGAGAGGTGTGATAATTCACAGTGCAAGAGGTTCTTCATTTTAAATTTGTTTTCATCTTAAGTTGTGTGCAAAGGAAAAATTTCCTCTGAATATCTTTCATACAAACCAGGCATGAATTAAGAATTGTTTGATTGAAACAGAAGTATTTTTCTCTTTTAAAGCAGATTAGTTTTAGTTTAGGATGTACTTTATTTTGATGGGAAAAATATATGTAATTTTATCCTTTTTCCTCTTTACAAGATCAGGTGCGTATTCAAATTTTACTAAGTCAATGACACTGCAGGAACTTAATTTCAGGCATGGGTTTGCACATGAAAGTAACTTCCTTTAGTTCAAACTGAAATAGAAACCAAACCATTCTAGTGTAATTTGTGCTGTCTTTAGCAGTGTTTCCTGCCTGCTGTTACAAATGACCAGCAACATATAATATTGCTGACTTGCAAGTGGATTTTTTATTTGCAGTCTAGTGGTCAGCTCATTGAAAAATGACAATGTATTGTACTATTAAGTGGTGGGTTGTGATTATTAATAATAAATATTTCTTCTTTTTTTTTTTGGTGCTTTTTAAAGAATCCGGAAGTTACCAAAAGCATTAAAGGAATGGCAAGCTTTTCAAGACCTAAAAAGAAAAATTGATGACTTCACTGAGAGCTGTCCTTTGCTTGAAATGATGAAAAACAAAGTACGTTTTGCATAATAATTTGGAGATAAAAGTCACTTGAGAAACTCTATTGAATACCATGTTATATGACTACAAGATCCTTTCCATAGTTCTTTTTTATAGATAAAAGCAGCTGTATTTATAACAAGAAATCTAGTTAGGCTTATTAGAGAAAAATAAAGGACTTTGTAATGTGATTAGAATAACTACTAGTGCTTTCAGTGGAATGGAAATCAAAACCCTCCTATTTGTTTAACAGATGCAGGGCAAAAATATGTGATCATTTTAGACCTAAAATTAATACAATTTTTAAAAACCCCATCCCTATGTACTTTTCTAGGCAATGTTATCAAGACACTGGGAAAAAATTGCACAAGTAACTGGGCATCACTTTGATGTTGACTCTGAAAATTTCACCTTAAAAAATGTAATGGATGCCCCTTTATTAAAACATAAAGAAGATATTGAGGTATATGTACTTTTTTGTTTTGGTTTGGTTGGTTGGGTGCTTTTCTTGTTTGGTTGGGGTTTTGTTGGGTTTTTTTAAATTTTTTCTTCTTGCTATTTACTAACTTGTGATCAGGTGCTTTTGAAATCCTGTTTCTAGTCAGGAAACATTAAAAAGCATGTTTAATATTTTTTTGAAATGTTAAAAAACATTTGTAACATAAAAAATTTGCTTTAGTTGAAGAATTCCTTTGAAAAAGTGGAGTTTAGTAGTTGGTATTAGCTGACAGTTAGTTTATTTCCCTTTTATTCTGGAGAAGATTTAAATACATAGATGGCATTACACTAATCCCTCTATAGGACGATTTCTGTTGTTTTAAGAGTAGTGTGATTCTGTCATGTTTCTGATTTAGAGTCTGCCTACTTATATATTTTTTCTTCCCTTTAAGTGTCTAATCAGAGTGAAAAAATATAGTTGATGTAAGACTGATCCTGTTAAGTGTTAAAGTCCTTGGAACATAGTAGAAGAGGATATGGGATTAAAGAAGAATGAAGTTGTTTTGCATTTCCAAAGTGACCCTTCACAAGAGCACAGATAGATGAGAAGTCGTATGGAGTGTGGACAAGCTACAAAGCCATTGTCTCTTCTGTTTTAGAAGTTATCTAGCAAGTGCCTTTGCTTCATGCTTGTTACCTTTTACAAGAACAAAACATAGCTAAAGCTAAAGAAGTAAAACCCCAACAGTTTCTAACTTCAGTTCCATGGTCATTTAGCTAAATCTGTATTATTTCCAGAGTAGTGACCTGTTTTGTCTTGTTTCACAAATGAGCATTTTTAAGGCAAAACCATGAAGTCAAACCTCTGCTGTACCAAATTCCTGGACAAGAATTTAAGCCTTGCGAAAGGTTCAGAGTTCCAGCCTTACACTTCAGGAAACTCTTTAAACCTGTGATAGAATCCAATGTACTCTTGAACTGGAATTTGGTATCCAGTCTGAGTGTTTGATCCTTTTCTCTCTGCTGCAATAACCAGCTTTATGACAGACCTGTCCTCACTGTCTTAAAGAAGCAGCAGACAGGCATGTTGTCAGCCTACACTGTTCTCAGAATATTTATTGGTTTTGATTGGCAACGTTTATTTTCTTTAAACCCCTCTATCAGCTTATGTGATTTCAAGTGTTAATAAATACAGAGAGGCAAATTCTTCCTGCAGATTCACTGACTCAGTGAATTTTGTGTGTGTAAGATGCTAGTAGTAGTGAAGATGGAGTATAGACCATTAAATGGACCTGTTACAAGCAGTACTAGAATATAATCTTGTTTGAAATATAATAACTTTGAGGTGTTTCAATGTATATTTTCATTAGCCTGAACTTACACTGAGATCTGGATCAAGCCAATACATTTTAATAGTCTTTTATAAGTGTGCTTTATAATAGCCTTAGATGAATGCAATTTACCATTTTAATTTTACCCAGGATATCTGCATCAGTGCTGTCAAAGAAAAGGATATTGAAGGAAAACTGAAGCATGTCATCAGTGAATGGAGTACTCATGCTTTCAGTTTCAGCCAGTTCAAAACTCGAGGAGAACTTCTTCTGAAAGGATCAGATATATCAGAGAAAATAGCTTTGGTGGAAGATAGCCTCATGATGCTGGGGTCACTGATGAGCAACCGGTACAAAACTTAATAAATAATAAACTTAATAATTAATAAACTTAATAAAACTTTGTACACACTGTATGAATCTAATCAACCCCCAGAGTAAACAATTATCATCTTAGGTTCTTCTTCCCTTTAACTCATGTTCATGCAGGTATAATGCACCATTTAAGTCCACTATACAACAATGGGTTCAGAAGCTGACTAATACTGCAGAGATAATTGAAAACTGGATTACTGTACAGAACCTCTGGATTTACCTTGAAGCTGTGTTTGTTGGTGGAGACATTGCAAAACAGCTACCTCAGGTATACTGATGTATGATAACAGTATGCTGTACCAGGAGATCAGCCACATCACAGAGTTTATTTGCCAGTACTTATAACTCATATAAGATTTGTGGGCTGTGCATAGGCGGTTCAGGAGAAGCTTTGCCAAACTAGGATCTGTCTGGTTAAATTGCTTAAAACTCAGTGAAACCTGCAGGAACACAATTGTTTGTAATTCAGGCTCAAATGTTCCTGTCAGTGTGCAATATTAGTGAATTAGTACAGGGCTCAGAACTACTTAATGGCACGAAACTGATTTATTGCTTTTGCCATATGTACAAATATCCCTTTCTTCCTGTGTGCAAATGTTTATAGGCTATAAGCTGTAACAATAGAATGACAGATTCTGTAGATGAATTCTGTACTTGCTAGGACTCAGTTTAATGAAGTCCCACAGAGACATGCTGCCAGGCTTGGGAGATGTACATGTGCTAATAATCTGCGTGAAACATTGCAACCTCTTCAAAAGGCAGTGATGACTTTCCAAGGTAGCAGCTGCACAAGAGCTAAGGAATGATCTGAACAGGAGAGAAATAGCAGAAAAAAAATCATCCTTTTTGTTGTGTCACCTAATGAGGGGTTTTCATACAGTTCTAACAAACCACAGTTCAGTCATGCTGGATCAAATGGCATAACTAAACAAAACTGTTATTTTTGGGAAATTATTAGATATTGATTTATTTCAGGACACATATTTTATAATTAAAGGCTTACAAAATCCCAAATTAAGATTAATTTTTGTAAGCTAAATAAAGGTTTCTTAATTGTTGTTTAGATAACATTTTGTTGTTGATATGTTGTTGATGAGGTATATTTATGTTGTTAGGGCTTATCAGAGAATCAATTAGCAGCTTGTGCAGATGAACAAATGCTGCTAAAGCTACTTCTTCCAAGGATGATAGATACATGAACCAATATTCTGGAAAAAAATAAATGAAGTGACTGTCTTTGATGAAGGAGGAGAAGGAACAGCTTGGTGGAGGAGTAATGAAGAGTGGGCTTAATTGCAATTTCTGCCTGAATACTGCAACAAGTAACTGTTAGCATCTGGAAATTAACAGAGAGATGAATAATGTTCAGTCAACGTGAATTTGTTAGGAGCAAAACGTTGAACAAATCTAATTTATTTTTAGGGTGGGCAAGAAGCTTTGTGGTTAGAGGAAAAACAGTAGGTGCCATATATTTTGATAGGTTTTTGCCATTGTCTCTGATAGTACTACCAGAAAATGTGTTTTAGCTTGCTGGTGTGCAAAATACAGAAGAGTGGAATACATAAACATCAATAACCAATAACTAAAACATTGTATCTGGTTTTGGTCAAAGAAATCCACTGACAAATTTGAAAGAGCATAGAAGAGGGTGGTAAGAATGAGGAACTATCCAGGAAGAATGAGACCCAAGAAAAAATTCAACAAATTAGATTTGTTTGACTTGAAGCGAAGAAGGGATAAGCTTTTTAAAATATAAGGGCTGTTCTCAACAGGAAGGGAAAAAATCTTTTTCTTGCTATCTGATTTAGCTTAGATATTAGAAGAGAGTCACCAGTATCTTCTAGCTCTCAGATAATTTGATTCCATTAACATTTCATTTGTTGTAGGTGAAGAAAGAGTTTTTAATGTCAATATACCCACTGTATAAAAATATTTATTTTTCAGGTTCCAGTTTGAGTTTCCTCCCTTTGCTTACAACACTTGTAATGTACAAGTGGGGCAGCTTCAGACTGTGTATACTGGTTTTGTTCATCAAATGTTGCTACTAACAGCTTACATAACACTGTGTATTGCTGTTAGGAAGGCTGTAATTTCTGAGAAAGCTACTTTTTGAGCTTTCTCATGTGTATTGGAATCCTTTAATGTGGAAAATTTTGGTGCCCAACATGAAGTAAGACATTTTCAGAGCTATCCCATTGTACTCTTTCTCTTGCAATCTGAATTCTGGTCAATAATAAGCATGCTTATAAATATTCATACATTAGTCCTCCAAAGAAGACTTGAACAGCAAGGGAAATATTAAACTGTTACCTTGTCTGATAGAATTAAATAATTTTTGGAATATGACAAACAAGAGGAAAAAGCTAATGCATTTATCATGTACTTCAGGAAGCCAGAAGATTTCAGAACATTGATAAATCATGGCAGAGAATTATGCAGAGAGCCCATGAAACATCAAACATTGTGCAGTGCTGTGTTGGAGATGAGACTTTGGCGCAGCTGCTGCCACATTTGCTGGAACAGCTGGAAATCTGTCAGAAATCACTGACTGGCTATTTGGAAAAAAAACGGTTAATATTTCCAAGATTTTTTTTTGTATCTGACCCTGCTCTTCTGGAAATCCTTGGTCAAGCATCTGATTCCCACACTATTCAGGTACAAGTAATAAAGCAATAGTGTTCTTATGTTCAATATTACTAAGTGAAGACTGTGGTAGACTTTGTTGTTTATTTGAGAGAATTTCTTTCACTTATGGAAAGATTTGCAGAGTATTCTAATACAGCATTTAAAGACAAAGTAAGACTATCAGATCAGTTTATGGATTTTTTTTTCTGATTCTATTGTAGGCACATTTATTAAGTTTGTTTGACAATGTTAACAGAGTGGGATTTCATGAAAAAAACTACGACCAGATTTTATTGTTTGAATCTCAAGAAGGAGAACGGGTCAATATTATTGAACCAGTTTTAGCTCAGGTAATGAAAGTACATATTGCAGTTTTTCATGACTTGATTTAAAGCAGATTTATGTTTTAGAGGCCAACAGTATTGCATCATGCTATTATTTGACTAGCTGAATGAAAACCTCCCAATGTGAACAGCAAGAGCGAAGAGTAGAAGGGACAGGACATTTGTGTCAGTTTGTAACGATTGCTTTACCTGTTTTCTCAGCAGTACTGCTGTGAAGTGCCAAATCCATCACAGATCTCTAGAAGGGCAGTGAAGCAGAAAGAGGAAAGAAATCTTTTAAAAATTAGAGAATAACAAATACGGAAATGGTAGTATGAAGGACTGGGAAAAAAGTCACGTAGAGCTCTTGCTCCTTGTGAATTATTCATAAACTAATTCTCTAAAAGTACTTTATTGTTTGTTACAGGGCAATGTGGAATTCTGGTTAGGTCAGCTGCTGAATGGGATTAGGAAAACAATCCACACTGTCATTAGACAGGCATCATTGGCCATTAACGATTCAGAATTTAAGATGCATGACTTTCAGGCAATGTTTCCTGCACAAATAGGACTTCTGGGAATTCAAATTATCTGGACCAGAGATGCAGAGAAGGCACTGAACAGTACCAAGACAGACAGAAAGGTAGTATTTAATGAATCTTTGGGGATTTATTAAAAGCATTGTTTGTAGCAGTACATATTGTGAAAAGTTAAAAGTAACAAGTAGGAAAAATCACAAAGTACTAGTTATTTACCCAGAATAACAAATGAACTAAGAGGGAAACAGAATAATAAAAAATGTGTTAAGGAGTCACACCTCCTCATTATCCTCCAGTATGTGTTTTAGAATTGTTCCTAATCCTGCTGTAATTTTCTCTGGTGTTTTGTTAGGGCAGTCGTCTTGGGAAGGGACAGTTTCTTAGTTCAGGAATATGGGGAATCTTATCCTATTACTTTCACAAAATCAGATTTGGAAAGAAATAAGAGCTCCTGAACTTTGGGGAAGTAACTGTGTGGGCATTGGTCTACTCTATCCAAATGTATAGCATCCTTCAGCTGATGAGCTTTTTTTTAGGGAAGGGGAAGAATAAAATCTGTTTCAGGAGGTGTTGGTTTAATCTCAAACATGTGGAGAAGATGCTGTTAACAACCAAGGTATTATTCCTAACAGTGAATCTATGAAAGAAGAAGGAGAGGACGTGAACAAAAGGGTTGCACCATTAATCAGGAATATACAATAAGATTGTACAAAGAATGAATAACAACATCCTACCATAAAAGTAAATGCAGGCCAAATTCCATGCTGTACTTTGATACTGCATGAAAGTAAGGGCTTAGACTGTGGAGAAAACCATGTACTGCTACATTTTCTGCATTGCTGAAAGTTTAAAAGGGGCATAAACCTGCTTTTAGTCCACTATAGTTCATAGAATAACCAGGTACAAAGATTCTTTTGCATTAACAAGAAAACAGCTTTTGTGGGTTTTTTTGCGCTGAATCGAATGTGTGTATTGGGGCATGCGTGTAGGTTATTTAATTCTCTGTTAGTTTTAACAGTGTTTTAAGTATTTTTTTTCTCAGCAAACTGTATGTTTTAGGCTCTGCATGTATTTACAGAAAGCTAGTGTGATTGTTCTGTCACACATTTGGAATAGGGGTATAAATGAGCTGCTCTTTTTTAAATCTCAGTGCTTTTTGTTGTGTACCAGGAGGGTCACTGGCAGAGGCTGATGTTATTTATGTAAGTCAGTATTGTATAGTCAGTATTTGTGGAACTTTGTAACAGATTTGGTACCACAATATAAATTATTAATTTAGTGTCAGCATCTAAAATTACAGTATGTTTTCCCCCTACTCTGGTTAAAGGATGTGACAGATCTTCAGGTTCCTGTTCTCCCTAAAGAACAGGAGATCCCTGTAGATACAGCTTGAGCTGATATATACTACTCAAAATCATTGACTGATGGTTTTGAGTGTATACAGATGGGGATGCAGTCAGCTGAAAATGTAATGTAGAATAAAAGGAACAAGAGTCTTGGAATAAAATCTTACGGCGTGACCTGTTCATCTAGATATAACCTTATTGTAGTCTGTCAGGTAAGAATGCATGAATGGAAGGTGGCCTGCAATCCAAATTTAGGGTTTCAAACCTAATAAATATAAAGAAGAATATGGATGTTTTCAAATTTTTATGAACTAATATGATCATCCTTGCTTGTGGAAAAGGCAATGCACGTGACAAATCAGAAGTTCTTGGAACTTTTAAATGATTTGATTGACATGACAACACACAATCTGACAGGAATGGAGCGCACAAAATATGAAACTTTAATCACCATTCATGTGCACCAGAAGGATATCTTTGATGATTTGGTAAGTTTTGGAAAACCATCAAGGGACTTTCTGTATGGAAGGTCTTGCACATATAAAAAAATTATAAGCAAATCTTAGAATCTATTCTCTTTGAGTAGCTCTGATATTACTGCTGTGATAGAGCATATCAGATTTAGTTTGATTTAATATAGATGTGATGCAGTGAGAGGGGTGAATTTTTATGTAGGTGTGTTCATGGTTTAGACTTCAGTTTTTGAAATGGTTGTTTATCTCATCATGCACAAATTCACCGTGAGCAAAAGAGTTTAACTTTCAAAATTAAACTATATTCTCAATTTGAAGAGAATACCTTATTTGATTGAAATGTAAATGTAAAACACTCCCTTTAGTATTCCTTTCAATCTTGTGATTCTGATCCAGTTTATGTGTTGATGTATGTATTTTTTTGATAGTTAAGTTGCTTCAGGCTTCCTTTAGATAAGTATGTTGAATAAATGAAATCATAATTATAAAAATGGAAGTAAAATAATGTCCAAAGGGCTTGAATGATGCAAAGGTCAATAATTCAATACTGATTGCTTAATTGATGCATGTATGTTAGGAAGATAAAAATTAAGTGCATGTGAAAAGAAAATAGGAAACAATAAAGAAAAGTACTGAAATCTAGAAAGAAAACTACTGGCTTCTAAGATAAGCATGGAGTTTCATCCTCTGCCAGTAATTTTTAATTTATCTTCATAACTATTTTCTTAATTAATTTAATGTCATAATGAAATTATGGATAATTGGTTAAATTTCTAGGTCCTGTATATGAAATAAAAAAGTCAGGAGCAAGTCCAAAACTAGGAAAAGGGTTCTTAGTTGGTATATGTAATAATAGCCTTCTCTCAAAACATTGTCTGCCAAACACATCCTTTAGTAAATGAAATAAAGGAGAGAGAAGTGGCTGAGATTCCAGAACCTCCTCTTCACCTTATGCTGTGTTTGCAAGGCCAATAACCAGGGCAACATTTTCAGTAACAGGCCAGTAGTTTTGAGATCCAGTGTCAATATTAATAAATCTATTAATTACCACAAATCTAGATGTGTGTGTGGCAAGTTCATACTGAAAAATACTACCCCAAAAAAGAGCACTCAGACATCTGTACAATGTATTCAAATACTGTCCACAATTTAGTGTTTTTGTGAGCAATGGTGCAGTTACTATGCAGGACAGCCAGTATTGTTCATTTTTTGTATTTTCAATGATGGCTTTTCAATATCTCTCTAAGACACAATTCATTATCTCTGTGCCCAAATCAGAGGAAAATGAAAGTGTAAACAGGTTTGAAAAGATAATTTTGGATATCTTGACTTCTGACAGATTCTGTGCTCATTCTTCAAGATCATGAATTTATATGAAGTAGACTTTTTTCCTGTATGGAATTTAAGATTAATTTGTTACTGATTCGTTTCTGTATTAATGATTTTTCTTTTCCATAATAGGTCCGTATGAACATTAAATCTCCATCTGATTTTGAATGGCAAAAACAATCTCGATTTTATTTTCTTGAAGACTTGGATAAATGCGTTATCAGAATCACTGATGTAGAGTTCACCTACTGCAATGAATACTTAGGCTGTACAGACAGGCTTGTTATAACTCCCTTAACTGACAGGTATTTATAAAAGGAATGATGTGCATAATATTGGAGCTAAGATTGAATTCCTTTGACTTAATTCTTTTAACTTTCATGAGTCAGAATCACTTAGGTTGCACTGCAATGCTGCAATATCTTTGGTGAACAGCAGAGGCCAGTGCTTATATATTCAGATATTGAAAGCAGGTCAAATTTGAGTGTTTGCTTGAGCTATATGAGCTGTGATGGGCATTGAAAAACTTATTTGTTCTCGAGACAAATATGCCTGAACAGCATACACTTCACCAGCCTAAAAAGAGTCAATCTAAACACCAATATATTGCTGCTTTCAATAAGCAAGTAGTTGCTTTGCAATTACAGCAAGTGATTAATTTACTGTCACCCTGTAGGAGAAAGCAGTAACTCAGCACATAGCGTTACATAAATAGTGCCAGAATGGTCTTAAGCAAGGCCGATGGAGAATTTCAGGCTACAAATGCAGAAAAACTCTGAGGGCAATCATAGGGAGAAGTTTTTATTGCTCGAGTGTTAGTTATAAGGCACAGTATAAACTTCATTAGATGCCTATTTTGCTAAAGTGCTTGGTTGGTGCTTCAGTTAGGCAAGAGGCAGATGTATTTGCTATGCCAGAGCTTGTTCTTTTATATGTGGATATGGATGTCAAAATGCTTTGCATGCTCAGTCATTTACAGAATTATAGAATGGTTTGGATTGGAAGGGGCTTTAAAAATCACCTAGTTCCAACCCCCTTGCCTTGGACTGGAACATATTCCACTCGACCAGTTTGCTCAAAGCCCCATCTTGAGTTAATGCTGAAATTGTCATTGCATTCTTTGTACACTAGATTTTATTTATTAATGAAAATTCAGATTTTTTTTGCCTATTTCTGAACAAAAATTTTTCCCTGTGAGCTATTTAAAAAAGCCAGACCTCTGCATGTGGATACCTGGCTTTTAATAATTAAAACACATCTCCCAAATGCTATGTTATGCACCTTACTGTTCATATGTTAGATAGAGGGGTTTTTTTGCAGCAGTACACATGATCAGTGGCTATGGCAGTATGAACACACTGAAAATACTTTTATCCATCAGGAGAGCCAGTATCAAGAAAATGTTGTCATTCAAAATTTGTTCACAGAATTAAAATGCAGTCAGAGAAGTGGTTATGGCACCAAGCTTGACAGAGTTCAAAATGTGTTTGGACAGAGCTTTCAGGCAAGTAGTGTGGTTTTTGGGTTTGTCCTGTGCAGACCCAGGGATTAGACTGGAATTGGATATATTATGATTCTACAGGGTGTTGTATTACACAAGTTTGAAAATTAGCACAGGGTGACATGATTGAAGAAAACAAGCCTTTTCAATGAATTTAAACTATAATAATAATAACAAAAACAACAGAAAGAACAGGCATATCTGTCTTTGGACTAACCTGGAAGAGCCAAACAATGCTGCAGGGATTGGAGACTACCCACTGTCACATGTTGAAAGGGTATTTGAAGCAGAGAAGTTTCCTAGTGTTAACATGGGAAACTTATGTATCTAAACAATGTTGCACTACAACACATTTTATTCCTCTTGTGGGCTTTTTCCATTTTTGTATTTATAATACTGCTCTGTGGAATTGTCTGATCTTCTGAAAATGTTCAGGTAATGGTGTCTTTGTTCCATTGATCAGCTTGGAGTCAAGTCCTGTTTGGCTAATGATTTCAAGTTCAGAGAGATTCCCTAAGCACATGATAAATACCCACAGCTGGTAGTACGTTGCATTAAGATAATGGCACTGAGATTGAATGCTCCTACACATCATATCAGACACAGTCCAGGGCATGGCATACACCAAAAATGGAGTGAATGCCTGTATAGAAATTGTGTGATGTATTCAGTTTGTCCTTACCTCGTTTTCAGTAGCAGAATTGTTAGGAGTGGTATTTTTCATGCTAAATGATGTCAAATGATGGCCTGTTAAGTGATCCCTGAGTAACAAGGTAATAAAGCATTTTTACTGCTATTATATTAGAATTAGTATTCTGTTGTTTCATAAGAAGTTATACTAGGTGCTATCATTTGGGATTTTTCCAGTGCCCATTTATCCCCCCACATATATCATAAAGCAATTTAGTTTCACTGTGCTAAAATGTGTTTGCTGTGATTTTGGAGCATTGGAGGTTAGAACAACATGCTCCCTTACACCCTTCAGTAACCTCCACACCATCTGGGACGGCTGAGACTTAAACTTGTGGGTTTCAACCCAGGATGGAGGCTGAATCAGATGATCATAGGACTCAGGAATTCCTCCTCTTTGTCCATTGCCCATTGCAATCTTCGGTCTCATCCATTGCCCTCCTGGAACTCAAAAACTTCACATGACTGGCAGCACTGCTGTGGTTTGGTGTGCTGCTATGGAAATGGTGGTGCTTCTATGGAGATGCTTCCAGCCTCTCTGCCAGATCAGAGAGCCCATCATGGAGCTCTGGGGAGACATTAGGAGGGAGGGGGAAAAGGATGAAATCCAGTGGCTCTGGGTGCTGCAGAATGAGGCTATAATGCAGGAAGAGTGTATGATAGTATGAGAAAATCACAATACTACAGGATTTTGGTATTCAACATTTAGAATTTGCCTGTGGATTTACTGGACTGTTGCAGTCATGGCTGTGCTGGATGAGTGCTTTTCTTCAGATGGAGCAAAGTTGGTCCTGCTAACTCAGCTTCACAGTGTGCAAAGGGGATGACTGAGGACTCACGGCATGGAAACACATTTCTACCCCCTTCCCCAGCCCTGGATAATACATCTGCTGTGGTTGCATTGATGGACTTCAAGTAATGAATGGTAGTAAAAGATTCATAGAGCTGTTTGTTCTGTCTTTAGGTGTTACATCACTCTGGCACAGGCCCTGGGCATGAGTATGGGTGGTGCACCAGCAGGACCTGCCGGGACAGGGAAAACAGAGACAACTAAAGACATGGGCAAATGCCTGGGAAAGTATGTTGTTGTTTTCAATTGTTCGGACCAAATGGACTACAGAGGACTTGGTCGTATCTATAAAGGTAAGAAAATACCTGCTTTATGCATTTTAGAGTTGTAAGGTTTTGCCCCTTCAGTAGTGAATTAGCAATGATTTGGAGGGCATTTTTATCTCTGTTTCCTCTTATTTCCAGGCACTCATCAAATTTACCTAATATTTGATTTTATTTGATTTTTTTCTTCCTTCCTTCTGCGTGTTTTCCAGTACTTTTTTTTTTTTTTTTTTTTTTTTTAATATTCTTCACTGAGTGATGTTTCCCATCTATTTCCATCTATTTCTTCTTTCTTTTTCCATTTTAATCCTTTCTACTGTTTGGGGTTTTTTTTAATGCCTCTCTCTCACCCATCCCATGTGGAGAGGATTTATATTTATTTGCTATTTTTGTGTTGAACAAGACAATCAAATGTGAAGATGTTAATGATGCAAGGCAGGGAAATATGCAAAATGTTGCATTGTCTTATTTAAATATAGGTCTCTTTTGAAACCAGGAGTCAAACTCTGATACTCTTCATGTTTAGCAAAATTTTGAATTTAGTTTTGCAAGCAGTAATTAGTGATCTCAAATGTGTAATTTCATTATAGAGTCTGTTTTATTGTATACAGTTGCATTTATATATGGATAGACAGACCACAGAACACCACCATTTTCTGTGAGTGATGGGCTTTTAACTATAACACAAGGTATCATAAACAAGATTTTCACTGTTGTGATGTCTCCTGAAGACTAAAATATAATATTTAATTTCAGTTAAGAAGCCAGAAAAGCTGGCCATGGTTTTTTTAAAAGAGGAACATTTCTGAGCTAGAAACTGAAACACCTATGCATGTGAATATCTTCAGTTAAGGTCACAAACTTTCTCAAAGCACCTCTTTGGGGCCCAAATCTTGGCCCCCACAGATTTGGGCCAAGTTTTACTTGCATGTCTTTTATCATGTGTACAGACCTTTAGTGTCACAGGTTTATTTTGGTCATTGTTATTAGACAGAAGAGGTCTGGGATATCTGATTATGCTCATAATGCCAAGCAGGGTCATCTGCTGGGTGTCTGCTGTACCTGCAGTCATCAGTCTGTAAGGGAGATATCAGCCTTTGTTTCTCCTTGCATTGGGTTTGTCTTTGATGCCACCAAGATGTTGTCTTCTTCTGCTCTACTCCTTCTGTGAGTATGTTTGTATCTCTTTATGTAAACACCTCTTTTCCTGACTCCATGATGATTTTACTTCTTTGTATTTAACTGTTTGTGACTTGTGTCAGCTCAGACACCTAGTTTTGTATCCTTGCCTTCTTTCTGTCTTCTTATCCTGAGCACTTTGATAACTTATCCTTTCTGATTTCAGACTGAGGCAGTAATGATCATTGCAGCTTGTCATTGCTTTTATTTTATTAAAACTGGACACAATGTCTGTGTCTAAAAGCACAAGTTGAGTTTTAGGGCTTAGCTTTCTTTTTCTGTTGTTTTTCTGTAAGTTGACCATTTTCCATCTGTTATTGTCATCATATGCTACAGAAGCAAAGTAATACTGTATAATGTGTCCTTCTTCTCTGGCTGCCTCATTTAATAGTGTGCTGGTGTTCAATATGAGCTAGAAAAAATGTTTATAGAACTCATCTAATTGCTGCTCAAGCAACCATGATGCCTGTGACTGCTTACTTCAGTAAATTTGCAAGTGAAGTTATAGCTCACTTCTCAGAGAATTTGCCTGAGAATTAGGTAATAGATCCAGCTGAATGGGGCCTGAATAGGATGAGTTTTTCCAGCATTCATATGGCTGTTGTGTGTCTGGGAGTAAAAGCAAGATTCTGTTCTTACATAAGTTATTGATGCTTTCATTTGTGAAGGGACATTTGAAGTCAGTTGCTTTGGACTTAGTCTCACTACTTGGAAGGGCCTGGCTTGCAATCACCATTTTATGTCCTTAAAATAGCTGCAGTTTCTTGAAGAGTGGATATACTGAAGTTAGGGAAGGTAATGAGCTCTTTTAAATTTGATATAAAGGGCAAAGTGAGTTCAGATAAAGATTCTTTACTGCACATAAGGTCTTTAATGGAAAAGAAGGATAGTTCTCAGCTGTAAAAGCACTTTGATGCAGACTGATAAGAAAGTTCTCATTAACATACTACATATTTCACTGCTCATAATGGGAAATTTTTCAGGATTCCACATGTCTGTTGTAGGCTTGGTGCTTCATCACCAGAGTTTCCACACCCAAATGTTCACTTTGTCTGAGGCTGTGGGTCAAGTCATCAGACATTGGCAGGTTTAGCAGTGAGGCAAAAAGAGGCAGGGAGGGGTGGTGGTGTCCTGTCTGCAGGCATGTTTCCAGACATCCTCTGTAAAGACAAGAAGTTTTACCTTCAGAAAAAAGAAATAGAAAAATATAAGATAAGTAATATAACATATATTGTATACTATAAAGTTATGATTTAAGGTTCTTCTGTTTGGGTCAGAGCTGAGGTTTGGTCTTCGTGTTTCCCTGTTTCCATCTGTTTTGTTTTTCTGTGTGACTCATTCATAGGCAGATGATCTAGCTGATATGTTCAAAGCCTGCGCTTTGATCTTTGATAGTTTTGTTTTTCAAATTTGCACCAAAATGTATATTCAGATACAACCTGTCACCTTAACCGGACCAGAGATAACCTGAGAAAATACCAGGGATGCAAGTAGGAAGATGAATTTTCAAGTTTTCTTGTATGTCAAAGTCAGTGTTGAAATTTCATGGGGGAAAAAAAAAAAAAAAAAGTAAATTAGGGATATTTCATCATTGGTTCTGAAAAGTGTTGGTGGATACCCTCCAGAAAACCTTTTGTCTCTGGTTGCCTGTAGACAGGTATAAAAATTGTGTTTGCTTTGGTTGTGTTTTCTGTAGTTACAGTCAAACACTTCCAGTCTGACATGAAGCAACTTTTTGTGATTTGGTATTTTATAAAATATTTAATGTAAGATTTTTATATTTATCGTAATTCAGAAGGTGAATACAAAAGTCTAGAATTCTGTAAATTATTTCAGGGCCAAATTCTCTCAGAATCTTTCTTCTCAGTTGCAGTTTGGCTAGACAGAGCTTTGTTTCAGTGGCATTTCCATTGAATCACTATAGCTCTATTTCGGTGTAAAATCGGGAGAAAAAACTGTGGAGAAATACATAAAAAGAGACATGGCACTGCAGTGCAGATATGAATTTTATAGTCTGGGGGCTAATAGCTATTCTGTGAAATTCTTTCACCATTTGAGGACCAGGTTTGTAGGATATCTGTACTGATTGGGGCAGAGGTGTTGCCACAAGTTTTAGATATAATTAAAGATCTCTTTAGTCCTGTTCTTTATTTTCTGCTTTTTTCTCAATTACTGTATTTGATAACCATCATATTTTCAGCATGGGAACAGAATTTAATTCACCATATGACAAAATTGCATTATCTCTGAGCTGTTTTGCAGCGGGGAGTTTGCTTGCTGTGCCTTTGCTTGTGTGTGTGTTTTCAGCATGCATGTGTATTTTCTTTCCTTTTTCAACACCACCAGAACGAAATAGTTTTGCAGAAACTGAGTTTATTCTGATGTGGAATATCAAAGCTGTGGGATATTGGCTTTATCTGAGAATGGGGTTTCCTAACTCCATGCAGCAGGTGGCATTACAGAACAAGTGAATTTTTTTCCTGTCCCAAAGGAAAATTACTTGGTCAGAACTGAACCTCACCATTATATAGAAAAATTACTTCAAAACCCCTTTAAAATACAGAAAGAAAGTGTAAGAGACAATATTATATGGAACTAAGCTTCTCATTTAAATAAAATCCAGCTTTAGAGATTTTCCTTGTTCTATCCCAAAGAGTAGATATTTGTGCTTAATAAAGCAGAAAAAAACCCACTTTTTTGGGTTTCTCTTTAGAATGGATCCCAGAAATCATACAACACATGTTACAAAAGGGGACAAATGAATTTGAAAAATCTCTGCAGTAAGTTTTTTCTATCAGGGAGCAGCAAAAATGGGGCAGCTCTGTGAGGGACGATGAGCTAGGAGGCCAGGGTGATCAGCACAAAGGCAAGGGCAGGGACTTCACTCAGCAGGGCACAGTCCCACAGTGCCTAAGCAGGGCAAGTTGTTGACAGCTTTTCCCATCAGCAGTCCAGTGACTTCAGACAATGGGAAATGACCAGCTGGATCTAGGATCCATCTAGGAAGTTTAGTCAGAAACAGCAGGAGGCAGGACTGGGAAGTAACTGAGGAGCTGTGGGCTCCTCCAGGAAGTTCATTCAGCAGTTCAGGATAAGAGGAGATGGGACAGTGCACAGCCTTGTACACAAAACAGTTCAGACCTGCCTGAGCTACAAAGGAACTCCTGGACTGGAAGACAGAGTCTGGATACCAGCCCCAGGAAGGGTTGTTGAGGGCATCCAGGGCCCAGAAATTCCTCACAAAAGGAGAGGAACTTCAGTTAAAGGACTTGCTGCCACACCGGTGAAGTCACGGAACATTCTTCATTTGTTTTCAAAGACAGTCGGATTGAGTATTTCATGTTTTAAATTTGGAAATTGTTGATAGAATTACTTTAATCTTTGTAACATTATGTCATTGTGGTATTTGTATATATTCCACTTGCTTTTAATGCTTTTAATTAAGTCCATGTAACTTTTCATTCTCTTCAGATTCTTTTCCTTTGGAGTATCTTTTTTCTTATAATATCACAGAAATTAATTAGAAGCAGTTTAGGAAAAGGTGACATATGGAATTGAGATAAGTTTTGTGGGAGATCTGCAGTATTGCCCTGAGTGAATTAAGCCTTAAGAAACCAATTTTGGTTGTACTACCACTGATTTTGACCTAGTTTGACTCCTCTAGTTTTGTTCTTTCAAAATTACATGGGTAAAAAGAAAAACTATTGCAACATTATTAAAAGAATTGGTTAATGGGCATGAAAAAATAATAAAAAATGAATGTCAGAAAAGAAATATAGAAGTGGCATTAAGGGCACTTGGAGGAACATCTTAAAGAGAAGATCAGACAAGGAAAATAAAGGTAATGGAAGTAGCATATTATTAGAAGAAGTGGCTGAGCAAAGGCAAGAGAAAAAAACAAAAGGGAAAACAAAACTAAGTGAAAGAATATGCCTTCATAATATTGTTACTGGTTTTTAAATACTTTCTCTTGATCTGTCTAAAGTTCTTAAGGAACTAACTTTACACATAAACCACCTATAGATTTATTTTACCGATGCTGTCGGCATTGCTATATAAGTATGGGGATTCAGGGGTGCTCTGGGCATGATTATTTAACACTGTAAACACACAAATGTCTTTTCTTGTACATGTGCTTTATTTCTACATTTAGTACTGCCTTCAAACTTCTTCAGCCAAGCTGAGCTCCACCAGTCAGCGAAGTGAATTAAACACTTATGAACATTTGTGGGTATGGACCCAAGCAGTTGGAAATACTAGTCCAGTGTGGTCTTTGGGAAGGGAGAGATGGCATCTGTGAAGCTCCTGCATAGACTTACTAGCCTTTGTCTCGTGTGAAATGGGTGTGGAAGAGCAGGGGATAATGTAGCTTTCCCACTATTGCTCTGGAAAGCTGCCACTGTAGACTCTCCTATTTCAATCCTGTTAATATGATACAATAGGAGGAGTACTCGACTCTCCCAAAAGCCATTAATTTCATTATATTTGTGGGGCCACTGTCTGTCTATAACTCCATGGCCTGCTCCAAGTAACAACTCTAAGTGTAACATTAGATTCTTCCCTCTCTCTTGAACAGTAGGATGTTAATCTCCAGCAATTTTTTACCTATGAAGTAGTTGCTATGAAATGCTACAATTCTTCTGTCAGAAATGTAGTGGTCTCTATTTGGTTTTGTGCTTTTCATTTAGGCAGGTGTTTCTCAAGCTCATCTTTGACAACTTCAGTCCCTGCATAGATGAGTTTCCATGCTATATGCATATTTATGCTACTGTATGGTATTGTATACAGTATTAATTAACACTTTCTGCCCAATGGTTGCTATAGAAGTCTAGAATTCTTTGTAAAGAAGTTTATGTATCTTTCATTCAAGGGGTGATACTTATTTCTGACTGTTGTTAATCCACAGCCCAACTTATTTTGATTTTCTTCTTCTTGTTCTATTCTGTATTCACATTCTCTGTTCTTCTCGTGTTACACTAAGTTGCATAGAACATGCTCTATTTTGTATATAAATTACTCTTGTTTGATCTGCTATTTTAACAGAGTATTTCTCTTTTTGCTTTTCTTAGGTTTAGCTCAGTCGGGTGCATGGGGTTGCTTTGATGAATTTAACCGCATTGAACTTCCAGTTTTATCAGTGGCTGCTCAGCAGATATATATTGTACTTCAGTGTAAGAAAAAAAAGAAACTTCAGTTCACTTTCACTGATGGTGATGTTGTTGACATGGACAGAGAATTTGGTATATTTCTGACTATGGTATGTCTGTAAATACGTGTGAATGGCATCACTGTAAAAACCCTTTTCTGTTCCATTTCCTTGTGAAATATTGGAACTGTCTGTTAGAAAATAGTTAATGAAGCTTGAACGATAATTTGGTAAAATAATTATAATATAATTTTCTCTTGTCTGTATTTTTAACTGGATCTTAGGACTTGAGGTATACATTTATCATTAACTATGTATTTTAAGGACTTTTTTAGTTGAATATTTGACAGTTTGAGATTAAACTTAACCCCCTTTAGTCAAAACCTGTCAAAATAAACCAGAAGTAATTGACTACTGCAAGGACTATTGTAGCTTGTCTGGTCAGTATTTGACCACCTGTGAAGAAGTTTTGACCTCAGTCCTAGAAGACAGCATGAGGGAAACCACCCTCACTCTGGCTCACTGGCCTCCTGAAGATTTCTATTTGGTGCCTGTGGACTGCTTCTAGCAGTGCAAGAGGCAAAGCAGCAGGAAAGTATAAGAATACCTTCAAGTCATCTTTGTATGTCTCCCTCCTTAGCTTATGTGGGTACACACCCCCAACTCAAAATGAAAGCCTTTGTCTTTATTTTAGGGGGGCCTACCTTTGAAAAGTGTTAATGTTATCACTGTGATTTGAAAGAGGGGGTGAATAAGCGCCATACAAAGGCCAGGGGGAAGACAGTTTGGCAAGAGCTGAAAGAGATTAAGAAGTTATCACTGCCCAGGTAGTGACTACAGTTGTCACAACTGAGCCATGAAGTACTCATATGGATGACTTAGACATCTTCAGTGAAAGGTCAGATCCATTAGTTTAAATTATACTCAGTAATGGCTTGCACTGCTTGACTGACTTTGCGCTGAAATGGTCTGGGAATGCTCACAGGGGACAGTAACCTCCAGCACTGGAACACTGTCAAGACTCTGAGGAAGTAACCATTTAAAAGAGCTCCAGCAAGGTCTGTAAGTGGCTGTCCATTTGTATCTGTGAGTCTTGGACATCTCCAAATAATGTGTGATACTTCTTACTTCATGAACTGTAGTATTGAGGCAGCTGTCTACTGATGTGTAATTGTGGCATGCTCAACTTCTCCTTTGTAATCTCGCATGTGCTGAATGGTTATCAGGAAGGATAAAAATTCCTACCCTGCCATCATGATATATTTTTTGGGTTTATAAATTGCATTTTCAGAACCCTGGCTATGCAGGACGACAGGAACTTCCCGAAAATCTGAAGATTCAGTTTCGCACGGTTGCCATGATGGTGCCTGACCGGAGCATTATTATGCGAGTCAAGCTGGCAAGTGCTGGTTTCCGAGACAACCAAGTCCTTAGTCAAAAATTCTATACACTCTACAAACTCTGTGAAGAGCAGTTATCTAAACAGGTAAAATAAATATTTGTCCAACTGTAAACTGTCACTGAAAGGATATGAAGATAATATACTTTCATAGAATATGCAATTATTTTTACAGTCATGAGCCTATACATATTTTAGGGCTTTCAGTTTCAAGTTCCAGAAACGCTGTCTGAAATGATTATGTTGTTTTTATTTTTCACAGTAAATTGAGTAGTATAGGAAGTTTGATTTGTGATTCTTAAACAGAGTGCAGTTACTGGAGAAGTTATGAGGAGTGGTGTGTATTGCTGTGCTGAACTTGCAGAGGGCACATTTTTCAATGTCTTCACTTATGAAGGCCAGGTCTATTTCAGAGGCGGTGTAAGAATTGTAAATAACTGCAGAGTGTCTACAAGGCTCTCTCTTGCTGAATGCTACTAGAAACAGAAAACTGCTGTTCCGTTTGGGATGGGGTTTTTAAGTAGGAACAAAACTAGTTCTTGTCTTTTGAATGCCCTGTGCTGGCTGTCCACTAGAGGGTCTCAATGAGAAATCATATGAACAGTAGCTAAATTGTGGCTCAAATACCTGCTTTGGTTGGATAGTGATGAACCTGTGCTAATTGACTACAGTTTCAATTATATGATTTCAGTTCTATACCACATATTTATTAATGCCTGGCCTTTGTAAGACTAAGTTTTCTTATTGCCTCAGTTTGTGTGGTCATTTTTTGTCCAAGATTCTTTCTTTCAGTGTGAAAAAGTCACATAAACAGGCATCAGAAACGTGACCTTCTCCCTCTGCATAAGTGCTTTACTTTTTTTTGTGTTGTCACAAATGCTGGAACTGGTTCACCTTAGGACAGTGTACTTAAAAATTTAATGCACACACCCAAACAAAACCTAACAGTACAAAACTTATTTTAACCATCTTAAGGGTGATAAACAATGTTTTATATGCAATGATTACTGCATCTGCACAATGAATGCAGAGTTTCTCTGTGCAGTTTTGTCATTTCTTCAGCAGAAATTGCCCTATAGAGCCTCTGAGACGAGGTTCTCCGTTTATCATATTAATCAACATACTGAAGCATATAAGTAAGCCTCATCAGTTGACCTACAGATCATAGGAACCACCTGAAGGACTTCTGTGAAACTCACAGTTTCCCACCTGGAAAACTGTGCCAGTTACCCAAGTGCTTTATTGTGAAGGCAAGTAGCTCAATCACCTTGTCTCAGATCAGTCCTTTTCCTCATATGTGCTGATGCTAGCAAGGGAGTTCCTTGATATTTACAAAAATTAATGACCAATTGCTCTGGGTGTGTACATAGGCACAGCCCTTACACTCAGCTGCAACACAATTTTATATCTGCATCTTATGCTTATATCTCTCCTATAACTTAGATTCCATAATACTTGCTAAGTAAGCCATGATGTGTGTGGGAAATAGTCTTCCATGCATATTTATGATGCAGGACCATCTGACATTTCTACAGTATCCATCAGAGAAGCCTGCTATAGAGACCTTTCTTCTAATCATTTATATAATATATTATATAATGGGATCACTATACTTGGTAGCATGAGCCAGGAAGCACAGCTTTCCCTAAGCCCATGGTGGTATGCTAGTTTGTCCTGCCTCTCCCTGTGGGCAGCCCTTTGGACAGTTCTGCTCTTGTCTAAATCCATTCTATACAGTCATAAAATCAGAGAAAAACTGATTTTTTTTCCTCTGGGACTTCTGGAGGTGAACAGATGCTGTACCTCTTCTTAAAGTGAGATCTGATAGAGCAAGTGGCTCAGCACCTTGTCTAGATGAGTTTTCAGTATCTCCAAGGATAAACACTGCACAGCCTCTTTGGTCAGTGTCGGAACGTCTGACCACCTTGTCTAGTCACCATCTTGTCTGTGAGGATGTTATCAGAGACAGTGTTGAAATCTCCTTGAATGGCTCTGCCCTGCTGTGTTGCCCTACCAGCAGAAATTGGAGTGTGTCAAGCCCCCAGTGAGGATCAGGGCTTGCATAGATGAGGCTAATTCCACTTGTTAAAAGAAAGATTCATCAGTTTCTTCCTTATCAGGATGCTTGCAGCAGACATATGTCACTACGTTGTTGAGCCCTCTAACCCAAATTCTCTCAACTGGCTCGTTAGCCATCCTAAGGGAACATGTTCCCACTCTTTCACTTGAAAGGGAAACTTTCCATTTCTCCATCCTGTTTTGTCCTTCCTAAAGAACTTGTATCCATCCACTGTACCTATGCCCCCACATTTCCTAGTTTGACTGTAACCCTGTACCTGCACACAGAGCTGTCATTTTCTCCTGTTTTCTTGTCACACTGTGTGCCTTAGCTAACAGGCACTTCAAATTAGCACTTCCTTCTGCTGTGAGAGCTTCTGCCACAATGCTGTTCTCTTCACCTGGCCTTATCTGTACACACACACTGGAGAAGGGTCCCTTCCTACACTGTTCCACCATCCCTGACATCTCTCTTGTCCACCACAGACTGGATCTTCTGCTTCTCAGTTGGGTCCACCACTTCCTTACTTGAATGTGTGTTGTTATTGTAGTAGTAGTGAAATAACTTGAAACACTTGTTGAAGTTCCTTGTGAAGTTTGTTGTAGGTTGGGGAATACATCTAATGCAATTTGTTATTATATAGAGAGAGATCTAATGAGTTAGTCAGATTGGATATGGGAGTCTCATGAACTGAACTTACTTCCAAGAATGCAGCTGGACATAAATTGCTTCTGTGTAGTCAGAAAACTAAAATTTTAAAGTACAGACAGTCTTTCTTAGAGGCATATTCGATCAGACGTTTGGAAGAAATTCTTTACTGTAAAAGGTAGTGAGACACTGGAACAGGTTGCTTGGTGAATTTCTGGACTTCCCATCTCTGGAAGTGTGCCAGGCCAGGTTGGAGGGGACTCTGAGTGACCTGGTCCAATGGAAGGTGTCCCTGCTCATGGCAGGGGGTTGGAACTAGATGATCTTTAAGGTCAACTCAAACCATTCTATGACTCTATAATTCATAATAGTCTTTCTTTCCTAGTGGAACTTATTTATTCAAATTTTTAATGGTAAATTTGAAATTCCAAGTTAAGTAATGCTGGGTTTTCCAGGCAGTTGACTGGAAAGATAAGGGTCACATAAAGAACCAGTGCAAGAGGAAATGGGCAGAATGTTGACTGTTTTCAACAAATGCAGTATATTAACAGAAGGAAATAAAGCAAACAAGCATTCACCAGCAGAACTTACCCTGCAAAAAAGCTAAAAGGAATGTGCCGGAAGAAATACATTAAGTCTTCCAGACATTTTACACACACAAATGCAGACTCTGCAGAAAGAGGAACTCTGACTCACAAGTAGCCAAAGGCACTATCACCAACTGTCATTTCCTTCAGTAAAGAAAACCAGTAAATAGTAAAGTAAAAGAATAGTCCTTAAGAGAATGTAGGAAGCCCAAGTAGTCCACAAGCCTGTGAAAGAGTTATTCTGACAGAGCCCCAAACGTGGATTATTTGGCTTTGTTATAGGACTTCTTCCCTAGAACCTCCTTCCACAAAGCCTAGAGCTTAAAGAAAAACAGAAACTGAAAAGAAAAACCTAACAAATCTTGAAAGTAAATGAGGTGATAATCCGTTTTTGAGAATCATCTCTTTAAGGTGCTTTCATATTTCCACATGGAGCAAAGTCTGCTTCTAGTACTGGGACTTTTTTTTTTTTCCCCAGATTTTTAATTCTTCCTTTCAAGGGCATCAGCTATATCACTGCAGCTCATTTTGCTCAGGCACAATTTTTAAAGATTGCTGTTAAAAGATGTGGCAAAGAAATAACTCATAATCCATGTTTGCCAGTAAGTTCTAGCTCTTCTGTGCCATTTCCAAAAGGCAAAGCAGTTGTAAAACTAGAAAACAGATTAAGGTAAATAAAGGACACTCACCTTGAACCATCCATCATGTAGGTCAGTTGGAATGCACTAGAAATTCTGTCTTTAAAAGTAATTTAACCTTATTTTAAATTTTCTGGCAGGTATGAAAATATTTCTTCAAATTTAACAAGGTGATCACTTCTATAGAATCACTGACCTGTGTAAGTTGGAAGGGACCTCCAGAGGTCAGCTTGTCCTGCTTCTAGCTCACTACAATAAAGTAGGTTGCTAAGGAACTTTTTGAGTTTTGAATACCTCCAAAGATGAAGATATTCAGCCTCTCTGGGTACCTTTTCTTTGTTTTGCCACTCTTATTGTGAAGAATCTTTCTATTATGCAAACCATTGCTATTTCCCCTGTTGAAAATTTTGACATTGCCTCTTTTCCTCTCACTTAGTCATCTCTTGCTGAACTCATTTCAGTATGTCAGTGATGGTCATCTAGCATGGAGAAAAAGAAATATATGAGTCCTTAGGATTCTAGACATTTTACTAGGACTAAATAATTTACTAAGTGATGATGAAGTCAGGTGACATCTGAGTTCATCAGTGTCACATGAAGTTGTTAATTTTTTTTGTGTTAGTGTTCCCATCTGCAAGTAAGATTTCCTGGCAGTGTGTGGCTATACATTTATAGCTAAATTTTCAACTGGTAACAACTTGGCACCTGATTAAATAATAGAAAATTAGGCTGGGCAGAGCCTTTCTGGAGGAAAAATAATTCTTAATTAAATAATTTGCTATAAATTAGCATTTTCTTTTCATTGATAGGTTTCAGTTTCCCAGGCAACCTGATCCAAAGTTTCATTTTTATTATGGTCACAATATTTTCCTCACAATATTTCTCCCTTGCTGCAGTTAGGCTCATTGCTCATTTTCCTTTCTATTCCTCCTGTCTTCCTCTTTGCAGGTATCTTTTGCATGCTGAAGACTTTTTTCATCACTCATCCTACATATTCACTCTTCCTACTTTTACAGTAGATTTTGTATTACTTTTTTCTGATATGTTTTCTAGTCAACTGATCGCTTTTTTTCCTCTTCAAATTTCTCTTCTGTAGGGATCATTTTCGAATGTGGAATCTAGTTTTCGGTCACAGTATAGAAATGTCAACTGCATTGGAAATATATTTTCAATTGTCGTAAAAAGGACATTTGTATTTTTATTGCCTGTTATAAATTATTAGAAATCAATTCAAAATAAAAGAATTTATTTAGCAATTTTTCCAAAATCAAATTGAAAGGCCACAATAAAACCGGACATTATCAATCAAATGCTGGGTGGACAGGGAAACGGCAGCAAAGGTGCCTTCCAACCCTGTCACAAATACTGGGTTTCAGCGTGTGGTTTTTATACAGTTTATTTGTCCCAAGGCTAAGTCCACTGAAAGTCCAGATATTCATGTATTTCTTTATTTCCAAGTAAGGTTTTGAAAGGGGTTCCTGTAAATATGAAAAGATGATTCAAGAGTCTTCCCGGATTCTTTTTTTGGAGTGCTGATTTGATCATCCTCCGGATCCTCCACCACCAAGATTGATATCAGGTCTTGAGCAGCCGTGAAGTGGAAGCCCATCCTTGATGAATGGGCTATCTCCAGTTTGGCCCTGTTGTTTCAGTTGCAAACTTTGTGGTTTCACAGCTTGCACAGTAGGCCTTGGAATCTTGGAGACACCCTCGAATAGCTTTTTAATAGTCCATACTTTTGATACAATATTTTATACACGAATTTATACATTATATTTATCACATGGCCTACTAAAATTGCAGATAAGTCATTGGGGAGCAAGTGACATCAATCCAATGTCAGATTATTTTCTGCAGAGCTTTGTGCACCTGATTTGTTTCTCAACTCAATGAAGAAGAGTTATTACTCTTTATTTGTGCAGTTGGTTATTACTATCTTCAGTATTTTGCACTCGCCTTTATTTAATTGCAGCACACATAGATAATGTATTGAATTTCTCTTGGTAATTTTGAAATTGGTTGAGATCTAATTCACCAGTTTGGTATCATCTGCAAACCTAATCAATAAGTTATTTCTTGCTGAAAATTCTGGAATTTACATGGTGTATAGTTCCAATTTGTCAGCCTCGGAAATAAGGGTGAGCTCTGTATCACCAGAAAGTACAATTTCTGGTATGGACATACAATACTAGAAAACATCTTTAGGATTTGATAACAACAAAACTGGAAATCTATTTGAAAAAAGGAGGAGCTGTGAATTTAATCATATTGAGAAGTTTTATAACATTTAGTTATTTAGTGAATTTAATTTTCAGTCCTCTCTTGATTTTTGCTTTGATCTATTTGATCTTTATAGTTCAAATTTTGCTTATGCTTTATTTCAAGGTTCACTATGACTTTGGGCTTAGAAATATCCTGTCTGTTTTAAGAACACTTGGAGAAGTGAAAAGATCTAATCCCCAAGAGCCAGAGAAAACTGTTGTGATGAGAGTTCTGCGGGACATGAACCTCTCCAAACTGGTACTGTAACGCTGGTGCCTTTTCCCAATAGAGTATTTTGTTTGCATTTTTAAGAGTCTTTATTACGCACTTTGAAAAGCTATTTTTCTTCACCAGTTGGTTACATTATTTTGCAGTTTTAATATGATTTATAAGTGAGTTGAGAATCAGAATATAGTTACTGTGTGAGCACAATTTGTCTTTTAAAGAGAGGAAAATCATAAGCATCATAAGCTTTAGCTGAAAAAAATCTTTGGAAATACCATGAGATCCTTGGGGATCTACCTGGTCCTCTAATTGGCTCTTGTTTTTAATTCCTTTTACCCTAAGGAGAGAAAGGAAGAATACATTGTGTTAATTTTTAATAATGCCACCAAAGATCCATCTTAATCCAGAATTTCAATTTATATATTTCTTGGGAGTCTGTTGCCTTTTCAGAACATCATAAGAATTGCCTTAAGTGAGGTAATTGGAAGCAGCTAATACCTATTTGTATCTTTTGATAATACTATTCAAAGTATTCATCTTTCTCTTTATTGCTGTAATTAAAAGGTTATAGCATGTCTAGACTCCGTGTATTTACCTTGGGAACCAGTTTTGTGATGGAGCCAATTAATCTGTTTCTGATGTCAATCTATTCAGTGAATTGCTACATGCATTCAAACCTATAGCAACGCTTCAGAGATTTACAAAAGGAAAAAATCATAAAAATTCTAAGGAAAAATATGATTGGAATAAATCTTCCTGACTTGTGCAACAAATGAAGAAATATGTGTGTGTATACGCTGAAGAAAGCTGTATTAAGTTGTTGACATTTTTATAGGCCTGAAGTATTTAATTTAGAAATTACTACTTGTGATTTCATTGTATGAAACTCACTTCATAAAACTGATGGATAATTATAATATTTGCTTTGGAAGAGATAAGATTTTCACTGCCATCTTTTAAATGGCTTATCTTGAAGATTGTTTACAACTATAATAATAATTTTGATAAATAAATAATGTGTTTCCCCATACTTTATCCTTGACAGGTGGATGAAGATGAACCTTTATTTATGAGTCTCATTAATGACCTATTCCCTGGAATTACTCTGGATAAATCTGGGTATCCTGAACTACAGTCAGCGATTCAAAAACAGACAGAGGAAGCAGGGCTTATTAATCATCCACCATGGATTCTTAAACTTATTCAGCTGTATGAAACTCAACGAGTCCGACATGGTTAGCATGCTAGATGAGGCTTTGAGACACCATTGTATTTGAGACTACATTGTATTATCTGCCACTAAAATGCAGATTAATTTAATGAAAAATAATTTTTAAAATTGAACAGATGTAATTTTTTAAGCCTATGTGGGTATTTTGCTTAAGAAGCTGTTATGACCTTTTTTTAGTGTGCAATCCTTCGTTGTATTACATTTTAATGGGGAGTATGAGTGTGGCCTTTGGTGATTGAAATTTCTATAGAGCGAGTTAAAATATATTCATTTAAATACAGAAACAACAATTTTGTTCAGTATTCTGAGAACAATTGTTGCCCTCAGACAGAGTTCAGTCATGAAGCTTGAGTTTAATGTTGCTGTGAGATTATAATGTTGAGAAGATTACAAAAAAAAATTTACCAAACCTTTATTTTGATAGATTCTACCATGCGTGTGATATAATTCCAAGTATTTTCTTTGTGATGGATTCTTGCCATTTATACTGAGGAGAAATAAGCTTTCCTCCTGCTGAATCAGAGTAGTTAGACAAGATGGACTCCAGAGGTCCCTTCCAACTTCAACTGTTCTTTGATTCTGTGAAAATGCATTTTTACACCGCAGAAAAAGCCATTGAGTTTATCCTGTCCTAGAAAGAGTATCAAAGACAGTACTAAATCCAGCTTTACAATTCATAGTTCAGTGGAAAAGAAATACCCCTACTTTGAAATATTCCCCATACCCTTAACCTCTAACTAATGATTTTTTGTGTATAATAAGGGGGAAATGTAAAAGAAATATAACTAAAGCAGAAAAGATTTATAAATATGTAATTTTTCTTATTCTCCCTTTTCTTGTCATAATAAAAGAATAGTCAGCTTAAACTAATTAAATAAATGAAAGGAAATACTCAGTCACGTACCACAGTCTGAGTCCTTAATGACTCAAACTTTTAATTCAGACTATGGGTTAGACTGAAGAACTGCTTAGTGCTGTGCAGACTTACTAATTTACATCCAGATTTCTGGCTGCAGTGTTCCATAACAGCTATTTCTATATAGGAACCATATCAGTTTTAATGTTTTCAGTTATGATTATATGTGTCTCTTTTTAATAGAAGCTGTTTGATCTGTGAGACACTACAGCTCCTCTGTTCCTCAAAAATCTTCAGGATCCACCATGACATTCTGCTGAGATGTCTCTTCTCTCCACACATGCCTGCTATTCATGCAGCTCCAATTCTCTGAACAGTTGGACACTCAGGCCAAAAGCTTTTTGACTTTCTATGATAAAAGTAACTTCACTGAGAGAAAAATATTATGTTTTCTTGACTTTCATTTGTCCTACTCATGAACTTGAATTTATGGAAAGGTCACCATGTAATTTCAAATAATGAGGGGAAATATGGCCGTATGTGCACATGAGGTGCTTTTATAAACACACACACACAGATAGAGATTCAGTGCATAGATCCTGAAATCTGTTTGGCATAACAATTTTGGTTGAAATATCACCGAAGCCATCAGAAAAGCCATTAGGTTAACATGGAAGAGTTTGTATTAGGCTTCGCCATATATAACATATTGCATGAGTGATTTTCTGAGTCCTCAGATTGTTTAGAGGAACATTCAGCTCCCTTCAGTTTTAGAGGAAACATCACACAATCTGCATGGCATTGGGTTAGGTTTATTATTTGGGTTTGTGATTATTCCATACTTTTGTTGAAGAACTTTCCAAAGCCAACTAAGGATTATGATGTCCAGTTCCCTTTAGGGCTAGTAGGAGTTATCTAGGTCCCTTAAATGACTTTGGAAGTCTCAGTTTGGATGTCCCATCTGATTTTGAACAGATTCTGGGCCTATTGAGAAGGTAATTTAGAAAACATAACTAAAGAAGATCAACAGTAGGCTCAATTTATTCTTGAAGACATGATTTATTTTTCTTAGGTAACATGTATACACTGATGAGTAAGTGTGGTTACTGTTTACCAGTTTTATGAAAGAAAGATCTATTGAAATGGCAGCATGGGTGGATGTAGGTGCATGTTTTTGTTCCTTTTGCATCAGAAAGATGCACTAGATTTTGCTCATTCTCATTAGAAACATTTAGAAATTTCTGGATTTTTTTGCCACCGTTCATGTCAGTGTCATTGCAGGAGAGCATCAAAAGGCAATTGTGTTCTCCCATTAGAAAAAGAAAAAGAATTGCCTGAGGGAGGATACAGACCCACATAGGCTTGCCTATCATAATAGAGAGACATTTATAGAGGCCTTTAAATAATAGTTTCAAATTCTGTTTCAATAAACATTAAGTGGAGTGAGAAACACTTTTTTTATTGGCTTTTGATAAAAATAAAACGAGGATTGTTGATGCAATGAACCATTAAATGGTAGCACAACACACTGACATTTCATTTTCAACCATGTTTATATTGTTTTAAGGTATGATGACTCTAGGTCCAACTGGTGCAGGAAAGACAAAGTGCATTAATATTTTGATGAAAGCAATGACAGATTGTGGTGCTCCTCATAAAGAGATGAGAATGAACCCAAAGGCAATCACAGCTTCCCAGATGTTCGGTACCCTTGATGTTGCTACAAATGACTGGACAGATGGTATTTTCTCTACATTATGGAGAAAAACTTTAAAGGCAAAGAAGGTAATGGATATTGTATCATGATAGATATTTAATACTGTTTCCGTAAGGTGTCGTTACCTGTCATTTTTCTGAAAGGTCTTCCATTATAAAATCAAATGGGAATATGCAGTGCTAATTTTGCTTTGTGTCTGAGGAGCTCAGTGTGTGCAAGAGTCAGAATTTTATATCTATATCTATATCTATATCTATATCTATATCTATATATCTATATATATCTCTATCAGATAGCACTAGGCTTTCCAAGCATTTGAGGTTCCAGAATTTATTTAGAAAATATTTTGAGTGGTTTGCTTCCTTCTGTTAGCAATCCAAACACAAAAATGAGATGTGTTCATGTTTCGATGTGAGGACCAAAAAGTCAATTTTCTCCTGTCTGGTTTTAAGTCATTGCCACTTTATATCAGAATGTAAGGCTTTGGTAAGAAACCAATGTAGGCGTTTCCCAAGCATGCAGATCATGTTTCACAGAATCATAATTACATCTACTGAACAGTCACCTAGTTCTGACTTGGAAAATGGGATAACTTACATTAAATACTTGGGTAATAGCATCCTACACAGACTGACTTTGTGCCTGTGTCCATGACTACGTTTAATGGGAAATATTTTCATCCATCTTGATGGATGCTGTGTTGGTTGATGTTCTTTTGTAGAACAACTTTCTGCTAAGTACAGCACAAATTAATTTTTGTTGCTGTTTCTTAATATCCTTTTTTGTGTGACACAATAAAAGAAGAATTAAAATCACTGAATAAATTACAAAAATTGCATTTTGACATTGCTTTTTTGCTGAGTACCAGATTATGACATTATGTATATCTAAAAGTACATTTTCTGATATTATATTAATGTATATTTTTTGTCAATGTGATGCATTGAGAGGCTACCTGGAACAGGGGCTAGAAAGTGTTAAAGGAATAAAGTAGGTATTTATTAAAAAGGCCTTCAGAGGGTACACCTTGGGCAGTACAAGAGCCTGGCCATGGCCCTACCCAAGATGGATCCCTGGTCATGAGTTTTGACACTTTTATAAGTTTTGGTCCATTTACATATTGAGTTAATTGTCCAACTGCAGCTTCAGGTTGTGAAGTCCCATCCTCCCAGATTGCTCTCCTCAATTCGCTGTTGTTTATGCTTTTTGGGCCTGAAGCTGCAATGGTGCCCTTGGTTCTCAGGCTGGAAAAGGATTGTTTTGTCTAAGTACACTGTGAAGAGAACTTGCTAAAACTTTATATGAAGTTCAGAGTTATGTACCAATGCAGTACAGAATCTGGAAAATATGAAAGCTAAAACTTAAGGCATCAAATATAGGTGAAGTTGAATGTGTGTGTCTCTCCTTTTTTTTAGGGTGAACATATCTGGATAGTTTTGGATGGACCTGTTGATGCAATATGGATTGAAAATCTGAACTCTGTTCTGGATGATAATAAGACCCTTACTTTGGCCAATGGAGATCGCATTCCAATGTCCCCCAATTGCAAAATTATCTTTGAACCTCACAACATTGACAATGCTTCTCCTGCAACAGTTTCTCGTAATGGGATGGTCTTCATGAGTTCCTCAGTGTTAGACTGGAGGCCTATCTTAAGGGCCTGGCTGCAGACACTACCAGTTACATACTCCAATGTCCTATGGAATTGCTTTGATACTGTATTTCAGGTACTTAATTAACTACTTCAGAAAAAAAATTGCATCTTTTATTCTTTTTTAATGAAGCATTGCTTCTTCCTAAGTGTTCTTTCAATTATTTACATTTCTTTCTTCATGTAATAAACTAAAGATGAAGAATTAAAAAAGGAGAGAAAATTATAATTAACAAATGACTGGAGTTCTAACAGATGAATAATCTGAATGTTTTGTTTTGTCTGCATATGATAGTTGGCAATGAATTGTTAAACCAGTGATTATTTTATATTACGTGTTGGCAAAACAGATATTCTTTTTGCTTGTAATTTTAATACTGAAATTTTAATTATTTTTAGAATATACAAAGGAAGTGGGTAAAGTTCTTACCTTGCTTTAGATATAAAGAACTAAATTCAGAAAGAAATTAAGCTAGATTTAGTCTGGTGCAACAGGAATGCATTTGACGCATTAGCTATTTTTAAAAATATTTTCAATATTTCAAATTAATCCACGTTAGTTCTGTGCTCTCTGCTGCTCTGAAGCTCTGACTATAATTCTGAAGTTCTGACTATGGTTGTCTCTTCTGATTTTATTATCCAAGTATCTGTTTCAATATAAGGTTTTGAAACTGCATCTCTTTCATACATTATCTGACTAAATTGTGTTTGGTCAGTAGATCCAAAGCAAGAATCCTGAATGTTTTTCCCACTCTGTTTGGCTTTACCTTATGGAATCATTAGAAAGGTTCCAGCAATATTATAGATGGTTCTACTCAATCAATAGTGGTATAAAAGCATAATCACAGTAGTATACTTCTTCAATCACATTGAAATATTTTCTTTTTACTTTTGAATGTTTTTAAGGAATTCTTTTGTCTTTGCAACCTTTCAGTGTTGTTATCTCCTGATTTCTGCAGTATCTGTGAAATAAATGCAACTTCAACATACCCTGGTTTTCCATCAGCTAGCTCCTACCTGTTTACTCATATAATTGGTATCAGATTTCACAGGAGTTTCTCATGTAATATTTTTCATTCTCTTGCATTTTAAAAATGCAGTTTTTAATGAACTTTGAGTGACATTTCAAAATGCTTTTTATAGATCATAATAAAAGTAATGATTGATACAGGTTTAGAATGCCCTGAATTTTAACAGATGTCTTCTAACATTCTACTTTTCATTTCAGTGTGCATTTACTTTAAAACTAATGTTTAACAAGCTATTCATTTTGTTCTACCTCCAAAACGTAATGATATGACAAAGTATTTACTGCAGCAGCAAGAGAAACAATTCTGATAATGAGTTTTAAAATATGCTTCCAAAGTAATGTATATGTGGGTCAATTTACTGCTTCTTTGCTACAATTCTATTTCTATTTTATTCTACAACTTGCTCTGAAAACATAACAACAACACTTAAAATGCCCAAGCCTGAAGCAATAGCAATAAAGTCCAGAAAAATATGTATTTTATTAGATTAAGAAATGAAAATGCAGTGAAATATGAAGTTAGTTCAGTGCTGAAGGCTGCATTTACAACTATCAAAATGTAAATGAAAGCTGTCATGCTGGCAGTTTTCTTTCACTTTTAATGTGCTGTCTTTGCTTCTCAAATAATAGAGGCAATAAAAGTGATTTTACAGATGAGAGTAACACTACTTTTGTGTTCACATGGCTCTTTTTATAGTTATTATTTTCTGCCACATTAAAAAAAAGGAAAAAATTCAAAAAGAAAAATTTTTGAAATAAAGTTCATCAACAGTGATTGTCAAACCCCAGATATAGACGTTGGTGAATCTAATGCTAGTATTAAGGAAAATATGGATATAAACATCTTACAAAGATCTGGTTTTTCAAAGAACATGAAGATTAGAGTATAGATGGTAACATAGTAACCAAGGAGACTCAGTCTTAAGTAGATGTATAGAGACTTTCTGAATTTAATCTAAACTGAATTTAATCTCAACTAAAATAGACGTAAGACAAAAACTATAATAATTCCAATTTGCTTAAAAAAAGCTCTCATTATTTATGCTGATCAAAATAGTATTTGTCAGTGAAAGTCTTCCTGTTGGATAAAGTAATTTTTAATAAAGGTGCAGCAGGTAGCAGTAATGGAGGAGAAAGAAACAGAGAATAATGGTTGTGAATCACTGGAAAGAATGTATTCATTCTTTTCATTATAAACAGCACAGTAAGTCACTATTTTTTATACGTAAAAAAAAAACCCACAAAAAACAAATAAACAAACAAACAAAAAACCCCACAAAAAAACCAAAACAAAACAAAAACCAAAAAAAAACCCAAAACCACAAAAAACAGAAGGAAAAAAGTCCAAAACCAAACCCTTAAACCCAACCTTATTTCAGTTTAAGATTATCTTAGAGTCCTTTCTATTTCCACAGAACGTTTTTTAGAATAGTGATTGAGGGGTTGAACTTTTCTCCTCCCTTTCCCAATTCTTTCTGCTCAGCAATATTTCCTGCTTTGCGTAATTTCTAATAAACTCCCATCCCTATAAAAAGTCTCTCTTAAATTTAGAAGCTCCACTGCCAGTTCCTGGGCTGTGAATGATGTTGCTACTTGTAAGCAACTTATTAGCATTTCTTAGCTTATGGAAGTAATTATCTGAGACAGTTTCAAAGAACTGAAATAATTAAAATCGTTACCTGAGTGGTGTTATTGAGGTTGTCTGCAAAGTGTGAAGCCCAAACCAGTGATAGATGTTATGTGAATAACATAAATTTCAGCACGTTCAAGTATTGTTTAAGTGAAAAAAAAAAATAAAAATAGTAGCAACTTAATTTTCAGATGTGACTAATTTTCTTCCTCCATATTAAATATCACACTAATACAATTTGTGTAAAGGCTGCTACTGTGCCTGGAGCATAGAACTGAATATATAATCCAGAGAATTTCTTACCTTTAATATTTAAATACTGATATTAAAATTAATATTACAAGTATTAATGACTTTTTATTACTGGGTTTTTCTTTTGCTTGTCTAAAGTCTTTGAATATGTTACCAACTTCCTGTCCTGAAGAGTGTTCTGTAGTCCAGTGAGTTCTATAGTGATTGTAGTCCGTGCAAAAGCATCTTTCTTTCATGTGAGTTTTTAGCATCTGACTTCATTTTTCATCCTCCTTGTAAGGGATAGCGAATTCCTGATTCAAATTCTTAAAAAATTTACGTCTTTTTCATGATCCAACTCATTTTTCCAGTCCCCCTGTCCAAGCAATTCATGCAAATTTCTGTGTTAATCCTGCGTCTCTTTTTCAGCCACGTATTGTTTTAAAAATAGTAGTAGTAATAAAACACTGGCGTATAAGGAACTGATTTCTTTTTTCCCCATAAACTCAGAGAACAAGAAAACATTAAAAAACCCTTCATAAACTACAGAAACCTCACTGGATTCATAAGTACCATAAAACTAGTTCTGGTGAAAATTGGGCTCTTGACAGTACAGAATACTTTGACGCATGAAATATCTTTATTCTGTGTGTTTCAAATCAATTATTAAACAATTTACACTGCCCTATGAGACATCTAGTCTATTTTACAGATGAAGAAGCTGAATCTCAGGGAGATTTAACTCCAAATTCTGGAAGTCTTAGATTTTAATTTCCCACAGTGCTGGTGGGCACTCCCCTGTGGCACCCACAACACCCTCAGTTACTCAGCTGGGCACCCTGCATACCATTAGGGATGAGCCAGGCATTTTTGAGGGAAAGCCAGAAAAAGAGGGCACACAGAAGTGGAAGCACTTTTGCTAGTCAGCAAGAAATAACAAAAGAAGCAACTTGACAGAGTGGGTGACATGCCTGCCCATGGTGGGGTGAAGGAAGCAGATGACCTCTAAGGTCCCTTGCAACCCTACCTATTCCATGATTCTGTCTATGCCTGCACTCAGATTGTCTTCTTAGACCACTTAGCCATAAGCCCTACTCTAGATTAAAGTGCCTAACTGAGTTTTTGATCTCAATATTTTTTTTTTTGTGTATGCTACCTGCTGTTCTAGTGGGATGGAACTCAGGAGGATGGGTAAAAAATATTGATTCACTGTCTGTGACAATAAATATCAGCACAGAGCACTTGGAGAACTTTAGTGGCAAAAAATAAACTGAAAAGTGAAACAAAGCTGGTGAGCATGTGGGTAAACAGCTCAGGGATTTTTTAAAAGGATCTAAGTAAATTGTTTATGTCTTTGGGCAATTGAGTGTTTTCAATGTCTTAGCTTTCTCTCTGACAGAACATGACATCTATAAATGGAATTCCTCCCAAATTACTGTCTCCCATAATATCCCTGTTATACTTTCATTTCCCAGAATGAGTGGCCAGTGATGATTTCCAAAGATTAAGGAGGCAAATAGAAGCCATGGGGAGAGTATTATATTACAGATTGTTGAATGAAGGTGAAAGAAGGTTATAATTTACATCAGTCTGTACTGTTGGATGGCGATTGATGTTCTAAAATTTTGCACTGCAAATCTCAGACAGAACTTTACATCAATTTTAAACTTTACTCAAGATGTTGCAAAATACTTGACAAAGGCAGACATGGCAGCCTACTCAGGTTTCTTCATCAATATGAAGAAACCTGAGTAAAGTCCAACTTCCATTCAAATAAATTTAAAAATTATTTTTGGATCTTACCAGGATTCTACAGGAAAGCAAGAGTATTGGTTTCAAGAGGGACTGGTACAGTATGGTACAGTCAGAGCAGATCACACCGATCCGACAGATAGAAATTTATAGTGGTAAACTTGTACATTATATATATATATATATATATATATGTATCATTAGTGCTTTTATCTTCCTACTACAAAAATATCAGTGGTAGATTAAAATCTTCAGTGGAGAGCACAAATGGCAGGCAGATCCTCGAAGTAACTGAAAAACATTCTTCAAATTGCTCCTCAGGAAATTACTCTGTGGAGCTCATATGAGTTGCTCTGCTGACTCTGATACATGAAAGTTATTTTTCTAATATGCTATTGTTAGAAAAAAAAAAAATCATGGTCAAAGTCTGAATATTTATAAGCCCAGAAATGCGAGAAATTGTCATTTGGAAATAAAGTTTAGAATATATTTGAAACTAAGGAATTGATCTCATCTAAGAATAAATCATACCCTTGAAAATGGTAAAGATAATATTTAAACAATATTTTTTTTCTTCCCAGGATGTGATGGATTTTGTTTTTTCTGCTGTGACACCAAAAATGTCGATTTTAGAATGTATGTACATCAAGCAAGCTATTGACCTCCTACAGGTAGATATGGCTTCTATTTTTCTCTCTCTGATTCTGTGATTTGTTCTAGGAGCGCAGTAGTTCTATATTGCATCCACTTTGCAGGGTTTGCTGTCTGGCCGAGATGAGAAGCAGCTCAGTGAGGAACATATTGCTCGCCTGTTTGTTTTCGCTGTGATGTGGTCAGCTGGAGCCCTTCTGGAGCCGGATGACAGGCTGAAAATGGAGCTGTTCCTACGGAAGCACTCTGCAGTGAAAGAGCTTCCAGCTGTGAGTGGAGAGGAAACCATGTTTGAATTTGGTATCAATGCCTGTGGCCAGTGGGAGCACTGGTCAAAGAAGGTTCGTATGCTGCAACACGCTAAGCTTTCTTAATGAGTACACAAGATACAGTTGGTAAGAGACATTTCGTTTCCAACGCTACATAATTTTGTTAGGAAGATTAACCCTGCCAAATCCTCAAGAGCTTCTTTTTTTGAATGCAATTTTTCTTTTCCCCATATATATCTTCAGCAAAGAATAGAAACGTGCATTTGAAATAGCTTTGGAAGTGAAACAGAAATGATCTTAACTCTGTATACTGTCTATCACCCTACTCTTTAAGAAATTCCAGCAAGGAAAAGCTTTTATCAGGCACTGGAGGGATGAAAAGATCCTGTTAGTCTAACACCCTTTTAGAAAAGCGTGACAAGATACTGGTTGATTACAAAAGAACACTTGGCTTTCAGGAAGGAAAGTTTTGCTGGTGTAAATTTTATAAAGTATATTTGATTTTGTGTTCTGATACAAAGTGATTGTGTGGGCAGGTAGGAATTCTCAACTTTTTTGCATGTCTTTCTTATGCAGGTCCCGGAATATATTTATCCTAAAGATTCACTACCAGAATATACTTCCATTCTAGTTCCGAACATAGACAGTGTCCGAACAGACTTCCTAATGCACACTATCATGTGGCAAGGAAAAGCTGTTTTGCTAATTGGGGAACAAGGAACAGGAAAAACAGTTATGATTAAGGTAGGTAGAACAGAAAAACCTATGTAATATATTACTACAATAACATTGCAATAATTGATATTTGCACAAATATTAGGTTGAAGTTAAGGATAGTTTGATTTTTCTTCAGAGTAAATACTAGCATTTCTACTGAGGCATTTTGCCAGTACTCCCATGGATTACAAGCAAAAAACCCAAGTCTCTACACTTTCGTGTAAAGGTTTCTTTTAAACTTTGCTAACTGTGGCCACAAGGTCAGATGATAAACCCCCTCTTATATTCTTTCTTTTCTTTGGAGTAGTCTAATGGAAGATTTTGCTAAGAAAATGTTGATTCTTGGAGGATTTTTTATTTTCTTGTGCTTTGTCAGTGGTGCCATGTGTGAACTGATCTTTTGTACACCCTTGTTGCATAGCTTTTCTTCAAAAGCCAAACAGAAGAAAAAGAACTTCCTTCTTTAATAAGGATAGTTTTCCGAGGGTAAATTTACTGTTATTATCTGCTCTCTCAATTTCTTCACTGAAAATGACATGTTCTGTCTCTAGAGGGAAATAGCAGGATTGCTATTAAATTAACAAATACTACTTTCTGCATTATAAAAATGTTGCAGTTTAATCATATGACACAAAAAAAATTATTAACTTAATACAGAGAAGTCAATAATCAAAAGGCTGAACAAACCCAGATGTCGTACCAGACTTGGCATCCCTTTTTTTAAAAAATGGAAGCATAATGTTTTTCAGCAGGGTTTCCTGTGTTTTTCAGGGGAGTGCATGGATTCTTTGATCAACAAGAGGTAGCTAGATAAACTGATTTACTGTTGGGACAGCTGAATTGGCTATACAGGCATCTGGTTGGCTGTACATTGGCTATACATACCTCCACTGGAGGATTTGAAGAGGTCTTGAAATGGAAAATAGCTGAAAAACACCGGCCTAAACTGACCTTTGGCTTTCTTAAAATCTGGAGCCGTTTTGCGTGCCCTGGCCGTGTGCTCTCTGAGCCCTGAGGGAGAGCAAATTGTACCCGTGCCAGCAGCCCTTACTATTTTTTCAGCATAGCTGTCGATGCCAACAGGCAATGCCGGTGTAGTGTCAGCTTCTGTTCCTGGCACCAGCTGGAGAACTATTTTAGCAGAGTGAAGAGGCGGGGTCTGGGTGGTGGTCTTGATATTCCTCATACTGGATTTTGGCCAAATACTGGCAACCTCCAGCCTTCAGCTGCCATTCCTGCCCCTAAAAATAATTGGTACTGATTCTTGGGAGTTGCTTACACTGAGTCTAAGCTACAGAGCAGAGTATGTTCCTTACACAAGGGAGCGGTATGCCAGCAGATATTTGATCTCTTGTAAAGTTAGGAGTGAGTGTTAACTGCCCTCACAACTGTTCATCTTCTGCTTTCATCTTCGGTAGAATTTTGTTTTACTACACCTTGTGGAAATTTCCAGATATAAACAGTTGATTTCATGAAAAAGTAAAAGAGCCTTAACATAGACCATTTCAGGCAGTAATCTGAATTAATCTGAATAATCTTCAATGTTGAGTAAAACACCACTATGAATCAAAATAACGAACTTAAAATGGAACATTATTTAAGACCTTTTTTCTCTGTACTAATAATTCCTGAATTGCACAATATTTTAAAAAATAATATTAAACTGGTAAAGGACAGTTGAAAATTTTCTGACAGTTTAACTAACAAAAAGAGTCCTATTCAATATCCTCTTTTTTTTCAGAGATAGTTCTCATTTCTGTACCGTGCAATATTACTGTTACCATGCAAACATTCTGAAATGCCATAATGAATAAAATACAAATGTGTTTTTTGAATGGTTGAGAATTCATAGTTGCAGATTGCTGGCCTTGGTCAGCTGCAAGACCCTTACCCAGCTGCTGATTGACTTCCCATCCTCAACAGCACAGGGGTTGAGGTAAAGACAGGGAGATCCTCAACTCACCAATTACTGCCATGGAAAAAATATTTGACTTGGGGAACACTTGTAAAATTTATTTCTAATTAAAACAAGAATTGGATGGTGAAAACCCAATACTGAAAACACCCTCTTCTCATCCCTCTCTTCTTTTCAGGCTCACTTTTAGTGCTTCATCCCTGACTCCTCTACCTCCTCCCTGGCCAGCAGTGCAGGGGGATGAGAAATGGGGGCTGTGGTCAGTCCATAACAGCTCCACTCTGCCTGTCCTTCCTCCTCATGTTGCTCCCTCCTCCCACATGGGATACAGTTCTTGCCAGGGCTGCAGTTCTTCATGAAATATTCCACCATGGGTTCTTCATTAAATATTCCACCATGGGTTCTTCCTGGGGTCACAATTCTTGCTAGCAGACATGCTTCAGCATGGGCTTTGCATGGGGACCCTCTTTTGGGCATCCAGCTGCTCCAGTGGGAGGTCCTCCAGGGGCTGTAGGTTGATCTCTGTTCCACTGTGAACCTCCATGGAATGCAGGGAGAGAACCTGCTTCACCATGGTCTGCATCACAGGCTTCAAGGGAATCTGCGCGGGAGCACCTCCTGCCCTTCTTTCTGCTCTCACTTTGGTGTCTGCAGGGCTGATTTTCTCACTTTTTTTTGCACTTTTCTCTCAACTGCCAGGCAGCATTTTACCCTTCCTGACACGGGCTGAGTGTCTCCAGTGAGTCTGCTGGAGGTGGCTGGAGCTGGCTGTGTCTAGCATGGGAAAGCCCTGTCCTCCCCTTGCCAGGGGCTGCCTCACAGCCCCACTGCTTGCCCCTGGGCACCTGCACCTGGGACATGAGCTTTGTACAAATTGTTGGACTCCTGAGGAGAGGTCTGAGCACTGACCTGCACCAACACCTCAGCTGTGAAGGGTACACACCAAAGACAGGACTGAATATACATTGCATGTGTGGGTCCGCATTTATGTGAGGTCTGAAAAAAACTGTTTCTGAAGGGCATCTTTTCTTAAACTGCTATCACTGTATCAACAAAATCAACAACATTCATCAAAATACTTTTAAGGTATCTAGATGTATCTTCCTTTCTGTTGTCACACAGAAGGTATGTCTCACTGGAGTTCTTAGAGCACTTCATCAGCAATGATATAGATTTATTTTTCTGAGGTACCAAAATGGGAACATTTTTAGTCAACCTTCTTATACAGATATGAATTTCACTGATATTCAACTTCATCATCATTGCAGAAGAATCAAATATTGGAAAAAAAATTATGTTGGAAATATGGAATTTTTAGTGCTGTTTTGAAGCTCCAGGACTTTTTCTAAACAAAATATTTCCTATACTCTCTCTCTCTCTCTCTGTATACATATCCCTATCCCTTGGTGTGACTCCAGGGTTATATATTTTTATTCAAAACCTCAATAAATATGAAAAGGGGAACTTTGTTGCTTTGAGGCATCATGAGCAGCTGTGGGAATTGTACATATTCATAAAATTCAAGGATTACTTTCTTCATTAAGAGAAGATAGCTATCAGTAAGTGTGATGTAGCTGGGTTTAATTTTACACTGCCAATCCTTTACGCTGCTTTTGTTTTAAGAGTTTTGGTTTTGTAGTGTACACATGAAAATGGATTTGATTTTTCTCTTGTTCCTTGTAGTCTGCTGTGATAGATCATCACTAACAGCTTAAATTTAGAAAAAACTTGACAATTGCTAATGCAAACTTTACTTGCATCTTGAGCAGGCATACGTCTACTTGTAATACTTAGTGGTCTATTAAGAACTTATAAATTCTAATACTTAAAAAAATTATGCAAAACATTAACTGACAGTTTGGCTGAATTTCAAGTTGCAGATGGTGTATTTATCTTAAATAAACTGTGTTTGGAGACCTTGAAGCTAATAGTAAGACTGAGATTTTTGCAGGGCTGCTGAGCATCTCCTTTTGTCTTAATTCACCTGGAGTTATTGATGTGCTTTTAAAAGTGGTTTATCTTGCAGAATTACACAAGCAAGTATGATCCCGATGTTCACTTGACCAAATGCCTAAATTTTTCCTCTGCAACTCTGCCACATATGTTCCAAAGGAGCATAGAAAGTTACATAGGCAAAAGAATGGGTGCTACACACGGTCCTCCAGCAGGGAAGAAAATGACTGTCTTTATTGATGACATCAACATGCCTCTGATTAATGAATGGGGTGATCAGGTAAAAGGAAATATTAACATTTGGGAGTTGGTGGTCTTACAATTGTTGCTGATGGAATTACTGATCTGTGTGTTAAAATAATGGGACAGGTTAGAAAAAAGGTATCATAATATGGATTAGGGAAAATATTACTAAAAACTATTTCCCCAAGCCAGTTTTTGACATGACTAATAAGCTGTCAGTCCCAAAAGATCAAGGACAGTATCAAGCCACTGGTGCAATTGTATTTAAGCCTTTTGGTTTGATTGCACATAAATCTAGTAGGACTTCCAAACTAGCAGTCCTTAGAACCAGTCTGGGAAAGGAAGCATGGAAATCCAAGAAACACTCAGAGATTTTTCTTTGATCTGCTCTTGACTTTAAATTGCTATTTTGTGTGAAATCTCTTATGTGAAATCTGAGCTGGTGGTGAGTCTAAAGAACAAGTCTTATGAAGAAACTGGGGTTGTTGAGCCTTGAGTAAAGAAAGCTTGGAGGAGATCTTATTGCTCTCTGCAACTGTGTGAAAGGAGGTTGTAGTGAGGTCAGTGTTGACAGGACAAGGGGAAATGGCTTCAAGTTTTACAGTTGCCTCTTAAATGCCTTAAAATGGGATATTAGGGAAAAAATTCTTCACCAAGATGGTTGTTGAGCCCTGGAACAGATTGCCCAGGGAAGTGATGGAGTCATCATCCCCGTAGGTATTTAAGAAAGATGTGGATGCGGCACCTGAGGACATGACTTAGTGGTGGATTTGGAAGTATTAGTTTATTGGTTGGACTCCATGATAAAAAGGTCCTTTCCAACCTAAACAATTCTATTATCACAGCTGACAATTAAGACTAGTAAGGTGTCTTCAGGTATTGATGAAAGAATACTTATAGATCTATACTCTGAAAATGTGACTTAAATTTATAAAAAATCTGCTGAGAAAAAGCAATTTCCCTGCTTCCAGTATAGCTCTGTACTCAGTGCCTCTGTGCAAGTGGACACGTGACTACACATTGTCCTAAATTAATCATTCTTTGCCACTATCTAAGTGCCTGTGTCAATCTGAAGATATAGTCTGGATTGAAAATTGAAAGTGCTGTCTTTTCTTAAACTGAAATCATGCAAACCCAGTTGAATGTCTGACTTCATGTCCACAAGTATTTGGCATATGAAGCTTACATGCAGCCAATGCACTGCATCTGAATGTTTGGTTGCCACGTTGCATGTTGACAATCTTGAAACACTTAACTTCTCCATTCCTTTTTTTTTTCTGTTCTTGCCTATATTTAGATCACCAATGAGATTGTAAGGCAGCTGATGGAACAGAAAGGTTTCTATAGCTTGGAGAAGCCAGGGGAATTCACGAATGTGGTTGACATCCAGTTTGTAGCTGCTATGATTCACCCTGGGGGAGGTCGGAACGACATCCCACAGCGCCTGAAACGCCAGTTCACCATCTTCAACTGCACACTGCCTTCTACTTCCTCTATTGATAAGATTTTTCAAACAATAGCTGAGGGCTATTTCTGTGAACAACGACATTTCCCCACAGAAGTATGTAAACTGGCTTCAGCATTAGTATCTACAAGTCGAAAGGTTTGGCAAATGACAAAAGCAAAGGTACATCTCTTGAGCAATTACATCTCTTGAGCCCTGGAAATATCTGACCCAGGCCTTTTGTACTTTCGTGTGCATTTGTAGTTCATGTTGTGAAGCTGTGGCCTACCGGTGTAACTGCTGGCTGATGCCTCTGTTCTGAATTGGTGGCTCTCAGCACCAAGTTACTTATGAAAATCCTAATCACATGCAGTATCTTCTGTAGCTGATGTAAGCATCACATTATATGTATATAATATAGTGAGCATAGCTGATAGGAAGATTGAGAGATCTCCCAGTTGATAAAGTGTTGGGAGCACAAGGAACCAGAAATTAAAAATTAGGTAGGAATCTTTTGTAAAGCTATTTGGGATTGGGAGAAACTACAAAGATCTGAATTTCAGGAAAGAAGTCAAATTTGGCAGAGAGAGAATCAGTTAAAAACAAATAAAATCTGGTTGTTAGTAATTTATAAATATTTACATTTGCCATTTCAAACAGACTGTTAAAAGCATTTGACTGCAATTCCTGGGCAAATTTTGCTTTGAAAGAGACAAAAAATATTAGGTACAGAATGAAATCTGAAAAGAACAAAACTACAGCATAGAAATGTGTGTCAAATTTGTTCTTCTTTTGAGAAAAGTGGAGGAGAGTGGTGGAAAGATAGGAATTAGTTAAATTCCTGTCCAGAAAAGGTTAGTCAGAATTTCAAAAACAACTCACTGTAGACCTATACTTGGTTTACACAGAGAAACAGAGCATCTTCTAATGAAACTACTGACTACTCACTATTGACCAATATATTCAACAGAGCTGGTGCTTATTTCTACTAATTAACTTCTTTTCCTAGAGAAAATGTAGCTTTTGGTAGGTTGTAAATATTTTTACAATAGTTGTATTTATTATTTTACATAACCTCTCCTCTCCTCTCCTCTCCTCTCCTCTCCTCTCCTCTCCTCTCCTCTCCTCTCCTCTCCTCTCCTCTCCTCTCCTCTCCTCTCCTCTCCTCTCCTCTCCTCTCCTCTCCTCTCCTCTCCTCTCCTCTCCTCTCCTCTCCTCTCCTCTCCTCTCCTCTCCTCTCCTCTCCTCTCCTCTCCTCTCCTCTCCTCTCCTCTCCTCTCCTCTCCTCTCCTCTCCTCTCCTCTCCTCTCCTCTCCTCTCCTCTCCTCTCCTCTCCTCTCCTCTCCTCTCCTCTCCTCTCCTCTCCTCTCCTCTCCTCTCCTCTCCTCTCCTCTCCTCTCCTCTCCTCTCCTCTCCTCATGGAATCAAAGACCTGGTCCTTGCTACCATAATTTCTTCATTTTGCAGTTGCCTCTTAAATGCCAAGCATGTATTTCTGCTTTAATGCAAGACTCACGTTTGTGAAAATATCCACATTCACTTTCAGTAGGAAATATTTTATTTAGCAGTTATTTAAATATATTTAATGACATTATTTTGTAGATGTTACCAACTCCAGCTAAATTTCATTACATCTTCAATTTGCGAGACCTCAGTCGTATTTGGCAAGGAATACTTACAGTTACTTCTGATGTCTGCCAAAACATCAGTGTTTTGGTAGCCTTATTCCAACATGAGTGCAGACGTGTTATTGCAGACAGGTTCATCAGCCAAAGCGATAAAGACTGGTTTGAAGATATGATGAGGAAGGTAAGCAAATAATATTTTAGTATTTGCCACAGAAAGAGGCCAATGGCAGATTTCATTACTAAAGCAATCCTTAATATATTGTTGTAGATTGTTTCTGAGGAACATGGTCAAAATCTGTTTGGAGATAAATGCATGGAATTATACTTTGTGGATTTCTTGCGTGATGTCCCGGAGACTGCTGGAGATGAACCTGATGATGCAGAGTTGAAGGCTCCTAAAATTTATGAGCCTATCCCATCTTTGGATTACTTGGCTGAAAGATTACAGATGTTCATGCAACAGTACAATGAAACTGTCAGAGGATCAAAGATGGATTTAGTATTTTTCAAGGTATTACTACTTGTAATTGTATTAATACAGAAAGTGCCTGGTCTTTCGCCCTTAGTGGTACATAGATCTTGTATGTTTCTATCACGTTATTTTGGAGATAGCTCAGAACAGCTAGGTTGTTTATACAGTGCACACAGAGTCATCCTGTTTTCCTGAAAGTCACCTCCTTGTCAAAGGTCTTGATGCACAGTGCTTTCTTCAACTTTAGATTGGGTGGTTTGATGGAATTTTAGGACATTTCAGATTAATTCTTGCCCCAGGATAACTACGGCAGTTGAATAAGGAGTGCCTATAGTGCACTTGCATTTTACTTTTCTCAGTCTGTTTAGAGAGCTTGTAAATAGGTCAGCTAAAAGGCTGGAGGAGTCCTTTCTGCTTTTCCTTTTGCCCTCTAAGGGGAATGCCCTCAGCTCTGCTGATGACAAACTGTGCATATGACATTGCTTCATACAAGCTTGATGCAAGGACGTTTCTCTTGGGCTAGCCCTGCTGCCCACTGAAGTCAAGGGAAATCTTCTGCTGATTTTGATGAGTCTTTGGCATAGGCTTCAGAGAAGCCATCCAGCTGTTATGAAGCAATTGCTTGGTGACATGTTTCTAGTTGATTATACAACGCATCATTTTTGCATCTCTTCATCCTATTTTCTCTCAATATACAGGATGCAATCATCCATTTGATTAAAATATCACGGATTATTCGCACTCCACAAGGAAATGCATTGTTGGTGGGTGTGGGTGGATCTGGAAAACAGAGTCTGACCAGACTAGCATCATACATTGCTGGATATGAGAGCTTTCAGATTACTTTAACAAGGTAATACAGTGTAGTGTACATGGACATTTGCTCCTTAATTTGCCATAGAAATGAACTCCTCACAATCAGCTTAAAGAAATGCAAACCTCTCACATTTTATCCATCATTTTAAATTACATTTCTGGTCTTATATAGCTAAACTGCAATATGATAATTTGTGTCAATGACTTAATATTTTGTAGTGGTGGAATTCTGTAATTTATAGAAATTTGAAGTGAAAGGGAGTAGCTACTGCCTTCTTTCTGTGTCTCTTTAGACATAAGGTTTACAGGGGTAAGCAATGAAGACCAGCAGAGTGTATTCTCCTTTGCAAACTATTTTAAATGCTGAGAAATATTCTTTATAGACATATCAGATCTATGAATAATCTTATGAGGCTTCTGATGAAAGGAAAGATAAAGAAAATCATATCACAATTTCTTCCTGTGTCCCAGAAGCAGAAGAAAGGAACACTGAGAAAAAAAAAACAAAACAAAAAACCCAAACCCAAAAAAACTCACAAGCAAACAAAAACAACAACAACAACCCCAAAAAACAACCCAAAGTGATAGAATAGAATCCCTTTATTTTCAAGATTAATAAGGCAAATATTAATAATGGCAATGAATATGGAGGGAAGAAGAATGAAATTAGCAGTGAAGAGTGGATGCTCGGTCATGTTTTGTCTCTAAGTATCATTTACCATAACTGGTGTTAGATTATTGAACCAGATACACTGCTATTCTGACTCAGAAGAGAAATTCTTATGTTCATATCAGAATACCCCAAATCACTGTAATAACTGTGGCTGACACATACAAACTGAAGAGTCGGATTGTTTTTCAAGCTCTGCAGTGCTTGCTTTACAGGTATTTATAGAGCAGAAATAAGATGGAGCTGAAAGAGAATTGGGACTCTTCCTGTGTGGCATATTTAATATGTGGAGAATGGGTCATGTGTGTGTTGCACAAATTACTTATGACTTTGAAGAGATTCTTGGAAATAAGAGACTGGTTGCAAAGAAAAAAGGTTTCTAATTTAAGCTTTGCTTGACTAGGGAAAATATCTGCCATTTTATTAACCTTACTTTACGTCATTTTATATTGCACAATCTGAAATTTGTAGTTGAATTTGTGTGGACTTCATCTCAATCTTACTTACTGTGTGCACCAGCTATAAAACACATAACCAATCATGGTCTCCATTTGCAGAACAGCTGATCAGCCAAAGTAATAATGTTCAAACAACATTTCTGGGCTTAATTTTAGTTAAACCATATAACACAATAAGCCCCTCGGTTTCGTTCTCTTATGTCTCTTAATGATTTCCTTTAACCTGCTTTCCATATCTTCAGAAGATAATCCAGCTGTATTTACGTAATGGTTGCAGGTATCAGAAGCCACTTGACAACTTAATCCAGCTGTATTAACCTATTTCTAATAAAGAATTTACGTCTGCAACCATGGGGATACAAAACAGCATGATAACTGCCTTAGATATACTATTGCTCTCACCATACTTTTTCCCAGCACATTATTTTGTTGACTTCACCTCATTTCACATGATTTCTATTACTGAACATTCACTATGGGAAAATGTTTAAGAAAAAGAAACCTAAAAAGTGTAACCAGGTGCTGTGGTATTTATTTCTTATCTAGATTTTTTAAACTGCCTTAAGGGAGCTGATCCAGATGATCTCCTAAGATGGTGTGTGATTCTATTTCTCTCTTTCCTTAACCCTTTTCTGTTCCAGAACATATGCCACCAACAACCTTTTGGATGATCTGAAAATGTTGTACCTCACTGCCGGGCAGAAAGGAAAGGGTGTTGTCTTTATATTCACGGACAATGAAGTCAGAGATGAATCTTTTCTTGAGTACATGAACAATGTTCTGGCTTCAGGTGAAGTCTCAAATCTTTTTGCACGAGATGAAATAGCTGAAATCACACAAGACCTGATTCCAGCAATGAAGAAGGAGTACCCAAGGCTTAGTCCCACCAGTGAAAATCTTTATAATTACTTTATTGCCCGAGTTCGGAATAACCTTCATGTGGTTCTTTGTTTTTCTCCTGTTGGGGAAAAATTCAGAACTCGTGCACTGAAATTTCCAGGTCTGATTTCAGGCTGTACAGTGGACTGGTTCCAGCATTGGCCTAAAGATGCTCTTGTGGCAGTTGCACAGCATTTTTTAGCTTCTTACCATATTGAGTGCACAGATGAAGTGAAACAGAGTGTTGTTAACACCATGGGAACAATTCAAGATATTGTAGCTGAAAAATGTGTTGAATACTTCGAACGATACAGGAGACGAACTTTTGTGACACCAAAATCTTACCTGTCCTTCATTGAAGGCTACAAAGCTATTTACAAAGAGAAGTTTACCAGTCTTGGAAGTTTGTCTGAACGCATGAGAACAGGTACTGTGAAAGCTTCTTGATTTTTTGTTTCTTTCTTTGTTTTCAGAAGGGTGAGAACAATCTGAATAAAAGGATGTAAAAGCATGGATTTAGATTGTGAGCTCATGTTCATTTGGAAGCAGACTCATATATTTTCAGCTGTATTGTATAGGATTACAAAATGTGCAGAGGATTTGTTTCAATGAACTTTATGAATGTGCATATTGGAGAGGAGTTTTTGAAATAGTGTTAGTTAGCAGTTAAAATACCTGAAACTCCTGTTTTGCCATGTATGTGTGCTGAGGAACTACTGAGATCCTAGTTTTCACATGTAAGCAAACCAATCTGTGAAAAGGTAATTAAATGCTCATATTCAGTCCCTCTGAAAAATTTTGTAAAGAAACAGGTATATGCCAACAGTAAAATTTCAAAAAAATTGCTCTGCACGTGGTCATACATGGTAAACAATTAACAAGTCTCCTAAACTTAATGCTGTTTGGAAGAGAATGTGAACTTAAACTGTTTCTTCTCCCACCACTGACAATTGCAAACCTCACCCATGTACACATATGTCCAAAGGGAAAGGGTGGCTGGCTGTCTGGAAGAACAAATATGGGGGGAGGGGGTTGAGTTAGAAAGATATATATGATGCATTTAGATTCATGCATTTATATATGAGGATGTTTATACTCAAGAGATTTTCTCATAATTTGTTCAAATTAACAGAACATTGTTTTGCTCAAGAATCTGTAGGATTTTTTTACCCCTATCTCATCTGGAACTTCATGTAATGTTGACTTTAGAAGCTCAGCCTACTCTCCTTGTGTCTCCACTTTCATTGCCAGGTTCCTCCTCTTTGTTTTGTACAGAGTACAGCCTAGTACTTTTTATGTTTTCACGGATTTCAGAAATTTCACACACAATTGTTAAGAGAGCGCCATGCTGTTTTTTGGCACGTGTGTTTAATATTTAGTCTCCATCTCATATATAAGAATATGAACAATTGACCAAGGGATGGATTCTGAAGGCTTTTATGCATAAAAAAAAAAATTCTCATGCTTAATTTTGTTGTTTAACCAATGGGATCACTCACTGGTGTTCCTAAATATGAATCTGAGTGACTTATTTAAAATATCCACATTGCTTCAGTGAGGTTACACTCTCCATAGGTCTTCCTGTTGTTAAAATTGAATTTGTCCACCACAGGTCTTTCAAAACTGATGGAAGCTGAGGTTTCTGTAAACCAGCTTTCCAAAGAGTTGGTTATGAAGGAGAAAGATTTGGCTGTAGCTTCAAAAAAAGCTGATGAAGTTTTATTGGAAGTAACTATGAAAGCTCATGCTGCAGAAAAAGTGAAAATGCAGGTGCAAACAGTAAAAGACAAGGCTCAGGATATTGTGGATGACATTGCCATTGATAAAGCAGCAGCAGAAGAGAAGCTTGAAGCTGCAAGACCTGCACTGGAAGAAGCCAAGGCAGCTCTGCAGGTCAGAAGCAAATATATTCTGGACATGCACGTAGTTAATGATTTGTACAATAATATGGCTTGTGCTTCTAATTTGGGCAGAAAAAAGAGAGTTGAAAGAATGGCATTGATCTGTGAATTCTTGTAGAAAAAAACCCTGAAAACTGAAGTGGGAAAGGGTAAAATGGGCAGTACTCTACTGTCAGGTAATTAAGCAGTCGTAGAGGGGGACTACCTTTAAGGTCTTTCTGCAGTAGTGCTTCTGAGTGATCTGCAAACCTGCAGCAATTAGGTTACACATACATTCCTCCCAAAAGAACATAATTCTTTACAATCGAGTGACTGCTTAAATAAATGGATGTTTTCTTCTGTAACTTTTCAGACAATAAAACCTTCTGACATTGCAACTGTTCGCAAACTGGGTAAACCTCCTCACCTAATAATGCGGATCATGGACTGCGTGCTGCTTCTATTCCAAAGGAAAATAGACTCCGTGGCACTAGATCACGAACACCCAGGTGTGAAGCCATCATGGACTGAGGCTCAGAAGCTAATGAATAATTCAGGATTTCTTAGCATGTTGCTTACTTTTCAGAAGGTAAGTAATTAATAGGGGCACTACAACTTCAATAACCATCTTCAGAGTTCACATGAAAGTATCTTCTACCATCAAAGGCAGTTTGAAACAGTTTTGTCTGTCTATAGTTGTAGATACTTTGTGACTATTATTCTTCATTTTCATGATTCATTATCTCAGTAATTTTTCTCCAGGGACATGCAGTGGCTTCTAGCAGACAGAAATATCCCAGGCACTAGACCAAACCTTGAGAAGCTTAGTGTTATCTTATTCAGGCAGTTCCTGCATCTAAGTAGTAATTTGCCTTAAAAGAGCCTACTCTTGGTTTTTCAAATGGCTCACCTTCTCCCGTGCTACCAGGCATGTCTGCCTGTGAGGTGTTCCACAATTCTGTCTCAAGTTTTCTAGGCAGCTAGCATGAAATAAGAAGAAAACGTGCAGGAAAGGTAATGAGATGATTTTGGAACTTTTGGGGTTCTTTCACTAGAAAAATAGTGAAATGAAGAATAATCTTATTATCGACTGTAAGAAAAATAAAAGTGAACAGGTTTTCATTTCTGTCAGGACAGAAACTTTTGCAGCAAGGTTCATTGAATTGTGGGTCAATGGATAATTTTCTATAGGGAAGAGAAGAAAGATGTCACAGGTAGCAGGACCAGAAAAAGACCTAGGGTAGAATATGAAATGGCAGAATCATAGCCCAACTTTATAATCCAAGAGACCAAGCAGATTTCAGCAAAACCTCACTTTTCTGCAATGTTGCAGAACATACTTTCATTTGTACACTGATGTTTTAATCTACTTAGCTGTGTATTTTGCTGATGTCTTTTCTAAGCTGCTTGAGCATTTTTGTTGTGAAGATCATTCTCACTATCCCCAGGAGCCATTTCTCCCAGAGAAACACATTGTGGAAACTTGCACTGCCTCTGTAGACAGTTTTTTCCTGGGGCTGTCAGTCTGGTCACTCTTCCAAGTTCTATCTTCACTAAACAGAAAGAGGAAATTAGTTTAAAGACAGCAAGGACTAATTACGCACTCCGTACTCAAGCTTCTGTCTAATGAGACTTCGAGTTTTGGCACTTATTAATAGTGCATGTATTCCTGCTGGTAGTTGGCAGCACATTTAGCTCAGAGGGGTCAGAACAACTTCTGTGGGACCAAGTTCTTGCAGGAAGTGATACTGATGAACATGGGGGAGAATACTGGACTGCTTCAATCCTTGATGAGGTCCTGGACATGCTGTCCTCCTGCCCCATTTCTGATTTTGAGTATATATGACGAGAAAGCTCATTGTGTCTGGACTTCTAAGTAGACTACACATCTTGCTTCTTGCTTGTTTGTGAGATTTTTGTTCTTTCCTAATATTTTTCAGGCAATGAAAATTAGTGGAAGAAGTTCATTGAGTTCAAAATTAATTACTTGAAAGGAAAAGCGTGACATTTTCCAAGCTTTTGAACAGAGGTTTAGGCTACTGCTGATTGATCTTTGCTTCACCTTTGCCAGCTTGTTAGCTCATTATTTTGAGTAGGAGAATAAAAAAGTCAAAATTTTTGTCCAGCACTGTTTTACATTTTAGCAAATGATCATACTGGAAACATCACCATGGCTGATCTTGAGAGTAATATAGTGAATGTCTTTTTTATTAGAGTAGCTAAGGATCAGATAAGTACAAGGCAGTCCTTTCTGCTGTGCAGAAAAACAAGAAAAGGGCAAATTGCTTGACAGTATGAATGGTGGATGATTTTTAGATGCATTAAAAGACAGCCATTAATACGTTGCCAAAAAAAGAGAAAAATCTTAACGTGTCTATTGTTAAGCAGTCATTTTTAGCCTGTATAAGCTCTTCCACTCTCTACCTTGCTCAAGGAGATGAATTCCATTTTCTTCTGACACTTACATAATTATAGATTAACCACCATCATCAAAGATCTGGCTTTTCATGTTCTCAGCAGATTGTGAAAGAGGGGGAAAAAACCCTAGGATTAGAATAACAGCTGAAAGAAATTTCTTTCACGGTTAAGGAAAACGGTTAGCTTCAGTGAAGTGAAGAGAATGCCTTGCAGTTTCACCCTTTTCCTTCCAAAAGCTGCATATTTGGTTCCTTTAGCAGTGTTCACACCAGTGCCTGTCTAACACCATGGTGAGGCTGTTTATGGAACTAGACTAGAAGGAAATTATTCAGTAGTCTTCTGACTTATATTTCTGTCATAAAACTTTCCAGACTAGATCACTGAGCATTGCTGAGGGTATAAAAGATAGGACAACATCTTGTTGAGGGGGAAAGGGAAAAAGGTGCAGTGTTGTAAGCAGCAATAATTTAAAACATCTTAAATTGTCATGGAGCTACAAGTACTAGTAAACTCTGTATGTATTAAATAAGGATATTAAATGTCAGCTCAAGTCAATCTGTTGCAACGGAAGTAGGAGTTATTTTCAGGAGGTCACAAAAACTACTAATCTGTCCTTTATAAGAGGGGAAAGGCAACAGTGTTGTTTTGTTAATTTATTCTGTAAGAAGTGATACCTCATGGTTTTAAAAATAAAAATGCTTCTGTGAAGCAGACCTTATTCAAAAACCCATATTAATTTTTTTTCCTTTCTATTGACTAGGACTCAATTACAGAAGAAACTGTGGAGCTTTTAGAGCCTTATTTGGATATGGAGGATTATAATCTTGAGACTGCTAAAAAAGTGTGTGGAAATGTAGCAGGTCTTTGCTCATGGACACAAGCAATGGCTTACTTCTATGGCATTAATAAAGAAGTTCTTCCTCTTAAGGTATTTCATATTGATAATTTTTTTTTTTTTTTGAGGATGAATATAATCAAGTGGAAAAAAATGTTGTGTTATTTTGGCTAAAATAAACGATATTCCTGTTTCTTCACACCCAATTGTTAAATCAAGCACACCAAGATTTAACATGTCCTGGCGACTTTTTCCCCTTACACACAACTACCCTGTGGTACAGTTGTTACTTGTGTGGACACAGCCAGTATTCAGTTGGTTCTTTATAGAGCCTGTCTAGCTGTATGTGGGAGATTATGATACCCTCTTTGCCCTCATAGTAGGTGCCAGGCACTATGGCTTCAAGAAAACTCCTCGGTCCTACTGGCCTGGGAAGGAACCTTCTCATTGTGGTTATGATAGAATCTGGGAGAGGAGAGATCAGTCTAGGCACAGAAGCATTCTTTAAGGAATGTAGCTGGAATTCATCTCCCTAAAAAAATTTTGGACTTTCAGACTACTATGTGCAAGTGTACATACTAATAAAGAAAGTAGTTGCGAGGTAGAAAATTCTGTTGAAACACTGAACTGAAGTAGAAAGGGATCAGCCACTGTTGTGTGCATTCCTACAGATAGCTTTATTGTCTTGGAAATATTCCATTTATGAGCATCCTGGAAAAAAGAGACTTTGCATATTTATATAATGATTTATAGTCATTGCTCCTACAGAGAGTTTTATGGCTTTTTCTGAGGAAATGCATACAATCCATTATGCTTCCTCTGCACTTGTGTTTGGTTTCTTATTGAATAAGCCACTGTATCAATGGTACTCTCAAAACTCTCAGCATAATCTTTTAGTATACCTAGACAGATCTGATTCAAATATGTTAAAAGCATATTTATTTTTAATTTAAGTAACTTGAGACAATGCTATATTTTTGTGATATAAGTAGATTTTTCCTTTTCAAATAATGGGATGTTCACTAATGAAAACAGAATTTGAAATGTTACTATTGAGAGCTATAAAAGGGAGCAAGATCTGGGGGAAACAGTGGCTTTTTATGCAAATGCAACCCTGAAAGTTGAAAACATGCTCTTGTAGTTTTTATTTGAATATATATGATTTAGGATTACATATAAATTTAGCTCTGTGTTCAAGTACTTGCATTCTTGTCACACACTGCAGCTGGTAAACAATGAAACACATATATTGGCAAAGTGGTGCCTATTGTCAGGTATAGCAACAGTCACAAATATTTTAAAAACTGAAGATGACAAAGGGAGGGAGGGAAGAAGTGTTCGAAGTATGCAGGAGATATTACAGGAAGCAGTGGAGTGATGCTAAGAAAATAATTGAAAATAAGTGTACAATTAAACTGCAAAAAGTACTAGCTCAGGCTAATCCATCCAGTGCTAAAAGCAGGTTTACTGAACGAATTAATCAGGCTCTTTTATCCTAACTGCTCTTCTAGGATATAAAACCCCTTCAACACCTGCAAAATGGATTCAATATATTTTTAAATTTCATCCTAAGTGAGACTCATTGCCTCATTTATCTTAAATATGACAACCTGTGAAAACTAATTAATAGTGACTTTATTTTAGTAAATACATTGTGCAAAAGTTACCTGATTCCTAGGAATGGATACTGGCATTCTTTAGATAAGTGACCTGTGGCCCAAGGGTCCTTAGTCAAAATTTCTTGTAAACTTTCAGCATGAGGATGAGCTGCTCCTCCCTGGATTGCTACCTAGTAAACCAGCCTGCTGCATTAACCTCAGAATTTTGAAGCACCATCTGCTCCTTATCCATTATTTGAAGAATATAAGAGCAGAATGGAGAAGCCCTTACTTTTGTTGTGATACTGTCAGCCTCCAATTAAAATACTGTGTATAGGAGTACAGTTTCCCTTAGGGGTGTCTCCACTTTAATTAAGTTCTCCTTAGGCTGTTATGGTGATTAAGGGACGTTTGTTTACAGTTTATACATTCTGTTTGGTATCGAGGATTCTCTCTGTCAAACTCAGTTTTAAGTATGAGACCTTATTGCCTTTTCTACTTCCATTCGTCTCCATGCGGAACTGAAAACCACAGCAGGCAATGAATGGAAATCTTCCACCTGAAGAAGAAGTAATAGTCAAAGAGTGAAATTTGAAATTAGTCAAGGAGTTGAAATTTGATAGTTGTCCATTTAAATAAACATGTTCTTGACAAGGTGATGCTCACTAGGCAGGAAAACAAGCATGCAAGTCTGAATTCAAGGTCCACAATAACTGTGGAAGGAAAGTATATACTTTGTGGGGGGGTGAAGGGGAGGTTTAGATCTCCAAACAAAACAGAGTGAGGTGAAGACATGTAGCTGAACAGAAAATATGGAAAGTTTTTCTCTAGCTAACACAGACCATGAAAAGCAGATAATAGGTATGATTTCTGTGCTTTTCAAAGGTTATTTTAACCCCACAGAATGGTCACTGATATCAAAGAAAGTGAGGCCAAGATTTTATTAATGTCACTCTGCATGCATCTGTTTGCATGTGTACATATGTATGCATATGTACATGTGTGTGTGTATTTTTTAAAAATTCGTATTGGTGAGGTAAAACCAGTGTTTTGGGAAGGTCTGCAAAACCTGTGTATGTCTTTGCATGTTTCTAAAATCTTTCCCTAAGTAATGGTGGATACAAGTGTATCATGACGTTGAGTCTTTGGGAAAGTTGATTCAAAACCAAGAGAGTCTATAGGAAAAATCTGCAGTAATCTGGGACAGGGGCAGTTTTGAGACTGCATTTCTATGAAGAGTTTTCAGTCAGATGCCATGTGCCCAGAACAGTTCTGAAGCAGAAGGCAAAGATGAACACTTAGCACATCCCCAGCAGTTCAGGAGCAGAGTGATAGAGTTCAAGTGCAATTCCAGCCTAATCCAGCAGCAGGGAATTGTCACTGCAAGAACAGTGGACTTTGGAAGCTGAAATTAAATAACAAGAGGTGTGCTAGGAAAGCTCCAAATCATTCTTACCTCTAGTGAACTCTATAGTTTTGGATGATTTTTTTTTCCTAATGGGATTCTCCTAGTAGCATTTTCTGAATTTACTGAGCAGCAGTTGCTCTTCAGAATGATTTGGGGTTGATCTGGGCATTCCATTCAAGAGCAGGAATAGCATTAAATGGTGTGAGGCTTCTTTTTGTTTGAGAAGTCATTTTTATTGAACTGCTTCCTTAGATCAGGGTCAGATATACTCACTACTTTGCAAAATTGAGTTTGTAATGAATCAGCAAGAAACTTAATGTCTATGTCAATACTAACAAATTAAATAGTACTAGTGAATTTTTCTAGGCACTGGAAAGTGATCATTTACACTGGTAAATTGTTAGAATGATCTCTAGTCTGGATTTGGTCTTGGCTAAACAACGTTTTTCTGTGGCCTCTGGGCACCTTTCAGTTTCTACCATGGTCCAAGAGCCATTCCCACAAGGCTGTCAGCATGCAGCCACACACTTTTAGAGACTGGGAGCGCATAATGTGAGATTTTTTTATGCTGGTTAACCTCAGTGCCAGAGAAAGGTCCTGGGCATGTTTCATATTTAAGAATGTAGTTGTGACTGTAATTATGTTTGTTTGTTATGGTTTTGTATGGAATGCGAAAACATTCATAGGGACAGGATCATCTCACCACCTGCTATGAAGTCCTTTCTGCAGGCAGATTGGAAGAAGGCAAAACAGCTGCTTAACCCATTAGGCTGTGGTCCTTGTTAGCACAGATGCTGTCTCTGTACCTGTTGAACATAGACAGATGCAGAGAGCAGGTAGCACCACTGGCTGGAGCAAGTGCTCAGAGGATTGTCTAGTTCCCCAGAATGCCAAAGGCAAGCAAAGGCTGAAGCTGCTGTTCTCACACGAGCCCAGGCGTGTTCCAGTGTAGCACCACTTCTCCAGGAGCGCAGATCAGAGTGTGGACCTCATGTCTTAAATCCCCCTGATTCATCCGTATAAAATCCATTTATTCAGACTTTCACACTGCATCCAGCTGGAACAAATTGTGTATCCTTGCTTTGCTGCGTGATTCACAGGGATGAAATGAAGGGCGTGAGGCTTGTTCGCAGAGCAATGCTACCAAAATTAAAAAGGCCACAGTGATTCTTAGTGGTTGGGAAACATGTTTCCTTCCTGCCTATTATTGGCCGGAAATGTTTGTATGGAGCTGATTGCAGCTGGAATAGTCTTCTTGTGCAGAAGATTCTCTTTGGCAGCAGAACTTGCCTCCTGCTCTCATGGCAGAGCTCTATACAGGAGGCTGCCAGCCAACCTGCCACTGATGTCAATACAAAAACCGTGTTTGTACTCATGAAATTTTGAAAACTCGAGTTTGGGGAAAAAAAACTGAGAGAAAGCAAATAGTGATGATTTCAAAGGGTCATTGAAACAAGTAATCTTTCTGCCTTTGGGAATCACATAGGTTGGTCATCCTGGTATGCTGGCTGTCAGTCTTGTGCAACCAACCAGTGTTCATCACATGTGATCGAGTAGCCTATAAATAAAAATAATATTATATCGTATACTTTATGATTGGCTTTGTTATGTGATAGGCTAAGAATTCTGAGCCTAAAATTGGCTGAGTATTCTGGTTAAATTGTCTGCAGATTAGTTTCTGGTCATCTTCCAGAAAATCCATAAAGTCTTGTGGAAATAATTTTAGGGATTTTTTATTTTCAGGTTAGTATAGAGCATATATATTTTTTTTACTTATCTCTGAAATACTTTTGTTTTGTTCCTACATCTTCAAAGCTGATAGCCTCTTAAGAGTTGTTTTTAAGAATGGGGATGTCTGTTTTATCAATCTTTTTGCACTTTTCTGTGCAGTTTATTTCTGCACAGAGACCTGCTTTTCATATTTATGAGGCATCATTGCTCATATGTATTGGGAATTCACATGCCCATCCTCTTCCATTGAAGTTCACGTCCTGCTGTGATGAATGTCAAGGTGTTGTATGAATCCATGCAGCCAGGTGTAAGTTATCTGTTGTTCCAGCTGTTCTGCCAAGGCTGCTCTTCACAACCATCCAAGGATCTTGTTTCCTGTGTAACTTCAATATTTGTCAGCTTGGACTGAAACAATGTGTCATAGTATTGCTTGACTCCCATTTTTAGCCCTTGGAGAATTTAAAGACATGAGGATGCTCTGCAGTGGGGGAGGAGGCAGGGGGAGGTAGAAGAGGGCTGGTGCAAGGTTTCATTTGGATCTCAGTAAGAAAGGCCTGTCAACAGATGACTAAATGAGGCACCTGCTTTAATAAGACAGAATAATAAGAGGAGTTTAAGGTAGTTTGAATGGCTAAAAGAGAAAGTTTTCTCTTCATGGACTGGATCTACTCTGCACAGGATACCATGGGCAAAACTATCCTGGCTGTCTTGGTATGAATGTGGGGTGTCCAGCATTTGAAGGGACATAAAGTTTGCTCACTGTTTGTCTTATTCCTATGAATCTCTTTAAGGCAGTTGTCTCATTATGCCATTTGTTGTCAGACCTTTCTTGTTCAGATGCAGAAGGAACCCTGCACTCTCTCTCTGTTGTGTCTCACCCTTCTTCCTGGTGCAGGGCACAGTAACACTATGTCATCTCCTAAAAACTCCTTTGGTGTTGGAACTTTGCCCAACGGTCCAAGATTCACTAAAACTAACAGCAGTTGTTCTGAAATCTGCTTAGCTGGGTTTAATCAAGACACACTGATTGAGCAGTGTTTATTTCTAGGTGATGCTCTTTAATGTGTTTTTTTGATAAACAGTGAGGTAAAAATATTTCAACATTCATGATGGAAATTTTATGAGCAGCCATTTTACTGTTCATCTGAATTTCGAAAATTTCTTTATCTCTAGGATGTGTCAACATAGCAGGTGGCTACAGTAGATGAAACTTTACTGACAGTGATATTCTTTAGCATATACTGTGTATATATAAGTAGATTGCTCATATACATGGACACAGATACATGTGATTTACCTGTATCCAATACACATGTATGCAACATACATGTACATAGATATTAGTAACCTACTTCATTGATTAGTACATATATGCTTCTCTAATTCCCTGCCACTCTTTTGAAATAGACCAGACCCCAACCCAAGGTTATGCTTTTAACTAGGAGTTACCTCTTAAAGAGATATCCCTCGTACTACTACTTTCCTACCCTTAATAAAACAAGTTTTACGGATTCTTGGTTTCCATCTTTATAACTCCTATAGAAGAAAAAAAAAAAAAAAAAAAAAAAAGAAAAAAATATACATGATATTTAAACAAGCTTTTTAAAATATTCAGAGTAAATGGAAGCAACCTTTATCTGTAAGTGTGAATTTCAAAAGAAATTTTTCAAGCTCTAATCCTTTGCAAATGTGTATGGAAATACATTCTGAATTCACAGAATATTTTTTTCAACCCTGTTAGGAATATAAAAGTTAAGAGGCCACATTTAAATGACTGGTAAGTCATCATGCAAATTTATAGAGAGATGTGAAAAAAGTCCCTAGAGTTTTACTTTCCAGAGGAGCAAAAAATATTTTTGTTGTAGAAGTACTTGATGGGAAAAAAGAGCAAAAGAGTAGCTTCTGTTATAATTTTTGTTATTTTATAATTAATGATACAATATTAAATTTCATTTGCACTGAGAATATATTACAGGAGGCATATATATAAGGTGACCCATTGTATATGTTGCTTCATATGTCTAGTAGACAGTTATTTCAAGTGTATTGCATTTAAAATCACTGGCCATTGTGTGATCAACAGACCAGTCTGAAAATATTAGTTAAACATCTCAAAATTGCCTTGAATAACTTCAATGCTATGCTTCTCTTCCAGAAGTAAAAAGAAAAAAAAAAACCTTCTGTCATCTTAAGACTCGTATTATTTTTAAAAGTACCCAGCACAGTACACTATGTGCCATTAGATGAATGTCATTTGTTTCTGCCAAAATATAGGTATTAATTACTCTTTACTCTTAAATATCTGTAGGCAAATTTAGCTTTGCAGGAAGGAAGACTTGCGGCTGCCCAAATGGAACTGAATGGTGCACAAAATCAGCTGGACGAGAAGCAAAGAGAACTGGATGAAGTCCAAGCCATGTATGATGCTGCTATGAAAGAGAAGCAGGCCTTGCTTGATGATGCTGAGGCTTGCAGAAGGAAGATGAACAATGCCACAGCTCTGATTGAAGGGTTAGGGGGAGAAAAGGTATTAGCACACATGTAGGTTTTCAGCACAAAGCAGGTGTGCAGTTTTGAGAATGCTCCGTAATGATCGTAGCAGTGCTCAACAAACTCAAGGCATGGTGACATCTTGATATCACCTGATGCTTTTTTTAGCTATATGTATGGTTCTTTTCCTTGAAGTTAATGTATCTAACAAAGTAAAACAATTTCTTGTGCTAATTCTTTCATATGAAGATTAAGGTTATATCATATGACTTGTATTAGGATAAAGTTCAGATTTAAAGCCAAGGAGCCAAATTCCTTTCAGCTTTAGTAAGAAGAGGAATTAGACTTAACCTAAATAATTGCCCTAAAATATTTATAAGGAGGATTATTCTCTTTTTCTCACCAAGTATACAAGAATACAAATTTGAAGCTTGACTAATTTCCTGAATTATAATTGAAGCTTAGATTTCTACTGGAGCCTTTTACAGAATTATGGGCTAATTGTTATCCTCTGTGCTGAGCTTGAAATTTACCTTTCCTATGCAGATCTTTCTAGCTTGAGCCTGAAGGTTTTCAGAGGAAGCAGGATACTCTTTTTTTCCCCTCTTTTTATTTGCTCTGTTAATTCCTTCATTGATTTCACACAAAGTCAAAATTAATGAGAGTTTTTACTTCAACCATTTTTTCCTTCAAGTCCAGGACCTTAGCATTTCTTTGCATAGCTGCACTTCAAATTGCATCACTCAAAAATCTTAGATGCTTTATCATATTTTTTTCTAAATTTAAGAGCAACAAAAAATAGGAAATTATAATTCCTTATTGTGGGTCCTCTGAAGCCTTGTGCTATGAGGTCTTGTAAGAGCTGTTATTCAACTCTACTTTTGAAAATTCAGACAAAAAAAATGAAACAGTCTGTATGATGCTTGCTGTATTGGGAAACATTGACACTGGGTTAAATGTGTGTTTTCTAAACTTGGAACATGTAGGTCCTGATCCAGATTGCTTGCAGAGTAGGGAGAGAATCTGGAAAGAAAAGAAATAAGCAAAATATTAGTTTATTTTAAAAATTTTTCAAATATAATAATACTTATAAAATTGCAGAATCATGGAATAATTGAGATTGAAAGGGACCTCTGGAGATGAACTAATCCAAACCACACATCCCTCCTTCCCCCCTACTCAAGACTCAGGGCATTTTTTGGTTGAGTTTTGAATATCTTCAAGGATTCCATGGCCTCCCTTGGCAACCTCTTTCAGTTTTCGACTACTCTCACTGAAATAAAGGGATTTTTTATGTGTTGAATTAGAATTTCTTATATTCCAATTTGTGTCCATTGTCCCTTATCGTTTCACAGAATCTGAAAAGAGTCTGGCTTCTTCCTCTTCACACCTCCGCATCACATATTTGTACACATAGAAACACGTGTACAAATTCCCTCTGCACTCTCTGTGTTCAAGGTTAACAATCTCAGCCAAGGCTGGCCCCAAATTTTAAATCCCTGGTCAATTCTGTATCTGCAGGTTTGAGGTTAAGCAAACTGCCTTTCCCCTCATTAAATCCTCACTCAGCTATGTTGAGAACTTTTGTCAACATCTTTCTTAAAACCTCAAGGACTGCTTGTGTCATTCTGTGTTGTTCCTTCAGATATTGCCTTATTGAAGTTCCCCATGTAGACCAAGGTCTGTTGATGTGAGGTTTCCTCCCCCATCTGAAAAAAGCCCTCATCTACTTCTTGTTAATCACGTTGTCTGTGACAGACACACACATCTCCTGTGTTGATTTTCCCTCTGATGCTAACCCATAAGCTCCCAGCTGGCATATTGTCCATCCTCGAGTCTCCCATGCCAAACACATTCATTCCACTGCTCTCTCACATGAAAGAAAACCCCCCTTCTCACCTTTCCAACCTGTCTTTCCTAACACAGAAGACAAGCCCATAGATAGTAGCTGATGCAGCTCTCCAGTTTTGGGTGTCTTTCCACCATGTTCCCATGAACCCCATCATGCCATGACACTGCAACCGTGTGCAGAGTCCTCTTTTGTTCTCCATGCTGTGCACATTCATGTAGAAACCCTTCAGAGAGGTGCCCTGCTGTGATAATTAATGTCCTATAAGCAGTATGAAAGCTGTCCCCACCATTCCATCTGGTGGACTCTTCTTTGTTTATGTGGGTGTCCTTAGGGTGGTCCTCCATCAGCCCTGTTTTATTGATTACAAGCTCTTACAGTTTATCTCACCCCACACATTTTGTTTGCCAGCCCAGTTCTCTACTTGCTCACATGATTATTGGTCCTCCCCTTCCTGCCATTTTGTTCCTCCTTTAAAGCTCTCCTTAGCTGTTCGACCAGCTCCCTGGCAAAGATGCTTTTTCTCCACTTGGTCAGGTAGTTGCCATCACTTCCAACCAAACTTCTAATTCTGGAAAAATGATTTAAAGCAAAAAATACTCCTGCTTTGAAGAAAAAATTATTTAACAGAGATAAATTTTTGAGTTAGATGTTTGTGTTAGTTTTGTGTCTGCTTAAGCTAACTTATTTTTAATATTTTGCATACAGCTTCGTTGGACAGCAAGTAGTAAAAACTTTCAAAATCAAATTACTAATTTGGTGGGGAATGTTCTTCTGGCCACCGGATTTCTCTCTTACTCTGGACCTTTCAATCAGGAGTACAGGAATTTACTACTCCAATTGTGGAAGAAAGAGATGGACAATAGCAAGATTCCATATAGTAAAGTAAGTGTTCATGTTTTGTCCTGACCTTATTCTTTGCCTTGCTGAGGAATTATATGCGGAGCTTTTCATTCCAGAAAAGTACATAATTGGAAGATTATATATAGGCTGTCACATTCAATCAAATTTTTAATAAATAAAAAAATCTGAACAGTTGACACTCAGCTTCTAAACCAATATGTTTTAAATTCCTCTTTATACTGTCAGGCATTTCACAGTTGGTATGTAGGACACTGCTCTGGCAAATCTGAGAGAGAAATGCTGTCTGAAGTCAGCTGCCCTGGGAGAAATAGCATAGTACAAGAAACAAAGTAAAATTTATCAGCTTAGCATACATTTACCTTTTCATAAGAAGAAACATCACCTTTGCACTTCTGTGGTCATACCCTCTGCTGTGTACCCACAGCATTTAATTTAGTTTAATTTTAAATGTCTTGTAGAAATTATTGGTTCAAACAAACCCTGCATTTAGCAAGGCTTGGTTTGCAGCACTTTGGCAGTTCAGGTTGCTCCAGTATTGCCTTTTAAATCCATGCACCTTTGTTACCAGTGAGGCTGACGTTGCAGTATCTCCTTCACTGGCCTGCGTCTGTGCAGACAGTGCTATGGAGCTATAGTCCCATCATTCAGTTTCTGTTTCCTGCCACTTCATATTCTACCTTTATTAAGGTGAGCAGCCTGCATGCTGAGACTGTGACATAGGGCAGGATTCCTTGCATGAATCTTGTCCTTTACTTTTACCATTGTCTGCCTCAGGAGTGCCAGACCTGGCAGATGTTCTGGTGCAGAGGCTTTGCTCATGGCCAGCAGCAGCCTTGCACCCATTCCATGACTTTTAGGACGTCTGTCTAATATTCTTCCCTGTACCTGGAAGACATATTCATGCTGAAGGCAGAATTTAGGCCATAGTAATCAAAACTGTCTTTCTGAGGAATCTATGCTGTCTTCCACTTGGTTTTGTGAGTACCTGTGTACATTTTTTTCAGCAGTAAAGGCTGGAGAAATAGTTCAGGGACTCTCTCTTCCTCTCAGCACAGGAATTGAAGCATTAAGCTCAAATAGTTCCTGTTCTCAGCTGTCAAAAATTTTGACAGAGCAGTTGCTGCTGAAAAATGCTGTGAGCTACTGAGTAACCTGTGTACAGCTGTATCATTGTGAAACAGCTAAAGGTATCTGCATCTTCTTTTCAGTTTTTTTGAGATTTGGCTCTTAAAACTGTCTATTAAGGGAACCTATTTTCTGTGAGGAGTTTGTTCACTTCATAGAAGTTACTTGTCCTTATCTTATCTATTTTTTTGTGTTAGGTTAGCATAATTCTTGTAATGCTGATTAACCTTGACCTGACAGAATGAAACTTGCAATCCAGCCCATTTTATGCTGTGACTTAAAAGATGAATGACTCTGACCTGCCCAGTAAAGCTCTCTGAAAACTGATGATGATAAAAAATATGTAAGGCCAAGATGGATTTATTAATAAAGTACCAGGAGCAGTGGAGTTTCAGGCAAGATTCTTAACCAGTGTAGCATGGGAGTTATCCTACATACACTCATCCCAGGGAGCCTCTTTCTCAAATTCAGTGTACAAAATGCTCTTAAAAGCTACTTACCTTGGGGAATATCTGTCAAGTTTCTCAACATTTAAGGATAAGAAACTGGATGTATAATGTCCTTATAAAGCAATACATAAAGAACTAAAATTCTGCTTCCATGAAGGTGCTCTGACCACATTATTATTTGGCTGCATCCTTAAAAATTTGAGGAATACTTTCTTACTGTTTCTATGTTGCTTCCCCTTCCCCCTCATCCCCTGCAAATATGTCTCAGTTAGATGGAGAATACCCTAGTTAATGAGTTTCAAAATGTATTTACCATTCTGATTAGAAAGTTCCCATTAAAAACAAAATTATGATTTCCATCATAGTGTGTTAAAGAGAGTTTTGATTTTTCCCAGGGAATTAAGTACTCACAAAAGGCAGCATATGGATATTGTCTTGATACTTCACACCACAGGAAAGAAAGCAGCTTTGCAGTGCAGGCAAAAGGCTTGACATGTGCCTTACTTTGTCACAGACTAACTGACCGTGGGCGTATGAGTCATTTAGGCATAACAATTTAGAAATATCTGTTTAAAATTAGCCATCTATCAGTTTAGTTAGGCACTTAAATTAGCTGAGTTTCAGAGTTGCAGAGTTACAGTGACTGATGCTTCTTGCTGTAGGTAGGAAAAAGTTCAAAGCTGTTTAGATCCTACTCATCTGCTTAAGGAGCTAAATATGGTTTTAGGTTCCAACTGTTGAAAAATTTGCCTTTTGAATGCTTTTCTGTCCCTTGCACAAATGGAAATGATTCTTAAAATTTCTCTGTCTTCTGGAAAGGGTTTGTGTTGTTTCATTGTGAGTCTTCAATAATTTTCGCAGTAAAAAAATCAAAGGAGTAAAAAAGGTTTGGCGTCTTGCAACCACTGGTATCATTAGGTCTCGTGATTTTATCACAACTCTCACAGTATTTGAACTTTTGATTTAGGCTGAAGTCTGTGATTTTCACAAGATATGCAGGCTTTTACTTACTTTCTTTCATCTCTTTATTTCAAGCATGTTTTTAGAGAAAGCCTTAAAGTAGGAACTGTTGGATGAAAAATTTAAGGAGCAAATAAAAAAAAAAAAACTTTGATTTTATTATTTTTAAAATTCTTGATCCTTATTAAGGTGTTTTTCTAAATTAGAGAGTTTCGTTTGCTATTTTCAGGGCTGTTTTTTTCACATACATCTTTTTGAGAGGCCAGTCACTTTTCCTAGTGAATAAAATAAAGCAAGTTTGTTGACAAGTGCAAATCAGACTTTAGGAGAATATGTGAACTGTGAAGGGTTTTAACTTAGCAGCAATAACCTTTCATGTTACTTCATGATTACTGATCCGTAGTACATCTCCACTTTCTTCTCTTAGTCTCCAACAGCCATCCTGTACCTGGAAGGCACTTTCCAGCAGGTGGAAACTCTTGTGAGTGAGATGACCCTTCCACTTGAACTGGTAGGAAAAGGGTTTGCCCTTAAAAATGGCAAAAAAATATCAGTTTGTCATTATATTGAACTGGCTTCAGAGTTTTTCTGACACTCTCTGATGGACATCAAACCTCAACAGAATTCACTTTCGTTACTGCACAAGTGCAATGATTGAGCCACTGAACTTTAAAGAAAAGAAACAGTAAGCAGTAACTACCAAATACACTCTATCATGCATTCTGATCAGAATAATAAGAAAAAACCATTTAGCAGATGTTTTAGTAAAGCTCCTCTAACTGACTCTGGTTTTACATTTGCATGTTTTCTGCTGGTACTAATTTTTTAATTGCATATTTTCTGTTAGAACTTGAACCTTACTGGTATGCTTGTTGACAATGCTACAGTGGGTGAGTGGAACCTCCAGGGTCTTCCAAATGATGACCTTTCAATTCAAAATGGCATTATTGTCACAAAAGCATCTAGATATCCTTTGCTGATTGATCCACAATGTCAAGGAAAGACCTGGATCAAAAATAAGGAAAAGAATAATGGACTTCAGGTAAATAGCAATTTACAATTTCTTTAAAATGTGTGTGTCATTTCTGTCATTATACTTTGGCCATATGTAATTTAAATCTGATGTTTATTGATATACAGTTATGCAGAAACCAAAGACTGACACAGAACCTGTACCCTATATCAGGGTATCAATAACAGGGCAAAATAGCTTGGAATATGTTATGGCATATCTATTTTTGTGATGAATATTTTAATTGCTTGTCATAGTGTAAGAGAAACAAACAGGAAAGTAAGAGATTGTATCTCATTCTCCACCTTCCTGGAGACTTGTGTCTCCTGCTCTGAATCTGAGTTCTCCCTAGTAAGTCCAGAAGGAGCAGAGTTATGTCAAGATCCTAAATACACAAGTGTTTAAATTATGGTTTACATCTTGGACACTGGAATTTTCTATGGTCTTCTAAGTGTTATGTTGTTGGTCACCCAGACACTAGCTTTATCCCTCAGCTGGATCTGAAATAAAAATGTAGACAACATGCTGTTTTGGTGGATACACATTTGCCTACACTATAACAAACAAAAAGTGCAGAGTGGTGGAACAGATTATTAATTTTTAAATAATATACTCGTTTAATTCTGTCTAATGTGCCTCTAGATACTCTAGTTATACTTTTTTTCAAAGAGCTTTGCCTGCAAGACACGGATTTATTTTAAAAACATGTCTATCCTAATTTTTTTTTCTGGTAAAAAAAAACACGCAAAAACCATGACTTAAGAGATGCCTGGAAAGGCTATTCAATTATGATCTTAAAGGATTATGTTCAATATATTAAATTTAAATAAATGAAAAGGAGCCCGTGTTACTTTTAGTAATTTTAAGACTGGTGGAACTGAATTGGAAATTGAATCAGACCTCCTATGTAACACTGGTTCCCTTTCTGTACTCCATAAATATTTCCCTACGTCACATTAATGTTCTAAGCATAAATCTATTTATATTTGCAAGATATTAAGATACTACAATGATAAGATAGATACGCAGATAAATAAGTAAATAGGTAGCAATAAAGAAAAATGTGATCTCCTATCCTCCTAAGTTTAAATCAGAACTTCTATTCATGTCAGCAGAGGCAAGTTCTGGTCCCTAAAATGTAGCCATTTGTATAGATATCCTGGGATGATTATAATTTTTTAAAGCTGCAATAGATTTTATGCTGTTTTCTGTGTGCTTTCAAGTGCATACTGTGTTGTGACTCAATCCTCACAGGTTACAGCTATGAACCACAAGTTGTTCAGAACTCATATAGAAGACTGCTTGTCCCTCGGCCGACCTCTGTTAATTGAAGACATTGGAGAGGAACTTGATCCTGCTCTAGATAACATCTTGGAAAAAAATTTCATAAAATTTGGTTCAGGACACAAAGTAAGATAAATTGTAGATGTGAAATTAAAACCCAATAGGACAGATGTTGGGTATGGGGTAGTCTGAATACTGACATGATTTGTACCTTTAAAACAGTTAGAAAATAAGTAGTGAACTCATGGAGTTGTTTGAGGAGTTTTTTACCCTTAATCATAAAGTTTAAAATTTAAATGAAAATATAACAAAAAGAATTCATAGATTTTTATTTTTTTAATAGGATAAAGTAATAGTTTTTTCTGAATTCAGCTTTTGAAAACTAAATTATTTTTTTTTTATTTTCAGGTGAAAGTAGGTGACAAGGAGGTAGATGTGGCAAAGGGGTTTACCCTCTATATGACAACAAAAGTGGCTAATCCTGTTTATACTCCAGAAATTAGCGCAAGAACGACTGTGATTGACTTTAGTGTTACTATGAAGGGGCTGGAAGATCAGCTCCTTGGCCGTGTCATCCTCACAGAAAAGCAGGTATCGAGTCTTGCTGTATGTGAATAGAGGGAAGGCTTGTTCAGTATCTGCACCAGGACTGCATACATATTCAATTGCTCAGTTGAAATCAAATGCAAGAACAAAAATGTGAATGGAAGTTTAAAGGTTGTACATTTGCTGAAATACAATGCGGAACTGTTTTTTAATTGAATGGGGAAACCTAAAAATTTATTTTAAGATCTGGCCTTGGAAAGAGAAGAAAGAAAATTATTCATTAAAAATACATCACAGGCATACACATGACATACATAAAAACTTTATTCCTTCATATATGGAAAGGGCTTCTTGTTCAGTCAGAAATCTCTTTTATTTCTGAATTCCTTTTTAAACTTAATTTGAATTACATGAAAAAATGCTTATGAACTTGAACTACTTTTGCCAACCAGGCTCTAGCGTGCAAGCAGATGAAACATTCTTAAGGAGTCCTGAACACTGACTTGACTCTGTTCTTACTAAAATTTGCATTGATTACATGGGAGTTAATATAAGGAAGAAAATCCTCTCTCAGGTGAGAGAGAAAAATTGAGGTTTGCGTTAGCAGAGCTGCTGCTTTCTGGAATTAGCTCAGGTAGGCTTGGTCATGCAAGAGGAGTTGCCTACCTAAGGGAATTAATTCTTCCTTTGACTTCCCCAAAGCATGTTCTAACCACTGTTCTTTAGTGGTGCTGTCATTTTCTCCAGCCAACACCCTTCCACTTTGCTCAAAATGAGCCTTTACTGAAGGCAAAGTAAGGACTTATGAAGTAAGGACTGGAATCAAGGTGCCCTTCTTTTAGTGTGACAGTCACAAAGAGAGGCTGGAAAGTGAATGTAATGCACAAACTTTGGGTGAATTGTTCCATGAAAAACAGACTGTAACAACAGGTGTGGGGGGAAAATAGGGCAGGACAAATGCTTCAGATGCAAAGCTTTTAATCTTTACTCCAGAAGGTGTACGTTTCTGTAAACAAAATTGAACAGTATCAGCAGGAGGAAATGGGAGTATCCTGACTAATCTCTGAACAGAGGGAGAGGTCTAAATCAAGAAAGAATTGAAAGAAGTGAAATAAAGCTCCTCTTCCCACAAGATACCCTTGCTCTCTGCTGTTTTTGGTTTTTTTTTTTTTTTTCTTGGACAGAACTGTTAGAGAATTCATATTGAATGTATGTAGCGACACCCAGACAGCATTTTGGGTCAAAAATATAGTTACTGAAAAATATTCCTCCAGTGCTGTACATCAGCTGAAGAAAGTTGCAAGGGAACTTGGTTAATATTTGCACTACTTGCTGCACAGGGACATGATTGCAGCAGATCAACATTTATTAAACTTCTTTTGGCAGATACAAAGACTTCATGGTTGTTCTCTCTCTTCTGTCTCAGTAAGAGGTCAATGTTATAGTGTAGATGGTCAGAGCCAATGGGATTCTGAAAAATTTTGTTCAAAGGAAAGACACAACATGAAAAGGGATTCTGAAGAACAGGTTTTATATTACAAAGAGACAACTTTATGATCGCTGAGCTAAAGTAATAGATTAAAGGAACCAAGACATGCTTAAAGATTGCTCTAGTGATCAATGAAATATGATCAAAGAAGTGTTTATTCTTCTCAGCTTTATAGGTTGATCCTGTAAATATAGAAACACACATCAGCATATTTTTTTACTTTGATAATGAAGTTGCTGCCACTATTTGTGTTCAGAACAACTATTATTTAACCATGTTACAAGTATGGTTATGAAGTTCCCTTGCAAATGGAAACTTGGACCTGGTTTATTTGCTAATTTTCTGAAAGATACCTTTTACAGACGTATAAATTGTATGGGTAAAGTGTCTGATCTTAAACAAAGCACATCCTTATGTGGAATTTAAACTTGTAGTTAAATGTATTTTTGAGTATTTTGAGGAAGTGTTCCTTTTGTGTAATTCACTTTTTTTTTTTTTTTTTCATTAATGGTATAGAAAGAGGAGTAAATGTAGAAAGCTGAATTATTGATGCTTAAGCCATTCCCCTCTTTTGGGACACAGTTACTTTTAGCTTCCACAGAGCTACACTCCGTACTGCTAGAAGATATTACAAACAGGTTTCCAAATAAGAAGTTCATGGTAATAAAGAAGTTTGTCACTTCTTTGTAATACAGCAGAACCTCTCCTCTACTGTATAACTCTGTACATCTTCTTTTTCTCTAGCTTGATGTGTAGACAAAAATGAAAATAAACTGAAGTCATAGGTGTAGATAGACTATTATTAACTACCCTTTTCGTATAGGAAGGTTGACTTGATTGATTAAACAGACAGCCAGCAAGAGTATCCCTAAGCTGTGTAGACTGGGCTATATAGATGCCTCATTTCACTTGATGTTGTGCTGACTTGTCTGCCTTTTTTTCCCTTGTCATTGTCTGTCTTGTAGAAAGGGCAAAAAAATCCATATGGCATAGATAATAATTGTAACATTTCCTGTTTTATAAGCAGTAGAGGATTGTATCTTTCAAAGTCACAGAATTGTAGGAATTAGAAATGAAAAAGGTCATCCAGTCAATTTTTCTCACAATGTAAAATCCATCCATACAAAGCATCTTTCAGGCCTTTATCTGATTTAATTTTGAGTACTTGATGTAATGTGGCTTTTATCACTTGCCATTGGAAACTATCTTTAGTGGTTTGTGCACCTTACTATGAGGATGCTTTTTCTGGAAGCTTTTCCCTTTTTCTGATGTGTTTTCATTCTCCAACATTTATACTTCATTAGTCAAATAAGTACAGGACACATATAAATTACTTTTTATATATATATAAGTGTGTATGTATATATATATACTTTTACTTTAATATATCTATTCAGCATGCATATGAATTATTTTAGTATAGAAATATTTAGTAAAATTTCAGTATCTTATGGAAAAGACAACCAAGTCCTCAATCTGACATGCATGAGATCACATGTTTTCTGTGTCTTTATAAGGAATCTTCCTTTTAATCGATATATTCTTTGGCAAATTTCTTGAATACAGGAACTGGAAGCAGAAAAAATCAAACTGATGGAACAAGTGACATCCAACAAGAGGAAAATGCAGGAGCTTGAAGACAATCTTCTTTATCGTCTAACCAGTACAGAAGGCTTGTTGGTTGAAGATGAGTCTCTGATAGAAGTCTTAAGGATCACTAAAACAACAGCAGAAGAGGTGAATTTTGAATGTACTGCTGATACATCATGTAACTTTAAAGATAGTATATATAAAGATGTATGTATATATTTTCATTCCTATATATATTCAGAACAACTGTATAACATCTGACTTGTTAACAAATAAATAGTAGAAACACTAATTTTTTTCTTAAATAAAAATTGCAAAATTAATCTGCTACCTAGATACTGTTTATATTCCAGGAGTATTTTGAAGGTGTAAGTTTGAATCAGTTCCCATTGTGACGGGAGTTGGAACACATGTAGACATAGAGTCTGTGTCAAAACACTAGCAGAGGGAAGCAAAGCTCAACTAAAAATATTATTGTGATCTTAATCAAGACCTTTTCTTTTTGCTTGTGTAGTATAAACCCCAAGTAATACAACTTAATCTTCATGTCTTTTCCTTTAATCTCAAGGTCAGTGAAAAATTAAACACAGCAATGGAGACAGAGGTGAAAATCAATACTGCACGTGAAGAGTATCGACCTGTGGCAGGTCGTGGTAGCATCCTTTATTTCCTAATTGTGGAAATGAGCTTGGTTAATGTCATGTACCAAACATCTCTAGGGCAGTTCCTTGGCATTTTTGACCTATCAGTGGAAAGATCTCAGAAATCTCAAATTCCAGCAAAAAGAGTAGTTTATATAATCGAGCATCTCACGTATGAAGTCTTCAAGTACACAGTTCGAGGGCTGTATGAAAATCACAGGTTCCTGTTCACATTGCTTCTGGCACTGAAGATTGACTTGCAGGCCAAGAAAATTTCACACACTGAGTTTGAGACACTGATCAAAGGTAATTTCTCTAAAAATGTTCCTGTTTACATATATCTGTGTACTGCCAAATTCAGATTTTGCAGTACTTGCATTACCAATGTGTTATATCCTGTGGATCTACTTGTTTTTAACTTGTGAATGAAAGCATATACAATCCAAGAAGGAATTAAGAGATAAATTTTCCAAACCAAGAGAAATATAGATTATTTGTTATAAAATAATGCTTAGATAAGGATTATTTTAACTGTAATGCATTGCAAAATGGGATAAAATAAGTCAGTAACTTTTAGGAAAATTTATGGTCTCTACTGTCTGTCTCTTTTTCAAATTGTCACATATCTATGTCTGTGAGATTGTAGACAACCAGGAAAAGCTCTCTCGATGGCTGATGAGCAGGCATTTGAATGCTGTACCAGACTTAAGTATCAGCACAAAAAAAGTGGAAGTCTGTTACATGTTGTAAAACACTTCTATATTGTGTTGCGTTATGTCACCATTGTCTGTCACTACTCAGACACAATGACAAAGAAAAATCTGAGTAAGGTTTATAAAATTTCATGCGGGTTGACCTCACTGTTTCCAAGATAAGATGAACACAATCTGGTACAAAGACAAGTACAGTCAGGTGCTTGGCATCCAAGTGTCCCAGTTTGTTTGGCAAACACTGAGTTACTATTCAGCTGTGGCTCAGCTGTGCTGGGAGTGCATATATGCATGAGGCTGAGCGGTGGTTGAGCTAAGAGGCTGTTGACGTTGCACAGTCCTGGAAATGAATGCACCATGTGCTGTCTTATTCTTTAGTATAGATGAAAGGGGGCTGTGCTAACCATTCTAAATCTGCTCTGAAGGACTGGGTTTGAGTATCCTTTTAGGTGCTCACGTTTTATTCCAGCTCTATGGATAGAGCAGAAGCAGCAAAAAAATTAGGGATATCAGCTTTGGGAGGAACTGAGACTGCTTTCCAAATAGATCTTTGTTAAGTTTCTTCCATGCAAATTCTAGGACTCCATAGCCTGGTTTACATAAAATGTTATTCCCTGAATTATATTAAAGAAGTGTTTTTTATTATTTGTCATTTTTTTGTTTAGCAATGTTTGTTTTCCTCTAAAATACTTTTCATTTTGCAGGAGGTGCCAGCTTGGATATGAACTCTGTGGAACCAAAACCAAAAAAGTGGATCCTTGACACGACATGGCTCAATCTTGTGCAGTTATCTAGCTTATACCCTTTCAATCAACTTCTGGTGCAAATTGTTAAGAATGAGAAGTCTTGGAAAGCGTGGTTTGATGAAGAAGCTCCTGAAAAATCTGTTATTCCCGATGGTTATGATAGCTTACTGGATCAGTTCCATAAACTGCTCCTTGTCCGTAGCTGGTGCCCTGATCACACTGTTGCCCAAGTAAGAGACACTTTTGTACAATAATTAAGCCATGTGACGTCTCCTGAAGAACTGCTACTTCCAAACTTATGTTCTCTGAATTTCTTGTTACCATAATATTTGTTGCAGAGCAAGCTATTTTGAAAAATCAGAAATTGAGGTGCTAATTAAAAATTTTGTGTGCAAACACGAATTTATTTAATTGCAATGAACTAAGAAGCAGAACATGAAACAAATTGTGTTGGAGCTGCAACACCATTTTTTTTTGTGTGGTGCTTTCAAGGTTGAGTCATGAAGCCTGTAAAGAAGTTGCATTCCGCTGGTGAATCAAAAGATACATCCCTGTTCTTTTCTACAGATGGGTAGAAAAAGAACAATTCACTTTTATGACAGGTGCACTAAAACAGCAGATAAACTGTTTACTTACCCTCTCTACTGAGAAAGTAATAATTAAGGCTGCCTCATGGCAAATGTCATAAAAGAAACTGCAGTAGATGAGCAGTTTCTCCCCAGTTTGTGATATTTTGATTTTTCTTCTCTCTGTAGGTGTAAAGGAGACCTATGAGTACCTTCTTTTCACTTTTTTTTTCTTTCTGTACTGGAAAGTAGTAACTTTTCTTTCTTGCATATCTCAGCTTTACATGTTACATGCTGTGATAGCATCTGTGTTGTATTTAGAGGACACCATATTTTCATGGACCTCTTTTTCAACAAGGCTTGCTCCACTCTTTTTCATTTTCTACTCTGCAGTCTGTAAGTAGGAGAGAAGTATGGGACCCCCAACTGCCATAATTTAAACAGAGAAAAATACTAAATCTGCTACTATTTACTTATCAACTTATTATCTATCAACAATTATCTATCAATTTATTTATCAATTATTTGTTATTGTCTTGTACAACCATCTCTGAAAAAGAATGTCTCAGAACAAAGGTTGTGGAAAAAGGTCATTATTTTAATTTTTGAGGAGAGAGGGGAAACTCTTTTGTTACTCTCTTCTTTATCTCCTCTTTCCCTGTTGTGTTTTTCCAAGTATTAGAAATTTTGCCTGTCTAGGACAAAATATACACTTAATAGTGGGTGGCTGAGGTGTTGTTTTTTTTTTCTATAATTGACATCTTCTTCAGTCCACCTTATTCCTTAGTGCTTCTCTTCATCGTACATGCCTCAAAATCTGTGAGAGTCATTACATAGCTAGGAAATCACCTCAGTAAAAAAAGAATTTCATGCACTTTTCATGCACTAAGGTAGCTTTTGAAGTTCTTTTAGAAAATGTCTGTGGAAAGGAAAAAAAAATGTCATAAAGAAGGTTTGACCTTTAAGGATCAAGTCTGAGCTCAGTTTATGTTTTGTAGAAATAGACATTCAGCCTAAGAGACTTGAATTGGATAACCACTGGACAGGAGAATTTGTTTGAAGTTCCAGTAAATATATGGGAGATTGTAACTGGGTCAGATGAAAGATCTGTCTAATCCACTATGCTGCAGAGGCAGTGTCAACAATACATACTTAAAGGAACTAAGAATGGAACTGGTATAGAGAAACTCTTTTATTTGGCTATCCACCAAGTTTTAACAGGCAGTAATTTAGGGGCAATATCTGGGCGGTCCTCAGAGCTGACACTGGATCTATTCAGCATGGATTTTTTTCAGTTCTTTAAAAAACTCCATTTAGCATTTTCTAGCAAGAGTGTTCACAGGATGGCTGTTGTATGAGCAGAATTCTTTCTCTTCTTTGTTTGAAGTTTGCTACCTGCGAATTTTAGTGGTTGCCTGCCGTGGATCAAGGCTGAAAAATTAAAGTTTAGGCAGTCATTGCCTTCCAATGTAGATACTGGTAAATTCCACATCACTAATTAATAATAAATTTTAAAAGGTAAAGATAGATATATTTTCTGTTACCTTTTTCTTTTATTTTCCAGGCTCGGCACTACATTGCAGAATCTCTTGGAGGAAAATATGCAGAAGGATTTGTTCTGGAAATGGAAGCAATGTGGACAGAAAGTAGCTGTCGAACACCTTTGACCTGCCTTTTATCCATGGGGTCTGACCCCACTGAAAGTATAGAACGCCTTGCAAAATCAAAGGTATCTTCAACTGAGTTTGCTAGAGCCGATAAAGACATTTTTAACACTTCTTTGCACTAGAAATGGTATTTCCACATTTTAAAGATGTTCAAATAATTATATTTATATTCATACTAGTATTCTCTGGAAGTTAATTTTTGACTAGTTGCCAAAATGCATTTACTAGGAAATGAAAATGTTGCAGTCTTGGTTTTTGGAGTTTGATTCCAATGAGGCCTCTGTCTTTATCCAGCAGACTATTATAGTCTGCTACTAAGAAAATGTACTAAGCTACGAGAACAAAGCAACATTTGTGGTTTACATTGTGTTGCATTCATTGTAGGAGCTGACCGTAATGACAATTACAAGAAGATACAGAAAAAAAAATAAATATGGTAACAGGAGAAATTAATTTTAACATTTTAATTTTACTGTTCAATCTGTGCACTTGATGGAGAAATTCGACGTTTCCTGCAGAACAACATCACTTTAAGGCACTCTGTGCTCTGTTTTATGGTTCACAATGTAGGAGCATATAAAATTTTCCCAAGAAGAAGTTATTTGCTTTAGATCTCCATAAATTTTCCTCCTCGTTAGAAGGCATCTTCATTTAGGGATTTTAGTCTACAGTGAGTAAGACATACTTGCAAAAGTGAGGAGGACCCACAAATCTCTTTAGTTTATTAATTAGAAAGCAGAGATGCTAATTCAGTTTGAAAATCAGGACCCTTATTTGTCTATCTGTGTTAAAGATGGCTTAAATTATGTCCTAGCTCTCACTTAGTGTTTAAATTTAGGAATCTTAAATCTGAAGACATTAATTTGATCCTTGTTTGCTATCAGACCAAAAGGACGTTGCAGTGGACAGTCTTAATATGTTTTCATACTTTCAGGAAATGTGCATAGAATAAATAGAAAGTGAGATTGTGAAAGAGCTAAAGGGATTGCCTTGTTTATTCACACATGGTTTATGAACAAAGCAACATCAGCTAGGCTATTATAACCTGAAGTTCAACTCTAGTGTCACCTGTAAATGTAAAGCCAACAACATGTTTAACTGTAAGGTTCTTTTCTAATCTCTTGAAGTAGACATAACCACACAGCATATAGAAACCTTTCAAGTTTACAAAAGCCATCCAAATGCCACAAACCAAAATGCAAACACAGATGTTTTTGAAAATAAAAATATATATAAAAATGGGGAACTTGAGGAGCATTTCAGCAATTCTTTAGCTTTTGAAACAGGTATCTAGAAGCAATATAGTTTTCAGAAACATTTTCAAGGGAGTTTTGTGTTTATTTTGCTAATATGTCAACAAATTGTACTTAGTTCTTGTCTTTGGGATTTCTCTGTTTTTTGCCAGACAAATTCTTTAATACACTTTAGTTGTACCAGGGACCTGATCTTGAAGAGGGGTGGTGGTGGTGGTGCCAGGTTTTTTTTCTTCTTAATAATAAAAAACTTGGGCCTCTTTTTTCAATGATTTCCCTTTTACAGTCATGATTTGTGGTCTTAAAATGGATTTCCAGTACTGATGAAGCCTCTAAGTATGGCATTATAAATCAGGTATCTGCTGTTGGTAATGTTCAAATTTCTGTCCACAATTTATTTTTCACTCTAAAATGTAGTTGTTCAGGTGACCCTCTCCCAAAGAAATGAGAACATTATCTGTGGCTACCGAGCTATATATACTTGTTTATAAACTAAATAAACTCTATCTTAAAACTAGCTGCATTTATGTCCCCTTTACTTTCACTTTTTGGTGTGAAAATTTAACTTTCAGGATTAAAATGAAGTTTGTTATGCCAGCACTTCGACTTCATTAAAATCAGAATTTTAAAAAAACTGTAGAGATAGTTTCTTCTTTTAGGGGATGATGCACAGAACCTTCAATAGAACTGTCAGGGCCACTGTAGTGACTAAAATGCCAGCATTTTCATCTGGATAGTGATGTATTAAGATGACATGGATATGCTGATATGACTCACTATTGAAAGAAAACTTTCTGTATTCAGACATTTGATAGAGTTCTTTCAGGAGTAAAATGAGGACAATTCATAGTGAAAAATATTTTTTTCCTTCTCTTGATGTTTCTATAACCTTTAATGATTGTACGTTTCAGAGGTAACATTGCTGAGAAGAGAAAATTATGAGTAGATGCTTTGTTCGGGAAAAATGTACTTCTGAATATTTATGCACTCTTATGCAGGGGTAGTCACAGTCTTTGACTTATGGGAATGCTAGCTGTACTCAGATGCATCTCAGAAAAGATAAAGTTTTTTGGTTCTCTGGCACATAGCCAGCTTCACAGGCTGTTCAGCTTTGCTCCTTTTAGCTACAGTTTCAGGTTTCACTGACCTGAGAGTAGGATTTAACTGCTTTCTTATCTTTGGCATTCTCATGTCCTTAAATCTTGCCAGGATATGGGGGATCATATACAGCAGCTGTGTTTATACTGTTCTGTAAAATCAGGTCATGGCCCATTCTCTGGCCCTAAGGCCAAATGACCTAGCACAGTTTGTGTCCGTATGCTTAACCTTCTTCTGCAAAAATAGGGCAGTCTCCTCCACACTGTTTAGGAGTGGATGTCTTCCTTCCTTTCTGTTTCACAGTAAGAGAGTCTGAGTATTTGTACAGGTCAAGACTAACCTTTGTAGCTCTCACCCAGCTGAAGATAGCCCCAGACTGATAATGCAGCTCATTGCTCACTGCATGCCGGATACTCAGCTGTAGGTCTTGAACAGGAAACTGCCCATGAAACAAAGTCTCTTCATCAATTCTTTTGCCCTCAACATGTATGCAGAGTAATACGTTTAAGTGGATTTGGGAATTCCAGTTTTCCCTGGCAGGAGTCAGGCAGCCAACCTGAGCCAGACTTAAAGAGAACAAGAACAGCAAGAACAATAAGCAAGAGAGGATCTGCCTGTACATTACTGATAGACTTGTGTGGTCCTGATCTCAGCCTTATCTTTATCAGATCCCTCTGTGAGAGGTTGCATCCTCCTCTGGTTTTCTGAACATCTGGCTTTACTGTCCCATAGGCCCTGGAGAAGATGCCATAAAATTCCAGAATTTTATGTTTGCATTTATAAGCTTTCTCTCTTCTGAACCTAAATCTGCTTTAGATCTGCTTGATCTAGCAATTCACCAAACTGGAATCCTCTGAATCAGTGGCTCCACAGCTGCCATTTAACAACACAGGATGTTTCTTGAGTAATGCTTTAATGTGGACTAATCTTTCCTGTTCTACCTGCTTCATCAACAGTTCTCTTTTAAATGAAATATGTTCAGACAGTAAAAAGTCACCAGAATTGTTGGGTTTACACTGTGCATTAATTATTATCTGAAGCCCTTGTATCTGCTCATCTCAAGATAGTATATTATAGGAAAAAGCATGGTCAGGCTGTATTTATGTCTTGCTTTATTTGAAAAAGTGATGAAAAAGCTGAAAAAATATTTCAGATGTCTTATCCCACAGATTTTGTTAGACCAGCAGAACAATATTATTTCCAGAAGGTGTAGTTTTCTTCCAGCAGGTGAAAGATAAGAGGAACTTGGAGGGTTTTGCTTTTATTCTTGTTTTGTTTTCCTTACTCTCTTTTAATATAATCAGTCCCTATTGACATTTAATGGCTTTATTTACAGCAGAATGTAGATCACACATGGATCTACAGAAGCAATACATCACGTGTATAATTCTAAGGAATTACATATAAAATAAACTTTCTTTTTGACTTTTAGAACATTCCATGTCGTGCAATTTCAATGGGTCAGGGCCAGGAAGCCCATGCAAGGCACCTGCTAAATCAGTGCATGCAAGATGGAGGATGGCTTCTTCTACAGAACTGCCACCTTGGCTTGGAATTTCTTAATGAATTATTGGACACCATCACAAAAAAAGAGTCTATGAGTGAAGATTTCAGAACCTGGATCACTACGGAGGCTCACCCAGAGTTTCCTATTAATCTTTTACAGTCCTCTATAAAATTTACCAATGAACCTCCTCAAGGTAGGAATAGCTTCCCTTCCCATTGGAGAGATCACTGCTGGTCCAAGAAGGTTGGACAGAAAGTAATGTTGGTTTCACCGTGCAGCTACCTGAAGCTGCCAGTCTTGGACATCATTGACGTATGTTCCTGGGCAACCCCTGGTCTTCTAAGCCTCCACATACCTTCTTACACCCAGAATCTTTCCCCACTTCCAGGATGTTTCCCTCATAGTCAGGTGTTCATCTCTTACTTTCCAAGCCTCTAAGCCTCCAGCTTTCCTAACTTAAGTAGTCTATGTGCAGAAACACAACATGAGATCTGCATCTTAATTGGCAGTTTGGACTCATGTTTCTGTATTAATAAGGGTGCAAGAAAGACATGGATGGAATGAGTCCAGTGAGAACCCACAAAGATGCTGAAGGGATTGGAGAACATGCTGTGTGAGGAGAGGCCAAGATGACTGTTAAACCTTGAGGAGAGAAGGGGTATCTTATCAACACCTACAAATAAATAAACACTTTCTTTATATATATGTGTTGCCACTGTTTTCAGCTGATGATGTTGGTAGGAGCTGAGAATTTTTATCCAAGGTCCTATATAAAACTTCAGTCATTTAAACCTCTTATTTCAGTATTCAGCTTCCTTTGAACATAAGTAAGATGTCTACAGAATGGCTGATGTTGTGAAACACATCCTGTCTCAGCATTTATACACCATCTCAAGAGCAGGTAGTCAGTCTGTTGACAAAAGTTTCTTACTTCTTCCTCTTCTCTCCCGCTTTTTAATTCAGAGCTCAGCATCTTTTTATTGCACAGCGGCCCCCGTCTAATCATTGTAATGGTAGCAACGTATAGCTCCAAGAGACTATTTTAGAAATCAAGTTATAGCAAATTTGCAATTTGTGGCTGAAAAAATCCCAGTGTAAAAATTAAAGTCAGGATGAAATAGAGACAGCTTTAGTTTCTTAAGACTGTCCTGCCACATTAGTAGCACAATACAATAAGACAGTTTTGTTTGATTTTGGAACCCTCTTATGATACCCATTCAATATTTTGAAAAGCTATTTGTTTGAATATTGTTCTACAGTATCTTCGTGAAGTATGAACAAAAGCAAAAGTGTCATAAGAAGTAGGACGACTTGGACAGTCTTTTTCCACTGCACTTAAAATCTGCCCTTCTAGACTTGTGTGAAGCTGATTAGGTGGAAAGTATCATAAGAGGGACCTGATGTCAGTAACTCATGCTCGAGTTGTCTGCCCAAGGCAAAAGATGCTTGAGTAGCACTGCCTGAAAACATCTGGGAGCAGTCGAGCTTCTGTGTTCCATGGAGGCTGAGATGTATCAGTATCAACTGCCTAAAGCTGTTCCTGGGATATGAAATGTCAGTGCTCAAACAAGCCTTCACAAGTATTAATGTTTGCGCTGTGAATTTAGGTTCTCATCTCCTCACTTTGGTGCCTGTAGGCCAAATGGGGAACCTGCACACAGAATTTCGAGATTTTTATAGGAATCAAATCTAAATAAAATTATCTTAAATTAAACTAAAATCTCATAAGTAAACATCAAAACAAACTCTTGGATAACCAGTGCTGTATTTCATATGGTGTTAGGTGTCTTTTTTCTTGCCATGTAGTTGCCAAATAGTTATGTTTCTATTTCAGTTGTTATTGGAAACATTTAAAATATGATTACTTAATTTTAATTCCTTCCAGACTCTTGAAATTAATTTTTTGTGTTATCTATTGTGTTATTCAATAACAAAATGTTATTGAAGTTTACCTGCTATGACCGGCTGAACAGATTGATTCTGAGACCTTATTTGAAGGTATAAGCTAGATGATACTGAAAATTGGAATAGAGAATTATGCTTAACAGAGGTTGGACTTATGGATTTCACACTTTTTTATTGCTAATGTATTACATTTTTATACTTACTTTCTAGGTGTGAAAGCTGGCTTAAAACGAACCTACTCAGCTGTTACTCAGGATCTGCTGGGAGTGAGCAAAATGCCACAGTGGAAACCATTGCTGTATGCTGTAGCATTTCTTCACACAACTGTTCAGGTTTAAAAATATATTTCTTCTCTTCTGTCATAAAGTCATGCTTCATTTGTTAATGAACCTTGTTATTAACTGAAAAACATTTTTAAAGGGAAGTCCCATATTGGCAAATTAAAGCAAATAAAATAAGAAAGAGAAAAACATATCTCTTTTACTGCAACCGTGTTAGAATTTACAATTTTGCTCATGTTGGTCCTGTACTTCCAACAGGGATGATATTTCAAAGGAAAAAAAAGGACAATCAAGAGTGATCAATTAGAGTACTCTTCTGTTAAAGTCCTGGGCAATGACTGTGTGGTCTGTCTTTCAACTAACTGGACTCTTAGTAATATTTTAAATCATAAAAACATATTAAAGAAATCCACAATTTATAGTTTGGAAAACCATAGTCTTGAAATACTGCATGCACAATGAGAAGGTGTAAGAGAATTAATATAAATCCTTTCTCCTCTGAAATCTGTAGGAGGAAATGAAAGTGAATTTTGGGTCTTGACTTTCAGGACTTCCATTAAAGAAAGTGCTTTATGGATTAACCACAACTTTTCATCATCCTATCGATAGATTTTGCAGTATCCTTAGTTTATATTTGAAGCCTGGCTAATTTAACTCTGAGGCATGCATGCACTGATATATTGTGGTCCAGTGGCAGCCTGTGGTGTGCTTTTCTCTGTATCACTTTGGTATCACTTCTTTATTGGTGGAAAAAAATATAAACTTGCAATTACCTGATATGTCCTAACAGCTATATACTGCCAGCTGAGCCTGTAAATAACTCACTAAGAAACATATTTTTCCTACTTGCATCTGCACCATGCAGTCACTAGAATGCATCTAGTCCATAGGAAGACCCCACACAATGATCACGGCTGATGATTTTGGATGCCCTCATCTCAAACAGTAGCTTAATTTTTGAAATTCAAAAGCTATGATTCCAGACTCAGAGATTCAAAAAATACTTTAAAAAGAGGACTTTTTTCTTTGTGAAAAATGTTAATATTCCTATTCTTTGTTTGTAAAAATTTAGCTACTAGATAGTTAATCTAGTAAAAAGAAAATAAATATTTAATAATTAATAATAATTCATTAAAATAATATGTGTTTGACCTTATCTGTTAGATGCATTTTTTTTAAAGCTGGTGAATTAGACTTCCAGCTGGACCACTGCATTCTTAACATATTTCATGTATTCTTCTGCACTTAAGCTTTCCCTGCAAATAATATCAGCCAGTGTTTTACCTTTAATTCTGACTATTTTGCAGGAAAGAAGGAAGTTTGGCCCATTGGGCTGGAATATTCCTTACGAATTTAACCAGGCAGACTTCTCAGCCAGCGTGCAGTTTGCTCAGAACCATTTGAACGAGGTGGGCAGCAGGCGCGGCGTGGACTGGAGCTGTGTGCGCTACATGCTTGGGGAGGTGCAGTACGGCGGCCGCGTCACCGACGACCGCGACAAGGCGCTGCTCAACACCTACGCCAGGGTCTGGTTTGGAGAGCACATGTTCAGCGAAAAGTTTTGTTTCTACAAAGGTTATGTCATTCCAAAAGGGAACACAGTGGAAGACTATCTCCAGTACATAGAGGAATTGCCAGTCATCGATACACCGGAGGTAAAATATTTCAATATATTGAAAGGAGTTTTCATCAAGTGAATAACTTAATGAGGGCTTTTTTTTCAGGATTGAGTGTGCATAGATCAAGATTAGCAGGAGGACCATTACAATGGGTATTCAGTGTGGATCTGCTGACCAGGAAAAGATAGATGAGGCTTTCTTCAAACAACTGGAAAAAGTCTCATATTCACAGGCCCTGGTCCTTATGAAGGACTTTTAGCAACCCTAATTATCTATCTTGATACAGCAAGGTTCAAGTATCCTTATCAATGTGTACAAAACACTGCTGGAATGCTGTAAAGATGGAGCCTTTTTGATATTATCCAATGAAAGGACAAGAAGCAACGGACATAAGTTAAACAGGAAATTCCATCTGAGAACAAGAGAACAATTTTTTAGGTGAAGGTGGTTAGACACTGGAAAAGTTTGCCCAGAGATGTTGTGGAGTCTTGTCTTTGTAGACATTGAAATCCCAACTGGACACTATCCTGGACAACCTGCTATATCTGCCCTTGCTCGAGCAAGTGATTTGGATTAGCTGATCCTCAGAGGTTGGCCCCTTCCAAACCAAACTATTGTGGTTTCACAGTTCTGTATGGGATTGAGCAGACATGCAATCTGAGAAACAGTGACAGTAAAAAAGCCCCGTGGTCTCATTTTGCAAGTTATAATTGGGAGTTTATTCCATTTTGACAACAGAAAGATAAGGATGTTTCCATGAATTGATGGGGTAGGGTGCAGGGTAACTCCGGGTTGTAACCAGTTTTACATGACCCAATGTGTGCATGCCACAGTGATTGGAGAATGGAGACTTTCTGCTCCCTCCAGTACAGACAGATGATGGGAGCTATTTAAAACTGAAACAGAAGAGAATGCTCTGGAAATTTGAAACAGAAGTGAATGGTCTGAATTTCTATCTCATTTCTATTAAGTTGATAAATGTCATTGGAAATAAGTTCTATTAAAATTAAATAGACAGAGTGGAACAGAAAAAACTGGTGTTCACTTACTGATAATGTGCTGGCTGAGAGGGTGAGAAGTTTCCAAAGTCATAACATAGGCTTGGAAAGTTCTGAATCTCTGAAGACAATGAAGGCAGAATGCAAAGGTATTTGTGCCAGCAATTATGCAAATTTTCAAGTCATTGATGAAGACATGATAATTCATCAGTGGGATCCATTTGAGCCCAGATCATGAAGTGATTCCTATCAGTGTATGAACCTTGGCTCTCAGATTTCAGGTGCTGCTTTCAAGGATCTGCTTTTTTAAGCACTTGGGAACCTATCTCACAGTGCTGCAATATATTTTTAAAGTGTTTTGATTTCTGTAAAAAATCTGTATGTATGATTTGAGGTAGGGGAATTTTACCTTTGGCTTTTATGTAAATAGAAGCAAGTCCAGGAATGCAAACATCTTTTTGTCCTTCATATTTTCACTCGTTAGGAAGAAAGCTGCGACTTTCTTCTGTCATTCTAAAATATGTCAAAATTGCTCATGAAAACCTTTAACCTTTTAATCTCCTAATCTTCTTCATTTCACAAAGGATACTGTGCTAGTCCAAACTGTGTATTCTTGATTCATCCCTTTTCCATTTTTAGTTAAGAAAGACTGAATCAGTCTGCTTGCAGTCTCCTTGTTTCTTTGATGAAATTTCATCCGCTGAGCAGAATGGACACTCTTCTGAGAAGGGCAATTGGACTTGATATATTGGGTTAGCATGGAGAGGTTTCAGTAGCAGGAGGCTAAGGAGTGGCTTCTGTGAGAAGCTGGCAGAAGATTCCCCCATGTGTGACAGGGCCAGTGTCGGATGGCTCCAGACCCACTGCTGGCCAAGGCTGAGCCCATCAGCGGTGCTGGAAGTGCCCCTGGGATAATGCATTTATGAAGGATTAAAAACTGCATGTGAACCTTCAGTCAGAGACAGGAGTAAGCATATGTGAGAGGAGCAACTCTGCAGACACCAGGGTTGGTGAAGAATGAGGGGGGGCAGGAGCTGCTGCAGGTGCAGGAGCAGAGATTCCCCTGGAGCCCATGGAGGACCCCACCCTGGAGCAGGTGGATGCCTGAAGGAGGCTGTGAGCCTGTGGGATGTCCATGCTGGAACAGGTTCCTTCAAGATCCGTGGCCCCATGGGGTGAGGAGTCCATGACGGATTTTATGGCCAAAGTTATGACCCCACAGGTCACCCATGCTGGAGCAATCTGTTCCTGGAGGTCTGCCCCCTGAGGAAGGAACCCACACTGGAGAAGTTCAGGAGGAGCTGCAGCTCCTGAATTTCATGGGAGAAATTCCTGGAGGACAGTCTTATGGGGGAGGGACTCCATGCTGGAGCAGGAGAAGAGTGGGAAGTGTCCTGCTCCTGAGGAGTAAAGAGTCAGAGACAGTATGTGATGAACTGGCCATAAATCCTGTTGCCTGTTCCCTGTCTCCTTGTGCTCTTGTGGAAGGGAGGAAATAGAGAATTTGGGAATGAAGTTAAGTCCAGGAAGAAGGGAGGGGTTGGAAGGAAGGTGTTTCTAGGACTTGGTTTAATTTCTCATGATCCTAATCTGATTCAATTGGTAATAAATTCAATTGATTTCAGCAAGTCAAGTCTCTTTTGCCTGTGGAGATTAATCTCTCCCTGTTCTTATCTCAGACCATGGACTTTCTAACTTCTCTCACCGTTGAGAGAAGTTAGAAAGTCCATGGTCTGAGATAAGTCTAGTTGAGGAGGGGATGATAGAGGAGTGATTTCAGAGGGGTGTGGAGCATTAGCAATTGGTTTTGATGATTCATAAGTCTGGAAAACCCTAAAAGACAGAATCTGGAATTCTCTTTTTAAACAACATTCCCATATGTTTTGAATCAGTAAGAATGACAGGTTTGAGTTCTTGATTACTATACAGGGCATTCAGAAAAAATAAATCACTGATTTATTTTTTCTTTCTTCATAATTTGCATAAAAATCATAGCTGTCTTCCATGTCTCCCTGTCTTTGTAAATATTGCTCCAATGTTTAAGTTAGCCCTTGGACTAGGGCTCCATTCACAGATATAGCAGATATTCTTCATGGTGCTAACTTGGGCTGTAATATTGCCACAAAATCCACTAGAGCAAAGCCAAACAAATAAGCCCTCACTGTGCAGGAGCAAAAGCAGAAAATAATGTATCTTCAAATGTGCATTTCCTTCCACATAGAATATGAGTGTAATAAAGTGCATTGATATTTTCACCTTTTACAGCTCTAAATATTCAGTTTGAGTAAACCACTATTTGCAAAACATTAAATCCTATCTAGAATCTAACTCACACCCTCACTCAAATGTGGTATTAGGTCTGTACTTTGTGCTGTTGTAAGGATAAGATTCCCAAATGCTGTAAATCAGTGCAGCTTTGCTGGCTTTGGAAATGGTGCAGCCACTTATATCCCTTGTCCCTGAGTTTCTAGATTTACAAGTATAACAATATTAAATGGCCCTTTTACTTCTGTCCTCAGAGTATGTAAACACTGGTTTCTAGAGGTGTCTTCTTGCAGTATGCTGATTCTAATGTAAAATATGAAAACTGAATATATGAAAAAATGTGAAAAATGAGAAACAGAGGACTGCTTGGCTTTTGTGCTCAGTTTAAGGGCAAGCCTTCCTCATTGCCGGATCAGTGGTTCTAAGTTTGTAAGAGATATGTAATAGCTATAATTAAATGAGGGCTGGTGAAATAAGTCACAGTACATACAATTCCTCCTGGAGAAGAGTTGCAATTGTCAATCTGACAATTATAGACTTACTGACATTCCAGTGGAAGTTTCTGAAAAAGCTATTATCATTCAGATAAAGGGCAGCTTTGCAGTAATTCTGTGCTAGCTGTATCTTAAATAAAATAATTCCGTTTCAGAAGAAGAAGTAAGGAGGGGAAAGAAAGCTTCAACCAAAAATAGCTAAACCATAAAATATGCTAAATATATCACCATCTTTAGGTACTTCACATGTGGGTATTATTTTATTCACCACGCTACATGTCTTATAAGCCTAAGAGTCAGAGTAAAACAAAACATGTTAGAAATGTTGACTAGTCAGATAGTTAGGGGCATCTATTTGAGCTGGTACAACAGCAATAGACCCATAGAGACAAAGAACTAGTGCTAAGGGGTCAGTGTCCACATATGACATTTCCAACAAGCTCCAGTCTGAACCAAAGGAAAGGAATCTGTTCTCACCCCTTGCCAGCATTCCACAGCATGATCCATGTGAAGTTCATGACATCAGTTAAAAAACCTTCCACTGATATGAATGAAAACTCTATCGCATATGCAGCCTATGTTAATGTTTTTCTGTAATTTGGGTTTGGTTCTTGGCCATTTAAATGGAAGAACTTCCACTGTTCATATCTATTGTTTCATGGAGCTGAAAATTTTCTTCCTTTTTTTATCCATTTTTCATGCATTCTTTCATGTATATACTTCTAGAAGAAAAATCACTTTTTCCCCTCCAATTTTTTTACCTTTTACTTTTAGGTATTTGGACTTCACCCAAATGCAGATATAACTCACCAGACCAACCTGGCTAATGCGACATTTAGCACCATAGTGAGCATCCAGCCCAAAGACAGCAGTACTAGAGGGGGAGAAACCCGGGAAGCAGTGGTGCAGCGTCTTGCTGATGAGATGCTAGAGAAGTTACCTCCAGATTATAACCCTCATGAGGTATGTGTACTTTATAAAACAAGTGTTTTATGAATGCATGGATATACATTCATGTCTTAAAAGTTTTATTCTGCTTCTTAAATTTAACTGGCATGTGTTTTAAAAAGCTCTTAAAATTATGTATAAGGGTTTATAGGTCTGTTTTGGTTTATTATCTAAAATATTCCTATATAAGAAATATGCATTTCAAATGCCACAGTCCACTTAATCAGTCACCTTAACTCAGAAGACCAATTAAAGGCTTCAGAAAGTTCTTGCTTTCCTTGGTAACTTACAGAAGGAGCCTGGTGCCTCTTTCCGAAGGACTGGTGATCCTTTAGTGGTGACAGCATTCAATTTACCTACTGTTGTTATGACACCACCATGTTGAAGAGTGAATTTTATCAATGGCCTTTTCATGCTTCAGGTTTTTTGGGGTCTGAGCCATAAGAAGTATCTTTGTCAATGTTTTCTTGCATTTTTAATTAACAGTCCCATTAAATGGAAAAATCCAGCAAAGAGACTCTTGCATCAGTTTGTAAGTAGGTTCTGCTGTCTTGCCAAGTGTTTCAAGAGCAGTAAATGTTGAAACCCCCTCATTTACATGATTTTACTCTTTGCAATTCTGTTTTGCATTGATAGTGCCTTTTTTCCCCTGCAGTTGTGTTTCAAAATCAGTAAAATGCTCAGTATTAATTACGACTTGCTGTGCATGCTTTATTTTCTTCTCTGGCCAACTTAGAATGTCCACCTAGAGTAACAACTAATAGTCTTGGGGCCCTGGCAAAATTTCACGTCTTCTCTTCTACTATTAACCTCAGATTTAGCATGTCTTGTATAAATAGCCACTTTTGTACTGTCACAAGTCAACTTGGAACTTCTCTTTTCATTCCGCTGTTGTCAAGCTACTTACAGTCTACAACATTTTTTGGTGATGTTTCCTACCATCTCTCTCCATAATGTTGTTTTTCCATCCATCCCTGCTTGCATCTCTCCTTTTGTCACCTTGTTATTGAGAGAGTGTTAATGATAGTATATAAATAATTTTTTGTAGAATTTGATTTAAAATGGAATGAGTTTTCTAGTTTTCATAATAGTATTTAGTAGTGAATAAAATTTAATCTAGTAAATGTAATAATAATAATAAATTTAATAATTTTAATAATTTTCATGTTGGATCTCCAACTATCATTTACACCTTAAATTGTTCTCAGCCCTCTTCCCTTATCCTTCCAGTCAGAGTAAAGCTTTTTTATGGAGCCAGATTCATCTAGTTTCATTCCACTGCTTAATTTTTTTTTCAATTAACTGTAGCAGTAAAATACTGAATGTCTGGATAGAATGTATGCATTTGCCATATTTGTAATATATATATTGAGCTAAGTTTTCACAATATACTTGCTAAATCCTCCAAAGGACTATTTCTTCATTCTCTTGTTAAACTGCCAACTTCTTTCCTCCTGAAGAATTTGTAATACTTAGAAAACATCAATAGTACTTACTGCACTTTACATTGTAACCAGAGGGTAGTCTTAACCTCAGGTTTTACCCCTGGGAAATCTGTGCAATACCTTTTAGTAATGTAAAATGCACACACACTTGTTTAATCCAAACTTCACTTCAAAATGGTTTGAACAAATACTAGTTTTTCTCTGGAATTTCTTCTGTTTAATCTTAGGCTCTTTCACTTTCCTTCTTGGTTTATTCACTGAGGTTATACACACAAACCACATGTAGGGGATGCCTCCCCTTTTCAGTCACTTCATCAAGTGCTAGCTTTGGAGACCACCAGTTTTGGAGCCAGGGACTGTAGTTAAGGGCAAAGGGTCTGAAAGGTTTATTTTGGGTGCTCCATCCTTCACTCTTAACTTGTCTCTCTCTATTTTACTGCTGTATTTAGGTATAATACTGTTTCATGAAACTGTATTAAAAAAATCGCAACTAATTGTTTTCATTGATCTTTCACTCTCATCATTAAGCAGTATGACAAACTATTATCTTTTCTCATGACCTGCCAATCATACATGAGAGGTTTTATTTTCTTATAAGCAATCATCATTACAATGAAGCTCAGAATTAACATTTCTTTGCTTCAGTACTATTTCTCTTACACCTACTGTGAGCTTCAAAGGAAACTTCTTATGCTTCTCCTGACAGCTGTCCTCCTATGATTCAGCCAAGGAGATGTGAGTTTGTACAGAGGATGTGCTGTTGGAACAACTTCTTTCCTCTGTATTTCTTGTAGATACATTCTGAGCTCATTAAGAGTAGATACAACCTCTTCCTGGTGATATCTAGTTTTCCTAGCTCTGACCATCTAGAGAATATCCTCTGTTCATTGTCCAAGAGTTTTTATTGCTAATAATGTATTTCTCTTTATATCTCCTTGGCTGTCTCAGCTGCTCTACAACTTCTAAGGATTTTACTTTTGTAACATTATGAGATTGGGCATTGTTTCTTCTGAATTCTGATTCTTCAACATTTCTTTCTTCAGTCTGCTTAGTGAATTTATCCTTTGTCTCTTCCACTACATTTTGGAACTTGTCTCATTCTCTACATCTTAGAACTTGATTTGGTCTTTACAAATTCTTTCTTTGTTGTCAGGGAATTCTCCTTTTCTGCCACTAGTGCCCAGTTCCACCTTTTATGTGTTGCTTATATGCCAGAAGTGTGGCCACATGTAGACAATAAGCAAACAAAATCTATATCAAATGTGTTTCTCATCTGAGCTGTCACTCCATTATTCTGGAACCTCTTAGAAAGCATGAATATGGCTGGAGCAAGCTGTAAAGAAAGCTGAATTTTTAAACGCGAGTTTGCATAAACTGAAAAAATCCCCATACCCAAATGACTAACATACCAAAATAGAAAAATAATATCATGCTCACTAACATATAACCAAGAATTTCATCAGTCAGAGCAGAAAATAAAGGAGAGTTTATGTATTCTCTGAGGGAAGAAGCAACAGAGTTTGGCAGAAGCAACAATATGGCAAATTAAATTATGCTTGCAAGTATAAGGAGTGAAATGGATTATGTAATTACTTCCTGCCATGTCTGAGGAAAAAAAAAAGGAATGAGATGGGTTCTGATGTTTGTCAATTTAAGTCAACATTTGGCCATTCAGAATATTGTTACAAACTAATCAGCTTAATAAATCTGAAGCAAATAAAACAAATATCCTAAATTGTAAGAGTCTGAGAGAATGTGTCAGAAAAAGAGTTTATATGCATGTCTCATTGGAAAAGACCAGTAAAAAGAGAAACTTTCATTAGTCCTAGCAGTGCACCTTGGGTTTGCTTTTAGAATAATATTGTGCTCCAGTAATGCCATGACATGTTATTCTTTGAAAACCTAGATACAAAGATATTATCAGTGGAGAAAAGGAAAAAAATTTGGAAACAATGAAGGTAATTAAAATCAAATTCTCTTCAGGGAAAGTGGCAGGTGCATTTGCTGCCTTTGATCAGTTCTTGTGGCTCTCTTTAGAAAGTGTGGAGTGAATTTGCACAGACTATAACCTCAACAGAGTGGGTTAGGGACAGATGGTACCAAACCCAATTATTGCTGACATTCAGAGCTCCGGATTGTATTTTCTCTTGATACATTGTGAATCCAGAGAAATTTCAGGCTGTCACAGAGAGGCCTTCATTTCTCAGTTATAAGCCTTTGGCAATGACTTCAGTCTCAACAGCTTTCAAAACAGGGCAACCAATTTACCCCATTTCTTTTGTTGATGTGTTTTTGCAATGCTTCTCACCAGTCCAGTAACTTACCTGAAAGAGTAGAAACAAGATGAGTCACCTTTGCACGCTTTCTCAGCCTGTGGTTTGACCCAGGCGATGGAAAAGCAAAATAAACCTTCCTCCTGACCTAATACTGTCTTCATTTTTCTCAGAGTAAGAATTCTGCTTTCACGACCCCTTTTGCTTCTGGGTCTCACCTCGCAGAGAGATTAGTGGTAAAATTATTAGGTCCAGTCAGTCAATGTGAGGGAAGACAGGTCCAAGAATAAATGTCAGCCTGTCACACAGAGAAGTTTACAATGAAAATGATCCTTGCATCTTGGAAAAGCAGCTTTCTAGGGAATAGCAAGTAGCAGTGGTTTCTTTCCTTAATATATTTTTTAGTATTGATTTAGCTGTAATTCCTCTAAGGCAAAGGCTATATTAGCAAGCACTGCATGGAAATAGGAATTTGTCTGAGGACTCCTGGCCTTCATTAGATGTTTTGCTGGGGAATCTGTCTTGGTCTAACTCTAGTCTGGGTCTCTAGGCTGAACCCATTAGTAACTGAAGTACCTTAGAGACCCTGAAGCCCACCTTTTGGATTACTTTAATTTGAAGCTAAGATTTTTGTGTGCCTGGAATCCAGTTTTCAGTGCAGGTTTCTTGCTACAACCTCCCCCCCACACACACACAAAAAAACCCCCAACAAACAAACATCACAACAAACAAACAAACACCCCCCACAAACCACCCAAAATAAAAAATTCAGGGTCTGAACTGAAACACTGATATAGATGATTCTGTAATGTGTCTCTGGTTTACTTTTCAACACTATCAGATATGGCGGTCATCCAGCTCTAGAGCTTCTTCTATTTTCTACATATTTTGCTATGTGCTTCCTTGTGTATGAGGAAGGGGTCTTTGACATCTCTTGAGAAAAGCTTTGACTTATCCATCTACAGAGTGATGGACTTCCCATTTCTGCTGACAAAGAGTGTAGCAAGTAACTATGTCTGATTGAAAATAATAGCATTTAATGAAAACCATAGGCAGTCACTACTGCAGTAACTTGATCAATGGTCATGGCCCGAGTTCAGCAACTACTTTTCTACTGATAGCCCTATAAAGTATGTGCTGACAAAGAAACTAGTGACGAGGACAGTTAAGAAATGTGCATAAAGGAATCTCACACAGTAGAGATATGCATTACAAAATCATGTAGACAAAGCTATTAAGATTCCGATTGTAGTAGCTCCTTTCTTAAATCACATTGTTTTATCTTAGATGATAGCTGTTTGCAGCTAAGGAAAAGGGGATATTCTAAGTGGGCTCCATGGATTTAGTGTATTAATCTCAGAAAAGCTGTTTTGGTTAATGAGTTTAGTCTTTTGAGGTTTTTTTTCTGAGAGTCAGTATCCATATCTTTATGTAGTAATAAATACAGCACAGGATGTAAGACATCCGATTGCTTGATAAGAAGAATTCTAATACAAAACTAGCAAATCGTTCTTCAGTGTTTGTATTTTAAAGTTAGCAGCAAGAATTTCAAGAAAAGCACTGTTATACCCAGTAAATCTCACCATAGATCAAGATTGACTTGTATACAATAAAGCAAGAGTATCTAAATTTTTTTTTGATATCTGGTTACACTTGGTGCTCCAGACTGAATGCTGTGAGGATATATAAGTTGGATTAGCAGATTTCTGCTTTATTGGTTGGCTCCATTATTCAAAATATTATGGGTGTTTTTGTAGGTACATGAAAGTAAGTCAGAACAATGTGTAAGTTCTGAGAATCCACTAGTTAAATTGTACAGTAGTTGTACTAGTTAAATCAGCACAGTAATATTTTATAATATTTATTTTATGTCCTCTTTTTAGATACATAAATATTAATATTTTGGAAAATAACCCCTTTAATAACCTCTTCCATACAGTTTTTCATCAAATGTAAAAATTCTTCCTCTAAATGATCCCCAAAAGAAACACATGCTTTGTAGACTAGAAATAAAAAGGGTATTTCTTATTTAAAGAATAAAATGCATAGACTACATTCTGTATAATTCCTTTCTCATTAGTGGCATGCACTAGACTTCTAAGTATTCTGAAAAAAAATCCAGATATTTTTAGTTTTTGTCAAGAAGCAAAATTACCAATTCCAGTGAAATTTTTAGAAAGCTGAAGTTTTCCCTGGATTTTATATGAAATAATCAGAATACTTCATTGTGTGAATTGTCCAAAAACTTTATTTCCTCAGCTCTAATCTTGTAATAGCTGATTTAAATTTTTTTTTCCTCTTTCACAGGCAGGATGCATTAACTCAGTCTGTAAAATGTACTGTCACACTGCACAGCATTAGCATAATTGGCTGGCACCTATTTCTTGGACATTCTGTCTGACAAACCCATGGGTCCTTGTGATTAAAATATGATGTATAACCTTGCTGATAGCTGTCTCCCAAGGAGGATAGCATAGAAAGTTGAAAAAGACTATTTTATTGGGCTCGGAGTTGAAATTTAAGATCTGGAAATTGACAAAGCATTTGCATATTTATACTAGTGATTATAACTACTTGTCCTGCTGTATGATATTCATCTTTCTGAAATTTGCTATTCATGGTAATAATTGAATCTTCACTAATGTCTATTATTTGTCTAAAATGTATAGTATACACAATAATTTATACAATGAAATATACGAGCCATTGGCTTTTTAAAAGTGAGGAACGACTCTTGGAAGTCTGAGAAATCAAGAATTCTGGTACTGTGTAGGGTATAGGCACCACGATTTTTGCAGGTGCTATTAAACCATCTCTTATGCACTGCTGTATACAGTGATCTTTGATATACGTGGAACATGCAGTGCATGTCTGAAGCACATTCCATACACATCATATGCAAAAGCAAGACAGGGAATGCTGTTGCCACTGTTATTATGACATGTCCTTAACCAACACAGACAACTGATTCAGTTTTGAAAATATTCTCTGTTGAATTTGAGAGAAACTGTTATCCTTAAAATCTGAAAAGGCCAAAGGCTTCTACTTGCAAAATGGTGTACATAATGGTGTAACAGATTTCTCTGACATCTGTATTATTTCTGGTAATCTTGCCCCTCTAGTAATGTATCCATGATCATCTTGTCTTACGAACAAGTCTCATGCTACTGAAAGTAGCAACTTTTACATATTATTGTGCTTGTTAAGTGGAGCTCCATTTGTTGCATTATTTCAGCTCAGTGGGGTAAGAAAAGGTGAGAAAGTTCACCCAGCACAGTTTGGAAATACAAGGAATTTACCATCAAACAGTGCTTTTTGAATAGCATGTGGGTTTTTTAATTTTAAGATCTAAGACCCTGCAGCCTAACAAGGACAGAAGAAACTGCTGTGTCCCTTCAAAAAGAGGGAACTTTCCCTTCTTAGAATGATGGAGGAGCTCATTCTGGTAAGCTAATGAGTCACAGTGTGCTAAATCTTACAGTTGGCACAGGACTTGAATGCCCATCTGTTACTAAAATGTTTCTTTTCTGAAAATGTTTTTGCTTTCAAAAATTATTGCATGGGAAACAGGAGATTAGATTTTATAATCATTGCACTATTCTTTTTTAGGTGAAAGCCCGACTTCAAAAGATGGGAGCTTTTCAGCCCATGAACATTTTTCTCCGTCAAGAAGTTGACCGGATGCAACTTGTTATATCCAGGGTTCGAACCACACTGACTGATCTCAAACTGGCTATTGATGGTAAGCTGCAATATCAAAAATTGCAATTAAGGTGCAATATTTGTTCATAGCAGTTGCTTATACCATATAACTAAATAAGTATTTCTCCTTGTTTCCTTCCTTTCTCTTTTGTTCCCTCCATCACACAGCTTTTATTTTTTCTCTCTCTTTATCATATGACCACTAATTCTAGTCCTTAAAATCTCCTGATTGTGTCTCTAAGGACACTCCACCTAAATTTATTCTGCATGCATGTGCTTCAGTATTGCAGTTCGTGTCCCTCAGCACTACTTCACTTCTGTGATTCTCTCTAGGATCCTACAGAGCTCAGAGGAGCTGAATTGCTTGATTAAGTCCACGGGTCGTGTACCAGAGTCATTTATGAAATTAAGCTGCGACATAATGATATAGAACAAGGTAGAAGTGTTGCTGCTAGGTAATTGAGAGACAGGGAATTCAGGATAAATTCCTGGAGGTGATAAAGACTCTAATTTAAGGTGAAATTTGACATTTTTGTGAAACTGGTTATACCAAATGGCATGTCTCTAAATGGAAGCTGAAGTGAGTGGCAGTGTCAGTCAAAAGAGAGAGAGAGATAGTTCTTTCAGGCATCACAGTAGGCAGGAAACAGCACTCTGTATCTCTCAGACAGGAGTATTTGGCTGAAAGCGAGCAATGGTGAATGAAGTTCAGATAAACCAAGAGTAGAGGCAACTAGAAGCAGATGGAAAATTTGATCAGAAAAGGAGTGAGGAAAAAGAAGGGATAATGATGTTGCCATCTGTTTTTTGTTTTCACTTTCTATTTTCCTCATCTGCAAGAGTTGAAATATGCAGGAAGGAAAGTGTACTGTTGCTCAGCCAAGCTTCTTGAATTAGCAAATTAAAATGAAGCAGGAATGGGTCGATTCCACTGGTAAAGCTCTCACCCAAGTCTGCTGTTCTGTAGCAGAGAGACAGAAATTATCTGAGACAGCAAACTGTCCTCACAGGCAGCAGGTCAGAATGCCTCAGAATTAGCCCCTTCTGACATAGCTGATGGCATCACTGTAATCTGTCTTACTGGTGTTCTGACAATGTCTTTCATGAGGGGAGATGTTTTTAAATTTGTATTTTTATTACATAAGGATCAAAAGCATTTTTCCCCTATCATTTGTATGATACACTAAGACAAAAATACATGTTTCAGAAACCTCATGTCTATAATCTGAATCTAGGAAAGAGGTTCATAAATGTGCCCAAGGCTAATAGTATTTCAATATAATAACATTATACTTTCATTCTGTGATAACATATGCAAAGATCAAGCTGGAAAAAACAATAGTCCTCTTTTCCTGAGCTGAAAGTTCCCTTTTATATGTGAAGAGATCCCTTTTCAAGTAAATAAAAATAATATTTTCCATCCAATAAAGTGTTAATCTTTCCTTGATTGTGACAGATATATTTAAATTCTCAATATGTATAATATTTTGCAGAGGGGTGGATGAGTAACTAGCACATAATTTATTTGCACTTCACACTCAGTTCCACAGTGGGCACAGTCCTCTGCCAGATGTTTAATCAAGTTAATGCTGTAACTTTCATGCAATTCTCTAAAACATAATTTCTTATGGACGGGCAAGTTAAATATAGTGAAAAATTACTCTGAAAACAAAATTGGATGTATAGTTAACAATAACAATTAATGGCTTCTGGCATGTTCATGCTATATCAACTGCATTTGGTGCACTGTTAATTAGGGGATGGAAAAGAACCTTTAGGCACTCTACCTGAGCAAAAGGGAAAATCCCAAACTGTCTTGTACTTGATTCTCTCCCAAAACTAGTCAACTGCAGTTTCAGGTCCTCTGAGATGCTTAATTTTCTTTACAGAATAAAGAGATAAACAAAATGTGCCCGCTCAAACAAGTCACGTAATTTTTGACATCTGCCCTGCTCATGTGTCTGGCTCTGGCTTCATGAAGATGTTAAGGTCCCAGCACCCACTTTTAGCAGACCTATAATTTCAAATAAATTTGGTGTTTAGGAAAATAGTGTGTCTTTAGGTTGTAAATAACTGATTCTGCAGTTTGGATGTGAATGGATGGACCTTGTTATTTTGATGTTGCTCACCAAGTTACATTTGAGGTAATGTACAGCCCTCCTCAGGGAGAGCCCAAGTGCAGCTGAACATGAGGGATGTAGAAGGAATTTGAGACACAGTTTTTTCCTTCTATGCAGAGGGCAGATTAAGCAGTTCAGCTTTTGAGAGGGGTGAGGATGCTCAGCATGTGTCCAACATGTTTGTTAGCAAATATGCCCCAGCAGCTTGCATCTCCACCAATAAACTTTGTTGCCCAGAGGGATAGGTTTTCTGGCTCAAAATGTAGTAATTAGATTGTAGCTGCACTTTGTACTCTCACTTATGTCCCTACCATTACTTCTGCTTTAATTACTTATTGATTGCCCAGAGTTTATTTCACAGTTGGTATAATACAGTGCTTCCCCATAAATCAGAACACAGCAGTGATGGTTGTCTGTGTTTCAGTTGTCCTCTTGAGTGCCCTAAATACAAGCCATGTTTCAAACAGGAATCTTTTCAGAGACAAGGATAAGTAAGACATGGGGTGTGCACCAAAAATGCCACGTCTTAATGCATTATGAGCAGCAGATCCTGAGCCCCTGTCAGAAAATGACTATTCTTCGTAAGGCAGTATCTGAGCTGTAGAGTTCCTGTGTTCTGATGTCCTGCCTCTGGCAGTGTAGAGGCCTCTAGCACAGAATACTAATCCTCCACTCTTTATTGTAAAGTGGGTACTTCAAATCCCCTCTCCCACTAGTGAAGATGGTGTCTCTAAATGCAATTAAATCTAATGACCCATCCAGTTGCTCCTACCCCTTTTGAGTTTGTTTGAGTTTGTTTGTATGTGGCCTTTCTGTGAGATTTTGTGGGGTTTTCTTTATTTCTCCATGCACTGAATAAGAGTGGTAAGCATTTTGATGTCTTCTCTTGGTGAAGATAGTAAGAAGAGAGTCTGTGGGAGTGTTTTTCATGAATGAAGTGGAGCATACTTGTAGTATCACTGAAAGTGGATATCGAATCCTTGGCAACAGAAATAAGCACAGCTTTTAGTTTGATTTTAATCCTTCCTTATTCTTTTTAACCCACTTAAAATTGTGTTTAGGGGCTTCTTGTGAAAGAAAAAAACTGCTTAACTCACTTATATCTGGGTTCTACTTTGGTCATAAAACTGCATCCACTTGGTTCTGGTTTCTTGGTACCTTACAGTCTTGTGTTTTCAAACTAATTCTTGGGAATTGCCTAAATTGTCTACTTCATAAACAAGTGAACAACATCTGAAAAACCTTGGATTTTTTTATCTTTTCATGTCATATATCTGCCACACGATCATGGAACTCCCACTGCTATTTGTATGGTATTTGCAAAGTTAGGAGAGGGATGTCCTTTTCTGGTAACACATTTCCTAAAAATACAGCAGTTCTATGGCAGTGTAGTTCTACACATATTATAGGAGTCATGTAGGTTTTTTATGTCAACTACACAAGCTCATGTGTGAAGCCCAAGGTAAACATTCACAACTTTTTTCCAACTCAGAATACCAGGAAGTTGAAAGTAGCATTTGTATCATGATGCTGCAAGGAATTTCTGTTCATTGTATGTAGCACCTTGCAGGAGGGGTATAAATGAAGTCCAAAAGAGTCAAAAGAGGTAATTTATTTTAACCTACATGGTGAAAAAGTGAAGCTCAGGAAGCTAGTCTTGCCAGAATGCACATAAAGGTAATTTTCCATGAAAGGAAGAAGTATGGACTCATTCCCCCTGTCTGGCTGAGTTCTGTTTTGACTTGTAATGGTATATGACTGTTAACACTAGCACAGTTTTAGTTTGGCTTGCTGACAGTTGTAATAGAGTTTTGGACTGAAAGAGCCTGGGTTCTTGCCCTTGCCTTACTAAGTTCTACTCTGTGTGTGTGTGTGTGTGTGTGTGTGTGTGTGAGGCTTGTAGGGATCATCACATTTGGGATGTAGGGATTTTATTTGAAAATTATTAAGAGCACTCAGTGAAGGTATTAATGGAATGTAACAATGGGGAGATTGTTTGAGGAAGGAAGGGGATGAATCTAGGGTGTCTTGTGGTGTAGTTGCTCTTGGCTCAGCAGCTCTCATCCATTATTTAATTCTCATCCTGATAAGAATGCCAGCATGCCTCCTGTTGTCTTTCACAGTGTGGTGTATCATTTCTGAACATCTTAATAGGTGTTACATATGCTTGCCATGATGCTGGCCAGGACAACTGTTTTGAAGCACACACTGCACATTAAGGAAAAACTGCAGAATAGAGTTTATCTGCCTGTTGTATTGCTCTAGCTCAGGGTAGTGGTTTGTATTACTTTTTTTGTAGAGTTGTGCGTGAATTTTAATCTTCAAATTACTGCTTTAAACTTTATTTTTTCAGTCTTTTGATGGAGAGGACTCTTCAACCAAGAGAATTTAGTACTGAAGATGGTAAATTCTCATAACAATTTGCAAGGTTACTTTCAAATTGCCATCTTTCTGACTGAAGGATTTAGCTATTGAAGAGAACCTAGGATTTTTGTGCTCTTCTATATGAAAAATTGCATGCTACTCAAGTTTCTTAGTCCCTCTCATCTCTCCTGACTTGAAGAATTAAATCAGAGGATTCTGCACCAAAAAAGAAAGCTGGGAAACCAAGAGAAACAGGGCAGGGGCAAAGGTTAGATGCAGCTGGAGAGAATACCAGTCTACAAGTAAAACAGGGAGAGTGTTATGCATTGCGGGTCTTGGCTACCTGCTTTACTCTTCCTGTTCTAGAGCTGGAGCAAAAGAAAGTGACAAATGGTTGAGGGGCTTTGGGATTAAAACAGTGTGGTGGAGTTAAATGAGGTTCTGAGAACTTCCTGGGAATTGCCTCCAAACACTGAAGTGCCCAAGTACTGCAAGTGGAGAAAGAGAAAAATACCCAAAGAACTGCCTGAAGCAAAGAAGTCGACTTCTGTCAGCACAGCAGTGTTGGTCACAGAGCTGACAGAACCATACTAAAGCTTGTGAAAAAAACAAATTAAGTTTTAGCTACAGGAAAACATACATTAGCTTTTATACCTTGTGTATTTCGGTGGAATAATTTAAAACGCTTTGGAGAAAACACGGGTGTTAGCTGTTGCCATAAGGCAGAAAGAGAAGAAAACTTAGGAAGTTATAAACAAGGTGATATTTTCTTTTCAATATGTTCAGTGAAGAAGAGGGAGTTGAAGCTTGGTGGTGGAGGCAAGGTGTGACTGCTTCTAGAACAAAGTGGGTTCTTGGGAGGTAAACTTGAGTGGGGATTAAAGGCTGAAAAGGTCAGCTTCTGGGATTGCAACTGGGACAGTCAATAATGGATTGATGCTTTCAGTGAGCTTTTTTCTCTATGTGCTGTTCAGGCTAGCTTAACAGACACAGTGTCTAACAAGTACTGTCCTCCAGGGCTACTCTCCAGTTTTATTATAATGATATCAGCTATTGGCACACTGTACTTGATGGAGAAAGTAACTTTTTCTCATCTCATTTATATCCTACATAATTATTCTTGTTATTTTTGACTTACATCTGTGCCTGTGGGAAGAGAATCAGTCAGTGGACCAAAGCTTTTTCTGGTTCATGCTGGAATTTAAGATTCTTCCTTTGTTCCTAACTTTAGCTACTCATTTAAATGAGCTGTGGAAGTTTCCTACTCCAGATAGACACTTTCATAAATGTGAAATTCAAAACAGATCCAAATTTTACAAATTCCACAGTTTTCAGATTCAATTTGTAGGAGGTATGGTAGTGAAAAGGGTAAACTCTAAGAAATAATACAAGCTCCTGATGTAGTCTATTCAAAGCATTATATCTATTGAAGGAATAGGTATAGATCTATTTTATCCAGATCTCTTTAAAAGAGCAGACTATTTACTTTAATTATCAATAAAAACTTGTTATTCTCAGAACTGAGGAGCTTTTCACTGCTCAGCAATAGGATAGATTTAGATGTGGTTTAGAAGGGAGATGACATAGTAGGGCAATGAAAAAGGGGATTTCCTAATTTCCAGACTGTGTATGCTGTGCAAACATATACATAACATGATTATAGTAGATATTAATTTTGAAGTATGGAAATGCCTTCTTTTCTTTAACTGACCTGACCCTTCATCGGACATTTTTGGGTGGCCTTTATTTTAAACAAGAAAGGGAATATCATGGAGTAACTCCCAAAATAACCAAGTTATAAACAGTTGGCCTGTCTGATTCACAGAACACTCAAGCCTGTCATGTTAAGTTCATAGGACGTTCAGTCTCTTCATATAGTACAGTGCTCAGAGATTCTCAGAAATTAAATACGAGAAGCCTATGGCATTGTACTACTCATTCAATTTATCAAAGACAGTATTTCAAACACCTGTATCACTTTTGTCCAGAAAGATGGCATGATTTTTTTCACATGGTACTGATTTTATTTCTGATAATTATTTACTTTGTTAGTTATTTTTTTATTTTTATCAGAGACTTTTGGCTGCAGGAATGCATCCCAACACCCACAGATGCCATTTAGTGCTGAAATTCAAGCATGGTATGCCAGAGATGATACCCACTCACTAAGAATATTTATGCAGATATATGGGCATGGCCTGAGCTGTGAACATACTTCATCCTCAGGAACACTCTGGCTTAACATTCCCAACAGCTGCTCTGAGTCATAACAGGCAGACTTCCTAAGGGATTTCACAATGCTTCGGGGCAGAGACTGGTTGTATCTCCCTATTTGAAAAGCTCCAGCCTGCCCAGAAGAATAGAGAAAGAAAGGAGAAAGTTGAATGTATCAGCTTGAAAACAAGGAATAACCAGAGGTGAAAGAGTTCTTTCTTTCTCAGTTCAATGGTAGTGATCCCCAGGGCTAAAACAGGATGCTCCTCACTTGTTTTGTGCCCTCAGTACAGTTGCTCTGAAGTTGAAACCAACATGCATTGCAAGACTCTCCCCCCACTTTTTCTGTCTCTAGAGGGTGAATAAAGTGTACGGTGTAATACAATGTTTTTCTAAGCAAAGCAGAGAAGACATGTAGTGGCTTCTTTCTTAAATGTTGGCTCTCTTGGTTAGACATTAGAGAAGATTAATACCCAAAGAGAAAGTTTATTAACTGTGTTATAAAAGTCTCTTAGCTACCCCAGAATGTGATTCTGAGCCTGACTACAAAGCAGTTGTAGAGAATGCAGGAATAGTCGGTATTTTTTAATATTTAATGTTTTGTAAAAGTTAATGGTTTTCTCAAGGAATTTGTTGCACAAAAAGAGGTGCATATGAATGGAAACAGATCACTCATTATCTTTTAGAAGAAACCAAGGCCTATTTCCAATTTATTTATTGTAGAAAGCACTAAATTTGCACACACTACTATAGGAGTGTTTACATTGTAATGCTGTATTCTCCAAAATTAAGCTGGTGTTTGGTTTCTGGATAGTCTTTTCCTTCCCTTCAATTGAAGCCCTCTCAACCTCAGTGGAAGGAAGGGATCTGAAATGCTTTCTTTTTACAGGTGGCATTTCCTTATGGGTATGTTTGCATGGACCACTGCAGTTTTTGTTTGCAGTCACCCAGACCACTTCCCTTTCCTTTACTTGTTCTGTGGTGGAACTTAACACTTAATTCTGTTTGGTATCTCATGTTGTCCTTGTGGCAATTACAGCAGCTGTGTGTGTGATGATACATTGAATTATGGCTTTATATGAATATTTAATCAAAGTTGTGGTACCAGGCCAGTTTCTATAAAAGAATAACAGAAACAGTCTCTGGAACAGAGAAGACATCCTGAGGCATGGCCATGTGCCAGATCTCAGTACCATTGAGAGTACATAAGGTGTAGGAACTTCTAGCACATGGAATGGTGAATGTCACTGAAAAATCACTGTCTTAGTAAACGCCAGCATTTTAGTGGAAAGAACAGCACTATGCATGGAATTTGTGAGTACGCACTGCCAAAAAAAAAAAAAAATCTTGCCTCCAGCTTTATTCTACCTACTGCTTTCCCACTGAGAATCTTGATAATGGAAATGTACAAAGTTGTCATTAATAACAGTGAATTTCATGAATATAATCACTGCCAGTACATGCTTAGGATATAGATGAGTTACACGGTGTATCTCTATCATTGATCATGCATGTAGGATCCATTAAAATTTGTAAAAAAGTTTTCAATGATTAATCGCATTCCAGACACTCTGTGAATATAATGAATATAAATAACGTGTATGAGGGAGAAGTTGTTTAAGAAACATATCTTTGTTTCTGATCAAAACAACAGAAGAAATATCATTTATCTTATCGCCTCTAGCTTTGAATCAAGTCTTATAATTTTGAACAAATTAACTGCAAACTGATAAGACTGCAGTGCTACAGGTGTGCAATTAAGGCACAACAAAAGAGGGTTTATTAGACTCAGAATGTCATTTGGAAGTTATAATTGCCTTTGCAAGCTAGGGGAAAGTTCATTCTGAACGCTTTACTTATCTTCCAGGAACCATAATTATGTCAGAAGAATTGCAAGATGCTTTAGATAATATTTATGATGCTAGAATTCCAAAACTGTGGTTTAGGATTTCCTGGGAGTCAACTACTTTAGGATTTTGGTTTACTGAGCTTCTTGAGCGAAACCAGCAGTTCAGCAGCTGGCTGCAGGATGGCCGTCCAAACCAGTTCTGGATGACAGGATTCTTTAATCCACAGGTAAGATTGCCACATTGACCTTTATAACATCTGAGTAACAGTTAAATTAGACTTTGGGGGAACTTCAAGTTGACTTAATATTGACTATATGAAGTGTAATCTCTATGAATTTTGAAGCATAAATGTAGGATAAAACATCTGCAGTATCTACTGAAAAAAAATTTGCTAGAACAAAATAATGCTTCTGAAATAATGAAACACATCTTTTGGCTGCTTTAATTATAGTGAGGAAATTAGGTAAGTACATACTTTCACACTTCAATTTAATATTCCTTTTTTTACCTCTTCAGTTACAGTAATCTATTTTTTATTTATTGCATGAAAATCCCTCTGAGTACAAAACAAGATAAGTTCCAGAACTTTGACATAGGAAGAAGTGATTTGGACTTGGTTCTCAATCACTGCAAATCAATTCCTTGAAACGGAAGGTTTGTTATTCATACCACCCCAGAATTGTGCCAGACATGGTCTGCAGAGACATAAAAAATACAGCCTCTCGTCTGCACCACCTAAAATAAAAACCTGGCATGAAATGAAACACAGAAAAGTGAACAGCTGAGAGCAGAGTTAAAAGAAGTAAAGTATACATACCTAGATGATGTGTAGTTTCTTTGCAGAGCTATTCACATTCATTAAAGCTTTTTATGATTCACAGATGTTTGTGGGAAGTGTGAGTTGTGGAAATGAGTCATTGTCAGAGTATCCAGCCAACAGGTTTCTACGGAGCCTTAGGAAAGAGCTATTTTAAAGATCTATTTTAATCTCAGTACTTGTTAGCAATGCAAAAGCTAGCTTAAACAGCTGCCTGGAATAGAGAAAGCAAGAGTGGCAAATATTCTCTAGGACTACTACTGGGAAATATCCATCTATCATCTATCCTGTGTGTGTCAGCTGTCTGCCTGTACAACTTTATAGCATGGAAGGGGGCTCAGAGAACCCCTGAGCAAAGGGTTCACAAGTGTGAGGGAGAGGAGTAGGAGTTCTAGTAAAATGATTATGCTTCCGTGCTTGGTTTGCTAACAACAAGCTGATAGCAGCTTTCTAAAATACTTCAAAGTAACTTCTGCAATGATCAGGCTGGAAGCAACCCTATCAGCCTTTTGGCTATGTTTGGTGTTTGCTTTTGCAGGGGAGATGAGCAAGAGCTGATAGAGATTTTGTACTGGACATTTCGGATGGCTTTTTTGTGCTCTGAGGTTGTGTCAGTTCTGAAATTTTGCCAGCCCAAATTGGACATCCTGCATTTTCTTGGATCAAAATAGCTGGATTTCTGAAAAGAGCTGCCAAATAATCAGTGTAAAATGTCCCCAAACAAAATGTGATTTAATAGACCATAGTAAATGAGAAAGCCTCTAGAAATACAAAAATTACATGCTTCATAACCCCTAGTTCTTAAAGTCCCTAAATACATTGTGTGCAGAGATTTAAAAATTTATTTGTGCTGACAATCACAAGCTTAAGAATCAGATGGTTATTGTTGTAGTCACCAGTTTTTGTAACCTGGGCTGTGGGAGAGGTTCATTCTAAAAGCAGTTCACCTGAGCAAAGACTGATTTTCTATTTAACTAGCTATTATTTTATTAATAGTCATACTGCTGTGTTTAAAATCAGTATTTCATGTTTAAGAAAATTGATTTTTGTCTTCTCAAACAAGCTGAGGCAATGAGGTGTTAGTGCTGCAGTTCTAATGGCTTGTTTGTAATACCTGAGAAGTTGTCAGAAAAATCCTTTCATTTGTGAGATGAAATGTAGCTCCTAAATCATTTGCCTACTTGCATCTATCTCACTGTTTGCTTCACAGTCAATGGATAAATGCCACGGATAACTCAAGGCAATAAAATAGATTTATAGCACTGGGAAAACTAGGCATTCTGGCAATAAAAAATAATATAGGAGCAGACTCTGTCTTCTCTTGGACTGTTTATACTCTAGGATAAATTCAGTAATTTCACAGAAGTTAATCTTTATTTTTAGTGATACAAATGTGGCCTGGCTCAGACTTCTATGTAAAAGAAACCTGATTCCCCAAGCGTGTCTGCCTTGGGCCAAGATAACTGGGGTGAACAAAAGAAATGCCATGAATTTTCTTCCCTCCTGGAAGTTAATCTGATGTTACTGGATTTTTTTCATCAAAAAATTGACATTAGGCATTTCTCATTTCTACCTCCCAATTTCCATTTAGTGGCTGACACTGTTTTATTGTTTCCTTGTTTGCATCTCTGTATCCATTTCCTGTCATTTGTCCTATATATAGAATTCAAGCACTGTGAGGCAAAACTGTCTTTCTGGTTGTGTATTTCTCAGCATAATGAACCCTCAACCTACCTTCTACGACCTTTAGATGCCAAAGTAATATTAATACTGATCAGAATATGAAGTACAATGCCTCCATTCCTCAGTGTCCACTTAATTCTAGCAAACATACCATAATCTGCTCAGTATTTGCAAAGTAAGTGACAAACAGGGAACCTCCAAAGTAAGGTAAAGGAGATAACATGATTCTGAGAGCAATGGACTTCACTGATTTTCATGGTTTTTGTAATAACTCCCATGTGTGCCTGCTTTTCCCTCACTAGAAGGTTCAGAGTTAGTTTGCATGACTTGTTAAAAGGCAAAAGGGGCAAAAGTTCTAGCAGTCTTCGGTTAGCTGGACAGGGAGAAATTCAGTAAAAGGCAAACACGCACATACAAGAAAAATACCAAAACCCTAACCAATCAACCAACCAACCAAAACCAAACAAACCCTCAAGGATTACCAGAAGTTGAAACAGATGCCATGGCAAGTGGTGGGTCATTATGTCCCTGACAGAGTATTTTGGGATGAGCCAAAGCCTCAGCTGTACAGTGGCAGCTCAAGCCACTTGATTCTGACTTGCTCTTTGTTGTGCCATTCACCCACTCTGGGACACCCATCTGGGCCTCCAACTCACAGCTGCAGCCTTCAAAAGCTGCCTGGGATTCATTCAAATGAGCAGATAAGCATGAAAAGTCCCACTGCAGAAAGTGTATAGATTCCTGCTATCTCTGTAGGAATAATCTGCTATCTAAACCTTATCCCTGAAGACAACTCACAGCTTGGAGCTTACTTTTATTCCAGTGTTTCCATGGTGCCTTTGAACTGATTCCCTTAATACAGTCAGGGCACCATCCTCTTCAGGCTCTTCTTTCTTTAATATTTCAGTTTATCTGGCATCCAGTAGCCCTCTGGGGCCTTATGGCAGTGAACACTTCATGTATTTTAAACTATTGGTTCTAGTATGCTTCTACAAATTAAAATTCCACAAATTACTGCAAGGATTCTGCTTTCATTTAATGGCATTTCTGATAGAAGAACTTGGCCTTTAATCCTGTCTCCCTCAGCTATACACTGGAGTTCTCAGCTACTTCAAACACAATTACCATGATCTGTGCTATCACAAAGCTTCTTTAAAACATTTGTCCTGAGGTCTCTGGTACTATATTAATGAGAAGCTACCAGTGTAAGTTAACAGAAATATCTGAATTCATGAAAGTCATCTCATGTTCTCATAACTTAAAGTGTATTTCATGGCTACCAAGGGCTTGGAGCACTCCAGTCCTATCAGCCCCTGGCCCCTGTGTTCAGGAGATCTTCTGCTGATTTTCCCACATCTGACTTATTTTCATACATTTGGCCCTAATGGTATTACATCTCACATCTCACTCTGTGAATATTGAAGAAAAACAAAAAAAAATTCAATTCCCTCATTCAATTCCCTCGTTCCCCTCCTGATTTCTTCCTAGTTGTGCTGTTTGCTCATTGATTCCCATCTTCGTGTGTTCCTCATGTGGCTCTCTATCCCCTCTTGTCTTGTCTCCAAATGCTTTAGTTCCCTGTTCTGAAATATATTGGGAAACTTACTCTTTCCTAGGTGTCCTCTTCATTGCTCTTGCATTTTCAATTATGTGTTTTATTAATTCACCTCCTCGCTACACAAATGGGTTTCCACAAGGTAAAATAAGATGCACATCTACAGCATGATCATTGGAACAGCAAAGAAGTCTGCCCTCCACTCTCCAAGGACTAAGGCATTTCGTATGTACTGAACTGTGTTTTCCTATGGACAGCTGTATCGGATGCTAACCAGCATCTTCAGCCTGCCTTGTCTTTTGGTGGCTTATACCAATGTCATGAGATTGTAGCTCTCTAGAACAGAGAGTTAAGTTTATTCTGTGCTGCTGGAGTGCTTTGGGTTTAACTTGCTGTTGTCTAAAACACTATGTTATTGTAGTATACAAAGAATTCACTCAGAGAAGTGTCAGAGGCATGGCAGTATTTAATAGAATGATTCCAGCTGGTACTTCCTTTGTGTTCTGTAAAATGCTTATTTGTTGACAGAAAAGCATTTTTTACAATGTTGGTATAAGCAAAGATGAATAATATAGCCAGCGTTAGAGAAATTAGAAATTACCTGTGTTTGGAATTTCTCAAAACACGCTAATATGGCAGCCTTATAAACATCTGGCTGCTTGTAAAAGAGGTATGAGAGGTGAGTTATAGAAGCACTCCTGATATGTTAAGTAAGCCAACCTGGGGGCTTCTTAACACCAACATGTGCACACCAATTATGTATGTATGCATGGTACTGGGATGCATAGGAAAGCGTTGGATTTACACTACTGAATTTAGTTTATGTGTACATAAAATCCTGTGGGATGAGCTTTTATACAGCTGATGTCACTTACATAGGAAAAAACAACAAAAATAAACAACTTGGAAATGGTTTTAGTCCAAGGCTTTGTAAAAAATCCTCTATGTCATGTGTGTCTCTTTAGGGGTTCCTAACGGCCATGAGGCAAGAGACAACTCGCATGAATTTAGCCAAAGGGTGGGAACTGGACAGTGTTGTTTTATGCAGTGAAGTGACCAAGATGATGAAAGAAGATGTTGTTGGCCCTCCTCCTGCTGAGATTGGTGGGGTTTACATACATGGCCTGTTCCTCGAAGGGGCAGGCTGGGACCGCAGGAACAGCAAGCTGGTGGAGTCAGCACCAAAGGTAAGAATCAAGTGAGTGCAGCAGGCTGTGGCATAATGCTCTGGGAAGACCAGGAAGTTTGTGAGTGCCTGCAGCAGTGGTTTCACAACAGGTTTTAAGAGGGTAACCAACACTAGTAGTGCTGGGAAGACGACAGACTCTTTACTCACCAGAAGTGAACAAAAAGACTTCTGTCAGAAAATGAATTTAGGATGCATAGCAAAAGAGCAGACCAGATGCTGGTCTTCTTGGCTTCAAGGGCCCTAGCGGCACAGTTATGTTTGAATAAAATAGTGCACCCCATAGTCAGTCTTCTTTTGACTGACCAAGGGGGACCTTATCAAAGCTTCCAAAGCTCTAGGCTAGGTTTCATACGGAGGTCATAGTTTGGTTGACTAGAAATCTCTTGTGTTTGTTTTTTAATATGAGAAGGGTATTAGTTCTGGGCTTATGCTCAGTTGTCCATCTACTGAGTTATGTTTCACTGATGTGAATAAGCACATTTAAAATCTAGCTATGGAGTAATGATTAAATGCTGTAGTCACAGTCCAGGGAAAATTGACATTGTCTGCACTGGTACAATTTTTCCAAGCCAGTGCTAACTGTCCTGGAATCGGAATTAATGTAATTCCTGTCCACAGGTAAAACACTTCTCTGACTGAGAGAAAAGTTTTCCAAACCAAACCTTGCCAGTTGTATCTTCTGTTGCTTGGTTTGTCTAAAGACCCCTTCAAACATGGAGTTTACTCAAGTGCAGTGGAGTGTTCAGCAGGGTTCCATGGTGCTCTGGGATCTGGGTCTGTTTTATCCCTTGACAATGAATACTTTACCTTGGATGTTAGAAGTTCCACTGTCAGCAGTGCAGAGGTAACAAGGAGGGTTGCTATTTGCAGCTTGGTTTTGGTAGCTCCAGTCCTGCCATTCAGGAAAAATGAAGTGAGGAAAGGATGGGAAACATCAGCGAAAGGGTCAAAGGAAGGGAAAAAAGACAATGGTTTCTGTCCCTCCTAGAACCACCCTGATATTTTTCCTTCTACCTCCACAGCATTTCCAGGTTTCTACTTCGCTTCCCTTTCCTTCCAACAAACTTCCTGATGGCTGTTGTCCCTGAGCTGCCACGGGCTTAAAGTTAGTGTCACCACAGTAGTGAGTGTAGGACTTGTATTCTCATGTGTACCTCAGCTGAGGTGCTGGTGCTTTTGCTGAAGGCCATGACTGAATCTAATTCTAGTGGTCAGAATTCAGACGCCCTATCCTGCTTCTGTAATGCTGAGCTCTGTGTGTCTTTTAATATTCTCAGGTGCTGTTCACGAGCTTTCCTGTAGTCCATGTGTACGCTGTTAGCACGACAGCACTGAACGACCCAAGGAAGCAGCATGGACATGTGTACTCCTGCCCTGTCTACAAAAAGCCTCGGAGAACAGACCTGACATACATCTTCTCTTTGCATCTGAAAACAGTGCAGAATCCTGATCACTGGACTTTGAGGGGGGTTGCACTGCTCTGCAGTTCGAAGTAAGGACAGCTCTGAAAGAAAGAACCACCAAGTAGGACTGAGCTGCAGCCAATATTGCATTGTTGTTGTCTAAGTGGTGGCTACCTTCTCACGGGGGGTCGGAATTGGCAGGTGATACATAGAGATTGTGTTAGTTGCACATAGATCAGCTTACTCTGTTCACAGCAAAAATACTAAATTGATTTATCCTGGGAATATCAGAGAGAAAACAGCTGCAGGTGTAAATTTGACAACTCTTATAAAGCAAGTGAGAATATAATCGACTAACTTGCTCATAATGGAAGCACTACATAAAAAAGCTTATGATAGTGACAATTGCTCTGACATCTTATGGTGGTTCTTTTGTAGATGTTATCTTTCTTCTTAATGCAAGAATTTTTCATAATATAAAATAACATAACATAATTATTTTTAAATTCAACTTCGTAGTTGAAATCTTATAATCCATAGCATTATTAAAGCCGTAATGACAAGATAATTAAATGCTTGGTAAAGTTTTATGTTTATCTGCATATATTTCAATGCACAGTTCCTTTGATTTTGCATTTCTAAACTTGCTGGGTGGTTTTACTAATGGCTGTGGCCATTTTCTTGAACAGTCACTTTTAATGTAAACAATTGTAGAAACAGAAGTGTTTATCTTTGCACACAAAGTGCCTTTTGTACCTATTAACTCATTTGAAAATCCATATCCATTTATAAGGAAGGTGTGCACACTCCATGATTAGCAGGAAGAAAGATTTTAAAGTTTTCTTAGAGAAAACATATCTGAACACAGTTTTGGCTCTAATTGGCTCTATTCGTACCATTTGCATTAGTGCCTATTAAGGCAAACTCAAACCTCATAACTGCTTTTTGTTCTGTATTTTGCATCTGTTTAGTTAAAAAAAAGAAGATGACACACAGGCCATACTTCACCTGAAATGATTAAAGTATTTTTGTGCTAACCACTGTAACTGAAGGATGATTGATACTTCTCTTTTAATAGACAGGTGGCTATTGGCAGAAAATGTGTTTCGTTTCTTTCACTAGCACAAATTCAAAGCAAAATAAATTGTTGTTGGATGATACAAAAGAAGGACTTGCAGTCAAGACTTTGTCAGTATTTTTTTTTCTCCTTGTAAACACTTCTAGTTTTTGTATAGCAAGTGTCTTAGAAAGTAGTTCATCCCTTTGCACAGCCAGCTTTACTCTGCAGTTAGATATTGCAAGGCTCATTCCATGAGGAAGTTTGATATTCACACTCACACCCACAACAGAGTGCCAGCTTTCTTCTTGGAAAACACAGCAGACAGGGACAGGGTCCCTTCTTCCCACTGAGCTAGGAGCAACAGTGCCAGCAAGACTATCTTTTTAAGTGAAACCAACTGTTCAAAAACTATATACCAGACCTCCCTGCAGTGCAGCTGTACATCAACCAATTTCATTGAGAATTTTGTTTCTGAGAAGGCTGAAGGTTTTTGGCTTCATGGTCATTGATCTTGGAAATTATGAAAAAGATGGGGGAGACTTCAAGCGGCAAAATTCTACAGAAATTGAGGTAGCATTTTCACCATTCCCTGCCTTTATGAGGAGATATGGAGTAGTTTAACTTTGATCTCTTGGTACATGTAAAAGTCAGGTCAGTAACAGTGATAGTAATTTAAAATAAAAAATGTACATTGAAATATTTTGCACACCTAGAGAACTCACTGCTTGCTATGAAACAAATAATCCTCCGACCAATTGAAGCTAGAAGTAAACATTAAAAATATATGTTTGATAGAGGTTATATCTGGTGCTACATGATATGCTTCATGGAAACTGCATCACTTCTTTGCCAAGCAAAATGAGAAAATTAAATGCTATATGAAGAAAATGTATAGGCAATGATGTTCTAGCACGTAGTGTTCTGCTGTGTAAAAATGCGAAGAAATAGCTTATTTGAGCATCAACATTTTCATTTCAATAACTAAACTCTGTTTATCAGTTTAGGAAAATGCCAAATCTTGCAGAAGATAGCTACAGTTTTATACAGAACTGAAGAACATAAAGTGACTTTGCTCCAAAAAGGCTTCTTATCACTTGTAAAGAGCACTGAACAAAACCTTCAGTGTACCCTACAAGCCAAATGCTCTTTCCTTTCTGCATGTGATTACAGTGGAGTGGAGATGAAAAATTTACTATTGACAGAAATGTCAAATGTTTCCCCTTCTCCTTCTCTTGGTCTATCCTGCCCTTCCACTCAGTGGAGTTGCTGCTCCCAATCTGACAACATTAATTTGATTTGAAATGTCACTGATATAGTAGAACATTGACCTTCCCCAATCAGTGTTCTCTGGTCACTATTGCTAAAGCTGTTACACTTCAAGTGGGGTGTACACCAATCTAAATGAAAGAACTGGCAGGCAGAATACTTGAAACCAAACTAATTATATTTTATCATAGATTAACAATTAGCTGGAAGTCTTCAAACAATGTATATAGATAACCAAGTTATGCTCTTCTGTTAAAATGAACCCGAGATATTAAATACAATCATACAGCTTTTGGCAATATTGTACAAGTTTCACACAGATAGTAATGACTAACATTGCTTTAGATAAGTGCTTTGAATTCCATTTAAGAATGAAGAGAGCAATACAGTCCTGCACCCCATGTCAGCGTAGCAGTCATGTTTACAAACATATCTGATATCAGGGCACTGGCTCCTGAGAGTTGCAAATAAACAGCATTCCATAGTCCAAAGGGTGTCTGTCTCATAATCCCTGAGGCTGTGACTGGTCAATAATGATGATGATAGGAAAAAAAGAACTGGGTTTATGGATTGGCCCTGTACATCTGTGACTTTGTAAAATAGATTTTAATTGCAGTGAAGCTTGGAAAAAACAGAGAGTGGAAAACAAAACAATTCCCTTGTTTGGTCAGTTATACTCATAAACCTTATGATCCTCTGTAAAGAATAACAATTTTCTAAAAGATCTCAAGAAAACTGTAATTATAATATTCTAATTTTTCTCTCCATTTATCCAGAACCTATGCATTCATCTTATTCCACTTTTACTGCTTCATATAGTTGCGTTTCTCACAATCTCATCTTTCTGAAACATAAATACCATACCTCCTTCCCTTTTCCTCCTGCTATTCCATATTTAATGTGTCTTCTTTTTATTCTTACTCCATAAATGCACAAAACACATTGCTTACTTACAATGAACCTTCCTATTCCAGAAGTCTGGAAATAACTTGTAGTCATTTCAGGAGTTTCTCTTTTCCACTAAGAAAAAAACACAATTTACTCAAAACCCTTTAATTCCTGCCACATTTTTTCATACCATGGGTAAAGCAGGAATATTCTCTTCCTGCTTTTTCTCTGAGGGCTCTTAAATGATGACATTTGTACAGCTAATTGACATTTTCCATAGTTCTTCCTCTTGCTAATATAAAGTAATAGCTTTGTTATTGTTTTCTGATTAGATGAGTTGGTATAAGATAATGGAAATAAATTTTATACTCATGCACACGAAACGATGAGAGTGATTAGGCTGCAAAGTGACTGCTAAATCAATCCTGGGAATGCAGTGGATTCCCATCTCCCTTTGACACCGTGAGTTCCATTCGGGTTGACGATGGCTGTCGGCGCACGCCGGGACAGAGCGGGAGCCCCTTCATTCCATTTGCATGGCTTGACTCTTGTCAGGAAGACAACACTGCAGACAATGGTGTGGATGGCAGAACAACACCAACACGGTTTGTGATACAACACGAATTCACACATTTTTTCCCAAAGCTGAGTGAGTGCATACTGTGCTCTCTCTTGCTCAGTGAGGACAGTATGGTGTGTATGCTCATTGGCTCCTTACACGGATTGCTTCAAGTCTAGCAAAGGGACGTCATCATCACCTCCTCCTCCTTCTTTTCTTTCCTGCTTAAGGATGACTTCTGGGATAGTCACCCCTATTTCAGTTGACTGGGAAGCACCTTTTGTTGCACTATTCTTGTCTTTCTTTACCTTAGTGATCACTTCTGTGTAAGAGATTTCTTCAGTGAAGGGCTCTGCTGCTGGGAGCTCAGAGGCAATGTGTATGCTGGCTTCCTGGATCCCCTCCTGACCTTCGGCTCCTGTTCGTTCTTTATTTTTTTTATGGATCTTGAATGTCTCCTTTGTTGGAGCTGCTTGTGAAATGGTTTTCTTGATCCTTATCCCAGATTGTCTCAGTCTCTCTCCTGACTGCCTGATCCTCTCTCTCCTCTCAGGGGTCACTATCCTAGTTTGAAGCCTGTTTACCTTCTTGCCAAAATTTTGTCTTGTTTTTTGGATATTTTCCCTTGAAAATGCCTTTTTGATGTCATCAATGCGCCTCATGCCTGATTTCTTGAACTTGGTAGCTTTGCTTTCTTCAATATAATATTCTTCATCAGAAGACAGATCATCCGGTGGGAAGAAATCATCCTCTATAGTTTCACCCGCTGTCATCTCTTTGATAACAGAGAGAGATGAAGGACACTCGGTTTCCTCCTGTGAATTAAAGCAGAGAGACATGTTCCAGCAAGTATGTTTAAAAAAGGTGGTGGTTCAAGCATTTTTAATTTTTTTTGGTTGGCTTGAAGTTAATTAGTGCTAACTAAAATATAATACTATAAGAAAGTAAGGTAGGCTTGTACCATCATACTCAATCTATGCATAATACAAATGGCAAAAGAAATATTTGCCAAGTTCTCTGAAAATATGAAATGCCTGATCAAAATTTCTTTTCACTGTGGTTCTACCTGAAATTAATTAATGCAATGGTCCTATGAGTCCTGGCCTCTAATGGTTTTCAGAGCAGACTTGTCTAGGTAGTTTTTGTGGCTTTTTTTTGGAGCTTATCTGCTTCTCTGGATCGGACCTAGATCCATTATTTCTCACAAAATAAAAGCAGACAGTATAGACAAAAAAGGGCTCTAGGGCTTGTGTCAGCTGTACACAGTCCAAGCAAATGCCTCAATGATATGAGTAGCTTGTCTACTACTATACTACTATGAGTAGTATTTCTACTACTATTCCCAGTTGTGCATTTTTGACTGTTTGGAACTTAACAAACACTGCTGTTGCTGCCCAGAAGGGGATGAACCCCACCACATTAACTTACGTGTGCTGATTGTACAAGGGGACAAGTCAGTAAAGCAGGGCAATGTTATTTGGTATACCCAGTAACACACAATTCATTTAGCACCTGCACCATCGCTGAGATGAACTTGATTTGTTTTATTTGGAAATGTATGATATTGATATTCCTGAGCAAGCACCTCTGTCTCCTGTGGTGAGTTTGGTGTCTGTTTGAGCATGCATAATAATGCATAATATATTTATGTGATACCTCTAATGTGTATCAGCAGCATTCTTGGAAATTACTTGGGTGACTATCCTAGATATTTTAGCCCTAGGAATTCATGCAGTCTCTCCAAAGAAAAATTGCTAGAACCTCAAAGCTCAAACACATGGAAGACTTACAAAAGCTGTCCACAATAAACAAAAATTTTACCAAGAATCAGCTAGTAGTTAAGGATGTCAGATGAAAAAAATAGCGAAAAAATTATGGCAATGAAGGATTTATCTGAACAGGGAGAGAGAATCTCCTAAGAAAGCTGTTTAGCTGACCTGCATGGACAACACAAATTTGTAGCTCAGTGTCAGTGAGTTACTTCTGTCTAGAAGTGCAGTGTATGCAGAGTAGAAAAACTGTCAATTGTAGGAGGGGTATGAGATGGACAATGCCACCCTCTTCTTCCCTACCAGCTTTTTACATGCACGTGCCCATGCTCTTCCCCTAGGAGGAGCAGCCCTTTGGGTTGCAAACAGGTACAACAGCTGTATGACACTTTTCTAAGCTGTTTCCCATTAGTAATAACTACTTCAGCTGATTTCTGGGGCATGGCAGTGTCAGGACTCGACCCTTGGTATTATCATCCTAATATAGGCAATAAGAGAGTGATTGAAGCTGTGCACCCATGAACAGCAAGTAAGGCTAACTGAATATTTTGCTGTGAACTTTCTAGCCAAAAAGACATCTGTCATTTTTCACAGTGACTCACAAGTAGTGAGTCATGTTATTTTACTCCGTGCTAGCAATACATAAAATAACATACATTGAGCTGTTTGACAGATAAAGCCCACTTAAGTGTCTCTCATCATGCCTTGGCTTCATTAAAAACCCTCTAGTAAAATAGTTGTTAATGCTTAGAAAAAATAGGGACAAATTATGTTACATTGATTATTAGCAACATGTTGTTCAACTCATCTGTCAAAATCAGCAGGAAGAAAACTACAATGCTTTGCTAATAATCTTCATTACCATGTGCAAATTAACATTAATTATATAAAGACTTCTACATATAAACATAATCTCCTTTTTTTTTCTGAAAATTAACTAAAACACAGCTGGATAGTAATTCCTCAAAGTTTTTAAATTATACCCCACTCCTTCAGCTGAAATATAACAAAAATATTTCCAGAATGAATATTCTGAAATCTGAGTACATAGAGAGATGACTAGTACAACATGGGGGGAGGAATATGTCTTTCGTATGAAGACTACTTTTTAAAAGGAGGGAAGGCAGAGACACTTTTTCTCTACAATATTTGAATTGTCTTCCTTTGGAAGAAGAATTTGTCTGTATTTTTTCCAGTTGCCAGATTTTTTTTTTTATTTACCTTTAGTCTGTTAGCTACAGAAGTGAGGACTTCAGCTTTCCTACGTACATGTTAGAATCAAAAGTTACAAACAAGAATATGTGAGATGAACATCTTGTAGATGATACACAGAAACTAGAGCTGCAGATCCTGAGAAACATTTACATTCCCCTACAGACTCTCAGCACGAACTTTGCCAAATCTTTGATTTTCTTCTTTTCCTTGGTCTCTGCACACATCCTGCAGAATCAAAAGTAGCAAGGCAAAACATTAGTGTGGGCTTCTATCTCCTCTCAAGATTTCTGAATGTTACCGAAGTGGAAAGTATTACTGAGCCTGTCTAGCATGTTAGGAAGGTTTTGGAATAAAAATTCAGAGATTTAGGCTCAGTAGGTGAGCTTTTTCATCTGCTGCATTTCTCTCTCTCCTGCCCCTAACTCATTTCTTCTTATCACTAGATATCTGTGGGGCAGAGAGAAGAGAGGAGCTCATCCTTCCTAAGGCAGGAACAAGAAGCTTTAGTACCAGATGGGAAACAGACAAAGTCAAAGCATATAGCTACCAGCTCCTTTATAAGTGCACTAAAACTGAAAGACCAAACACCTGATTTCAGCAGCACAGGCCTAAACTGGGTCAGAATAAAGCACTAAATTGGGTGAGAGCTTTCTCCTTGTCCATAAAGCAGCTGGTACTGGGAATAGCAGGACTGGGCAGTCCAATCTTTGGGGAGGATGAGAAGGGAGTTGAGCCATTGATGCTGCTGCTTTCAAGCTTTTTGTTAAAAATCTGCTTAAACATTTTGCTGGGATGAACTTGTACCCACCACCACTAACTCATGAGAGGTAAGGGAGGAACTAAAATGAGGACAGGAGATTATTTCACAGTAAAACATTATACTGAGCAGTCAATTATTTTTAACATGATTTCTTGAGGAAAGAGGCATGCAATCATAGGGGCTGTCTATCGATTAATACATAGGATATGTACTCTGCTTGCCTCATCTACCGGCAAACACCAAAAACACACAGAGGCTAGAATCAGAAAACAAATCTGTGGAAGCTGAGCATCCCCTTTCCATTTCATCACTGCCCCTCGAAGGAGAACCTGCAGTGGGTGCTCACACTGCTCCTGGTGTGTTAATTGGCCGTAATTACTAATTGGCCATAATCTCCTGAAAAGTTATCTACCACTCAACACGCTGGAAACAGACTTAGACCTTTCTAACAGGACAATACTTTTTCCTTCTCTTCCAAGAAAAAAAGTTGGTACATCTGTCATGTAAGTGGTGGACTTGGAAGTTGTCTTTGATTTGTACAAGAGGTGAAACACACATATTCATATTATGCATCTCTCAGCTTCTCACGCTTACATGGCCCCTCCACTAACACAGAAACATTTGGGCATTTTCCACCAGTTTGAGAATGGAGCTGGGTTCTGACACCAAGAAATAAGTGCTCTTCTGTGGAGCTAGCTGTCTTTTGAGTGATTCTGTCTGTCCCCCCCTAAGCTGACATCTATTCTGAGCAAGCATGTCATGGCTTAGGTACCTAGCTTGTAAATCTGAACATGTGAGAGAACAAGGGTGCTGAGAAGAGGGGTTGTGCATCATGAAAGGGTGTAGGAGGAGAGAGGGAAGAAAGGAGTCAGATTAGATGGTATGTTGAAACTGGACATGCTTTGGAGAAATGCATGTGTCTGGAAGGACATGAAGCCTGAAAGGAGAAAGACTTCAGGTTTTGTGGTAGAAAAGGAGGATCTGAAAGCCTTGGTTTAATGGTAAGGGAAAATCCTCGAGACCTTTGCAGTTTTAGTTGCAGGGTATACAGATCCACTGCTTAAGGAAAAACAGACAAAACTTAAAGGTATAGCACCATAACAGAACAATTGCACAATTCAGGAGTAGCTGGTGAAGCCCCTGGCATGGTAAGTTTGCTGTGAAAGCATCTTAAACCTGAACTTTGTTTTGTCCTATTTTTTTAGTATTTAACCTCTCAAATATGCTTAGCCTAAGAATTTTGAGTTATTAAGGATGTGGCTGAATACAAAGTAAACATATAAGTAACCCCTGGCTTTGATGAAGAAGGCCAGCATGGCATTGGTTTGAACAGATGGCTCCAGGGCCAGAGAATATTGAAACCTAACAAAGTCTGACTCCATCACTGGCATTTTCACCCCCTGCTCTCATTTCAATTTCATTCACAATTAGAAATTTTTCAAGGTGACATGGATTGTGTCTTTCAAACCCTCCTTTTGCTCTTCAAACTTTCCATCAGCTGCCAAAATTCTGGCGGCTCAGCACCCATGGGAGGGAACAGTGACCAGTTTGCAGGCACTGCAGGCGTCTTCTAACCACAAGGAAGGGATCAAAGCATTTTCCCCCACAGGCTATGGTAAAGCATTTATGAGGGAAGGCTAATGCACCTGCTCCTCAACCATGCAAAGGGGAACATGCTGACTTTTCCACCTCGCTGAAACCTTAAAACCAGTAGGTAAATAATCTTAAGAGTGGCAATGCCTCTAATCAACCCTATGAGCCTCTCAAGGCGGCAATGTTCAGATAATTGAAACCCTCATGGGAAATGAGGCTGTTTCAGGATGTGCCTGCTTGATAACCCTGCCTGCACAGTCAGGCTCTCCTCTTCTCTGGGAAGAGAAAGGGGGAAATGGCAGAGCAAATTGTTTAGCGATGTCTCAGATATTTTGCAGCCATAGTGTCCTGGCAAAGATCAGCTTGGCTCTAAAAGCAGCCTTCACTTACTGCTGCACTAGGGAGCCAAAGGGGGCTGCTGGAAGAATGTCATGCCTTCAGCAAGGACTGTGAGGCTGGGAAACGAAAAAAACTGTTGTTGAAAAGATTCCCTTGCAAACTTATTAGATAGATTTCCACTCTTTGGCAGCACAGATGGGATCAATAATTAACAGCAGAAGTACTTTTATTTTCCTTAAGAAAATGTGTGTTTTTCATTTAGAGTTCACTTGATTTGCTAAGCAAAGCAGTGACATGATGTCACTGTAAAACAATACTTAGGCTTTATTTAAGTACAGGAACATTTTTAATTATAATTTCAGTAATAATTTTATTATGTCATTTGAAAAGAAAAAATAATGGAGTATGGGGCATTTTAATGAATGCAGCCAATTCAAGAGCTTTATGTCCCTTGTCCTTTCCTGTTCTTTGGCAGATATATTCAAAGCTTTGTATTTCAAAACTCAGACTGGGCTTCCAAAATTGGCAGAGAGAAAAAAGGTAATAATACACTGTATCACACATAAATGCTTGCTAAAAGTGCTGTAAACTGGTTCTGTGTTCTATTTCCAAATAGCTTGAAAATGTAACTCTAAATAGTTCTAATAAAGGCAACAGTTATCAGCTCTCAACTATTACCTAATTTCAGTCAACACTTTAGCAGAACAAAGCTTTTTAAAGTAAAAGAGCCCTCAGAAAATCAGAATGACCAAATAAATAATTAATTTTATATGTCTAAAATTTTATATATATATCTATATAATTGTGTATTGTATATATAAAATCAAGACTCAAAATGGTCCTTAAGAAACTGCTCTTAGCAAAAGTAGGGAGGAGAGACTGATGAAAGTCTGTAACTTGAAGTCATTGTGCTGCATAGGGAAAAGGTCACAGCAAATGATCTTTCAGCCTTGGGGTGTATGACACGGAAAGTGCAGGTGATGATTAACATAAGCACAGATGGGACTGGCTGATGATCACCTGACAATCCTGAAGCAGAGCACAAAGCAGCAAAATGGTCAAAGGCTGCTGTGTCTATGACAACTGGTGATGTAAATGATGGGCAGCTTATGGGCAGGAAACAGCATTGCCACAGTGTTTTAAACAAATCTTAGAAATTTGCATGTTGGATGAATGATTTGTTATTCAGATTGGTAGCCAAGGTAAGTCAGGAAAACATCTCCTTGCAAGTGCACTCTAAATCTACATGAAACCACTGATGAATAACCAATTACAAATCATTCAGCACTTTTACTCATATTCTAACAGTTAAGAGTGAAGCTTTATAAATCTCAAGTGATCCCCTCATTTCTTCTGCAAATATGTCACTTCAGAATCTCTGACAGCAGGCCAAAAATCTGCTCAGATGACAGAGAAACAGGATTAGTTTAAAAGGCCACCTAAGAAATTTTATCAGGTAAACACTTTCAGCATGTAAGACTTTATGGCTAAGTGCTGTTGCTGCATTTATAATTATTTTTACACAATGGAAAACCAGCCTGGTCAGAACAGTCAAGTCCCCTCATTTCTCTTTTGTGAAGCCTAATACACATCCCTTTTATTTAAATTCTGACAGAAATTCATTAGTTCAACCACCAGCGTACAATGACTACAAAGGGACTCTTCTCGTTCTACCATTATTGTTGTCTGTGGCTTGCAGCAGTCAATGAGCAGCCAGTTCCCAGTTACACCACATCAGTGGAGAAGCCCTTGGCTTCAGGCTACCACATGCTGCATAAAAAGCACAACTGCAGCTTCAGGGGAAACCAAAAGCTTCACACTTTCTCTGCTCCGCTATTGTTTTATGGAACTAGACCACAGAATAGCTCTGAAGGTCAGTTTGCAGGCTTGCAATCAAACTGGAGAAATTTCTCATTTCCAAGTTTTCTGGAAATAAAGGAAGGAGAAAAAGCACCACAAGGTGTGATAAGATAAATATATATATTTGGGAATATTTTGATTCATTCATTCATCACATGGTGACTGCTCCTGCAGGTCAACTAGACCAGGGAGGAGTTCTCAAGTACAAGCTAAAAGCAGTTATCAGAAGTTGCTGAACTTGTCTGCCCAAGCAAATGTGTCTCCATACCAACTCATTCCTGGACAACCTTTTAACTATATGGAGAGAGCAGATATTTATCATGTAGAAACTGTATCCAGAAGTAGAGGTCCACAACCTGCTGAATCAACTTACACACACTTCTCTCATCTTACTTGAAAGGAATATACAGGCCAAATGTACGAACATCTGTGCTACTGATGTCTAATTACTGCCTGGCAAGATGAGCCCTGTCTCAGATCCTAAACTTCCTGTTTGTGACTTCATATATTCCTCATTTCTGCTCCTGTGCTGTTTTGATCAATTTTTCTCCTTTACTACAGGAATAATTGCAAGGTTTGACTATCTTCAGTAGTGCTGAGAATATGAATCCTGACTGCATGTCCCCAGTCAAGTCCATTTCCAAATCTGTGCCTCAGGTATGAAGGGTTTTGCTGAGCAGATGGATTTGATGATCTCAAGAGGAAATTTCCAATCTAAGTAATTCTATGATTCCATTCTAAGATACACATGTGTCCACAACAACCAGCCACAGCTCCTGGTAAAAATTCGGAGCAGCCTCTAGGACCATGGAGAAGAGGCACGACACAGGAGGCTCATGTTTTAACTGTGTGCCTTGCAGGACAGCCCCAAGGGAAGCCCTAAACAGCTGCATCCAGTGGAAATGAAAACTAAGATCAGCTGTTTCCACCACTCAGTGCTAAGAGGTGGAGAAAAATCAATGGCAGCTCTGAGAAGAGGACAGCCTGTTCCCCTGTGAGGATCATCCCAAAGGAACAGGTCTGGGGGCACCAGATCCAGTCCAGTTTGTAATCTGGTATGAACAAAGTCCTGTGAACTATGAAGGCTTTTCCATAGTTTGAGGAATTTCATTTGAGGAACACAGAAGCAGCCCAACATCTAGGTTGTTTTATTATTTACTTTTTTAAAATTTTCCTTTCTCCTCATTCCTTGCAAACATGTCACTAGAAACACAGTTTTTCTGTAGCTGATTGATAGCCTCTCCATGAGTGGCTGCTGCACAGCACGGGGCCAGCTCTACACTTTGAACTGGAGCACTGGGCTCGGCAGTGCAAACAAAGGGCTCTCGTGACACTCTCTGACAAAATCATTGGGTTTATTTTGTTCTCTGTATTCTCAGTAAGGCAATTACCTATCCCAGCTGTAAAAATATTTATAAGACTTCTGCCACAAGACTCCAACAAAGGCCCTGTGTCACTGAGCTGCTGAGGCTAGTGTTCTGCTGTCAGAGGTAGTCAGTCAATTCACACCATTTTTTTTTCCCATGAAGTTTTCAGGCCACACTTTAATAACTATGTTTATTCTCTTCTCACGAGTTGTAGAAGGCAGTTTTGTCCAGACCCTGTTTTCTCCAGGACTGGAGACATCCATTTATGGTTTCAGATCAGAGCTAAAATTACAGGAATTAACACCATGTACGCTAAAATTAGCATTATTCCAGCTGTAAAAGTAACATGGCTCCTTGTCTATATTTCTTTCTATGAACTGACAATTTCTAATTTTGAGGACATTTTATTAGTATCACACCTTTTCTGTACCAAGATTTTCAAGGAAGATATTACAGTTGACAAAGACAGCCTTAGAAACACACTTTCAGAAACTTATTGCAAGCTTCACTTCACATTTCAACACAATGCACTGCCACCTGTTGTTTTTCCAGATAATCTGTTATGAGGTAAGATACCAGGTACATAAATATGAGAAAGGATAAGACCTCCCATGTTTCTGAAAAACAGAAAAATGATCAAATACAAGCCTAGCACCTAGCCCAATCTGCTATGGGCAAGCTATTTAACTCCATGCTACCAAGGATTTTTTTCTGCAGGGCCATTTTTGAGCCTGCCATTCTTAAGCTCAAATGGTACCAAATTAACAGCAACCTCCCGAGCTCCTGAAACCCTGATTTCTACTGCCACTTCAGATGAAAGTGCTTTCACCCTAGGTTTCACCATTCTTACTGTCTAGTCATTATAACCACAGAAGGTCAGTGGGCAGGAGAAGACACTTATATTGTAACTTATTTATGCATATAAGTAAGTGACCTATGCAAGGCAGCTTCTGTGAGCCTCTCCCTGAGTGTGCAGTGGAGCAACCACAAGGCAAACAAATCAGTTGTAACCCTACTGTGTAGGTCAGTCAAGCCATAATCTTGGTTTACGACATGTCCACTAATTTTAAATGTCAGACAGCAGTGAGTGAAACAAATGCACACGTCCCTTCATAGAAAGTAGTTATTCATTTATGGGGCTTATGTGAAGTAGTAATTTACAAAAGCCCAGTAACAGTAACATGGACCTTCTGGTGCCTGTACAGTTCCATTTAAATAGGAACTTGCAGAACATGGAGAAAAGCAAATGAAATAAGTTCATTCAGGGTAAAAAAAAAAAAAAAAAAAAAAAAAAAAAAAGCCCTTTAATTTCTGAACAATTTAGTCAGAATGATTTAAACTGTTAAATGCTCTTTGACTTCAGAGAAATGATAGCTCTTACAGCTGGTTATTCAGACTAACCTGAACAGAAATGAGCAGTGACCTATACAACCTACAACATCCTTTTTATTCCCTACTATAGTGTCGGGGCACATAGCACTCCAGGGTCAAACACTTCACTAGAAAGTCTGAAGTAACCTGGCATTTTTAATCCTACAGTCAGCCTAGGGAGGAGAGCTGCCTGCTACCAAATCTTTTCCTCAACCACATGGCCTTCTAAAAATGAATGCTCTCAATTCCCTAATCATTCTGCTCAAGGATGATCACTTTGTCTTGTTTTAATGTGAGGATATCGCCAACTCTTTTCATCATTGCTGAGATCTCTTGGGACAACCTCCTTCAGCCAATGATCCTTTTCAACCTGCCTACTCCCTCCATCAATGATAAGATCAAAGCTATCTACTTGAAAGAAAATCTTTAGTATTTAATTGGTATTTCCTTTTTTTTTATACGCTGATGTTCAGGCAAAAGTTAAAACTAAAACCCACATATCCTCACCCGTGGAAAGATACCATGCCAGCAACACATGGGTCATTGGCCCCATCACATTGTTCCAAATAGTTCATCAGAAAAAACCCCAAATCACTATAGAAGAGCTGTCAGTCACAGCCACAGAGTAAACAACTTGGTCATATCCATTTGTAGCATATGGGTATTTTCAGCCTACAGGGAGTACGCTGGTTCCGTAGCTATTAACAGCTAATCCTAGCCAAGCTCCAGTCATTCAGGTCTTGGCACTGCAGCACTGTGCCTACCTGGTGTAAATCAGTAGCACGAAAATCACGGCACTTGTGTAAAAGGGGCTCTCATAAATGTACCTATGCCTTGAAGCTACAGTGCACTCTTCCCTACCTAGAGCGTTCCAGGTTTTGAGCAGTGCTGCAGTTATCCCTCTCCAGAAAAATGCTAAATGGTGGATCCTAGAGGGATCCATATATCTGCCTCTACTCTGTGCAAGTGCAAAAATGTTGTTAAATCTACCTTACGAAAGGGATGGAAGTTAAGGAGAGAGTCATTCATATTCTCACTGAGAGTTCTAAACCACTGTAGGAAGAGGAAGCCAGAAAGATAACAAAAAATGATGTTGTTTCCCTCCCTGAAAAGAACCACCTAATAATTAAACACACAGAACAGGATGCAGGCCGTTCTTGTCCAGCAAAACCAGCAGAGAGACCATAAACTCCTACTGAAGGTGACTCTTAGAGAAAGTACACTTTTTGAGAGCCACCTTTTGTATGAAATACCTGAAAATATCAATGGCTGTTCTTTACACCTGCATGTACATCCATTTTGACCATATTTTACTGTATTTTTAAATAACAACTCATGTCTTGCTAACAGAAAAATTTATAACGTGTAATGAATACTGTTTTAAGAAGAAATATTTTTAAAGCATTGATTCTGCTGCAGTCATTATGGTAAAGGCCCATCAATGAAACGGCATTATGACATTAACCAAGGGAGTCACAGAGATTTATTACCTTTAACTGGGAAATGATTTGCAAGCAAAAAGTGAAAGTGCTTGTCTTCTATTCTGTGGCAATGATGCAGGTTGCAATAATGGTAATAATAGGACAGATTGGGTCTGTACTTTCTACTGAAAAACCATAGTAAGTCATTGAGTCAGAAAATCTGGGAGGCTCAGTTTGGCTGTATATGGTACTAACATAACATTAAAGAGGTAATATTTCCTACCTTCAGCTTTTTCTCATTTTTTCAGCTATTTTTTTCCCCAGTAGTGGTAAATGAACTATTTAAGAAAGCTAGGCTATAAAGAAGTGTTTGTCAGCTGTTACACGGTGCTGAATAAACTCAGTGGAACACAGCTCCATTCATTGCAAATAATGTTATTTATGTACAAACAGATGCAAGACCAGGGTGTAAAGCTGAGTGATGGGAGTGCATTGTGTTACTCATGATGGGTGGTATTTTCAAGAACACTTAATGAGGAATACAACTTATTTTAAAGAAGTTTTGGCAACTTGCTGGTAAAAAAGGAACAGTTATGCTTCTGGCAAAAGATCAAACACTCTTACTTTCTACTGACCTGGGAAGCTGGGAAGTTCCAGCAAAGGCAGACCATTAGACAAATGTGTTTCACAGCACTCATTGACAAGATCCCAGAACTGCCTGTACTGTTTGTATGGATACAAGTGAGACCATGCTGTTTCATGAAATTCTCTTCAAAAGTACAATGAACATCCTAGAATAAGGTCAATGAAACATATGGTTTCCTTGCCCACTGTGATTGAAAGAATGGCGCTATGTTAAACAATTTCCAAAGTGGACCACGCAAGGGAGTATTTGTTGTCATGAAGGGTTTGTGAGTCTGAGCTTTAGTTTGTACATATACCACTATATACTGAGACAATGAGACAATGAAAAAAGTCCCAATTTATCAGCAATATGAAAGCCTGGGAAATGCTGCAAGTTAAACAAGCCATGTTTTGAAATTAGTGTTGGAAGAAAGTCTGTGTTTCAGAGAGCCTGAAAACACTTCTGCTATTTGCACTTCTACCTAATACGGTGAAAAAAATAACAGAGATGAATGTCAGGCATGGTTTGTATGACAAGATTTACAGGGCCTGCCTCATATTACCTTTCGGAGAGGCAGCAAATAGTCCTTGCTGATCTGCAGTTAATCTTACACGACTGGCTCAGAAACCTATCCACACTAATAATAGACCCTGTGTGCTGCTGCCAGTAGGTTCATGCTGAAAGGCATTGGGGAGCACAGATCAGTGTTAAAGAAAGCATAAAATAACTCCTATATTGGACAGATCGCACCTTTTGCTTCGTTAATCAGCACCTACCAGAAATCACCAAGGAGCTGGCAAGGTGACAGTACCAGAAGAAATTAGGTTCATGGTTACCTGGTAGATCACGACCCGGAATTTGTTTTTTCTCAGCATCTCCTGTTGTTTTGCTTCCACCTTCCGCACGCTGGTGTTCTGCCTCTCCACGCGCGCCCGCACCTCCTTCATGGTGGAGCTGACCTTGCGGGTTTTCGCCAGTAACTTGTTCACCGTGAAGCCTGTATTGCCATGAGCCTGGGCAAGCTTTAGCATGTCAATCTGTATGGTCTTGATGGCATTTTCCATCTCCCTGTGCTTCTCCTCTATCCTTTTCTGGCTCGCCTGCACGCTGTCAACAATGTTGGCCACTTTGTCCAGGACTGTCACAATTGTGTAAGCTGCATCTTGCTCTTCCTCCTCCTCGATGACGCTGGAGAGACGATTTTGGTGTGTTTTGTCGGCGTCCGAGGTGATTTCGCGGCGATCCATTCTGCCTGCCTTCAGCCAGGTTGGAGGGAGGCGAGGTTTCGGTGATCCTGCCAGAACAGTTCTGGCGCTGTTGCAGGGAGCCAGGACGACAGCTGGCTCTGGCGATGCTCAAAGTAGGGCGTGAAACGCCGCTCCTGGAGCTTGGTCAAATACTTCTGACTACAAAATATCCACGCATGATTGCTCAGATACTTTCAGCAACATGAAACCCCTAAAATTAGGAAGCAATATCTGGAAAGGAACATACGTTTAAAGGGTCACGCTTCTGTACTGATGAAGTTATTAGTGTTAATCCAGGAAAGTTAAGTAACTTGCTAATTAAGCAGGAAAGCAAACTTGCATATTTTTAAAGATCTGCTTTTGTTTTCATGTTACTGGAGTGCTTTCCTCTGAGGGAATTCAAAAAACGGTCAGGAAAATTAGCGTGGTAGTTTCTTTTCCAGCAAAACAACTTCAGGTCTTCAACTTGCTGCAATTGCCCCGTGGGGTAACAAATAAACACACTAAACCAGAGGCAATATAGTGAAAACGTTGTATTGTGACATGCTTTTCCAGTTCAAAATGTTGAAAGCTTTTTTTTTTTTTTTTTATTGAACAAATTATTAAATCCTACATGCAAAATTCTGAAAGCCTACACTACATGTTAAAACAGCTGAACACATCCTATTCACACTTTATCTTGGGATCTTTCAAACGACAACTAACAGTCTATTAATATAACTATGACCAGCAGACTAATTTGGATGGACTTCTTTAGCTCTTGAAAATACTCTATACAAGAGCACTAGGAATTAATTCACTTTTATTTTTTTATTTTAATCACAAACACTATACAATCTGTATTGTAGGTGTTAAAACATGTATTTTCTTTAAAAAAGTTTAAGAAGTATTAAAACAGTTTTAACAGTGATAAAGTAGGCTTTATTCCAATTATTTGTGTTCAATTATTCAACACCAATTTTTACAATACCTAAATCTACTAAGACCTACTTCTTTTGGACCTGTGCCATCTGTTATACCAGGTAACTTCCCAAATTATGAAATTTATAATTTTCATCTTTAAAAATAAATTGTTGGAATTTTTTATGAAGATGGCAGTGCTTAGACCCAGCCCACACATTTTATAAATATGTTACAACTACACACAGCACACAGCTTCACAGTTCATGCGATAGGCAGTGTCTAAAAAATCAGTTACTAACTTCCAAAAACATTTAAATATCTACGGTATTTAAACACAGTGTTTTCTAGTTCCTCATAAGAAAAGTAAGCTGTAAACATTTTTACCTTTAGTTCATGCCTTGTTTGTTAGGTAATGTGGACTTATTTTGTTGGTTTGTTGGGGGTTTTTTAAGTCTACAACATGGTTGGAATAAATCTGTGTTCCCAAAAATATTACATTCCATGGATAAAGCACAAGTCTATTATATAACCATGTGATACAGATACAGAAAATGAACTACTGTATTCAAAACCATAAAAGTAAAGATACTAAAACAGTCCATAGCTGTTACAGCTGATGCTTTCAGAATACAGACCAACATTGTTACACTAAGAATGTTCAAAAAATAAGGCCTCTGAAATAAATATTTCCATTCTTTAAAAAAAGATATAATAAAAATGTACATCACATGGTAAATGTAGGTATAAAAAGCACTAAGTTAAACCATTCTGGATGATGTATCTGAAGTAAAATGGCCTAGGTTTTGCTTCTGCCGACGTCCTCTATTGTTTTTGGGGCATTTTCTGTTAAAAAAAAGAGAGAAATAGGAAAGGAGGGCTGACTTTATATATGCCACATATAATTAAGCTTAGCAATCATGCATTGACTTAATTTTCTCTACTCAACAATAGCAAGGATTCTATAATCTGTGCTGAAAAATGGGACACTCCCGTTGTTCAGTACTGGGCTGTGACCTGGGAATGTCTGTAGGACCCCAGATCATTCAGAAGGGAGCCCTGCTTGACCCTGAGACTGAAACCAGCAAGGTGCTACATCGTTCAGTCTTCATCCAGCAAACACCTTCCATGGGGAATTACTGCATTAGCTTTACTTGATACATATTTCATATCCAAAACCCAGTGGATGGTGAGAATGGATCAATCAGACTTTTGAAGTGGTGGACTTCCAGGTGTCTTGCTGCTCACAGCAGCCCATGAGACAGAGCCTACCCAGGCCTCTCTGTGAGGTGACTCTGGTGATCCCTTTCTTGAAGCCAGATGCACAACTAAAAGGATTCACAAAAGCCAGCAATCCTGAATGGAATGGCACTTATTCAGCCAGGCAATGAATGATGGAGCAGTCCTGCTGGGATGCAGCAAGACGTGAGAGACTAAGAGCTGGGAATGTTGAGTGAAAAAGGGAATGACATTATTTGCATGAGCCAAGCAACTCTTTTACAGGTGTAGATGGTGTTTTATACATGTGCTAGTGTCTGTTAGGTTGAACTTTACAAGGGATACACGGAAAAAGGTCTGTATTGTTCATTCACAGGGTGTCCCTCTACATCACTGAGTTTTGGAAGGCATAAACCAATGCAGTAGCAGGAAGTTTTATGGCCCAGTCTAAGTGGAGCTGAAAAGGTGAAGGACAACTTGAGGAGGAAAAATCAAACTGTGGCACAGATGCCCAAGTGTAAGACTTAAATACTTCATGCACCTATAAGGCAACTAAGTCATACTTAATCTGCCTCAGAGACCTCAGTGCCTGTTCGGTTCAAGTCCTAGAACTGAATGCCTTGTTACCAAAAAGAACCCGTGGCTTTCATCTCAGTTTTTACACAGGGTGAGAATTTGAGACAACCCAGAAAACTGAATTTTGTGCTTGTGTGTCTTTAAGTTTAACCAAACAGGTCTTACGGTGAGTGTCCAATAATGGGACTAAGTTGCACACTAACTTTCAGAAAGTGTATATGGTGTGAGGGGAACTTCTTTCTCTGTATAACACCATTTACAGTGGTACCACAGGGAACAGTGTCTTGTCAGCCTCTCTGGTTTCACTGGGTGGTAGCTGGGGATCACAGTTTCCACAAAACTTCAGCAATGCTTCAATAAGTCCAGCGAAGGTCTAACACAGTAGCTTAACTCTTGGATTTGTTTCAAGGCTGATCTGTTCAGCTGTGTACTTAGTCTGAAGGTTGAAAGTAGTTACTGGTGGTTTCTGAATTCAAACAAATCTGTCCTCTGTGGCCAAAGAAACAAAGGGGCAGACAGGATGCTACATAATCATCCTACTTCAGTCATTAGGTAGTTTTTAAGCGGGTATTAAGCAAATAAGATGTTGGACATCATATAATTAAATACAGAGAAAGTATATCCATACAAGGCATAATTTTTCACTGTTTTTGTCATTACCTACCTGGTTATGCACATGACAATTGCAACTATAATAGCAATCTGTACAGCTCCAATTATTGCTGCAATAAGGACATGCGTAAGCTTTTGTCTACTTGGGACAACATAAAGAATACTAAAGTCTGTCTTTTCACAGTGCTGCCCAGTATATCCTGATTCACACCTGAAAAAGAAAAGGAATATTTCATGGAATCTGTAATTTGACAGCATGCTAATCATTTTGCAGATGAAATGAGAAATCCAAGGTGACTCCAGCTGAGAAAGAGGTGATGAGAAAGTGCATGTGTGATAATGCTTGGGTTAGGGATGTTTGGATCGGTGTGGCAAGAGAAGAGAGGGAGCAAGCAGATATGCTCTGCTTTTTCTGGGTAAGGTTATTAGTGGCCCTCTGAAAACACACCAGTGTGGGGAAGGTCCTGATTTGTCAAAAGAAGTATGTGGGTCATTATTATATCGATATAATATTTAGGAAGAGTGAAATAACTGGGTGGAACAACTTGGAAGACAAGTAGACCAGGCTAAATGAAATGCAAGAACCATGCTCATGAAACACAGGGAGAGCACAACTCATTCAGCTCCATTGTCTGTATGGGACTGAAGTGACAAAGAGGTTGAAAATTCACCTTGAATAAATAGACTCCTTTTCAAGCTGCAACCTAGAGAAGTGGAATCTTGCAAAATCTACTCGACAAGAACAGCACCAAGCCTTGTGGCTGAGCCAGAACTTGATGGAGGTCAGCTTAGAAAACCCGGTGGTTTACAACTGTTCAAGTGAGAGCCCAAACACAACTTTTCAAGGAAGAATCCAAAATAATTTGCATGGGGTGGGGGAGAAATAACTGGAAGCAGAAGAGAAGCAGCTCTGTAAATGGTAACTTGCCTGATCAAAGCAGCAGTTAGCACAATGAGAAACTCAGCAGAGGCTGTTCCTGGGCAGTGACGTGTTCTGATAATGCAAGATGTGCCAGTGCAAACATACTCTGAAACAATTCATGTCTCAAGGCAAAGGAGGCTGAGGCACAAGAAAAGGCAAGAGCCACCCAAAACACTGAGAGTCAAAGAGTCAAAGGCCACCAGCTAGAACCCTGAGCAAGTTCCTTGTACAGCTGTCCTTTAGAATCGACTGACACGAATGAATTCACTGAGGAGAACTGAATCATACGATTGGCCTCCAGCTCTACAGCTGGAGAAGAGCTACTCACATGCAGGCAGAGAAACAATCCTTTTGTAAACTGGATCTGACAAGCTCGAATGCAACACAAAATCAGACTCATCCATTCAAAAGCTTTGTGCTAGGGTAGGAATTAATTCTGTTTGGAGCAACAAAATAATTACAGCAAAGACCTTTCTACAACTGCTAATGCAACTCCTAATCCTCCTCTGCATGCAGGGATAATAGCTGGGGTTTACATGTTCATAATCTTGTGACTCTACTTTCTCCAGCCATGAGCTGCTGTGTAAGGAGTTTTAGTTCAGGCATGAACCAAATTCCGGTAAGGCTTGTTAAAGGAGACCCTCCATGTGCTGTAAGTTTGCCCAGTGGTAGCCAGGAAGGGAATGAAAAGAACTCAGTATGAGCATACAAGAAGAATGAGGACAGTGAATACACTGATAATCATGCAAAGAGACACAAAAAGGAAGAGGTCTCCTTGTTAGTCAGGAGGACCTAAATCTTATTGTTGCTTTGCTTTTGTTTTCGTTAAAGAAAGTAGCAGATAAATGTGAGAGCTGCTTTAATGCAGAGGAGGCAAAACAAGGCAGAGGAGGCACAAAGAAATTCAAAGATATTTCCTCAGAAACACTGAAATTCTGAGAAATACTGAATGCAGATTCAGGAGAAAAAGTGCTTATATTAAGTATTACATCATGCAGGATGAAGTAGCAGGCACTAGTTTTCTACCTTTAACTAGTAAAACAGATTTTTAAAGCATTCTGCTGCATAAATGTATAACAAGATAATACGGCATTAATATAATAGCAAGATCAATAGAGGTCAGCAAAAATTTATCAAAATCAGCTGATCAGTCAATTGATTTAGCATAAAGAAGTTCAGATTTGTTTTTAAAGGGCTGGACTGTGTGTCCTTGACACAGCCTCCTGTAAGGACAGGGCAGAATTGCACTGCACAAGGGGGGCAGCAGGAGACAGACCTGATCCCATCTGTGCAAAGGCTGCTAAACTCACTACTGTGCCACTGACTGCTACAAAACCTTCCTCCCACCTGCCTGCTGGGCTCCAGTCCTGGAGGGCTGCTGTACAATAAGCAAGGAGATTCATTGTCCTCAGTGAAAGCAGAACTCAGAATTTTCTCTGCACAAGTATTCTCTGCAGTTTTATAGGTATTCCGATAGCTCACATACATCACTGCCAGGAAATGAGAACCAAATTAAACAGTGTGTATGCTAGATGTGAATGAGAACCAAAAGCATTTGAAAATAACAATTTGCCCTTAGCATTCAGCATTATATTTTCCTTGCTGAAGAAAGACTTTTTTCTCTGATGGAGGTACATGATTACTACAGCTGATTGATGTCTGTTATAAACTATTTGTTTCCTTAATAACTCTGCTCCCATAAGAAACATGCATAAAGCATGAGACCATCAGTATTTTAATAGCCAAAAAAATCCAAAGGAGATCTGATACTCAGGGTCGAGAACTGACAGTCACAAATCCTTGACTGGAATCATGCGAAGTTCATTGTGCTAGGCTCAGTGCTGAGATAATATTCAGACTGTTTAAATGCATAGCTGAAGGTAGTAACAGTAAATGTAACTATAAAATAGAATCTAAAAGGATGGTATATTAATTAAATTTATCAAAACATTGCCTATCAATACTTACTAGACTATTAACAAATATTAAAAGATTGAATTTATACTGAATCATAAATTGATAAATTACTATAAGATTAGCATCTTCCAGGAAAAAATTCTGAGAAAATAAAAAATTAGTTAATTTAGATGTGAATGTTTTCCTTGAAATAATGCTACTTTAAACATTTTGAGGACAAAAACATTATAAATTATGTTAAATACAATTCTAGATCAAAAGAATAGTGTAATCAGATAGGGTTGCCTAATGCCCATCAAGATGATATTGGGGATGCATCCAGTCTCTCAAGAGAAGCAAAGTCATGTTGTGCTCTCTTAGTTCCAGATGAAAAGAAAACCAAAACAGTCCTATTGGAAAGGTGAAAATAAACAAAAAAGGGTCTTGCATGGTAAAAGAAATAACAGAACCTTTCCAGTGCTTAAGTGGACAACCATACTGGCTCTGCTGTTTGGACTTCCTGCTCTCTGATCTGTCTGGAAACCCTTAAATCTTGGCAGTGCAAAAAACACCTAAATATCATCAATCAATTAGGATCAAGGGAGAAAATACGAAAGTATCCAATGGATTTACAGCTGAAGTTTCAAAAGCAAAGGAAAGCAAAGAGTTATAGCATTGCAGCCACATTAATCTGAAAGTACAAGCTTGCAAGATAAAAGCTCAGGAGTGAAACCTACTAATAAGTAGGGCACTGCATTTTATTGCAGTGTTAAGTGACCTTTTGCTATACACAACTTTAATATAATAATAATAATAGTAAAATTTTAAGGAAAACAAAGATACAGAATTAAATTGGTGAAATGTAAAGGAAAAAAATTATCTGGGAGCTAAGGAACATTCATATATTCTGGGAAACACTGAGGGGCTTAATAGTGAGTGTTCTGAGTTGCTAGTTTACACTGTAGACAAAGGGTGTGGGCTAAAGAATATTTTGCAATTTTTATTTTCTAGATGAAGCCTATTATTGTGAGAAAAAAAGGACAATAAATGTTAAAAATAAGGTATTGATTCTCTAGAGAGAGTTTATGACAGGAACAGTAAAATGTACATACAGTGTAAGAACAGGCTGAGAGGTCACTGGGGAAAGAACAGTCTTAGAGAGAAGCCATGCAAGTCAAAGGCCTTTTTAATGTCTTTCTGTTTTGTTTGGGTTTTTAGCTCTAGATATGATTTAGCAGCGGAAAATCAGAAGATAAGACTGAGGCGATATCTCAGAAGGATTCAGAAGTACCCGACTGACCAAGCCTCTCCTCTGAGCACTATCTCCCTCCTGACTGGAGCAGCTGGGCGCTGCCCACAGCACAGGGATACTACTCCTGTGCCACTGCTCAGATATCACAAAGTGATACATCCTGTCATTATGTCTAAAGAGCATTTTGATTAAGCCTTACACTGACTTCAATCACATTCTGGAGACGTGAAGGACTTACCGGCAGGAAGCCTTCTGAGTGGAATAGATGAATTCACATTTTCCATGTATACAGTAACCATTGAAACTTTCTGAACAAGGTATGTGGTTTCCAATGTAAATGTCTTCTCTTTGATCACTGGCATCTTGAAAAGAAATATACATAAACAGTTATACATGGGCCTATGATATTAATTTAAAACCCTCAACCAAGAATAGCATATCCTTAAAAACTTGCAGTGAATAAAGGAATAGAGAATAATAAAGCAGAGGCTTAAGGGGGAAGTTTCAGAGGCACCCACAGAGATTTTCTAGAATGTACTGCACTGGAAAATGATCCTCAGGGACATCTATGCTTTTTATATCAGGTTTCTCAAAAAGGAGAAATGTGTTCATGACAGAAACAAACCAATGCAGGAAGATCAGCAGAAGCTTTGTCAGTGGCACTGGGGCAAAGAGCTAATACATAGATACAAAGAGCTCGCTCCCATGTGTAAACAGATGAAAAAGAACCCTTTTAAAAGGCTTAGAAAGACGCTGAACCACATTTTATGAATATTGGGTAGAAAACCACTTGATGCAGCCCAGATCTGATTGGTACCACCGGTGGTTAAAGCTGAAATCAAACACACTTCAATAGCAGTCTTCCTCAGAGAAACATTTTTATGGAGAGAGAAGTCAAAAATATTTAAATGTGTTTAAAATACCCATTCCTTTGGGAGGTGTGCTGGTTTTGGCTGGGATGGAGTTACCTCTTTCACAGTAGCTAATGGAGTGCAGTGGTTTAGATTTCAGGCTGAAATAATAGTGGTAATACAACACTGTTTTGACTGCTGCTGAAGGGAGCTCACACAACCTTAAGACTTCCTCAGTTTCTCCCCTCAGCAAGACGGGGAGTGGGCAAGAGCCTGGGAGGGGACACAGCCAGGACAGCTGACCCAAACTGGCCAGAGGAATATCCTACACCATATGACATGCTCAGCAATAAAAACCATAGTTTTCATATTTCCAAGGTGGCAGTTGCTCAGAGGCTGGCTGGTCATCAGTCTGCTGATGGGATATTGTGAGTGACAGCTTTTGCATCACTTGTGGTTTTTCCACTTCCCCCCCCCCCCCCCTTTGCTTCTTAAACTGCCTTCAGCAATTAGTTTTTCTTATGTGTGCTTTCCTGATTCTCTCTTCCATCGTCCTGAGGGCAGCTGGGATAGAGCAAAAAACTAGTGGGCACTTAGTTGTTGTCCAGCTCAGCCCAGCACAGGAAGGCAGTCCCTTCTGCCACAACATCTTTCAGGCTTCTGTCGTGTTACCAAAGCTGTGTGCATTTTCAACCATTTCCCCCCCCCCCCCCCCAAAAAAGTTTTTTGTAAAGAAGTCCTAAACACAGAAGTTGTTAATGAACTTCTCTGAAGAACAGGGATCTTAAGATGTGCGCATAATTATGGAATTGTGTTCATTTCCATGGCAATAGACTATAGCTTCACAAATAAAAGACTATAAAGCAAAAGGGAGTGTGAAGAAGAAATCTCTTATACAATTGCAGATATTTGAAATTACACCAGTAAGAAAGAGAATGTTTTTTTACAAGACAAAAAAAGACATATGCTGCTGTTTTAGGTTTTTTCCTGAAAAAGTCTCAAATATTCTAATTTGATTCTGGAGAAAAAAATCCAACCGTGTATTAGAAGTTTTAGATGGAATTTAGATATAATTTTAGATATAATTTAGATTTAATTCAGGCAGATACAGATGACTTGATTCAAGGGAAGAATGTTGACTAATACTGACAATATGTCCACCACTGCACTGATGGAATAGACTAAGTCACTACTTGTGTAAGAGGAGAAAAGTGGGGATGTCTCATTCCAAAACTATCATCTCTCTCCTTTTCCAAGAATTACTGTCATATGTGGTCCAAATTAAACCTTGTGATGAGCTACAGAAAATTATATTAGTATGTTCAGAGAGCTGCACCATATCTGGTTTTAATACATGTACTGATACAGAATGTGAAAAGTGGAAAGCTGAAAGCTGCGTTCCCTGAAAAGCAGCCAGATAGTCACACACAGGTCAAAGACAAAATTTATATTAAGCAAGGAGGTGTTAAATGCAGGAAGTGATTCCTAGTGTAAAACACCCTTGCTGCCCTTTTGACACGAATTCATTTTTAATTGGAGAGGCCTGCTAGACTGTTCCAGAGCTTCAAAGTGGAAGATATAACCAGTGTAGGAGCCCCAAAAGAGTGACCAGATATAGAAGTTCAAATACTTCACCAGAAGGAAGAGGCATGAATAAAAATTGAAACCCTGATGCTCATCTTGGTACAATAAAACCACTGAAGCCAGCTGAATCTGGGAAGAGAGATCTTTCTGATGATACTTTAGGTAGCCACTTGCACTGCAAGAGGAGACTGTCACAGTTCTAGAGGCTGAAAGATATTATCCTTTCGGAGAACAGGGTTTAATTAGAGTAACTCACAGAAACTGAAAGGAAAAGCAAACAGGTAGGAGTGTGGACTGTCCTCTTACCCTTGGATGAAAAAAAAAAAAGAATTCAAAGAAATTCACTTCAGGCTCTCACTATCTAAAAAGACCTGAGTACTGTATTAAAAAATTTCAAAACAACCTTTTTCCATGAAGCATACTCTTTTCATGCACATCATTTGCTGAATGTGAGACCGCACAAGCCATACACATTAATAATAATAATTATATACAATGGTTTTTCCACTAACTAGATTTCAAGGGCAATTTACATGCAATGAATAAAAGGCTGTTAGCTCTTTGGAATAGGAACTGAAAGTGGTGTTTCATTACATTACATAATAAGATGTATATTGCATTTGGTGCCTTTTATACCTTCATAATGTAAGTGAAAATTGACATTAAATCACTCCAACTGGTACATCATATGCAGTGAAAATAGGAGAATTTGTGAAAAGAGAAAAATACATGAAGCTTTTTGGCACTGAATGACTTTTCAAGAAGAACACAAGGAATGTTGAAAGCCATGGTGGGATGGCTTTACTCAGGGAAGCCATGGGAGTGCAAAACAAGTGTAATGACAGCAAAAAATGAAGTCCAGAGCTAAAAGAGAAGGTACCAACCCCTTGCAACAAAACCTGCATTAAGACAGCACTAGGGAGGAAGAAGAGTGAGTTATGTTCATTTGTGTTTCTTTCTTGTGTGAAATATAAGCACCCATTTGCAGACTGGACTCTCTTCTCAGGGAAGTTGTCTTCCTCCCTGGGACCTGAATTAGAGACGTCACCACAAGGCTGAAAAGGTTATTACAACCTTCAGGCTGCTGCTCACTTCTGCTCTTTCATGTAGCTACTAATGATGATGTAGCAACAAAAAGTCTGAGGTAAATCAAATGAGATTTCAGAAGCCCTGGGGACAATTCCAAAAAAATTTGGGAACATGGATTGTGTCTCACTTCAATCTTCTCAGTAATGAGGGGAAACTTGAAACAAACAGGAGAGCCCAGGATGTCAATACCTTGCTCTGGGACTGGTGTTTCCACCAAAACTTTGGAGTTTTAAATCATGGAAGAGACAAGGTATGCTTGGGCCTGACAAAACCAACCTGTCCTGAAGGGTAAAATGACTTTTTGGGTGTAAACTGGAAGGATGGAGAGGGCTTTAAACTAGAGCTGATGGGGAAGGGGATTCCAACACCACTGCAGTAGGTAAGTCACATAGCATCACCTGAGGGTAGCAAGTGCTAGTGGGAGCACTTGAACTGCTCCTGACAGCATGAGTAGCTCAAGAACACATTTGAAATCCTTGAACACAAACACACAGAGTACGAGAAATAAATAGGATGAACTAGAAGTGCTGGTCAGCTCCCAGAGCTACACTATCGCTGGTACTTGCATGAATTGGTAAAAATTAGTCCCATAAGAGGAGTATTGAGATGGACAGCTACAGGCTGTTCAGGAGAGGCAGGCAGGGCAGACAAGTTGCAGGTATCATGTTGTATGTAAAGGAGAGGTGATTGTACAGCACTTACAGTTAGTGCTGATGTGGTTGAGAGCCCCTGGGTGAGGGCTAGAGGGGGTGGAAAACAAGGAAATGTGGTAGTGGATGTCTGGCACTACTGAGTGCCCAGCCAGGATGTGAGCACTGATGACTAATTCTATAAGCAATTATGAGAAATTTCTGAATTGCTAGCCCTTGTCCTTATGGGAGATTTTTAACTTCCCACACATCACCTGGGAATATAATATTGCTGTGATGAACGGGACTTTCTTGACATTTGCAGGAGATAATAGCTTCTTGTCAGAGATATTCAGTGAGCCAAGCCCTCCTAGGCTTGCTATTTGTGAATAGAGAGCTCATGGGGGGTGTAATTTTAGGTGTCTGTCTTGCCCATAGTGATCATGAAATGGTTGAGTTTAATGGTTGAGCTTTCAGTGCAATAAGAAAAAAAGGACACCAGCATCGCTACTCTGGATTTCAGTAGAAAAAACTTTTTATGGAGCTCTTTAGCAGAGTACCCTGGCAACCTGCTTTGGAGGGGTCCATGAATGCTGGTCAAGTTTTAAGAAGTGCCTTTTCAAACACAGGAGCAGAAAATTCTGCTGCATTTTAAGTCAAGCAAGTGGGGAGAAGACCAGCTTGACTGAACAGAGAACTCTTTGTGGAGCTCAAGAGGAAAGAGAATTTGTATGGCCACTGAAAGTGAGGTCAGGCTTCACAGGAAGAGTACAGAGCTGTAGGCTGTATGTGCAGGGAGAAGACACAAAAGGCCAAGGCTCATGTAAAACTGAATCTGGCCAGTGTTGTGTAAGATAACAAGAAGGGCTTTTTCAAGTGTGTTGCTAACAACAGGAGGTCTAAAGAAAGCATTGGAGTGATACTTGATGTATATGATCATCTGACTAGCAGAGATGATGAAAAAGTTGAGGCATCAAAGGTTATTAAAAGGTAAGGTAGGGTTCATGTAGGCGAACCATTTTAAACCAATGTGATTCAGCATATTAGTTTACTGAAAATATTTTAGAACAACCTAGCAAATACAGAATCACCCATTTTTTTCAGAAGTTAACAGAAAAGATGGGATCATGGCAGGGAGGCTTGTGCTATGTTATTTCATCAGGAAAGTCGCAGCTTGCTGTTTTCCAGTAAAGTCATTTTCCCAGCACTTGGAGGGAGTCCAATCCTGCGGCCACTGCACCGGGTGGTGAGCAGCTGGGCGTCTTGGAGGAATATAGCAGGCAAAACTTACAAATCATGCACATCTTCCTGCTAGCCTTGCAACACACTGTAAGAGAGAAGCTGTTTACAGGTCTGTCTCAGTTACAGGAATCAGAGCTAGGCAGACTAGAAGAGAATTGCATGCTCTGTTTTCTCATCTTGTGAAGCTGTAACCAAAAAGCACAAAGTCTGCACTGTACCTTTCACTTCTGGCCGGTACTGCATGCCATCATCTTTCTTCCCGACTGCATTTGTGTCATCTGTTTCTAGGTGATAAACACATGCATGGTTACTTATTAGGAAAAGGATGTTTTCTGGATCACTATGTGTCTATCGCTGATAAGCCAGAATAATATTTAAAGAACTGTTTTAAATTGCGGTAAAGCTAGACACACTCTCACATTGTTGCTCCCACACAACCGGGTTGGCATCACACTTAGTTAGCTGGTGACCCCTGTGTCCAGAGCAACAACAAAAGACACACCTCAAGCTTTAGGTTTTGAGCCAAAAACTTTTCTGTGGTGTGGACCTAGGTTATTTTGGTGACAGTCTGTTTTGGTGTTGGAACTGCCCAAATTACAGATCTCAATGTAACTGGCAAGAAGTTGGTAGAAAGTTGTTATTCCCATGAAAAAGTCCTAAATGCAAGGCCCCAAAACTGAAGGATTATGGGCAGGATTAGCCACAAGGCAGTAGACAGAGGGCTTCAGTGGACCATTCCAGCAATGGAAAAGGAAATTGTAGAATCACTTTTGTTGGAAAAGATCTTTAAGAGTAATGGATCAATGTTTGTGCAGCCAGGGCCCAACCCAACTCACACTGGAAGCACATTTTGCAGCCCACAGCAACTACAGGGAAGATTTCCCACATCCTCATATTCCTTCTGTTCTCCTACCACCCCCTCATGTAAGAACTGTTGGATTATTGCTTAGATTTTCCCAAGAGCTTTTCCTTAGCTTTCCCAAGAGCAGCCAAAGAAAGGCCATGTAAACACAGCACTATGTGTGTAGTGTAGGGAGCTCAAAATTACGGGTGATGCATTCACTGATAAATGCATCAATGACTTCTGACCAGAAATGGAAAAGGGAAAGATTATCAAGCCAAATTATGTCAGAATTTACATTTACCAGAAAACCAAAATTAATCCTACCTGAGCAGTGCCCAAGGTGCCTGATGTCAATCTGCTCTTGCCTCAGACATGATGCCTCTCTGACAAAGCACGGATTGTTATAGGAACTTCCATCAGAAGCACATACAGGATTAAAACTGTATCCACTGCAGTCTATGTTACATACACACCTGTTAATTGAAGCATACAGCAAAATAAAATTGACGTCCAGCAAACAAAAATTAAGTCATATTAAGTCCTAAGTAAACACTAGCTCATGCACCGATGCCAGCAGGGGAGAGTGCGCTGCATGAACATGCTGAAGAAGTCATTGGCATCTCAGGCTTCCAAGCAGAATGTACAAAATTGTGAATACATTCTTCAGTGTGTTTTTCAATAATGTTTCTTGTAGTTTTACTCTGGTATCAATCTCATAGAATTCACCTGAAAAGTGATAACACATTACTAGGAAGATTTACTACATTAATATATCAGTTTGTAGGGTTTATTCTCTAGTGTGGACAAAACCAGAAGAATATTCTAATTTTTTCAGTGTCAGGATCCTTGAGGGGAGAAAACAAAAAGGACTCCCTTTTCTTTTAGGCAATAGAAAGAGTTCTATTTCAAAGTCTGTATAGACTCAATGTGCTTGGTTAACTGTGTCATTTCAGAAAGACTTTCATTCATACCTTTGAAAAGTCTGTTGTTTTGCATTTAAAACAGGATTATGCAATCTGAATTATTTCATATTGCATCCCATTAACATTTTGGTTGTTTAGGATGAATCACTTTCCACACATTTGCAGCTAGAGATTGTAAAATGAAAGTTGGAAAAATGAAGACCTAGCGTGTAGCTGGTTCCTAACTACACCGAGGTAAGACAGCCAAGCACTCAGACAGGGCTATGAACTGCTCATGTTTAGATACTTCTGTAGCTCCAGCAAGAAGTCCAGAAATTTTACATATGTGAATGGCAAAGGAAAGCTTTGCAACTTTCCATGCCTCACACCCCCTGATTATTTTAATCAATATTCTACTTTCTAACTGAACTTCTATTTTTAAATGAAAGCTACTATTTTTGAATGAAAGTGTATGTTTCACATTGCTCTGCAAGATCATCTCCACCTTTGGGATGGGGAAAATAAGGTGTGGCTGCAGAATGAGTGGGAGGACATGTCCAGCTCTCAGTCAAGCTCGTTCTGATGTTGTGAGTGTGGGAAAGCCACTCTGCACCTTCTGAGAAGGTGGCAGTGGGCACAAGGTCCTCTCCTTGGCAGAAAGCTCTATAAGGGGCACATGGTCTGACTGCCAGGAGTAACCACTAGCTTCATCTTGATCCATTCTTGTAAGTCACAGGATGGAGCTAAACATTCAGGCTACCAACTTACCAGGTTTTTTATGTTCTTTCCCACTGTTGCAGATAAAATTAATTAAACAGACCAATGTATGCCTCAAGCTAGTAGCAAATCTGCAGCAGAATCAGAATCAGAAACACTGAAGATGGCCAGCATACTTTTCTCTCTTCCTCTTCTTTCATGAGAACCTTTTGTTGCTTAATATAAATATGCTAATTTTGAAGATAATTTTCCATGCCTGTGAACTTCAGATTGTTGCTAGATGGAAGAACATCTCTAGTGCAAACAGGGTTTTATGTGCACCTACTAACAGTGAAAAACTGCCTCAGTAATGTCTCTACACATCCTAGGGACCTACTTCCAAGTACTAATGAAGCCTGTAAATATCAATATGATGAACATATGATAATCTTCCTTACTAGAAATGTTAATGTCTGTAAACCTTAGAACCAGGATGGAAATACTATTTTGTTTACCTGCTCCCACATGATGTTAAGACTAATCAGGGATTTATTAGGGTTTACAACATACAAATAAAAGGCTCATGGCACAGCAGTCATGCATATTTATTGACACAAACTAGCAGAGAGCTGGTCGTCATTTGTATGGCACTGGCTGTATACAGACAAATATCTTTTCTCTCCCTTAAATCTGTCTTTAGTCACCATCTGATCTGTAGCATCATGATTATGTTTGGGTTTTGTCATTCCTAGTGACAAATAAGGTGATTTTTGAAAATATCTTTTTCTTCTTTATGGTGACATTACAGGCTAGAGTTGAAACCACTTGGTAACTGCTTATGTTTCCATGCTCTGCTGTGTTCAGATTTAACACCTAATATTAAATGCTTGCCTTTCTCAGAATTGTCAGGCCCTTGCTTTAGGGGTGCTTCTGGATTCCTGACCCTGGTTTTGTCATTAACAGTCTCAGTCTTATCTCTAACCACCTCTTCAATGTACAGAAATTTCACATATTGACCCCTCTCACATGTATCTGACTTTCTGCCTGGTGCCATTAGCTACTTCTTTGCCTAAGACCATGATGCCAAGTGGCCTGTTAGTCACTGCTCCCTTGGCAGAGCTGTCTGACATGTAAAACAGGGGGTTTTAGTGCACTGTGGGGCAATGAACAGTTGAACTGGACTGATGTACTTTGAAAAAATTGAAACTTTTATTCCAACAGAAACCTCTGAAGCCTTTCAGAGGGGTGAAAGAGAAGAAGTTAAGGACAGGACGTGGCTTGAGCGCAACGGTCTGAAGGGAAAAGGGCCTCCACAGATGCAGTGGGGTGGCAGAGAGGGAGCACGTGTTAGAAACCTGCATTCATCAGAGAGTCTGCATAGTGTGCAGACTTTGTCCTTGCTCATAGACTGTTTCCACTGGACCGAAAATACCGTCGGGACTGCGGGAAGTGCCAAATTGTGAGATGAGAGCAGTGACATATGGGGAGTGTTGCTCTTGATAGAAAACATGAAAAGAATGTTGTTTTTAACTGCTTGGTGTTTGTGAAAGAAGGTAAAACCATGGGAGAGCAAGTTACTGCTCTGATGCTGCACATCAAACACTTTAAAACTGGAGCCTGAGTCCCTGTGAAGGGACAGGACACCACAGACTGAAACAGAAGAGCGGCTCAGGAAAGTATTGGAAGAACTGTCAACAATCCCAGTATGAAATACTGAAAATATGTTATATCCTGACGTCAGAGAGTTACAGAGGGCAGATAACAGCTTGGTACTGAGATGACAGGAAATCCAACTGCTTGGTGGAAGCCAGCTTCCCCCACCAGCCAGTTTGGGAGCCAAAGCCAAGCAAAAGTCAAAGCTCAAGGCTACCAAGCAGAGCCCACAGGTCTGAACCATACCACAGACCACACAAGAAGCACACAATGTGAGAAGACACAGCTGACAGTGAGAATGAGCTAAAAGTGGTATTTTGAAGTGCAAAAATCTTATCAGAGGACTTTGCAAGCAGGCAAACCTGTAAGAGGCACCAAGTACTGTTTTCCTTCACAGCTAAGACTGAAACTGAACACAAAATTGCAGTTTCATATTGTAATCTGTTTCCTGAAGTCTCTCTCCTGCTGGGGAGAGAGCACAGAGAGAACATAAGGACAATGCAGAGAGCTGCTCACAAATGCAGGGCAGGAAAAGCTCGAGATCATGAAGGGGGAGCAGGGACACTTGGGAGAAACACAAGAGGGGCACCCAGGAAAAGAGTGAACCTTAACTGTAAAATTCAGAAGAAAAGAGTTAGTCACTTCAGGTAAAGTCACTTAGCAGTATTGTGTATTAAGGACATCTTGAATGTGCTTGAAGCTTCATACAAGAAAGAAGTAAATGAGTGCTTCAAATTTTTGCTGGAAAAGCTTGCTGTAAAAGCCACACTAGAATAAAAGGAGTGAGAGCCCTACAAACATTTTCTTCACTATAACCTTCCTATTGGTTTTAACCAAAAGGGTTTAAACACGTGGTTAATGCTCCAAATTGAAGTCTTGCTGGAGGAGGTTCCTGCTTAATGTCCTCAACAGATCATTTCTCTCACTTAGCCCAGGAAAGTCAACAGGATATATTCAAATGTTTCCCTGATGTACTAGGGTATACAGAAAACGTCCCTGAATTTTGTCACCTGTCATCAGAGAGCTGACACCTTTAGAAAAAAGGCACCAGCTTGCTGTGAAAATGTGCTTTTGGAAGTTGTGTGCATATCATTCATTAACACCACTAGTTAAACAGAAAAGCATTTGAATTTCAAGAAGGTACAAAGTGATATAATTAAACTAAGCAGACTTTTTGGGTGGTTTTAATAAGCAAGAAATGAGGCTGTACAACTCCTTTTTTAGGGGCTACTAGGTGTAACAAAGCAAACGTGCTTAGTAAAATGAAGTGACAAGCTCAGGCTGTAAGAGCACCTGCTGCTATTAGTAAATTAATTAGATCCCCAGAGATCAGAACACATTTCAAGGCTCCCTTTTGTTTTCAGGCTTCAAGGTGTACGTGGTCTGTTGGAAGTTCTGTGTGCTTAAAAACCGTGGTAGGTTCAAAGAAAAAAGAAGGAAAAAAAAAAAAAAAAAAAAAGAAAGGAAAAGCATGACTGACTTGTGGAGCGGGCTTGGCTACAGGGAGACATTGGCATTTCCAACCAACAGATCAGGCTGCTGCATTTATGCCCACCTGGGACTTGCTCACAAAGGTATTTTTCTGGCCTGGCCTCACAGGTCTTGCTTGCTATCCCTTCCCAGCTGACAACAGTGAGGGTTCTCAGGTACTCAACAATTCATTGGCACAACCTGCTTACAAATGTAAAATGGAAACACTAGAGTAAAAAAAGTGTGTGAAATGCACACAGATGGATAAGGGTATGCTTGATGGAATAAATTTAGGTGAATTGAAATAGCAGGGGTGTTGCAATTGCAGTTAAGAATATAACCATGCCAAATGAAGGATTACCTTTCATTTGATGCTTCTTCCCTTGTGTGCAGTTCTTCCCAGATGAAACCTGAACTAAGAAAATCTGGATTTCAAAGTGATTTTTTTTCTACCTATTTGACTGGATTTGAATCTTCATCAGATTTTTGGAATGTTTTTAAAATCCCTTTATAGCAAAAGAGAAGTAGAATTCAATTCTACAAAGCTTCTTTGTGCCTGGCTATAACACTCTGTCTTTACTTCTGTCCAGCAATTTTGAACACCCTTTGAATACCATAAGCTTCAGCTATTTTCCAGACATCCCTTTCCCTACATTTCCTTTTTCATGGCATGGCTCTCTCTGACCACTTCAGAAATTTAGTCTTTACTGCAGTTAGCTTCTCACAGCATCCACAGTGAACTGATGTTTCCTCTCTCAAAAGCAGCCCAACCCTCCCTCCACCATCAAATAACCTGAACCTTCAAAGACTTGGCACGCACTGCTGCAAAGAACATTAAAAATATACATTAAAAAAACCAGACCATCTAGGATCTATTCAATTTCCTAATAGCCAATATAGTGAAAATATCATTATGCTCTTCCTCTCATCTCAGAATATCCTGCACTCAGATTTTCATAATTCATAATCCTACGACACAATTTTAAATCCCTTGTTTATGTTGATTTTCTCTATTGTCTGAATGGTTGTTTTGCACACAAATACTTAGGATTTCTTTTTTTCAGTTGGATCTGAAAGCTGTGAATTCCATTCACACAGGATTTAGAAACCCTTCCTTATGAGTACCTACATACAATATCATATCCTAAAAAGTTAATTTTAATAAAAACTGGTAAATGAATGAAAAAGGGGTTAAAAGAGGTGAGTATAAACTTGCATAACAGACTTCAAACAGGCCAAATCTTTCTCTGGAGGACAAATTATATAGACAAGGCAGAGACTAGGAGTTTGAAATGTCCACACTGGCATTTCTAACTGTAATACCAAGACTACTGAAATTCTGGTTTGGCCTTTGTGAAGACAGACACTATGTAAATTATAGGCCAGTTGAATCTATATATTGCTGAGGCACCTTTGCTTTCCAAAGTAAATATCATAAAATGTTAATCTCAAAAGGTCTACATGGAGATCAGCTGTCAATTCTTCTTGAAAATCTACATTATAAGTCAAAACATATCTTTGACAGCATAGTACACTAATTAAAAAAAGACTGAATGTGCTCAGAATCTCATTTCCATATTTCATCTGCTAAAAAAAATAGGTAAAACTGAGAACATGATAAACTTGAATTTTTACAGTGAGGCTATTTTTAAGTTAATGATTTCCTTATCAAAGACAAAAAAACCCAGAAAAACAACAAAACAAAAAAGAAAGTCAACTCAACTAGGGCCTTGAAAAGATGGAAGAACCCCTAGAGGTCTGAAGATGACAGGACACCAGTCACACTGCCACAGGACAGATTGTGGGTGGACCAGCAGAAAAGGACCTGAGGGTCCAGGAGAGCAGCAGGCTGGGGGGCTTCATCACAGGAGGGTCACCAGCAGAGCAAGGGAAGTGACTCCTGTCCTTCATTCACCACTCATGAGGTCCCATGTGAGGCACTCTGTTCTGTTTTGGAACCCGCCAGTAACAGCAAACACTCTGAGAAACTGGGAGGCTGCAGCAGCGAGATGCTGTGATGGGTAGAGGGATGGAGTGTGGGCTGTTCTGAGGAATGGCTGGGGGCACTGCACCTCTTCAGCCTGGAGAAGACAACACTAAGAGGGGTTATTGAGGAGATGAGAGTGAGGCTCTTCTCAGAGGTACACGAAGAGGAGTGAAAGACAACAGTTGCAAGTTGCCAAAAAAGATATTCTGATTAAACATGAGGAAATTATTCCAAAGTGAGAGGAGTTTAGCCCTTGAACAGATATGCCCAGCTGTGAAGTCTTTCCTCATGGAGATGGTCAGAGCTCTCCTGGAGAAGTCCTCGAGCTCACATGAATGAATTATCCCTGGTTGCAGCACAGGGCAGGAGCACAGACCCTCTAGAGATCCTATCTTTTGCTTGTGTACTGATAGGATGGTTTATCTCATGAACAGTCAGTAGAACTGAAAAGCCCAGTGTGTGCTGAAGAACAAGTCTGGATACCTGGGAGTATATCAAGAGCAAACCATGTATGTTTGTGACCTGCAGAATCTACCCCATCAGCTCTAGATGGGCCCAAGCTTTGTGCTGCCACCTCTGTGTCCACTTCTCAACACGACTGCACTTCTAATTAAAATTCCAGCAGAAAACACACAACCACATTCATACTACCTATGTTTTTTGGGCTTCTGGCCACTTTCTCACACAAGAGTATAAGTCTACCAACCTCTTGTGCACACATTTTGCACCACTATGCACAATATGTTGTCTTTTCAACAGAGGAGGAAGCTTCTGGCCAGAGAGACATTTGACAGTCAGAGGAGAAAGGCAGACACTGACTGAATGGTGTCAGGCAGCAGCTTTTACCATGATGTATACAACCTGTTTCAGTTTTGTCACTAAATGGGAAAAAAGTCCCACCCAAGCCATGTGAATCCTGTTCTTTGCATCCTGTTACCTCAGACCTACAGAAAATCACTGTTCAGGCAAACGACATGTTATGTGTTTAAGCAATTTAGTGCATCCACAAGTGATTGTTGATGCCCTTAAAAAGACTGACCACAAACTAACAACTCTTTAAAATACTTAAAAGGTGTAGGAAAAAAATAGAAAAATATGGACAAATATATTTCTGTGATATCAACCAGATTCTCAACCTGTTTCCTTTCTAAGTTTAGATAAAGAAATAATGTATTGATTTGCATATAGCTGAATACAAATTTTCCAAATGTGCTGTTTTTATAACAACCCTCGCCTCGGACTCTCTTTCTGGATATCAACCACTCTGCCTAGAATCAATATCAAAATTTTTCATAGAAGCAGTGGAAATCATAAAGTCCTTTATACATTTGTATTCAGTTTACTATGCATTGTTTCCACTTCTGGCTTAGACACATAATGTTTTTGTGAAATCAAACAAAATGAAGATAGAAATCTAAAACCCTGTGCAAAGCCTGATTTCTTCAAACTACGTGTGATCTAGTGCAATAAAAACATATGTACCATTTTTGATCAAGAGATAGACATAATGCTTTAACACCAAGCATGAAAATTAAAAATCTGTAACTTTTTCAAAGGGAAAAATGCAGTTTAAGAGCAACAAAAAATTGACTTCAGTTACTTGTAATATGGCACAAATCTCAGCTCTGTACAACCAATCTTGAAATTTGCTGTAAAAATGCACCAAGATTCAGTAATTACACAGATTCACAGATTAATTTAGCCTTAAGAGATGTGCAGAGATCATCTAGTCCCAGCCCCTGTTCAAAGAAAGTCCCAAGGCTGTGTCTGATCAAGTTCAGACCATCTCCATGGAAATGCCAGACACATTGTTGGAGTATCCAACCACCCTCATGGTAGAAACATTTTCCATTATGACAATCCAAAATTTACCATGCTTTGACATGTGTCTCTTGCCCTTCATGATATCACTGTGCACCTCTGAGAAGAAAGGACCTGCTTAGACAACACTAAGGACCTGGAAGTTCAACTCTAAAAAATCAGGAAATGACAAATGGTCTTGCTTCTGCTTCTCTGTTGTGAAGATCAGCCTAAAGTTTTCACTGAAAACATCAGGTACCCCCATTTTTTTGCACAGCTTTCCATACCCAAAAGACAAACCACATTCTGCAGAGAATAAAATTATCTTTAGCAGGATTTTTCCATTATTGGGAGAAAATTTGCATATTCTGCTCCCTAGGCTATTGTGGCTGGCCTCTTGGCAGGTCCTGGGATTCCTCATTAATTCCAGCTCAAATTCATTTACCTCAAACCACTCAACATGCAGTGGCATGTGTGACACCCTTCCCACCAATTCACTAAACATTTTACCTATAAATTAATTTCCTTACTGATAAATGAGGAGTACAGATACTATTTTGCAGTTGGAGCAGAAGGATCTGGTGCCTCAGATTGCACAGCTTGGAAAAGAGGCTGAAAAAATTTCAAAACCGTGTGTTTACTGCTTGTATTGTAAATATGGCTTGAAATTGAAATTATCTACTTAACATTAGGGGACAGTTCAGCTAACTCATCCAGTTACTATAATGCAGCAAAATTTTCTTTAAATGCCTTCTGTTATCACATGGATCACTCTGTTAAGTGTCTTAACATCATAAGGTGCAAGTAAAGGCTGTCCAGGCCTAATAAACCCACATGAATGGAACTAACTGTATTTTTCTTTGTGGTTCAGTAGGCATTACCACACTCTGAAAAAAGTTTCAGTGGCCATTCTTATGTCTTAAAAAGGAAAACCAAACCATAATATTTTTATGAGATTAGGGTGTTTTCTGATTCGCTATAATTAGGGGTGATAGTGTATGTAATCTAGTGCAAATTTGAATTAAATGAGAATTCAGACTAGCAATGCTTATACTTATAATGAAATAAATTTGTATTGCCAGTAACTTTATACATCATGATATAATTTTGTGATATCAAAGCCCACACTGAAACTCAGTGAGAAAGAGAATAAAATTTAGACATAAAAGCAGATATAAGAGGCTGTTCTACAGAAGTTTCCCAAACAGAAGATTTCAATCCCATCTTGCTTCTGCCAGGTAAATAACTGTTTTGATTTTATGAAAAAAGATATGCCAACTCCTATATTCAACTTTAGCCACTTTGTGACTTGCTCGTGACTTGCTTGTGACTTGTCAAAATCAGCTTTCTGAAGGAAATCTGTGTTAACACACCCTGATTTATCCATGGCTAAGTGTCAATATCACTGAAGCCTGTTTTAATGGTTAAAGGCACTGGGAAAAAATTAAATTATATTAAATTCCCATATAGAATGGAAAAATATTATTCAATAAATTGCAAATAACCTACATGGTAATATTTTCTAACTTTTGAGCATTTTCTACATAAAAGTTCTTGTTTCCACTATTTTTTTAAATGAGGACTAATTACGGCAATCTTAGAGGCAAAAAGGCACTCTCTGCCTGTAGTCAAAAAGTGGGAACTGGTTTCTTTTCGTATGAGTAGGATGTAGAGAATAGATCTTCTGCCCTCCTCAGCGTTATCCTAATTTTCTTATAGATAATATATAGCTGCAGGAATGCCAGCTCTACAAGTGCAGAAAGACTAGGCAAGCTTTTACTGAAGTTGAATGCTTCAGGATTTATTTTCCAAAGCCAAAAGCTCATCTCAGTGCATATATATATATATATATATATATGTATGTATGTATGTATATATAGAGCTCATCGAGCTCATCTATACTATCTTTCCAGTCATAAATGAAGCAGACCAAGTCAATATTCCAGAAGATTATTAGTATTATAAAAAACAGCTCTAGCTCATTTGTCTCCCTCCTGGAAAGAGCAAGCTGGCTTCAGTACTATGGCATTTTATGAAATGCTAAGTATTGTGCTAGTATTCATGAGCACTATTACCATTTTGCTTTCCCTTGTATTCTACAATTTAATCTTGAACACACGTCTTGAATATTAGTGCTAAGCTGCTTTACTGACTCAGATGTCTTCATGCTGGTATCCTGTAATAAAACCTTCTGCAATTAAACATATTTCAACATTAAATGGATTCCAGCTGGAAGACAAGAAAAGGGAGAGTGATGTTTTCTCCCATTAGTGATGTTCAGGCACTGTTATTCTGAGATGCTGTTCCCTCTGTGGACACAAAAATGTATCATTTTTGCCTCTCAAACACCTCCATGCACTGTGTCTGCAGCTGTGACCCCAGTACCTGCCACCAGCCCAGATCCAAATAAACCTTATTCCATACTGGTGGTCACTGCCAGGCTGTTAGAAAACAAAACCCCATCAGCAGACAGGACTTCTTTTAATTCCCTAAAAACCCCTTAAACCCTCATGGGACTGTCTGAAGAAACCCTTTCCTTCATGATACCTCTGCCCCTTATGAGAGCCACACAGAGCCTGGGCAGCTGGGGTGTTATAGAACCCAGTACCTTGAGTGGGGAAATTTGGTGCATCTGCTTCTGCACTATGAATTGTCTTTAAAAGCCTCTGGATTCTTGATAATTTGTTTTGAACTTTGACAATATTTAATATTTTTCATTCAGTTCCCCCTGGCATCTAAGGCAGGGGCGTCTAAGAGATCAAATACCACAGCGGAATATCTGACTGGCCAAAATCCCCAGTTCAACTTCATGTTTAGGTCCAAGGTTAGCACTGATGGAAATAACTGCATGTAATACTTTATGAACAAGGAGAACATAGAGAAAAAAAATCTCAGGGTCGAATAATCAGTATTTGTTTTGCATTCCTGTTTGGTTTTTGAGTTGTTTTGTTGGCAGGATAAAACAAATCAAGGCTATATGTCTGAAAAATATCAGCTAAAGATTTTCCAGTACCACTCTCTGTTGTTTTCCCCCACTACTTTTCAACTGCAGATGGTTTGTCCTTTACAAACATATATCAACACATTATTACTGGATGGCACTAAAGCTTCAGTTAGTGAGAACAAACATAGTCAAGCAGACAATCATGTACTTTTAACATCTTTTTTCCTTTTTGTTCAGTGATATTGTTAGGGAAAACATTACATACCCAACATTCTCTGCATCTTCGTCACACTCAGCCCTATATTTGCAAACTCCACATTTTGAGTGTTTTCTCTGAACTTCTGTCCCAGATCCTTCATACTCTGAAAAAAAAGACAAACCAGAAAGCATGACTTTCAAATTAAGCTCTGTTTTTGCTTACCTAAATCCATTTGCCTTCAGGAATACTGTCAACATAAAGCTATCGTATACTAAAGCTATTAACCTTAATAGTGCTCCCTTTTTGAAAGCCTGTCAATTGGAGTTTGGTAGAACCTTACCAGTGATAGAAAAGCACCCCTGAAAACACTAATGCGTCATTGATTGGCTCTTCCTTTGTTCTTATTTCAGTCATTTTTATTTATTCCCGCTTCACCAGGCACATAACTGGCATTGACATGTATCCCAGTCACATTTACTCTTAATTGCCACTGATAATGTATAAACCCTGTCCCTTTAGATGTCCTTGAATATTAGGTACTGGGGATTTAAATACTATTTTCTGTGACAGTCTTTAATTACAGATATCCTTATGCAAGGTTACTGCTTGCATTTTTTCCCCTTTTTGATTCCTGACTATGAGATTAGACTGTGCTCATATGTCATATGCTGTGGTGTATTTTCCAGGCTACTTTGTTTAGTTCTACAGGAATAAAAGTAAAAAGTCATCCTAGCAAGAATCTGGTAGAAATGCTATGTATCCTAAGAAGTAAAATTAATATGTCAAATATTCTGATCCTAAAAATACCTACAATAATTTTGCTGTTGACATGGACATCAAAAGTCTTCACCAAGTAAAAGAGAAATAAATTATACCCTTACTGTTTCACTACCATTAGACACTCCTATTTTTGTTTTTTAACAAAGTGATGACAGAGAGCCAGGTATGTGAAAGGAAGGAAAAGAACCACAGAAATCTGCAGAGGGAGCCGAGATCCACTTAAAGTATCACAATATGGTGGTGGTGCACAGCTGACTGCACCAGGCTGCCGGATGGATGGAGATCAAAGTGATTCCATTCCTTTCCTCATGGCAGCTTTATCTGCTGTGGCAACAGTAAATCAAACACTGCCAGTGAAACAGCTGAGTTTACATTCTTTAAATACAAACAGGAAAAAGAAATCCACAACAGCTCTTCCTAATTTCCCGGGATCTTGGCTGCAGGGAGGCTCTCCCTCTGACCTGTGGGGCTGTGTTTCCATGAACAATAGTGTAGGTGGGACCCACAAGATAACTAGCTTGTGTCTAAAGTATGCCATGCGTTTTCCAGAGATTATTACCTATCAAACAAAATTCCTGCTGTAGAAATTCTATCACTACTTTTATCAAGTTGCAGTTGAGGTCATCTGCTTTTATCTTTACAAATGCACATCTTATTTGATTTCTCCTTCTTTCCAGGTGCCACATTCCTATGCCTATATTTGGCATTTTCAAGTGTCCTTTAGTGTCAGATTTCACTTTTCCATGCTAATAAATGATCCCCTACGGTTTGAATAAGTTAAACAAATGGCACTGCTTTCATTCATGGTATTTCCACTTCTTTTTCTGTTCTTATGACCCTTGATGCCCTTTGCAGCACATTGACACCTTCTGGAGTTCAGGTACAAGAGCTGGACATATTGTTCCAGAAAACTTGCCATCAAAGTCAAATACCATTTGTGACATTCTTCTCTTTAAACATCCAACAATCATATTACTTGCTGATCATTTTCCTGCACTGACAATCATATTCACTTTATTATCCACTTTATTCCCCAATGAATACTTTTCAGGGTCAACAGTCTGTAGGAGAGATGTTTTCCTGACATCAAGGAAAAATTACCTAGGTCTTGGACTTGCTACAGATAAATGTCCTCAGACATTAAAATCCTGCCTGCTTATGCATCCTGTTAGCTCAGTGACCTGTTCTCTGTCATCCACACCAAAGCAGGGCTGACTGATTTGCTCCCAGGTCACCAGTGGAAAAGGTCACGAGGCCAAGAACAGTCTCTAGAAACACTCATTTTCTACCAACTCCTTAACATTTTATGATCTATTGATTTGCAGTATTTTTCCACGTTAGATGTGCACTGTGTGGATGCTGTGCTCGCTAGTTACTTAGACTTGTATGAGGTTAAACATCACATATGACCGAGAAAGGTTATTTATGGCTCGGTGGTGGTATGCTTAAATAAAATGTTATGTTGTACAAATGCCTTTCTTGGAAAAATCAGTTTAAAAAATGTTAATTTTCTCAATAAAGGATTTCCATGAACTCATAGTGACTGGCATTAATATTTTTTCCCTCACTTAATTCTGTACTCAGTTGATCTTTATGCCTTCTATTTCACTGCTATTCTTCTCATAGGTGCCAGAATGAGAGGCCCTTGCCCCCCAGTCATCACATTTATCTTTTCTGAAAATATTTGTATACTATTTATCATTATTCTACTGAAGAAAAAGAGACAAAAGGTCATAAACAGCCTAGAGAATTCTATACCACCCATTTTTAAACTTTCCAGGTGCAAATCTGGCAAATCTGTTGGTTACAAAATATTTCCATGTTAGATGCTTGGTATCCTTCTATGGTACCACTAGCATGGAAAATATTTCATCATGTCCCATTTATACTATCTGACTTGACTACAAATGAAACCAGAATGCTTTACTGAGCACTTCTACTGCATTATTAGCATTTCAATTTTACAATGGAGCAAAAGAAGTAACACACAGAAGCTCACGCAACATATGCACCCTTCCTCTTGAGCTCTAGTTCTGCTTCCTGTGAATGTCCCAACACTGTTTTATTTTCAGAATCACAGCCCACAGCTACTTGTTCATTGTTCCTACATACTATTTGATGTAAAATTCTCTCTCTCTCCTTTCCCCAACCCCTTTCTAAAATTGCTTTCTCTACCTTTTAAAATTAGGTTTGTTTTATAAAAAACTGTGACTTTTGTTTTTTTAATTGATCAGAACTTGCTGGACTTCATGTGTATCGGTTACCTACAATATTCAGAAGCATCTTTCACTACTAGCTGCATTATGGTTTAACAGTAACAGTATCAGACACTGCATATATCAGACACTGATGTCCTGTTGTGGTTTAGGAGTGATATTCCCCATTCAGTGTCCCCATCAGGACTCTCTAAATCATGTGCTGCTCACTGGCTCTGCTCTCCCCTCCTCTTTGCTCCTGTGATGGGATGGAGTGGTAAATTCCAGGCACAAAAGGTAAAACTCGTGGGCTGAGGCAAGAACAATTTACTGGAGACAGTAATGAGATAAGAAAATGAACAGTAACACCAACAACATTAATAACAAAAGCACACAGAAGAGAGAGTGATTCACATGCTAAAATGCTCACTGCAGAGCCCAACCTGACTGCAGCCATGCTTTCCTGACCCAGAAAGGAGCTATTCCTTCCAGAAAAAACTCCCTTTCCCCTGCCCCCATCAATGATGCAAGGTGGTACAGGAAAAACTTCTGGCTCCTGACCATGCCCCCTCCTGGCTACTGCAAAAATGAACGTTGTCCTGGCTGGAACCAAGAAAAGTCCTTCAAGAAAATAGAGCTTCTCCCCCAATAAAGAGTAGATGAGTATTGGTTTTCAACCTGAATTGATAGCAGACCTGTACACCTGTATCCTGCTAAAATATGTTAACCCATTAATATTTGAGAGAATGTTTCCCTGGTTGTAAACATCTTCAAATAGACAATATATCCCTTGACATATTGCCTCTCCCTTCTCCTTCCTCCCCCGCATTTGATTGTTCCTACGTAGGTTTTAGGCATTAATTTTAATATTCCAATCAATCGGATCTTCCCAGCAGGTTTCAGTAATAACAATTAGGTCAAAATACGCTCCCAAATGAGCAATTTAGGCTCCTCTTGTTTATTATGCAAGCTTCTAATATTGATGTAGAGATGATTACAGAATTTCTTCTTCTTGGTTTTGTTGGTATCTTGATTAATTCTGTTCTTGACATATTAATTTGATGTTGAGTGAAAGCTCATTTTCCCTCTCTTTTCAGTTTTCTTACATGTTTCAGGCCAGTGCCTCATTAATGCTCTGTCCTTCAAAAGGAACAAGGCACAAAGATAGGATCAGTGACTCCCAGTTGTCTCTCTGAGCTGTGCTCCTTCACACTTCTCCTCGAGTCATTATTCCTCTGCAGAAGACGGCCAGCTATATCTTAGGAGCTGCAGGGTAGGAGCCTGCCAATGGACAGCAGCTCTAGAGGAATTGGGCAGCAGTAAATTGCTTCCCTCAGCAACTCATTTGTGTGTTCCTACAATGGTAATGTGGCTAGGTTTCTGCTGAGGGCTTTCAATCAGGCTTAAAGCAAAAGCATCCATCTGTGTCAAGGTGAGGTTTGGTCTGCCCTAAGGCATAGCTTGGGAAGGGAGCTATGCTGTATATTTGTATTTATCACTGCTCCCAGTAACGAGGGGGGAGCTGCTACTTCTCAGTAGCCGTATATAGATAGAATCCCTTGATAGAATATCTAGGAAAGCCCCTCTGAAAACCAGTTCCTTACTGGTTTGGGATCATAGTGATTTTAACTGTATCTTATGGGATCAACTAATCTCAAAAAGATTTCTGACTGTGATTCCCTCAGCACGGCTAGCACTGGAAATTCCTCTCAAAATACCACAGTCCACAGAATTGCACATTAAGGACTGCAATTCACTCCAGAGCTTAGTGACTTATCCTACATTCCATTAACTTTAAGGGCAACTTTAATGATGCACTTAGTTAAAAAGGAGATTGTTCCCATAATTTGAAACAAAGCTGCAAACCTGCTCTTTTTGTGTGTAAGTATATATTTAAAGCAAGTGCAACACTATCCTCAGCTGTCCCAAAGTTTTGGCAAGTGATGTCTTGAATTCTCTTGGCCATGCTGCTGGATTGCAAAAGCAATATTTGGCAGTGTGGAAGGTCTTGCTCTCTTATCCAACCACCCAGCTGGCTTAGAAGCAAAGCCTGGCTTGGTACAGCAGAGTTCTATATGTGGCTGAAAGATCCTTTCCATGTCCAGTGTGGACCACATACTGCTGCTTCAAGCATGCTTCAGTAAAGGCACCAGCCTTTGGAATTGGATTTTGCAAGAGCAGGCATTACAGCCTTAACAGGAGGACGCTGGGTCTGCTTACGACTGGGGCGCCGGGAGGAAGGGAGTTTGGAGATTGGTTCCCTAATCACAACCCAGTCAAGGTGATTGGCTTGCCCAGTGCTTATGACAATGACAATGTGAACACTTGCAAGCAAAGGACGTGAGGTGGTGCATTGTAGAACTCCCGACCACCACAAGCCCTGTGAGGTGTGAGGGATTTCACACGCCTGAGAACTGGAACTTCTGGTTTGCCTCTGTGCATATGACGCCGTGGATAAGGGTAGGAAAAGCTGGCATACTGCAAGACTGGATCAGCTTTCACACTGCAGAAGCCTCCAGTCAGAGAACTCAAGTACCAATTCACTCCAGTGCTTCAAATGCAGCTAACTCCTATTTCTTCAAAGGAAGACGTAATACCTTCAGAGGAAGCACCAAGGAAAATAAGCATAACTAGAGGATGGTAAAAACAAAGGGCATGAAAGTCACCAGATGCCAAGGGAGGTGTCCCACAATTTCATGAACACACTGGATGCCTTTCTGTAGGCCCAGTTCAGGGTATATGAGACATGTCCTCATTTACTGCATATCCTGTGCTAGAAGGAAAAGGAATGAGTTTTTATGTGCCTCTGGCTCCAGCATCCTTCCAAGCATGCTCCAGCATCCCTGAAAAACCTGCTTAGAATAAGTCTCCAACAACAGAATGCCTGAACATTTAGGGCCTTTGCCTCTGCCTTGATGAATCTTTGCTATAACAACAGCAATTCTTGCTTGCTTGTTTTATTTCAGTGTTAATTTTACCTACAACGAGTAGGATCTAGACAGCAATAAATAGGGCTATTTGAAGCTAAAGTGATACTCAGTGACAAGCCACGTGATGGAATCTGCACTCAAATCTTTTCAAGTCACTCACCATTATAGGAATAGCTAAAAGACATGATGCTACCTCCCATCCAGGGTGCTAATCACCATTAAGTTTCTGCAAGTCATATTAAAATACATTAAAACAAATCAGTGGCACTACTACAAATTAAAATAGAAAATATTCGAGGCTCTAAATGTGTGTGTTTATTCCACCCTGACTGTGTGACAATTACTGGATAAGTGTTGTCCCCTGTGAGGGGAAGGAACAGATGGCAGCCTGCTAAAAAGCACATACTGTATATCAATTTATTAATTACTAAATGCAATCTGCTAGACGTTCATCACAAGATACTTCAGCTATTAAATTTCAGAGGGATTAGAAATTCAAAACAAATTATTTTAATAATAATTAACTTAGCTATATGTATTGCAAGCATGTTATTTCCTTAGCTTAAAAGCCTGAAATGATTGGGTGCCATCTGTCTAACTACAATTACAACTTTTTTAATATCAAAAGGGGCATTTTGCTCAGGTACACAGACAATTACTGAACAAAATGAATGAAAAATTAATGCTATGGACATAGTAGGACACTTAGAAATCTCACCCTTGTTGGTTGATTACTAGAGCAGAGAACCTGCCTCTTCTAGGACAGTGATTTGTTTCTCAGAGGCTGGCTTGAAAAGCCTTTACCATTTGTTAACTCTTCCATGGTGTATCTAACAAATTCTCAAGGTTTTCAACACATTTGTGCAAAGGCCTTATTATATCACAATTATACCACAAAGTAAACATCGCAGCTACGGGCTGGCAATCTACATTTTATGTGCATGTGACTTCCTCAGAATAATTTTTTGTGCCCCAATCTATAAGTTGTGGAAATACATCCAGCAGGTCTAATAGTGCTGCAATTTACAACTGGCAGAGATGAACACAAATCTGAGCCTGTACCTTCCCCTTCTGCAGTTCTGCCTCAGAGTCTAACAAAATACTGACTGAACAAAGGGCCTAATTTTATGACTGTGTTCTTCAGAACAGGGAAATTACAGAATGATTCATATGAAAGTGCAGAGAGAAGCCCACATCTTAGATGCAAATTTAAAGGATCTCACCATCTTCAACCATGACCCCAGCTAGGCAACTCTTTAAAGTCTCTGCTCTCTGACATTACCTTCTGTAGGGGCGAAACATAATGGTAGAGTATCAAGATTTTTGAAATTTTGTCTCATTTCTGAATTGACAAGCATATACTCTTCTCAGAAATGGCTCAGGATACCCATTGCCACAAGTGCCCAGCTGCTTGGTTTCATAAGTACAATTTTTATTACGCTAATTGAAGTTTCAGACTTCTGAAATTAGAAAAATGGGTCATTTTATTACAACTCAATGCTAACAGAGCATAGAAAATGGAAATAGCTCATTCGGAATGTCAGAGGGCAACTAGACAATTGTGTCATCCTTAAAAATTATATTACTTCATCTCATTTAGGGACACTGAAAAAATTCTCCCACTCTTAATTCTTTTCCTAAAATCAAGTATATTTGTAACAGCTAAGGTGATTTGTGGAGAACCTCAACCAGCAGTTCCATGGTCTTTAGGTGTTTTTTTTCTTGTAGCACGATAACTACAAAGGCAAGATATTGTCTGAAACAATCCTTGAGGAAAAAGACTTTTGTGGATTTTTTTTCTTGTTTCTAAGTCTAATTTGCTTGCCTTTTATTTTTTTAATATAGAAATTAGTGCATTAGCATCATACAGTTTGGGAGTAGGAGGGAGAATCTGGATGAAGTCAAATTTTAGAATCATTAATGAGATTGTTCTGCAATGAAAGGCAGAAAATGAAAAAGAACAGTGTGAATCAGTAGCACAAATCTTAGCTAAACATGAGGCCAGCATCTAATTTCAGCAGTGGAGACTGTCTCAGGCAGAGTAATAGCAACTGAAGAGCACAACTCAGATGCTTTCCCAGTACTTTCTTTCGGAGTTAAAAATCCCCCAGCAAACAGTGCATCTGCACAGCATTTGCAATGCCTCCTGAATGCACACAGGCAGCTGTGCTCATCCATTCCATGTGTGCAAGCATCACTGGTGCATACACAATCACACTAATTGCATGTTTGAGAAACACAGAAAATACTGATTCTGTGATTAACATCTGGAGATGCAGATCCTAGGAAGGAAACACAAGTCTCTAAGCTAGTATATTTGCTTCCTTGCTGGTTCTCTCTCACTTCTCCTTGCATTCTTCCACTTCCACTGAAGCTTCCTCATGCTTCTGAGCAGCAGCTGTACCTAACCCGTAGGGCACAGAGGTTCCCAAGGGAATCAGGTTCCCATTTGAGCACCTGTATCCAAGAGCATATGATTTAACATTCTGACATGGGTGATTATTATACCTCAGTATATCCTGACTTCCTCCAAAAGCAAATGGGGAAGGCTGGGCCAAGATGCAGTTCTGCAGCAGACAGTCCCATAACTGAAATAACCAGAGGGGCAGAACTGAGGAGGGCCCCATGGAACACCTCTACCCTGCAGGTCACCCTCTGCCTGCGTTCCCATCCTTTCTTCTTGTTTGCATACCAAACAATGCATCTCTGTCCTCAACAGATCCGGCACTCTTCTAGAGGTCTGGTTTTGCTTCAAAATTCCCTTAGCTTGCAGTAAGACTTTTCAGGTTTTAATGTTTTTATGTAACACTTTTACAGCTACTTGAATTATGAAAAAAACCCAACAAATTCCAGTTACAAAAATACCCTTGAATTTTCAGCCAGAGCAGAGTTCAATAACCAAAGCAGCAGTGGATTCCATTGCTTGAAGAATTGCTTTCAGACACAGAAAATGACTCAACATGCTGAAGACTAATCAACTGTCCCACAGAAGTATTATGTAACACCTAGTTTAGGGAGGAAGGTGCACAGGGACAGGAATAATTCAGTATGTCACAAATAGCTTAGATGTATTAAAAAAAGGAAGAAGAGCCAAATAGGATTTTCAATGTCTTGTTGTTTAATTTTTTTTGTCCTTAACCTAAATTTAAGAACTAAACCCAACTGTTTTCATACTGAACAGACGAAGGAACATTTCAGTTGGCCCAAAGGCACTCAGAAGAAATGCCAGTAAATTAAGGCCTAATGTCACAAAACTGCTGGAGGACAGAGTGGGTACATTGTTCCTTCTTAATTCCATACCCAGAGTACAGAAATTCACCTGGGGCCGAGGGAACCAGATTCAATTCTTTCTGCCTGAAGTGAACTGAATCTACATATTCCACTTCCCAAGACAATGCACCAACTACTTCTGCAAGGTATCAAGGGATCACCAAACCTCAAAAGCCGATGGCATTCTATTTTGCATAAATAATTCAAATGCACTGGCATGCTGAGCCTCAGCTAACAAAGCACAAATCCTTCCTCCCCAACTCTTCATCCCAGGCTCAATGAACATTTCAAGCAAGAACAAAAAGAACAGCAATGACAAAGGGAAACCTATGTGGTTCTCTCTTGTCCCAGCAGGTGGATTGGGTTCACCCTCGTGCCCCAAATCAAGGAATGAGTATATTTGAACATGGAGTTTTCAACTCTTCAGTGAGCAGCCAAAAAAACATTGCATGTTCTGGCCTATGTTTTTCCCAACTGCTCTTAAAGTTACCCAAAGAATCCTGACATCTATCAGTTGGCTGCCAATCTCTTCCAGATCAACACAGTAACCTTTACAAGGGACTTTAACCGGGATTTTTGTATGCAGTTATAAAATACTGAAAAAAACCCAAACCAAACTAATCTCAACAGCACACAAACTTTTCTAAAACTGTTCTAAAAATAAAAGTGAAACATGGACTAAATTACTGTCATCTGTCTCCTACAAGAACTGCATAGCAGTACCAAGGCCAGAAAGACTGGCTTGCAGGGAGCAGTCATAGTGGAATAACAGGTTGGCTAACAAAGGGGAAGGAGAAGCAAACAGAGCTGGGGAAAGAGTGTGAAGGATCAGAAAAGTTACCTGTGGAGGTAAGAAGAGGAAGTGTTTGAGCAGAAAATTGTTCCTTCAGGACATTGCCCCAAAAGGAAACAAAGGTGAGAATGGCCTTGTGCTAGCAGCTGCCCAGGAATTCACTGATAGCAGCTTATTTTTACTGATAGCAGCTTATTAAGGGGAGGGAAATGCCCCCATTCACCTCCATACAGGAAAAAAAAAGAGCAAGACAGCTCCTGTTTTTATTTTAAAGTTACATTTAGCTACACAGTGATGCCATAGATGGTTTTCCACAAAAACACATTTTCATGTAGCTATTCAAGATTTACAGTACTTCAAAGCTCAGTCCCATCAGTATGAATTGCAACACCTTCTTAATACTACCAAAGCCTAAAAGCAAAAGTGTTTTTCTGTGTTTTTATATATCTGTGTCTCATATTTTTCATTCTATATGTATTCTTGTTAGTAGTATCAAAGATAGAACTGAGATAATTATTTTTTTAATCCTTGGAATATATCCTCTTTGAATATACAGCTTTGAACAAAAAAATACTGCAGTAAAATACTTTATATAAATAGATACCATAATTGCAATTGTTCTATATTTTAGGCAACAAGCTTGACCAAGGATAAGGTAACAACTAGATGTTTTAGACACTAAGGAAATAAATGCAAAGGGAAAATGATAAGAAATTTACTGTGAATGGTCATTTTCTAGAGAGCAATATGGGTGAAATAGTGATCTAAATATTGCACTACACTGCTGGTAACAAATGAAAAATTATATAGGTCAATTCTGAAAGAACAATATTGATGAAATGCATACTACAAATGCACAGTACTGTTCTGAGATGGTCCAATAACACTGCAACCTTAAAGGTTATTTTAAGTGCCATAATTTTCCCTCAATTCATGTGGTAAACAGTAGCCATGTATATATACATGTGTATAAAACTGGCACAAGTGAGTATAAAAGAAAGACCAAAACCAAAGAAAATTGGAGTTTGGTACTCACCTCCTTCTCCTGATCCAGAGCCATTATCTGAAAAAAGAAAGAGAGAGGGATTAAAAAAAAAAAAAAAAAAAAGGGGGAAAAAAAAAAAGAAAGCAAATGAAAATGTTGCTCCAGGAGCAGCTGCTTGTTCAGGAACTTGTCACTGTAAAACATTACACAGATGTTACATTTCATGAGCCAGCTGTAAAAACAAACATCCCACATAAGTTCTGGCATCCTTTAATGTGGTTTGTCCATACTCATTGTGCCTTAGTCTCTCTCTTCCCTGTCAAGCTGTTACTCAAGAAACAGCATTATTCAATACTGAAACCAAATATCTTTCTTAGCCTCTTTTCAACTGTTAGAGATTAAAATTTGCAAAACCCAAAAGAGTACAAAGTTCGATTTTGGAGTATTTATTTTTCATTACCCTCTGGCCCTGGGAGTGGTACTTCAAGGAGTACTTCAACATATAATTCACTTGACTGCAGAAGTACCTCCAGAAGACAACTAGTCCTCCAAGTAAAGTTGATTTAAGTCATCTAATGACAAAATATCTTCTGTCAGTCGAGTCAATCACTTTGTATAAAGATGCTCTAATGGCATCGTTATTTCATTGACATTTGACTGACTGGATTAGCATCTGATGAGTGGCAGCTTTCAGCTGGATCCCATTTGCATTAGCAGTCCGAGTGTCAGCAGGACTCGAGCTTCTTCACCACCCCCGGCCAATAACTCTACTTCAGAGCACCATGGATCTGTTCAGGGATTTAGCACCTGCATCCCGCTGGGCAGCATTCTGCACAGGCTTCAGCTAGCACAGCAATAAAGACAAGCCCTTAGACACATGAACTGAGTCACAAAACCTCCTGTCTTTCTTGCTCAAAGGAGGAGGGGAGGAGAGAATGGCATGGCAACTACTGTCTGTGAATTGTTTTCCATTCCCATTAGATTAGCTTCTCTGGAAGTTGAGGAGAGGAGAGGAGCAGAGCATGCATTCTGCTCATCCCACACCTCTCCTTTCATGCCTCCTTTGGTGATGGAGAAGGCAGCTGAATTTATTTGCTAAAAACTGAAAGAAGAAGTAAGCCAGACAGAGAGAGGAGTGGGAATCTTACTTCCACACATGAAGTCATTGTTCACATGAGAGGAAAAACCAGACCCTCCATTTGCTCAGTTCCCTCCCCTGCTTTTCTTTAAGGAGCTGTATTTCTAAGAATAATTCCCTCTAGTGCGTGGATGAACGTGTGAAATTCCACGTTACTGGGTCACTTCACACATTAAAAATAATCTCCTGTCACATGGAGTATCAGGAATAGATATTTGTTTTTCTTTCTCCTTAATTTTCCTTTCTGTCCTCCTTTACCACTATTTGGTGTCTAACAGACTGAGCTTATAACCTTATAAAAATTAATGCAAAAAACCAGAAGGTTCCTTTTTCCATTGATAGTGACCCACTTTACTGACAAAGCAGCCAATCCCATATAAAATGTCAGTGTTGGGTCACTGAGAAATACGCCTTATGATGCAGTATTGCTTCATTAAGAAATTTGAAGGGGCATAATTTACTTATATGAGTTGATATGTAGGATTATTTGTGGTGGTGAAACTGTGTAATAAGCTGTTTTGGGAGAGAGGAAGCTGATATAAAAATATTAGCAAGTTCGCCACATAATGGTGAAGAATACGGACGAAATGTCTCAAAGAAGCTTGACTTTCTCTGTGTCTTTATTTCCTGTTCTCACTCCCTGACTGCTGTCCCCTGAGGTGAGAAATGCTGTTCAGCCCCAGCTTGAGGGGCTCTGGCTGAATCCTGTGTGCATGGGGCAGGGCAGGTACCACTCGTGGAAAGCAACCTGTAAATCATGGAGCTGATGCCCAGACCACTCGTCTCTATAGATCATTGGCCTGATATACATCAAGTCCACTTGGCAGGACATCACAGCAGCAGGATAGATTCATTTCTACTTCTCTGGACTTTCAGTTCTCAAAAAGGATTAAAAAAAGAAAGTGTCATCCTCTGTATCACTGTATCATTTTCAACTTTTCCCTGGGAGCTATGCTAGGACTCTTGTCTCCAGGGTAACCATGCTAAACTAAGCTGGTGTTCCTGCTTTTTTTTTTTCTTTTCCTGAGCATTGGCTAGATTTTCCCAGGCAGCTGCTGGTTAAAAGAGTAGCTTTTTTTTTTTTTTTTTTTCCCAGCTTACTTGGACAAGCATCCCTGCTCTTTTCAGGCCCTTAATCAATTCAGGGCTTTCAAAAGTTGCCTCCATGTACCAATATCTGTCAAGAAAGATGCTCAAAGAAGTGAAGATGCTGGGCACAAACAGCATTCCCCCAGCCACCGGTCAGTAATTAGAGAAGGAATGACTGACCTCTACCTTTACTTAAACCACCCTTTTCCAAATAGGTGGCTTTTCCTTCAAGGTGTTCAAGGCCAGGCTGGATGGAGCTCTGAGCAACTTGGTCTAGTGGCAGATATTTCTACCCAGAACTGTGAGGTGGGAACTGGATTGTCTTTAAAGTGCCTTCCAAATGAAACCATTCCATGACTCTATAAAAATATGCTAATACACAAATATACAGGCTTCTGCTATGAGCTGCTTTTATCCATAAGGAGTTTCTGGATAAAATACACAAAGAAGGACTTGGATCAGACACAGCATCTGAATGCTGTAAGCACTCAGCTACAGTCAGAATCTCCTTTTTTGTTCTTTCTGAACAGGAGCCAATTCTGTACTGTGGGTCTGCTTTGGTGCAGAGGCAGAAAAAACTCCCCCAAACCAAAAATGCTTGCAGCCTCTCTCATTCAGGAGGGATGGCTTTTAACTCAAAGTAGCATGAAAATTGAACCCATCTCTTCCCCATTTAGGGCAACAGCTCCAAACTGCTAAGTACAAACAGGAGGGTAAACAGTCCACTGAAAAATTAAGCAAGCAGACCCTTCCATAAGCCACTCCTAAGAGAATAATGCCTGTGTTTCTTTCTAGTTCTGCAAATAGCTTTACTCTCCTTTTTTCCTTTTTTAGTTTTTTTGATTTAGAAATCCCAACAGAAAGCAATGGACTGTGGCTTCCAAATGTATACAATACATTGAGAAATTGCAAGTATAATCAAGTACTACATCATTGTGTGATTACATTTTCATGTGCATATAATACAAACCTGGCAGCAGTCAAAATCAATATTAAAACCTGTATATGCAGACCCAAAATTTCAGCCATACATTCTCTTTCATTTCTCTAAACAACCATTTTTAACATCAAAACTTGCATTTTGTTTATTTCTAAAGCACCTATAATTGACTCTTTTTTAAACATTGTTTATTTTAGAGTATTGAAACTCTGACAGCCTTCCGACAAAGGAGATAAATAAATATGCTGCAAATCACCTATGTCTGTAAAATTTTAATCAAAATATTACCTGTCAGGAAACAGAATAATGATTTAGTGACTAAATCACTCAGTGTACTCTGTTCTAGTGCCATAGCTACAGAAGGTATCAATCCCTGGCAAAAGGGAAGTATTTTATTCTTGTATGAGATTCAGAAGTCTGATATACTTTAAATATTAAACATTTGTTCCAACACTGAGGAGGAATTTCATCCTATTGTCTTGGGTGTGTCCCACCAGGATGAAGCTTTGCTTTGAAAAAAAAACAAAACTCTGATAGGAAACAAATGAATCTGTACTCATCTTCCAGTGATGCCCTACAACAAAGCATTTTAATAGCAAATTCAAAGGCAAGCAGTGAAAATTAATGGAGGTCTACAAAATATCTTTTAATTGGAGTATTTGACTCCCCATTAAACGTGTAACAGATCAGGAACACAAATATGTCACTCTCTTGGCAGGGCATGGAGAGGTTCTGAATGATGGCTTTTATCCTCCAATATTTTCATGCCACCCAAAGCACATCAGACACTCAGGGGGCAGCAGGTACCATTCTACTGCAGCTCTGCCAAGGCACTTAACAGTGTAAGTGCAATATGCAGCCTGAATCAGAACCTCTGTTTCAAAAATGTGTTTTCGGTACTTTCTGGAGTGTTGTGTTTCAGCATGTTTCTTGATCTGTTGCATTAAGTGCTAAAAATTATGCTGCATTTCCTGGGTTTTATGTAGGTCTTAAAGAAAAGAAGAGGAAGGTTGAAAAAAATTCCCGTACTAGCTGAATAATGTAGTAATTAGCTGCCAGCAACCTAAGGCTGAGAAGAATTGATTTTTCATTTTGAAATTTCTTTTTCTTAGTAGAGTAGAATGCATATATAAACAAACACTTTCTGTTGTTTCTAAAACATTATCCTAGAATTTCATTTTAGTGATAGAAAGAAACTTCTATGCTGTGTCCATTTCTAAAAATGACTTGAACATGAAATCAAAAAAATATTTTTTACTTATACATCTTCAGTTCAAACCTTCATATTTCTTGGGTGTTGTTAGAGTAATATCTGAGTCTTCCAAAACTAGATTGCATTTTTTTCCTATTTCTGCAGCATCTGTAGATAATTTAGAGGTGGGAGATGGGGAAAGACAGCAGATTCAGTCATCTGCCTCAGGGACGCTGGAATTATGCCTCTGAGCTGGATACAAAACAGGGGCTTCCTTCAGCATCAGGACCAACAACACAGATTGTTTTGGACCTTAGTAAATATGAGCCAGGCCTCAGGATGGGTCTGTGGTACAATCAAAGGCCTTAGAGCAGCTGGTGTGAAACACACTGTATTTAAATGAGGTAACTGGGGCTGGCCGCAGTGAGGACTTGGACTACGTACCCTGCACATGCATTTACCCTAATTTCCAGATAAGGTTCTGCAGTTAACAGTGAGCTTCAGGCCTGAAATTGTCTAAATTGTCATTGCAATTAACCAACATATAGTAAGGAATGTGCATCTGACCCACGGTCACGCTTTTGGCTGCCATATAGATGTAAGCTTGTTTAGATTAATCTGAGCAACCATTATGTATCCAAAGATGAGGAATGTCCCGCAACTTAATATTTTGTGTGTATTATTTACATACCAAAGAAGTTGTTGACACTACTGAGTCATTTAATTTAATTCAGAGAAAACCAGCCATGTGTCTGGTCTTACCAGCTTTGAATCTACCCAGAGGTTCAGAACACATTTGGTGGTTACAATTTCTGTGTCTAAGAGCATGTTGTAATATTCATGACAGTGAAAACCTGTCCCATGTATTTGAAATGTGGAAAATGTATGCTTTAAATGTGTGGAAATACAAAAAAGGCAAGTTCCTTAGAAATGTGAGGTAGAATGATAAATCAGGCATATCTTCAATGTAGTGACCCAAAGTTAAAGATGATGCCTTGAATACAGGTAGGGTGGCAGTCAGGATGATCAGTGTCACTTGTTGGATGCCACACTTCTGTATATCCAAGAAATAAAAGTCCTAAAGAAATGGCTAATTTGGAGTCTGCTGCAAGTTTGTTGAAAGCTTCCGTATAAGCACCACAGAAGCATTTATAATCCATTTTCTCAGATAAAGTATTTCAACTTGTAATGTTCATTTATTAATCTGTCAGTGTATCAGAAGATATATCAGATTTCTTGTCTAGCAAATGGTTCCATTCCTAAAGAGGACTCGAGCTTTCCACATTATTTTATTCTATGAAAAGCACGAAAATTTTAATTGCTGGAATTACGGGCAAAACTAGAGCTAACCATAAAACATCGCTCATTAGTGACACAAAGTGATGTTTTACATACCAGAATAACAAGGTCCTCTTGATACCATTGTTATCTCTTTCTGGTGCTTGCAAGCAGCTCTCCTGAGGAAGCATTCATTTTGGTAAGTGTCTCCATTTGATCCACAAACTGGAATATAGTTTGTATGACACTGGAAAAGAAATTATAATATAACCCAGTCATACAGAAATCAAGTGATTAATCTCAGCTGCATATGAATATAGAGGAAGATAGTTGTGTTATTAACAGCATTTTATAACCCCTTTTGCTAAAAAATGATTTGAAATATATTAGTTTTTCAGTATCACTATATGCATTCCTCTAGGATCCCTGAAATAATAGTCTAACTCCACGTGGACTGAACATAAGAATTCAGTAGGAAAGATTAAAAGCACAGAATAACTATGGTGGGACTTTGTACTGGCTAGAGGGAATATGTCAGGCATCTGGAAGTATTTGAAGGATAAACACTGAGGAAGGAGAAAACTTTTTCAAGATAATACAAGAAAGTATGACTAGGCTCAGGGGGATGAAACTGAGCAAAGGAGAATTTAAGGAGAACAGTGCTTAAGGGGAGATTTTTTGACCTTTTTGGTCAGAACAGTCTTACAAAGGAGATGGAAACAATCACCATTCTTATTAAATTCAAGAACATCATGAGTCTTTTACTTGGTCAACAACTACAATAACACTTTTCTATTACTACACTGAAAAAATTAAATCCTAGATTTAGTAGAATATGATACAAATTAAAGAAAGGAAGGAAGAAAGGAAAACTTATAATCCAGAATAGCTTTTGCAGAAGCTACCTGCCTTTCGCTGTTTTCTTATATTCTAACACAAATGGATTATAAGCCCCATTATAAACATAATGTGCATTAAGATGCTGGGACCACCAGTCTGCCCAATATCTGAGAGTACTGCATGGCTTCCTACTGAACTGGAGATCCAAACCTTGTTTCAGGATGAAACAGCATGGAAAAGGAGATATTGTCCTGTTTGGAGATGTAGTGGTAACTGTAATGTCAGACACCTTTTGCATTTCAACACCCCAATGTAAAAAGAACTCAACCAAAAACAAAACCCAAGAAATAGTGATGAAATACAGAGTAGCTACCAAATTTCTTAATCACACAAAGTTTATGATTAAACCGGTGTAGTTCAACCCATGAGAGTGCATGCAGAAATAACATTAGTTAAGCTAAAATGACTTTTAAAAAACAAGAGTTTCTTCTCCAAATTCCAAATGAGAGTCTCTCTCATAACAGATTCTTTCTGCTTTGACGTACAGAAAGGTCAAAACACTGAAATCTTAAAACATAATTTTGAAAGTATTACCCTCCAATCCTTTGTCATCCTGCCATAGGTGACCAACTGAGAATGAACTAAGCAGGTATGGACAGAAATAAATCATGCTGCAGCTCTGAAAATTATTTCTAACAGTTTTGAAATACTTTCCCATAGTGAGTAGCTCTCAGACACTCAACCACAGCCATTAGTCCTGTCACATGCCATGAACAGCCGTATCTAGAGAGTAATTAACAGGCAACTCCTGAGGGGGACATTGCTTTCCAATAGATAATTCTCTGTTCAATCAATAATTCTCAATTCTCCTTAAGTCTTTTTGTGATGTTTTAAATTTTCAGGTTCTGCCCTGAGGATAGAAAATGAAAAGTAAAGGGATTCCTTTTTTTACAGTTTGCTAAGCCTTTAGTGATTTGGTACAGTACAGCCCAAAATTCTGCTGTGAGCACCCTTTAGGAGTAAAGTTGTTTTCTTGTGAGGAAGTCCTCTGTTACCTCAAATGGCCAAAAGGGAGAACATCCCTTAGTGCCCAGGATCTGCTGGGCACAGTGTGCCATGGGAAAATCCATCCAGTGCTGTGTGATTTCAGAGTTAACCAGCATCTGAATAGGTTGTAAGATTTTGCCCACTGTCACTTTGCTCCTTTCCCTATTCTGTCCTATGAAAGCACTTATCTTACTAACCTGATTGTTGTCAAGCCTTTCTTACTGAGATTAGAAAAGAGCCCCATGATGCCTCTCTTTCTGCTCATCCACCTCACTCATCTTACCTCCCCTACTGGTTCGTAACACACTCACTAGGTGTTGATCAGCTTTTCATTCAGGTTTTGTAAAAATCGTCCAAAATACAGCAAAAGACCTTTTATCCTGCAGAACTCTTTCTGCCATTACATGCTCCGCGATGAATAGGAAAAAATGCTTCTGGAATTCTGATATTCCAGACTTAGGAATATCAGGAAAAAAAAAAATAGGAAAAAGGCTGATATTTCCACATCTTTCTTTCAGTGAGTCTTCAGCTGAACCATTATAAACAAATGTGTCTATTTTCCTTTGAAAGCTTTACAATATCAGTAAAAAATTAGCTAGCTCTCAGTCTTACATGTGAAGAATCTAACAGTTTGGGCTGGGTGTGTGTTGCCTGGAAATTTTGGTGCTACTATTTGCAGCAAATTGAGTAAGCTCAATTAAGTTTGAGAGTTACAAGAAGATTTTCAGCCTTCTATGTCTGAAAAACACAGTATCTTCTCCTCACCCGTAGACTTCTTTCCTAAGAGTATAGAATAAATTTTTCAAGAAGTACAAGTAAACATGCAAGTAGTTTAAAAAAAATACTTTTGTAAAAAATATACTCTTCAAAACAAAGTAGCAGTTTATCACATGGAATAGCTCTTTTTTTTTTTTTTTTTAATGTTTTCAAGACCACGTTATAAGGAAGTGACAAAATTTGCCACCTACAGAAAATAAATTAAACTTTTGGTTATCCTAGGGTTGCATATAATTTTCTTTTTTTTTTAATCATTGCTGAGCTTTTATTTTACTATTTTGCATAAATAAATGTTACAAACTGAGACAGATGATAAAGCCTCTTCTCAAAAGAATTTTTTCTGCCTTTAAAAGGCAGTTAGAACAATGTCCCCAGCACAGGTGCACATGCTATCTATCAAAATCCAGCTCTGAAACACTGGAATACAAAACCAGTGTAAGATCATATACACACCATTGCTACACTGGTTCCCCTTGATTTATTATTTATTGGAAAAAGAACACACAATTATTTTTAAAACACTGAAAGACAGCCCACTCCAGGGTTTGCTGATAACCCTGCCAGCTCTTCCAATTTTATTTTATTGTGAGTCTTGTACATAATATTTCATACATTTGTCCTGGCTGTAAACTGTCGAAAGAAAGAACTGCTATATTAGTTTTTCTCTAAAAAAGTTGGTGGCAGGAGGGGAGAAGAATTGCCATGATAGTTACAAAAACTGTAAACCAAATGCTCAAAAACTGACAAAAATTTTAACCTGCTATTTACTTATTTTTAAAACTTCAGAAGACATTTTTATCATTTTTTTTTCTGAGCAGGACTAATTAATTGTTCTAACTCATAACCTTTATGATCACTGGTGACCCTGCTGTTATCTGATCCAATCAGTGCCATTGAAAAAGGAGCTTATGGTTAGAGTCCATAAGCCTGCTGCTGAGAGGGATTTTTGAAGCAGTGACTCTACAAATACTTCAGTGCAGCTGAAAGATTTGTTAGAAATGGCAAACAGAAAGGTGAGCAGCCCTTACCTGGAACTGACATGCACATTTCACGCCATCACCCTCTTCCTTGCACACTCCTCCATATTTACAGGACGATTCATCACACACTCTTACGTCAGAGTCTCTTACATTTAACTCTGCAGAAAAACAGAAAAACAAGACAGAAAAGAAATTGTAAGATGTGTTATTTTGAGGACTGCCTTGTCCTTAAACCCTCTAAGCACCCCTGCTGTCTTACTCACATATAGAAATTAAAGGAAAAATACCAGAGATGTTCCCCAGGCTGCCCTTCATGGGCTCAGCCCTGCCCCTGGGCTCCTCTCCAGAGGTAGGTCCTGCTCCCCAGAGGCAGCTTTGCCCGGTTGAGAGAGTGGTTGTGGCTAAATGTTGATTCACTACCTTAACTGATACAGAGAAAGCATGTGTTTATACTACCCAAATTCTCCTCAGTGTTTCCCCTGATGGGGACACCACAGTATAAAATCTTTCTCCACAGAAATTTTTTCTAGTAGGAGTCAGGAGATTCACACGGGTTATAGCCTGTGTTTCTCACCCGCTACCTCTTTTTGCTTTACCCTCCACAAAGGTCCTGAGGAAGCAGAAAAGCCGAACCATCAGAATTTTTCTGCCTGGTTTTCCACTCTCTGCCATGGCCATATTGCTATCCTTCAGACTAAAAATAAACCCAACTGTGTTTAAACTATTATAATTTGCTTGCACTGTAGGAGCCAGAGTAATGAACCAGAAATCTGTGTCTTAGCTCTGTTCATAAAAATATGGAGCACAACTGGCAGCTCCTGTTGCCGTAAGTTTGCAGCACAGGCACAGCTGGCAAGAGGGAAACCAAGGGGCTTTAGACATCAACTGCATAGGCACTAGCTCTAGCACAAAGGTCATCTAACTAGCTTAAAGCTCTTTTTGAACATCACAATCTAAGGCTAGTTTTAAAAAAGAATAAATATATTCTTTTGAAATAAGTATTTGATTTGAATTATGTATAGGAAAGATAGCAAAAGAAAGCACAAGTAGGATAATGGAAGTGGCCAGTGTCCACCTGAATGTGACCTCATCAGGCTGTGTGGGAACAGTGCTGGTACTATTGATTCCAATGAAAAGGTGAAAATAACACCAAGGGCTCTGGAAAAATCCCCTGACACTGTTAATTGTGCAGTGAAATCAGAGGATATCATTCAAAGATATCTGTGCTACAGTTCAAGCCAGAAACCTTCAGGACTCTATAGCAAGCGTGATCCACTAAAGAGATTCACTGACAGCGGTGTGATTTAAAATAATGTCTGTGACTTTTAATAAGCAAGCCCTATCCAGAAAACTGGCTTAAAGAAAGAACTGAACACCAGCCATTCAGAAATGGGGAAAGGTAGGTCAAAAGCAGAAGAAAATAATCCTCACTGCCACTTAGAGTCTTAAATAGGCAATCAGCCTCCTCCTCACAGCAGCATCAGCACTTTGGTTTGACAGTGATAGACACGTTCGAAAACTGTTCCTGTGTGTTTATGTAACATTATATGCCCAGACATATAGTTTACATAAATAAATAAATAAATAAACATAAATTACTGTACTAAATTTTACCACTTTTGCCACATGCTTCTGTATTTAACATACCATAATTATGTATTTTTTTCGTGGCACTGAAGTTACAGCATTACAGCTCAATGGAAAGTCCAGTTATAATCCACATATTTCTTTTGTCAGCCATGAGAAAAAATGGAGAAACATATTGATTCTTTTCCCTTTATATGTCCATCAGTCCCAAAGGCATAAATGAGGAGGGCAATGTCTGTAACAATGGGCAGATAGGTATCCTGGTTGCCATCACAACCCTGTGCCTGTGTTCTCTAATGTTATTCTTAATGTCGCCGCTTATCAAGCGTGACTGCTGCGTTGTAGGGACCAAGCTGATGTGACAGAACATCACAGCTTTTCAATTTAATGTGTTCATAACTCGCTCCTGAAGGAAATGTGCCCTTCTTTCTCTTCATGAAGATCTGTTCCACGAAGATGAACAAACTATCAAAATTAATTAAGGGGAAATGATTGCCATATACCAAAAGAAAGGTCCACCTTTAGTGATACCACATTTGAAAAAATGCAATTCTAAAAAGGAATAGCCATACAGTCAAATAAGAGCATTCACTGCTTTCAAAATACCGTGTTCATCAGGTCAGGAAAATAATGAGATGTCGGTCCCCACTGCTCAACTCTCAGCTGAGCACACTGAACTCAGTGCTTTGTAACATCCTACCCTGTGCTCCTGACTGGTAGAAGAAACCCCTCAGCAGCTCAACTCCTGCTTGAATTTCTGGGAGTCTACACAATGTCCAGCTGCCTAAGCAGTGTAGTGTAGACTTTTCCTCAATATTGCTGTTCCCCCAGTGTGGAGAGGGCACACAAACATCCAGAAAGGAGCCCCTTCACCGCGGTGGTGGGCAGGGGACCTCACTTTTTTGCAGAGGGGATGGACATGGTGGGCTCAGAAAGAGAGGCTGGATAGCAGTTCAGCATCAAGGCTGAACTCAAGAGGTAGTTGTTTTTAGCTTAGCTATTGCTCTGTCTGCAAAACCCAGAGAGAAAGCGAAAAAATTCAGAACAAAACTATAAGAAAATATATGAAGATGGGGTGCAGAATTAGACCTTGTGAATCTCTCTCACCCTAAGAAAAAAAGACTTTTGTTGTTTTGGTTTTTTTTTTTTTTTCGATTGCACAGGACAAATTAAGAGGACAGAAAGCATACTGTGTTTTTAATGGTTACTTCATTTTAGGTATGTTTTTCTTTCCTCATAAATGATAAATACTGATTATAAACTTTATGGCATTAAATGAACACTGAGCAGGAAAGGTCATGCAGAGACCAGGAGAAAACATGATTTTCCAAAGTTGTACAAAAGACAAGATACCCTGGTGATTGGCACTTGAACATGACAGATGAACTTTATTCTGTGACAGGATGTCACCTAATCCCTTATTCCATTCAGTGGCAAATTCCAGCAGCAGTGAAATCAGGTGCCAAACATGTTACATCTGATGGAATCACAAGTGCTGGGAAGTGTGGTGGCTATAATTACTTCCGCACCCACAGCACTTCGTTCAAAAATGAATACATGTGGATGGGTGGATGGATGTTAATAGAGTGATGTGAGGAGGAATTGTAGATGTCTTGCATGTCTGAAATGTGCTCTCTTTTCAGTGAATTCCCCACAGACAGAGAATTAAAATGGAGTTTCTGCAATTATTTCCAGAAGAACGGAATCATGATCGTAAGAACAGATCCAGGAGAGGAGCAAGAATATGTAGCAAATGGTTTAGGGTAATATCTTGCATGTTTCTTTAATGCTTATTGTAACTTATTTCTTTGGTTTTCAGCAGGTACAAATAAGAGAAAGCCTCAATTTGATTCATTACACACAGTGAGAATATGCTAGGTAGTAATCCATCAATTCCCAAGAGAAAATATAATTAGCGCAATTAAATCAGGCCTCCAAATTTATGATAAAATTAATCTCCAAAGACCTCAAATGAGGTTTTAAAAATGATTTGCTAGTATCTGTTCAGCCAATACACTTCCTGGTTGTGTGAGGCCTGACTGCTACGGAGCATCTTGTAAAGAGCCACAGTAAGGTCTTCTGGGTTTGTGTCTTTTCCCTCTGTTGAAAAGAATTCACTTTGTGAAAATTTGTTACATCATTACAAATGAGGAAAGCCTTCTCCATTTTGACTCCTTGCAGAGAATGTGAAATACAGCTCGATACAAGTAGATTGGCTTTTTGCCTGTGACCTAAAAATTCATTGCTCCGAGGCTCTTATTATAAGGTAAATTACATGTGTCAAAATGCTGAACCTGAAGATGAAATCAAATTTGTAGCTTTAAGTACCTCAAACACGTTGTTTCCATCTGGATACCTCAAGAATAAAGTAAAACCTAAGATGGACAAATCTGTTTGCTTTGCTTTTTCACAACTGATATTTCTCCTGGGGTTGGCAATAGCACATAGTAATGATGAATGGATATAAGAAAACAGAAAATGCCTTTCCCACGTGAAAGTGAGCATGTGAATATTACAGCTGTTCCTGAGGAAAAAACTCTCTCTGCCTGCCTGTCTATCTGTTTTCTCTTTCTATGGGTGAGATCCCAAACAGTAGAAGTGTCAGGACCCCTTGTTGTCTTTTGCTCTTGACCTATGGGTTTGGTAAAAAAGGGGAATCTATTTCCACCATTTGCATTAGGGGAAAAAGGCAAGGCTTTTCTGTCCTCCAGTTTGTTCTTTGTGAAGCCAAGTTTTAAATTAGGATGTATGACCTCTCATGGAGGTCATATATAGACACATACATACAGACAGACCTGGGAGAGTTTGTAAAAAGTCTGTAACTCTACAGCTTAATAGAACCCCCAAAGTTGAAAGAACAGTTGAGTTGAGCCAACATGGGCCTGGAAAAGGGCTCAGGAGAAATTATGTTGTCTAAGGACATGCTAAAGCACACAAAGTCTACTGGAGATAGTGATGTTATGACTGGATGAGCTCTCAGGACCACAAAGCAGAGTCAAAGAAGGCAAAACCTGAAGAACAGAAAACCTACAACCTGCTCAACTTCGGGAGTCAGTCTTATGACTCTGGATTGGCTTTGGCAAATCACTGGCTTTGTTTTTGGTTTTACCAAATTATTTATAAATGAATGGAGAATTTAGTGTAAGAAAAAAACCACTCAAACCCCCCTTTCTCTTATAAAGAGAATAATAAAGCTGAGGTGCTCACAAGACAAATACACTAATAACCTGAGTCATAAATCATACTCTTGAATAAACCTTTACCTACCGGTCACAACCTTTGCCACACAACAAAGAAGATTCTCAGAGCCAGGCCTCTGATCCCGTGCTTCCCAAGGACAGCCTGCCCACTTCAATCAGGCAAATTTGAGTGGCACTGCAAAAAAGATTATCCAGGGAAGTATTTTGGATGTCCCTGGAATACCTCTGCTCACCTCCTGCTGCCAGCTCAGAACAAAACTGCACAATTCTCCTGTAAATCCTACCAATCCCTTGCAGACATACGAGCATCCCATCTGGTAGTGGCTTCAGTCACTTCAGATTTCCATCACCTACAGTGACTCTGACATTGGTTCAGACACTAAGCTTGCATGCACACATTTATACATAAACATTTACATTTAGATGTCTTAATCTACAAGCTCAGTTCCATCCCACAGCTTTCCAAAGTACATCCATATCAGCTGTTCCAGCAGGAAGTCATGCAAATGCTTATAGAGCTCTTTCAACCAGGCTCTGAACAGAAAGCATAATTGTGGGAACTTCCTAATATCTAGGAAAGGTATATATTAGGAAAAATACCTTTAAAATACCTAAGCCTCCCCTGACACAGCTTCATGCCTTTCCATCAGGTCCTGTCACTGTTCACCAGAGAGAAGAGATCAGTGCCTGCCCCTCTGCTTCCCCCTGTGAGGAAGCTGCAGCCCACGAGGAGTCTCCTCCTCCTCAGGCTGAACACACCAGGTGACCTCAGCCACCCCTTGTGTGTCATCCTGTCTAGACCCTTGACCCTTCCCCATCCTTGTTGCCTGCCCTGGGACGTGGCTGGCTTTAGCAGTGCAGCCAAAAGAGAAAATGGCTTTTCTTGCTTCATCAGCTAGAGAACAAAATGTTGTTAAAACATTGGAACCCCGAGTTTTCCAAGCAAGGGTGTATCAAAACCTGAGGTTACCATTTATTTGGTAACCAATAAAAAACCTCTGCATTATGTTTTCCAGAGTATTTTATTGTCCTCGTGTTTCAGCAGTTATGGATTATGTAAATCACAATAATTTGCATTGTAGAGTTTATGTTTGCTGATTTTCTTCTCAGAAATTGTCATAGGTTATGGGTGACAGAAAAGAGAGCAGACAAGCCCCCTCAGACAAAATTAGCAATTACTTGTCCAAATAAGTAATACTTGCTTGTGTCAAACAAGGCAAAGCAAGAGAGAATAGGTCATGCTATCTTGTTCAAATAAAAAATTATGCTTTTCAGAAAAGAAAACAGACAATAAGACAAACTACTGGGAAATAATTCAGGGAGAAGAAGGATGCCCTTCAGACACTGCATATTGCCTTTGAAGATGGTTGTTGCCACTGATTTGAGGTGACAGTTTAGCAAAAAAAAAATTATAAGAAATTAAAAATGTGAAGAGTTGAAAGAGAACAGCATAAAGAATTTTTATATAAAAGCAATCACAGAATAAAAGGAGAAAAATGAAAACGAAACACAAGAAAATCTAAAACAAATGTAAGCTTTAGATAATTAAACCAGTTCAAAGTCATTTAAATGTCCTTTTCGTGGCATTATATGGTATAATTCTCTTTCAGACTTGAATTAAAAGAAAACAATTCATTAGGACAGCCAAGAAGTTATATATATAAAAGTAAAAGAAGAAACAAAATTGTTAAGATTGATTTACCCTAAAAAAAAAAAAATAGACAGCTGTAATCTAACAGCATGCAAATACTCCCCCATTTTTTTAATTGGTCAATTGATGGATGCCTTGTGTGGCTGATGGCAAATCTGCTGTTTTGAAAATAATCTTAGGCAGCATTAGAGGATGGCAAAACCTGTTTTGCTGTGTCTCAGTGCAATATTTAATGCTCAATTGTGCAGAAAGAAAAAATGAAGCCATACTTTGGCTCTTGAAAATGCTATCTGAGTGAATAAAGCTTGAAATATTTCTCTAAAACTACTTTTACAAGACTGCATTAGCTTTTGATTGCTTAAGTGCTGTCCAATTTATCTAGGATGATTATACTTTTACATTTCAAATCACCATAGTCTCCTTTTTGAACAGAGGAAAACTGAATGCATACATGCTGCTCAAGAAATTAGTATTCTTGTACACAATAGGAAACCACAGCAATTTTTAACAACTAGCACTCACACAGCAAGGTAACAAGGCAGGCTTTGAACCTGAGAGTCTCCCACATGCAATATTCACATTGCTAGTATGCCTGAGACTAACTCTATTCAGTGTGAAAAAAGTAAGGAAAAGTGCCATAGCAACAAATGTTTGCATGACAGCTCCATCAAAATATTGGGTGCAGCCGGTGGTACATTTCTGTTTCCATCAAGGAAAAAAAAGTACTTGCAGAGAAAGTTAATGCACTTCTTTCTTATATTAAAAGCTTTGTCAATATTTCAGAAATTCTAAATAATCTAGAGGTGAATATGTAATCAAATGGTACATATCCACAAGCTGTTCAGTTGGTTGGAGACAGGGATAGATGTGGTAGGTACCTGGAATTATTTTCTCTCTCATAAACACTTTTGTATCAAGGTCAGGCAGTATAGCAATCAGGCCTTCAGGACCTGGATCTGTTGTGCTTCTCTGTCAGCAGCTATCCAGGACACTGACTCCAAAACTTGCTTACAAAGCACAATATGTCTTACTACAAAAATTTATTGACTATAATTATGCAAGGCCATTGTAAAAAAGTAAGCATGTCATTGCATATTTTTACATAAAATTAAAATAAACTATTAGAAAAGGAACATGCTTCTATAGCATATTTACAGCAAGATTGATTAAAACATATATTATCAATCCTCAGTCTCTAAGGAAACCAGGGCTGTGCAGGAGCTGCAACTTTCCAGACAGATTGGTTTGTTCCTATAGCTTTTGCACTAACTGAGCAATTTCAACCAAATCTGACAGCAGGAGAGGCCTGGGACACTGGCCTTCCTACAAGACAATGGAAAATCAGTGGCTGCTGCTTGGAGAGAGGAGGTCTAACGTCCAATGCCTCCACTGCCAGTTGGAGGAATTTGGGGCATGTCCTGGTTTCAGCTAGGGTAGAGTTAATTTATTCTCAGTAGCTGTTACAGTGCTGTTTTGGATTCAGAATGAGAATGGTGTTGATAATACTTGATGTTTTGGGGTTTTTTCACGTTTACCCCAAGTCGAGGACATTTTTTTTTTGCTTGTCTTGTGCACTGCCAGTGACCCAAACTGACCAAAGGGATATTCCACACCATAGAACATCATGCCTAATATATAACATGGGGGGAGTTATGTGGAAGGGCAGCGGATCTGGGTTCAGGAAGGGAGGTCTGGCATCAGTCAGTGGTGAGCAATTGCATTGTGCATCACTTGTTTTTTTCCCTTTTTATTATCATTATTACTGTATTTTACTTTAATTTCAATTATTAAACTGTTGTTATCTCAACCTACAAGTTTTACTTTGATTCTCCTCCACATTCCACTGGGGCTTGGGAGGAAATTGAGAGGGGGTTAAGGAGTGGCTGCATAATGCTTAATCTCCAGCTGGGATTAAAACCATGACATTGGGACAAGGCTCATCCAACAAGAACACACACACTTGTGATATGTTTCTTTTTACAAACACATGCAAATAAGTGGCTCTTACTGACTCTTTTCCATTCATGGCATGGTCATGGTCCTTGCCATATTGAGACTCAGAAATTTAGACCTGGATCTCATAAACACATTGGGCCTTCAAGATACTGAAAAACTCATGCTGCTGAATGCTAATGCCTATATAAATGGATTTACTTTGGTAGGTTAGCTTGAAAAATAGTGCTCTCACACTTCACCATCCTTTGACAACTAATGGGACTCCTAGGAAATTTTTCATTTGGGTAAATTATACTGTTAAGTCTTGACAGTTGTACAGCATATGCAATTACAGTCAGTGGAAAAATGCTATTTGTCCTTGTTCCCTTAATGTTCCTTTGCTTTCTTGCTCTGTCTCTCAGTTTGCAGAGTAGATGGTCAAATACTCAAAACATTTGCAAGCAATTTGCTAAGGGTCTTCTGTCTCTCCTCTACCTTGCCTCCCAAGCTGGAGAGCTTCTCTGGCTTTCCAGCATCATTGCCCATATAAGAGCACATCAAGGAAGCACAGTGCTCCCATGGAAGCTATAGCTTTGGCCCATGAATCCTTGTCCTGAAGAAATCTTTCTATGCCAATTACAAACCAAGGTGCACTCTTTAGTCCCGTTTGTGAAGTAAATCTGACTGTTACTTGCCTAAGCCTGTAGAGGAGTGGCAAGCTGTTCAGACACTGAAACAACAGTGCCCTCAATTATACTCCCAAAGAACCTGAAGCTAAGTAAAAGAGTGGTAAAAATGAACACTAAAGAAACTAATCATCTTCCATAAACATTGCGGGGAATTTCTTCTTTGATCTGCAGGTAACGTGTAACTCAAGTTGATTTCTAAACTGGAAAATAATATTGGTCAAATCCTAGTTCCATTCCTTGCACAAAACTCAAGGAGTTTAGAGTCCAGGAACCAGCTTGCCAGATTAGGAGCTGGAATGTAGCCGCCGTGTTCTGTCAGGTCTCCAGAATTACAACATCTGCCTGCAGGTGATGGATGGATGGCTGATGGCTCTACCTCGCCCTGGTGCTAATTCCTGAGCTCCTTCTGGTTTCTGCTCCTCTCTTCCATTTTTTCTACAGTAGAAAAGAAATGAGCCCTGGTGTGAGCAGTGCTATGATGCCAAGAAGATGCAGCCTTTCTATAACCATGTCAGTCATCTGATCCCTGCCTACAGAGCCCCGGGGTGCAGTGAGAGAGAGGAGCCCTTGGCTCTGTGAGCAACAGTAAGGGAAGCGTTTAAAGGGCCTGATCACGAGGGGTTTTGTCACTGTTGAAACAAGGGCTGCAGTCAGCAGAAATCTGATCACATCAGAAGTAGGTCCATTTGCCACAAAGCCCATATATTTTCTTCACTCTCAAGGTCACATTTGTCTTTGAATACAACCATGAAAAGAACTGAGCTCTCTATGTGGATTGACACTTTCCTCTAAGCAAAGCTATGGGAATGACTTGGCTTCTTTTTTGTTTTACTTAATTTTAAAGACATTTGGGGGGAAATCAAAGCCAACTATAATCACTCATTAACCTCCCCACTTTATCTTTCCCTTATTCTTCTTGTGGTTTCAGTGTCAGAGAGATGTTTAAAGAGCAACAGAGTCTTGGTCCTTGAAAGCTCCACAGAAACTGTATTCACAGCTGTGGAAGAGCCTCCCAGGTTGTCATGTAGGGATGAGTTGACCTTCTGGGAGCCATTATTTCAAAAACTAACATAAACTCAATAATGATTTTTTAAAAATAAAATATCTCCCAAGTATAATGGAAAGCACTTAGAGGGAAGTGCTAAGTTTTCATGGATGAACCAACACAACGTTGACATAGATTATACTGCACAACTCAGGTTATTACACATGCCCGGCATGTTACACACATTATATATGACTGCTGAAAATAATAGGCTTCTTGGGGAGAAAAAAGGAGAAATATTTTAGAAATGAGAAATAAATATATATACATGCGTTCAAAACCCACATTTTCAGTAAAAAATATTTTCAGTGTTCACTGTTGGCTCCTATGCTACTACTCCTTCTCTTCTACTTTTCCATTTGTCACAACATTTTTCCTTTAGAGTTAAAAAAACAGAAGAAGAAAACTCTGTAATGGGAAGTCCTCACATTTCTCAGCCACAAACCCAAGAAAAATGGGTGTCTTTTGGTGAATTTTATAGAAAAATACTATTTCCTACAAAATGGTGTTCAACAAGGAGCAAGCCTGTTTGAAAAGGTATTTTGCCATTTGGCATAATTTGAGGCTCCAATCCTATAAATGCCTGCACAGAGACTTAACCTTGAGCATTTGTGATATCTAAATATGCTAAATGGAACTGATCATGTGCAAGACAAAGAATGTCCTTAAGTGCTTGTAGGATCAAGGACACTAGCAATTTTTTGAGGATCTGATTTTTATGCAGAAAACAATTAACTTGACTTAGGCTTCTGTCTATTGGTTACAAATGTGTAGAATTACAGAGTGGAAAAAAATTTTTAAAGCGCTGTTTATTTCACAGATTTAAAACTCTCCCTTAAAAGCAGCAGAAAATCTCTCACAAAAAGTTGTCAGATAGTGTATTAATCTTAATTATTCACTCTCTACAGGGAAAATGCTGCTGTCTGCATGACCATTTGATAGCAGAAATCTATAATGTGACTTCAAATAGCTTAAATTTTAGATATTACTCATTGCTGCCAGTTACTATCATTAGCAGCTATGTGAAATACCTAGAGGCTGCCGTGAAGATCAGATCTCCCTTCTGAAAAGCATGAGTAGAACCAGCCCATTACTTACAGCATAAGCACAGAAGCCATACAAATTGTGATAAAAATTAGATAATATCATTTCCCTTTCAGTGATGTGAATGAGGAAGAAAAGTATATATAGAGGGAAGGATTTATCCCAGGTGGCAACACAAGGCCAAGGCAGGATGCTACAATAGAGCTTGTCCCTGTCCAATTGTTTTGCTACAAGGTTATCTTTTCTCCCTCTCACCAGCTTTCCTTCAATAGAAATATTTTCAACACCACTGATAGAAAATCATTGTGGTCACCAAAAATAGAGCAGACACAAAAAATTTAGACAGTACATGTTCGTGAATTTAAAAAAATGAGAGAAAAAAATGAATACTAACACATTAAGGCTACTAATGCTAACTAAAGAGTTATGTTGATGTATTAATGCAGCTTGCAGGACTCATTTGCTGTATTTAAATAGCTGATAATCACTGCTCAGAATTCAAACTGTGCTGCTGTGATAGAGCTTAATGCAAACCCAGAAATGTGTCTCATAGACCCACTGGGAAAAACTCTTGTTTGTTCAGGAACACAGCACTATAGGGGCTTGGCTCTTGTGCAGCAACACATGAAAATATGGAGGAGTCTGAAAAAGATTTTGGGATGTGCTTTGCCCTAGGGAGGGTGGGACAGGGGGTGAAGAAGAGGGTAAGTTTGGCTTAAATCAAATACAGATACTATTTTCTAGAAAAGACACTGTCTTTGCACGGGTGTGAGGAAAAGGAGAAAAGGAGAAAAGGCAGCTCCACCCTATGTGGTGTCCTCTGACAGACCAGGTGGTGTCCCTGTGCACTCAGGACCAGTTTTCTATTGGAGACACCTCATCTCACACCCTCCGTCTTTCCAGTCAACCGAGATTTTCAGGAGCTGATCCATTCCTTGCATAAATTGTAAGAGAAACCACTCCTGCAAGGCTCAGCTATGAGGGTAGCTCAAGGCTGACTGAACATGGGGAGAAACCTGCCGTGTCTAGAACATCCAACTGACATTTTCCAAAAATGTCTGCACATCACCTATAATCAGAAAGTGATGGGGGGCCACAAAGGTTTTGAACTTCTAGCAAGATCTGAAAACTGTAAACCTGTCATGAGTCTTATTTCTAACTTTGTAAAAGTGGAAGAGCCTGCCAAACTTAAACACAAATTTCTGAAGAAAAAAGTAAATTTCATGTCTGCATAACCTCCACACTAGAGAGACTACAGATCAAACTTGACAGGTTGTGGTCACAGGATAGGAAGATCTTAATTCCAGAACCAAATCGCAAATTTAATTCAAGTTAGTAGCGCCTGACACCCATTTTCTATCTGGCAGAGTCTGCCTTGCCCTCCCCAGAGAAAATCTGTAAAGCATTTCCCATGTGACAAATACTCATTCAGTGCTGCTCCTGGAAACAGCTCTGGCACCTCTGCAGGGGTGAGCCACAATCTTCAGCTGAGGCAATGAGGGGACAGGGTGGGTTGAACACTCAGTGAGGGATTCAGGACTACCACTGCCCATCTGCACCAGCATTTGCAATGTTAACAGAGCTGAGGCAAAAGGAAAACTTTCAGAAAATACTATTCTTGCAATAATAATGATTATGAATGTTTTCCATGACCCCAGTGATGCTCTTTAAGCAAGATCTCCACTGACACTGCTGATCGATTCTTCGTACACAGGATTACTGAAAGGCCTGTGAAAACAAATAACTGGAAACATCTTCCCTCCAATTCCCAAATGCTGCTCACAACAGTTTCATATAAACACAACCTTACTTGTAACCAGGTGAGGGAAATCAGCAGGGCCTCATGGCCATCTCTTACATATTATATTCTGCTCCCAGCAGCTGTAAATTCAACACTTCGCTAGGCATTAAATTTACTCTCAAGAAACATTTTCTAAGAGAGGTGACAGAGTTATTGCACTGTTGCAGCTGTGGAGTCAGATGGCAGTATGCCAGAACTCCAACAAAATTTTAAATTGGAAATCTGACCATCTGCTATAGGTGGGGAAAAGAGGCTTTTATGTCCAGGCTTCTCCCTTAGTTTTGTAATTTCCCTGGTACCAAAATGCATGGTCTGGTGTGCAACAAATGCCATATGCTTTCCAACGACTTCTTATTTGCAGCTGATAAGCACTGGAATGTCTAAAATATTGAAGAAAATTGGGAATCAGTTCTTAAATGGCATTATGTCCTGCTATTCCTCAGCCTGTGACAAAGTAGGGTAGTACTTTGCAAAAACTCGCAGTTACTTTGGGATACCCCCAAAATTAAAATCTGCTGAGGTTTACTTACTTGCTGCTTGAAACAGGATCAACAAGGAGAACACAATGGTTTTTACCACCTGCATCCTAACTAGCTCTTGAATCAATAGTTAGAGCTGGTGTATCTCTAAATATTATGGTAAACTGTTGGACAGTTTCTCCGAAATCTATTAAAAAATGGGACTGTCTTCAGATAGGAAATCATATTTTTGGGGTTAGACCTTCATATAAAAATGTTATGAAATTCTAAATAAATACAGAACTGGAAACATTTTATTAATGCTTACATGAACATTGACTGTACTGCTTTTATGTAATTCTAAATCACAGCCTAAAAGAAGGTTAGAAAAGTATAAAAATGGACCTGAGGTATCACATTGTACCTTCCTGGATGGGAAAACATACAATGCATTGGATCCAAGAACGAGTATGGCAAGTCCTGAAACTAAAATGTGCACGTCAGTAGCTTGTTTAATCAATAGTGAAGATGAACACTAAAAGAAGGATTCTGTTAAACTGTATATTCTAATACTGAATTTTAATTGTATTTATCAGTATAATCCCCCATGCATTATTCAAATGATCACTCCTGTTCCTATTTTTGCTATACAAAGTGGGGAGAAGAACAAAGCCCCTGAATTATAGCTAGAGCCATGTATTGACTCAATAGCTACTTCAAAGCCCAGTCACACTTATCAATATTAAACTTTAAAAAACAAAAATAGAATTCACAGTGTCTCCTGACAGATAAAAGACTCAGACTTTCCAGAGGATATTTGCACAGTCCATGGGCCACCTCTTTCGTTCCTCTTCTTCATTCTGCACAATGCTCTATGAAACATGTTTGGGATCTGTGGGTGCACTAAATGCACACCTTTAAAGAAGTCTAGCTGAAAGGGCCCCATGATTAGGCTGAAAGTGCTCCCTTCTCTAATGTGAAATGGAATCAGAGACACTCTAAAAGTGTTTAATTCCCAAACACCATGTCTGCACCTGAGCTCAGCCTTGTGCACACAACATAGACATTTGTAAGATCCACTGTGCAGAGCAGCATTTTTTCCAGAATTTGAAATCTGGAAATCTCTTTGAAATCTGAAGACGTAGCCAACATACCTTTAGAATACTAAAATTATCATAAAACCTATTATTGGAGAAGTCACATCTGCATATCCTTTTAGGATTACTACAGAGAAATGTCATGGAAATTTAGCCAATTTTTAGTACTTCCTAAGTACATTTTAGTAGTTTTTCTAAAGATATCATACTGGATACTGATGGGTAATTATGCAGTCCCTTAATCAACTTTCTATTCTTATTCTATTTATGTCACGGTGCACAGATTTCCCACAAAAACTGGTTTGGGGTAAATCTCTTGATTATTTGGTGGCTGTGGAAAAACATTCTGTCTACATGAGGCTGTCTGAAACATTAAGATATCAAACACATAAATCTGCCATTGTGACACTGCAGGACTTCAAAAATATTACTAATATGTATTTTGTATGTCCACAGGACTTTAAAACAGATGAACACAAATTTCAAAGGCAAGGTAAATATTAATTCAGTTAGATCAAAATACAGAAAGAATAAATAATGAAAAGCAGTGCCAAGAGTCAGATAAAGGATGCCAGGCATTAACAATAAATAAGAAGAAAAACTTTTAAGAGAGGTTCAGTAGTTCCTCTTAGCTGCCCCTCATAATAAGTTTTCAGCACTGTTTACTGGCCATGTTATCTTTTTAAAACTGATTCAAAATCATCAATTTAATATCTTTATTCTAAATTTAGAGCTTTCTCATTAAAAGCTCTCACAGCTGGGTACTTTTAGAAGGTTTAGGGGGAAAGACTGGGCTAGAAGCGCTCACTGTTCAGAACAGCATGAGTCTTTTACGAGATTTTTTGCTGGTGCCATGCGATTTTACACTTTTTCGTGCATTTAGAACTTCATGCCGTTCCTCACAGCTCATGCAGCTTTTGCAAACAGACATTACCCAACACATTAACAAGAAAACCAAACACTTTGTGTCCAGTGCCATCGTATGACACTTATTGATACCCCTGTGCAAAACCCTTTTGCTGGCTTCCAAGGCTGTTGCACTGCAGCTGCCTGAGCCATGGCTTTGTAGGGAGAACAAGTGGCTCCTATGCTGAGGACATGAACCAAAGCTGCTCTGGGATCACTCCTTCAGCAACATGGGACTGAACTCTACCAACTCTAAATAGCTCAGGAACTGTGAAACCCAGAGGGATCCAAAGAAATGTGCTTTCTCCCCTTACTCTATTAATTTTTTTCTTCTCATATTAACCCCAGTCATCTTGCATTGCACAGCTGGAGAGCATCCTTTAGCAAATGGAAAGGACCTTTAAAATTAGCCAAGACTGTAAGGCTTAGTGATCAGCACAGTTCACTCATCCTCTCTGCTTCCAACCCTATTGTAAGGCTCTGTGCATCCTCCCTACTTTTGGATACAGAGAAAAAACCCACCTTTGTCAAAGTCCTATTTTCACTGATATAACCATGAACTGGCAAAATTAAGGTGGTTGAAATGATCCATAATTCAACGCTAGTATTAAAATACAAGATAAAAACAAAATGGGTGGAAAAGTTCATTTTTGAGAAGCATCACATAGAAACCATCAGCCACTCAAAACCTACTGTGGTGGGTAGGGAAATTTTATTCTATTTTATCTGTGAACAATCCCAACTTCATTCTTTCTTTGTCCACCTCTTATCTTTCTTTTCTTAGATTTTTCACCTCATCCTAATTTTTGTAGCAACTCGGATCAGCTTCCATCTTGGAACTTAGGTTTGGAACAAATTGGCAGCAAATACTTTCCAGAAGAAACTGAATCAGGGTAGGTATTCCAGAAAGCAATTCAAATGTGTTAAAAGGATTTATAACAATTTTAAAGAAAATAAGTTAAAAATAGTATAAAAATGGGATTTTAGTGGTTGTACACTACACTTAGAGTAACTACCTTGCAGGTTTAACCCAACTAGGGGACTAATTCTCATTATAAACAAATGTAGACAATAAAGACAGTAGAAACCTGAAGCAAGAAAGCAATTATATGAAAATGCAATTATGCAACAAGACTCTACTTCGTATATCCTTAAACTTATAGGCAATGATGGGTCAGTAGATCTGTGCTTGGAAGCACTGACTGGAAATAGAGTATATTTTCTACATGCATGGGTAAAATTTATGTTTGTATTTTATGTCTTATAGAACTGAAACAAATTTTCTTGCCCGAGTTGAGCACAAATTACTTCATCTGAGTAGCAAGATGGTGACATTCTCTGAATCGGTCTCTTGAGCCCTTTTCTAACCTATTATATATGGTTCAAACAACTCTTTAGATAGGTTATTAAAAATAAAGGTAACATTTCCCTTCCTCTTCTCAGTATCTTCATTTGAGATCTAACAATTCAGTGGTGTCTGAAAGCAAAGAACTGTACAATATATTACAAACTGCAGATATAAAACCAGTGCTGCACTCAAGATGGGAGAATTTCTTCTCTTTCAGAGTACCTGAATGTTGTACTTCTTGCAGCCTTTCCTCACCATTATGGTATTTATGCTTCCCATGTCTGACATTTCAAATATCTCCTAAAAAATCTTAAAGATCTTGGGCCCTAGCTTATTTAAATGGCATCTGAGGAAGGTTCTTTGAATGATGCTCACTCAGTATTACAAATTTTTAATTGTTTTATTTTTTAACTATTTTATTAACATATTGTTAGCATCTTCTAGAAATAGCTTTCTACTACATATTTTCTATGATAAAAATTAAACAATGCTTTTTTTATGTGAGTGGGATTTACACTTAATATAAACTCTCTCAGCTTCTGCATCTGAGCAGTTGACACATGCCTTAAATATGTCTCAGCTGCTTAAGAAGGAAATGTGAACACAGGGCACAAGAGAATCTCCCAGCACTCTCTAACCAGCCCCCCAGTACAGAGAACCAGAGGTTCATGGCTGCAGCAGCTGTCATGAGTGCTTCTGCCCTGTCATCTGAATAAAAATTCAGATGATTTTAACCCTCCAAAAATTCCCAGGGAATTCAACAAGTCATGGAAAGAGAAAATGGAAATGCATACTGGTTTTATACCTGGTTGCTATAGTTCAGATTATTTTAGATCCAAAATCCTTTGGTCAAGGATCCCTCCTGTAGGTTCTGCATGACTGAGAATAGCAAAGACTATGACAGAAGCAAAGGGGAAACCACAAACCATAATATTAAGATTTTTTTAAATCCTTATTCAATGCCCAGCACCACAGTCAGTCATATGGAAGGCACTGTCCACAAATACCATGGCTGATAGTCCATGAACAAAGAGCAAGAACAAGCCTTCAAAAAAAGACAAAAATGCCACAGAAACTAAACAGTTTCTTTGCCTGAGTGTTTACTGTGAACACTGGGGGTTCCTTCCTTATACAACAAAGCTTGGAACAAGATGACTGGTAAACTTGCAGTTTCCCAATTTGTATAGGGTTCCTGTAGAGTATTCCCAGGCAAATTAGCAGAAAAGCAGTTAGAAGAGCAACACTATAGCAGAAAAAAAATCACAGAACAAATATGGAAGAGCCAGCATGACTTTTGCCAGCATGCAAATGAGATCTGTACCAGAGAAAACTGCTTGACTCCTTTGAAAGAGCAAAAAAGCAGATGGACAAGGGAGATCCCCAGATGCCTAAGTGTGCATTTGAGAAAAGCCTTCATCAAAAACTTAAAATAAGCTAATGCACCAAAGTGCTGGTCACATGGAGAAAGGGTTGGCTAACCCCCCCAAAAACATTAGGCCGTGGAGAGTCACCTTCAGATTAACAGGATGTACCCAGTGGAGGTCGAGAGGGGTCTATGTCCAGCCTTGTTTTTCAATCTGTTCCTGAAAGATTGGGAAGGGTATGAAGAGTAAGGTGAAAAGACTTTCTGGTTCTGTTCAGGTGATAAAACAGATGGAGAATGGAAAAGTTAAAGAAACCTTCCAAGACTGAATGACTGGGTTATAAAATGCCTGATATAATTCAATGCAGATAAATGAAAAAGAAACCATATGGAGAAAAATCCAACTTTCTTTACACATACATATTAGAGATACATCCTGAGACTGTTATTACCATTTAAGAACAAAATGCTAGTGTTATAATAGACAGTTTTACAAAAATGTCAAGTCTGTACTTAATAGTGGTAAAACACCCTAGACTGAATGTTATGAATTGTTAAGAAGAGAACAAAGCATAAACCAGAGTACATTATTATGCCACTATATAATCTAGAGTGCCTTTTTAATAATGTGTGCTGTCTAGTCCATTATTGCAAAAAGAACACAGAATGGAGAAAAAAGTTCAGAGACAACAAAAGAAGATGAAAAACATCAAACCTAGCTCTTCTGTAGCAAAAATGGAATCCAAACATAGTTGTTTTCCTTTTCAAAGATAAGCCTAAATATGTACCAGAGCCCAGCATGTTTTTCTGCAGCTGCTGTACAATGAGACTCCTGATGTTTACAGCTGTAAAGCAATTAGAAACATTTGGCTGAAAATCACCATGTAGATGATAACATTTTTATCCTGTGTCCTTAAAGGAGAAAGTGGAAAAACTTTTTGGAAACTACTCCGAAGGCCTAGTGTTGTGTTACAAACTAAATTTAAGGGACATCTTCTAAATTATCCACACGATTTGTGTGTCATTTCACTAAGAGTCTCACAGTCTCTAAAAAGGCTGTTCAGCTTCCTCCTGAGATAAAGAAAAAACCCCGAACTGCTCTTTTTATTCTTTTTGTAGTATATGCATACCTAGCCATGTCCATTCTCACTCCCACCTCTCAGTGCAACTCAAGAGAAAAGCATTTTCTCAGCAAGGATGTTAGAGAGGAAAAGAAAATGTTTCTAGGGATACAGTTCGTGCTGCTTTGTGGTCTCCATCTGGCATAATTTTGGCAGCACTTTGGCTGCCTCCCAAGAGGCACTTAGGTAGTTAATTTGCTGCTGTAGGAGCACAACATTCAAGCAAGCACCACACTGCTTCTTTTACTGTGCCAATCCCCAGTCCATCAGCCTGGATCTACCAACATTTGGCTGAAGTGATTGATCATTTTGGGCAAACACATCTGATGAACACTCAATCTAGGCAAGCATTATAGTCCCTCATCCTCCTCTACCTTCCCCACTAGGAGCCCTGACACAACACTCCCTGGTTTTCCATCTCCTCTGGTTTCCCCAGCTCAGGCTGAGATCTTCACCACATGCTGTAGCAACAGGGCAGACGCTTGCAGTCTTCCCATACTCTGCCTTACATTGGCAGGGCACTACAAAAAGCAGACAAATCTTTCCTTGCAATGCTGTGATGGCAGCATGACCTCCTGAAGCTGGCCCAGAGTAGCCACCATGCCTCTTCTCTAGGGAGGCAAAAAAACCAGAGAAGGGCTCAAAAGAGAAGAGGGAGAGAGAGGAATTCTCAGACAGCTGAAGCTGCAGCCATGGATTCTCATGCTTCACAGCTTACCTGAGTCAGGCCTGCAGGTGCCCTGAGCAGTAGACAGCTTTTCTCAAGCTCTGTTGGTGTAAATTACAAGACATTCATGCTTCTGGTTCTAAGTGAACAATTTTACATGAAAAGGTAAAATAATCAGTCTCACGATGCATGGGTCAGAATAGGTTTTAGAATAATATTTTTAAGTTTTATTTACGGGTCACTCTTTATAAGCAGGTGATAGTGCATTTGAGGAAACATCTGTACATTTACATGTGCAAGTTTCCTCTAGAGTTCACCTCTCTAAAATTGAGTCCAAATGGCAAGAAAGATAAGGTGAAGCCTTCCCTTTACCCACAGTTAAACACAGTATGATTAAAGTATTCTTTCAGCATCATAATGATTCAGGCAATAATAGAAAAGGGTAGTGTCTCCTTCCAGTGTGGGGAAGATGGAGTTCAGCTGGACTTTTCTCCAGCTGAGTTCCTTCAGCATTAACCCCCTGCAGTGTCACAGAGATATGGCACCTGTGACACACTGCTCCATAAGCCAAATACACTATCTAGCGATTTTATATGGAATAAAATTGGTGGGAAGGGCTGAAGGAGAAGCAGGCAGCTATTACACATAAATCTGAAAGGTAAGTTATATGGTAAATATGAGACCATGTTTTCCCGAAGTTCAGACAAGAGACCTGAAGTTTAGAGTCCTCAGGACTACAAATGCTGTATTGAATTTCAGTATTTGAGGCACCACAGAGAAAGGCTTTCATATATGAAGATCCATCAAATATGTCATCAGTATTATGTTACAAATGATTGAAACTAAACCACTTTAAATAAGCAATGAAGATATTTTCCCAGCATCATTTCTCAATTTAAGTTACTAAATGCAACTGCTGCATGACTTAAAATTGTAGGGTCAAAGAATATTATACAGTAGGGCAGGTGGCTCAATGAGATTTTTATGGTATAAAGAGGTACCCTAAGTGAAGCCACTTGAAAGCCTTGCTATAAACACATTTTAGTCCAGAGGCTAATTCTCTGAAGAGTCACAACCACTTGAAGACAAAGGGAGTAAAATAAATAATGTCTCCTCAACCGTAACTGCTGAATACTGGGAGAGATATTAAAATAAAATGCCATGACAGTTTATCAGGTGAAAAAAATTGAAACCTTTATTTTTTTCACCTCCTTTTTCAATAAGGGTCTTCCATCTGTGAGTGTGGCAGTGATTAACTTTCCTTGCTACACCTAGAAGATGTGCTGCTACTCACTGAGCACCCTATGCCACAGCACACAGAGAAAGCAAAGAGAACAGGTTGGAAATTCACTGGCTGCACAGAAGCAAATATTTTGGCCTTTTAAAGCAATTTGGGATGGGAGTGGGCGGGGAGGAAGCACTGGGGAGGAAGCATTAAGGCTGGAGAAGAAGGGACTAGGTCAGGAAAACCATAAGGGATGTCCAGGAAGGACTACATAGTTACTGTAAGGCAAAGATTCTTACAGAAGAGGAAGATGGTCCCTACTTCAGACCTGAAGTGAATGGGACACAGCTCTCCACTGTTCAGCAGCTCTGGGCCCCAGAGTGCCCCCCAGCTACTCCTGCTTAGGAGCAGAGTCCTTCCTGAAAGGCTGGACTCACCCAGAAGAATTGCTTGGATATCCCAAAGAAGTGGCAAAACAAAAGACTATGGGATCCATGCTGTAAAGTCAACAAGGAAACAATGACATTCAAAGAAAAGTACTGAAATGTCCTCTTGAATGAGCAAACTGTTGGAGATATGCTCCATCAGGCATAACTTCTTGCAGAGCTCTCTTAGAGATTTCTTTCATCCTTAAGGTTACTTTCTTTGCCTCTTTTTTCTAAATTGAAGAATTTTCCAGGCTTGATTTTTTTATATTAATCAGATTTCTTGAGAAGTTACTGTCCAGTGGTGTTAGGAATTTCCAAGATATGAGAAACAAGTGAAAAAAATTAAAACAAACCAAACACAGTGCCCTCCTGAATGGCAATGTCCAAAACTGCATGTCTAACAGTGTTCTGTATTACTGGTGTTAAAAAAACCCCCAACCTCTGTAGATGTTCACAATTCCTGAAGAGTACATAATTTATCATACTTTCTATTAGAAAGTGCTGGGGAACATTTTAAGTGTCCAACAATATATTCCTTTGTTTTTATTTCAGAACTGCAATATTAATCCCTCTTTGAGTTCCAATGGCATTTTCAAGAGCTCCCCTTGGCCAATTTACTACCATGGACTTCAAATAAATACAGGATGATGAGCATATCTGAAGGACCTGTACTAGAAGTAAACTTGACTTAAAGGGTAAGTTCTTGAGCCAAATTCAGAAGATGTATGCACTTACATTAGTAATACCTTTGGCATCCTGATAACAATTATTTCCATTTTTAACAGTTTGGGCCCGGTGCTCAACTGAATTTTCTTTATGAAAATATATGTGTGGATACCACCAAGAGTATCTTGAAACCACAAGTCTGAGAAAAAGAGCCTGAAAGTGCTCTGGTCTGTTCCAGGTAGGATGTGCCCTGTCTGCTCTGCATGTATTGTTACATGTAAGTCAAGTAAAGTACAAATCAATAGCACCATTTTAAAAGCTTTAAGATGTTTTGCCTTGAACTCTGAACCTGGACAAGTGTGGAAACAAAAGCAAGCCTTCACAGGCAGAGGTGAAAAGAATGCATGTCTTTCCTTTCCCTTTCCCTCTACTTCATTCTCTGGAGGAGAAAAACCAGTATCCCACCTCTGAGGAAGCACTCATTTCCATGCCTGCCAGAGTACAGCTGAGAAAAAGCAGCAAGGCAGAGACTAAGGAAAATGTGAGACAGAAAAAAACCATATTTTGCCTGAGATCTCATACAGCACAGGTAACATTCAAGAGCAGGAGAATAACTATGTCCTTTCAAAAGCCCAGGAGTGTAAAGAAACACAGGTCACCATTATTAAAAGGCTGAAGTGGATTGCATACTGCTTGAAAAGCTTAAGAAGCCTTTTGCTTTACAAGTAAGAACTGCAAATTATCACAATGCTTTATAAAGCATTTGACCCATCTAAATAATTCAGTATTCACTGTGCTTGATGTAAAGCAGACTTCCATTGCAAATGTATTAAATCCAAATTAATTAATGCTGAAACCTGTTCTCCTGTAAAATAATGCAGTGTTATTTAATATTTTCTTTTCCCTGAATATATGGTTATATTCTGGTTATAGACAGCTACAGTCTTCCAGTGAATTCTCGTGCTGTGTTACACAGTGTTGCATCTGCAATGTATTCTCCTGAGATTGGAAAGGTAGCATGCTTCTCAGTGTAAATGTCAGGGTTTGCTCAGGACTAGCAATAACAGAGATATGTGGCTGAAGAATGAGATGCTTCTCTAAAGCCCTAAAGATTTAAAAGGAAATTATGATGTTCTTCAGAGGGAAAGATGATGTTCTTCAAAAGTTCCTGGATCAGAATTGAAACCACTAGTAGACTTGGACACAGCCCCTGTACTAATAGAGTGCTTTGTCAGAGTAATTGCCAAGTAGATGCTCATAAAAGATAGCTTCTAGCAAGCTTGGAGGTGTTCAGACGTTAAAAATGGGTTTTGCAATTCCCATACCTTTTTCTAAAGACATTAAGTTCTAACTATTGTGTTTAATTATTGTTCAATCTCAGCAAAGCAAAGTTATTTTAGATAACTGTAAGTTACTGTGGCATTATCTATTTAGCTTTGCTTGACCACCTCAACAGGAATAAAGCCATGAGGCACCCTGGCCCTCTTGAATTAATGCAGTTTTCTTCCAGCTTTAAAGGTAAGGAACCATCAGCCATTCCTATACCCTAAGTACAGACACAAGTATCCAGGCATTGCTGCCACCATCATCAACAATAATTATTCAACTCTGCAGTTCATAGGCATGCACAGAACTGCAGGTCACTCAGGAATGCTCCACCCAAGGCACACAGTTAGTCACTTTTCAAACCCAAATACAAGGCGCAGGCTGAAAAACAAAGCTTTTAGGAGGGCAAAAGAAAGAAGTTGCGGTGATGAAGGTACCCAGTGTTTCCCATGAAGGGAGGAGGGCAAGTAGACCTGGGTTTTATGGTAAAAACATGAGCATGGTAAAAGAAAGGAAATGAAGAGGACCCACTGAAGAAGGTGCTGATGGTGAGATGGTGGCACTGGGTTGAAATGTGGAAGCCAAGTAAAAGGCATAAATTGCCATGTGCATGAAGGAAGTTGAAGTGGAGAAAACTAATGAGGGCTGAACAAGTTGACACCTCTCAGTCCACTGTCCTGCTTCCCCTAAAATTACACAGGAGAGCACAGATGGCACCAGTACTACATAACTCTGTAATTAAAGAGTTGTGACAAAAACTTTTTCAAAATGGTCTTCCAGTTCTTGTTACAAAAGGAACTTAAATTCTGATCGAGAAGATACTGTTGGCAACATTTAATGGAAAGAGAGCTTGCCAGTTCTTCCATCAGCAACATCTTATAAAGCGTATTCTGGGGAATTTCCAATGGGAGTAGAAGTAGGGAGCCAAAACACCATAAATAAAATAGGAAGGAAGATAAAATTCCCACCACTTGAAAGACAAGATTTAACCTGCTGTCATTGCAACTGTGATTTCAAGAATCTTCTAAACCAGCATTTTTCCTTTGCTTAATTATGCAAAATATCTTGGGTTGGGTGTGGGAAGAGAGAAAATTGCTTGTGTTTACCATTACAAATAAAGCAGTTTTCTGAGCACAGTATTTCTGTGGTAACAGTAGAACAAGACTGGGACAACCTGTAAGACTCCAGAAACATCACAGGGAATCCAGACTAAAAGGAAATTCCCTCTTCTCTTGACTTCAAGACAAAGATGGAGGGTGGAAAGAGGGCAAAATCTCATTGTTTATAATGTAAGAAGCTTATAGCAATTTTAACATTTTCTCAGAAACATATAGGTCTGGGCAAAGCAGTCAGACTCCCAAATAAAGAAGTTCAAAATAGCATTGGTTTTGCTAATTATAAATCACTCTCTTGTACCTACATGGATTCTGCTCAATGTCAATGGTTTTGAAAAGAAGAAATTCCTTTCACTTGAACCTCAGCCGATCTTTCTTAGCTCATGGAGTATTTGTGAGTGCTGCTGATAATGTTTTTTGCCACACACACACTGGAAGTCGCTGAACAGACAAGAGAGGATATTGGCTGCCTCTATAGTGCTCCTAGAGTACAATAACAGAAGCCATGACCTGTCTCCTACAAATTGTCCTGTTAAAGGTAGAGGCTTCCTTTCTCAAAAAAATATAATAAACAAAATGCTTTTGAATTGTAGCTTTTCATTTCCATTCACATTTAATTGACCCATCCAAAAGAAACATCTTTGAATAACAATTTATTTTCTTTCACGTGTATACAATCACAATTATTTTGGCTTATTTTAGCATTCTGGAATAAAAAAATAAAAATGGAATTATTAAATTGAAATTATTAAATTGAAACAACTACTTGTCTATAAAACCTCAGTGAAATTCATCAGGAATGCTCATGCTTACCTGTAAATAAAAAGGCTCACAGAAAGCAAAGTCTTTTTGCATAAACTCCCATCATTCAAGTATTATGCCATAATATATTCTGTATCTTAATTAGAAAAGCTTACTATTAAAGCTTGCTATTTCATTTAAAAAGCAAGTAAGCATTTTTGCCATAATCATAAGACTGGAAAACCAAATCTTTGTATTTTACAATACAGTAAATTTACCCTACAACAATTACAGAAAAGCAAAAGAGATGCTTCTTTGTTATCTTGGATAAATTACTAAAATCATATTGGAAATTAAACAGGTTTTCCAGTATCTGCTTTATCAAACTCCCTCAGAACATTACCTTAGTGCTAATTTGAATTGTCATTCCCAAATCTCAATTTATTTGTAAAACTAACTTCAATACCAAAAGGATATAATTTTTTGAATAGTCTTTGCAGTGTGAAAATCACAGAAAACAGGCTTAGAACACAAACAATACCCATATCTGTAATCTCTATCGTGTCAATTATCTGGCATTAGTAAATGCAACTAGAGTTTTATCAACTCACATCCCCACTGCTCCAGGCTGTGCATCTGGCATTTATGCATTTTGTCCATTTGTCTATAAGCTATTGAAATGTTTCCTGATATAAAATGTCTTTTCTTTTTTTTTGGATTTTTGTTTTGTTTTGATTTGGGTTTTTTGTGGGGTTTTTTTGTTTTTTAAATGGAAAGGAAAATAAATTATCTGACATTTTTTGTAGCCATCAGATGTTTCGCAGTAAGCATATTATATCAAACAATCAGGGGCTCTGAAAAATTCGTCATCATGTCCATGAGTAGGGATGGAGTAGCAGACATCCTAAATTCAAAGTATCAGAGGCATAGACACACACTCTGCCAGCTGGCCATTTCTGTCAGCAGTGCACATTTGCATTGTGACTGTGTATCAGATGCTAAAACAGAGCCACACAAACCACTCTGCTACGATGGATCCAGGAGGCTGTTAGGATGCAGAATGAGGAGGGAAGCAACCCACAGACAACACTTCATGGTATTAAATAAAGTGCTATCAAATAGTGCAGTGCCAGTGCTTTTAAAGTCTCTTATTTTGTGATGCATTTGGCACTACTTAGGCTGATTCAACCCTCGCCCGCCCCAAAAAAAATGCAGTAAACAATCATGTCTGGTGGTCATTTTTCTATCTGTGGAAGCACTTCCCTGGTTTTGCTGCACTGGGTGGCCTTGTGATTGTGGCCAACAATATGCCCCAGACCTGCTCTGATCTTCCTGGTCTCCCCAGGCATGGCCAGAGGCACTGTGGTTGAGAAGACTGTAGTCCCACCCCAGTCACAGGTGATGGGAAAAAGACCAAGTGCCCTCCCTGCTTTGCTTGGCTGCCATATGCATGGCCCCTGAGCTCCATGGAAGAGGGTAGGAGCTGGTACATGACTCTCCTTCATCCTGCACCACCTCCTTGACAGCTCAAACGAAACCACAGATAACAAGCGGTGAAAGACCCCAAACCTGAGACATTAAGCTCTGGTTCATCTGCTGGTCAAACCTGAGAACAGCTGTTCACAAGTTGCACTCTGCTTGCGTCACTTTGAAAGAAACCTGCTTACAGCTGGGGATAACAGTAGAAGTCATACAATTACTTTTCTCAGGGGCATGAACAATTATTTTTTCCCCCCCTTCTCTCTATTTTTTAGTATTTTTTCAGGGTTTTCAAATTTTTTTGTCTGGATTAAGGGCAGTTTCTGCTACTGGTAGCTCAGGAGTTCCAACACTCACTACCAAAACTTAAGATTCAGTCCTCAGGCTCTTCTAAACTCAGCACATACAGATAAATGAGTTTATGTGCTTTACTGCAAAATACTGATGTGGTTAAAAGTTAAACTCCATCAGTGGTGATTTTCTGAACTGGGGTAAGGCTGTTGAATTAATGTCAGAAATAAGTCTTAGTTAGTAAGGGTGTATTTCATGATGTAAATATGCATTCATATTATATATACAATTTTCCTTCCTTTCTGTTAAAGCAAGCTTCATGAGAAGTTGTTTTTAACTTCAAGGTATATCAGTTGATTTGAATTTATCTTCTTCCTTTTCATAGTACAATAGTGTATTTTATATTTCTGGGGAAATTACTAATGATCTATAGCTATCTTGCTAAGGTGTCAGATGATATTACTAGTATCACTGTAGGAGTAAAAAGTTTTCCTTCAGGTATATGTTATCATTACCATGGGAAATAGTATTTAACAGTAGCACTTTCAAGAAAATTTAAGTAAAAGCATGCCACTTCATCCTTATTTTAAGCTTTGACATTTTTCAAGCTGACCACCATTGATCTTTAAGATAAGAATAAGAAAGCTTTTAAATTGAGAAAATACATTATTGCTGAGCTCTATTGAGAGTATAAAAAATTGTCATAATTTGATCATGCTATTCTTGAGAGAACTGTAAATCTTGCGTGTTTTAAAAGATACAATTTAATTAAAAAATTAATAACACTTCTGAAAATCAAGATATGTATCTGCACAATTCCTTTCTTTAAAGGTCCATTTTGGTTTATTTCCTCTTCTTTTCCTTTCTTTCTCTATCATATTTGCATGAGCTTTTTCTGTGAGGGCTAGAAATACCTTTTCTTTTATTGCTTTGTTCTTTGTCTTCTTGTTCTCTGATACCGTGCCCATATTAGTTGGTATGTTCTGTCTGACTTGTAAAACAAAAGGAATATTAGCTAGCCGGCATATTCACAGTAGATGAAGAACAGCTAAGTCAAAATAAAATGGCTTTGTAAAGGGCAGAGCTGGCTTTCATAGGTACACATGGACAGAAGTGCAGAGAGGAAAGAAAAAAAGAAAAGAAGGAAAAGAGAGAGAGGAGTTGGTGAGAGAGAAAGAAAGAGAGAAAGCAAGAGAGAAAGAGAGAGAGAAAGCAAGAAAGAAAGAGCCCTGAGGCAGTAGGCTGATACATAAAATGTTACTTTTGATGCTGAATGTGAATTCCATATATTAGGAAATTCTGTTCCCTGAAATATGACTAATTTTTTGGCTGTGCAGTGACATGCATCTTCATAATGTATTCTTGTGGTCTGAGAAAGATAGATGTGAGAAAATGCTACCAAAATAAGTGACATGGAGAAGCCTTTATTAGAGAAGTCTTTATTTTCTCTTTTTACAGCATTTCTGGGCATTTGCTTTGCAAATATTTAAATGAGTTTGTATGTGCATTTAATTGCAAGCAAAACCTATGGAACTTTCCAGCACACATCTAGACTCCCATCTCATTTCTAGCAAATATAACCAAACCCCAGTGGTATTCCACTAAAACCAAGCTAGTTTTCTTTCAAACTGTAAAAGACACACAAAGCAACAGAGATGATAAAAATCAGTATTTTCTGAAAAAGGCAGGTGTTTTTTTCTGAAAAAGTCCATTGTGACTGAAACAAAAGCATTTTGATTCACATTACAGGAAAACACATTATTCTAAAATCTTCATTACATCTGCCTGAACCAGTGGAGTCACACTGAGGTACTTTGGCACAGGTGTATTCTGCAGTCACCAACACACTTCCTACCTATGACCCCCTCAAAGCACACAAGGATGCTGATGTGAAATAGCTAAACTGGGTGTGCCAGAGCTTGCTTGCATACCTAGTCCATCTGCTGTCTTGAACATTGCTTCCCCCTCCCACAGTCCCACTGAGAAAACTTTTTAACTCCCAGACTAAGTTCTGATCTCCCTGTAAGTCTGAACAGAGCCACAAGAAAGAGAGGCAAAGGCAGCAAAGCCTTTCTTTACTAGCAGGTAAAGTCACTGCTCTGTTTCCTTCCAGAAAGCACCATCTGCACTTTTAGTAAAGAAGCACTGTAGCTTATGATGATGCCATAAACTTAATTTCACCCAAAGTCTCAATATGCTGTACAGCCCAACAGTACAAACAGGGGATTCCGTGCTGCTACCAAGCTGTGCATGGACTACTGGTAATGAATAGGCAGAGCTAGAGAGACTCCAAATGTGTAATGCCCAGGTAATTCAGGGATAAACATTATCTCCCTAGGGATTTGTGCAACACCTTTTGCTGAATGTTTCATCTAATAGGGAACAGAATCTTAGGGGGAAAAGCACTCCATTCCTCGCATAATAGAATCACACTCATGCTCATCTCTTGAATCCATGTGTTACCCTGCAAAACCCTCTTTTCCCCAGTGCCTCTGAGAGATTCTGGAGATGTTTTTCATAACCAGCTCCAATAACAGCATTCTGGAGTAGAATTTCAGCTACCTAGCCACTGGCTTCTAGGTGTTATAAGGTGTCTGAGGGGTCTGCATGGGGCTGAAAGACAAGGCATGGGACTCCCAGGATAATCAAAGGGATGCAGTACTTTAAATGCAGGTAGGCCTCCTGAGATGGCAGCAGAATTGTTAAAATAGCAGACAACCACTGTAATACTAAGACGCCTAAATTTGCTGCTAAGAAGGAAGCAGGAATGTCCTTAAAACTGATGCCAGAACTGGCACCCTGTGTGTGAGGTACTTGTCATAATCTTCAATATCTAACAGTAGGCAGACATCTTCAGTGATGGAAAAACCACTCATGAGATACTGAAATAAGTTAGAGACAGTGAAAAACTCACTGACAGCGAGAGGCAGTGAAAAACAATTGCTCCCAGCAACAGTGGAAATACTCCATGCTGAAAAATGAACTTGTTATCATCTCACACAGAAGATGTGACAGTCATTCCATGTCTCATAGTACACTTGCTACACAAAATGCCCAGTCTCTCCTGACTGAAGCCCAACCATCCATTTCAGGTCAGAAATTGCAGAGAAACTATCTGCTGCCCTGAACAATAGAGTGACAATATCACAAACCTGGAACCTAGAGATTGGCCCAACACCAGTAATACTGTCATACCTATATGTGGCACTATTTCTGTTGAACCTTTCTGCAACTTCCCTCCTATTAAACCTTGAAAAACACAAAGGACACTGAAAGCAAAATCATTCTACAAGTTCAGAACTCAAGAAACCATGGCTAGAAGCCAGTTCATTTTTGTTAGATAAGACTGTCCTAAATTTCAGTGTTTCAGAGTGGAAGGAACAGGAGGATCTGTAAAAAAGCCCTATTTGGTCCTCAAAACTTGATATCCTGGAGCTGACACTTCAGATGAGCTCAGGAATGGCCCCAGGTACAGAATGACCATTAGCACCTGGAGCATTGTTGGGGCAACCCTTAACTGCACATTTCAGTTCAGTTTTATCTGAAACGAACCCAGTGCATGTTCAGCACAACCATACCATGATGTAAATGAAAGCATAGCAAGTGGGGACAGCTAAGGGATTTGTTTTGGACCAGGACCCCATTTCTGAGCTCAGATGCCAACTTTCAGAGAGATATCCTTGGCTAAGAGCCTCTCTCTCTCTCTCTCTCTCTCTCTCCAAGGGTTGGATGAAATATCTCTGCCTTCAGAGGGCTGCCTCAGCTGCTTGTCTTAGCTCACAAAATGAAAGCTTTCTTTAGAACGGTGGCCTCTTGGCAGGAAGTTTTTTATTCAGTTAACAATTCTCTGGCCAAAGCATATGCTGTTAAGAAATACCAAATCTACAGCGTGGAAGAAAAAGAAAAAGCCCAAATCTCTGCAGGCTCTGCCAAGAACAAGGGATATTACCTTTGCTTCTCCAAAGCCATTGGCAATTCTTGTTATAATTTAAGATATTTTCTTCAGAATGTCCAAAATCAAACCAGCACAGAAGGAAGTACAGGAGAAGACTCTTCTGCTGGTCAGTGCCTCTGAAGGTTAGAAAGTTGACTGGGAAGTTAACCACAGGCAGAGTCCTCTGACATGCTCCCAGAAAATCTGCCTTTTTATTGGTATTCTTGGCTGCTCCTGACTGTAGCAACAGATCAGAGAAACCACACAATTCTGAAAAGCGATTCATCCTGTCTGAATGGCAGGTATTCATACTGGAGAGGATCTATCTGTGCCCATTCAGATCCCCATTCAAAAGCATTTATCTCCAAAAGTCATTCTTGATAAGATCATTAAAAAGCAAATAAGCAATGCTTACTTCAAAACGAAATCAAAAACTACAGAAGCAGGTAAATTATTTGAAGCTTCTCTACATCTCATTTTGTTTGCACTTATTTCTGGCTCCAGAAACAACTTTGAAATTGAGCTTTTAAAGGATACCCTCTCCTGAAAGGAACTGAGATTCTCTTAAATTTTTGTTAAACTATTCACCCTGAACTCAGGTCAGACTGAGCTCTTCCCTGAGGATTAAGGACACACCTGCCTGAGAAAGGGAAGAACTGAGGGCAATATTCATGAGTTACTTCATGCACTCTTCAGTGCACAGAGCAGATCTACAGAGTGCTCAGAATTTGATAAGAGAACACTGTCAGAGAACGTTTTACTGTTCATCAATTAATTTTTACAAAGCACATTGCAGATTAAAATCAGTTCTTGAATGTGTGTTATTGTAAGTCACTATGAGGTGAGGAGCATTCAAACACAGGAGCACGGAAGAAAGCTCGAAAATTCTGCATGCAAACCTGAGCTGAGGAGCAGAAAACAACAGTTTCCAAAAAAGCAGCATGGAAGGTAACTTTCCACAGGAGCTGCTCACAGATGAAAGTGAGAAAGGAGGCAGAGAAAGAGGGAAAAATGAAAGAAAACTACAGTCAGTTAAGCCTTGCAGAGAAAAGATAAGGGCAGCAGAAAAGAAGAATGATTTAATGCCAGCTAAAGTGATTACAGAGAACAAAAGGGCTCTTATAAATTCACTGTGGCTGTGAAGGGGGAAAAAATACAAGTGGGAAATTATGACTGTTAATAAATAAGGAGGGAAACAATACAAAATAGTACCATAAAGTGGCTGAGCACATGACTTATATCTTGAAAATCCTGAGTCACTGATAGAAGAATATTTTTCAAAGAAGTGCAGGTAATCAGGAAATTAGTAGATTCTTGTAAACGTCATCTTCAATGCATTAAAAAATGCATAGAAAACATAAGTCACTTATTCCAGTGACTTAATTTCATCAAGGAACCCTTTTTGAGTTAGTGGCTTTTTTTAGCTCTACAGAACTGGACAGGATTCATGAAGGGATAATACTGGTTTTGTTTAAAACCTTTAGCAAAGCATAAAACCACCGATATTATATATATACACATATATAAAGAAAAACAGTAGCTTATCCGTAGGTACTACTGAATGCCATTTTGTCTCATACAAACCCTATTATCACTGTAAAATACAATCAGTTTTCAACATAGTCTTGCAGAACCTATCACTGAAGCCCTTTAAATCCCATTTTTCAATACAGATAAAAACTAAAGCAAATTAGTAAATTTCAATTTGATAAAGCATAACCATCATAACATAATATTAGAAACTTATAACTTGGTCAGATTTAAAGATCCTGCTGCCCTGGTAAACACAGACAATGTGTGTGGACTGCGAGCATGATGCCACTTCTGAAAGCAGATATTTGCCCAGATTTTGGGTCTAGTACTTGGTAGCCAGACTCCATGGCAGACTAAAGCTCACAGGTGATGTCTCCAGGCAGTGGACCTTGCAGCAGCAGCTCTGCTCAGCCCTCTCCTCTACAAGTCACATACTGCGGGATTCGCAGATACAAGGCAGAAAATGCAGCTCAATATATGGTTACATGATGTCTCTCAGGCAGCAAAAGGATACAAGTAGCTACCAGGAAAATATTAAAATTGCAGGCGACTTTTGCAGACCTCTGATTTTCATGTGTTTGTACAAAAAAAAAAAAAAAAAAAAAAAAACACCACAAATATATTAGAAATTACTTGAAGGTTTTAAGGCACTCAATTCTGTACAAGAGGAAACAAAATGTGACCAAAAGACAGAATAAAATAGAAGACTATAAAATCATTAAATTATTTTAGCTCAATGAAATGAGCATCAATAACTGAACCCTGATTTGTAAATGCAAATAGAACAAACTATAAAATATACAACACGATTAGCATACTTCAAAGCTGTGGGAAGCCATTCATCATTGAGACAAAAGGCTCCAACTCAGGAAACACCACTCAGATTTGGCAGTGGTGTCCTGAGCCAGAACTCAGTGCAGACAGTGGGGAAATTAGCTGTGCCTTAGAGACAACCAAATACTCCAAAGTCAAAATCACCCTTGGCATCTGTATGCCTCAATTGTCATGATTAATCAGTAAAACTCTTTTGACATTGCCTGAGGGCTTCATAGAGACCTCGGAGTGCAGAGGAAGAGAATCCCCTCCCCAAGGCTGCCCATGTACCTTGGCCAGGAGTTGGTGCCAACCAGGGGCATATGAGTGAAGGGCAAGGTGACCAGAGCAAAGCCATGAGGTCCTTCTAGTCAGGGCACGGAAGGAAGTGCAAAAAAACCCCAAGTCTTTCTTCCTTTGTCTGAGGAAAAAAGCACTGAGGCTCCTTATGAATGGATGTAATCAACAATACCATGGAGGCCCTTGCAGCCTAGGTCAAGGGGAGAGGGCTGGATGAGAGGGAGAAAGGAAAGCGAGAACAGCAGAAGTGTCTGAGCAGAAAATGATGGGAGTAGGATAAAAAGAACAAGAATCTGCTTGGCTAGGGAAAGAGTTATGAGAGGCCTGAAGACAAAGGAGTAAGAAATTTAAGCTAGAGGCAGTCAGAGGTGTCAGAAAAAGGATTCAGAGAGGGAGGCAATAAGGTCACCATGACAGGTAGGAAAGGGAATATTGACGGCTGCCTTTCATGGGGCTTTGAAGTAGGAGGTGGAGGTGTCAGCAGAGATTGCAATAAGTGAAACAGAAGGCAACACATAGATCTTGTTTTTTCTGTTGGAATAAGGACAAAAGGCCAGGCAGGGTAAATGTTTTTTGGCAGTAATTATCAGGATTTAAACAGACCCTAAACGTGCAGGTCGCAGAGGTGGTGGCAGCGGTGCTGAGTTGCAGATGTAACACCTGCAGAGGAGCGAAAGGGAGTTTCACTGCTCTTCTCGGGATTAGGTTTGGGGAGGAGGGGGGGTGCTTAAGAAATTGTAATAACAAAAAGAAGCCCACTCCATGCCTGAATGGACCTCGATATCTAGTTGTGACAACCTTCACACAAAGGTTCCCAGGGAATGCTACAATCCTTTACTGTTTCCCATACACACCTATTGTCTGCTACTGTCATTTCAGGGAACACCATCAACAGAAAGTGGTGGAAAATAGCAGAGAAAAGATACCCTATGAGAAATAAAATTCCGGTAAGAGGAAGGACCTCTGGTGAAAAAGAAAGCAAATCAAGAGGAAAGGAAGCATACTCTGCAATTGAAAGTCTGATCCTGAGTCCATAAAAATGTAATGCTCACAATAAGCTGGCTGGAGGCTGGGGTATAGATGAAAAATTGACCAAAAGATATGCATGAAGACACTGCACGAAGACAACCAGGAAGCAGAAGAGGAAATTACTGAAGGGCATTGGGAAGGTTAAAAAAATAAAAGGTCATATGCTGGAAAAAAAAAAAAATAAGCTAAGGTAAGTGTTACAATGAATCTAAGCTATCACAGTGAAGTGACTGATGCTAGGTACAAAGCTCAGTCCAGGTCATTTGTCCAGATCATTAGAAACCTCAGTGAGTGAAATTCACAGAGAAGAATTCAGAAAAGTTATGTGTTTGAACAAAGTAAGAAGGGAAAGGTCAGGCAGCCTTAAGGGCTCAGAACATGACTATTTGTGGGGAGGGAAAAGGGTTTTTTGAGGACAGAAGGAATTGATGATGCCTGCTCTGAAGAAAGGCTTTCAAGCATATGACCTGAGTGTGCAGGTGACAAACTGTGACAGAGGAAAGCAGGAAAAACAAGAAAATATTTCCAGCAACAAGTCCCTGGGTTGTCCTGAGATTTCTTCTGTGGAGGCACATGGCTGACATATATGCCAGGAATAAGGCAGAGCTGGATGATTTAACACAGAGTGCTGAGAGAGGAAAATGGAAGCCAAGGGTTAAAGATAAACTGGGCAGAAATGAGAGGAGAAGCAAATTAAGGAGAGCAGTGAGGGGAAGAATGAGATTGGGAATTAGATGTCAGGGATTTTGACAGACGGAAGGTCACAGAAAGGACAGGTGAGGATGGGCAGGTGGGATGGGGATAGGGGGTTTTGAAAGAAAAGCGATGGTGGTGGTGGTGGTCAGATGAAGGAACTGGGTTAGTGGGAGGTCAGACAGCGACTGCCTCTCCATCCCTGAAATGGGAAGGGTGGACATAAATGTGTCATTTGCTCAGTATTTCATGCCTCTGTGTCAAAGGGCAGGATCTTTAATAGCACAAGCATTAAAAAGTGTGGCAGGTTGGAGAGTTTTTTGGGGGTGTTTTTACTCTCACAGGACAAAATAAATGCCTACATTTTACATCCTAATTTTTTTCCATGATTTAGTACAAAGCTGCTTTTAAAAAATACCACCAAAGATTTAAGAAAGTTTACAGCTATGTAAATAGTTAACAGCTCATCTTGATAGATAAAAGCATCACAGCACTTCAAATATCTTTAAGTGCTGGTGTGAACAAGAGTAACTTGATTTTAAACTATCATTATTTTCAGCATTTATTGTAGTCCTCTCTTGTTTTACTGCATTTCTATTTTATTAGATAAAAAACACATCACTTGCCTGGAAATTTAGCACCAACACACCTAGGACATTTTTCCTGAAAAGGAGATGAACTGATAAAGCTTCCCACTATTATGGCAAGATATGTATTCTGCACACAATTTCCTACTTATAATAATTATGAAGAGAGTGGGTGACATGGATGTGAGGTGGTCCTCTGGCTGAGGGTCAGTGTAGATGGAGTGCACAGCAGTGGTCAGGAGGACATTATGAAGCTCATAAGGGAGCTTACAAACACTTGTAAATTGGTTAAGCTGTGGTCAAACTAACTCTGGGGATAGAAGGAAAATCATTAGAAGAAGCTTCAGGAAAATACAGAAACCACATTAAAATCTGACTTCTTCTTCACAGAGTTTTTGAATTTTAGTGATGTTTTGAGGTTGAAGTTTAACCTTCAAAGCCTTGTCTTTAAATACCAGCTGGTAAAAATCAATAACTTTAAATGACAAAATTCACAGCATGGTTTTTAATTGCTATTTTCTTGTTTAGTGAAAGTTACTGCTTAACTGAACACCAAATTTCTCTGGCAATTCTCTGTGGCCTTTCTCTCAGAAGTTCCTCATTTTTTGAGCTCCAGCCATCACTTCTCAGGAACCAGCAGGCAGACACTCAATTCTGTAAATAATGACTAAGTGAAAGTAAAATGCCACATTAGCACCCTGAGCCTCCCTGATGCACACTGCTCTGAACAGAATGGAAGATGTTGATCAGAGACTTCGTGGTTGTACTTTGGCCTCCCATGCATTTCCATGAGCTGGATGAACATTCCCCAACATTGTGGCCATTGGCTTGCCTATGCTGAGAGAACGACAGCATCTACAGGTACCCACCACTGCAAGTATTCACAATTTCTTATCAAACCCACACAGAGAGAGAGCTGCGCCTCCTACTCAAAAATTTTGTTCCCTTAAAAGTGCACGTTTCCCTCTCAAGATGCCAGCTGCTTTATTAAGCCTATTTATAGATAAGTAAAATGAATAGCAGATGGCCTGTGCAGATTAGGATTTTGAGGCACGCTGCAACCCGTAACGTCTTGTCTTGGAGGCGGCTAACGTCGACCAGGAACAGCCATCTGCAACCTGGAATGCTCCTCTTGCACTTCCTCCATTAGCAAATGCAGCAGTGGCACTGGCTAAGAGGTATTGATCAGAAACCTTGATGGATTATTCTAGTTTTGATCAAGACAGAGGGAGGCACATGGCAAGGGAGCAGTGCTGCTGGGAACTGAGCTGATTCTGGCAGGTTCTCCCCTCCACTGATTCACTGATGACTCTTCTCGTCTTCCCAGGTGCCTGGGCAGCTCTCACATAGCTTTTCCTGCCATAATAATTCAACAGAATAGTCTGCTTATTGAACAGATAACTTCAAACCTCTTTACGAGCAGTCCCCTAAAAGTAGCTGTTAGCTTTAAAGAAAAGAACTTTGTGTCTCACACAACTAAACTTTTAAAAGCCAGGGTGAATGGTTACAATGAAGGTGAGAACAAAGCCTTTGGAACAACAGTGTTCAATTTTTAAAGTAAAAATTAAAATGCAAATTTGAGCATGGTGCCGTCCTATTCTTATTCCACTTATACACAAACTCCCTAAATTATAACTGGCTTACAGGGGAGGTATTTATAATTAACTCATTTTCTGACAGGTTTATTCTTGTACAGTATCTAAATATTCACTTAAGAACAACTTCTCTGCTGTATGGTATCCTAAAATAAATTGATACAGGATGTTGAGGAAGGTTGGACTTGGACAAGGCTAATAGACACATTTTTGTTATGTCAAAAGAAAGCAAAGCAGCTCTGGTTCATCATTTCAGCTGCCTTTTGTATTGTAAAAGAATCATAATTACCACTTAGAGGAAGGCAGTGGTGTAACTCAGAACACTCCACAGCCATATTCTTTTCAGGCTCTCTCTAGCATCAAAAGTCTCAGAATGCTCTAAAAAGACCTCAAGGAATTAGTTTCTTTACCTTCAAATCTAAAGGAAGAAAGTTGCAGAAGCCAGCCTCTGCTTAAAAATACAACTTGCTCATTTTTCAGATTTTCAAGACAGGAGCACAAAAACCCTCATCAGACTCATGCCCAACTCATATGTGGCCTAGAAAAGAAAAACTAGGAATAAAGGACTTATGCAGGTAAGAAGCTATTAAAAAGAGAAAAAAAATCTAATTAAACTGGCTTGTATCTTTGCAGTTATTTGCAGTAAAATACCCTCAACCACTGGGTTTAAGCAACTTTTCTCCATCCCATCTCAAGTGGAACAGTTTATGTGATAGTCCAGCCCTGGAGATGCTCAACCACTGGTATCTACCAGGGCAGAAACTGATTGGGAAATCCATTTACCCAATACCCAAAATCCAATATACTCCAGTTTCTCAAAATAGAAGTACATGTTTTCTGCTACTATGAAACAGTGAGGAAAGTAGGTTTCATCAAGAAGGATAACAGCAAAGGAAAATAGCAGCAGGACATGTTACATATCCAGTCTTAAGCTTATAAAACCTCCCCATACCTCTGTGAAATTAATAAAATATTGTTCGGAGCTATAAACTAAAATTCCCTGCATTCATTTTCGTGTTCTCTGTTCCCAACATTCCTCTTGGCCGTTACAGATCATCTTGTCTGTTCACTTACTTCTAAGAGACTTGGGAACTTTCCAACTCTCATTACTGCAAACCACATCAGCATTCTGGACTTACATTTTAAACCACAGCTCATTTTCCTATTTAAGCAACAGAAGAAGTAACTGAGGAGGGTCTAATATCCAAGGAGAAAATGCCTCTCTTGTGCTTATAGCAAAAGGATTTGGTGAGGCTGTGCCTGCCTGGTTTTGTCTTGTTTTGTAGGGACCATGAGTTTAATTTTCCAGCCTTTGTTGAGGGCCAGTGTTTGGAAGCCTTGACAAAGTGCTGGTAGCTGACTAGCAAGCTTATTCAAACACAGCTGTGGAAATTAAGATGTGAGGCCCATACAAAGTCTCCAGGTCACAAGGAAATTCAGATAGGTTGTTGAAGTTTGTTGGAAGTAGCTGAAACAATTCCTCATAAAATTTAGAGAATAAATTAGATTGCTGGGAGATTTGTTCATTTCAGTTACGGGGAAAGGCTGGATGGTTTTTGACTGTCCTTGCTGCCTGGAGAGGCACCCATGCAGCACCATATTTTCTAGATGCATCTGGTTCTTATGTCATGCTGTCTCTTTAGCAGTCTGCTATCACTGCTCTCTTCTTATTTAAAGTGACAATATCTGCATTGTCACTTTCATGATCATGCTAGAGGAATTCTGCAGGAAGTACTGATTTTTTTATCTGCTGGAACCAGGCTGATGGTCAGGCTTTGGTTCCCCCTTTCCCCCATCAATTGAGTCTTGTGCATCATGTACCACTTCCTCCAGTCAAGATGCTGGCTGGCATGTGAGTGACATGCAAAGCTGGACACATTTGCTTTCCGTCCAGCTGAGGAAATTTTGCTGTTGTTTCACAAAACCTATTCTAATTCTCAGAAAATTCACGTCAGCCTCAGATCAGGTCCTCCCTTCGCATGAGGAATTAGCTCAGCTTGCTAAGGACAAGAGAGCTTCAGAGGGGAATCATGTTTCTCTCCAGCAGAATGAAAATTAAGGACAGGACAAGTTAATCAAGAGAGATTGTGTAATAGATGCAGCCCCTTACACAAATAATACTGCTTCATACACTCCTAACAATTCATGTTAGGCTGATGTTGTTCTGGGTAACAACACAAAACAGCAAATAGGCAATGAAATGTGTATGCTGAAATCTTAATTTCTTAATTTATTTTTATTATTGTGAATCGAGAGTTTTATGACTGACAGCAAACTTGATGCTGTCTCTGGTGAGAATACTTCTCCTTCGTGAAAATTAACTGTGTTGGCAAATAGACTTTTGTAAAACACTTCATTTAGAATTACTTTTAAAAAATCATATACAGATATCTGTGACACTTATTGTCTTATAGATCAGCGATAATTGTAAATCAGGGATTGTGATTTCTGTGGGGGCATTTTCAAGGAGATGATCAGATACCTATTCTCAGCCTGACACCATTTACACTTTTATCAGTGGTCTGAAAGAAAATGGAGAAAATATAGTCTTCACCCAAATAAAGTTCACAGGTCATACAACAGATGAAAGGGTGAAAGATAACACAGAGAGGTTTAACTGCAGAGTGATCCTGTTGCCTGGTAGCTTAAGTTTCCTTAAACTCCCAAAGGGCTTTTTACACCACAATACCAAGTCATGAGCAACAGTAGGAAAAAAAAAAAAAGAAAAGAAATTATGTTGCTCATATCCATAGAAAAAAAGAGCTTTGTCATGGTAAAAATGTCTCAGAAGAGGATTTAGTGGTCGCCAAAATGAGTTTGAAACCTGTAGCTAAGAGGAACTGACATTCCTGTTCCCAATTCTGCCCTCAAAGGGAAACCATGATAGAAATCCACTAATAAATTGGGGATGAGTGAAAAAAAACACCCAGAATCTCAAAAGCAAAAACCCTGCTTAGGTGACTGTTGAGTTGTTTAGCTTATTCATTGTCTCCTAGATCAAAAGGCATGAAGATCTTTGAGGTATGTGACCTGTTGGGCTGCCCTCCTGGGCTGCACTGGAATGACATTTCCCCAGTCAGCCACCACTCCAGCCTCCTCATTCTTGGAAAACTGTCCTGCTGTGGATAACAAGCATTTCCCAGAGGAAGACCCCCATCTGACATTTTGAAATACTGGTGAAAGAATCCTGGAAATCTGCCCATTTTCAGCCTTACTAAAACTTGGAAATGGCCTGAAAATTATGATCAGGTACTGCTTAAAGTTGTCCCTAGTTACTGTTGAAAAGGAAGAGACTTCCTTCTCCTTCTCACTGCTTCTTTATATACCTGTATCATCTGGCTTTTTTTTACTTCAAAAGAAAATGTTTATTGAATGTTTCCCTAAGCTGAGCATCTTTCTATATGACTATTGGCGATTTTCTGCTCTGTCCACACAGTAATGAAAAAATATCTTTGTTAGGCTGGTGTTTTTTTTATCCTCTCGTGCCTTGAAAACATTCTGCGGTGTCCTTACCTCTGCTGGGCATTGATTTCTTCTCGTTTGAGTGTTCTTGCTTCCTTTTTTCCAACCACAACTCTTCCTAACATGAGCTTGTATCAACATCCTCATTTTTCATTTCATAAACACGTTATGTAAATACACAGATGTACACATGTATAGACACACACTCCAGTGGACTAGACAGCCTCTGGACGTGATTCGCAACATAAATATTCTGTGATTCCATGATTGTACACACATGCATAAAATTAAACAAAATAGTACAAATGGACCTGTTGATGTGCATGTGGAAACTTTAATTCACCTCTTAACTTTGCTTCCCTTCCCTCGGCACCAGACTGTGGATGGATAAATATATTCAAGCATTTGGTAAAGCATACTTGGCATTTAATCTTCAAAAGAATATGCATGCTCAATGAAAATAGTTTTTCCTCAGAGTTTAATTAGTATTACCAGCTTTGTGAAACTAGCACTTTTAAAAGCCCAAGTATATACATATACACTGTCCTAAGATATACTTGTCTGAGGTTTATGTTTTCATTGTATCAGCCATGTACAAAAAAAATTATTATTTGTACCTCACCAATAACCCCTTTTGTGTCGAGTTCCCTTTTTTTCTGTGCAGGGCAGCATTCCTCTGCCACAGCCACCTCTAGGCAGGGAAACTGCCCCTGGTTTTCTAACAGAAGAGACATCAAAGCAGTGTTTAACATGGACCCTTCAGCCATGTCAATTACACTTTCCAACCACATGCATGGCTGCGGAATCATTTCCCTGAATCAGGAGCATCTTCTTTCCACCATTTCTGGGAATTGCCAAAGCAAAGAAGACCAACAGCACCCTGCTTCCAGCCTCTCTCCACAGCCCTAGCCATGCCATGGTGCCTCTCCGGCAGCTTCTCCCCAGCCCCTGGCACCCCCCTTGTCTCCTCAGCCCACCCACCTGCTCTGGCTCTGCTCCCCAGCCCGTGCTGCTGGGGCCCCCAAACCTGAGCAACAAAGCAGGCCTTAGAGATTTGCAAAGGTTTTCCTTATACAGGCAATTAAATGTTCTCAAGCCCCCCTCCCACCTAGGACTAGTAGGAGGAACTCTGCTCTGTAGTATTCAGAAATTTCAGGGACAAAGCTCTCAAACCTTGGCTGCTTGCATTAAAACAAAGCTTCACATATACACTAAACATCACAGTGCTCATTTATCTGAGTCTGCTGAGTCGGGTGTGCCACCAAGTGCACCCCCAGAGCCCTGTGGTGGCCCACGGCAGCAGGGTCTGGGACAACACCTCCGGCACACGCACAGACACGGAGCACAGCTTACACCTCGGGTGTGTGTCGGTGGGTTGGAAACAGGCCACACAATTTCTGGCATCAAGCTCTAGCGACCTCTGTCTCAGCTTAAAGCTCAGGAGCTGATGATGCTGTACATAAATGCCTCAGCAGAAAGATGGCTCCTGACAGTAGAGAGCACTTTAATTTAGGAAACAAAAGAACAACAAGGTTTGGCTGCTGGAAGCAGAAGCTCAAATGAATTCAAAGACAAAATTTGGAGTAGGTTTCACACTGAGGAGGGAAACTAAGCACTGAGACAACGTACCTGGGGAATGGCAGACACTCTGCTTATTCAAGTCTTCCCAAAACCCACATTTTAGCTCAGACAGAAATTATGGACTTTTATATGGGAATTACTGGATGAAAGTCTAGACCACGCACATGAGGAGGTCAGGCTACATGCCCATAGCAGTCTCTTTTGGCTTTAAAATTATATTTCAGATTGCTTTCCCTCTCATTTTGTTTTGCGACTATTTAAAACTGTAATTTCTGCTGGCTTAAAAAAGGTAATACACACACACATCTATGTGCTTTGAAAGAGTTTAACTAAGGCTTATGTTTGTAAACCAGCCATAATCTGAATTACATTACATTAAAGATGTTCAATATTCAAATATTCAAATGCTATTATTTGCAGGAGAATTTTGCAACTCTGCAATAATGCTGTTTCCATTTCTCTGAACATGTTCATTGACTGTATTCAACAGACTACCTCAAAAAATCCAGCTTTAAAATACTATCCTCAGTGAGAGACTAAGGTAGAAGAAATACACAAAATCTTTTCAATTCCCTTTGAATTTGTCTTTAAAGAGATACAATAGCAAAATAATATTAAACAGATCTTCAGAGACAGAGAAACACTCCTTTTCCACAAATAGTTAGTTTTACGAAGTCATTTGCAATCCAAATGCCCTATAAAAATGCTGTGTATGCCTTTTGCAATGCAAAAATTAGTGTAATCACACATTTAACACAACTCGCAGCGTATCATTCATTAAGTATCCTTCCACATACTCTGTTGACAACTGAATGAATTTAATACTAATATATCAGACACAATTACTTATATCAACTGGAACTATATGTTAATTATTCAATAAATATAAGTTCACAGGACTGCTGTGTCAAAGGACATTTCCCCCAAAAGTAGTAGACTGGCCATTTATTACCTTACAAAATAAGAGCAGCATTACAAGGAAGAGTTAGGAAGAAAAGGTATGTTTTATTACAAATTAGTAAATTGATCTGGTAAGTATTTTGGTCCAGTGTTTGCCTATTTTTTTAATTACAATTTTTTTTCTAAATAATTTTGCATTTCTTGCTAAGCAAATAACATTTTTTACACAAGTCCTCTGTGGATATTTGGCACAACACAATTAAATTCACAAATTGCAGTGGGTTGTTTTTTTTCCTCCATTCTATCAAAATATGCATGAGGGAGGAGAGCAAGTTTAGCATTTCGTAAAAAATGTAGACAATAACGTCTAAATCTGCCATCATAAATATGAAATACTAAAACTCAGGTATGAAGTTAAAGTGTAGGAACAGGCACACCCTTAGTTTTTGTTAGAAATAGTAGGTAAACCTGCGAAACTCATGGTTTAAAACCCTCACTGAAACTGGTCCCAAGATGCTGAGGAATTTTCTGTCCTACTGTTGCACAGAGACAGAGCCTGCTATTGGTGCAGAGCAGGTGCCTGCTAACAGTGCAGAGCAGGCAGGGAACCACACCACCTCCCTAATTAGGAGTCTATCTCCAGGATGTGGCTACTCTAATGATGTTCTCCAGAGTGGATCCAAACAGCAAGACAAATTTGTCTGAAGCTCTCTGAGGTCTGGAGCAAAAAAGAGGGAGAGCCATAATGTTTATTTGTCCACACATCAAATGTGCCCAAGGAGGCCGGATATGGACCAGCTGGACAAGAATCTGTCCGAACACCTTCCCCATACAGCCGCGATCAATATCTGCTGACTGCTGTAAGCACCTGCTCACACCTCACACACTTCAGAGAGGGGATAAGGGGATGTCAGTAAAAATGACTCAAGTAACTTCACATTGCAGCTTTAGCAGTAGGACTAAAAAGGGACATCCAGAACAGCTGAAGGCAACACTGGGTGCAAGTGATGGGTGAAGTCATAACTCCATTTTTTTATTTATCCTGGACTAAGCATATGTCTTGGACAAGGACACAACGACTGTGCCTCCCCCCTTGTTGTTCCTAGCACTGGGAAATAAAATCTTGCTTGACATTCTCACTGTCTCCTGATTGCTGGATCACTTTCAATTAAACAGAGAGGAAAACATGTTTCTGATGTAATTCATGAACAGCAAAAGGTCTTTGCCCTGCCACAAGAAAGTCAACTTGGGTGCAAGATGAGAGTGGCAAAAAAACGTAGAATAACCAGAGGGATTATAAAGCACAAGATCTTGGAAGTGAGTTTTGGTGAGAGAAGATGATGGCCAAACACAGAGCATGCCTCAACACTCAAATACTATTGCATTGTCCCTTGCATGTCCAATGATGGTGCTTGTGAGAGCCCTTAGACCCAGAGGCAACATACTCCACCTCCTGCCAAGGTGCTACAATCTCCTGCTGACAGGAGTCATACTCTGCCTCACACAGTTTTACTGTCTTGACATATCTGGTCCTCCAATTTTTTCTCTCTTTGTGTTTTTCTACTCCTCAACTTTTGCTTCACTAATAAGCTCATTAAGTATGGCAATATAATCAGCATCCAACTTTCCCCCAGGGATGGAGAGGGAAAAGGGAAGGATCCTACATGACAAATGCTATCATTTCATTTAATGTACAGCAGGCAGGTACCCAAATACCATGTCTGAGGTCTTTTCATAGCAACACATTAGCAGAACAAAATGAAGTGGAAGGGCTGCCTTTATCTTCTCTGTCCATAAGCCTGAAATATCCCAAAACTAAGGGGGAAAAGATGAGGAGAGAGGAAAAGGGTGGCAAATATGGGTGGTAAGACAGACAAAAAAACCCCACAAAGAGCTACAAGGTCTGGAAAGATCAACTGAGCAATGGACTGCAGAGGAAGTTTCTGAACTCTTGTGTTCACTCTCAAAAGCTGGAGATGTTGGCATCACACACTGGGCTGTTGCCAGAGGATGGGACAGTGCCTGAAGTCAGCAAAGAGCTCTCTCCCAAGGGCTGCAAGACCATTTCTCACCAAGGGAGATATTGCCAGAAACGATCTCAAGAATATATCCTGTCTCTACCACAATTCTGCTAACACAGTCGCAGGATACTGTTAGCAGTAGCACACTGGTAGAACTACTGCTACCCTAGTATATTGTTACTGGAGCATATTATATGGAGAGCATGCCTTAATGGGCACAAGGCCACATGTTCCAGCCAACCCTGCAAAAATGATACACAACAGAATGCACGTGCCCTCTGTCCAGCACTAATCCACTACGTTATTCATTCATCAGAGCGCCCAGTCAAACCCAAATGCTGCCCGAATGGCAGACAACTTAAATCGTGTTGTCCCAGTGACAACCTTAATGTAAAAATCGCTGTATGTACACCCTAAGTACGCCAACAAAGCCCTTGCTTTGTCTTCCTCAGAGTGTGGAGCATGAATTACGGGGGCAGAGTCAGACTCAGATGGCCTTGTGCAATGGAAAGGAAAACAGACTCTCGTTAAAACGTCGTCTTCCCCTCTGCTTCCGGGATGGGTCAGCAAAATTTCTCCAAAACTAGGAGATCCTTTTTGCAGTCTGGCAGATGCATTCAAGGGAGAAATACTCAACTAGAAGACTTTCTGATTAACCTGTTACTGGCCTGTGTTGCTTTTGGGACAGCACACCAGGACACTCTGCTTCCCCAGGAGCTGAAGAACTCCTAATTGTGTCTCCTGTCTTTAACGTAAGTTTTTCAATTACAGGTGTAAAAATCAGTTTTCACAAAAGGACCTTGGTAACAATAGAAACATTTTTTTCATCTTTTTTCACCTACCATTTTTTTCTCCAAAACATGCATTCTCTTACACTTCTACTATGCAATAAGGTGTCTTGCTTCCACAAAGTGACCAAACCAAAACACAGAATGACAGGAAGGGCATTTAATTATGAGCCCATTACTTTTTAAGACGTGGACAGAAAGCAACATCAATTTTCTGAAAAATATTGCAACACATAAAAAAATATGGTCATTTCTGAGTTGTCTAAAAAACAACTTGTATATTTAAACTTTAACATATAATTTTAATATTTAGAAAAGTTCTCATATAGGTAAATATAATGATCTGAGAATCTCAAATTAGGATACTAAATTTCACCACAGAACATCTTGCTGTTGCCAAGAAAAAAGGAAATTAAGAACAGCATGTCTACATTAGGCTCTGACAGTGTAATAACATAACATCTATGTTGGAAATAACTAAGTATAAGAAAGGAGGACTAAAACTTATTTTTCTAAGTCACAGCTGTAAAATTATGCCATCATTTCTCCATAGAGACTAGGGGACAAAAATATAACATTGAGTGATTCCATATTTACAAACAATATGTATTGAAGGAAAAAAGGGCACAGTTTCTTTGTCACCAGTCTACTTTCTTCATCAAAGTTTGCAATACCTAAGAAAATAATGCCAAAAATTAATTGTATTTTTTGAAGCAGAATGCCCTTCAAATGAGTTTAGAAAGTTCTCTCATATAAACTCATTCATTTTAATATGGTATTCAAGGAATAAGAGTATGCTCAGAAAATCCTGACAATATAATTTCTTTTTAACTAGAAAGCATAACTAAATGTTCCAATGAAAAATCTTAATCAAAAATCATTAATTAAATGTTTTGAATGAACTTGATATGAATGGTAAAGACAAAAAACCCAGCTTGTGCATGTTCCCTATTTTTGATTCCAAACTGGAAAAACACCTAGCCAGTTTAAATTTAAAGACTTGATCCAGTCAATGTATGTTAAGTCCAGCATCATCTGTGATTTAATTTAATTTTTCTGACATTAATTAGGAGATTTTTAAAGGTACCAGTAACCATTAAATAAGTAATTTCAGCTTTGAAAAATCTCATTAATGATAAATACATTAAATGAAGATATCACAGCAAATTAAAAATTATGTGAGTCTTTCAGAATGGGGTTTTTTTAAGTATTCTTGATCTAATATCCATATCTCTTAAGTCTGAAACAGTATTAAATCCTTTTGAAAGCATGTTCATTTTCAATATTTAAAGCAGTTGAGCACTTCAGCTCTGATCTAACAAAACATTTAAGAACATAAGTATATAACTGTAGAATTAAGCACGTGCATATTTTCAGTATTAGAGGCTTAATCTGTCATTTTTCCATGGTCTGTTAAACAGAGGAAAAATATTTCTAAGGGGAAATTACAATAACTGATAAAAGAATTTGGGTAAATATCCACTACCAGAGAGAACACTTGGTTCTCTGGGTTTTTAAGGAACAAAAAAAGAAAGAAATTATATTTTTGATGAACTGACTTCCCCTGTCCTGCTTCCTGATGTAGGATGCTTTTTTCAGCAATCTTAAACATGTTTTTCTCACCTAATTATTTACTTTTTCTCTCACTTAGCCCACTCCTCAGCTAGATGCAATGCCATCCTTACTCTCTTCTTCCCGCCACAACATTCTTTTTCCAGTTTCTTGTCCAACACCCTGGGTGCTGCCCATGACCTCTCCTGCCCAGATCCCAGGGCTGTCCCCTCCTCTGCCTCCTTCCTCAGAGCCACCCACTGCTTCTTGTCTCTCAACGATCCAGTTTTGCTCGCTAATGGCCAGGAAGAGTTCCTGTTTTCACCCCATGTTTTCACCCCATGTTTTCTTCTTTGTTTGAGGCCAGCAAGATTTTTACACTCTTTCCAGGCTGATTTCTCCAAATTCTGTTATTCCTATTCTTCTAGTCCTTACATTTGCCTCTTCCTCTTTCTTCAGCATTTACCTTGAAAAAGCAGTTTCAGTCTTTGCTCACTTCTGACTGAAGACCATTCCTTTTTCACTTGTTTTATCTTGTTTCAGTCCCTTGATTCAGACTTAATAATGAACTCTTCCTTCTGATCTTTTAATCTTCAAACTCCATTTCTCTGAGGAACAGCTTTTCTCACCTGTCATTCTGCCACACCTTTTTCTGATACCCAGCCAATTGCCTTCTCCATCTCCCCTTACAGACTGACCTTCAGCAGACTCTTCCTACATCAACACACACAACTATTCCATTTCCTAGGAAAGCTCACTGCCTTCATTACTTTCCTGCTGCCCTGTCCACTTTTGACTCCACACAGTGAATTGTGCACAGCTGGCTTGGTAGCAACGTGGCTGCAGTAATATGAAGTTCAGCGTGAAATGAAAAATTTACTGAAAAGCAGGAGAAACAGTCTGACATTTCACCCAGCCTCATCTCCTTTCAGTCAAAGTCCTCCTCTTGGACAAAGACAGACAACACTATGTCTTATTTTAAAGTCCTTGCCCTCATTGGCCTAAATCTATAGCCTTTAGAGAAGTTGTTCACCCGCTGCATTTCTCACAAGTGCACCTTTGTGTGGCTCTGACTGTTCCCTGTCTTGACTTCACCTTTCTGGCAGCATGCCCGCTTGGCTGAAAAGAGTCTTAATGAATTGAAAATACAAAAAGGGAGCACACAAGTGTAAATAAAGATAGGCAAGACAGGAGGAGAACAAAAGCATTGCCTGGGCACTCCAGCACAAAAACAGGAAGGCAAAAGCCCAGCTGGAGATAGCAAGGGACATTAAGGCTAAAAAGAAACTATTCTACCAGAATGCTATTTGCAAGAGGAAGGTCACGAAAGATGTGAGTCTGCTGATGAATGAGGAAGAGACAAGTAACAGGCATCAAAGAAGAGGCTGAACCACACAGTGTCCTTTCTTACAAGTCTTCATAGACAAAGCCTGTTCCCAAGTCCCAGCAAACATCAACCCCATTCAGAGCACACAGGGCCAGTCAACAGCAAAGCAGCAATGGGTTAGAGACTACTTAGAGGAGACCAGGCACGTTCATATCCACCAGCCCAGGCAGATTTCACCAAGCATCTGACAGAGATGACTGATGTGACCATGAAGCTGTTGCCAATCAACTGTGAGAAACGAAGGTCAGAGGGCGAGCTGCCTGATGATAAGGAAAAAGCTAACGTCTTTATGGAAGAGTGTCCTGGGGTGACTATGATGCCTCTGTATCCCCAATCATCTGTTCTGTGTGTGCTGTAGGTTGTGTTCTGTACCTTTAAGAGTGGTTCTAAGAGTGAAGCAGGGAAAGAAGGAGCGGGCAGTTTGTTTTGAAAACAGTGTTTACTCCTCCGCATTCTTCTTCTTCTCTGTCTGGGGATGGTGTGTCCATCGGACACACGGACAGCGGCCAGAGAGAGGGTTTTTTTCCTTTTAGTTAGTTTAGCTAGCTGAGGCAAAGAGGCTTCCTGGACTGGTTGGTTGTGGTTTTTTGGGGGGTTTTTTTGGTTTTTGTTTTTTTGGTTTTTTTTTTTTTTTTTTTTTTTTAGTTTTTCTTGGGATTGTTTAAATCTTCTCTGGACTGAAAACCCAGAGAAGGACCAGGATCTGACACCTGCAGCCCACCAAGGCCTGGACCTCGGCATCTTCCAGAACCGAAGGGACTGGGACTGATAAGGGACTGTGAGCGCTGAGCTAACTCCTGGCAAGGACTCCCTCAATTTTGCCATCTCTCTTCAGAGCAGTGAGAGGTTTCATTGTTCCATATTTTTTCATTCCTCATACTTATGGGCATTTTGTTTGTTAAATAAATAGTTTCTTCCACTTTTCTCTGAGGAAATTCTTTTTTCCCAGACCGGCTGAGGGTGAGGCCGTTTGGGTTTGCTCTCCAAAGGAACCCCATTCAGAGGTTTCCTCCCAAATTTGCCCTAAACCAGGACAAACGGCAAGCAATGCAATGAAGGGCATCCAGGGAATAACTAGCGGGTCAGCATCACCTCAGCCCCAGGTGAACCTCCTCTTCTAATCCACTGGTGAAGACAGGAGAAGATAACTAGCAAAAACAGCCAGCATGGATTTTTCGAGAGAAAATTGTGCTTGACTTCCTCACTCGCTTCCATGAAGGAAGAGTCTGAAGGGAGAGCAGTAGAGGCGCACTGTAATTGGACTTGTGATACTGTTTCCCCTTTTAAGCTAAGGAAACATAGATGGGATGGAACCACTGGTGCAAACTGACTCGACTGCCAGGCTCCACAGCTTGACATGCTCCATGGTGACCAGGAACAGCAGGGACACGTACCCTTGGATACCTTCATCCACAGCCTGTGCTGAGACAGAAGTTACCATGGGCAAACACACAGGACATATCAGGTTGCAAGGAAAGGCAGAAGTAGATGGATGGAACAGCCACCGTGTCCTCAGTTTCCCTATTGTCCAGTGCCTGGAAAGGCTGCTTCCATAAACATAAAGGGGGAAAAAACCCCTGTATATTTATTTTATGCAGTGTTTCGAAACAACTGTCTTGCTAAAGAAGAGAGGATTCACACAGCCCTTTTAGAAACACAGCTTTTTTTTTCGTTGGGATTTGTGCTCCTGAGCCAAGCTGGCAGATGCAGATCTTGTAAGCTCAGGTGATGAAGCAGACCCCAAGAGACCGACCATAAGTTTCAGCAGGTTAAAAAATCATTAATGTTTCTATTACTTGTTTGATTAGATGATTAAAATTTCCTACCAAGAGTGTTTCCAGAGATGTGAACTTGGAAAAAGAAGATTCCTCTGAGATAAAAGGTTTATGTTTTGGTTTGCTTGGGGTTGTTTTGGTTTTGCCATTCAAATTGAACTCTGTTGCTCTTCTTTTTTAGCTGCAAAGTTTTTTTGGTTTGATTCAGTGGGGGTTTTTTCCCCTATAGCTGTGCCTTGTTTTCTTGCTCCTCCTAGAAAACACAGCAAATTTAATAGCTCTATGAGGCTTATGTATATTGTTGTTCTTGTGACTGCATTATCACTGGCATTTAATGAAAATGTATTCCCCATATTTTGCTAGCCAAACATGCAACTGCTTTTAACTTGCAATAACAGCATAAACCCATTAAGAGATGATCCCCATTATGCTACCATATTACTTTACAGATTTCACATTTTTTAGTGGAATAAAAAGTTTAATTGCTCCTCAATTTTGGGGACAACAGTGCTTAACATCTTGCATTAGATTACTGCCTCATCTTTTGCTGTTTCACTCTGTGGCTATAAAACCTTTCTTGCAGTTACAATTCCTTTCATGCAGATAGACTCTGTCATGTGTAATGGCAGGAATAAAAGTAAATATATTTAGTGAAGTGTAACATAAGAACAAGGCAAATTAAACAAGAAAATTAATCATAATCAGTGCTTCTATGCTGGCTATGGAAGGCTCCAAAAAAGTGAACAAACTCTGTCTTCCTGTCAGACTTCTTTATTTCACAAGATTTCTGCCCGTTTTGCAGAAAGAGAAATAGTGATATTCATTATTTCATCACAATGTAGTGATGAAAATCTGTTGCATAAGACGTATTTATGGCTGTAATGAGGTCTGTCCAAGCTAGGGAGACATTCAAATTTCACTAAGGGGTGTGAGTTAATGGAGAAATACCAAGAACCCACTCAGAAGTTAATCCATATGTAAAATGCATGTATCCATCTCTAGCCAAGCAAAGAGACAAAAACGTTTTCCTAAAAGTTTTGTCCTCCTATTTGGTTGATCTCTGGAGTTCATGCTGCCCCATCAACTGGGGAGTGAAGCATTGGCATTCCTTCTCCAGGACCTTCTCCGGGTGGAGCAGGGGTACAGTTTGCAGGCAGCTTGCTGGTGCCAACAGGGACAAGGACTCCTATCTCGTTGCAATCCCTTCCTGCTCTCCACCTCATGGCCTTTTCACATCTGGTACTTGTCACAGAATCACAGAATAATTAAGGTTGAAAAAGGCCTTCAACATCATCAAGTCCAATCTTCGTCCAAAATCCAGCTTGTCAACTAGACCTTGGTACTAAGTCCTTGGTACTTGGTCCAGTCATTTCTTGAACACCTCCCTGGATGGTGACACTAAAGACCAAGAGATAACACTAAGAAAAGAAAATATACGAAATTTTTGCTGCACTAGGGTTCTCCACTTTTTAGCGGGTGCTAAAAAGCCAGTTGAGAGCAGGGTGCATTGAAGGCTGAAGTAGGTGGCAAGGTCAATCTTCAACAATATCTCTCATATAAGCATTCTTTGAAGTGGGATTTCTGTCACATTTAAAAACCAAGATGAACCTGCTCCCCAAAACTAAACTATAACTTTCCCTTCCCGCTCTGCAAAAGTTATTACAGTGTCACCTAATGATATTATTCAGCTGATGTTTCTAAAATACATAGAATAAATACTTGTTTCACTTCTATTGTTTTCTCTTTCACAGCAAGAAATAAGACAATCTTACTGACCCTGTGGAAAAAAAAAGCTGTACAGAGCTTCTGTAGGACAAATTGTGAAAGAATCTCAGAAACACCTCCATGAAAATGAGGGCATTTGATTTATTGGTGAAAATTAGTTTGACCATCCAAAATGTTGGCATTCTCTAACTTCTGAACTTCTTGAGAACTGCTTGAGAATAGCTTCTCAAGCAAATGTGGAATTCTTTGATTTTAATGCAACTTTCTAACTCTAAAGCTGCAATAATACACAGAGCTGGGAACTGTATTTTTAGTTAATGGTGTATAACATTTTCAATAATAAGATCAAGTTTTAGGTAGTCCATAGCATGTAGGCTCATTGTTTTCATAGAAAATTTCCAGCTGTGTAGTTTTTAAAAATGAAGCTGGGGCACTCACAGTGTTTTGTTCGGTTGTTTGGGTTTTCCTTTAAGTAACTAAATTGTAGCTGTTGTGTTATTGTGTTTGAGCATGTTTGCATTCAGGAGCTGAGATATCAGGTGCAGTGAAGGAGGTATGACTTCCCAGGCTCAGACCATTTTATTCTGCTATGTAAAAATGCATCCAATCCACCTGAAGTTTTAAGCTGCTCTAAGAGGTTTACCTGTTATGAGCCACCAGCAAAACTGGTCACAGGCTCCACCTTTTGTGCACTTTTTTTTAATGATGTCCCATGTGAACTCTGGCTTCAGCACCAAAAATCAGTGCTGGAAAACTTGTATCTCTCCTATTTGTCACATTCATATGGTCTCAGAGGTGTCCTTGCCCAAGAGCAGAAAACAGTCCGAGTGCAAAGCTGAGAATTGAATGTGAAGGAAAGGGACCTGGCAAGTACAGCATTGGCTGAAAGAAGACCACAGGAAAGCCAGAGGAGAGGGATCACAGAATGGAAGAGGCAAGGATGGATAAAAGACAGCCACTGGAAAACATGGGATCCCAGGCCTGGAGACGCAGCCCAGGGGTTGCTAGGTCTTTGCTTTCTGGTAAATATGTGCAAAAATTTCATGTCTGTTTTTCAGGTGGCTGGTTGATACAGAACTACTTTCAGTGGTACCCATTATGCCATTAACTCAATGAGAGGTTTCTGCCAGGATATAATGGTCTTAGCTTTCCTCACAGCCACTTAAAAAATCACTCCATGCTTAGAAATGCCTGTATTTTCCTTAATTGTTAGTGGAGAGGTTTGTTCTATTTTTTTTTTTTCCTGAAGAAACTTGTGTTAGGCAAAGCCATATTAAAAGCTCAAATCAAGTGCTCAGAAACAAGAAGATTCCTGAATTAATGTTATTTGAGCAAATGTAACTTTTATGTCTTTGTGCAATGCTAGACAAGTTACTCAAATCAGATTTTCCAGACATGTTCACTAATTGGGCATTTCTCATCATCTGGATGCTTTTTGTCCTCAAAGCAATTCAAGCAGGGATGCAATAATTCACAGCAGTGGAAACGTTCATTGAATATATCAAGATCTATTTAAAAAATCTAAGTATCCTAATCCACTATTTCCCTGAAATCCAAGGTTCTACCCAGACTTAAAGTCTAATTAACACACACACATGCACAAAAAAAGAAAAAAGAGTGTAAAGCAGTTTTCAGACTAATCTGGCCCATGTGTAAGTTTTAGAGATGTTTGAAAACATATCCAAAAAAGTTACTGGTTATGTTGCCGAGGTTGGAAATTTCTGAATACAGAAAGTTCAAGAGCAAAATTATTGTAAGAATGTTTACAGTAATGTCCCTAATATCTGTTCTCTTTAATATATTTCTAAACTAGGTTTTTAATTCCACTGGTAGGACAGAGTTAAGAAAATAGTATATGGTGGGACCAATCAGAAAGAAATGGGATGTAGGCCTGAGTGCAGAAACAGTGACCAAGGAGGCTCGATGGCATGGCAGATCTCCCCCAGCCATGGGGGTGACACAGCATGACAGTCAGCACATATGACAGCTCTTTGGTGAGAATGCTCTATTTACGGGAACAGAAACAAATAGCTATTTGCAGGCTGCAGAACTTGTCTAGATATAGGAAATGAAACATCGGCTTACCTAACAAAAGTTAGTTAGTTATACAACAACGACAAAAAAATAAAAATTAAAGGCTGTTGCAGTTATTTGTGCTCTGAAAGAATTTAGTGCCAACACTGCATGTTCTAAAGCTACAGACGTTTTCAAAAAGAAAACAACAGGGATACACTTCAAAACTTAATTAGAGGGAAATGTACCATAGATCCTGCCAGTCTATATAAAAATCAAGAATTCATAAAAATATCTTAAGTGGTTACGGATTTCAAAGAACTGAGTACTTTTTCACTTTTAGAATACTAAATAGAAGTTAATTCCTACAAGAAGGTATTCTCCATGTAAGAGATTAAAATGTAACAGAAAGATCTCATAATTTCCAAATTAATATGAAAACCTCAGTTTCCTCTTGCACTTCACTATCATTAAAAATCCTTTAGCAGATCTATAAATTAAAAAATCATTGTGGTGCATTCTTACGATACACACAAGCTTTTGTAAAATAATATTAGATTCTTATTTTGTATACAGAAAAAGGAAATAAATTAGCTCCTGGGTAATATCCCTGAAACATTAGCAGTATGAATGGTGCTGGAGCATAATTAGATTTGCAAAAACTGTCTCCTCTGAACATACACACAACTATGCTATTCAGGTCTAGTTTTGAAAACTGTAATTAAACAGTCAGAAAACCACTGGAAAAGAAACAAAATAACCAGCCACATAAAAGTCACAGGGAGAAAACAAACAAACAAGCCCCTGGTTGATCATTTAAGTTCCTTAATGAGTTCTGGTAATTCTAGTAAGTTACAGAAGCCGGGAAGAACCTGAGGAGCCAGCTCCCTTCCTTTCAAACTTTAACGACTCTATTACGCTTCAAAAAACCAAATCACTGCTCAGCTTACTGAAATAACATTTTTCTCCTGTATGCATTCTTGTCAGATAAATCTATAGCTAATAATTCCTCTCTGCCTGCTCGTTTATCCATAGTGAAACACCAGGAGAAACGCAATTCCCAGAGCTCCTGCTAAGCCCCTATGCCAGCCTGGAAAGGATTTTCGAGGGCTGGGAGTTTGTAGTCGGGCTACAGCATGGCATCCACAGAGGAAGGAATGCTGTCCTGTTTCATCACCTCTGGCAGTGACGGCTGGCACAGGGCTGGAAGAGCCACCAGGTTTTTGGAGAGCTGGTGGAAGTCCCGCTCACTCGGAGCTGACAGCATCCCTGTAGCCCACCACACTGGCAAGCTGGACAAAGCCACCCGGCCTCAGTGGACCTGTGATGCCCAGCATTTCAGGGTCAGAAAGCAGCCTTTTTTACGGGACAGACAGAAGGCCACCTCCTTTTTCAACACATTCATCCATCTCTCCCTGCTCCCAGCATGCCACTTACACAGTTCAAAGCAGGTGGAAATTATTCACGGTTGCCTACTGGGGATTCCCTCGGCAAATGTAAGGCTGGATTAGAGAGCTCACGAGTTGTCTTCCCGGCGGCTCCGGGGCCAGGGAGCACCGCTGGCGGGCACTGCCCAAATACGCCTGGGGTCAGCTTACAGCTCTTGAGGGAGACCTCCTAATTGCCGTCAATTAGCCGCCACTACCTGCTGGACAGCAGAGAATCAAGGAACTTTGTACTCGTTGCTGTCATTCCGCCCTCTCCCAGATGCTGCAAAGGACATCTTGACTTTGCCAGGTGCCAGGGACAGCTGGCCAAGTGAGCAAGGAGCAGAAGCTCCCCCCGGGCACGGCCAGTCAGGCCAGGGGGATGGGGAGAGGAGGGGCACCAGACGCCTTATCATCCCTGCTCTGCATCCTCTCACTGCTGGGAGACCTTGTGTCGCTGCTAATCTGAATTTAATCTGCGTTTTCTGTTTGAATGCAGGGCCACAGCCACACAGTTCACAGCCTCAGTCAGCTGTCTTTGATTGTGCACAACCTTTGTCAGGGTTGTGCACACCCAAAATGGCAGAAAAAAATCAGCTAGCACAAATCTTCATATAAATATAGCAGGAGGGGGAAAAAAAAAAACCCACAACAAATTTACAGCTATATATGTGCGTGACTGGTTTCTGCCTTTTGTCTCACACCCGCAACTCTGAAATGGAATAAAAGGACAATTCAGTCCTGGGATACAGAAACACTGACTGAGGTACATTTCATGAGGAAACCCAGGCTGAGTTGGACATAATATGTCCACGTGGCTTGGAGAAATGTAGGCAATTGAGCCCATGACTTTGGCACAGCTTTCGCTGCAAGCTGATAGAATATCATTGCTTCTACACCTCCAACCTATAGAGCTGTATAAGACTAAAATTTAAAGGTTCTTACTCCTTACTCTGAACAGAGAGAAATCTGGTTTTCACAAGGGTCATGATCTGGGAGCTCCCATTGATTTTAATCAGAGGTTAGCAATTCTGGAAAAAATCCTTAGGTAGTGAATTTTCTTCTACTGTTTAGGCAGTCAGACCACCAGCTCCCTTCCCCTGTTTGTAGAAATCATTTTTGATAAGTTATTCATGGAGAAATACTAAGAAATACTAAGAAAATGAAAGACAATTTGGGTATTACTTTTGCATGATATACCTGAGATTTTTGTTGTGTGCTTTGTCAGCTGTTTATCAACCTACCAATCCTTACCCCTAAGGAAAAAAAAATAATAATAAAAAACAAACCAAATAAGAAAGGACCAAAATTGGAGGACAGTGTGGCATAAAGGTCTCAAATCTTCTTGACTGTTTCCAGAAATAAAAGTATTTACTCACAGAGAACACATAGCAGCAGATTCTGGTTGCCTTCCACAGTAGAAAAGAAACATGCTTTACATGTCCTATTTCTCACAGTTACCTGCAGTCACAGAAATGCATCGATTCCTTAGGGTGGAGAGGGCACCCACACACGGATTTTCCACCTGTGTCAAGTGGCCCCACACCAGCACAGCCAGACCTTGCTGTGCCCTTCCTCCCTACAGAAGCAGCCTGTACATCATGGCATTTCCCTAACAGCCTATCCTCACAATTATCCTAATCTTTACAATTAAAAAAACACCAAAAAACAACAGAAACACCTTAAAATGGAAAATGAGCACAGAAGCCACCTTTTCTTAGCATTTTCTAGACAGAGACTCAATGCTTCACAAGGAAAATCACTGAAAAGACATCAAGAGCTTTTGGTGGTAAAACTATTCTGATCTTTTGGATCTTGAGTAACTGAGAAAGGCTAGCAACACATTTTCAAGACTTTTAAAGAAAGATGTAATTATGGAATAAAGCTAGTATTGTATCTTATAATCTTTCATTAAGTTATTCTGAGTGCACTGTAGGGTGACTTTAAAGAGAACAGAAATATCTATTACCATAATACAGAATACTGGTAAGTAGCTCCTGTAACAGAAAAGCCTATATATCTGGGAAAGAACTGTGAAAGCAGTGAAAAGCTTCACTTTTCCAAATTAACTCTGATCTCCAGATTTTGATACTGTATTTTTGAGTCATTATGTTTGAATAATATAAGGGGCTTGGTATATAATATACTGCTTTAGATTAGGTTTATCAAGTGTCTAATAAAGCAGGATGTTAATATCTTTTGTCTTCTGAGTGAGGACTCTTTTATTATAGTGTAGTATCTTTTGTTTTAATGCTGCTCTGCAGTGGATTGCCAGCTCATTAATTTTTCTGCTATAACACCCAAATCCCTTTGCTGATCAGTGTGCTGAATGATTGATTCCCTGCTCCCAGACTAATTTTTTACATTGGACTGCATTTACCATCTGGTAGATAAATCATCCAAAACACTCAAATTCGGAGCCTGGTTCCAGTGATCCTCTTTGTTTGTTCAGTCAGCAGCATGAATATCACTTGCAAATGTGGAGGTTGTGTTCTCTCACCTGGATAACTGTTCCATATTGCAGACACAGGTTTTAACAAAGAGCATTGAGGCAACAATAAACCTCTCTTCATCAACAAAACAAAACAACATTTTTTAAAAAGTATCTGTTTTTTGTGTTTTCTAGCCAAAATTTTTGTTTCATCCTTATCATAGCCAGCTTCTCACATGAAGAAGGGCATTGCTCACAGCACAGAACAAATTTTGCACATTCCAAACACATTTAACTATTTTCACAAAGACATCCTTTGTAGGTGTAAACACTTGCACAAGTGAAGAAAAGGACATCTTTTGCAGTTAAAACAGAGAAGAAACACTATGAAATAACTTGCCTTCCCAACCCATGTTTTATATGAGACAACAATTCTATAACCTCAACAGGAGCCTGCCTCTTTTATTTTCACTTTTATAACCCTGAAATGATACTTCCATAAAATTATACTTCCAATCAAGACAGCAAGAAAAAACTCTGCCTCACAGAATTGTCTCAGCAAAATTCTTGGAGAGGTGAAGGATGAAGGAAAAGCTGTGGGAGAGGGACAGTGCTGCAGGAAAGGAACCTTCTATCTGCCCACTGCACGTGGCGATATCACCTGCGGAGGGGACAGGGCACCCCTTTCTTTACCCTAAGGATCTTTTGCTGCTCTTTGCTGCTCTGGAGAACCCATTTGGCCCAACACACTGACCTCTGTCTCTCCCAGAGGGATCAGGCAGAGGCAGCACACAATCAGAGTCAATACTAATTAGCAAAATGTAAACATTTCATTAGATCAATGCTTCCCTGAATTTTTAAAGCAACTAACTGCTATCCAGCCATGATTTTTCATCAAACTTTCTATGGAAATTCTCGTTGAAAGCACTATTTTAGCTGTCTCCACCAACCAGCTAAAGATTTCATGACTTGTTCATGTGTTTTATGGACACCCTTAAGGATTGAAGCTTGTATTTTCAAAAGCACTCATTCATGTTGAATGTTTAGACTATTCTGGACACTTTCAGCACATGCACAAACACCTTTAACTATCCTGTCTCTCAGGCTTTTGTGTTGCTTTGGCTAAGAATCCTGTTCAGTTCAAAATTTTAGAGGAAATAGAGCCACTTCTGCAAGTGATGTTTATCCAAACCCTAATTCCTTGTAGTTATATGTGAAATGTCTCTGAATAGGAAAGAAAGCAAGTAAATTTCTTGTGAGGTACAACAAACTCCTCCATACGCTTCAGGCTTAAGCAACAGGACACTTTGTCACCCACTGCTGAAATATGTGTGTTTACAGGAGGTTTTCTATAGCACAGAGAAGCAGATGTGGCAGCATGTTTTCATGGGGGGCTGTGTCCCTTCTTCCCTCACCACCTGCAGTGTTCGCATCAGTTAATAACTGAGACCGGTTAAAACGCTTCCTAAAGCAGCTTTTTTTTTTTTTTTTTTTTTTTTTTTTTGTCAACCACAGGTGAGCACTGACATGTGTCAGACTCCTGAAGCTGAGTAGAAAAGTGTCAGTCTGGTAAACAGTCAGGGCTGAATCTGGGAAAAAACATTTGGAGCCACCTATGATGTGCATTTTGTGTTCCCCTCGAACACAGTATGGTGATCAAGGGTAGATTAACCAGAATTTGCACAGATCCAACTCTCTGGCTTGCCTGACTGCCCCCATTCACCCCATCTGCTTCCACATGGATCCCATGAGACTGGTGTGAGGCACAGGAGATGCCCCAGGGCCTTTCCTTGAGGAACACGGCTGTTGCCTGCCAGCAAGCCAGGCAACTGGAATGAGGCTGCCTAGAGCTTTGCAGCCAGGCAGAGCCAGATTTCAGGAGGTTTTGGCCTCCAGACAAGACCTGAGAAGGACCATTTCATGTCCTGAACAGCCTTTTGTCTGTTTGTTGACATTGTACCTGTTCTCTTCTTTGGCTGCTCTCCAGGGGATGGTCCATGCGTCTTACAAAAGTGCAGAGAGTTTTGCACTTAGTTAAGATACATAGGAGCATGCTGAGGTCTCAGCCTGGTGGGGAAAGGTGGGGAAGACCCAGCACCCACCAAGACAAGTCAGATCACTTCAGAAAATTACTGACACTTTTGTCTTGTTCCGGGTTTTCTTCCTTTAATTTTTACATGTTTTCCTGCTGGTCTTAATTAACACTCCTTTTGAACCGTGGATGACGATCCTGCCAGCTTGAACATAGTTATATAATGTGGGTGTTTCAAGACTGTAACTGCAACTAAATTTATTTTTATAATACAAAATCAAAAGAGAGGTATTACAAGTCTTTAGTTTTATTCTAAACCAGATCCTTTAAACACTGTTCCTGTTACACATAATCTATTATCAGAAAAGTCTTGCCTTTTTAGTCCTTAGAAATTGTCTACCGTAATGAGAATTCAAATTAACCTAAAATAAATCCTGATTTGCTAGTCAAACACTGGCTCCTCACAAACCACACTATGACCAGTGAGGCAGTTTTAGAGAAACTTAAAAACAAATTGAATACTGATATCTGTGTAACATTAAATTGCTTTTTTAAATGGATAAATTCACATCAATAGATACGCAAATGCATGCAGAGCCTGATCTGTCTACCAGCTCCCAGCCAGCCAGGTCTGGGGATGTAACCAGCAAAGACTTTTACTGGCATCTTGCTCCTCAGAACACAGAAGAAGTTCCCTGGCAAGAACCTCGAAGAGAAAAAAAGATCTGGATTATTTTTTTTTCCATTTAAAATACACAAACAAATAGTAAAACATATGACCCATAAATCCCAGATACCTAATGGCTCAACTAATGGCACCACTAGATACTGTCCTAATAATACAAGATTAAAGAATTCTGCTTTCACATCCCCCTGAAGCCATCTGTGAACTAAATTAGAACCAAAGATACATTGTAGCTGTTCATCAAGACAAATAAACAGATTTCAGGTTCTCCAGGAAACTTTAATTTCATCAGATCACAGTTTTGACTGCTGAATTTACTCCTAATCAGATTTCATCTTCAACTTCTTATCCTTTTGTGGAAGAAAAATATCATACAAAGAAGACCAAGAAATGTTTCATAAAATAAAATTTATTACCAACTGATTTAGTGAAAAAAGCTCTTCCTTACACACTTAAGAGCTCCATTCTCCCACACTCTCTCTTTTTCTTCCTCTATTTCTCCATATTTCTAAACTGTTAGAATTTAAAGATGATCTAGGAATAAACTACAGCAATTAGAAGGGACTATTTAATTTACAGCATAGTATTCAATTATCATTTTCTTATTCTCTAAAGCTAGTTTTGGGATAGAAAAAAAATTTTAAAGAGTACTTCTACAAAGAATGTCCTCAGTCTTTGGTTCTCCTGAGCATTACAGTCAGTTTAGAAAAAGCCTGGTGTTACCTCAGTAACACCATGTCCCCTATCTCCACCCTTGTTCCACAGCACCCATAAGGACTTAGTGAGGAGGACATGCAGGAGCCTCGAGTCAGAAGAACAGATCATTTTTCCGCATTCCCGATGCTCAGCATTCTTTCTTCCACAAATGTTACAGCTACTGTTATCCTGGGAACTATTGCCACTGTCTGCTTTGTGTACACTCGCCAAAGTCTGACCACAGGCTGGAGAAGTCACAAGTGCTTTCAGCTGATGGATCAATGGTGGAATGTAATGACCTCTTTAGAGGAAAAGGGTACAGAATCTTGTCAATATTGGTGGGATTCTCCACATCTATACATCTCTACCCAAAGCTCTTGGCCACAGCTTCTTTTTTTTCAAGTCCAAGTAAATATTAACTCTCCTCTTTATCCAGTCTACTGTCAACTCTAGAAGAAAACTGACAAGATATAAGCATAAAATATTTATCCTTACATCAACAGGAAGAAAAGGACCAGACTGCTTTTTTTTCCCCTTAATAGGAATTATCAGAGAGGTCTTGGTATGGAAAGAATGTTTCGTTAGCAGTATTTTCCACAACAAACACAGCTTCTTTTTTCCTATTTTCAAAAAACCAATAAAGAAATTGGATTCCATCCAATCCCCTCAGTCAAGCCTCAATTGCTCCATCACACCAGCAGTTCCTACTAGTGACAATGATGGAGTGACACCTGTTACAAGATGATTTTCTGCTATTCTGACACTTTCAATTCTACTTTAATTACCTTTTGGCTCTTTAATCAGCATAAGAATCTCTACTGCAAGGACATTTCATGTCTAGGCAATTACACTAAAGGGAAACAAATATATGCATGCTACTGTCCGAGTTTCAATTTCTCGTTTTAATAATTGTTTTTACTTTTTATTTATAGTTGATTTATATTCATGTCTTATAATAGTTTCTCAAAGTGACATGTAACCTGAATGAGTTCAGATCATTTACTTCAGAATTTTGATTGGCACAAATTCATATCACATTTTATTTGGCTTGACTGTTATAATTCATTTATAGGAACATAACTCATAGTACCTTAGATAAAATAACCAATTATTCTAGCCCCATCTACCATTTCAGATCAAGTGTAACTATGCAAACACAAAAAAACCGTAATTCTTAAAATACGATAATTTACCTGAACCTGTATCTCTCTTACATCTCTTGCTGTTAGTGTTCTCACCAACACGGCTGCATATCTTTAGCACAAATTGGTTTTGCTCTGTGTAACTTAGAATGATACACCAAACAAAACCTCTCATCCACTTAATTTGAGCAAAAAGCACAAAGGGTATGTCTGTTCTAGCTGATAAGCACAGATGAAAGCCAGTCTTGAGGCCACATCTCATTCTGGTTCACAGAGCCCCCACTGGGCCCAGGCAGAAACCACGGCTGAGCTCCAGAGACCAGCAGTGCCTGAGGTTTATATCCTCCAAAATCCATGGTCACATCTGCCATGTGGCCTGGGCCAAGGGAGCTACATGCTTGTGTTCACTCTCCCTTAGTTACAGCAGGGACAGCCTGGATCCAAGCTTCAGACAACACAGTAATTTAGAGTGAGAAATTGTGCTCATAAAACTCATTTTGGCCAACTCACTAATTATCTTAAGGCTTCACCTCAAGTGTAGACATACCAGATATGAGTAGCTTTAGACCTCATCTCATCCTAAGGAAAAACAGGTGCAACAGCACCCTAATAGGTGTCCAGTAATAGTAAGCCTGGAGGACTCCTGCTACAGGATCTGGAGGACAGACATGAAGGTATCTAAGAAAGTAATGGAAACAAATGCACCACATTTGCATTTAAACAGGATCTCATCTTGCTCTTTCAATCCTCAGTAAGCTATCTTAAAACAACTTTATTTTTGCTCACTTCACTCAGAGAGATCTTAGAAAAGCAGGGGCAGCACGCAGTCTGTGAGACTCATGGGTGGTGCCCAGAACCATCCCTAGCAAGCCTATTTTATCACATGAGGGAACAGCACACAGAAGGGCTTACAACACAAGCATATGCCTATTAATTAAAATCCCAGGTGTACACATCCATACCAGTGCACTGAGCAATATCTCTCGTTGAGTCTCAGTACCTTCCACCTAAATCTGCAGCATTAGGTCAGTTATGATCCAGCTACAACTCCTGTGGCTCCACAGGTGACCAGAGCATACCTCACACCAGAGATTCAACCAGACTAAAGCTGAAGCTGACAATGCCCACGTACAGTTTGTGTCTCTGGAGAGCACCATCAGATTGGGAGCTCAGGAAGGAGCTACATGTTGTACTTACCTTCACACAGGAGATGCTCAGTAACCCCCTGTAGTTCACAGCCCCCTTAGTAAGGACACAGCATGCCTGAGCACAGCATCACGCCACCAGCACACGGACAGGCAGGGAGTAGCAGAAATGTTACAGAAGAGGACTACAGGTAGAGCTCAGAATAATATAACCTCTCCAAAACACCAGCCTAGGACTCTCTTCTCCAGAAAGAAATACCTATTTTGTTTTTACCATTCTGGGTAAAACAGGGTTATTTTATTTCATTAGCTTAGCAAAGTATGGATTGACTGATGAACAAACACACACAAGTCCACATTGTCAATTAACTCCAGATACATCTTAATTGTCTGTTTCCTGCTCTAATCACTTTATCAAATGTTCTTCCCTTGGCCAGGGATGATGCAATTATACCATAATTTAACAAAAGGCCAAGCTGCAATGCATGTGCCAAAGGAGAAGAGTCAAGGCTGAAAAAGCCATCTTAATGTTCCTGTTGTCTGCCTGTGTCCTCCACCTTGCAACATTCTTTTGTTACAGCAAGCTCTTTCTTAAGCAGCATATTCTGTAGCAATAAAGGAGAGAACTTCAGCATTTCTGAAAAGAAATAACAAATAAATAAAGGTAGCTATATAATCTAAGAATGATAAAATGTTACCACCTCCAGAATCACCTCAAGAGGTGCAGAAAACCTGTTAAGGCAGCAGGTCAGACTGATGCACATATTAAACTTCCAAAACAGCAGAAGAAAGGGGAAGCATTTTGCTTCTTTAAATATGGAAAGCAATTTAGAGAGCCCAGTCATTCGAAGAAGTAGTAGTAGTTGTGTTCTCAAGTTTAACTTTCAGTATAAACAGCAATGTATGTGGTAGCAGTCTACTGAGAAGGGTGCTAATGCCAACATCTGGCCCCAAGTGTAAATACAGGAAACTCATCTTTTTCAGGGAGTAGCTCCTTCAGTAAAAGTTAATGAAGCTGTGCAAAGGTAAGTGAGGGGAAAATCTGACCCAGATATTGTGTGTTGATGTTAGTCCTTTCAAAATAAATTTGAGTACTGAAACCCTGCCATTTTGCATTAAACACTTAACACAGAGCAGAATCTGACTACTGCATTTAAAACAAAATTTTTTCTTCCATGTTTTTGGAGTCACCCTGAAAAGAGTGCCTGCCACAAGTATGTATATAGCACATACATTTGCTTGTGCCTATTTTTAGTAGAACTGAACCACGCTGAATGCCTTAAATATAGCATACGGTTTTCTAATTCCAGGCTGGAAAGCCCTCTTTCTGTGACGGTTTCTAAATAATGATATCCCTGTGTTCCACATCATCTTAGAAACTTCCTCATACATTTCAGCAGCCTTCCATATTTAATCTCCCTGATTTATGCTCATGCCATGGTCTAATGACCCACATGTCTCTGATGGGTAAGCCGCTAACGCCAGTGACACATTAACCTATTAACCTCTCTTTAAAAATAACCATCATATTCATACAAACAGAAAGAAAAGTCAGGCAGCAGCAGCAAAACAGTAGCACTGTGGTATCACACAGCAACACAGTGTGTATCTAAACTGGGTAAAACGAAGAGGAGCATTTCAAGAACGTGTAGCAGATTTATTATATTGCAAGACCGTTTTGCCACAGTTTGCTGGTCTGCGAATTTGATAGCCTGCTTTAGCAGCATTATCCATATTGTAAAATGTAATTGGGAGGAAGATCACTCTTCCGTTCACTCATTGCTTGAAATCTCTGGTACAGTTCGGGGACCTTACCCTGGAAGGTACCGGGACTTCTTTCCAAGGCGTAAATTGCTTCCCAATCCCGCTGAAGACAATGGGAGAGGGGGGCTCTGCGCACAGGGCGAGAAACCTTCATCACCTTGGAGAAGGCACTTTGCACAGCTCTCGCTGCCGATTCGTGCAGTGGAATAAACCTATCATTTTAAAAGGCAGGAGGAGGCATGCACAGCCATTTTTCAGAGAAAAAAAAAATATTCCCTTTTCTAAACAGTAGTTTTAGAAGACAAACAAATCTTTCGAAAAGCCTGTAAACTTTATATTGCATGTATTTACTTTGTTCTACTTCAAAACCATCACATCCCCGAAGATCTAAGAAAACGTGCTGCTGTCATGCCAAACCACATTGCAATCTTACAATACCAGCATATAATTATGCATATTATGTATAAGTCATGCAACCAAAGCAGGGAAATCCCCCCCAGAAAGCTTATTCTGAGCACATCACGGGGTATTCTGCTGCCTACACCTCATCCAGAGTGCGTCTATACAACAGCCGGCAGACGGACGGCCGGAGAGGCTACCCCCGGGTCTGGGCTGCTCACAGCAAGAGCGAGACCCGAGAAACAGCCCGTGTGAGCCATCAGGGGCTGCGCTCCCGGCTGGCACCCTCCGCCGGCGGCAGGCCGGGCACGGGGCGGAGGGGAGGACGGCGGAGCAGGGGGCGGGATGCGGGCAGCCCCGGGGCGGCGGGCGCGCACCTGCCGGCTCCGCGGCGGGGGCAGCGGGGAGCGACAAAAGCCGAGAGGCGGCGGCAAAGCCTTTCCCTTCAGCGGGGACACGTCGGAGAGGGGACTCCCCGCGCCCCGGAGAGGGGCATCTCCCGCCGCACCCGGGGCCGGGGCGGGCGCCGCTCCTTTGTTTTCCGCCGCCCGCAGCGCCACGCCGGGCCGGGCGGAGCAGGGGCCGCGCTCAGCCCTCCCTCCACGTGCACGCGTGGGCTGCCCGCAGGGGTGGGCGCGGGGCGGGAGCCGGCGGGGCATTACCTGAGCAGTTGATGCCTTTCCCCTTGCCGCCGCCCTGGCACTCGGAGCCGGGCATGGGATGGGAGGCGCGGCCGGCGGGCAGCGCGGAGAGGGCGAGCACCAGGAGGGCCGAGGTGTAGCAGAGCGCCAGCGGGGGTCCCGCCCGCAGGAGCGGCCGGGCGGCGGCCGGGCTCTCTCCCAGCATGGCGAGGGGCGGCCGAGGAGCAGCGCCGGCGGCAACGGGATGGCGGCGGCAGGCCCGCAGCATCAACCGGAGCCCGCGGCGCCGCCCGGGCGGGACCCTCCTTTCTCCGCCGCGCCGGAGCGCACCTTCAGCATCCCCGCCGCAGCGGCCGCACGGAGCCGCCGCCGCCGCCCGGGCGCGGGCAGGGCTGTCCCCGCAGGGGCCGCCTCGCCCCGGCCGCGCTCCTTTGTGCGCGGCGCCCGGCAGCGCCGCCGCTCCGCCTGCAACAAAGGGAGCGGAGCCGAGAGGCTGCTGCTGCCGCCGCCGCCGCCGCGGAGGGGGAGGAGGAGGAGGAGGAGGGAGAGAGAGAGCGAGAGAGAAGGGGGAGGAAGCACACGTGATGGCAGCCCCCTCCCCCGGGACCGGAGGGGAGGTGAGGGGCTTCTCCTCGCTCGGCGGGCAGGGCGAGCGGCGGCGGCAGCGCCCGCCCTCACGGCGGGGCCGCCCCCGCGGGGAGCGGGTCCCGGGGCGGGCCGGCGGCGGGCACGGGCGTGCGGGGACAGCGGCGATGGGGGAATGGAGCAGAGAGGGTCCCCAGGGCCGGCGAGGAAGGAGGACCGCTGGCACAGCGTTTGTCGCTGTCCGGGATGGGATTTTATTATTCAATGATAAGCCGGCGTGAGTGAGGTTGGGAAAGAAAGCAAAGAGACCATCTCTTCTATTAATTGTAAGGGTTGTGTTTAAATTTTCCTGAACGGAAGCCCAGCATGTATAGCCGCAGCATTTGCACCAGTCCACGTAAATTGATATGTTTACGGTGAAGGCAGAGAGTTTTCTAACAGAGTGCTTTTACTATCTACGTGTTCTCCAGTCCCTTACACTGAGATAGTTCAGGGGTCAGAAGCCCTGCACAGGTAGAAGGTACCAGGCACAAAGCTTGGGTGCAGATGCTCAGCATGTATCTGTGTGGCTGAAAGCTATGTGTACAGCGGTGACTGTTTTTCCAGAGTGAAAACACAAGATGATGCTTTACATTCATCAAGATTTCTTCCTGTCTCAGTTTTCCTGTCATGTTTCATGCGAGTTTTTTAATCCACTGTGCAAACCGTTTGTTTTTCAGGAACAAAAACTGCCTCTTTCCTTGATCTCTCTGCCACTACACACTGCTGATGGGCTGTAAGGTGTAGAGCTTGTGTGAGATAATCTGGCTTGCACTAAGGTACAGCTCTTGTGTGAGGAGACCTTTGAGTTATTTGTTAACCAGAGCAGTCGAGAGCAAGGCCGTAAATCCAGCAGTAAGCTTTGGGGAGGCACAGTGATTGTTTAAATACAGCAATGAAGACAAAGTTCTGTATTACTAAGACTGAGAGAGCAATTTCTTTTTGACACAGGGGTTCAGCACTGACTGCCTCTGCCAAGTAAATGCTCTTCTGTGATTACTTATGCTAGATGTGAGGAGAGTTCTGCTTCTCAAGTAAGGTGGGACACATTAACTCGAATGGAATTGGGTCTGATGAAACTGGGCTGCTGAGGTACACTGGCCAAGATGTTCAAAGCTCTCTAGGTTTGCATGCTGCTCTCTGGTTTGCTAAGCAGGTAACATTTGGGATCTTTGGGTCATGGGACTGACAAATGTAGTAACTTGCTTTTTGAGGTAGTAATTTGCTGTTGTAGGAGCAAATGCTCTGTATAACTCCTTCCATAAACTCATCTAGATCCATCTTACACTAAATATGTTGTTTTCCTCTACCTCTTGCTGAAGGGCTGGACCAGCACAGCCTTCATCTCAAACACATTCAAGACCCAGTTCATACTCATTTGTTCTTGTGCCATGCAGTGTTCCAGTTAGTCGTTTCTCTTTTCCTTGCATCTAAATCTGTAATACTTTTATAGGCAGTAGTCATAGCCACTCTTTGCTGGTCTAACCTATCAGTACATTTTATTAGTCTCCTCCAGTAAGACAGAACCTCTGTAACTCAGATTTTACTGCACTAGATAAAGTTTGGATTCAGCTTTTTTCAGCATACTGCAGTTTGTAACAGCTTTTCACAAACTACTGCCAGTCTCTGCAATGTAGGTAGTCTCTCCTCATTTCTTCCAAAATTACCTTTTCTAATACAGCCAATCTGCTTTTTATATGAATCTCACTGATGGTTCAGGTCATGCTGTGAGTGACAAATACAGGCTACTCCTCATATTTGTTATTTACAGTCTATAATAATAATAATAATAATAATAATAATAATAATAACGCTTTTTATAAATGTCTAAGTGCATGACTGTAACTTTTCCATTGTTGCATTTCATCCCATATCTTTTATTCCAGTCCTGAAGATTATATAGTCATCTCTTCAGTGCATTCTGAACCTTCTATCTATTAACAGTTTTTGTGTCCACTTCCACATCTACAATGAAAAAATACAAAAATACAAACTATAGGTCTCCGAACAAATTATAACAGTAACAGTGCTTCTCCCAGTTCAAACATCCCACTTCCAGGGTAGTGGGTAGAGTCTGCTGTAGGGAGTTCCCAACTGAATTTACAACTTTATTTCAGTTCCCCATGTCTTTCAGCTTAGACAGGCAAACTATGTGCTGAGCTCATAGGATGGTTTGGGATGGAAGGGACCTTAACCACCATCTAGTCCCAACCTTCCTGCCATGAGCAGGGATGCCTTCCGCTAGACCTGGTGGCTCAAAGCCCCATCCAGCTTGGCCTTGAACACTTCCAGGGATGGGACATCCACACACTCTTGCAGTTTAAAATTGCTGTCTCTTGTCCTATCCATATAAACCCTTGTAACAAGACCCTCTCCAGCTTTCTTGTAGGCCCCGTTCAGATGCTGGAAGGCTTCTATGAGGTCTTCCTGGAGCCTTCTCTTCTTCAGGCTGAACAACCTTAATTCAGTCTGTCATCATAGAAGAGCTGCTGCAGCCCACTGATCATCTCTGTGTTGCTCCATGGACATGCTCCAACAAGTCCACATCCTTCTTATTTTGGAGGCCCCAGAGCTGGCCACAGTATTCCAGGTGGGATCTCATAGGAATGGAGTAGAGAGGGAGCATCGCCTCCCTTGATCTGCTGGCCACACTGATTTTGCTGCAGCCCAAAACATGTTCAACTTTCTTAGGTTGAGCTTCTCATCAACCAACACATGCAAATTCTTCTCTCCAGGGCTGTTCTCAATCCATTCCCTGCCTGAATTTGTGCTTGGGATTGCCCTGATCCAAGTGCTGGCCTCATTGAGCTTCATGAGGTTCATGCAGTTCCACCTCTCAAGCCTGTCCAGGTCCCTCTGAATGGCATCCCTTCCCCCCAGTGTGTCAGTCACACCACACAGCTTGGTGACATTGGCAGACTTGCTGAGGGAGCTCTCAATCCCACTGTCCTTGTCACAAGCAAAGATATTAAGCAGTGCCAGTCCCAATACCAAACCCTGAAAACATCACTCGTCACTGGACTCCAATTGGGCATTGAGCCATTGCCTGCAACCCTTTGAACGTGACAACCCAGCCAATTTCTTATCCCCTGAGTGGTCCATCCATCAAAATATGTCTCTCCAATGTAGTGACAAGGATGTTGTGCAGGACAGTGTCAAATGCTTTGCACAAGTCCAGATAGATGATGTCAGCTGCTATTCCCTTATCCACCACTGCTGTAACTCCATTGTGGAAGGACACCAAATTTGTCAGGCATGATTTGCCCTTACTGTGAAAGCTTTTAACAAGTCCACATAGATTGTAAGTAAAACTTACGGGATTTGTTTTTTGGCTTTGTGGTGTTGTTGTTATTTTTTGACTCCTGGGATGAATGACATGCCATTTTTTATCTAGAAAAGCCACATCTGAGCAGTGCTATTTGTCTGGAAGCATCTCTAGCTAGTTTAAAGTGAGTGATATAGTCATGCTTGATTGGCAAATTCACACTATGCCAGCTGGGTATTCATTTCTATTCTGTTCTCTGATATATGTATTAAAAAAAAAAAACCTTAAACACTTTCCTACCAGCTTTAAAAGCAAAAGAATTCAGAAAGAATTTGAACAAGCTGCTTCTGCAGTGCAAATTGTTGCAGACGGAAGGAATACCACACCAGCAAAATGACAGATCTTGTGTGTCTTTGGGATCACACTAAACTCTGCCACATTTGGTAACTTCCATCTTTGGCAAGTAAATGTAACTTTTTTTGCAATTATCCAACAATTTCACTTTTGCTCATCTCCAACAGCTTTTCTGTGAAAGTAGGAAGCTACACAGATTGTTGAAAATTATCATCTTTGGTGAACTCTTGAATACCACCGGCAGTTTTTAAGTCCCCTGCTGATGCACACACAATTTCTGCCCTCCTCCCCCCTGATTTTTCTCCAGTAGGTGTGGAAATTAAGATGTACAACCAAAGGGAAGCAGGGAACATGAACAGAGAGAAGCTGCCAGAGGAGCGAGAGTGATTTCATTTGCCAGAGATCTGGATACAATACAGATACACTTAATTGTGAGAGCACTGTTTTATTTTGTCTTGGAGAGCAGAGATCTATAATTTAGTGAAACCATCAAAGTGTTGTTTGGAGCTCCCTGCAGCCTTGTGCATCAGACAGTAGAATCCTGCTCTTGCTAGGTATTTTGCCAGAGAATTGTACTTATTAGTCTCAACTTCCCTTTATACCCAAAATCCCCTTCCCAACTCCTGTACTTGTAAAGAAAACGTCAAAAATATTAAGAGTATAAACTGGAACAGTGTTCACAGAATCAAAGAAACACAAAAATGTTGAGGCTGGAAGTGACTGCTAAAGGTCATCTTGTCCAACTCACCATGTTTAAGCAGGGCCACCCAAAGCTGATTCTCAGAACTGTGTCCAAATGTGTTTTTTTTTTAATATTTCCAAGGATGGACACTCCAAAATCTCCCTAGGCAACCTATGCCAGTGCTTGGTCACCCACACAGTGAAAATGTGTTTCCTGATGTTCAGAGAGAACCTCCTGTGTTTCACTTTGTGCCCTTTGCCTGGTTTTAAATCAAAAGTGTTGTTTAATGAAATCAGGAATCAGCCTCAACAAAAAACTCAGGAATTCTCTCATACAAATTATTTCACTTGTTTTACTTGATCAAAAGTACTCAGTTTATCAGCTAGTTGAACTTATTCATCTGTCTCTATCAGGGGCTTTGTGCCCAAAATCTCAAATGGCACCTACCTAAATCTGCCACCTTCAGTATTTACAAGTTGGATAATACCAGTAAATATCTTCAGTATATAATCCCACTGTATTGTGATAAAATAAAATGAGGGCAAAAACCAGGAAAGAACCAGGTGGTACTGGCTATGTCATTTAGTTCCACACATAGCTCATTAGCTATTAAACTTCGTATTTAATTTTTTTTTTTTCAGCACCACAGATTTTTTTCTGTGTTACTCCTGAGTTCTTCAGCCATCAGATGCATGGCCCAGGATTTACAATGATGTCAGATTTGGGAGTCTATCCAGCAGACCCTGCACAGGTTGTTCTTGTGACACTTACCATGCAAACATGACTGTGGAGAGGTTCTCTTGCCTGGAAGGCTCCCAGCTGAACAGAAGGAGTGTTTAGCATCATACTCTCTTGCTCCTTTCTGTCCAGAACTAAATATGTGGTACGAGTCTCAGATCAATACTTGCCCTCTGTCAAAGTTCCACATGTCTAAATTTTGGTCCAGAGGCTTGATCAAGTGATTCAGTATCAAACCCCACCCAAAGCTAGGGGGAAAAAAAAGCCAATTTAGGCCAAATTGAATTTGCTGTCACAGTAATGAGGACATAATGAGGGGAGGGCAAGAGCTCAGTGAAGCTGGGCTTGATGCAGCTGCTCCTAAGAGCTGGGAAAGAGAAGACTGATTTTAACTTGTGCCTTTTCCCTGCCCATGTAACTTCATCAAGGCTCTGGGACAAGCAACACAGGCAGTGGTGTAGTGGCCATTTTACTTCCTCCCCAGCTATGTCCTTTTCCAATGTGCTCAGGCTGGTTGTTACTGGAAAGCTGAAAACTCTTTGCCTTGTACTATGCCACTCTGTTCTGCATTTTTTACCCCACTGCTATAGTTCTTCTCTATTCCCTTCCTTTTATTCTTATCTTTAGTTTTTCAGGTGTTTCCTAGATTTTATGCCTTCCCCTTTTCCATTCACCATGGTGCCAGATCTGTTTCTCTTCTTGCAGGTGTTTTGCCTCTTCTTTCCCGGAATATCTTTATTCAGTCATTCAGTCAAAAGGCATGACTAAAAGCCCATTTGGGTCAATAAGATGATTTTTAAGAACCAAGCTGAATATGTATTTATTCTCATTGAATTTCCTGTCACAATGTCCCCATGAGTCAAGAAATATTACTGAGCCCACTTTGTTGCTGGAAAAACCAGGACAGCAAGAGATTTCTTTTTCTAGCAGCAACCATGGGACACAAAGGATTATGTAGCCACCGCAAAATAGAATCCTTACTTTTCAAAACCCAGTTTCAAGCACATGCTTCTCCAGAACACTTGAGTTCCTCCCAACTCTGACACCTTCTGTTGACATTTATTCAGAGTGCTGGCAGGAACAGTAGGGGAAGCTTCAAACCATTCTCAGGACTGGCATAAATTTGTTTGCCCGTATCACTTGTTCTCAGTCATCTATTCCAAACAATTTTTCTTCTTGTTTGGCTTGTATAATAAAATATGAGCTGACACTTAGCACCTTCACATATTTTAATCTTTCTTAATGGATCAATTCTTTAGTACATTAACCAGTTTGTTACCCTTTTCTCTGTTTCTTTTAATCTGCTGACATCTCATTCCTTCAAATACTTCCAGACTAACTGCTGATCAGTAAAAGTGATTTCCAGATGCTGATAAATGTTCTTGTCACTTATTGATCAGGCTGTTTTAGTTATTTGTTAGTGAATTCATCTAATTCCCAGCACAGTAACCTTAAGTTACCTGTAAGTGCCTGGGCATACCAGGAAAGTCACACTTGACTCAGTTCTGAAGAGTTTCCACTGTGTTCATAAAATTATGACAATTTTTCAATCCTGCTTTTAGCTTTTGACATCTTCAAAGGCAAAAATATAAAATATTTCATTCAACTTGATCTCCATTGCCCCAACAGCTCTCTGTATTCTGCATCAGATGGGTATTCGGTTTGCTTTAAGTTTAATCTTCAGTTAATGAGTATTAGGGCTCTTGCCAATTATACTCCTTGCTTTGAGAATACTCTTCACATTGTTATCTGCAATTCTTAATCAAAATGCAAAAGCAGATTAAAGAATGACATGTTTTATGCTGTGTTTAGTTGTCCCCAATGACTGGTTTTAGTAGTACATTATATGGTAAAATATTCTCAAACATTTTTGTCAAGGGCTTCTGTAATGTCAGTTTTATTTTGTTTTAATTTTTGCTGCAGAAGCACTCAAGTGGATGCAGCATACAGTTTGTCAGCCCACTGAAGTCATATAGAAAGGGACTATTACTTCCCTGTGCTTGTGACAGTGTGTAATTCAGAATTACATAAGCTTGTCTTTATTGTTATATTTCATTGCATTTCTCAGTCTAATTCTCTCCAGCCTTCTGCTGTTCTCATACTGTGGTTTTGCATAACTTTTCAAAGTTTATTAACCATTTTCATCATGCTGTACATTGATTTCTATCATTATACAGTTAGCCTTCTCAAGCATAGCCATATGCATTGTTATGAACAGCTATATTTCTCACCCTTGTATCATTACGAAACAGTCCAAACTTAATTTTCTTAGTTATTTTAATGTTTACACAACACAGACAGATTGCATTGCTCTTGATCCACATTATATATAATGCTTACAAGCACAAAAGCAATTACATTATCATTATGTTAATATGTAACAATATACTTAGAAAAGCAGAACTGTCAAGAAGGAGAAAGAGGAACTGTATATTTTTTTAAACATAAACAGCAATTGTGGCATATAAAAGAAGAATTAGACAAGGTGCCAACTCTAACCTAGTGCACATTAAGGTTAGTGAGATATTATGGTCTAGAATAATGAAATGCTTAAATTATGATATATTCTTCTCTTGTTTCTCCATAAAAATTCAGAAAGAACTTCTGAAACTCATGGAAGCTCAGTATGTGTCCATTAACATAGTAATATGCTTTTTCCAATGGAGCACATTTCTAAGTATTTGCAAGCCTTGACTTATAAATGGGAGGTTTATTGGATTTCCAGAACCTTGTGAAATCTCCTTTGGCGAATAATAAAGCCAAATGAATACATTTCCAAAGGAACTTGTCTAATATGATTACATTTGTGCCCAGAAATATGAGACTATTAGGGATTTAGATTGTCCAGAGCCTCAGCTATCTTGTTCCATGTGTTTCTGTCTGTCAGATGGAAGTTTTCAAGGTAAGAATAAGACCTATTGGGTGAGCTGTCACTCTGTGTGACAAGTGAGAGCTGATGCACCTTGAATAGGGTGTACCTGGAAATATGGCATTTTTGGTTTCTGCATAATAATGTTTTTGTAGTGAAGTAGGATGATTTCACAATGGCTTGCCTTTTGCTTTTTTTTAAAGGTAACTGTACAAAGAACTTCCATCACTTACACAACTGTAATAAAGGTCTGAATCCAGCTTCAATCTTTTGGGAAGAGTGATTTAATAAGTAATCTCTTCATATAAATTGTGAAATTTCTACCTGGAAAAATAGGAGATGAATAGGAATGTTTGCAGATAGAGCAGATCTCTTGACTCACTGTAATTTCATGATTTCTTTGTCTCCTGTCCCAGCTTCCACTCAAGAAATGTTGTGTTTCTTTTCCTAGATGGATATATTGCAATGAACATTAATTTGTTTGAAGACCATCTGCTTTTGACAGATTAAAAGTACCTGTTTAAAGACTGAGCTGCATCTGTGGGATACTCCCACCATAACTTTGCTGGGTTGCAGTGGCCAGGAACGGCTCTCCAGACTTCCCAGGCCGTCAGCAGGCTGCAGGGCTTTGCCCCTTTGGGCTGCTCTGCCTGCTGGCATGGGCACAGATGATTCTGCTGTAGGGATGAAACCTCATTGCCAAGTTACCTAAGTATCTGGAGTCCCAGTTGTCTCCTAACCTATCCCAGTTTCTCAACTGGAGTGTGGAGGGTGGTTACCTTTTCCTTTTCAGAGGTACATGGCTGGTGTAAACACATCCAAACACAGCATAGTATATGCTCTTGAAATAGCATTGCTCTGTGTTTAATGGTTGGGGTTGTTTTGTAGAAAATGTGGACAGCATTAGGGTGCAGATTCAGTAGGTGTTGCAGTACAGTCTTAATTGCACACAGTTTTTAAATGCGGGATTTTGACTGTATCACAGGAGGCTTCTAAGCTGTAAGGTTCAAATAAGTCCTTGTCCCTGCCCAAGGATATGTGTTTTGTGTCGGGAAGTGGCACTAATTGCTTGTAAGTAGGGAGCAAGCTAAATTGTCTGAAATATATGAATCAATATGAAAGCACCAGCTAAAACTATTAAGAGAGATGCACTCCATCTTACATAGAGAGAAATTATACGACTACAGTGCAGACCCAAGAGATGGCATGAAATGTTATTTATATTTGATTATAAATAATCCCTCCCCAAAAGACATGATGTTGTGGATACTGACGTGAGTCATAGTTAACTTCCAGAATAACATTAATCCCTTTGTTTCTCATCAAGTCACGCATGCTATGCTGATGCTTGAGATGATGAAAGGAGTTTTAGTTCACAAGACCCTGAACTTGCTGCACTTATTCCTTTTACAAAGAGAGAAATGGAATTGCATCAGAGCCACAGAAAGTGCAGATTGCTCTAAAAAGACATATTTTACCAAAGCACTTTTTATGCCTGCGATCGTGGTCTGTAGTGGACTTATTGTTGACACAGCTCTGGATATTTATATTCCTTCAGGAATAGCACAACATGATTCTGAATGTCGTGTGGAGCTTGACAATAGGATTGCTACCAAAGGAAATAGAACTCGTTCTGAACCGTGTTCTGAATTTCAATCTGCACACTGAACTTTCACATGAAGGCTGATGGGAAGTGAGAAATAAGATGCTCTTGATAATTGAGTTGAATTTTATGGAGCATTTTTTAAATCTTGTATTGATTAGTAACTGGTATCACTGAGATAACTCATTTCTAAAAGAATGTTTAAGTGAATTTGCAGTAATGATGCAGCATCTAATCTGCTTTTAAGACTCCATTCTTGGAATAAGAAATGTTTCTGTTTATTCAGCGTAATGTTTCAAATTGAGCAAGAGGACATATATCACAGTTTCTCAGTTCCACTTTTCTCTCTGTCATTTGAGGTGTTTGAAATGTGCAACATCTATATTACTAACATACATTATTTTGAAATACATTTCAGGATGCAGGAAAGTGTGTCCTCCAGATGGATGTATCAGGTGTTCTGGTGCCAGTGCCCCTAGAGATGCACCTGGCATGCACTGCTGGGGATAAGGGCTCTTACATGGCTTTCCATACATACCATCTTTTCACATTATACCCACTTTTAGCAGGAGTCAATCCCTGGGAACAAATGCTGGAAGGGCTGTTAAAGTCTCCTTATGCTGTACAGTATCACTGTTTCTCTGGCATGGCTGCTGCTGGGTGAGCTCAGAGCCAAATCCGGTCAGTGTAACTGAGGATAAAATGCTTCACTTTTCTCACATTAAGAAACAAGGCATTTTGAATTTGCCCACCAGACTGCACATGCACCTTTCACAGCCTCAACATACAGGAGTCTCCTACATTAGCAGGATGGGATTTTTTATCCAGGTCTTTGCTTCCTCTTCCAGGACAAGACCCATAATTTGAGGCTGTGCTGCTCACCCACTCACAATTGTGAAAGGACAGGCTCACTACCAAGAAAATCAAAAAGGACAAATTGATGCGCTTGTCTAGGAGGTGCATTTGGTGCCCTTCTCCTTTCACTAGGCACCACTAGGCAGGATCAAAACACAGCTTCTGTTTGCCTTCTGGGAACCTGCAGTACCTGGAGCTGTCAAACCACATCCTTCACTGCCTTCCTGAAAACCCTGTCTGCAAGACAGACAATGGGCCAGGGAGAAAAAGACAACCTCATGTCATGTAGGACTTCATTTTTGGAGTTGGGAAGAGTCTGAAAGCTACTCAATGGGGAGCCTAGCAGATGTCCCCACTCATCTGAGACACTGGCCATGGCACAGCTGGCACAGCAAGACACGCCACAGCTGATGCTTACCAGAGCCACAGGTTCACACAACCCAATTTGTCACATCCCTGATTTATTTCAGTGTACAATTGAAATGAAAGATGCTGAACTGTGAGGAACATTGTAGTCATAGTGATGATGAACAGCACAAGTGCACTTGAGTATATATTTTATTAGAGAACTATTGCTGTACATGTTTGTTATTTGCAGACTGACTCCTGCAGGCTATAAACTCTTCTAAAATATCACTGTCCTGGTAGTGGGGTTTTTTTTCTTCATTATTGTAAGATTAAAAGGTTTCAATTTGAAAAATTTTCCTCCAACCCAAATTTATGTGGACTTGGCTTTGTGTTTTTTTAAGAACATGATACAACTATCCCTTAGAAAAAAAAAAAAAATCTGTTTCCCTTAAGCATTTAGATGCTGAGTTGAAAAGCAGCTTAAAAATACCTATGATACATAACTAAAATCCAACATAGATCTATCATATGCTCTTAGACATCTAAGAAGAAAACAATACAGCTGATTTGCTTCCATTTTCTGTAGACTATTGTGAGAGAAAGACAAAAAGGCTCCTGTTAATTAATGATATCTGGGAGGAATGATGTGTGACATGCCTTCCCAAGAAAGGATTACAAATGAGGTAAGTTATTATTAAACTAATTTTTATTTTTGGTTCAAAAACTTCTTATTTTTAGGGCTAGACAAATGAACATACATTTCTGATATTAAAACGACGTTTTTCCACAAGGAGAGAGAGATAAAGTAATCCAGCACTACAACAGCATGATGTTGCTATTTCTAAAGTCTTATTATCAATTTGAGCTATCTGACTAATGAGATAGAGCAAGAGCTATGTAAAAAAAGAGGATTTTTTTAATATTATAAAAATGCAATTAGAAAAGGAAACATAATATGCAATTAGGAAGAATTTAATATGAAGATATAAAAATAGGTTCTCCTCATATGTAGGCTCAAAGACTTATTTATAAATTTGTCAACTCATAGGATACAAAAAGGCCAGTCTCATCTAGGAAAAAAACTTGCTGCATTTGGAGATACTGGGCTGCCCTTATCAATGTCCTGGCTAGGTCCAGACTGGGATCTACTATTCTTAGTTCATCCAGCTACTGTATATGTTTAGCATATTGATATCCAGACTGCTTTGGAAAAGCTGAACTTGGAAGAGTAGGAACAAGGAACTGAGGAATGACATCTAGAAGTTTAGGTAAATCCTCAGACTAGGGTATGTCTGGTAATTTTTCACTAATGCTTGCAAATGCCCTGGAGTCTAGAGGAGCCTCATGCTTGAGGGAGCCCAGCATCCAGCAGTTTCCACTTTTGGGCTCTCTGGAGATCCTGTCTGCCTATTTTGAGGTCTAAATGTCGACAGTTTTTCAAACTCTCCTTAAAAATCCAGTGCTTAGAGTCTGCTTCACTTAAAATAAAAGCTGTGACAACAACCATCCTAATTCGCAGAGACATGCAACTTCTGTTGCAGCATCTTTCCACCACCTCTCAATTGCTCCCCACTTTGGTAATTTATTCTGGGCAGTAATGTTCCAATTATGATTTCAGCCCAGCAACGTTTTCTTTTGAAGTGAAGCGCCAAGCTCTGTTGTGTTATTTTAAACTCTGCATGGTAAGGCACGAAGTTGTGAGCTCTTTATTTAAAACAGCCAGCATTTTTTCATTATAAAATGGCTTGTAGCAGTATTTAAGGAACTGTGCTTTCTCCATGATTCATTGTTTGATGCCAGGGCTGGCCTTGAATAAAAAAAGCAGAAACTCTTTTTTTGGCTTTATAAAAACCAGTAACAGGCAAGTTATCAATTTCCAACCCCTTGCCCCTTCCACATATAATTTGTTTTGTCCAACCTGAAAAATGTACAAAACCTCTTAAAATAGTAGAAAACCACTTTTGTGCTGTTCCCACACTTCAAAACAGCACTGTGCATGGAGGAAGGAGAGATGCTGTATTAACCATCACTTTTTGCCATTTCAGAGCACACAAATATTCCTTGGTTGATAGGATGTGTGCCCCAAATTGACTGTGCACAGTGTACCTGCTCACTTCACAGAGCCCACAATTTCTCAAAGTCACATCTGAAGGTGTGGAGATAAAAACCTGGCAATAAATTGCCAAGGTCAAGGAAGGTCACCACAAAGCTGTGTTCACATTAGCAGGCACTGCAGCCAGCAAGAGAAGATCTGTAAAGCAACTGATTCTGAGGACCTTTCATTGTTGTAATATGCATTTTAGGATGTCTTCCTTCAGCCAGCTTAAAGTTGGTCCCAGGAGCACTGCACTTATTGGCATCCGGACTGCAGCTTCCAGTTTTGTTTTATACAAAGGAATCAAATTCATGTGTTCAGGGACCGCTCCAAAATGGAATCAAAGCAGAACCATTGAGGAGGACTGGGAGATGCACTACTGATCCAAACTCAACAAGGTAGATAGACTCAAAAAAATGTCCGTATTTTCTGTGTCTGGAAGGTATCATTTCTCAGCAGGGAGGTTTGCTGCATTTTGCTCCACAGAGAGATATGCTTGCAATGATAAGTGAAGAGCTGTGGATCTGTGCCTCCCACGCTGCATTGAAGTGCCGGGCAGATGTGAAGAAGTGAAGAGAGAAGAAGGCTAACCTACTGATGTTTACAGACAACCACAATAGCTCAAATTATACCAGTATGAATGTTTGCTTTACTCATTTACTATTTATTAACAACACAATGTGTGAACCCACAGAAAGCAAATGGCACAACTTGTGAGCTTTGCTCTGTTTGGAAGGCAATGGTAGAAAAGGCCCAATGTACTGCTATACATTTACAGGAACACTTACACCTTACAATGTAGAATTGCACAGCACAGTTGTATCAATTTATGTTTAAAGAGTTGTTCTGTGAGGCCTGATCATCATGTTTCCATTGAAGCCAAAGCCCAGCTGACAGGAAGCACAAATAAATACCTGGCAGCTGCAGCTGTGGCTAAACACTCCTTTGATTTTGAACTGACTGTTCCAACACCCCTCACCCCAAGCTCTGTTTCCAAGATCACACAGACCTGACTCTGACAAAAATGAGCACTATCTAGAAAACCAGCATTTATCAGTCACTATGAAAAGTGCATCTGAAGTGGAAGTTCCCTTTTACTTGAAGCAAAAGTTTTCACAGCCTAGTGCAACACCTTGGTAATGACTCTGGCTGATATTGTGAGATGCTAATTATGAAAATGCTTATGTGACGTACTCATACTAACTCAGATTGCAAAAAATAAGTAGACATATTCTTGAAAGATCTGCTCATAGAGGGGTTGAATGACAGGAAACAAGCCACACATCCCCTACATAAACTTTAATTTTTTCAATTGTCTGTAGAATATAATCCTGGATAACCATTTCCTTTCCTTCGCTTTCTCTCTCTGCCCTTGAACTTTTTCAGTTGTAGGGCTCAAACACTGCAGCCTATTTATTATTTATCTTACCACGGCACTTTGGGAGAGAAGCACAGCTTTTCATTTAAGCCCTTGAAAAACAGCACAAAAACATTTCAAGCAGAAATCAATCGCTTGTTTTCATCGCTTTTGGGGTGTTTTGGCCATTCAGGGTTTTAGCAGAGCTACTGTCAATGTAGTTTAGGAACTCTCCCTTCATGTTGGCAGTATCTTATCTAAGCCAGTTTTAAGCTTTGCTTAATTTTTCAGGTAGTACTTTACCACACAGACAAAAAAATCTGATCTTGGTTTTCACAATATATCAATGGGATGATTATAAAATCCTGCAGATGTGCGGGATAATCCACTTTTTCCCTCCCATGTTAACTCCTTTTTTTTTTGGTTGTGTGCCAGGCCATGACACAAACATCAACACTTCTGTGCTCCCAGCTTCTCAAAGAGTTTTTTAATTTGACTTTTCAGATCATATTTGAACTTTATTAGGCTCTTATATAGGGTCTGCATAAGTTATTTAATACCTATTTTAAGGTAATTTACATAAAGTTATCAGCTTCAGGCAATTTTGATTTAGTTATGGACTGTAGGCTTCTTGGACTATAACATGAGATTTAAAAATACGGTAAGACCAGAGAATTGGGAAGAAATCGAAAACATGTACAGGATGCAGGGGCCAGGTGCTGGCAGGGAGGGGCTTCAGGGACCTCTGTGATGGGTGGCCAGGGCTGCTCCGTGCTGGACACAGCCCTTTCCAGCCAGCTCCAATGGCCCCATCACATGGCATGGCTGTGCCCTCTAGCCAAGGTGGTGGTGCTGATGCCTTCTGTCTTGGTTTGGGAAGACAGGTATCTGCCACAGAAAGCTGGAGTTTCCCTTGGAATGAAGAATGTAAACCACTCCCCCTCCCCTTTTTTTCCAATTATAAATTTGCAGTTAAAAGCTTTTAGGCAGAAGATTTGGGAACAGAAATAGCAGTTCTTTACTAGTATGTATAACAAAGCAAACAAAAACAATGACTACAGCGTTAATAACAAAAACAGTACCAAGAACCTTGTGGACTTTGCTTCACAAAAAACCCAGGGCAGTTTGGTCTCAGTGCCTTTGTAGGATCCTCAGAGCACCAAGATGGAACAGTGGAAAGTCTTGGGCTGGTAGCTGGGATGGCAGGGTGTCCTGGCAGGCAGGGGCAGGGTGTCCCAGCAGAGCAGGGTGTCCTGGCAGGGCAGGGAGTGCAGGGTCACGCTGTAGCAAGAGCAGCCATGACGGCAGGGCAGGGCTGGCCCAGCTCCCACAGGGCAGCAGAGGATCTCAGAATTCCAGGGCAACCAGATGATGGTAGATTTCCCAGGACTGGACTCCTCCAGAGACAGGGAGCTCCTCTCCCAGCGAGCAGCAATCCAGCTGTTCACTCTCCCTGAATGCCAAAAAACAGAGTGCCAAACTGCCTCAAGCTCTGTCCTTTACCTGCCCCAAAACTCAGGTTATCTCTCCCTCCGAGCTTTGATGACCCCTTTGTTTTTTTGTTAAATAGTGTTAAGTATCCAACACTTAGTTTTCTTGGTAACTTATGGGGAAAAAATCTTTAGAGTAAAAAGGAACAAACCTGACCCCCAACACCTTCCATTATTACTTTCATGTTTTTCAGATTCCATACTGCCTAGGGATGTAGTTCTGAGCCTCATATTAAGTGCCAGTAAGCTCTCTTCACAGAGTAGGTATACAAAACATATTCTTTTCCTGCTGAAGACCATGGGCAACTTTCAGGCCCAAAAGTGGGCTTCCCAGTGGACTGAAGGGAAGAACAAGAAGGGTGGGACCTCACAACCTGAAGATGTAATCGGACAATTAAACCCCAATAGGCAAATGGACCAAAACTTATAAAAATGTAAGACTTCATGACTGGTCAGCCATTTCTTTGTGACTATTCTAAGTCTGCCTTGGGTGTAGCCCTGTCCTGTCCAAGGTCGATCCTAGAAGCCTTTCAATAAATACCTACTTTATTCACTAGCTCTGTCCAGTCTCTGTTTCAGGTCAGCCTTCCTAAGGCATCAATGCCTTGAGGAGAATGTATTTTAAAAAGGGAAAAATGCTGCCTGGCCATTAGAGGTGAGGAAAAATGTGAAAGAAATAACCCTGAGGGGAGAGCTGGAAGGAGTAGGAGGAGGTACCAAGTGCCTGAACAGAAAGACAATCCCCTGCAGCCCCTGGAGAAGACCACAGGGGAGCAGGTGTTTCCCTGCAGTCCACAGAGAGGACAATTCTGGAGCAGGTATCCACCCTGCAGCACCTGGAGGACCCTGTGCCACAGCACATGGATGTTTCCTGAAGGAACTGAGATCCATGGAGAGCCCACACTGGAGCTGGTGTATCCTAAAGGACTGCAGCCCATGGGAAGGACCTCACTCTGCAGCAGGGAGATGATGTGAGGAGGAATGAGTGGCAGAGAGGAAGACTTATGGACTGACTGCAGCCCTCATTCCCTGTCCTGCTGTGCTTGAGTTGAGGGGAATTCAGAGATGAAGGAGCAAAGTTGACCCTGGAAAGAAATGGGGGAGAATTGTAGCTTTTTTCTTTGTTTCTCAACATCCAAATTTATTTTATTGGTGAAAAATTAAATTAATCTCCCTCGAGTTGCATGGTTTGTTTGTGATAACTGGTAAGTGATCTCCCTGTCCTTGTCTTGACACATGAGTTATTTAAATCTAATATTTTCCCCATCCTTTTGAGTAGGGAGAGTGAAAGATCTGCTGACTATGTGACTGACAGCCCTCCAAGGTCAACTCACTACAACTAGAAAGCGTCCCTGTCTGACTAGAAGGGAGCAATCAGAAAATTTTAGGGAGCTGAGACCTAAATCATATGCTGTCATGAAACCTAATGCCTTCTGAGTTCATGGCAGTTTGATGTTGCCTTGAGACTATGACTGGAAATACAGGTGTGTTCTATAATCCAATCTCTGTTGTCTGCAGAGCATGTTATGTCTTTTAAGGTGAAACAAAGAATGATTTAAGTTGACCAACAGAGGCTCAGTTGAAAGATTTAGTGTTTCTTATAATATGCACTGTGAAAAATCTTAAGAAACCAAAGGGGAAAAGCTTGCAAAAGCCTTTGGTAGGATCAGTCGGTTTCCAGCTGAACTGAACTTTAGGTAGGCTATTTCCATTCTTCTGTGACAGGAAGTCTCATTGGTGGCTGACAAGCTTCGTGACTTTGTGAAAAATTCAAGAGCAATCCCTCTGCCAGGACTCTGTGGACACAATGGCAGATGGACAGAGCTGGAACAGAGGTTGCTCAGTAAATCCTCAGCAGCATGGGGAAGGGAGCCAGCAAGCACCAGACCCCTCGAGGATCCAGCTGCACAGCAAGCCCACCACAATTCCTCAGCAAATCCTCTGATTGCCTTCCATTTGTGACTTCTCCTGTAATTTCTGCATCTCACCATCCCCAAGTAGGCAGTATATATCCTGTAACTGCTGCCTTTATTCCAAGGTCTCATAAGGTTCAGACTCAGATTTCAATTACCACACACAGAAAATGTTTTTGCATTTGTTTGCTTACATTATACTTGACAGTGTTTCATCTGTGCTGGAAACCTAACTTTTCTATCAGTAGGATAGTTCTGAATCCTCAATGCTGAGTCAGAAATATTGCACTTCTTATATATGAGTCATCATCAATTTTATCATTTTAGATCAAAAGAAAGCAAGCCCATCTGGATTTTGTGGCTTCTATGATGTACAGAATTATAATAAATCTGGAGTCAGTTTATGCACACACTTTAAGAAACTTGAGGAGGTTTCTGAAGGTTCTAGGTCATATGAAATACAACTTGCTTTAGCTGTTTCCGTCTTCATATTTTAGAAACTTGTGTTTGTGAATAATTCTACTTAAATTAACTCTACTCCAGCCAAAATCAGCACAGTCTTTTATCCACTTTTATATGAAATGTCAGTCATCTCTGCTTTCAACGGAGGAAACTGTTATAAAACCTTCTGTGGACTGACACAACTTTGTAAGATTGTCCTCCTTGTGTTATCTGAAACAAAGTAATTTAATCTGAAAATGTAGATGTGTATCATACTTTTTGTGAATTGACACAAAACAACACGAATATATTTTATATTCAGGGAGATAATTTCCTAACCACATGCAAGTTGTACATATTTTGCTTACAGACTAAGGCAATGTTCATGTTAAAAAAATGAGAATGTAATACAAAATCAATAAAAAGTGTGTAAAGATTATTGATATCTGAGGTTAAATTTTGACTGCAGCCAATTACTTCACAAAGCCAGTGGCCCTTTCACATACTTCTTAAAGAGAATAGGGCAAGCAGGCTAGAACTAGTAAATAAAATAATAAAAAAGTCACTCATATTTCTATTCTGGACCAGTATCAATTGCTGGTACCAGAAAATCACATAACAATTAATTTTTCTCTAATGGATATCATTGCAGAGAGAGCTTTTATACACATTTCCAGGTTTGTGGTGTTTTTCTTTCTAACTGTCATGGCATTCAGAATTTAAATACAAGAAATTTTATTGCATAGATGCACAAGTTGTTACCGACTTCCATTTCAGCTGCCTAAGTAAAGACTGCAGCTTCTCAGGGCTCAGCTGGCAATTAGCACCAGAATTACACTTAAGTGTACAGCTATGCTGGCAATTTACACCAACTCTGCAAACCATTTCACATGCTGTTATGGCATTTCTTTTCCATGTCACTCCTTAGTCATAATCCGTACCATTCTTCTGATTGTTGGAATTGTTTTATTTCTGCAAATTGTTCTGGTTTCTCCTCTTGACCCCAGTCCTGGTAATGGGCAGAGTAGAAGAAGCGGAGCACTAAGATCAAGTGGTGCCTGATATTACCAGTTTACCAGTCATGTGGTGCATGATAATTTGGCTTGACAATAAAGAAAGCTTGTGTGGACATATGAAGAAAATCTATCCTGGTAACTGCCCAAGGACACATTCCTACCCTAGAGTATATATGATACGCTTTTACAAAGAGACAAACCATCTCTGGTTTGCCATGAGGAAATAATGTGGACTAGGGTCACTGTTGTGGAGCAGCTGATGCATAATAATTTCTTATCCTTCAGCAAGATATTCCTGAATCTGTAATCTTCCCTCTCAAGTACGGCAGCTGCCAATTCCCACAAACATCAGCAGAACTCCCTGAAGCAACTGTCTCTGTTCTGATACCTGCACTTCTGCAGGGAGTAATGGGGCAGGAAGCTGAAATGAAGAGAGCAGGCCTGCTGGCACACGGGAGGAAGGTGGGAAGTGTGAAGAAAGCAGAGTTTTGGATGTGTAAAATGGAAGAGGAGGCTGTGAAGGTAGGAATATGTGGTAAAGAATAATAAAGGACCCTTGGGGTTTGGAAATGGTGAAGTGGTAGCATGCAGTTGGAAAACAGGGTTTGGTGGATGCACTGCAGAGTTGTATGGACTGATATGGCTTCTGATAGCCAGAGGGGTTGGAAAGGGGTACAATGGCTTTAGAGACGGGATCAGAGCAGACAGGAACAGTGGGATGTAGTCAGGCATATATGTAGAGGACTAATCAGCTGGAAATAAAAGTAACTCAGAATCCCATAGATCTCCACATGCATTTTAGAAAACAGATCTTACATCTATGGTCAAAACTGAAGTGATGAAAACCAATTCTGGTATCCAGAACACTGCTCGGGGAGTCAGAATCTTCCACACACTCTCCCATGCAATGCAGCTGTGCAACCTTGTTACACACTACTCTAGGATGGACCTTCTTGCTCCCTTTTGTTTCTCACTGTTTAAATTTGCACTGAAGAATTACACAAGTCCTGGCCAAGGAGAGCATTCTAGCTATAGAAAAGATGAGTTACCCACTGTCAGCCAGAGCAGGACACTGGATTCTGGTGTTTCGTCTTTCTTCTGTGGACCATTACATTTTTGGTGTTCTTCCAGGCTTTGAATAAAAGAGAATGGACAGCACCCTCTATTTACAGCCCTCTGAACTAAAAGGTTGTTCTGCACTTTCTTTTTTTTGTTGTAGAAAGGGCTTACACTCTTCACATTAGGCTTAACATATTTGGGGCCAATGAAACCCTAAATCCCTGCAGTCCAGCACTGGGTAGCAAAAACCCAAGGTTGGTGCAGCTTAAGAGACTTCTGTGCTTCCTTCTGTCTAGAAGTGACTCCTGACCCTGCTCTTAGATACCTTTCAAGGAGAGAAAATACCCAAGTGGAAGTGAAGACCTTAAGACCTTACACATTATCCTAGCTGCAAATTAGGTACATTAGCAAGCAAAGTCCAGTGGGTGGGTGCCCTTGAACAGACAGGCCATGTTGAGCCATCATTATGTAGGGCAGCAACTCCTGGATCTTCCAGGTAAGACTGGCTTTTTTACAGGCTATGTGCCTTTCCCTCTCCGTACCTGCTGCTGTACAAAAGGTAGCACCAAATATTTCAGATCTGTAGAGAACAATAGTAGGGCTTTGATGAAGGGGAACCTTCACAATAAAGATGTCATTATTAACATTTTAAAAGGAAAAGATTATACACTTGAGAGAACTAAGTCGCCGGTTATACTAGCTTTATTAAAACTCACAGCATGCTGAACTCCCAGCTTAGGAAATTAGATCCCTGCTAGTGTTTACACACACATTAGAATATTTTTAATGAATATAAAGCATATTTTGTTTCTACATGATTAGAGAGAAAACAGGACAGATAGTGTGACGAAATTGATGAAACAATTGTTATAACATTTCAAGGGATAAACGTAGCCACTTTCAACTGCTTTTTTCTTTTAGTGATGGCAAACGGGAAATTCCGAAGGTCCTTAAAGAAGAATACTTTTTTTTTTTTTAACCTTAACATATATGCAAATCCACAATTTGGTGCAGCAGTGTAGGTTTCAGTCTGAGGTGTAACACCAAGTGTCTCATTTAAGACAATATTGAATCTAATCTCTCAAAAGGTGCCAGTTAAATGTCACACATATTTGCACATGCTTTCAAGGCTTTCTTACTCACAACCCTTTGTGAGCACACTTTTGTCTTTAAAAGTACAGCCAGACCTCATGCATTTCCTGCCCAAGAATATTCTATATGAACATTTTAAAGTGCTGCTACTTGCTTTTCATTCCACATGACAGTAAATGTAATAACCTTTTCTGGAGGCAATAGGAAGGTGCATGTCTGTGCAATGGTGAGAACTTTCTGACAGCATTGCTGAGCTCTCATTTTCAACTAGTTTTACACAATTCTCATTTCTAAGACTTATGTGCATAACGACATAGCAGTAGAATAAATCTAATGTAGTCAAGCAAGAAAGCTTTCTCTATGCTCTTCATCATTATACAGTCTCTGCTACATTGACAACCACAGCATAAAGTTCATTTCTTGAAGGTTACAAACAGCTAACCTATTCATACAGACTTTCTGTTGATAGGTCTGGTATTCTTAGGGGATACATGTTTTAAAACAGGGCCAGGGGCCATTCTTTGCCTTCATGAGGACAGATGACTGTGGGAGCTGGGTGACCGGGGACCGTGAGCAGGTTGACTTTGGTCGACAATGAAGTGGGCATTAATCTAAGAACATGGGGAATGAGATGCTAGGAAGGAGAACATCTGGTTAGGTTATGGCAAGAAGAATGGATTTATGAGAATGGTTAGGTTAATGTAGTTGCACCACAAAAGGTTATGTTCTGAGTTCTTGTGCATGATTGGTTAACAACATTTTACATATGTGGTAATGCAATGTTCATTGGTTCACTGTCTGGGCTAAAGTCTATATATTGGTATGTTTGCCCCATTGTTTGGTCTTTTGAGGTTGCCCCATAGTGTGTTCAGCTTATGTTCTTTGTTGGCTCAGGCTATTATTAAAGTTATTTTCCGGGCTTACTTGATCATTCCCATCCCTATTTCAGTTGCCACCCTGGCTGGTCCGGTTCGTGTCACATTGCCAGTGACAGATGACACAACATGCTTCATCTCCAGATGACTCTCTCTGCTTCCCCTAAACAGAGTGGCTTTGTCTGAACTGCCATTGAAGGATTTGGCACAACTGGAATCCTGTGCTCTGTTTTGGGCCCCTCACTACACCAAGGACACTGAGGTGCTGTAGCATGTCCAGAGAAGGGTAATGAAGCTGGGGGAGGATCTGGAGTCTAATGATGAGTGGCTGAGGGAGCTGGGGGTATTTAGCTTGGAGAAGAAGAGGCTCAGGGGGGACCTTATCACTTGTCTACAACTCCCTGAAAGGAGGATGTAGCCTGGTGAGGGCTGGCCTCTTCTCTAAAGAGACAGAAGTAGGACAAGAAGAAATGGCCTCAAGCTGGACCAGGGAAAGTTTAGACTGGATACTAGGAAAAATTTTTTCACCAAAAGGGTGGTCAAGCACTGGAACAGGCTGTCCAGGGAAGTGATGGAGTCACCATCCCTAGAAGTGTTCTAAAGACACGTGGATGTGGCACTTTGGCCCATGGTTTAGTGGTGGACTTGGCAGCGCTGGATTAACAGTTGGATCCAATATTACAGGTCCTTTTCAACCTAAATGATTTTGCTGTTCTATGGTTACTTCCAATGCTTCATGTTGAATACTTAGCATTTATTTATGCAATGGTATTTCCTCTAATTTTTGATTGAATTTCTGTTACTTTGAAAGAACGTGAATCAGGTTGGGATGAAATTTTGCATTTCAGTGTTTGTTTCAGTTCATGAGTCGTCCCAAAACAAAGCTGCCTTTCTAGTATTGGTCTCATGATGGTGCTGCAAGGTGTTGTGGTTTAAGGCTGAACACGTCTCACTTCATCTGCAGTCCAGTCACACTCCAAAAAGGCCAGTAACAAGAATTCAAGCTTGAATTTAGCTATCACACTCTGCATATCATCCAATGCCTTAGCCTGGGCTCCAAGTGTTGGATGTTGTCAAGTAGGGGCTCAAATGTTGGCTTCATCTTAGGTTTATGTATGTCCTCTCAAAGATACATGGAAACACTGAAAAAGAATCCATTCAAACATGTTCAGGAATTGTGACAGTTGGTTCAGCGGCGCTTCAGTAGTAGATAAGACCTTGTTGCTTTTTTGCACTTTCAGTAGTAACACAGGATTGTGCAGGGGCTGGGTCTACCCAAGTAGGTTTCCACAGCATGGGACACACTGGTTGTCATTGAGCTGCTGAAACCACCTCTAAGAGGTCTTTGCAAACAAGCAAAACAAGCATTAATTAGATAAGCCATTAGAGGCTGGAGAGGCAAAAGCCATTCCCTCATTTCTGTCCTAACTGATCCTAAGCATACTGATGTCATTGAAAGTCTTTATATTGGTATTCAGTGAACTTTGGATTAGATCTTGGCTATAGTTCAGTTATGGCAGACAGTAATGACATTATACTTCTGTGATGATGTCATATTATTATGCAATATTGTAAACATAATGTAATAGCAGTGAATGCTGTTTGCACTTTCAATCTAAGTGTATATATAACAAACACTGCATCTGGTCCACCCTGCTTTCTCTCATATACATAATATTCCCATGCCATAACAGTAAAACTTTGCAATTCCCTTTAAAACCTGCTGGACTTTTTGACTCCATTACATTTATCAGAAATGAAGTGTTCATGTTGTCTGCAGTGTTCATGTTGCCTTTGACAATTTTAAATATTGTGCTTCCACATTTTGTGTTCTGCTTTGTTATTTTCTCAATGTTCACTACGTCTTACTTTACAGTATTTGATATATAGAACCTGCTCAATATTCCTCTTTTAAAATTCTTATTATATACAGGTTTCTCTCCTCTCCCACATTCAGTCTTAATTTTCATCACTGCTGTCAAGCTTGTAAAAAAAATAATATATATATAATACAAACCAAGGATAGAGACTGCAGATACAGTGTAGCAATATAACAAGTTGCACTTTGAATGTACTTTCTTAGGTAGATTTAAACCCAAAGGGATTTTCATCTGCTTAACCCCTGTGAAGTATGACAATATGTATTGTAGTTCATGGTTATGGTCCAGCATTGCTTTCTGCCCCTCATATATTAAGGCAGATCACATATTACTGTTGAAAACGTAGGTATGTTATGCCATGTGCTCTAAAACCTTCACACTTATACTCACCAGCCCCACTGAAGAATGTGCAGGAGATGCTTTTCTTCCACTACCTCAACTACGAAGTCCTAAAATTGTCTCTCCTATGCTGCTGCTCTCACCAGAACAGAAAAAATAGAGTAGATTGCCCCTTCCTGTTGGCACTGCAGCTGCCTTTAGAGGAAGAAGGCTGTGTAAAGCAGTGCAGGAAAAAGTAGGTAGGAAAGAAGACAGAGAATGCTGTGCTGTGAAAGATGTAGGATGAACTTAATCTTTGGCTTAAGCCTCTAACATCATCTTATCTTCTTAGAAAACACTGCAGTTGACTCTACAGGGAGTACACTACTGCACTGAACTTCTCCACAACTCACTGCTTGGCCCAGTAGTGTGTGGCATAATTGAAGGAAAAGACTACTAGAACTGGCAGAAGTAGAAAATAATCCTTCCAGCATCTCAAATGCATTTATGCTCCAACTTCTAGTAAAGGAAAATATAAGGAATCATGGCTGAAGCAACAGGATCATCTCTCCACCGTGGAGGATGCTAGAACAAATTCAAATTAGGAACTGTTCATTTTGCTCACCTTTCCAGCAGTGCATAGGAAAAGGAAGATGTTAAATCTAGTCTCTCAGTCAGTGAAGGCACAGTTCAGGGACTGGTCACAGGTCACAGGCTTATGCTCAGTTTTCCTTGATGATACTCAGGCACTGCATCTGCTGCAGGCAAAGAAAATTGTATTTCTAAAAGCTACCACTGTTAATCTCTTCTTAGAAAAGTTCATTAAAATAACCCTCATTAATCTTTTAATGAACTCCTTTAGAAGTTTTCAAATAGAACATGTATCTTCTGCAAGAATTTATCTCTAGTATGTGGTCAGGGTCAGTTGTATAATTTGGCTTTTCTTTACTTTAAAAATGTTATGCTTCTCTTTAGTTTTCTTACTATCTTTATTATCATATCTGCTGACTTAATTTTTATGTATAGTTTTAAAGAAAAGAAGTAACAGGTATATAATTCAGATATTTCATTCTACATTGGATATATTTGTCTTTTGGGTCTCCCTGTAATTTTAATAAGTTTGGGGGTGAAAACTACACTCCTCAAATTTCATTAGAATTATGATATTGCAGGAAGTGTTAGTAGACTTATCTCTGTCAAATGATGTAATAGAAGTTATTTTTTGGATTATTTTTCAATTCACAGTGTTTTTACAGAGCTGTGTTCAGAAGACACAATTAGATAAATACATTTCTTCTGATATGCTACAAAAACTTGATATTATTCAGTTTCTGCTCAAATGAAATGCAAAATCCTTCTCAGTGACTATTAAGGAATTAGATGGTTTATTTTTTACTCTCACAGCATCTGTCATTCCTTTCTTCATATAATTGATAGAATTGATGGGGTAAAATCAGCTGTTCTTCAGCAAAATTTTTTTCCTGCTTAGAAGAGGAGAATATGGGTAACTTGTAACTGTTATTATTTTTTTTTCTAGTAATCACAGAGTGAATTGGTACTTAAGTCAAACACATACCCATAACATCAGCAGCCCATTGGCAGATCCTAACAGGCAGCAAATTAACTGACAGAGGGATAACTATGTTCAACCAGTATTAATGGATAAGGATTAATTAATATGTAGGTCAATATAGCACGTGCAATTTTTAGCAATGCCAACTTTTAGCGTGTCAGGGGAAAAAAAGGGTAAAAAATCCTGTAGCACTGGATGGCTGCCCCAAGGGAGCCACTAAGAAAAAACAAATAACTCCAGAAGGGAAAACAAACAGACTGAGCCTTAGAAGAGCTCATGGAAAGAAATCTGACTGCTTCACACAGAGGTAGAAACACCTTGCTTTGCAGTATAGTTCTTCCATGAAGACAGAAATTATAGAGATCTTTTGCCTGGTCAAGAGTTCTTGTGTGCTGGGGAAATCTTCTGCTTGTCCATGGCCATCAGGCAATAGGTCTTAAACTGACAGGTTTGTTAGCCTCATAACTAGAGAAACAAGAATGCTCATGTAAAGAGATAGATAGTGAATGTTTCCTCTTTGGATTTATGAGCCTTTTCAAGAAAAGGAGAAAAAATACTATATGCTCACCTGAAAAGTCACTTGTCAAATCTCAGAATCATAATGGGCTTGCTCACTTGGATATTGTGGATTATTTAACTGCTGGTTTGTTCTGTGTGGGGGTATATATATATATGGATATGGATATAGACATAGATACATATATAGATACAAATACATTTATAAATATATGCATGTGTGCTATTCATATGGGCAGCACTACAGGTGTAGTTAAAGATGTTTCCTACATCCGAGGAAAAGTGCAAAAGATCCATTTGACATATCCTTTGAAATGGAAGGGAGAGGAGATTCTGCCACGGACTACTCCAAATGGTCAGGTTAAAGGGCTTACTTACCAAGCAACTTCTCAAACTTCTTATTAATGATATGTGCTAGGAGGGCTTTTTATATTAATACTAGGACTAAAGTGTTCTCAACAGCTCAGTTTTTAAGCACATACCACAACTGTGATGTGACTTACTAGGAACAGCTGTTGCTACTACTCTAATGTGACTGCTTTTCTCCACAAAGCTTGTGAAGCCATAGTTGCATTTGTGACACTGTGACAAGAAACAAAGAATGTTTGTTTCACATAAATCAAATTTTATTTAGATATTTACAATACCTGGTCAAATGTCTAGCTAAGGTGGCACACATTAAAAACCAAAACAAAGTAATAACCATTTGGAAATATAGTCTTTATTCTTATTTCATAACTTTCTTAGCCCAGGTAACTATTTGAAGTTCTCAATTATATCATTTTAGATTGTATCTGGACAACAACCTGAAAATCATAATTTGGTTTCCATTTCATTTGGTCACACATATGAAGCATATGTGAAAGAATAACCATTTTGACTGTTGTAAAACAGGAATAGTTTAAAAATGCTTTAATTAATTCTTAAGTATTTCACAAAAGATCTTACTTTCCTTGGTGTAGATTTACAAATCCTTAGTTTATGGGTGAGTCCAGTGTACTTGATGAATTTATATGATCCATTACTACCTATTCAAGTCCTGAAAAAGGAAGTTCTCTAGAACAGTGTTCTACATTACAATAAAAAATCATACAAACAAGCATGCCTCTGAACTTTATTGTTACTGGGCAGAATCTGCTATCAGAATGCTAAAATGCATTTATAAATAATGCATGAAATTGCCTCATTTGAACTATTTCCAGACTTCCAATGCTGTCAGAGTGAGTCCAACAGTCTCCCACTCAGTTCTTTTGGATATTTCACACAAGGAAGGTTTAATGCTTTAAGACAGAGTTTGCTTATTTGATGTATTTGGCGTTAAATGCCACTTGGTTTTAGAAGCATGAGTCAGCAACACGCTGAATACTCAACTCAAGCATCCTACAGAGTTCACAACACATGGTTAAAACCCCAGACAAAGAGCACAACCATTGCTGCTCCCTGTGAGCTCACTGTCATGAAGCAGAGCTACTCCTTTGAAATGTTCGGTGGCCTTTGCCATGAGACCTCCTGACATTCCCTTCCAGGTCACAGTAAACCAGGACTCAGGAAGCTGCAGACTGTTCCTGCTCTGCAGGGTCAAACAGGTACATGGAGGCTTAAAGGCATGAGTGTGGTATTTTTCTGATTTTTTTGATATTTGACTTTTCAATTCAATTGTCCTCTCACACCATTATCTCAGTACAATTTAAAATTTGCATTGCAGCAATACTCAGAGGAACCAAGTACCTTTGTAACCTCATTGTATTAGGCACTGTCTGAAAGCTTATGAATATACATTTCAGGTCTGTAATCTTAGGGAAGAAGTGACTAGGATATAGATTACATGTAGACCATATTATGCTAAATGTATGCATTTGCTTCCTAGGCACTTTCTTATTTTCCCTTTCACAGAACATTATTCCTCAGCACTGAATTTCAATCCAGTATATGTGCAGAAGTTCCAATTTTTTAGTTTCATGGGCTATCAAGATCCATTATTCCTGGAAAATTACCCATGTTTTTCAAAGGAAAAGTAGGATATTTTTCAATTATTTTTCAAAATTTTCAATTATTTTTCAAAATTTATTAAGGACCTGGCATTTTTAAGCAATTTATAGTGCAAATTGTATTTTCCCGAAAGATACATTCCTCAATAAACTTCTTGATCTGGGTCAATTCTCCTCATACTCTAATGGGTGCTCAGGACTCTACAATATTAAGAATAAATTAGTAGATCAAAGTCCAGTGACTCTGCTTCAGCATTACTCAACAGTCTGTTAAGCCAAGTGATGCCTCTGCCTGTGATCTCCAAGGCAGCCTATATTCCTCAACCTGTCTTTAATCTAGATTAACTTCCACTGAAAACCAACAGAGACTAAATATAACAAGCAAAGGTCTCGTTACTGCATTTGTCCAAGGGAATAGAAGTTGAACATCAGAGACAATCTATTTCCTCTGTCATGCACTGTCTTCTCTAGGGCACCTTTTCATTTGTGCAGCTTCAATGATGACTCTTTTCAACACCTTATTTTCTGGTTTGTGATATACCATCCTCATCCACAGGTTTCCTCTTTTGGCCCCCATTTAAATTACTTTCTCACAATTTTTATTCTCTAACAATAGTTTTGTCTTCTCTCAGGTTCCACATCTTTATCTGACAAACCCTTAAATTCAACACAAACAAAAGCTGAACTCAGCATCCTTCCCCTAAAACTCTTTCCCCCACTTCCTATTCTCTGTATCTAATGAAAGGGTCACATTTTTGCTTTAGAAATCATATAGGTGAAACTCAGTTGGGGCCAAAACCAATAAACAGAGATGTTATCGACTTGCATAGGAATTATCAGCTCCAAATAAGACATACTACCAAAGACACATACTATGAAAACATGGTAAGGATGAGTTGAGGGCAAAGAGTTAGGAGTTAAACTTTTCTGCCCATTTCACTAAAGCACAGAGCCCAGGGAGAGCTGAGAAGGGAGAGCTGAGAAGGAAGAGCAGGGAAGCTGCCCCATAGCTCTCCTGAGGTACCTCCAAGACACGGAATGTGGCTAGTCCTGGTTTACAAACTACTGGCCTCTGGAAGGTGAGAGGTGACCTCCTGATGCCTGCCAGCCCACTTCTGATAATTTAACCAATCTCTTGAGCTGAGTCAGCTATGAAGTACGGCTGGTGGAGATGCCTTTTGCCCATCTAGAATGACACTGGTCATTTTTCGATGCCTCAGAAACTCCTCCTGCGGTACCAGTCTTCTACTCTCACCACACAATTTTGAGTGTCCCAGCAGTGTTGGTGACCAGCCCCAGGAGCAGCCTTGGAGGCCTCCCTGTTCTGCCTGAGTTCCTGAATCTGAATGCCAGCTTCAGTCCCCTCGTTTAGTGTCACCAGCAAACTAGAGAGCCAAGCACTCCATTGCCTCCTCCATGTATTCAGTGGCACCCCATGACCAACCCCTGGGGTACTGCCATTCCAAGGGCACTACAATCCCTTCTCCACTCTCTTTGGGGATCTTTTGGCCATCAGCTGGCCCCATCAGTGTCTTGTGGCAGGGATTTCCAAGGGTAGAGCCAGCCCCTCAGCTGGGGTGGCACAAATGGCTGAGAAGAGGGAAGAAGCAATTTTCCCTGCCCTGCTGGCTCCCACCTTGTGCACAGCTGGCTGCTGCCTTTTCCACAAGGCACCTGGATCGGCTGGCTGAGCCTGGGGGAGTTCAGGTGTACTGCACCATGGGCACATGCTTCCCCTTCTGTGTTACACATCTTGTGTTGACAGCTAGATAGAAATGCTAAAGCCTTTGAAAAAATATGAAGAACTGAAAGAATCCTGGTAAACATAAGTAATGAAAAATGTAGGGTGAAACCCACAGGAGATAAATAAGACAGCCATCAGTTATGGGGCTTTAGGAGGTACACCCATCCCACACTCGTTAGCCTGAGGGTACACCTATACCCTGCTAGTCTGAGTGAGAAATCCAACACACCAGATTGCATCTACAGAGGTGCTAATTCATGTCTGGTTTCCTAGTTCACTCTTTCATGCAAACACATTAGTCCTAGCTGTTGTTTCCTCTGCCTCCCTGGTACTGGTGGAGTTCACCAGTTCAGGGTCTCAACTCAGATATGGGTAAAAAACTGAAGAGACAAAAACAACGAGGCTGACTCAGGAAAGAGGAGGATCTGAACTTTTACCCATCAGATCAGAAATTCCATGTAACACCTATATAATCTGGCTTACTAAAATGTCTCCAAATCTTAAACATTTACATGAAAAATTTAGCTCTGATAAATCAAAATTTCTAATGAAAAGAGCTTATGATTGTAAATACAATCCAGCCTTTCTTCACTGATTCCTGATGAGATTCTATGGCTCGCAGTGTTTTCATCTTAATGTTCCATTAAATTAATGGGTTAGTAGCCACCCCAGCTCCGTTACAGAGTAAAGTGCAGTCAGCAAACAGCTACACTCCTGTGTCACTTTGTGGAACTCCTAAGCAACTCACAAAGCCAAAAACAAAGTTGTATGAAATCCAGAAACGAAGCAATAGCTGTACCACAAATCCACTAAAGGCATAATGCTATTTACCATGAAGATGGCTCCCACAGTCAGTGGCAGTACAGAATACCAAGTGACCAAACCACCCCTACCTCTGGCTTGTATCCTTGTGGAGGCTGCTGCAGATATTGCCACTGAGTTGATCCCTGTAAGTGTATACAGAACAAAGGGGAGCTCTCCAAAGGAGCTTTTTCAGGGTGTCCTGTAGAAGATGACATGTCTCTCTCAATCTGAACCTATTTGTCTGGGGCAAGTTTCAAGGGCTGTTTGTATTCTGCCTGAATTCACAGTACAGTAGCCGTGGTGTAAACAGTAAAGCAGCATGTGACACCTGCCTGAAAGAGTTCACACTCTAGCCTTCAAAAATTTAAATAGCCCCCCAAAAATTTAAAGAAATTTAGAGTAAGTTAGGCTGCTGCAAAAAAAAACCCTGTAAGACATCACTCCTTTTTAATAACAGAGACAGAAACATAACCAATACTGGCCCTTAAAGTGATTTCCATGATTTTGACTCAGTGATTCTCACCCTGATCACAGCATGAGAAGACGATTGTGCCTACAGCCCTCCTCTCTGTCCTGAAAGAATCATGTTTGAAATGTTTAGTATAAGGAAATTGAAGTGCAAGCATTTTCTTCATATTAATATTATTTAAAAGAGTAATTGGTAATGTTAGTGATGGTTTTCCCCTTTAATTAGCAATGTATAATGCAACTTTAACGACAGTTTAATTACATTATGAAAGCAGAAGGTATTTTCTGAAAGCTCTTGAAGTTTTTTTCTCTTGCTCCTAGGGAATTAATCCCATTAGTATTAATGGTTTATCTGCTTCAAATCCTCATATATTATGAAGACTGAGCTAAAAGTTTAACTATTCTTAAAAATTGTAATGCTGGTAAATTAGACATGTTCTACTAATCTTAGAGACATTAAAATGGAAAAAGATGTATGGATTTTCAATGTGGTTTTGGCTGTGTGAGAGAAACTGGACTTTTATTTATCTTAAGAAACATTATAGTAATGTAGATGATCAATTTTATCAAACTGAAAATAGGTAGTATATCACTCTCTGGGAAGATTTTGACATTGACAGAGAACTCCACTTTCCTGCTCAGAAAAGAAGGTGTGAAAGCATTCTTATTTACACTCTTCAAGAAAATGAGCTGTTTCTTCTCCCCTTGCCTGCAACAGGAAAGTTTCTTCATCTTAGCTCCTTTGAGTTTAGTTTAGATTGTCACATGTACAGTATTCTCTTTCAGGGAGGTGTCAAAGAAGTGGCTTTTGATCCCTGTCATGAAAGAAGCAATTCACTTCTCAAAGTAGCTGTTTCAGGCTGTCATCTTAGGCAGATACATTTATTTGGTTATACATAGGTCCTGGTTCCAACTAATCTGTGGGCTAGAGATGCACATATACAGAAAAAAAAAGTCCAACAAAAAATAATGAATTTCTGATGCAACTATCTAGCTTTCAAAAACAGCACAAAAGGTAGGAAACGAGGTCTTAAAATTCATTCTAAGCTAACCTGCCTCAGGCATCCACAGCGGGCTATAACCAGGCCACTAGCAAACCTGTTACATCCCCTCAGAGGAGAAATTTTAGAGTAAACACCAGAGGCAAACATCAGCAACAGAGAGTGGGAAATGAAACTCTAGTGAAAGTTTCATTTTCCTTTAAATGTACAATATGCAAATGGATGTTTTGAGTGTGAGTATATTTGCATTCTGAGTCCAAAGTTGTTGTGGTTTAAAAACAAACCAAGTAAGAGGCTCTAAGTCAGCAATAAAATTTAATGAGAAGAAAAGGAAAATAAAATAGAATAAAATAAAATAAATACAAAAAGAAAAACCAGTGACAGAGTCAGAATACAACCTGATCAGGGTGATGGAAACAGTCCAGACGAGGTGGTCTTCTTGAAACAGAAATCTTGTAGAAAGGTCTGGTATCTCCGGTCCTCTGGGAATCCAGTGGAAGAGGGCTGCTTCTACTGTCCCAAATCCCAGCTTATATCCAGGTGAGAATGCTTGGCTCTTCCCCATGGGCGGAGCATCTCACAATGGGATGATGAGTCATGGAAGAGAGCCTTAATGGCCCATTAAAGAGAGAGATAACGCCCGGAGGGAGTTATCTCTGAGTCATGCAAAAGGCATTGATGGGCCATTAACTGAAGATGGTGATAGAATACACCCTAAACTACAACCCAGGACAATCCACCCCTTATTCTATTACCATCTACAACATGCCTAAATCAATACATTCTTACAGATGAATGCATATATACATACAGAATGAAACCTTACACACTGCTCTCACTTAAAATTAAGTCTCCCTGTGGTACACAACGGGTTTCTCCATCTTTCTGCATTACCCACCAAGTGTAGCCAGGTCCTTGAGCAAAGACAATCCCATGGACGGGTCTGCCTTTGCCTGAAGTGGGATTAATCCAAACACTCTTTCCTAAAATGCCCTTCATGTGTACCACAGGTACTTTGTCTCCATCCACTGTGTGTAAGGGTTCAGACTGGGCAGGACCACCTCGATTGACAGACCCTCGGGTGTTAACTATCCATGTGGCTTTGGCTAAGTTTAGTTCCCAATTCTTGAAGGTTCCCCCACCAAGTGCCTTCAGGGCAGTCTTTAATAGTCCGTTGCACCGTTCAACTTTCCCGGCAGCTGGTGCATGATAAGGAATGTGGTATATCCATTCAATACCATGTTCTCTAGCCCAGGTGTTTATAAGGTTGTTCTTGAAATGGGTCCCATTGTCCGACTCAATTCTCTCAGGGGTGCCGTGTCTCCACAGGATTTGTTTTTCAAGGCCCAGGATGGTGTTCCGGGCAGTGGCATGAGGCACAGGGTGGGTTTCCAGCCATCCAGTGGTGACTTCCACCATGGTCAGCACGTACCGCTTTCCTTGGCGTGTTTGGGGAAGGGTGATATAGTCAATTTGCCAGGCTTCCCCGTACCTGTACTTCAGCCATCGTCCACCATACCACAGAGGCTTCATTCGCTTGGCCTGTTTGATTGCGGCGCAGGTTTCACAGCTGTGGATGACCTGTGAGATGCTGTCCATAGTAAGGTCCACCCCTCGGTCACGGGCCCATCGATATGTTGCATCTCTTCCCTGATGACCAGAGGCATCATGGGCCCAACGAGCTAGGAATAATTCTCCCTTGTGCTGCCAATCTAGATCCACTTGTGATATTTTCACCTTGGCAGCTTTGTCTACCTGCTCGTTGTTGCGATGCTCCTCATTAGCCCGGCTTTTGGGTATATGCGCATCCACATGTCGAACCTTCACGGTCAGCCTCTCTACTCGGGCGGCGATGTCTTGCCAAATGTCAGCGGCCCAGATGGGTTTTCCTCTGCGCTGCCAATTGGCCTTTTTCCAGCGATTCAGCCATCCCCACAGAGCATTAGCTACCATCCATGAGTCAGTGTAGAGATAAAGCCTCGGCCACTTTTCTCGTTCAGCAATTTCCAAAGCCAGCTGGACAGCTTTAAGCTCTGCAACTTGACTCGATCCACCTTGTCCCTCGGTAGCTTGTGCAACTTGTCGTGTGGGGCTCCATGCTGCAGCTTTCCATTTCCGGTTAGCTCCTACAATTCGGCAGGAGCCATCAGTGAACAGAGCATATCGTCTTTCAGTCTCCGGTAGCTCATTATATGGTGGGGCTTCCTCAGCGCGTGTTACTTGCTTTTCTTCTTCTTCTTCTTCAGACGATAATCCAAAAGTTTCACCTTCCGGCCAGTTCGTTATAACTTCCAGAATCCCAGGGCGATTTGGGTTTCCAATGCGGGCGCGCTGTGTAATGAGGGCAATCCATTTGCTCCATGTGGTATCGGTGGCATGATGTGTGGAAGGAACCTTTCCTTTAAACATCCACCCCAGCACTGGCAGTCGGGGTGCCAAAAGCAGCTGTGTTTCAGTGCCAATCACTTCTGAGGCGACTTGAACTCCTTCATAGGCAGCCAAGATCTCCTTCTCTGTGGGAGTGTAGTTGGCTTTGGAGCCTCTGTAACTTCTGCTCCAGAATCCCAATGGTCGGCCTCGAGTCTCCCCAGGCACCTTCTGCCAAAGGCTCCAAGACAAACCATTGTTTCCAGCTGCGGAGTAAAGCACATTCCTCACATCTGGTCCCGTCCTGACGGGGCCCAGGGCTACTGCATGAGCAATCTCTTGCTTGATCTGAACAAAAGCTTGTTGCTGTTCAGGCCCCCAGTGGAAATCATTCTTCTTGCGGGTCACCAAGTAGAGAGGGCTCACGATCTGACTGTACTCAGGAATGTGCATCCTCCAAAAGCCTATGGCACCTAGGAAAGCTTGTGTTTCCTTTTTGTTGGTAGGTGCGGACATGGCTGTGATCTTGTTGATTATCTCTGTGGGGATTTGGCGACGACCATCCTGCCATTTGACCCCCAAGAACTGGATTTCTTGAGCTGGTCCCTTAACCTTGCTTCTTTTAATGGCAAAACCAGCTTTCAGCAGAATTTGGATAATTTCTTCTCCTTTCTTGAAGACCTCCTCTGGTGTATTCCCCCATATGATGATGTCGTCAATGTACTGCAGATGCTCTGGAGCCTCACCCTTTTCCAGTGCAGCCTGGATCAGTCCATGGCAGATGGTGGGGCTGTGTTTCCACCCCTGGGGCAGTCGGTTCCAGGTGTACTGCACGCCCCTCCAGGTGAAGGCAAACTGAGGTCTGCACTCCGCTGCCAAAGGAATGGAGAAGAAGGCGTTGGCGATATCAATGGTTGCATACCACTTTGCTGCTTTGGACTCCAGCTCGTACTGAAGCTCTAACATGTCTGGCACAGCAGCGCTCAGTGGTGGCGTGACTTCATTCAGACCACGGTAATCCACTGTCAGTCTCCATTCTCCACTGGACTTACGCACCGGCCAAATCGGGCTGTTGAAAGGTGAACGGGCCTTACTGACCACCCCTTGGCTTTCCAGTTTGCGGATCATCTCATGTATGGGGATCACAGAGTCTCTGTCTGTGCGGTATTGCCGACGGTGTACTGTTGCTGTGGCAATTGGTACTTCTTGTTCTTCTACTTTCAGCAGTCCCACAGCAGAGGGGTCATCTGAGAGACCAGGCAAGGTATTCAATTGTCTGATGCCTTCTTTCATCACTGCGGCTATCCCAAAAGCCCAACGATATCCTTTTGGATCTTTGAAATATCCATTCCTGAGATAGTCTATGCCGAGGATGCATGGGGCCTCTGGGCCAGTTGCGATGGGGTGTTTCTGCCACTCCTTCCCAGTTAAACTCACTTCGGCCTCTAATACAGTCAGTTCCTGGGACCCTCCTGTTACTCCTGTAATAGAAATGGATTCTGTTCCTACATACCTTGATGGCATCATGGTACATTGGGCCCCAGTGTCAACCAATGCCGTATATCTTTGTGGGTCAGATGTGCCAGGCCATCGGATCCACACAGTCCAGTAGATCCGATTGTCCCTTTCCTCTTCCTGGCTAGAGGCAGGGCCCCCCTATTCCTGGTCATCGCATACGTTGTTCTCTTCCTGTAAATGAGTTGCTGAGGTTCCTTCAAGAGGATCAGTCATATCATCATTCCTGTAACGTCTGGAGTTCTGTGCACGAGAGACCGGAGCAACACTGATTCTAGATGAGCTTTTTGTTGTAGGCATTTCTCTTTTCAGTTCACGTACCCGGGCTGCTAAGGAGGAGGTAGGTTTTCCATCCCACTTCATATCTTCTCCATGCTCCCGAAGAAAAGACCAAAGGTTACCTCGGGGTGTGTATCCTCTCTCCCTGGCTGGGGGACGCCTGCTCCTAATCGCCGAGACTCTCGTCGGCTCTGGTGAAATATCGTAAATTTCTTCCTTAAGTTCTTTTTTCAGTTTCTGATGGCCTTCTTCAATTAAGTTCCTGACTTGCTCAGCCAGTCTTGTTTCCACAGATGAGACATGGGCACGAACTGGGGCGGTGACAGTGTCCTCGTAAATCCTTAGTTTATTAGCCAGGACACCCACCTTGTCCTCACCTTCTCTCCATTGCAGTGTTGCCAGGTAACGTGAGTACATTTCTGGTCCAAGCCGTGCAAATCTCAACCACATCCGTGATGTGCACTGGACATCATCTGGGCTCTTAGGAAATCTCTCATCTTCTGCAAAAATGATCTCCAGCACAGCCAATTCCCTTAGGCATCGGATACCTTGTTCTATTGTGTTCCATTTTCCTTGGTGCACTAGGAGGTCTTCTTTACAAAGGTATCTGTCTTTCACACTTGTTAGCAGTCGCTGCCAGAGGCTGAGAGTTTCTTGGGTTTTTCCAATTCCCTGGTCAATGACCACATCGCGGGACAGTGATCCCAGTTGCCTGGCCTCAGTTCCATCCAGAATGGTGTCATTGGCTGCAGCATCCCAGATGCGGAGCAGCCAGGTGAGGATGGACTCGTTGGTCTGACGGGTGAATTCCCTTCGCAGGTCACGCAGTTCACCCAGAGATAGAGAGCGGGTGATGATCTCTGTCTCTGTCTCTTCAGCTGAGTGCGAAGGTCCTGCTCCATCCTCGTCAGTCGCTATGCGGACTGATTTGCTCCTTGATTTCTTCTTCTGAGTGGTGGCAACTGCTACTGGTTTAGGCTGTTCCGGTTCAGTGACGGTTTGTGTGGAGATGCTGACAGCACTTTTGGTTCCTTTTTCCTCTGTGAGAGTCTGTGTAGTCGTCGATGTTATTGCTTTGCTTCTTTTTACCTCTTCTACTTCTTTAAGAACATGCTCCAACACACCATGTAGTGTTTTGATTCTAAGCATGGTGCGGGCCGTACAGAGAAAACCAAGCAAGACTAACAAGAACATCATGCTGTCCTTGGCATCCAGAGGGTACTCAATATTTTCAAAAACTGCTGTGTCCTTCCTGAAAAGCTGGAAAAAATCATTCTTTACTCCTCCCCACAGGGGCTGGGTGAGATTGTTGAGGCTCCAGACGTAGCATCCTAGACTAGAACAAGAATACAAAACTGGGTATATATTCTGAATAATGTTCATTGCCTCAGATTTTATCAAGCAATTGACATAATAGACCAGTAAAGCAATTTTAGTACCATATCCTGGTCTATGCAGGAGCATTAATGCCGGCAGATAGTGCCCCACGTTTGGAAAAATATAGAGAGATAGGTATAAGACACATGTAAGCATGTTGGGCATCATAACAGACAGGTGTCCTCAATAAGATTGTAATTTCTGACTTTTCTTATTGCCTCTGCCCCACGTTGGGCGCCAAAAATATGTTGTGGTTTAAAAACAAACCAAGTAAGAGGCTCTAAGTCAGCAATAAAATTTAATGAGAAGAAAAGGAAAATAAAATAGAATAAAATAAAATAAATACAAAAAGAAAAACCAGTGACAGAGTCAGAATACAACCTGATCAGGGTGATGGAAACAGTCCAGACGAGGTGGTCTTCTTGAAACAGAAATCTTGTAGAAAGGTCTGGTATCTCCGGTCCTCTGGGAATCCAGTGGAAGAGGGCTGCTTCTACTGTCCCAAATCCCAGCTTATATCCAGGTGAGAATGCTTGGCTCTTCCCCATGGGCGGAGCATCTCACAATGGGATGATGAGTCATGGAAGAGAGCCTTAATGGCCCATTAAAGAGAGAGATAACGCCCGGAGGGAGTTATCTCTGAGTCATGCAAAAGGCATTGATGGGCCATTAACTGAAGATGGTGATAGAATACACCCTAAACTACAACCCAGGACAAAAGTTTAGGCACAAACATTGAGTTGTAGAAGCAGAGGAGTAAAGAAACAAATACCACAACTTTCTCAGACAAAAACTGTGGAGTTAGCCTATCTTGGATCCCCTGGCTGAGATCAGCTAATATTAAGAGGAAACAGGGTACCTGGTGGAAGACACTCTGGGTTTAACTGAGAATGAGAAGTTCCTAAAACATTTATTTTTTTAATGAGATTGATTCAAATGAGTGGTTTCCTACCAGAAACCTTTTTTCCTTTTTAAAAAACAAGTTTTACAAAGGAAGCTCAAAGAGCTCCATTGTTTGTGCATGCAAGGGGAAAAGTACAACTAGAGAGACATTTATCCAAAACAAACTTTCCCTCAATTTGTCTAGATACACTTGAAGAACAATTGCAACAAATATGAATTTGTATTTAGTGGAATGGTAGACTTTGACAAAAGTTCAGAAAACAGGACTGATGTTTTTTTCATGCAGTCAGGATTCCCTTCAAATTTCTGATCCCACTTAGAGGAGTCTCTGTCATAAACAATGTTGGAAGCTGCAGCAAGAAATCTGAGTAAACTCTGGTGACACCTTTCCTACTGAGCACTACAGTAAAACTGACTATGAATTAGGTGGGAAATAGCCTCAACAGAAGAGAGGTCTTCAAATCAAGCATGTAGTGAGCAATGACTTTCTAGTGGAATCTCAGCCAACTTGTAAGGCAGGAAGTTCTTACAAACCTTTTCCCTCATTTCTGAGTGCAGAAATCATCTTGATTATTTTTGAGCAGAATACTTTAACTTACTGACCCTGGTGAACGTGTAACTGGGACACTCAGGCAAAGTGGGGTTACAGGGAGATTTAAAGCACTGTAGGACAAGCAGCTCTTGCAGAGTAATCAGTTTGGTACCTGCTTTCTGTGAGCACTTCTGAATAATGCCAGTTTATGGATGCCTAGGAGAGGCACTCAGAAGAACTGACCTTTCCCCCTATAATTTCTTTGAGACCTCAGGGGACAGCCCTGAAGGTAATTTGCAATTTTCCTGCTGCCAAGAATGTCTTCAGAAATGCTGCAGTATACATCCAGGGAGCCTCAAGGCTATAATGATTTAGAATAACTCAAGGTTTGTGACACATTTTTGTTTAAAATCTTTTAAGCCAAGTCTTCATCAGCTTTGAACGTTTCTAATTTACAACCTACATCACTATCCAATGAGTAAAAAGATGAAAAATGAAATGTACATGGGATTTATGAACTCTTAGGTAGTACAATAGTTTTCATCAATAAATAGTGGAAAACCCTTTACTATACATATTCAGAACTATACTGAAGAAAAAATCTAAGGATTAAATTTCATGACATACAGAGTTGATCTTTTCAATTTTTCTGTAACTTGATTAATACACATTCCCTGCTATTACCTTATATATTTTACTTTTTTTCCTGTACTTATCATTCTGCCTGTGCTTATACTAATCAAGGCCGTAACTATCCATAAGGGCCTCTAAATAATTAGGGTGGATAGTTAAAGCTTCAACGAATTCAAAGCAACTGAAACCTAGAGCAACTACTCTGCAATTTGATTGCAGCAAAAACCATACAGGATGTATACAAATGAGGTACCTTACCAGATTACCTTCTTATAAGTCATGGGAGCACTAAAATAAAACTTGACTGTAAACCTAACACTGCTGATTTATACACAGATGTGATGAAAAGACAAAATAAGCCAACTAAAGTATCAGCTGAGTATATTTAATACTTACAGACAACACTGCAATCATAACTGAGTAAACTTTTTTTTTTTTTTTTTTTTTTTTTTTTTTTTTTTTTTTTTTTGGTGGTGGTGGCAAAGAATAAAAAACCTTCTAGAATAGCAAATGCAATACAAGATGATTTTCCTTAAGTATCAGATATATATTAGCTAAGATTCAAAGCATAAGGCATATAAACCCCTATGACATAATTAAAAACAAAAGCAGATCTAGCACTGAAAACAATCAAGAGGATTTTATTTTTAACACCAACAAAAAACTTAATCAGGTTTCTATTCATTTGTGAAAAGCTCACACTCTCAGGCAATCTCCTGGCTTCTATGAACCACACTTTTGAACAAAATTCAGCCAAAAAAGGTGCCTGGACAAACCATCAGTTGCAATGCTGAATTCAAGCAAGAAATATAGAAAATTTCTCATATGCAGTACTGAGCTGCAAAAAAGAATGACTAAATTAATACCAGTTCTTATTTGACTCTTATGAATACAGCTTCTTGGTATTTTTATTACAATAGACCATTTATCACTTGCTTTCCTTGTACTGCTTAAAAACTCTTACTTCTAATTTACTAGTACGGTTACTTGAAGATATATATCTTCTTGTCTTTAATCTTTTGAGAAATCCCCTCAACAGATTGTCATCCTTCCACAGCTGGGACTCGTAATCATTGTACCTTATTGCAATGAGATAAAACCAAGGCAGGCAATATTGGTTTTACAGATATTGGAATATGGGGGGAAGAACAGAATCAGATTCACAAGAGTACTAACATTTTGTATTTGTATTTAGAAGCCTTATTTTCTGCGAAAGCAGGAAGTGGCTGGTGTTGAACTTCAGTCAGATATGAGAACATATTCACAAGCACTAAGAACTATAAAGAATGTGGGTTGTAAGATCTGAGTCACCTCTTCAGACTTTATTCCACTTGTACTGATATTGCCCACGTAACACTGGAATTAATTATTCTAATTTTTTCAATTCTTCATGTAAAATTTCCTTATGATTCTATCTTGTCTCCACTGTTACTTTACAAACACCTAATGATTATTTAACCTTTCCTCCTTCACAATCCAGATTTAGTCAAAGCAACTGACTAATGTTTCTGAATACTTACTGTTTTCTTACTGAAAGCACTACAAAACTTAAAGTCAGTATTGACTAAAAGCAACATTCCTACTCCAGCCAGGGTCGACCCTCACCATTTACCAGAACATCAAGCACATGCACAGTTTCCTTTCCAATTTAACCTTTTGAGAATGTCAAAGAATACCCAATACTTCTCCTTGAGTTACATTTCAGAAATTAGCTTTTGAAAAGAGTTCACTGAAGCAACTAATCCTTGGAAGTTCAAACGTCAATGTTCTAAAGGCTCCCTTGGTCTCCTGTTTTTTTCTTAGTCTCGGTCAAAGCTAAACAGAGATGGTCAATCAAATGCCTGCTTAACTTTTACATTAAAGATAAAAATAAAAGATGAAGGATCTTTAGTACTTCAAGGTCTGGAAACTGAACCAACAAAAAACCTAGGAAAAAGTCAACTGGGTTTTTAGTTTAGTGAATGAGATAAAGTTGGTCATATTATGATAAATGCTGAATTTCAAGAGACATTTTCAAATAATAAGACCTATTAAAATGTGCAGTATCTTATGTGTAGGAAGAAAAATCTTCACCAGTGTAATTAAACCTTGACTAATGTGGAGAAAATGATGTCTGTAGATGCAGAAAGATAATATCACTTCCTCAGATTCCTATGCGAATTAATTCATGTCTTTCAAGTATGTTTAAAAATCCCAATATATACAACCTGGAAAAAGCATAAATCAAAGCACAAATGACATGAATTTAGTTAGAAGTTTATATTAATCTGGCTGAAGTTTATATTTTTCTTAGTTATCAAAACTGCTACAAAATCTGTTCTGATACACCACTGGTAAAGAGAAATGCATGGTTATTTAAATTAAATTTCTGTAAAATAAACTTAATTATTGTAATATATTTCTTGAATCTTTGAGAAGATGAAATGGGTGAAAAACAAGTCTCTAAAAATGTTCAAGGAAATTATGATTTTTTTTTTATAGTTGTAAACAGCATCTTTTAAGTACAGGAAACATCCTGGACAAGAATACGAGTAGCTCTTCTATGAGAAACAGCTCTTGGCACTGAGTTGCTGGAGAAGCATGAAGTTGTCACAAGCTGTCTGGAGACCAATACTCTCTCCTGCAAAGTTATGACCACATGTGTGCAGAAGTACACATTTCACTTCAGCACATCAACGTTTTTGAAACTCTCAGCCCAAAGAAGTAGAGAAGGGCATATCTGCATTTCCAAATGCACCTCACTGGGTCATTCCTATTGAACTCTATCAATTAAGTGTCCATGCTGCTTGAGCCTTTCGAAAAATAACTCACTGCACCACTTTCAATCTCTCTGTGTCCAAAAGTAATTGGCAATTTATCCATAATCAACTCTGTAGGCCAGAGTACATGCTTCTAAATGACAATTACAAACTTTAATTAAATAAAACCGAAAATTATTTGGTGACCTCAAATGTGACGTTTCAGAGAAGAAAAATAGGTTAAATATATGAGATAATAAAGCACCAGTGCAGAAGACAAGCTACATCTTTTTGGAAGTGTCTTTATAAATAATGAAGTTAATTGTTAGGAGCAAGAAAGGATTTCTCAAATAGTGAGCTTTTGGCCAAGAGTTAAGAATTTTTGTAACAGGAAACTGGGTTTAGCTCATTCATTAACTTACAAAAAAATTGTGCAGCTTTTGTGACACATTGAATCTGCTTAAGTAAGGGTTTAGACTAGTTTCAAATTGCTTTGGTTTGAAAATAGTTTAGATATGAAAAATGTTCAAACATATTCTTACCAATATAATCTGTGACAAAAGGAGTTTTTTATCTGTTCACATTTCACAGAACTTTTTTGCGATCTTTTGCTGCTCTGTAAAGCTGCTTCTGGGACTCAAAATGCTACATAAATTCATCTTACACTTTACATTATCTCAATCATCGTTTTAGCAGTTCTGTCTCCCAGAACTATGCTTACTACATTCATGGTGTTTAATTCTGTGCTGTGTTACTGCACAGCTCCTGGTCTGGTGTGTGATTCACTGGTGAATGATTCTGACCCTGGTTTCAAGCCTGGCTGCTGCACTCACAAGAGTTAATCTGCAGAGCTCCCCTGCCAGTCAGCTTCAGCTACTCTACAGTGATCTGGCGTGTTAAATACATTCAGGACAAGAAATGAGCCCCTACTGCTATGACAGCTCCATGGTTTTCTGACATCTTCACAATGATTATGAAAAATCAAATCCTGTAATTCAGAAAATCGGCTCCATATTCAAGTTACTGCAAGTTTATTGACCAAAATTGTGTAACACTCTCAGATAGAAATTTTTGGCTGTGATGCATGCACTGACTGGTGTAACTCAGATTTCTTTAAATGTCAGATTGATTTATAATAGCTTGCTATCTCCTTTAATCTTTTTTTCTGGTTTTTTGGGTTTTTTTGTTGTTTTTTTTTTTTTTTTTCCATCAGCAGACTTATCTTCTTAGCATTGGAGGAATAAACATTAGTGGAATATAAACTTGGAGATCTGCAGAGGTTAATAATATCATTAGTTTAAAATGGGAAATTAAATTTGTAGATGTTCTGGAGTCCTACAATGCCTAGTTATTACATCCACAAAAAGGTTTCCAAGCCATGCCAGACTGACTTTGGGTTTTTTCCTTTTTTAAAAGGTTACTTATATCTGACCAGTCTTGTTTTAGTGGGCCGAACAGCCAAGGCCAAGGATCTCTAAGTAATGCTTGCCTTCTGTAACTTCACAAGTAGCTTGTGTATCTGTCTAGATGTTTTCTTGCTCAAGCTCATGTATATTTTTTGTGAACCAAGAGATATTTTTATTAATAGGCAGAATCAAAGGCACAGATCATACCAAAGACAAAAAGTTGAGGTACAGAATGAATTCATTACTTGATGAGTTCCTGTTCCCTGAAGGCTTTCTAAACAGGAAAAAATTCTTTTGGTTCATGATCCATTCAGACTTTAAACTCTGCATAGAATGATGACTTAGGATGGCTTCCTGATATGCACACTGAGCTCAGATGTCAAGGGTTTTGGCAGGAAGTGCAAAACTCTAATCTGTACAATATACATTATGTGGGAAAAATTATGACTCCTGACAATTTGAAATTCTGCCAATGCTATAGAAATTTTTATAATGGCACTAAAAGACACCTTTCTAACTCAAAGACTCTTTCTTGCCAAGCTCCCAAAATATGCTGCTAATCATGATGGAAGTGGAGCTGTTAAAAGTTATAACCATTTTATTTTATTACAGAAAGCACTAGACAAACTGTGTTAGAGGCTGCTACTCCTTCTATCATAATGCCTATATGGTAATGAAATAATCATCTCAAGCAATTACTTCAAAAAACATTCTTGCAAATTTTGACTATATGGTTCTAAAAAGCTATCTATACTGAAGACTGAAAATGCAGTGCTCACACTTAGTTTGATAAGTTACCAAAGACTTACAAGCTTCTGACAGGCTGGAATTTTTCTTTTTCTGGGAACAAAAATGGGGCATCATCTTTGTAGCCACCATTTAAGTACTGGAATGTGGTGGTGAGATCCCTCCAAGTCATCTTGTCTCCAGGGAGTGACTAACTCCAGTATTTCCTGAGTGGTCAGGTTCTCCAATCCTTTGGTCATTTTCCTGGCCCTCCTTCAGACTCTCTCCTGTCAGTCCATGTGTGTCTTGAACTGTGGGGACCAGAACTGAACACAGTATTCCAGGTGTAGCCTGATGTGTGCTGCGTAATCGACCATGTGAATTTTACAGGTTGGTATGATCATTATTAATGAAAACCTTTATTGCTGGGGCTTCAAACCCTACTTTTAATTATATAAAAATTAAGGAAAATGCAAACAATCCACTGATCGTTTAAATTAGTGGATTTTAGGCTCAAGTAAAGAGCTTTGGGAAGACAGGCTATGCGTCAAAGGAAACAGTAAACCATGCCATTTTTAAGACACAAATCCTGCAGTTTATATAAAAATTTACTGAGAGAAAATGTCCCCAGAATTGAGAGTTGCAGATCTGGATCCATGCACACCATAAGCAAAACTACCTTGGGAGCAGAAAAGATAGAAAGGAAGAGAATGACGCTTTGTCCCTTTTGGAGTATGAAGTGTTAAAACCATCAACCTTTCTATATAGAGACATCATAAATTACACCGTTGTAACAGCAGCAAAGGGACTGATGTTTTTAGGAGATAGATAACTCTCATCCATGAGATAACTCTTAGCCATGTTTTTCCTATAACTGTAGAGAAGAAGCTTTCAGTCAAAATAACCACTGCAAATGTGGTTAAATACACCACAGATAAAGTGCTTTTAGAAGATTTATTTGCAAGAAAAAAAACCCCGGAGTTTTAGATATTAACAACGGAGACCTACTAAAGCTTCCACAAGATTACAGTATCCAAAATACTAAAGACTGGCAGTAGCGTTTTTTTCACTTCTTTGATGCACAATATGTGTCCTTTTTGCCCACTGTTCAGAAACAAACCTTCCAGTCTATAGAATTTATTACTATCTTAGCATTTTTAAAGCTCTCAAACCCAGCAACTTTTAAAGCTGCTTTTCTGGTTTTGCTTGCTACTTATCTGTTTCCAAGGAAGATGGTAGAGTTGCTTAAACTCTCCTCTTGTCAGTTCCTAATGATAAGCTTTTGCCTTGTTAAAATGTTTGCATACATATTCTTCAAAAATTATTATTTTTCCACAAAAAGGACCCTAAATATAAAAATGTTGTGTCCGGAGCCTGTAAAATTTAGTTTTTGAAAATAAAGCTCAAAACATCTGCAGAGAGATAGAAGGAAGAGAGAGAGAGCTTAAAATACTGCATTCTAAAAATTAAAAGACCTTGCCAGTAATGAACACTGACAGTAAACTGAATGATATGATGATTTTGCAGCTGCATTCTCAGCTGTCCATAATTAGAATAAATACTACACATATATAGAACAATAATTATTGAGAATCTGTCGCAACATTGTGCCTCAGCTTCCAGTGAACAATGTCTATCCTACATGGACTTGGAGGATATGCATTCAGGCACAAAATCATCACCACAAAAAAGTGAAAATTAACATCTTAAATTAAGAGCTGCTTCATGATTAACAATGTTATTTACAGTAGGATTTGGAAAGCTAGGGTACCCCATAAATAATAGTCTATTCAAAAATGCCATTTGGTTGCCATTATACTATTAGCAACAGTTTTCTTCCTCTTCCACTCAGTAACAACATTGTGTATTACTTTATTTTAGCAAGTTTAAGAAAGACTAATGTCCAGAACCTGCTGTTGTGTGAGTTAGGCAACCAAATACAACAGGTAACTGAGTGGCTACCATGGAACAAAAGTTAAGGACACATATGCCTGTTTACAAAAAACTTGTTCAGAGGACTATGGAGCAAAATTGTGTAGGGCTTTAGGGCCCAGGAAGACTTTAGAAGGTGCCAGACTTTAGAAGTCAGGTTAATTTCAGATTCTCCACTTATTTATTTTATGTTAAGTAAATGATCCAATCCATCTCTTCAACTACTCGGCAAGAGACAAGTTTTGGACAAGTTCTGGGACTACCACCCTCCCTACCCTAGGTTTGATTCCTGACTAAGGCACAAGATAAACTTCTGCTGGCAGAAGGCACAAAGTCAACACTAGGGCTCCTGTTATTTTGATGCTTGAGCAATTTTCCAGTAATAACGATTCAGCGGTTAAACCCTTGCAGCTCACAAAGGTGACAGGAAGATCTTACCTAGAGTCAAGAGGATACTGACATATAACTAATACCTCTACATATTAACTCATATCTCTATATCTTCAATCAAATCATCCCAAGCAATATGCACATACGTATGTATGACTGCTTGCTTACATATTTGACTGTTCAAATTGCTTCAGCTCCCAAACCCACTGAGCATAGCTTGTAGTGCCTGAAATGGGCTGTCTACATAGAAGAGTTTAGTTTTAATCTTTGTGTGTGACCTTGTGGACAGATGCAAGCATAATGACATATGACATAATGACATAGACACACATAGACATAGACGGGACCGCAAACATCTGAACTAATAAGCTCTTCAAGAAGTCTGAAGAGACAAGTTCTGACTTAGATTGCTAACGTGGTCCCTGGCTCATTGACTAGAGTGGCCATGTGTGCTGTTTACTCAGAAAGCAGAGAGCTTGTTTGTATCTACCATCCATACATCAAAACAACTCAGATAAAGAAACACAGGATCACAGAATATCCTGAGCTGGAAGGGATCCACAAGGATCACCGAAGTCTGATCCCTGACAAAAGAAGACAACCATTACATCAAAAATCACACCATCTTTGTATAAGGAGCATAAAGTAGGTATAATAGAAGACTGGAATATGCAGGTCACAAGACAAAGTGACGAAGGAAATCTCTGCATAGAAAATAATACAGCAAACATTGCTCTATATGCAGTATTAGATGTTTCTGCATTTTGAGTCTATCTTTCTCTAGGAGCCTTCTCTGGCTTCTGAGTGCAGAGCTAGAGATTGTGGAGATTTTATCATGAGTCCAGAAATACATGATAAAGTGTGAAATATGGTCCAGAAATATCTGGTGTTCAACTTTGAGTTATTTGAAAAAGACTACTTTGAGTTTCCAGGCTCATGTTTGCAAAAAAATCCCTGAAAGCAGAGGTTGCTGAATCATCTGATATCAGAAGCCAAATTTTATTTTTACTTTAATCTTAAAAGTATGGAGACTTTTAGTCACTCAGGTCAGTTTTCAGCATTAGGCTCACTGTTTTTTAACAATTATGATTAGTAATATTTGTCCTTCTCTTTTCCATGCTCATTTCTGGAATACTAAAGTGCATGTGAATCAAGTTTTCTTTTTTTCCCCTGGAACTGAAAGCATTAGCAACGTATTTTGAAGACACTAACACTGATACTCATTTCCAAAGACATTAAATAAGCACTACCTTCAGGTTTTAAAATAAACACCAAAAAACAAAGTTCCATATGGAGTCATGAATTCACAACAGGTAGATATTAAGATTTTAATACCAAACACACACATTAAATGTAAATTCTTACATGTCTCCATTCCTCTCTATGATTTAAGCTGTAACTGCTTAGGAGACATAGCGCACAGAATACCTAAAGGCTTTTCTGATCCACCAAATTTGCGTTGGCAGTGTAAGAAATGAGATCATGAAAACACACCTTTCTCCTTTTCTCACAAATTACACTGTTAGTTAAAACATTCTCCCTGGAGGACAGGTCTTCTCTCACTTCAGGTCTCACTTTTGCTCCATTCTTTCACCAACCTCTAAAAGTTTGTACGAGTTAATTCTTGGGCATTGGGTTGGTGGTTTTCACCCCTCATCTCAGTGAAAAATCAGACTTAATAGTGCTGCACTAAATAAGTACACACTCCCATTCCATCAGGGACACCCACCCAGGACTGGCTCCAGCTGATGGAATAGGCAATGTTTGTCATGTATCTGTGGTGTCCAACCCCAACATCTGATCTCTGCATTTGGTGAATGAAGCAGACTGCATGCACCATCCTTTCTCAGGACACCACTTAGGAGGGGATTATTTCCAGGAGGCTCAGAGACTACAGTCAAATTGTAGCCATATGCTGCACCATTTTTTTTTTTTTCTTCCCTGGTTAAAACATTCCAGTGACATTCAGTAGAAAATAAACATTCCTCAGCTGTGGAGGAGGGTGAAGAGATATGGTCACTGGGTCAATGATTCTACAATACTCATTTTCTGGATGCTCACTTGCTACCTGATTTACAGACAAGCCAAAAACCTCACACGGGACCGTTTACCATCAGTGCAAATTTTTCCTTTTAAGAACTTAGTCAGAAAAAGATTACAAGGTTGGTGCCTAGACTATATTGCAGCAAGGGTAAAAATCCTTTTTTTCCTGATTGTTACCAACACAGCAGCACTGCAGGAGTTCTCACTGTTGATAATATTGTGGAGCAAAATCAGTGGAAAAACTCAGCACAGAAAAAATTGCAAAGACTTGAACTGAAATTCTTACATACAGAGGAGGATTATTTTTGGCTGTCACTCATGCTCTATTCCAAATTTTGTTTCTCTGTTTTGCCTTTGCACAGACATCTTAAAAGCATAGGAGAATTATTATCAGTACAGAGTTTTGTTACTTTTTGAAGGTTAAAAACGTTAATACATTTTAGTAGCTTTGTGTGATTGACTGAGATCTGTGAATAGCACCATCCAGTTATACAGTTGTAACTGTATTACTTTGGAATTTTGTGAAGAAGCTTGCTCCCAAGCTGAAGGAAGAGAAACAGGACAGGCAACTGCCCTCACAAGAGGAAAGTTCAAAAGTGAGTAGGATGAGAAACATGAGAAAGCTAAAACCTGGAAATTTCCTTATGTACCAAACAGAAGAGAGCACTGAACTGCCCACACCTCACAGCAGAACATGAAGTGTAACAACTCAGAGAATCCCAGTGATTGAACCCAGACAAACTGTAACATGTTAAGTAAAGCATCAGCACCCACTTTGCAGGGCTAAAGAAAAACCATTCAAGGCATTAAAGGACAGGCTGCTGTTTTTCCTGGAAAATATTGTTAAGAACTAAACCAGCAAGCACAGCGGAAAGCAAAGGAAAATGTACAGAATTGACAGCTATGACATCAAAAGTACCTGTGTACTTGAACATTTCAGGCAAACAGAATTGTATCTAAAAAGTTTAAGTTAGGAGACATACTTTTAGCAACAGCTCTCAGGCCATAGGATCACCTGAAACAAGGCAGAATGAAAAAGAGAGTACAGCACAGCATTTAGTGTGCTGTCAGTGCCCAATAACAGATACACTACTTACTGAGCTGTGGGTTTGTTGTCATTGTCTGGCAGCAAGATCATTTGTTTTAATGACCTTCTGCCATCATGTGAAAGCAATAGCTCTTTTGATTGGTCTTGTGGTAAAATTAAAGGCTAATTGGTATTCTACTGACAATATACAGTAGGTGCCTCATTGTGCTGCTGACAAGATCTGATGGATGCTGCTTCAGGTTCAAAGGAAATTAGTTTGATAGGAAAAAAACCTGGCCGTGTCGCGTTTTCAAGTTATCTACTAGTGTTCTGTTTCACAAGAGATATTATACCGTCCAAATTTAACACATACTGGCCAGAAGAAAACATGACAATAATGCTGAATATTATTGTGGCATCTGTCGGCTGTATGAGGTTACTTTTGTATCATAGTTTCGAAACAAGCACACCACCAGGCAGCAGCAATTTAACAAGAGTTGAGGACATCAGCATAACAGTTTATCAAAACAGACAAATCTTGAGACCAACAACAAGTCTCTTACTGTTAGAAATGTTAAAGAAGTCCTGAAGAGTAGAGTTGGGCTGCTGGATATTTAGAAGCCCTACACATGCCAAGTAGTTACAGAGGAGTAGCTTATCTGAAGTGTTGTAGGTGCTACATGCAATTTTAGAGTTTATCTGGTTAGGTACAATTAGTACAACACACTTTGGACACTATCTGTTCTGCAGAATGCAAACAAGCAGCTGTGGCATGTCCCAAGAGCTACCCAACACACACGATGCTATTTCTTTCCAGAAAGTGCCAGAGAGAAAGACAGCAATACTTGTAATGTAGAGATTTTGCAGTAAACAACTCTACCCGTGAGCCAGCCTTTGTGTCAGAACAGGTTTACTTCTTACATTGCCTTAATGGCATTCATCAAACATTTACTGGTCAGAACTCCAGGTTACATTAAAGACAGGCATTTAAAATGGCATGGGAACACTGGATCTGGACTGAAGAATATAAATAAGCAGGCTTGGATTCTGATATGCTGAGTACTCATTAGCTTCAGTGATTTCAAAGGCATTTGGGCTTGAAAACTTACATTTAAACTTGGGATTAGGAAGACAACTTCCCAAATGCATGCCTTCCAATTATCTTCTCTATTCAGCAGAGAACCTAAAATACAGCAAAAATTGCAGTGCTCATACATGCTTTTTGAATCTAGCTTTTAACCGCCCTTTGCCAAGTAACATGAACTCCAAAAATTTATTCCAACAGTACAGCAAGCAGCTATGCCTTCCATTATTACAATCCATTTTCAAAATACACAAACTAAAGTGGCGTCACTTTTCCGCTAGGACAAAGCAAAGCAGGGTAGAAAAAAAGAAGCAGGCTGCATCAAAGGGAAGGGTGGCCAGCCATAAATCCAGTCCTGTGTTCAGCCCAAATAAAAGAGCCACAACAGAGGTCATCCTAGTGCAACATCCCTTTTACAGGACACTGCACCCAAAACTGGAGGGAATATGCTGCTACCACAAACATCACTCTTCATCACGAATTTTCTCATTGCAAGTGAGTGTTGCATTGTTGGCTCAGGTAAAAAAGTGAAGGCAATGAGTATTGAAAAGCCCAGTGCTAACCCAGTGAAGTTGGCAGCCCACCTTTGCTGACTGAGCCAGGGCATTAGAGATTCAGGATTCTATTTACACAGTCAAATGTGTAAAAAAAACGAACAAATGAGGAACCTATTGCTTCTGTGTTTTTTAAATGTAACTTTTTCTAAATAAGCAGAAAGTTGCTGATTAAATAATTGCTACCCTTGTATTTTAGGCACACATGAAACATTCACACTCTATCACACAGAATCTCTTTGGCAACTTCTAGAACTAAATAAAAGCTCTAAGCACCAGATAATAACTGTACTCAGACACTTTAACTATTATATTTCTATGGCACAAAGGAACAGAATCTCCATCCTGGGATACCTTTTAATTATGTAGTAAAATCTCCAGTGAAGATATATAATAACTTATGCTACTGAAAAGCATGCCATGCATGAATAAATGCAGTTAATCTCTTCCTTCAGCATCTTCCAGTCAGTGGCACCTACAGGAATGTATAAAATTTTTGCATATTATTGTATGGTGTACATATAACCTTGCTATATAACAAAGTGCATTTTTTCTGCAATTCTGAATAGATTTCTCTGGAGTGTTTATATATTTTTTTTTCTTACTCATTTTATCCATATTCTTTTCTAGTATACTTTGCTGCTGCTAACACTCTTTTCCTGAAAACTCAGCCTTTCTGTATCTGAGACCTAATGGCACCACAATGCTCAAACAACAATAATTCCTAGAGTTCACCAAACTTCACTACCCAGTAGAGGCCAGGCTGTTGCTGCTCTGGATCCCTCAGCAGTGAGGCTGACAGGTTTCCTCAAAAAAATGGTGGAAGTGCACAGTACCCACACAGATCCAGTCACACAGACACACCGACCAAAACCCAGCCCTCACACGATCACAAACAGCACCGGCACCCACATCCTGTTCCTCCATCTGGCTGATTAGGATGAAAGCCTGTGAGCAAGGAATGCATACATGGATAGAATACAGATCCCCCCAGCAGCTGCTCTTAGACACTCCATCTGTCTAGTTCCTAGCTGCTGGATCTTCTAGTGCCTCCAGTTGCTGGCACCTGGACATAAAAGCCTCTGAGGCCCAGAGCCCCACAGGCTGCTGGCTCCCAGACCCACTGGAGCTTGTGCACACAGGCACACACTGACATGCACCCTGTGGCTCTCTCCAGTCTTAGTCAATCTGTACCCAGCTTCTGAATTCCGTGGCCTGACACTTGCCTCACGTACAAACAGGCTCTTCTCTCACAGCCTCATCCCCTAATTCCATGGGTCCTTCCAACAGCTGGCTTGGACCTCCAGCCTAATGTTCATTAGTAATTAATTACACACTCTGATGTACACACCCACGTACTCCAATCTTTTCAGTTGCTGTCACTTCAGAGACACAGACACCTATTACATACTTATGGCCACCTGTCCAGTTGCTGGCACTCAGACCTCCACATATTTGTCTTTTCAGCTGCTGGTATCACAAGCAAAGGTCCCTGTAACTCCTGGTGTCCCCTCCAGCCACTGGCACTAATTTATCCATCCACACAGAACAGACAGATCCTCATCCACAAAGTTACCAATGGAATTCAGGAACAAGGCTGGAAAAGCAGCAGAGCATGTTCAACTACTTGCCAGCAGCCTTGCAACCAGCTCTTAATGTTACCTCTTCCCTATCTTCTCGTCTTTGTCCCTTCTCAACTCACCTTGATCCTTCCCCTAAACATTTCATAATAAGCCTTGCACAATCCCAAGAATCTCTGTCCCTGCATCCCATAATGACCTCAATATCCCTCTCAGGATGATGGGACATCTGTAGCGATCCAGACAGCTTCTTCCATTAAACTTGTCCGGTGAATTTCACACTTGGTCCCAAGGCCGATCCTTCTCCTTTGACAGTCCCAGATGCAGATGAGTGCTTTTCCCTTGCACTTACCCAGTGATTGGTCACTGGAGTTTCCCCTCAAGTCACTGCTCCTCTGTGCTCACGGCAATGAGCCTCTGATAACCCCGCACACAGCTTATGCCACGACACTTCTCTGTTATATTGTTACATTATCAAGCAGAGCTTAACAGTTTACAAATTATTTTCAATACTGATATTCTACATGCATCGTAAGCACGAAGAAGACAAAATACAATCAAAATTACTGAACATAAAAATTGCAGCAGACCTAAACTGCAAAATTTTTGGTTTATAAGTATCTGTGATCACATATTCAAATCCCTAGAGAGCTTTTCCACGGACTTCAATAACTGACAGATCAGGCTAAAGGCAAAAGATGCTCTGCAGGGAGAAATAACATAACTTTAATATTTTATTTCTATTCTTTACTATTTCAATCATTTCAGGGCTTATTCTTCAGAAATTATTTGCAAGCAGGTCATGTCTCTAGCCACGATTTTTAAGAAAACTGATGAGACAAGTCAAAGCCCCACCCTGGTAGTTAGCACTTCCTCAGACATCTGTGCAGCTAAGCACAGCACAAAAGGATCCAATGCTCTTGCTGTGAAGCTTCCAGATAATTATCTCTTCAGCTAAAACCTTTCTGTTTCAGAGAGGTCTTCAGAAAAGAATTTGTTGACATGAGAATGAGCCACTAAAAAAAGACAGGAGCACAGGAAAAGGTCATGGTGATTCTTACATAAGGAATTCTGTACTGCCATATATTCATATATTTTTTTTACTTAAGAAATTACTGTTATGTATTTATGCTAATTAAAAAAAAACCCCAACAAACCAAAACTCAGCTTGTAGGCTGCAGAAAATCTGTAGCCATTTGGGAGACATAGCCAGTAATGGCAATTCTTTTTCTTCCAGACAGAATTCTAAGGATTTTGAAAACCACCATAGAATGCACACACAAACAATTTGTTGTTCAGCATGGTGCCGAAAAGAAGAACTTATTGGAACCATAACAGCTGATTCCTGATTCAGGGATTTCTTTACAATTGTGAAGTGCAATTAGAATTAAAGGATCACTGGAGATTTTAAAGAAAGATATGGGAGTTTTGTGTGAGATTTCAGCTGTCCAGAAATTGTATGGTAACAACTTCGCCATTCAAAATAAAATATTTTAATTTTCAGAGTTTTCATTTATTTTATAAAACATCTTATATCTCTGATCACATAGCTGTTCTCAATAAAAAGTTAAAAGGCAAGAATTTTAAAAATTTTCAAAATCTCAAGAAACTTTCAGGGGTAGAAGCTTAGAAGGACCACAGAAGGGTGGTTCTCAGCATCATCTTCAGGCCCTATCATTCCCTATCATTGCCTCCATTAAGTTCATAATGTTGAGCTCACACAACACAGCTGTGATAAAGCCCTGCTAAGAAACTGGAACTACCAGCTCCTTACTGGTTCCCAACTGGTAAGTCTTAAGGCATTTGCATTGGCACACACTCAGCACAGCAATCAAGAAATTTCTGGGCAACACCGAGATGTGGTATTATTTCTCAAGCTTTTCCACTTCCATTCTCTTCTTCCTCCGTTTTCCATGCTGAAAAGGCTGTCACCTCCTAAAAACAAACAAACAGACAAACAGACACCCCGCCCGTCCCCCCATCCCCCCCGCCCGCCCAAATCCCAATAAAGATGATCTTTCCAATTCCAAACATACCCTTTTTGTAACGGGGTCCTGGAGCTACAGGGTATAGTTAAGACGCAGCTCCATGATGGAGTAAGACAGCAATCAAGCTGCTTCCTTTGGTTTGCTCTCCACCACCTCTCTAATTAATGCTTCCCATTTGTCCATGGGCCATACATTCATTGAGCCATCCACAAGGGTGACCAAGACCTTTGTTCTATGCAATCACAACTGCTCCAGAGCCCACAGCCGGACATGTGTTCAGGCTAAAACACTAAATAACAGAATGGGAAAAAAATTAAATACTTTAATTTTACCATGAGATAAACATACTGACATCAGTTCAGGCAAAATAGACCTGACCTCAAGTTTTACTGCAAATAAGTGTTTTAGGTGAATTGTTTTTACTGTAATGGATTCTCATTTTTTTTGCCTAGCTGATGTGTGTGTACTACTCAAATTAAATAAAAAGATAGCACTGAAGACCAGTTCTGTGCAACCAAAGCTCTGATACTCGGGTTTGTAAATGACCTTGACAAGACGAGAGGGAAAACTCCAGATTTGACACAATGAAACAAGAGGCTAGAAAAAGAAGCTGCATCATGTAGCAGCTGTAATTTTGAAAGATTAAAAAGAGAAAAAGAGAAAACAATCCACAAACAAATGCTAAACATCAGCATCTTAGGCATAAATGTTGTGTTACTGAAATAATAGAAAGGCATCTGGTAAATAGTATGCATGTAAAATGAATTAGCATTAAACAAAAAAATCCAAACACACTAACCCCACCCACTCCTGCATTTATAGCCTCCCGCCCTTCCTTCGGGGGTAAAAAAAAAAAAAAAAAAAAAAAAAAAAAAAAAAAAAAAAAGAGTAGGGTTGAATGACACAGAGGTTTTTTTCAATACTTCAAAAGTGAGTGCATGGAACAAATCTATAACCTTCTGATGTGTTGCTCTCTATTTCTGGAGCTGTTCACAATGCATACTCCCCTTCTGTCCTTCAGTCAGCTGAACTCATGAACAAAGAGGTTTAATTCAGTCAGCGAGTGGGAGGTATTAGACATAAAGAAGAGACATCTGTCACCTCCTGACTGGTGAGCAAGGTGGCACTGTCAGCAGTGCAGGCAGCGGGAGAAAGATGGCTGAGAATGGTTTGGATGTTAAGTTTAAGTCACTGTCATAACACTCAGAAGTCATCAGTAAAGCCAGACACTAAGGGCAGGAATCAGTACTGCCTTCACACTCCAGCAAGCTGGAAAACCTTGGCAACTGATCACACAAGAGAGGCCGAATTCCAGAGGCAGCAGGCATGGGTAAGTACAACTGCACCCACTTTACCAGCAACATTAATCATGCGGTGATAGAGAGAAAAACTCTGGGAATGTTGGAGAAAGAAACAGGAGGTGTAAGAGAGCCTGTGCCTGGGACTCAGACTGGTGAAGCTCATGACCAGTTAATTAGTATAGCAAAGCAACATTTGAAAAATGCATTAGGTTTTTCAGAAGAAAGCAACATGCTTTTAGCAAGTTTCAAGCCTTTCCCCATGGTGATCTCAGTCCTTTCTTACTGCCTCTTGATCCACTCGTGCACAGAGTGATTCTTCTGCCAGATCATTAATTATAATGACAGGTCTGACCAAAGAGCGCTCACCGCAAACACTTGTGGATGCCGTGGAACCCCGACATTGGACGTGAATCGCCATTTACCCGCACCCTTTGCTCACAAGCGGCCAGCCCAACCCCGGCCCTGGCTTGCCCACACACGCACTCTTTTCCAGACCGGGAGTCCTCGTACAAAAAACCCTTTCCCAGCCTCCGAGGAATGCTGCCACACCCAGCGGCATCGCCCAAACCACCGCCGCCAGCCCGGAACGACTCGTGTTTTCTGAGGGGAAAAGACCTCTCTGACTCTCATCCTTTTAACTCTTTGGCGATTATTCACACCTCCCACGAAACACTAAATCCGAACTTCAGTGTTTTCTGAAACAAGGAGTCTCTCGGGGTCCGGCCTTTCACCCGGGCCACCTCCTTGCTGCTGACCCTGTCCCGGGCCCCGGACCGGAGCAGTGGAGGCGATGGGGCCATGCGGTGATGGAGGCGGCGGTGAAGGCGGCCCCGGGGCCGGTGGAAGCGATGGAGGCTGTGAAGGCGGCCCCGGGGGCGGTAGGGTAGGTGGGGCCGGTGGCGGCGGAGCCGATGGAAGCGATGGAGGCTGTGAAGGCGGCCCCGGGGGCGGCTCCGGGCGCCGTCGAGGCCGCGGCCGCCCGGGCCCCACGTGAGGCGGCCCCTCCTCCCCGGAGCCGGCGCGCGGCGGCCGCCGTACCCGGAAAAGGAAAGGAGAGGGAAGGGCCGGGAAGCGAAGGGAAGCGAAGGGGCGCGGCGCGGCCGGCGCGGGCGGGCAGCGGCGGCGGCGGTGCGGATGAGGCCGGCCGGGCGGCGGGAGAGGTAACCTCGGGCTTCTTTTCCTCCCCCTCCTCACCCCTCTCCCTGCGGCGGCCGCTCGTGGCGCGGCGTGAGCCGGGCCCCGCCACAGCCACCGCGCTCGGGGCCGCTCCGCCCGGGCGGGGGCCGTGGGCTCCGAGCGGCTCCTGCGGGACACAGAGGGACACAGAGGGACAGGTTGGGAGGGACCACGGTGGAGCGTCTGGTGCAGCCGCCCTGCTCCCGCAGGGTCATCCCAGAGCACGTGGCGCAGGATTGCGGCCGGACGATTCTTGAGTGTCTGCGGTGAGGGAGACTCCACAGCCTCTCTGGACAGTCTGTTCCAGTGCTCGGTCACCCGCATAGTAAAGCTCTTCCTCATATTCCGGGGCCGCTCCCTGTGCGTCACTTTCTGCCCGTTGCCTCTTGTCCCGTTGCTGGGCACCACCGAGAAAATCCCGGATCCATCCTCTTGGCGCTCCTCCTTCAAATACTTACAGACAATGACGAGGTTCCCTCGTAGCCATCTCTTTCCAGCGGCGGTGCGGGGTTTTTCAGGCTGACTAGTGTTTTTGGAAAGGGAGGTTCTCCATGTCTGTCTCCCTGGAAAAGAGCTGAGGCAGCATAGCCCTGCGCACGGTCTCCATAGCAGTTAATTCGCTGCCCTGCTGGAGTATTTATGGAATGAAACACACAAGCGCTCACACCTATGAGCATCTGGTCCACAGCAATAGTCTGCCCGCCCAGTGAAAGGAACCGTGTGACACTAATGTTAAAACAAAGACAGAACGTGACAGCATAAAAAACCAAATTTTTGTGGAGTGCTGGAAACACTTGCCCTGCTGGTTTGCCAAAACCTCGGGGAAATCCAGTGATGAAGGGTTGGGAGTTTCGATTTTTTAAGCAGGAACGTGTAATTTATACGGCTTATTCATTGCTAAGAGAGAAATTACAGGGCTTCTTTTAAGCACGTGAAAACCCTAACCTAGAACTTAGTTGATGCGCCCTTGAGGGCTCTAATTGTCTAGCCCGTATTAGCAGTGACTCAGGCTGAGCTAAACAAAGCCGAACTGGCACCTGGGGAGGTATTCGTGGTCAGTGACCTCACTGTCGTATTCAGCTTCTTCTGTTGCCCGAGGCAATACATCTGGGAGAAGTGCTGAATGTGTAAGAAATATAAATTTCTCTTGCTGCATTGGTACTTCGAGCAGGGTTTGGTTTTGTTTGTTGTGTTTTTTTTTTTTTTTGTTTAAGTAAATTATGGTTGCGTGTTACAGAGGACAGTGTGATTGGTTTTGTGCAAACTATTTAAATCTTCCTTTTTTTTCCAGATTATTTTCACTACTGAAAAGGAACTGCCATGGAGAGTACGGTATCAGTTATTTTCCTTGTATCGTTTTCCATACTACTGTGTGAAAGTTATCACCGAGTGGAGACAGCTACTGTTGTGCATACATCCGAGAGAGCTTTTCCAGAAAAGACAGTGGGAGTTAATACTGACTTGGCAGGACTAATACAGAAGTTGCACCTTCAAGAACTTTTTAATCGTTATGGAGAAAACAACTCTCTGTCAATCGATGGGTTTAGAAAACTGCTACAGAACATAGGTATAGATAAGATGAAAAGGATTAAAATAAGCCACGATCACGATCATGAGCACACTCATGACCACCATGACCATGACCACCATGACCATGACCATCATGACCATGATCACCACGACCACGACCATGATCATCACTCTCGTCATAATCACGTTTCATTGGGTAAAAGCTCTGAGAAGACTGCCTGTCCAAGCCACGAATCCGATGCCGGCAAAGAGCACAGGAGCAGCCACGCAAAGGAGCCTCACAAAGCTGAGGCCGTGGAGCGGCAGCAGAACTTTGTGCGCAGCAAGAACGCGGTTCACGAGATCACGGCGTCCGTCGTCGCTGCTGCCGCGGGCGGCCACGCCGAGCTCCAGAGCCTGCAGCCCGGAGAAGTCAGGACTGTTGTCCGTGTGGGAGCGGCTGGCCCTGCGGCTGGGAATGCCACAGGGGCCCGCAATGCCACCTGGTTCAGTGCCACAAAGGGAAACGAGTCTCGTGCTGCTCCGAAGGAACTGGAGAGAGGGAGCTACCTCTATTCTAAACTGAAAAAACAAAACACTCAGGAGGTGAGGCTGGTTCTGTTGTGTTCTCAGGAATCCAGATCCACCACGAATGCTGCCATGGCTTATTTTTCAGGTGCTTATTGTTTACCTGGACGCAGATTTTGTGGTGTAACAATACCCATAGCCAAACACATGCAAACAACTTTCCTTGGAAATTAACATTTTGAGGGAATATGGTGTTATGTTCATAAGTTCAGAGGAAAATTAGGTATAAACATACACTTGGTTTATTGCATTTATGATTTATATATTAAACTTATTACATATTAAACTGTTTCTAAACCTGAAAATCATCTACAGTTTTAAACTTGCAATTCTGCCTTAAATCAGGAATCTGTCTTGTTTTCCTATTAATAGAGTGAAAGTTAAAAAATCCATTTAAGGTACTGTGATTCTTATCAAAGCTGTCTCACACTGTGATAGTGTAGAACCATCCTCCTCTTAACACCTTCCCCTCTCCATCTAACAACTGCGTATAAAAGACAACTCTAAAAAAATGTCACGTGTTACTTCTAAACAGTATAAAATTAGCACTGATAAAAAGTATAGTTGTGTTGTAGACGTTTTTCTTAAACAGTCAGATCCTTTTCCATTAAAGGCTTTAAAGAGCAAGCAGGATCTTAATGTTTGCAGCCATGCCAGGTAACTCTGAGTGGGTGTTGTGTGGCATGTGATGGGGGTGCTGAATTCACAAGTTGTTGCTGTGTTCTGCACTGTTGAAGCAGAAGTGCTGCTCTTCTCTAAACCCACTGAGACTGCGTGTAGGCTGTACAGTGGGGAGCTATTTACTCGAGGGAGTGTATGTACAACATGCTCTGTACATGACATTCCAGAGCACTCACTGCTACAAAGAGGTGTTTGACCTTGTTAATGCTTCCTTAGGTGGCCTTTAAAACCGACTGAAAAGTATTAGGCTTTTTCTATTTGTACATCAAAGCATTTGACCTGTTTGTGCTGAGAATGAGTAATAATTAAATGTCATCTACTCAGACTCTCAAACTAGCTTTCTGGAGCAGGATGGAGGGAAAGTAAATTTTTTACTAAATGGGTTTGTCACTAGTTTTTGAGTTGTGTTGATATAGCTGCTTTCATGGGATGCCACTGCATTTCAAGTAGGATGAGATGTGCAGACCTTTTAAGATGTATTGTGGTATTTTGATTCTGGTTAATTTTCAACATGTCTCTTTCCACAGTGCTCCAACGCGTCCAAACTGATGCAGTCTCATGGAATAGGCACTCAAGTCTTGTTGACTGCTACAGAATTTAGTTATCTCTGCCCTGCTCTTATTAATCAGATCGATGGCAAATACTGCATAGTCCATGCTACTAGTGAAAAAGCTGAAACTCCTCCAAAAAGTTACTCTCTGCAAATAGGTAGGCTGGAGGTGTTTTTTTTTTTTTTTTGTAACATCAGAGCTTAATGGAGAATTGTTATATTGGTTATAAATCCAAGAGACCTATTTCATAGTTGTAAGAAGTGTCATTTTCTTTTGGCACTTCACCAAGGTTATAGAGAGAAATCTTTGTGGCAAATCTTTTGTTAACATCTGATTAATTGAATAATCAGGCGTGTTTGCTAACAGAAATATTAAGCAAACAAAATCATATACCTCTGTTACTTATTGTTGTTACTATTTTTTTTTGCCAGCTTGGATTGGTGGCTTTATATCCATCTCTGTCATCAGTTTTCTTTCCTTGCTGGGTGTTATATTGGTACCACTGATGAATCGAGTATTTTTCAAATTTCTTCTGAGTTTCCTTGTGGCATTGGCTGTGGGGACCTTGAGTGGAGATGCCTTCTTACACCTCCTTCCACATGTAAGTAATAATTACTGTTTCATTCATTATCTCAAAGTACAGAGCTTGACAGCTGTATGTATTAGTGCCCTATGAGTTCATACCCATTTGATGAGTCATTTCTCAACCCTGTTATGCAGGTTGTTTGATGGAAAGGTTTTCCATTTGGAGCATCTGTATTATTCATTTCACAGTCTTTAGAAGTTGAAGAGCTTCATAGCATTATCCTACTCTCTATTTCTGTCCTTAGTCATGTGCTGCCACATCCCCTTATTGTTCCTTGAACACAAGAATTTTGCATAAATTTTCTTAGTGGTTTATTGCAGTGCTGCCCCCCCCCCCCCCCCCCCCCCGTTTTTTTTTTTCTTTTTTCTTTTCCCAGTTTAATGGACTTTAGAGATAGTTGACTATTCATTTAAAATTTAAATCAGTGAGCAATTTCCACTATGTTTTGTTACAAGCTACTTACGTTGATGGCTTACCCATTGTGATTTTATTTTGTTTTTGTTACCAGAATCTATCATTTTGGAATCCTGGGGAAAATTCTACTTGCTAAATTTTGGAATTGCTGTTATGTAATAAGGAATATGGGAATATGATTGTTAAATTTCTGCCTTTCTCGAAGTTCTTGAACAGACGTTCTCCTCTCACTACCCTCCCAAAAGTAACTTGTTCTTGCTTTCAAATAAAATGGATAAAAATGACTGCAGATTCAGTGGTTTCCCAGTCCTGCCTGTAATCCACCAGGTGTTTTTTTCTCCCTTTCAGTTAATTTTGCATTTGCTGTGTGAGGTTATGTAAATCAAAACACGTGAATGTGATGTGAATGAGATGTGCGTAAAGATTTTTTATTTCTGAACAAACCAGTATCCAATAAGGAGAGGGAAAGTTTCAGACTTTCTTTAAAGAAGGAAATTACAGCCAACTTCCTTGTAGAAAAAGTTGTTTGACGTCTGTGAGTTTTCTTAGATGGGGAGCTAACTGGTGTGCAGGCTGTGACCACTGCTTGAAATGTGGTTTCCTTGGTGGTGTCAGGAGTCTGTGTGGGGCCAGCTGTACACCTTGGATTAAGCAGTGTCCCTGCAGCTTCTGTGTGTGGGCCAATGCTAGCCCTCTTCTGTCCTTGCAACGTTTCTTCCTATCAACAAATTTCCAATCAACTGATTCCTTTATAATTGTTTAACTCTGTAAGCAGAGCATTTGTTGAGTCTGGACTCTAGACATGAAAAAAATGATGTGAAGAATACTTTCTGTGTTTCTTACATTACAGTTCTTTTGAATATAAAGACCTTCCCCTTTGAATATATGACGTTCCCCTTTTTGTTCTCCCGTTAGTCGCATGGAAACCATCACCATCACCATGAAAAGCCTCTGCTTGATCAAAAAAGCTCTATGTACAAACACCTTGTTTTTCCAAGTACAGAGGAGAGTGCTTACCTGGATTCTACATGGAAAGGACTTACAGCACTTGGAGGCTTGTACTTCATGTTTCTAGTAGAGCATTTGATCACTTTAATAAAGCAATTTAAAGACAAGAAGAAAAAGGTAGGGAGACTATTACTTTCAATCTCTATTGTATTGCATGCTCATTTCTGAAACGCTTATTAAAAAACCTTCCATGAATATCATATATCTTTCGATTTAATAGCAATGGCTGACTGGATTAGTGTTAGAATTTCATTTTTATTGGGCATACATACACTATTAAAGTCTGTGATAACCTTTTTGTATGATCCTTTTATTAAGGGCTCTTTCCTATTTCCATAACCAGGCAATATAGTACAGGCTTTGACATTGCAGTGAATTGTTTAATAAGCAAATGTCCAGTTGCATCTTTAGTTTTAAGAGTCATTTAAGAACTCACTTCATTACTGACTTCCTTCTGACATCTTGAGACATTCGTAACTGTCTGAACTGGTTTTATTATTATTTTAATTCCACTTCTGGATGCACTAAGTTTGCATTGTACAGTTATTGTACTGCTGTTGATGAGGGCACTTGCACAGACAGGTAAGAGTTGGCAGTAAGTGCTTACATCATAAATAAGCATCCAAGAATGCTGTAGAAAATGACTTTTTGGAATAGCATTCCATAAGGAAACACTGTCTGTCAAGCCCCTTGGTGCTTTCCCCTGTCTCCCCCCCAAAAATGCAGCTCTCAGATTGTTATGCTGGTTTTTATGTGTAAGGAAAGTAACTGAATTTTGGCAGGTCATTAGTGTTAACTAATGGTAACTTGCCAGTTACTGGTAACAGTTCTTGAAAGACCAGTGTAGGCAAGAATGAAGAATAATATCAAAGTTAACTCAGTAAGAAAGATTAAGCAGAAGTTGGTGATACAGTAGAGTTGTGGAGTGGTTTGAGTTGGAAGGTATCTTAAAGGTCATCTGGTTCCAGCCAATCCTAAGCCTTGCTTGAAGAAAGTTAGTAAATACTAATTACTTAGTTTAAAAATAGCTAATTGCTAGGCTACCTCAAAGACTGATAATCTCTGTTTAGTTTTCTCATTAAATTGGTCATTAAGGCAGTAGTTGCAGGGCAGATGCCATGTAAACTCTTTGATCATGGGAGGTTGTGTTGGTGTGGTTTATACCGAAGCCAAACTGAGATTTCCCTATCTCTAGTTAAATTTGTTTGACAGGATAGAACATGAAGAGTTTCAAGCAAAGCAAGAATTTTGTCTCCTCCCTGCCACAAGGAATGGATTTCCTGTTAGACTAATTATGCCCTCCTAGATAATGAGTCACTGATCATAAATTGTTGTGATTCAGCCTTTAGTGGGCAAGGAGGAAAGATTTTACTTGGTTTTCCTTCTGTACATTATTAAAAACGTTCTGTTGACATTATGATAGAAAAGAGTTAGTGGAATAAATTACTCACCATTTGATGTGTTTCACTTCTTAGATGAAAAACTGCTTATTTCTTGTAAAAACTGTAGGGCATTTATGTGTGTGGGTTTTGTTTGTTTGTGGTCTTTTTTTTGTATGTTTTTTCTCCCTTCCTATGGAGCCTGAGGAGCCTTTGTCATATTACTTTAGTAAGTTTCTAATATTCCTTTTCTACACTCTTCATATGGCTTCCATGTGTCCTCTTTCTGTGCAGGCTGCATAAATGTTGTGAATATAATGTTGCTCATGTATATCCTGAAAAATAAGTAAAATATTGATAACTGCAGTATTTTCTTTTGGAATAAGAAAAAAAATGAAGATGATGGAGAGAGTAAGAAGTTTTCAGCAAATGAAGAAAAGTTGGATACAGATGATCGTAAGTCTCATTGATATCACACAGTTGTTACTTTGTGGCAGCACTGTTTAAAAAACACCTGACTGATGGCAGGTGGTAGATCTGCTTCTTGCTGTAGGTTGGATCCCTGCCTATTTGAATTATTTTCAAAACAACCTGTCTGTCTGCTGATATGTAGAGCACTGAGGTCGATTTGCTGCTTTCCTTTGAAAAGGATCAGTGGGTTAGAAGTAGTGAATTCACAGTTTTGGAACTTTAAGCCTTTTAATTCTGGATTTAGCAACAGGAGTTGAAGTCACTATGTGAAAGTTGCAATACAGCTGTACCTACTGACTTCTACACTTCTCTTTGGACTGCTAGATGTTATATGCATGACTCTTTATTTAGATTTCTGTGTTTTGTTAGTTTGATTATGTATTTATAAGGGTAATATTACAAAGTTCTAGACAATACTTGAAGTTCAACATTCAGAGTGCAAATGACCACGTATCCTCAAGATCATGCTTTAAGCCAAAACACACCAGATTAATTACTCCTTAGCTCTTGTAGCTAAAAGAGATGTTCAGTTTTTCAGAGTAATTTTATAACTAACGGAATACTTGTCTGTAATGTTTAAAAAAAAAAAAAAGTATTTATTCATTTAATTGCAGAGGAAGAGTTTATCAAGTTTCAGAAATTAGTTAGAAGAACCAACTGTGGTGTGTCAGCAGTGTTTATATGAGGATATTTCATGGTCTATTGGTGACTTTTTTTTTTAGTGTTTATTTTCCAGGTGTTAAACACAAGTGCCTGTATTTATTTTGAAATATAGGTGTTTCCAAAATTACCTATAACATAATCTTCTGTATCCTTTTTCTTCAGCCCTGAGGTAACTAAATGGCACATGCTTTTCAGATACTTGGTTTTTCTGAAGCAATTGAGCTAACAGTTTTCATGCTGTGCAACTGGGACTTGGAGCTTTTTGCTGTTGTGTTTAAATTGCAGCGAGTCTTAGATGAAAAGATTTTTTGCCTTTTAGGAAGCATTTGTGGCTATAATGTAAGGACTATTTCAGCAGTAGGAAACAGAAACTAAAAGCTTTTCTTATTTTGAGGTATAGTAATTATCTCTGAAGTCTGAGTAAGTTGTGGAAACATTTCAAAAAAATCTTCTGGTTCAAGAAATTGGATACCAGTCACAACTTCTAAACTTCTTTACTGCTTCACATAGTCAAACTGTTTATTTTATCTTCACTTCTTTGGTGATTTTAAAAGTGTGTAACATTGTACTCTGGGTTTTTGTAACAGGGCCTGAGGGCTATCTAGGGACAGACTCTCAAGATCCATCAGCCTTCATTTCTCAGCAGCCAACTGTACAAGAGGAAGAAGAAGTGATGATAGCTCATTCTCACCAAGAGGAGGTTGACCATGAATATGTGTCCAGGGGCTGTAGAAACAAGTGCCATTCTCATTTGCACGATACCCTAGGGCAGACAGACCGCCTGAGTCACCATCACCACGACTACCATCACATCCTGCACCACCACCATCACCAGAACCATCATCCCCACAGTCACAGCCAGCGCTACTCGCGCGAGGAGCTGAAGGACGCCGGCATAGCAACTCTGGCCTGGATGGTGATCATGGGAGACGGGCTGCACAATTTTAGTGATGGACTGGCAATTGGTAAGTGCGCACTTGGATGCTGCAGCTTTCTTGGATGTGAGGGCAGTGAAGTCTTCTGGCTTCCTCTTACCTCTGTTAGGGGTGTAGCTAATTAGCAAAGGGTCTTTGAAGCCTGAACTTTTCTCTGAGAGCATCATCTTAATAAGAAAAATCTCCAGCTTAACAACCTGGAGGTAAGTGATATATGAAACAGAAATTATGTGTTTGCAGCTGTGTTTCTTTAGAAAATCTATAAACTGGGCTTCATTTCCTGCTTTTGAAGAGTTAAAGCTAACATTTTTCAAAGCTAAAGCTAGGCTTATAAAAATATGTAAGACTGAGTTTGTATTTCAGTGCCTGCAAGTGCTCAGCAATTTTTTAAAATTTTAATTGGTTTTAAGAGAAGGTCGTATTTTTCATCACATACAAAATAACTGTGTTTTTCACTTCATTCAGGCCACTGGTATCATTGGCTTCTTTACTTTTTTGTTCTCTTTCATCTTCATTTGTGATGCTGTCAGGTTCCATACTTGGTGTATCTGCCTGCCTGCCTGTACTGGGTCCTGGTCACACATCAGTGTTCCTCCAGAGCACTGATGGGTAGGGAGATGAGGTCGTGGTTTTAATCTGTTTTAGCCTGAAAATTTTGTTTTCTGAAACAGTGGTCCTACTATACTCAAAACCTTATTCCTAATGTTGAGCATAATAGTCCATTCTTAAAAAATTTGAACAAGTATAAACAATTATTTTACTTGTAAACAAAGCATTTATCTTTTTGTTCTTGTTTAGTTCATGCTCCTGTTTTTCCCTTAATGCAGGTAGTTGCTCAGTCTTCTTTTGATAATGCTTCAGTGAAAATATTTCTTTATCACAAAAACAGTAGATTGAATATTTGTTTTGGACTTCTGTCTGGGAGGTCAGATTTGGGAACTCTCTCATATTTTTCCTAGAAGGAGAACTAGACTACTGGTATATTGAATTTAAAAGGTTAAAGTAAGTTACAGAAAGTGAAGTCAAATCAATAATCTTCAGTACTTATGCTAATCTTTCCTGATCTTGACTATCGTATTTAAGAGTAATCTTTACAGGTATTGGATTCATTTCCAGGCTGTTTAGCATACTGGAGGCAGCTCAGCAGTATCAGTCTTTCTGTAAATTTTATTGTAGGAAAAAATTTCTTCTTGTTTGAAGAGGAAATGCAATAATAACTATTTTCTCACAGCAGTATTTGCAGTTGTTCAGATTCAGTCAATTCAAAGTGTAATGTGAAAGGAGACTTTCTGATTTAATCTCATTCTTGATGAAAGTTGAAGCATGAAATGTAAATTTTTGAGCAGATCAGTAGTGAAAAATGTGGTAGAAGGAAGATTTGCATACAAATGACACAGAATCAATTACCTCTTGGCATTAGGGAGATTTTGGAAGGAGCTATGACTTTATGGTTAGGAAGGGAAAAGTATGAGAAAGGTTAATAAAGGCTTATTGAACAAGTGAGAGCAATAGCTTTCAGAAGTCCTGCTGTGTAGCTTGTTCAGGCTAATGGAAATGTGGATTTCTTTCAGTTCTGTGTGTGCTTAAAAGTGTTATGGGAAAACATCAATTTGATGGTGTTGTGAAAATGCCAGTGCTCCTTGTGTAGTAGTTCATCTGTATTTTAAAGAAGATGTGAAAGCTTCTGTAAAGATAGCTTTAGCCAGCATAACCCTTCATTTTAAGTTCATTCACTTCATGTGATTTGTTATTCATAAGTACCATCAGTCACTTTTTTTTTTCTCAAATCTGTTGTGCTAATTATATTGGAACAAGATTTAAAAGTGCTTATTTTTTTATTAAGGCGTGGAACTGTTGCATCTGACTCATTTGTGCAGAAGGATCATCTGTGATTTGAACTTTTATATGTAATTACAACTAAATAAGTAAAATGCAGAACACTATTTTTACACTAGTTTTGCATACAGGTTTTTTTTTTTTTTAGCTTTTGAGAGAAGTCATGTCTTAAAAGTATATTTTAAGATAAATCAGCATCTTGAGAGGGGATAATGCCAGATATATTAATTTCATCTTCAGTTTGTTAACATTTCAGGACTTTATTTTAGCAGTGAAAAAATAAAAGGAGACATTCTTGATATTTAAGCTTCTACTTAGATTACTTCTTCCTTTTCCTGTTTGAACTTCATAAGAATTAAGTTTGCCATGGTCTTGTCTAAAGCTCTAGTGCTTGGTGTGTCACCTCAGCCCTTACTTTCTCCCTGCTTTCCCCTAAATTTGCTGTTGGTGCCATCTGTTTTATCCAGATCATTAATGATGATACTGAAGAAAATGGCCCGCAGATTTTTTGTCCTGGTGAGCTCTACTTCTCGCCAGCCACCAGCCCTGTTAGCCCAGCAGTCCAGTCAGTGTGCAAGCCCATATTTCCTCTTTGCCCAGATAAGACTGCTGTAGGAGATAGTGTCAGAAATCCTACTAAAGTTCTGTTATATTCACCATCTCTATGCTCAATTATCTCCTCAAGCTAGATGCAGCTTTTGGAGAGGGATTTTAGGAGGATGTTCCACATGATCTTTTCAGGAACTGAGATTACACTGACCACTCCTAAGTCCTGTTATTTGCCTTTCTTAAAGATGGGAATAATGCTGTCCATTCCCAGAGTTCCAGTGGGGCCTTCTATAGCCATGGTTTTCCACACATGATCAACAGCAGCTTTTTAGTCACGCTACTAACTCTGTCAGTACCCTCAGACTCAGATGAGTCCCATCTTGGGATGCACCTGAGCATTTCCAGTTTTTTCTGCATTTCTCGGAACTGTTGCTTCTGTGGTTTGCTGTCTCTTTCTGGAATGGAGCTGGGATCTGGCTTTGTTTACAAAAACTGAGACACTGAGATTAAGGCTGTGCTGGTGCTTTGCCTCTTGTTTCTCCTTATTTCCCTTCCTCATCTGTCAACAGACCCAAATTTTTCATGAACTCTGTTTCTCAGCTAACATTCTTGTAGAACTGTTTCTTGTTATCCTTGGAGCCTTGTTAGTTTTAGATCAAACTGGGCTTTGGTCTTCCTCCCTTTTGTTCCAAAGCTTTTAGCTTCCTTGTTGCCAGTCTTTGATCCTGTTTCTTGTGTGCTCCCTTTTTGAATCTTAATGTATTAGGACACATTGCTTAGCTGGGCACATCTTCTGCAAGTGTTCCTGCACTAACAGGCTTGTTTGCCCATCTCTGTGCTTTGCAAACTGGCCACCCCTTCCCTTTTGACTGATTCCTGAGGTATTCTACACTGCAGTTCCTTAAATAAGTCAAAGTCTGCTTCGTTAGAGCCTAGCATCCTAATTTTGCTTCTTCCTCTTTCAGCCTCCTCCTGTGTCCTGGACTCAGTTACCTCGTGCTCACAAGATGTCATTTTTTGCTGTATTTGCTATCAGTTTTTCCTTGTTTCTGAGCAGCAGGTCAATTTACATTGCTAATCCTGGCTGGCTTTTGTGTCCCCTAGAGTAGGAAACCATTACCAGTACAATTAAGGAACATCCTGGTTTGTGTGCCCAGTACTGTTACCTCCAGAGCTGAAGACTCTGTGTGTGAATGGTGATGTCCTGTGTTCATAGGTAGGCTTATCCACTGCCTTTCCTTGGTTAGATGATTTATAACCTTATTCCTGGTGTAACTCTGATTGACCAAGAGGCTGAATAGACACGGGGAACTGCATTTCACACATACTTACATACTGGAGCTCTGTGTGGTGAAAGAATCTCTTTATGGGGGCAGCCAAAAAAACCCCCGAAGTGGATTGTATTTTGTCCCTGTAGGCAGTTGGTGTCTGTCCATGACAGGCCAGACAAGCTTTGGTGGTGTCTCCACAGCATCATTCAGGCAGGCTCTGGGCAACCCATGGACTTCCCTGGGCAGCATGTCAGCAGGTCTGTCTTTGTCCTGCATGGGAGGGAATCTCCTGTCACTAAAAAAAAAAAATAAAAATCTTTTCTTTGTTTTTTACTTCTAATCTGATGTACTGAGCTGCTGGCAAGGCAGGACTCGCTCATCCTCTTACTGCTGCCAGGGTCAGGGTCATGGCCATGCTCTTCAGATCAGTAGCTGCAGTGGGGACAGAAGGTTCTTCCTGTCACCAGACCTCACTGTTTTCAGATCTCAGAGTTCATATTTCCTGTTCCAGTGCTACTTTGGTCTTGCCTTCCTCTTTAGTCTCATGGGCTTGGGTTTTTGCCTGTTTAGAACCACTTCTGAAAACCCTCCTGATTCCATTTGTTACCACTCATCCAAAGGTGCCTGCTCACCACGTCCTGCATCCTCTTGCTTGGATGCCACAGCACACGTCCCAGACATAATGTTGCTGCTGCTGTCACCACTTCAGGGAGGAGTATCAGTCATTTCTTGCACTTGAAGACCTGGATAGCAGTATCTCCCTCAAGAGTTAGCATGTAGTTTCCCCAGTGAAAAGAAGGGACTGTCTCCAGTGGAGTCATTGCCGTTGTATTGCTTCCTCTTGGAGCAGTACTCGTGGGTCCCTTGTGTGCCAGCCACTGTGACATGGCTTTGTGTCTCTTTGACTGCTTGTTGGCAGCATCTTGTTTGCTGGCAGGCTCCTGGCAGCTGAAGAGGAAGGTGGATGTGACTCTGCACCCTTGGAGAGGCTCTCTCCATGCGTCTGGGGACCTGACAGGCTGTGTGTGAGCTGTCGTGCAGCCCTGCAGTGTCCTGTGTCCTCCCGAGCTGCTGCCAAACAAGAAGAATGGCAAGCAACAGGAAGAGCAGAGAACACGAGAAAGATGAGGACTGTTGGACTAGTTTAAGGGGCTTTGGTTCTCCACTTAAAAGCAAGCTGCTCTGGTATTTGCTTATAAGCAAGCTGCTTAGAAGTTGATCTGTCACTGTTGATTTCGTAGCTTGTTTTATTGTTGTCTTGCCTTTCCTATTCTAGGGTGTTTGACTCTCAGGTACAGTTGAGCTGCTTTGTTCCCTTTGTATCTTTAAAAAAAAATATTTTTGGATGGTGTTTCCATTTATTGTGGTTTTTTGGAAGGGTTGTGTTGTTGGAATTTATTTGACTTAGTTCAGAAATAAGATAGTGAAATGTGGTTTACTTTAATGGCATGATTCTGAAGAAGAATTTTGTGACTTAAGAATCATAAGCAACTGTTCAGTTAAAGTTTAAATGCTTCCACAAAGAGAAATTTGAGTGAAATATGTGTCCTAATATGATACAAAGCATGTACGGCAATGCTTCTGCACTTGATGTCTGAATATGTAGTAATGTTTTGTTTGCTTTTTTTTTCTTGTCTCTTCATAGGAGCTGCCTTTACTGAAGGGTTATCTAGTGGTTTAAGCACTTCTGTGGCCGTATTTTGCCATGAATTACCTCATGAGCTAGGTAAGACCCCAGCATTTCACATATGCTACACGTGTATGTACTTACAGGTGCATGGGGGAGAATAAAATTTGATCAGAAAACTTAATCTGTGTCAGGTTGTCTATTCAAGGATAATTCTGATTTACTTTTGGACTATTTAACCATTTCTTAATTGAATTAATAGTTTAAAATTCTAAATATTTCAGCTACTTCTTTTAAAACTGTCTCTTGCAGTTACCGCTTTTTCTGTCTACTTTAGTTGTAGTTTTTATTCTCCTGGTATATAACATAAGTTGTGAATTGCAGGAGTATGCATGACAGAATTCGCTTTTCACACATTTCTCCTTAATTTTATTCTGGTGCTTGTGCTGCTAAAAGGAAGGTCACGATTAGTCAAAGTACTTCACGCATAACATTTGCTGCTATTTCATTAAGTCTTGCAAAGAACTGCTGTAGCTCTAAATTAAACTTGAAACTCCTTAGAAATCTTTCTGGAAACAGTTTGTCTTTCAAGCTCAAGTGATTTAAATTCGTGTGCAGTCCCATGAGAGATTGTTGTTGTGTCTTACAATATGAGTTCAGTATTTGGCCCTTTTGAAGGGCAGCTGGTGAGAGCAGGATGGATGTGCTTAGTTGAACTCGAGATGAAGCTGATCTTTCCAGTTGTCAAATCGTTTTGGATGTTCAACTTGTGTTTATTTCTTAGCTGTCATGGTCAGAGTCATACTTGGTGCATAGAATGAAGAAAGAAGAGTTTGCTTTCACTTTTTCTAAGGTTTAGTTCTCCAGAGGGGAGAACATTCAGTTTCATTTAATGGAGCTTGTAAACCAGTATGTGTAAACATTAAACCCTCTATATAAACAGTTTGATATATTTGTACAGTAATGTTTTACAGAAATACCTTATTGTGGAGAAAACATACTTGATTTTATGGGTTGGGAGGAATTGAGTCTTGTTCATACTAATCATGGAACTTGTATTAATTAAATGTACTAAATGTTCTTAGTTCAGATCTAAGAAGTAAATTCATCTTATGAACCTGATAATTTTAGGTTTAACTTATGTTGGTTTTAGAAATAAGAAAAATCATTTAAAACTTCAATCATACTTCTTTAATCAGAAGAGAAAACTTGACAGGAAATACCTTCTTTACCAGAGGACATGAAGTGGCATAGAAAAATTGAAACAAATGGGAGTAGTTGAAGTTAGCTGGGAATAAAATTGTATCGTTGTTACTGCTAAGCAATGTTTTTAATATACCAGTTCATCTTAATTGCAACAGCTTGTAGGAAAAGCTGTTGTTACACATTACTTGAATCAGCTTTGAAAGTCACTTTGTTTACTTTAACTGGAGTTAACTTATAAAGAATCCATTTTATTTTCAAATAATAAGCTTACATTACTCTGGTTTAGAAAAAATATGTTCTGAATTACTGAATTACAGAAAATGTGTTTCTGGCTGGTGGCCTATCATTCCTTCAAGTAAAAATAAGACGTTAAGGATCATTTGCAGAAATTAATAAAGAAATTATTTTAAATTTATAAAACAGATTAGAAGTACAAAGAGCAGTTACAGGATAATAAATTGAATATGCAATTGAGTGAGAATTTTATTTCAGGAATACTCGGGCATATCAGGTACTGCAGCATTTTACACTGGTGGTTTAAATTCAAACTGCTTGAAGATATGAAGCCATTAGAGACCATCCAAAGGAGGACAATGAAAACGGCAAAGGGCCTTGAGGGGAAATTTGAGGAGTGGCTGAGGTCACTTGGTCTGTTCAGGCTGGAGGAGACTGAGGGGAGACCTCATTGCACTCTTCAGCTTTCTCATGAGGGCAAGGCAAGGGGAAGTCACTGGTCTCTTCTGTCCTGTGACAGGACCCAAGGGAATGGCCTGAAGCTGTGTTAGGAAAGGTATAGGTTGGATATCAGGAAAAGGTATATCACTGAGAGGGTGTTTGGGCACTGGAACAGGCTCTCCAGGGAAGTGGTCACAGCACAAAGGCTGAGCATTCAAGGAATGTTTGGACAGTGCTCTGAGGCACATGGTGTGACTCTTGGGGTGTCCTGTCCAGGGCCAGGAGTTAGATTTGATGATCCTTGTGGGTCCTTTCCAAGTCAGAATGTTCTGTGATCCAGCAAAAAGCTGCTTCTTTCAAAAATGCAAAGACTCTGTAGATATAAACCTACAGTATTGGCTGCTGTGTTGTAGTTCATGTGCACCCTTTAAGTTTCTGTCCCTCAGTGATTTCTGATTTTATGAAGGAAAAAAATAAGGCAGACAACAGCAGAAAAGTAGCTTAGTAATCTTGTAAGAGATCTGTAAGTAAGACAACACTGCAGTACTTACCCAAGAATGAAAACTTGTTTTTTCCCTGTTCTAGGAGATTTTGCTGTCCTTCTAAAAGCTGGTATGACTGTCAAGCAAGCTGTGCTTTATAACGCTCTGTCAGCTACGCTGGCCTATCTTGGTATGGCCACTGGGATCCTTATTGGCCATTATGCAGACAATGTTTCAATGTGGATATTTGCACTTACTGCTGGCTTGTTCATGTATGTGGCTCTTGTGGATATGGTAAGTGCCTAGACCCATTTGAATTTTGTGTAACAACAGTTTAAGAATTAATGATTTGAAGCAAGTGTTTCTTTTGAAGGAATTTAACACTTTCTTGTTTGTTTAGGTACCTGAAATGCTCCACAATGATGCCAGTGACCATGGATGTAGCCGGTGGGGATACTTCCTGTTACAGAATGCTGGGATTCTCCTGGGGTTTGGGATAATGCTGCTTATCTCAATATTTGAACATAAGATTGTATTCAGCATAAACTTGTAATCCTGGTTGCCAGGAGGACACCTTGGTGTTAAATTATAAGTGGTAGGGTTTTTTCTACAAATTTCCTTATTGGAAAGGTACATTTGATATAGACTAGGTATTTTTATTGGTGTGCTTTGTTGTTGTGTACTTCCCTCCCTTCTTGCCTGATAGAAAGGAACACTGTAAACTTTGGGGGTTGTTGGGATTTTGTTTGTTTGTTTTTTGTGGTTTTTTTACTTGGGATTTAGCATTGCTTATGGTACTGTGGAAAGTGGTACTTAGTAAAACATGGCCAAATCTATATTATTTGTATTGTTTGGGGGGTTATTGGTTTTTTTTACTGAATTTATTTACTGTATGTAATTATATGTAATTTTTTTTACTTCAGTGTTTTTGTTAGTTTAAAGAGGTAAAACAACAGTGGTTTTTATTTTAGCACAATTAAAATCAGTGGATACAAAGCACAGTGAGCAAAGTAAAGCAAGAAAAACACATGCAGTGGTTAGCATGGGTTTATTGATACAAACTCATCTTTTCTGCATCCATTTGGTTTATACAGAAAGGCAGATAAATCCTTTCCATTCTTTTGTGGTAGTGCTGGTTCTCTGTAGCTTGTGGATTCCTGTGTCTTATTCCAATTGGTTTCTACTGCAGATTAACGTAAAAACCCTGTTCTAAGTGTTTACATCGAATGTTTAACTTGTTTCATCCCTTCTGAGTTGCTCTTCACTGATTTCTCAAGTCAGCAACAGAAGTCCAGCTCTTAAATTGCCAAAGCTTTAAGATATGAGAATTCCATCAGAAAGACTTTCTAAGCAGTGCTTTATCCCACTTACACTGCCTGAAGTGACAAAGGTGTATTAAAGCCTGTTTGATATCAAGGAGGAGGAGTGCTACAGGCTGAGATAAACAGTCATTTCCTACAACAGCTTCCTGAAGTGAAGTGTTGATTTACTTTGAGAAAATGAGCTGAGTGGGAGAGCTGCCTACTTCTAGTTCAGTGTGATTGCACACAAACCTGGGTTATTTTTTTTTTTTTGCAAGAACTGAAGCAGAGAAATCCAAAATAACAAAATTTCTTTGGTAGCAGCGTATCTAGAGAAGCAGCGTGTTAAGGATAATAAATGTATCCTTAAGTATGTAGTTGAAGCCTACAGTCTTAATGTGTTTAACCACCCTGAATGTCACTGAAGAAAGAAGGTTGAAAAAACCAACAGCAAAATAAATTCTGCGTTTGCAGGGAAGGTGAACATGTCAGAGTTGTTTAATGATGAATAAATAACAGAATTATGCTATCTTACTAGCTAGCTTTAAAAAATCTCAGAAATAAGACAGCTAGAACCTATTTCTGATCCACTGCTTCAAATCGTCAGCTGAATAACAGACTTGAACAACAAGAGAAATGTTTGATGATACCATGTATGACAGGTTAAAACAGTTTATTGGTCTGTGATAGAATGGAAGCCAGGAACCATTCTATCATCTCAGAGACAGATGTTTTCAATTAATTGAGAGGTTTGAGGGGTTTTTTTTAGGAGAAATAGGTACCACAGGAGTTCTTGCAGCCGGTGGACTATTAGCTTCTCCTCCTTCAGCCTTTCCTACGGTTACCAAGATTGATATTTACTTTTCTGCTCACAGTGAATAAATCCTATTCTGCACCTCCTTTAAAGCCAAGGATTGAGAAAGGTGTACTTCCTTCAGCTCTGCTAATGCATCCCTGTGTCCTAGTGGGCTTTTTGGGGCTTGGTCACGGTGTTTACCCATGGTGTGGGGAAACTCCATAAATGTGCTGCACTTCAGCCCATGAGACTTGCACTTTACACACTACAATCCTGGCCGCTACAGAAACGAGGCATCTCTGTACTCCTGTGGGATTTCATACTTGGATGAGCTCAGTTTGCTTTGAATTTTTCACTGCTGGTTTCTGTTTGCCTACAGCCATAATAGCTGCCAGTTCATCTGGACTTCTCTCGTCTGGATATGACAGAGGAAGGAGGCAGGTAGCCTGCTGTTGCTCAAGCGATTTTAAGATCAGTGACTAAATGACTGAAATAAATCTACAAATTTCAGTGTTTCCAGTGGGTTCTTGGCTGGCTTTTGATGTACTCTACTGACATTAAAATATCCACATATCAAAACACATTGCTAATTTAAGAATAAGAAAAATTAATTGCCGTTAGAGCATGTGGGCAGGAATGTCTTTATCCTGTACACAAGCATATTCCACCCATTCAGTGCTCTTCAGTCATTGATGGAGAAATGTCCATGACAGGCGGCTGTCCAAACTCATAACTGAGAAAGCTACAGACTAAAACTTGCTGTAGTTTTGTATCAGCAGGATGACAAAACATTGGTTTGTTATTTTTGTTTGTTTTGAATTGCTTTGCTGTTGTTTCTCTTTATCATCCTTATGAAGTAGAACCTGCATCTGTTGCAATGTACTCTTGTTGGAAATACTCATGGTTTGGAAAACTGGTGGGGCAGAGCCTCTAAGTAGCCCTTTATTTTTGTGCATATATTTTCCTGCAGCAGTTCTTAATGTGCTTGGCTACTCTGGATAATGCAAATGTCTGCTTTGTGTATTTGTTTGTGGCTTAATAATGGTACAGACCTTGATTTTTATGCTGTTACAGTTGCCTTTAATGCCTGTGCTAGGTGCTGGTAAACAGAATAGGCAGATAATGCTGGAATCAATTTTGGTTTGGGTTTTTTTTCTGTAACATATTCTTCTAATGGTTTTGGCTTGTATTTTTACAGAAGGGGTGGGCAACAGGAATTAGAGCAAAGGTGTGGAGGTTCTCAACTCCCCTGCCTGGCCTGTGGGGATCAGGTGCTGGTACGATTTCTCTGCATTCTTTGTGCCTAAATATGATGCCACATATGTTGTGGGAGTGCAGCTCTTTGATGTTTATATAAAACACAATCCAGGAAATTCAAAAACGGAATTCAAAGGCTGAAATTGAATTCACAGAGGCTGTCCTGCTGCCTGAACTGAGACACCAGAGCAATTAAAATATCTGTGGAAAAACTGAACTGGGTTGTTTGGATTCCACAAGCAGGAAACAAAAATATCTTTTAATGGAATAGGGGTTGGGATTTTTTGTTTGTTTGGGGCTTTTTGTTGTTGGCTTTGTTTTGTTTTTTAAAGTACGTTTTTGGTGTGTGTATACGCAGTCACTGTAGCTGTTACTGTATTGCTGTGTGCTAGAGAAAATAAACCACTGAACCAAACCGCAGGCGTCTGAGCGTTTTTCTCAGTTATGCGGATACGGCGAAAGATGTTGCAGCCTCGAGGGAAAAAAAAAAAAAAAAAAAAAAAAAAAGACAGAAGGAAAAAGGGTAATACTGTATTCTCAGGGGTTTGATCCTCAGGGTTTCCCGGGGCGGGGCCGCCGCTGCCGGAGCCGCCCTGTGCCGTCATCGCTCCGCGCCGGCGGGCCGGGCCGGGCATGGCTGCGGGGGCGGCGGCGCCGGGCGGCGCCGAGCGCTACTTCACACGCTGGTACAAGCCAGGTACCGCCGGGGGCCGGGCCGGGCACCGCCGGGGCTGGGGCTGGGGCTGGGGCTGGGGCTGGGCGGCGGCGCGGCCCTGACTCCTCTTTGTGCCCTTCTTGCAGATGTGAAGGGGCGGCCGTGCGAGGACTTCTGCGTGCTGCAGCACTCCAACAGGCGAGTGGCCGCGGGGTCGGGGCCGCCTCTGCCCGCCGGGCGCTCGGGGGCTCGGGCGGCGCCCGCACGGAGCGGCGGTGGCTGCAGCGGCCGCGACATGGACACGGCTGGCCGGGGACACGGCACCGGGCGAGCCTGCGGTGTCCGGGGAGGTGGGAGGTTGGGAGAGTGACAAACCGGCCTCGGCATCCTTTAATTGCTGCTCCAGTGAGGAATGGTGAAGCTTGGCCCCTTTCCCCGTGACGGCCCCCGCTCACCCCCTGGCACTGCTCAGCCGTGTCCGTGGTGCTGCCCTCGCTCCCTTGCACCCTCTCTGCTGGAAGGGCCGCACACCCCGTCCCGGGGGCTGCTCATGGACAGACGGGACGTGGCGCTCCGTGCCACGGTGGTGTTCGGTCAAAGGCTGGACTCGATCGCAGAGGTCTTTTCCAACCGGATTGATTCTGTGATCATCAGTAGCAGGAGAGCAGTGTTCCAAAAGGGCTTTCTGTAATGACATTTTGAAGGAGTTTGTTTAACTTGATTTAGAACTCCTTCAGTTTGAACAAACATTCAGCTTTTTCTAGATAAAACTTAATTGCTTCTCCTTGTACACGTGTGCAGTAATGGATGGTGGAGGCAAGACAGGAAAGTGTCTAGCTTCTGCTTGGATGTAGCTGGATATTCACTTATTTGGAGTAAATCAACCTGTACCTCACGTGGAGTCTCCTTCCATCCCTTACCTCCCCCTGCTGCAGCCTTTTGGGGCATCAGGAACTTCAGGCATTTCTGGGGTGTTTCCTCCCAGAGGGAAGAACAGAACCTAACCACTGTCCACACAAAACCTGGCAGGGCCAGTGGCTCATGAATTGAGGGAAGGTGAGGCAGCATTTGTGTTCCCTAGAGTTGCCTGCTCTAGGAATTCAGAGGCAAAGGAAGGGCATGCTTGGCACAGGGCAGAACCATCACCTGGCTGCAGCCTTTGGAGTTGGAGCTCTGTGTGACTGTTTCCTGCAGTTCTTCCTCAATGCTTTCAAAGCAGAAACCAGAGTACCTTCAAATAACAGGTGTGACAGTAACAGCAAGGAAGGACACCTTTCCATTTGTACTAAGTATAAGGTTACTAATCTCAGGTGTCTGATATAAACAATCGTTTAAATCCTGTTGATTTGTTCAATTGTCTGTGAACACTGTTCTGCTACTTTGAATTCTGCAATATCAGGACCCTTGGATTCCACAGCAGCCAGATGTTCTATAAAGTATTTTACCACTGTTATGTATGGGGCTGTGGCTCAGTTTTCTGTTTACAGGCAGTGTAAAGTTGTAGTTTGGATTTTTGTTTTGGGAGGTCTCAGCTCCATCAGGTGACAGCTCGAAGATGTGTCGTTTTCTCCTTAGAAGGAAGCTGGGGTGAAGGGAGGTAGCTCTGCTGCTAGGACACGCTGGATGCATTCACCAGGATCCAGCTCCCTCTTGTGGGAGCTGCACAGCCAGAACTCCCCAGGAGGAGTGTGGGGAGATGGATACAGCATCCACAGGGAGAGATCTGGGTCTGTGCCCTGGTTTTCTCTGCAGTCACTCTTCTGTGGATTCTGGTACTTGCTGTAGGTTTTATACTCTTAAACAGAGTATCTTCCACTCCTCATTCACTGCCAAGTTCATGCTTGTGCATTAGGCATGGTTCTGGGCCAGGCAGGCTGACTCTTCAGCTGGGCTAGTCTCAAACTGTACAGTGTCATGGTAAGAAATAAAAGTCCTTTAGAAAAAAATTAAACAAGCAGCTAGTTAACTAAGGCCCAGATCACCAAAGGATTCATCAGCTGTAACTGTTCACCACAAAGAACCTTTAGCTGTTGAGAAAAACTTTGTGTTACGTTTTGTGATGAAAGTACACTGTGTTTCACTTGTTTGTGTCAAACTGAGTGTCTGCTTCAGCTACTGGTTGAAATGAACCAGCCATACTCTCCTGGCGTACAACTGACAGAGCAGCACTGTCTTATATAAAAGCAGTGGTTCTTTTTCAGCAAGAAGTGTAGGGCTTTTGGCAGTCCAGTCTGGTATCTCAAAATGAAGCATTTTCTATGGGAGTGGCTATAGGTCAGAATGCCATTTTCATTCAGTTTGGTACAGCACGTGTCAAATAAGACAGAGATGGTTGTGGGACTTGCTTAGAGCACAAAGGTGTGGCTTCTTACAACTGCAGTGAAATAATTGTATTCTTTTCTTTTTTTTTTTTTTTTTTTTTTTTTTTCAGAATCTGTGTCATCACCTTGGCAGAAGCCCACCCACTTCTTCAAAGTGGGAAAACAATTAAAAACATTAATTACCAAATCAGTGCAAACTGTAGCAGACTTCAGAATAAGGTCTCTGGAAAGTCAAAAAGGGTATGGCTTTTTGATTTCCTTAGTTTTCAGTTTATTCTCTCACACTGCCTGAGAGCTTTCTGTCCTTTCTTGGACAGAAATCCAGCAGGTTACTTTTGTATTTCATTTAAAACCAGCCCCTCTCTACTTGAAGAATTTAAACTTCCTCAAGAGGTGCCTGGCTGCCTGTCCCAGCCGAGGTCCTGCAGTGCTCCTACAGCACTGGTGGTTTCCAGTGTTGCTCAAACCCACTCCCTTCTAGTAATCTTTTGGCAGTGTAGAGAGGGACATACACGTACGTAAAATAATGAAAATTTATTTCCAAGAAGATATAGAGGATTTGGAGACTACTGGTTTTTACAAGGAGATCTAGATAGTAGATGGGGCAGTTTAGTGTGGTGGGGTTTTGAAGGTGCAGTTTAACTTGCTTACACCAAAATCAGTGGTGCTGCTCCTCTCCTTTCTCCCCTGACTTCAGTTTCATCAAAAAACAAGTTTGCTAGTTGGCAAGAAACTTATGACTAAATCTGTAAGCTTGTAACAAGCTTCTATTTGATTTGTGCACATAACTAATTTAGCATCTTCCCTTCTGTAGAGAAGCACAGCTCTGGAATTTGGAATGATCCATAAATATCACACATCCTTCCTTTTAGACATTGCTGATGGTAATACTTTTAGAAGCCCTGTGTAATTAAAACTACAGACATGTTTATTTATTTTCCAAATGCAGGGAGCTCAGTTTTTAACAGAACTTGCCCCCCTGTGCAGGATATCTTCATCAGATGGAGAGGAATACACTATTTACAGGTAAGGTTTTTCCTGTTTTTCCTTACCTTGACATACCACCCACATGTACAGAATCTGACCACTTTTGCAGTTGCATACGAGGGCGGCTGATTGAAGTGAATGAGAACATCCTTAGTAATCCTGCTCTTCTGCAAGAAAAGGTAAGACACTTTCTTGTTCTTTATTTTTCAGCTTTTATTTCACTGCTAACTTCAGTCTCGCTTTTTAGCCATCAACTGAGGGGTACATCGCAGTGGTTCTACCCAAATTTGAAGAAAGCAAGAGTATAACTCAGGGACTTCTGACACAGAAGGAGTACGAGGAAGTTTTGTTGAAACGTCGCAGTTCTGCTTCCTGAAATCAATTCTACACTTCCTGTCCGTGTTTGATACTAAACAAGTGAATTCTGTTGTACACTGTGAGTTTTATAGTACTGAAAAGGCCCAGTGCCAGTTTTTAAAAGTGGAACTAAACTCTTTGATTCATAAAAGAATAAACCAGTAAAATAATTTCTATATTAAAATTTCTGTAAAAACTTGATGTAAAATTTTTCATTTTATCTGAATTCTACAACTACAGGTTTTAAAATAAGCTCAGAATGACATGGTGGAAATTATTTATGTTCCACAATCAGCTTTGCTTCTGCTTAATGCAAGCATAGTACATAGAAAAAATCATAGCATTTAGCTACCATGTAATTTAGCTGAACCAATACAATGTGGAGTTTGACACAGGTGAATGGAAAACAAAAATGCAACAAAAGCCTGTGTACAAAGAGCAGATAAACTTGAAAATACATATTTCACACCAAGTTGTACTTTTGTAGTATCCTGAAGTCAAATAATGCCCTTTGTACAGAAGTTCTTAATAATCAGTGTCTATTTTCTTCTATTTTAAATGGCATAATGTCAAGTCTACATAATACTTCAGTGGTTCTACAGGCAATTCAAATTCTGCTCAGTAAGTTTTAAGAAAAAAGCAACAACTGCCATCTACAAATAGGGTAAAAGAAAAAGGGTTTGAGTTGAGACTATTAATCACTTAGAAATACACTTTTTGTAGAGATGAATCATGTCAAGATTAAAATTTAGGGGTGCAGCTATTGAAAGAGGGCTTTTTCCCCCTAGAACTACTTCATTGCAGGTATAACTTGTAGCTAAGGTAACATTTCAGTGCTTCAGGCCACAGCCTTTCAGACTATATTCCTGATTCTGCTTTATCAAATACATAGACTGAAATAGGCCAGAGATGAGTGTACAGACTTCAACAGTAGTGTTACATAGAGCGTATACAGCACAGGGGTCTTTACATAAAATGTCTATTAGCAGCATCTTTGGGTTGACACATCCATTAAGACATTCATAAGCGTTAATTACAAAATCTGTATCAATAGTGAGCATAAGAAAGGCATTCACATTATAAAAATAGAGAGCATTTGGACTAGCTGGTGTTTTAATGGCTAAGTAACAAGACATCTATTAGATGTGACAAAGGTCAACAGTTTTATATCAAAATTAACCTGGCTTGACTTTCCACAAAAGAAAGCACTATTGAAACTTCAGTAAGTGTTATTCTCAAATGGGAGTTCCTGCATTTCTCAGTGCTATGATTGATTACTTGCTCTCTAAAAACGTCATGTTTGTTACATGATTTTCTAAAGACTTGATGCCAAATGCGTCCACTCTTCTTTCTGGAGTACGTGCATTTGTAGCAGTTCGTATTCTGTCTTCTTTCCATGGTGGAGCAGGCTTAAGACAACCATTTCCTGCTTTAGTCTGTGTATGTATATAACAAAGATTTCTTAAACAAATAACAAAGATTTCTTAAACAAACAACCCAACCAAACCAACCCCCAAAATTTTAGATACTGCAGATTAAGCAAGTACTCACCTTTCTCAGTAATTTGCAGCAAAGTGGAAGAAGCTGGCATAACAGAGTCATCACATTCCTTGTTTTCAGAATGCATGCATCAACCTAAACAACACAATTAACAGCAGAGTAATACCACTCAATACTTGTGTTAGGCAGTTGTTTTTGGCATGAGATGGTGATCAGCTTTCAGCTGGGTTAAGTAATACTTGTCCTTTTGAAATATCTCCTAATCAGATGTGTTTGCCTGCCTCTGTTTAGTACATGTAAAACAAGAGCATCCCTTCCGTTAAGCACGATTTGATACAGAGCTATGATGCAGACACATCCCAAGAGAACGAACTACTAATAATATATTAAACAGTAACAGAAGTCTTTTGGAAAGGAACTCTTACGATCTAAGTATGAATCATCACAATTCTTCATGGTTTTCCTTTTATTTTGTGTCTTGCCAGCACGATTTAGACAGCCATACATCATCTAAGCCTTAGTTGGATGTTATAAAATAGTTATCTTAAATCTTGACACTCAGCACAGGTCACAAGTCTGAGCCCTCAAACATTAATTTGAGAACCTATTATTGCTATGTACTGATGCATCACTGTATAAACAGACTGGAGTCCCCATTTAACATAAAATGTAAAACACTCAGTAGCCCCAAGGTGCTCAGTTTGGTTCTGAGTGGCTTGCATGCTTCAGCCAGTTTCACACCCTGCTGAAAAACTGAAACACCTTTTCCACAATCCATTGGAGACAAACATCTAGGTGCATAGAAATGGTCTTGCTCACACTGATCACTGCTGGCTCAGGGATACTGATCCCCTCTGATCTTTGCAGATCTACCTCTTGTGTTAGAGGGATGAAACTTTCATGGCAGCTGTCTATGTCGTTATTTATAGCAAATATGAATATTGGAAAAAAAAATCTGTGCAGTCCAGGGTAGACACTACCTACTGAGAAGTAAATGTTTCAGTAGTGGAGTTGGAGGTTTGGAATTTGTCACATTTATGTTAATCATCAGTAACAATGATAACAGTAATTATTACAGTGAGAGAAATACACAGTACCTTCCTTAAAATTTTGATCCCTGAAGTCCATACTGAGGTACACTTAATTACAGTTCCTGTTTATCTGAATGCAGTTCTAGTGGGTTACAGTACTACTGCAACCTAATTTTGTATTTTAACTAGAGCATAAATTATTAAATTACTTCATTTCAAAACAAGTTAGGTGTTATTTTGAGAAATATATAATTTTTACCTTACCTTTGTAAATGTAGCACTTTTACCCTGAGCAGAAGCTTTAGCTGTAATCTGGAGCTGTTTGCACATAGAGATGAGTTTCTCAGCCTCCAACAGAAGCAAAGGTTTGTCATCATGTACCTGGTATGTGGTCCAGGAAGACAAAATAACTCTGTGTTAAAGACTCCAATGTTAAGGGAGAAGACAGCACAAACAACTTCTAGGCAATATCACTGATGTCATAAAATACATCACCTGATCAGAAAGAGCATGGAGAGCTGATGCAAGCTTTGTGCCCTCTGTGGCAAAAATCTGAGAGGAGAAAGCATGTAACAAAATGAAACACAACAGAAGGTAAGGCTTTTCCCTTCCTGTTGTAATAGTGGGCTTTTAAGTAAAAAGGTAGCAGGAAATACTTGTAATAATTGCATACATCTGTAATTCACAAGTCAGCAGTTTGCAGTGACTTCTGAAATAACCTACGCTACAAACTGCCATCCTCACAGATAAGCAGAGTTTAAAGGCTTTCCCTTTGCTTACAACAAAACCCCCAACTTTCAATTACTTTTTGCACTGTGGCAGCTCACAAATGTTTTGTGCGTAGATGATAGCTGCCCTGTTTTATTGTCCTTTCAAAGGTAACCAGTATCCTGTTACACAAAGGCATGCATCCTGGAAATGGCATCCCACATCCCCTTCATTTAGGCCCTTACCTTGTTTGCACTGTGCAAGTTTTTACATCTTTCTTCTGCATGAAAGTCCTGCTGCTCAGGTTAGGATTTAGTATCTGTTAACTCTAGCAGGGACTAGTGACACAACAAATACTACAATCCTACAAATGTGTTTGCTACAATGGCAGTTTGCTATCCCTCCTCCTAGCTGGAATCTATCAGTATAATAATCTTGTCTGAAGCTACTACTGGAACACTGGGAAATTCATTTTCAGAATGTGTACCAGAGTTAGGCTGCTCAAAATCTACAGCTGCCAGCCAAATCATGATAAACAGTACTTATGTGAAAGGAATCAGACACTGAAGTTCCTGACTGGCTTCACTCAGAGTGTCTGTGTCCTATTTTATTAAAAAAAAACATTACCTCTGCCTGATGAAATAAATCTTGAGTAGTTTTCAGAAGTCCTTCTCCTCTGTGGAAATAACAAAAACAGAAGATATGCCATTTATAGACTGTAAATTGTTTTGGTTGCTACTTAAAAAATTATAGTCTCACCACTGAACATTTTACACTTCACACCAGTGAACTGTAAATATCAGTCTTTTAGAAGATACTAGATACAACAATAACTACCTACAGGAACTGCATTAAAAATATTACAAAACCACCTCAGCAACTACAGCACTGTTGGGGTATTAACAATGGCTCAGTTCTCATAAGCTGAGCAAGATTAGAAATCCATGTCTCTGGCACATTGAGTATAATTGGACTAGTAGGTAACAAAAAAAAAAAAAAATCTCAACTCTGGTAAAAAAATCCCCAGCCAAACCTAAATTCTTCAAGTAAGAAAGCTGACATTGCACAGGCAAGTTTCAGATAAACACTTTTCACTACAGCAAGGATCAGTAATTCTCATCTACAGTTATATCTCATCTTCAGGTACATACTTGTGCTTTAATTCCCTCTAGTTTCAAAGCATTTATGAACATACTTCATAAAATATTTTCCATACCACAGAGACATTTAAATAGATGCCCTCCAACAAAACAGGTGTTTAGCCCTTTAAAAATCAAAGAGGAGTTTAAAACTGGGAGGTTTTTAAACAGCTTAGAAATTTACAAAAATTTATAGTCTACAGACAGAATAAAGTTTTTTCTACATGGGTCCTAGTTATTATGCTCTGAAAATGAAATTTGTTTTTCCTTATAAACACTGCTAATGCTCTTTTTCCCACCAAAATTTGCCATGTGCAGTGTAATTACCTGGTAAATAAATACATGGAGTAAGCCATACTTGACATGCCTTGCCCATGTTGCACAATCTCATTGTCCTGATCCTCCCATTTCTCTGTCTCAGAATCCACATCAGATGTTAGCAGATGCAATTCTAATCCAAGTTTTGCAATTTTCGCCTGTTCCTGTAAATGGTAACCATATTTATGGCACTTAAAAACATATTCCTCAGACAAGATAAAAATATGAAAGGAGGTTTTTACTAAAATGATGGTATCTTACCTCAGAATCTAGTTTGACTGGCTTTAATGCTTTCAGATTTGCATTATGCTTCTGTTTCAAACAAAAAATAATATTTTTAAATAAAACGAATTGGTCATCATTTTACTAGCAAATCCTAAAGAGGTAGCTCTATATTCAGAGAAAGACTTTGCAGGAGAGTTCCAGAGGTCCAAATAAACCTCTCAGCAGAAACTGAGAGACTGTTCTGATCTGTCTGCCATGAAATGGCAGGTGTAGATGTCCTGAAATTGCAAGGGAAAGACCTCTTCCACAGTTTTCAGGCTCCACTTCCTAATGTAATAAAGTCTCTTCCCTTTACCCTGTAAATCCTCAGTAATACTCAGAACTAAATACACTTAAGCAAGTACTCCTGCACTGATTTTTCTATTATTGATGGTACTGATATAAGAAGGATGCTGATTTGGCTAATAGCAAGCTGATGTAGGCAACAACCCATAGGAATGCTGGTGTGAGGAGGCTGCCCATTATTCTCTGTCACTCTGGGGAAGCAGCTGTAAACAAATACTGACACTGTGCTCTTTTAATAGGTTTCCTTATTTTATTTAGGTCATGAACTAGCCAAAATATCAGCTTGGCTGCAAGCCAAATACTAACTCATATTAAACAGTAATTAGTGGTACTGATGTGAGTGGACTACCTGGTAAGGCAGTGCTTGCATGGACACACTTAGGCAGTAATTCATCATTTACTTCATAATTATTTGCTGTTCTTGGCTTTAATTTCCTGTTCTGGTGCTGCCACTGTGCAAAGACAGCAAAACCACCAGAAGTGGGAGGCACAGTCCACGTTCAGAAACCACTGGTCTGCAGAGGAACAGTACAAAGTTGGTGTCATAACTTGGAAAGGTGTGAGGCACAGGAGAAAGCTGGATAATCTCAGTGCCCAACTGAGAGCCTTGTCTGAGATTCTGAAAAACTCTGAAAAAAACCTGCTGCTATTTATTAGTGGGAGCACTTGGGCAAATTAGGCTCAGTAACGCCTGCAGGGGAAAAAATAAGAAAGAAACAACACTGTTCATTGTGAACAGCATCAGAAATGCGATTCAGGTGCCATCTCCATTTTTCACCTCAAGAATCTGAGCAAAAGTACTTGTAACTGAAGCTGGTAGTGCAATTTGGTGCTCAGTTTAGCTTTCTGCCATTTCTTTTCCCATCCAAAAATGCTTAAATATTCTGAATCTTATGAATGTCTACCCAGATTAGACACTGCAATTGTGCCTATGTATTAGAAATGCTGATCTCATATCAAAGAATTTAGCACAAAGGACTGATGCTCCTAACTGTGATTTGACTATACTGCATATTAGAATTACAGTTTCAGAAATGCTGTTTTTAAGGCAATGTCTTAAAAAGAAGAAAGAAGACAAAACCAAACTAGATTTGTTTGTAAGCACAAACTTTAATCTAGAAGGTATGGAAAATATTTAACCTGCAGAGTAAAGAGTGCTCAAGAAAACCAGCGCTGGTTACAACAAATAAGTTTTTCCATTCACAAATAACTAAAGAAAGCTCAGAATATTTTTGCAGTTTTCTCCACTCTAGTGTTCATTTGCATTATCTGAATAGTACTACTGTTAGAAGTCAGATCAGTAGATACGTTATTCTGCTTTTAAAACACGATTCAACACTTTATAGAGAAAAAATATGCATTAAGTACACACATAAACCATCACTGCTGCTCTGGTTCTCGTCTACAGCATGGTCTAGGGTGCCACTCATTACCAGCAAACAGCAATTAAACAGATTTAACAAAATATGTGATCTAATTAGATTGGCAGGAACAGTGTGGCCTCTGTGCAGGGACAGCGTGGGTGTCTGCCAGGCACAGCAGATCTGTGGTGGCAGTAGTGGCTCTGCTGAGAGGAACAGCACCAGAAAGAGAGGCAGTTCCAAAGCTCAGAGCATCAGCTAGGCAAAGAAATTACTCTGTGAAGGAACTCTGGTGGTCCTGAGGATGCAATCTGCATTTTCTGTCTACTTTCAAACTGTGCATTTGTAACTCTCCACAATGGTATCTTGCAAAACTCTAAAAGAAGGCAGCAACCTTTCAAGCAATAACAAAGCAGAGCTGTTTAAATGCTGACCACAAAACTTTTATTGAATTATTTTGAAAATCATATGAATTCATAAGTGGGACTCTGACTACAAACATTTAATCTCTAAATCATGAAGTCCAAAAGCTATGTCATAGTCAAACTGGTCAGAGACAGAAACCCTATTTGCCCATGCAGCTGAACATATTCTATTTAAATCTGCAGATTCGATGTATAAAACTTTTTTTAAAATATTGAATTTACAAATATTTTTTCATTAATGTCATAAGCTGTATTATGTTTGAAGCTGTAGAACTGCACAACAGAAGACACAGAGACAGAGGACCATTTCAACCCCAAATTCCTCAACAGTACAGGTTAAGGAAAGAAAGCAAGGAGAGCAGGAAACAAGCTAGAGTTTACTGTATCTTTTGAGACCATTCTTTCCCTTTTTCCTACCCATGGAAAGATCCAGTTCATAGCAGGTGGATCAAATGACTGATTACATGACACTTACAAGGTTTAGAGGCTTCCTAGCATACAGATGCTCCCAGAAACAGTGCAATATAAATTATAATCAGCTAAGGAGGTTAAATACCTCACACCTAAAACCAGGGTACTTGGTGTAACTTTTTTTCTGTATATTAAACACACTTAAGATCAAAGAAGGAAACAAGAACCCATTATTTAAAGAGGCTACAACAAGCTCGAACATGAACCCTTGTTCCAAATAGGTTAACTCAGGCTACAATGTCTTGGTAGCGTGATTTATTTTTTCTTTTAGTTTTCACTATATTGCAGCACATTCCTACTGTATTAATAGCAATAACAATGCACTTTTTTATTATATAGCATGACAGTAAAGTATGTGGTAAAAAGGTAATGAACAGGAATTAAAGTTTAAGTACAATTAAAGTGATTAAAGCACATTACATAACTAGTTACATTGGTTTTCAGTCTGTTTGTTATTCATTTAATAAACTGACAAACTTTGATATTATACTGTCAGCCACCTAGTCAGGATGCATGTTACCAAGATATTGTTATGTCCCCATCAAGCTGTGACAGGGAAAGAAGTCAGAGAACATCAGATACAAAGTAAACACAACAAACCCAAAAGCAACTTACCCCTGGTCTGGGCAGTGATAGGTAGACACGCTTCTCTCCTATGAAGAACACACAGGTTTATACCAAAATTTGTATGCAGATTTTAATCAATGGGATCAAATGCCTTACTTCATCCTTCCTTCAACTGCAGTACTATAAGAGCAAGTTACTTACCTGTAATTCCTCCTCTGAATACTGCAGAAGATCCTCTGTCTCATGCTTTCAGAGACAGGCCAAGAGCTCTTTACTGCTCATATTTTAGCAGCTAGCAATTAGGAAAGCTTCTCTGAACATTTCCCTCAGTAACATTTCTAGTCTCCTGCATGTATTTCACAAAGAAGTAAAGCAACTCTCTCCAATGACTCTCTAGCTACATGCAGTTATTTTGTCACAAAACACAGAACACAAAATTGTAGCTCAATGTATGACTTTTCTTGGCATGGGTTGAACGCGCTGAAATTTGGAGTAGACAGTGCCACTAGTTAGAAATACCTAGGCAGGTTTTCCTAAGTAATGCAAATAAAACTCTCATGTTGTACTGTACTATATGTATCCCATGTGAGCTGTATTTCATATAAAAGGAAATTCTACAGCATTTTACACACTTATTGAATTGTTTCTTGTATTGCCAGGAGCCTACAATATGCCAAGTCTGAGCAAAACAAATTAAGAAAGAAAAAATCCTTTTTGGATGTTTCCTAAAAGTTGATAAGACAACTTTGTTTTCAAAAAGAAACAGTGCCTGGGCAAACAGCCTAAGATTAGAGTTTCAATTACCAGAAGACACAATAGTCTATGAAGACTTGCATTTATTACCATAGATTCAGGAGAGCAAAGTCTTCTAAACTAAATTAGAATAAGTAAAACCCTTAAGAGCTAGTAAGAAATCGGTACTACCAAAAACCCCAGAAACAATACAAAAATAACCCACCCCATCAACTAAAACCCAAGGGCTACTACAATGGATGTCAATACAGGTTTACACAGAGAGGATGCATTGCAACAAAGGACAAGCAACAAACCCCTCTAGAATTGCTGATTCCTCCTCTTGTATCAGCTCCTAGAGAAATTCCATTCTGAGTCCTCAGAAGAAAGTTCTTTTGCACATTGAGGATTTTTTAAAAGCATGCCCCTTTATCTCCTGACACAACAAGAAGATCATAATCTCCATGTCTGGACAACTAAAATTTTAAGAAACCAACAAGTGTCCTTCAATCCTCTTAAAAACAAACAAACAAACAACAACAAAAACAAATAAACAAAACAAAAAAACCAACAAAACAAACAAACAACACCCCCCCCCCCCCAAAAAAAAAACCCCACACCCGTCAATTCTAAGACCACCTTTTCCTTCCCCTATGCCGTTTTGCAAAAGATGAATGAACTAACAGGGCACAAGCTGCATAACTTTTCTTTTTCAGAATGCAGAGTTATTTGGATATTAATTGCCCAAACATGTATCCAAGCAAGATTTCTCCCTAAAGACTGATACAAATTATGAGAAGTCGTTTACAACATCCTATACATCAAAACATCAGCTAAAGGGCATGTAAGAAAGCATGTAAGACATACCAAGAACAAAAGTGAACTTCCAATTTTAAATGCTGCAGCATAAAAGATCTCCTTGGAGCTACATAAAAACTTTTTGTGCCTCGTTAAGAAGTTCAAACACAAAAATCCTTGACATAATAAATGGAATAAAAATGCTCACTGCAATGACACAGTACTCGCACACACAAGGCAGGCATTCAGAATTATGGAAACCAAATGTAAAGTGGTGGCAAACAAGAAAATAAAAATTGCCTTTGCTCTTCTAGTAATTCCCATTATTTGCCTTAGCAAGGTTTAGTTGCTCACGATATTCAAGAAGAAGAAAGATCTAACTATTTATTTCTTGGAACATTTTAAAAATCCCTAAAGACCACAAAATACTCACACAAAAAACACTTCACTGGACATGCAGATACCAGACCTTTCAGAAGAGCAGATCAACTCAGGTCAGAGATAATCCTACTTAATCAGAAAATACTTAATTCCATCAGTGTAATCACAAAACTCTTATTTTATTCCATTAACAGAATATACATGTATAATTTTTTAGATATTTGATTTCCTTAATTTGTGTGTCAGATCTTTGCTCTTATATCAAAAGGCTTTTTTCACAACATGATGGTCTACTTTTTATTTGACTCTGCCTTTGTTTTTCCTAATGTGTTTTCTTAAACATGTTTTTCCTATTTTTTTCACTTAAAATTAATTTTCATTATTTCATTCTCTTTGTCTTCAAATTTTCTGCATTCTAGTACTCCCAATCCTGTTCTTCCCTCCATAACACCCCTATTTCAACTTTTAATTCCCACTTTTGATGTCACTTCTTCTCTGAGAGTATGGCAGCATGCCTGCTTCCCTCTCCTTTCTAGAATTTGAGCTTCCTAATTCTGAAAGTTTGATCTGTACCACCTATTCATCACCTACAGCCCTTCAAAAACCTCATGGTCATTCAACTCCTCTCAAATCAATAGGGCAAAACAGAAGAGAAGGGCAGAAAAGTATGTTATCTTCAGAAACCATTCTCGCACTTCTGACCCAAGTTACAGGGGAGCAAGTCAGAGGATTATTTATTTGCATTCTTCTCTGCCATGTTCAAACCAAAACATTACAAAAAGGGATTAGCTGACATCCAGCAGCTCAGACTGATGAAAGGTACTTTTGTCAGGTGGTTCCTCTCAAAGTTCAAGAGCTTCAGAGTTAAGCATCAAACAGAAATGAACCAAACAATCCCTTTGTGAGCAGAATCAGACTTCCCATGCCTGGCAGGAGCCACTGTCTCGAGGAGCCTGTCACCCTCCTCATCCCAGTTTGGACACTAGCATTGGAGAACGGGCCTCCTCACCAGTGGATTAAAAAGTGGTTTAGGATTGAGCAAAAGAAGGACAATTCTACCTTGCTGTACAGTTCTGCACAGCACAGGCATATTTCCAAAATTCAAATGAGGGTTACTGAGCTGTGGTGTGCTCACCAACCTCCCCCACCCCATTGTACCTGTGAATTCTGCTCCACTAGTGAAGCCTTTTTTTAATTTGGGCATGTTCTGGTCAAATTTCATTAAAATTGAGTAAAATATTGCTTCACTTTCAAGCTAAATCTAGCTCCTCTTTCCAAATATGCATTTGGAACCTCAGCATGAGAAATACATAATTTTATGTTATTAAAAAACATTAAGCTGTGCAGTTGCTTGTAAAAATAAAGAAATGAGTATAACAGTATGATCTAGTGTAATCAGAAAAATCCTTCTTTTATTTGATGTGTCCAGCACATTTAGTCACCATTCAATTTTTGCATCTTAAGCTGTATTCTGAACTCTCTAACAAAGCCAAACATTTAAATTGGTAGTACAAAAATACAAGTTTTTAAACTGAGGAGAAAAAAAATATACCTCTTACTGTAATTCTATCTCTTGTTACATACAGTCACAATTTTACTAGGAATAAAGCACTTGATACATTTTAGTCTGTAAAATAAAGACACTTCTACCAACTTCAACATTAACAGACAAGTATCATGAATTACAAGAAGAATAAACTCTTATCAAATATTGTGAAACTCCTTTGTGTTTGGAGGCAAAAGTTTTGTGAATACCACTCCTATAATCTCTGAGCAATTAAATACGTTTGTTTCATTTATTTACTAGATCCCTAGTTGTGCTTTCTTGGAGAATGAAAATGTTTGAAGTGGCAAAGTAACTTCAGGATATTTTCTGGTAGAAAAAAGGCGAGGGTATTTGGGTGAGACTTTGTTCCCCTCCTCACCCCCTTTTTTAATAACAAGAGTCACTCTTAAGTCCAACAAGAGAACACAAGCAAACAAAATCAGATGAGCCTTCAATACAGAGGAAAACCTTGTAGAAGACAGGTGGATATAAGAGACAAAATGACCAAATTACTTCTAAGGACATAATTGGTGGCTACTATGAAACAACACAGTTTGAGATGAAAGTCTTTAACTAGGCTGGGCCATGTGACTAGAAAAATGGAGATTTCTTAAGAGTGTTTTGGCAATACAAGGTCTAATGCACCCAAGCCCAAACAGAGAACACAAGCTATGGTTAGTATCTTAACAGTGGTGGTATCTGAACACTTTATGCTGAAAGAAAGACTAAAGAAATGAGAGACACTACCAAGAACACACTTAAGTGGTTATGCCAAACAAGAGAAGTCTTCACTGCATCACTCACAATGGCCTCCAACCTGCTCAGCAACACCTACCCATTCTCCTTTTCCTCCTTCAACTAAGGACACTGGGTTGCCCTTGTGAAATGATGCTTTAAAGAAAATGGAAAATACCTCTTATGGAAAATGTGTTATCTGCCATCAGCAGCCCCAAGAGGAAGTTATTAACTACAGAAGAGGCTGGGCATCTGACATCAAGAATAATTTGTTTGGAGAGCCAAGGATAAGCTTTGCTGTGGCTGCATGATTCTCATCCTCCTATTTTTACATACAGTAGTATCTATGTATATAAGTATCACACACACAGATATAAATATATAAAAAGGTTATCATTCAACCTTGCTAGACCATTGTATGAATATGAAAAAAAATCAGATACTGCATGATCAGCCCTAAAGATTCTGAATTTGTTCTAACACATCAACAATAGCATAATACCACAATTTAAGTTTCATTTTATAAAATATTCTCTTTAAGTAAAGAGAGTGTGACCCTGGCTCCCAAAACAAACAAAAAACATGCTGAAAGTTAAAAGGCCCATGAACAGGCTCTCTGATTGCTGCGCATATATATGTGGTATTCCAGACCAACGTGGAAGAACAGTTGGGATAACAATTATGCTTTTCTCAAAAGTCTCAAACTGCCAATAACCTGCAGTACACACAATTCTTGTAAATCCACTCAGAATTTCAACCTACATTTTCTTCTTACAAGTCTTCAGGCTCAGGCACACACTCATTCACCAACCAGCAGCAACAATTTAAAATACTACACCCCGTGATTGGATGCTACTGTGCTCAAAATACTAGCAGTAAAGAACTGCTCACACAAAAAATCAAGAACAGAAAGTTAAACTACAAAGTAAAGTCTGAAAATGAAAAGAGGTTCTCAATATCAAGATGAAATACTGTATCACTGATAAAGTGTCATCTAACCTGATTAAGGATTTACTTTTTCTGTATTTTGGATACAAAAAATTAAGTGCCTGTATTTAGCTAAATCTAAGCTTTTGAACCTGAGCAATTTTCTTAAAAATACAAGACATTCAGTATTATTATATAATACATTCTATCTGTATGCAGTTACACCTCAAAGACTGAAACAAACACGTAGATCTAAGAAGTATGACAGGCTACACTAAAGACATAATCTGAAAGAAAATTATGTGGTATAAAAATGAAAACCAAAATGCCTTCCATTTTAAAGGTAAATTACCCTATGCTAAAAGTAGATGCAGATTTTTTTTTCTTAAGATTGCAAGCTTTTCTTCTACATGTTGTACAAATACCAATAAACTTACCAACCAGAGAAAATATCCCAAGATTGTGCAGAGTCGTCAGAAATTCCATCCAGAAGAAAGGACAGCAGTTTAAAAATCAAATAACTACATTCACTACATTATGAAGTGAATACAAGACAAGCTGACAGTATAGAATATATATGCATGTATGTATTTTCCACAAATATGGGACATTAATTAAACATATCACAATTCAAGTTTTATCTTGACTGTCATAAATTGATGATATGTCCTAGATAAAACAAAGGGTGGGTTAAAGTCTTACAGCCCTTGTATTTGGACACTGCTGGCAAAGAGCTGTGTCTAACACTTTTGTGTCCTTTGAAAAGTTCCATTTGATTTTGCCAGAATTAATCCCAGTGCAGAGAATTAAACACAGCTAATCTTAGTATATCAGGCCTTTAAATATTCAGCTGCTTTTATGTGAAAAAACTAACAAGCGGCCTGATTTAACATCTGTACAAACCCAATATATTTGTGTACTACCTAGATCCCATGGGATGTGGAACTGTTTACTGGACTCCACTTTTAAGAAAACAGAATTTCCTAAATCGCACTTAAAATTCTTGGATTTAAGGTTATATTTTTCTATTTATACACAGCATTCTTACCTCTTCTTCCTTCAAACACATCATTGATTTCTCTTAACAACAAAGACATGTCACTCAGTTGAGACTCCCAGGCCTCGCAGAACACCTCAAGATTTTCTTTTGCAATCTTGCTAGATGGATGTAATGCCAGGGTTTCTGCAGCAGAAATTATCTGGACAAAGAACAAAGCGTTTGCTATTGCAAACCCTGGTACACAGTGTTCCACATGAATTCACAAATGCCTCCACAGGCAAAACACAAAATTAAAACTGCTACTATTACATCTCTGTAATGTATTCATCTGACATTTGCAGGCTTGATGATCTTTCTTGTGCGTTTTTAGCTACCACCCAGCATTAACAGCAAAATTCCTTCCTAGAAATGAATGCTTTGAATACGTAAACATTAGGTCTCCTAAAGATTCACACAAGTAATTTTTGATTTATGTGTAGTACAAGAGGCCAGTTAAAAGCTGAACATACCTGTGGGCCAGTGACCTGAAAGGTATCTTCTGCATGTATGCAAGTAATCTCAAGGGGCTCAGTTCCAGAAACATGCCTCAATAAGCGACACATCTGATTTGAAAAAATATGAAAATAATCGTAAAAAAATGTGCAATTTGTAATGAAAAAAAGGTGCACATACAGAAATATACACAAACAAACACAAAGTTATTGATTGTCCTTTCAAAAATTTACTGGAGACTGCACAGCTCGGTGCTTCTCAGGGAGAATTAAAGGTAAAAATGGGGCTAAATCCTTACTTGAAAGATGTGGAAAACCACTGAGAGAAAGGAAAGTCTTAATAATAAATTAAAGTGAAACAAAAACAATTTCACATATTTATGACTGAATAAAACTGAAAGTAAACACATACATACAGAACCTGGAAAAACTGTAGCATAAGTAAATTTAGCAGAACAGGCATATTCAGCAATTAGCAACTGTGGGAAAAATCTAGGCTTTCATCATCCAGGAGACTGAATTATCTTTGAGCAAATCAGTGTCAAATTAGTTTAGGGATACTGTTTCCTTCATCTTTTTTTTTTTAGGAAGATTAAGAGTGAACCTCGGGTCGAGAAGGAGCATGGAAGTTTTCAGATCAAAAGGAATTTTTAAGACAGAGCCAGCATGTATGACTTAACTTATTGCACTGTCCATCATCAGACATGCTGTAAGGTCTCACATGCAAGCACTCCTTAACCTCGTGGCTATGCCTGAAAAAAAAATTAGTGTCTAACTGGAACACTAAATAGCCACAGATCAAGGGGACATTAGAGCTGAAATTAGGAATTAAAAGCATTGTTCTGCCAATCCTGGAAGTTCAAGAGGGTTGTTTCTGCATATTCATAGTTCTGGGAGGAATACTCCAGCCCTGTATATCATAATTTTTAGAAATGAGTATTTGATACCATGCAAGTACAGTCCTGGCATCACCATATTTCAGATCAAAGTGATCTGTATTTCTGTATGTCCTGCTTGCATATGTACCTCTGCTTGCTTGTGAGAGAGAGAGAGCAACAAGGTACATGTGGCTGACATCTCCTCCACACACTGCTTTTCCACCAAGGAGGAAGATTTTCAGTGGTCCTCTTGACTGATCTTCAAAAAAATCAAACTCACTGTGTTTCAGAAACTTAACTTATCTTCTATACCTGGATTCAGCTATTGCTGGATGCCTGTTGCTTGAAAGAAAGCATTATCATTTACTCTTGGACCTAGAAACCTACTTTTTTATTAATATTTTAGGCCAAATGTCTACATACAGATTGAGTCTAGATCCATGAGGAGAATTTGGCACAAATGTAAATCCCTTCTACAACACTTGCAAGCCACAGTGACATCTCTGGTGCAGATCTGGACAAGAACAATACAAAATTCAACAGCATACTAGGAAAATAAAATAAAGTTACAAAAACACAGCTCAAAGCCTTCCTAAAGAACAGATTGATGCAGATCCAGCCACTCATTTCCTAAGTGTCCTGTACAATGAAAGCAGCTGTGAACTCACCTCAACAAGCTGTTCTTTCTGCTCTGATAGCTTGCAAGTATATTCTGCAACAGCTTCAAGATTTCCTTCTACTCCTGTAATTTTTAATGCTTTGAGGACCATATGATCTGTATGGTATTTCAGAAGATCTGCTGCCAGAGATGTTGCTGCACTGTGGACCTTGAGTAGCATTGAAAGAAGAAGAGATAAACCATGGAATGAAAAAAAAAATAAAAATCTAATACCAAGTCAAACAAGCGTAAGAGACAGAATAATTTTTTTAAGAAGCAAAACATTTACTACCATGAAAGCTCATACACATCTTGCTTATTACCTGTAGTTTTTATTTCTTCAATTACTATTCAAAGAACAAAGATAAAATCCACCACAATTAAAAAAAAAAAAAAAAGCGCCAAAATAAAAAGCCAAAAAACTCCCTCCCCAAACAAGAAACATTAAGTTCACAACCAAATATGGGGAGAAACAAAAGACCAGCTGGGTAAAAGGAGGCCATGAAGTTATCCCACTGCTGCTTTCTGATTATGTTACAGCTGGGGAAAAATCAGGTGCATGAATCTGTAGGTCACCAAGTTCAGCATAAGCCAATGGCCATTCCACTTCTCTTAAAGAACACACATTGAACTGTGTGAATCAGACTGAAGCCACACAAAACTGAATTTACAATATATTAGAAATTAGAATTATCAGTGACACAAAGAAAAGCTGAATACATTCAGCTTGTGACACAGCCTTAGGAAAGTATAAAGCACCTTTTCTACCAGGAAATGTATCTTGAAGAAGTCTCAAACAATCTCCCTACACTCCCAACAAACAAGAAGAAGCTTCTGATTTAAACACATCCCTAAATCCAGACACACAGAGAGAAACTGTGCTGTGAAGGACTCTGGCTGACAACAGCTATCAGTGACAGCTGTTGCTAGTTCTAGTAACCAACCACTAGGTTACCTGTGCCCTGCAATCAGCCCCATCTTAAGAACAGTGGTAAAACCAAAATAGAAACCTCTTCAGAAACAGTAGAGTATGCTCATGGGACTGTTTTAAGTTTTGTAAGACTGCACTTACTTGCTAGACTACACTGTGTACAGAACAGATTTGCTGTTCAAGAGAATGTATTTTTCCTGCTCTTATAAATGTATTGAGCTTGGAACTCACTTAATAGAGAAGAATGTTTACTGGAATGATACGTTGGGACTTTTAATTCACTGGACTCCATTTTTACCCCTTTCCTCTGGCAGTACTTCCCGTGCAGCCAGAATTAAGTTCTTCTGGATTTGTTTTTTAGTTTCACAAAAGTCAAGACAACTGAATTACTGCCTCAAAACCTGCTGCAATTGTTTTTTAGAGCGGGAAAAACCAGCTATGACAACCTGTTATAAACTATTTATATAACATTGCTCACATGGCATTAAAAATTAGCACAAATCACTAATCTCAGAAATGAAGGCAGCTCTGCAGAAAGGATATCTGAAAAGCTTGTAATGGTGGAGTAGGAACTGGCAAATCTCATTTATACGTAGACTACACAGAGATCACCTTTTCTCTAGAGATTCTTTTCATCATGATCCAAAATAGAAATTTATTTCTACTTAATGCTGTCTCTGATCCTTAGCAGTAAAAACATCTCAAGAAAGGACTATAACTTCTGTTCCTGCCATAAAAAGAAAGAAATGGGTGAGAAGTGCTTTAACAAGGGTGTCTTTTGTTCTCAGCCACACAGGCTATCAAAAACATTTTAATTAGGGTCACAATATTTGAATTTAACCAGTAGAAATCCTGGTTGCTGATTGATACACTGCAGCACCCCAAGTCTTACTGACAGGACAGCCTTCAGCCATGTACAGAAGGATGGCCACTCTGGGATCAATTCAATCACTACACAGAGAACAGCAAAAACCACATGATTCTCTGAACTTCCTTCAAAGAGCATGAATCCTTTCTTTCACACAACATATTCAAGCCACCAGTGGCTTTATGATCTATGCAATTAAATAGTCACATCCTAATTTGACTGCGAACTCTTCCACCTCATTCAGCACCTGGAAACAATGTTACTCAAAAAGGATAATCTCACAGTTAAAGCACGGTGAAGTGCTTACATTCCAAAGGGAACACCACTTTGGAAAAGCTCTGCTACCCATTTCCTCCATAATGGTGACCAAATTACAAACCAGCACATTATCAAAGTGCAAATATTCTGTATCCTCCACTTTCTGGAGCCAAACACTCTGCCTGACAGCAGAAGTGCCACTGAACTGAAACAGATTGAAAGCACTGTTCAAATCTTCAGGACAGCTGCAGGAACTCTAGCCCAGAAGACAAAAATTCTCATTTTGCTTATGGTAAAAAAGGGCAGCATGATTTTTTCAGCAGTTCAGGTTTTCCAGTTACAGCAGCTGACAGCTCAGCCTTAGCAAGTTCACCACACTTCTCTAACATCTTTGCACTGCTGTGTTGAAACTCTCACTGTTCTTAATCTTCATTTCTCCATCTGTTTAAAAGAACAGCGACTTGAAGCAGTCGAAAAGATAGCTGAATGATGTGCAAATATTTAGGAAGCTGCCAAAAACCAGATTCTGTATTTGCTTCAATTCTGTGGAACAGACAAGGCAGCAATGCTATCTTTAATAGGAAGAGTGAAGACCCTGAGCAGCAAGCGCAGTCCTTCCCATGCACCAAATGAGGCAGCTATTCCATGTGTGCATGCAAGCTGACCTCAGCATACTTGCACTTAGGAAAAGAATAATGATTTACCACAAACAAATACACAGCTGCCAACTGCTGAGAAAAAAAGCCCTGAGTATAAGGCACTGTCATAACATATTTCTGCCAAGGAAATCAACAGGACAGGTTAAGTACAAGCAAACCGCAAATGTAATTTATTAATTCAGGCATACACCAGAAGAAAATGTATTCACAAACTGTTATGTATGCATCCCCAAGGGAAGTTTGCCTTTACATTTAAAATAATGATTACATACATAGTACTTAATTCCAAACACTTCTTTTTTGTGGGTTAGCAATGAGCCTATGCAGCCAAAAGATTTCTAATCAGTAAGGAGAAAGATGGTGTAGCTAGCGTCATGATCTAATTCTGATTTGGTTACTCTTGTCTATAAACAGACAACAGTCTTCTTGGGTACAGGATCCCATTTTACGACCTCACATATAAAAAGTAAGAAATTCAAACTTTTATTTACCTTATCTTGTTCAATTTGCACTTACCTCTCTTTTAAGATCATTCATGCACTGGCATGTTTTTAAAATGGCTACTTCCAAGTCTTCCATGAGATCCTTTGTCTTTTGGTTTTGCTACAAACCAAAGAAAGAAACCAAAAAGACATTAAACAAAAAACCCAGCAAACCCCACCTTCACTTCATATGTCATTAGCTCAAGAAGCTTTACAAGATAGCCTGTTTTTTCTAGGTGAAATACTTTTACTTGTGCAGCCTGTGCATATTCTACTTGAAAAAATCTTTTATAGAAACATTTATCAACAAATTCAATCTAAAACCAATAGTGAAGCAATCTGACTGATTGCTTGCATTCAACAGGAATATCTTTCTAAACCTCATTAAGCTTTTAGGAAAAGTGTTTCTTTGACATCTGCCAGAAATTTTCTACCTGACCATCCTAAAGTAAAACACGAGTTTAAGGCATTTTTTAAAATATAAACACCCTTTTAAAATAAAGTGGTACCTAAAATGTTATACTAAATGTTCTATATTGAATTATAAAATAGTTCTTCAGAACATTAACTTTCCAATGAAGCTGTTGAGCTGAAACCAAAAATCCACCTCAGTGAGCTGTTACTATTTTTCCTGCTACTGTGTCTTTAGTTACAACTAGGCTGAGTTATTTATTAATGAAAATACTTAATGTGTAAGCACACACATGCATGCCCAAGTATTTTCACAGATCATATATATGCATAATCTTGTTCTAGGCTCTCATTTCTATCTTTTGAAATGTAGCCTGTAAATTATTTAGAGGTGATTATTTTCCACCAGTAATAGAGCTTAGAAATAACCAAGTGTCCCGGTTTTGGCTGGGATAGAATAAATTTGCTTTATAAATGTGTCATGCTGTTACTTTCAATTTGTGATAAAAACAGTGCTGACAACATGGTGTTAGTTATTGCTGAGCAGTGTTTGCACAGCTGCCTACCAGGGGTAACCACCAACACCAAGCTAAAAACAAGTTTAGCTCCGATAGTTGAAGGGAGTTTATGCAATTAATATTCTGTAAGTGTCTCGTTTGTCCTAACAATATTCTCTATTATCAGTAAGATTTATATGCCCTTCAAACTACACTACTGCATTAAAAACATCTGACTGCAGTACCTGATTCAAAAAGAAAAAAAAGGAACAAAAATGCTTTCTCATAAGAAATACACTCAGTTAAATAAATATCCTATACCAGGACACATCTGTCATATTTCAGAGTGTTGATAAGACTTTGTGCTATACATATGCCCAGCAGCAAGACTGAAAGCAAGTCAGCATCAAAACCAGAAGCTGCATTTTCCATCTCCTCTTTTGCTTCCCCTTTGCATGTACTTCCCCCTTCTATCATTTTCAAGGAACAACTAAGAAAAATTATAGAGGCAGGCTTAACATGCTTCTCTAAAAGCTACCATCATTTAAATCATATAAAAAAGGACAAACAAAAATAGCCGATCTTATTGTTTCTCTTCTTCCTCCATAATTTAAAAAAAACAGTCAATTTTTTACAGTGTTTCCTTTTCCAGTAGTTTAACAGTTTCCAATACTCCATTGAAAACAAAACAAAACAAAACAAACTATGGTCACTGCTATGGGACAAAGACAATTGAAAATCTCTGAACTACTCCACCAAAAGATTTCACTGTTTAGACTGTGCACTGATACTTCTGTTCATTGCCTTGTTTCCACTCACATTTTCATTAAAATTAGTCTACTACCATCAGTAGCCTAATTTAGCCATCAAAGAATCAGTGAAGCAGTATCACTGGGGTAGGGGGAGGACAGAACATATGGAAGCTGCAGAAGCACAGAAAAAACTGTGGCTTCCCTCAAAGCTTCCACTGTGAGAAATAGACAGTTCTCTCTTCCTAGATCAGAAGAAAGACTGCATTCAAAATTTCTTTTCAAAGTAGAGGTGAAAAGATTTACTTTGCTAAAAAGCTCTTACAGCTTGCATCCACACTGAAACCAGCTGCTCTAGTTCCATTTTAGCCTGTTTAGACAGCTCCAAAATGTGTTCTCTGTGCTCATGACTGGTATAGGCAGAGTCTGTGAAGTCTTCTGTATGTTCCAGGATAACTTCCAGCATTGTTGAAAGGTTCTCTTTTGAGAGAAAGTAAAGATTCTCACGGAGACCTTCCACCTTATTCTGAAACAGAATCACATCATTTCCTTGAGAATTTACATGATTTAGTTGTGACACAAATGCAGAAAGCAGATCCGTCATTTTACATTTTATTTTTCTCCTTTGTGCTTTTTAAAATTATTCCCCTATTTTCAAAGCAATCCAACAATTTGCTTGTGCCCAGACCTACAGTTTGGGGTTTGGGACGTTTTTTAAAAGTGACAATACAATCAGCAGTTTACTAGCCCCTTAACAGGAATAACAGCAAACACATCATTGTTCTACTGGTGTCAATAAAAAGTTTCTAAGTTCAGTAAGTTTCAGAAATTAAATATGCATTCCAATTTTGTTTGATCCTTCCACATCCATGTAATCCATTTTGAATACTTTTCTAAAAATGTGTATGTAGCAAATTGAGTACTTTGGGGCACTCTGAAAGAATTTCAGTTGAAATTCAAAGAGGGGAAATAGATAAACAAATAAATTGAATCAAAGCGACAGGCTCAAAAGCAGTAAGCCATGGTTGCTCATTAACTGTTTTTAATGGAGTATGAAATTTAGAAAAGCCTTCATGAGGAAAAAGGTCCACTGAGCTACAGGATAAAATTTCAATTCAGAACGTTTTTCTGAATGACAATTTCCTCTTTTAAATGTTTGTATAAATATTTTTGCTGAAGTTTTAAAAACACTAACACTTACAAAGCAAGAATGCTAAAACAACAACTATTTTAATGAAGGTCTGATCAGATCCTAACACTTCAGTTTATTCAATATCAATGCATCACCTCAACAAAATATTAGAGTTCTGAATGCACACTATTCAGAAGGAGAGGTGTATTTTGGCAATGACTATTAAATTATGGTCAACTCTTCATAGATTCTTTAACATTTTGGGACACTTATTTAAGTCAATGCTGCTGAAGAGATGCAGCTCCATGATCTCAAATCTAAACTCACCTTTTCTTCCCCCAAATCTTAGTTAAGAGCTACTTTACTGGCTGTAGAAAACAATATTATTTCTACTCTTACCTTGAATTCTTTGATGCCAGAATATATGCTGATGGGGGCCATTTCGTTTTCTCCGTTTGGTCTAGAGTCAGTTACAATTTCTATTACCTGTTCCAAAGCTAATCTCATCCGATGAAAAACTCCATCTTTGTTAATACGAGCAGATTCACAGTCTGGATGCCTCAGACAAGTCTTTTTAAAGAAAGCAGAATAACTATTATGAAAGAGTACATATGCAGTATAGTGAAATGAATGCTTCCTGCTAAAGCAAGTCTAAAAAATGTGTTTAGAATATGGGGAATTCTTTCTGTTAAACTGCTGTCACATCAAATTCACAGTTACTCAAAGTACAAAGATTTTCTTTCCTCATTCTTTACACTTTTGCTCTTCTTTAGCATGAAATCTAAGGTGGGGCTGAGAGAGGACAGTCAGCTCTCCTGGCAGATGCCATGCTTTTTGATTTTGCCAAGTTGTGTAGGGGTGCACAAACTCACTCACCTTTGAAGCAGTCAGGAGCATCATAGTGCACTTCTCAAGAACTGCCCTAGATGCTGCCATTCTAGCCTTTTTCTTCTCATCCTTCAAATCCTAAACATACACAAAAAAAGGCACAAACGTTATACACAGTATCTAAAATGTTAACTGCTTGTGAGACTGGTAAAAGGAAACTCTCTTGCAGGTGAATGGGTTGTGAGAAAGTTTTCTAGTTTCTGACAACTGCTATTTTCAGCCTAACTCATGATCTAGAACTTACTTTTCCAACAGATTATAAATTATGCATTTATTCTTAGCTCTATTCAACTCAGAGTTCAAAGAAGGAAGATCTCCAAGATACAGAGCATGTTATGTAAACTGTTGCTAATTCTGATACCTTTATCATAAAGCATTATTCATAAAACAGAAAAATGAGGTGAGAAAGAACAGCTGTCAACACGTGTTTTCTGAAATGGAGGGGAGGGTAAGGTAGAAACAGAGAACACCTGCTTTTCATTGTACTGCAGTGGAGGAAATGTAAACTAAATCTTTTTTTCTACTTGGGTGTTACATTTGCTACATACCAGTGATAAAAAAGTCACAATAGGCTGAAAAAGCAATTCCTTGGCATTTCTCCGCTTTGAGTAGAGAAACTTAGCAAGAACTTTCCTGGGAAAGATGAGTACACCTGCAAAACTGAACTACACCCCCAGCAAAGCTCATCAAAACAGAAGAGTTTAGACTTCAAACCAGGATGTGGGAAAGAGAGCAAGACATGAATCCCTCAGCATGGAAGAGGGTCTAACAAGGGGAAGAACTTAGAAAGCTGCAACTACTATCTTCTCACTGCTCACAAAGACAGCTGAGTGCTGAGTGTCAAACAGGCAACTGAATGAGACCAGCTGAAGGTTTACAGGATGTAATTAATCCTAATATACCCTAGATTAGCAAAAACACCCAGATAAATCATGGCAGCAGTCTGACATTTTTGTAATGTTTGTATTTAGCAACTACAGAAAACCTTTAAGATCAAAATCACATTAAAAACCAAACCAATAAATCAAACCAAACAAGTAAACAGTTAATTTCTGAAATTCTGACATTACACTCTGATAAATCTGATGGCACTCAAGAATTTATGGCACACTTAAAAATACTGTGAGGGATGTTTCCTCCTCATGAAACCAGTAGTGCCTCACAGCAGTCCACGCACCATAAACTGAGCATATAATGTAAGTCCTGACACAATTGAAAAAGTGGTAAGGTGGGCGCTCTTTCCAAAGCAGCCAAGTAGGCAAGGAGGGGAGGGCAGAAGACCACTTAACACTGATAATCCAACACAGTTGAAAAGACTACAACTTCCTAATAATGCATGTTTCCCTTTCAAAAGAACAACTGCTTCAGGGAAAAAATACTTCAGGGGAAAAAAAAGAGTTCAGTTCTAAGCAGGTATTTCCTTTGGTTATAAGTTGCTTTCCCAGTAATGGTGCTTTGACACCAAGCATCACACATTAACGGTAAAAGGAAACACGTGATGGTGGATGGCTAGTTTGTTTATAGAAACTAAATTCTGAATTTTGCTGTATATTAGGAACTCTATATATTTATATCAAACCCTGGTTTAGCTCTGAACAGAGGATTGGATTATCAAGGGAAAGCAACTAGAGCTCACAGCAGAAGTCTTAAGCCTCAGCAAACCCTTAAATTTACATGGAAGTAGTGAAAAAGAAGCTTCTGGTATGAATGAAAGGCTTTGAAAAGTAGCTGCATGTGATAACTAAAACTCACTGCCCTAACATAAGAAGTTTTCAACCTAAACCTAGAAAAATATTCTAGAATAATAATAAACCAAACTCTAACAAGTCACCAAGAAGACGCTTTATTAGAATCCATTTTGAGTTTTCTAAAACAGTTACATCCTTTCACTACATGCAAACATCAAATATTTCTGTCAAGGAACAACAGACAAACTCTCTACCAGACTAATGTGCCAGAAAAGTCAGAGCCAAAAGATGTGACTGAAGCCTAAAGACAATGCAAATAACACACGCCCAGGCTTCTAGAAGATATGCAGGGCAAAAAAAATGCAACCATATTTCTCAGGTTGAGCTTTAAAACCAAAAGATGTGTTTTGGGTGGAGTAAGGAGAGGGCAGGCTCCAGGACACCAGCAATTGTTTTGTTTTCTTTTGTCATCCCAGAAGAACCTATACCTTCCTGATAATAAGATGAAGATGATACTGTGCAACATCTCTCAACCTTTTACTAACACTTACATTTTGCCGATCTCCAGTTAAATGGGCAAACTCCACCATCTCATTTCCAAACTGGCTGAATATTTGTACAAACTCCTGGAAACTACTGACTTTTTCTAGTTGGTCCATTGTCGCAAGAACCTGCAAGGTAAGGGAAAACACTGTAGATTATCAAGATGCTGAACAAAAACCATTATCATTGAACTAGGAGTACTATTATTTACGGACACTTCTAAGTTGTGTAGTTTAAAATGTATATATTTTGTTACTATTTAAGCATTAATAACTCAACAGCCAGAAATCAAATGTAAGTTAATTATCATGCTTCATTCAAAGTGAGTTGTTTGTTGTCAGCCGTCAAAAAACATTTTCCTTGCTCCTCACAGTATTAAGAATAACAGTATTAATGGATTCAGCTTCCAGAATCAGGAAAAAATATGGTTTTAAATTTAATATGACAGTAACAAGTGCAGATTATATCCCCTGGTTATATCCCTGTGTTGTAACTCTCCATTACAGATGCCTAACTTTTAAAGGCTAAAATCAGAGTTATAGAGACTTGTGTTTCAGTGGCTCTGAATATTAAAAAAAGCAAGAGAATTCAACAAAATGGAACAAAAAGTTAAAAATAAATGAATATATAATTTTATACCTTCCATAACAACCTACTGTGACTCTGGAGATTTTTATTAGCTGCATATAAAACAAAGAACTAAATATACCCAAGTTGCATCAAACTCTTACTCAAAATACATTAAAGCATGTAAAATCAGCATTTTTTTAAACATTCAGCAAAGACTATAATAGAGCTTATAAATTACTAATTACTGAAGGTATCCTATGAAGTCACTACAGTATGATTATAACAGAAATTACTATCTGCTTTTTTTAGGTTAGATATATACTTGCTAATCTCAAAGTGATCTTTCAAATCCACTAAATGTCTTCAGAAGGGAAAACACTCAAAGCAGTGCTATACTGTCTTTCAGACTGGAGATAAGACATGGCATGAAAATTTAACAGACTGTACCTGAAAGGGAGTAATTTCAACTGATTTTTCCTTTTCTAAGCCAAAAGTATCTTTCCCCAACTATAAAAGCAGTGTACACATCTGATTATGCCAAAGTCCCCCTCCCTGCAACCCTGGCAAACTCTCCTAGGAGCACCCATTTGTTTGTAGCAGAGCATCCACTCAGTTGTAACCTAAGTAAAGTAATTATCCCACTAAACTCTGCAACTGCTGTGGAATTCACTGCTTTATCAGGCAATATTAGACTGCAGCATCTGTTTGAGTATATGATGTTGGGCAGCCACTTCCACAAAGGCTGCAGAAACAAGGATTTTTCCTCACTGAGGTGCTGATGCATGAGAAAGGCTGGAGTACAAAAGACTTGGAAGGAAGATGCATGAAGATGTGCAAACAGCAGTATGAGAGTGGAAGAAGGAGAGAACCACAGGACTGGGAAAGTGAGGATGCAGAAAAGTAAATGTGGATAAAAGAGGAAAACATACAAGCTAAGGTCCAACTTTCTCTTCTAAGAACAGAAAAAACAAAACAATAATGATGCTCAACCATTCTAGGTTTAAGCAAAAGTAGTACTTTATGAGTATGACCTTGGTTGCAAACAACTCTGTTACAGTTTTCTGTGTTTCTCTCATGACAAATTTCTTGTCAAATAAAAATTTCAGTGAAAGCACATGCATTTCCATTACATTGAATAACTCTAGACATCTCAGGCAGAGCTGACATTCTGAAAAACTGTATAGACAGCTCTAAATTTGTCTAAAGCTTATTTAAGATGGTGATACAATGCAAAATACCTGTGACGACCTCACAATTTTTTGTTTTAAAACTTTTTCAACAAGAAGCATGCAAATAGTAATGAAGACATACATTTTTAATTAAAAGGCTAAAAAAATGTAAAGAATGCAAGGCTTTAAGCTCTTATTAACATCTAAATTAGCACTAGGTATTGCACAGCTACTGCTGCAGGATGAATGTTGCCTCACAGACAGCAGTGTAGGCTGACATCACTTCAGGGCACATCCATATTTTGATCCAAAATGAACAGTGCAGCAACTCCCCCACTATCTGTCACTTCCCTGCTTATTGTTCTGGCTCTCCTAACCTGACTGGTGACAGTGAGTGGAGCAAAACCTTAAGCTCACTGATGCAGACTAAGTCTGACGGACAGTGAAACTGATTTTGTAAGGTAGGAAAGATGTGGGCAGGAATGGAAGAAAATGTATGCAATCCAAGAACACAAGGACAGCATATATGGTGCAAAGAATGGGGAAGCAGGAACAGGATCACTGGGGACCATCAGCCAGAGGTTGCATTCCAGAACAGATCACCATTCTGGAAGATCTCAATCACTTCATTTGTCTGAGGGATTGGATGTCCAACCACTCATCTGTTTTTCTATCCTTTGGCCTTGATTGACTCCTTTTTCACATGAAGAAGGCTGTGAGAATGGGAAAAAAAAGGTGTTCAGAAATAGGCAGGGAAAAAAAAAAAAAAAAAAGAGCAATAGAAGTTTAACATTGGGCATTCAGTCTCTAAGATAAAAATGGAGCTGAGATCTTCTGGAACAGTGACGCATTTCAAGAAGCCAGAATCTTCTCCAGTTGGCAGTACTCATGATGCTCTTCCTACTTTTCCATCCTCTTTGCCACATTATACTACACTGTCTCAGTATTTGTGCGCACTTCTTAAACCCCTGTCCACATTATCCCTCTATCGCAGTGTCTCCTACAGGAAGAACCTCATTGCTATCCAGCATAGTAGCATCTGACACACTTTTCAAGAGTGTACAAAAATTAGGGCATATATAAATATTAGGCCTGTATAAGGCACCATCATTTGTTTAATCTGGTCCCAGAGATGTGAATTGCTCTACTAGTACCACAGACAAAATGAGACTTTCCTAAACATGTGTACTATGCACAGAAAGGAGAATACAGTAAAACCCCGGAGATAACAAAGACTAGCTGTGTCCTGGGGGCTATCAGGCACAGCACTGCCAACCGGGCAAGGGAGGGGATTGTCCTGCCCTGCCTCACCTCCAGTGCTGGGGGCAGTTCTGGGGTAAGAGGGATATTAAGTCACTAGAGAGTGTCCAGAGGAGGACAACAAAGATAGTGAAGGGCCTTGAGGGGAAGCCACGTGAGGAGGAGCTGAGGTCACTTGGTCTGGAGGAGACTGAGGGAAGACCTCATTGCAGTCACAACTTCCTTGTGAGGGGAAGGGAAGGGGCAGACACTGATCTCTTCTCTGTGATAGGACCAGTGAAAAGGACCTGAGGGAATGGCCTGAAGTTTTATCTGGGGAAGTTTAGATTGGGTATCAGGAAAAGGTTCTTCATGCAGAGGATGGATACCCAGGTTGGACACTGGAACAGGCTCCCCAGGGCAGTGGTCACAGCACCAGCCTGACAGAGTTCAAGTTTGGACAGTGCTCTTGGACACATGGTGTGACTCTTGGGGGCCAGGAGTCGGACTTGGGTCCTTTCCAACTCAGGATATTTTAGGATTCTGTGCCTATGGCAGTCAGAGTCAGATACACCTACTCTGGATTACAAGATTGCTTGAAATGCTTTCAAAATTAAATGCTGCACCTATGCTTACTATATTCACATCGGTGTATATATGACAATATTTTCATATATATTTAAAATTATCAGAAGCCTAGTCTGCTCCTGAAAGGCTATATCCCTCCTTATCCTTTGATGATACATGCATTTGCACAGCTGCTCCACAGCCTAAACCCCACCACTTTTGGAAAGGCAAATTAATTAGGATTTACTGCATGGCTGCAGATGACAGCAGAAAAGCAGCAGAAGGTATTAAATGCACCATTCTGGTCTTCAGAGGAAGAAAAGACCAAAGTTGCAAGGAATTTCAGCAAACTGATATTGGTAAAACTGCTGCCAACTAAATCAGCCACTGGGAGAAGAAATGAGCACAAAGACAGCAGATCAGTGCTGCCAAGTCCAACACCAGAGAAAAGCAGGTAATTTCCTTAGTTTTGAATCCTGGACTGAACTAAGTGTCTTGGATCTAGGTGCTGCAAAACAGAGACCAGGAGGTCTGGAAAGTAAACTGAGATGAAAGAATAGAGACAGCATGAGGAGTTAAAAGTGGCAAGAGGGGCACTGCTCCGGATTACAAACTCAAAATTAATGGAAAACTCCAGGCCTTATCAGGTTCTCATTTTTCAGACACAGGATTTTTCTATTTTTGTTTTAGCACATTGTGAAGAAAAAAATGGAAGAATACCCTACAGGCAAGACGTGAAGTCTGCACTGCATGAAATAGATTACATTTGAGCTTTAATGGGCCTTCATACATTATTTAAACCAACCAAGTTGTTTCATCCTAAGTTAAGACCTAAGTTAAATTGCAGAAAACCTTTTAATCGGTAAACCTCACTTCACTGGCACAGACTTTTATGTGCATTTCTCACATCTTTTCGCTTAGATGCCATAATACTCTCCTTCTCTTGATCCTGACAGTACAAACATCCTGTCATTAGCAAGCAGATTTATTGGCCATTTTACCAACAGACATACTTTTCACCTCACAGCAAACTTAAAGTTAAATAAGCAGTAACACAGCATCTCATCCAGCATAATAAGTGAATAAAGCAATGTAGGTGACATGACTGGTAGGTAAACAGGTGCAAAACACTCATTTTTATCTCCTTATTTTATAATTCCTCTAGAGAAACAATGACAGTATCACATTTACCACCACTCTTTTGCACTGTATCAGTTAAACAAAACAGAAAAGAAGGTACAATACCTTGTTCCTGGAAGTTATAATTTGCTTAATAACAATTCTGTCTGCTAACACCAGCACCTTTGTGACAGAAGAAAGCAACAACCTTGCAGCTTTTACCACACCCGTTTTGTCAGTAAAGATTGTTATGTGGCTATCAGATTCCGGATGATCCAAGCTTGCCACATCTGTGAGCTGTGCAATTGTTTCACCTAGAAGACAAAAAAAAAAAAAAAAAAAAAAAAAAAGTGCCTTTCCATACTTAATAGAAAGATACTGGGCTATTAAGCATTCTTAACTTTTACCTTTGAGGGATAAGACAATTTCAGACAACTCTTTTTATTTCACTTCACTTCCTTCGACTGACTGTTGGTGGCACCCTCTCCATATTTAAATGTGGATTACTATTCACTACTACCTTATTCCTCCATTTGTGACATACACTAATTTTCTTACAGTAATCTACAGCTATTTGAGGGGACAGTGATGGGCAGAATTAGGGAGTGTGGAGGGAGAAAACACTCATGGGAGGCATTTTTCTGATTTTAATAGCAAAAGTCAAACCACTGTCCACACCTGCAGTATCAATCCACTGAAAGAGTGGGATGCAACAAGGAAGAAAGAACTACAAATTCTCCTCCACTTTCCACATTTCAATTAGCATTCTCATAATTTATGGGTTTTCTAATCCTGTAGAAGTCTCCAGGCATGAATAATAAAGAGATTCCAAACAGTAACTTTACAACTTGGAGAACTAAAGCATTATAGTGAGACTATACATTCAAAGTCACTAAACAGGGCACTCTCAGAGAGAGGAGAGGAAAAAAAGGCAAAGAAGTGCTGATTGTCGGTTCATCACTGTTTTTATTCCACTTGCATTTAGTTAAATAGGCTAAATTGACCAAATTTTTATTTTCTATGCACGTAAAAAACTCTAAATCCACTGCAGCTAATGGATTTCCTTATCTGAGAAAGAAATACAGACCTCATCCAACTGAATCTTCTGGAGTACTCTAGACAGTAGTGCAATACAGGAAAGCAGAGCAATTTGCTAGTCTGTAACCAGAGAAGGGCTGCTGGGAGACGGAGCTCACACAAGCTCTGGGACACAATTTTTGTTAGCATGCAAGACAGGATGATCAACCTACAGCTGACCTTATAGATTGTCCTTAAAGACAAAATCTAGGAGATTTGATCAAATTCCCTATGACTCATCTTCAAAACCTCAGCGAAGGTAATTCACTTAAGCAGGCAAAATACTGCAAAAGCCTGATAAAACCAGTGTTCTCATTTGAAGAACCTGCATTATTCTGGTACTCCACACTATAGGGCACACGCTATAGAACAAGGAAGGCCTGACAGTCTTTCAAAGCAGAGCTCCACATTTCATAGTGCTTCTCTCCCCTGATAATCGTAATCCTTTGTGTTCTTAAGGTGCCAAAATAGTATTGCAGTATGGAAAGGAACTTGCAGTACATTTGCTGGCACTAGGCCAGGTCACAAAAGGCATGCTCCAAATAATCAGAGACTCACTCCAATATACTGTACTATACTGCAGTCTGAGACAGTGAGTTCCACAGCTGAAGGCCCTGGAAATGGATAGAAGCAAGAGAAGTTATAAAAATACAGCTACAATTCAAAGAGTGAGGGACAGCCAGATGCCCTCCCATAAAGCTGTAGGACAAATCTCCAGTTGGTAAGGAGATCATCTGACAGTAAAACACACTGGACATTGTCTTCCCCACAGTTTCCTCCATTTCACTTCACACCAGTCTCTGCTTGTCCACCTTTGTCAGCAGATTTATCTATTTCTTTGACCTCACAATATCTGTGCCAACATAAAATGCTGTAGAACAATTAAAACTGATGCAAAGTTCTTTTGGTAATCAAGAAAGGATGCACACCATTATCCCATTTCTTATGCTATGGGATTTGAGGATGAATCCAGTCATAGGTGAAGCAGCTAGTCATACAAAGAGTTATCAGAGAACACTGAAGCACCTGCAACATCTGCTTGTCAAAAGCTCCAGACAGCCACAGAAACTCAAGACTTCTGGTAACAGAACAAAGGCTTCCTTTTCTGCCTATAGAACTGCAACTACAGGAACAGGAGTTACCCTGGGAGTAAGCTATGAGGAACAAGACCTGTTAGGGTAAAAAGACGGAGCTAGGGAAGCTGCACCCAGCTGGGTGTACATCAGCCCATAAAACATCTGAGCATGTTGAAGAAACAGTTCAATGTCACTGTAATTCTCCTATCATGACTGAGAGATTATGACAATTGGGTGATATTTCCAATGATAGAAAGACAACTGTCACATCCATCTCAAAGAAGGTTAACAGGAAAAATTCAGGCAATTGTGGGCTAGTTAGCCTCACATCAGCCTCCAGGATTACCACTAAAATAATCTTGGAAGACATTACAACATTAAGCAGAAAAAGGCAATCAAGAGGAGCCAGCACAGACCTGCCAGGCTGAACAGTCCCTTATTGATCTGAATGCCTTCTATGATGAGATGACACCGTTTTCATAAAAGGAAGTAATGGATTCTGTGCTTCACAGCTTCAGCATGGCCCCTGGCATGATCTCCCACAGTCCCCTTGTAACTTCATCAAGGGATATGAACTAAGTGAACAAAAAGGTGGGCAGAAAATGAACCTGACTGTTGGGCTTGGGGATGCTGATAACAGGTACAAAGTCCATGCGGCAGTCAACTTCCAGCAGTGTTCCTCTGAGACTGACAGGAGTCATCCAAACTATTCCCTGGATAACGACTCAGCATGTTCAGCAAGTGTGTGAACAATAATAAAGTGAGTGAGTCTCTAGTACTGCAGAGGGCAGGGCTGCTAGACAGAGGAACAGGCTGAAAAAAATGGTCTGATAGAAAATCTGTGAAGTCCAACAAGGGCAGTAAATACCACATCTGTGCCAGGGTAACACCACTCAGCCCTGATCACATGCTGAGATCAGACGTCAACAAGGAATATTTGTGGGAAAAGACATGAGGGGCCAACCAAGAATTGAACAGGAGTCAGCAATAATGGCCAGCTGCACCTCAAAGGCTGCATTAAAGGCTGATTCTTCCCTTCCTTTTGGCATTTGTGAGGCACCATTTGGAGTATCATGTCCACTTCTGGGTTCCTCAGCAGCTCAGCAGACATGGTGGAGCCAGCGACGTTAAGGGGAGAGCTTGAAGGGGGGAAGTTTATTCTGCCCCAAGAAGAGCAAGCTAGTGGCAGAGCTTTCTGTGCCCTACATCTATCCCTGGAGTGGGCAGGTATGGAGAGACACAAACAGAGTGATCCCAGTATGTGTGATGATGGAACAAGAAGCAAGGAACAAGATGAAAGAAAATACTTTCACCACAGCAAAGGTGGTCAAACACCCTTGAGTAAGGGCACAGGAAAGAAGTAAGAAATGAGAAGTGTACAAGAAATTGCATGATCTGTGCTCTTGGGAATTAAAACGTCCCTTACAACTTCAGTTATTCTGTGATTCCATTTATCCATTTAAATTTCCATTTTTCAGACCTCTTAATTTAGCCCTCTCTGTACCAAAACCCAAGGCAAAAATAGGAGAGAGCTATTTATTGCTTTTATTTTACTCTATGTCTTCCTTTAGGGCTATGTAGTCAACTGGAGGAGAATACTGGAAAAGCTATGACACTTATTTCTGACATGTGCTTTCTCTTTTAAATTAGCCACTCTTTCCTACTTATAGGAAAAAAAAAAAAGACAAAAAACAAAAGGCACAGATGGACATCTAAAATATGCTTCTTTAAGTAACATTCCACTACTATACTGTCATTATAAACATTGATACAGTGCAAGAATAATGTTATGCAAAATCTGCTACATGACCCTCTGCAGTGTTTTAGGATTCTATTTTGAGTCAATCAAATTACAAGGTTTATCACAAGGAAACAGTCATAACAAGTCTGAAACACTTCAGATCACTGATTATACCCTTCAAGACAGATACAACATCTGTCATCCTTCAAAGCCTCTGCAGGATACGCAATTGATTTAAAGACTCCCTACTTTTCTCAGAAATTGAGATGCTTAATGTTCTAAATCCTTTTGCGTTGAAATCTATCTCTTATGCCTAACAAAATCTCCATTTCTGAGACACAATCTAATTTATTGGCTAAAAAGAAGTATGAACAGCTCTACCAGAATCCTGGCTTAAAGAGCAAAGGCTTCCTCCTGCCTACGCCCTCAGAACCTAGGGTTCCTTAATATGGGTCAATATTCTTGGTCATAATTTTTTTTGCTTGCTTGGGAACACCAAAGTTATCAAAAATGGCACTTGAGTAACCATGGTCAGAAACTGAGTTCAGGTGACATTTATCCATAAGAATTTATCATCTGCTAAAAGGACTATGTTACTTTCTCCAGCACTGAAGAGTCCCCAGAGATAATATTGGTACAAAACCCTCTCCATCAAACAAATAACCAGGAGCAAACGTTTGCTGGCTGTACTGGATTTCCCATGTAAGCCGTCAGATCTCAAATGCAGGGAACAACTGAGCCATGCCAAAGTAAACGTGAGGCTGACAGAAATGTAAACAGCCCATATCTTCACTCCTCTAGACCGAGGCTATCACTGCATAACAGGAAATAAAACTTACAATGCAAAAGAACTATAGCCTTTTGCTGTGATAAAGTACCACAGACTATTTTTAGGTTCTGAGCTCCTCCTGCATACAGTGATAGGGAGAAAAAAAGTATTTAACCACAGCATAACTGGCAAGTCAAGAAACAGAGATTCAGACTGCACTGCTCTTCCAGCAGCTGAGATTATCGATGTGAACTCTGGCAATTTTGGCTTGTCAGCATTTTACTTGGATCTCTGAAGAGAAAACACATGCTTCACATAACAAATGGAATGTTTTTTAAATTAGGACATTTCTGTTTGCAGCCAAGTTTACTGGAGCAACTAGGAATTTTCAGTCTAAAGTTTGTTCTTGTGATTTGAAGGACTATTCTGGATAATCATTCATCAGCAGCATGTTTCTAGGCATTGTGACTCATTGTTGAGGGATTTTCAGAGGATTTCTTACAGCACCATGCCCAATTTCTAAGACAGCAAAGACAAGTTTTGCAGGACTCTGAGGTCATTTCAAAGATAAAAAACAAACACCCACCCAGGCACCCTTTTTAACGTAACACATCAGTTTCAAGTACAGTCACCCACATCTTGGAGTAGAACACTGCTCCATCCTGCAGTAATCAAGACATTAGTGTTGAAAAGTTGTTCAAGGGTCATTTATTTGTCCCCACAACAGAACCTCAAGACTGTCTCCCTGAAGCCACAGCAAGCAGAATGTCTGTCACACTTGCAGGTTCATCCACCTGCTCAAACTGGGAAAGCTGCAAGTAGAATTTCCCATCAACCAAAAGTATTTGAAAGAAAAAACAAAACCTCATTAACAACTAAAGGAACATTCTACTAGATGCCATCTTGAAGCCTTTACTGCAGATCTAAGAATATGCATTTACTGAGGGCCACTGAAGTATTATGCAAGGAATAGTATTTAGTATCTAGGAAAGTAGTTTCCAGCATGACATTGACATTCTCTTACAGCATCAAAGAATGCAACCCCTATTTGCCTAGACAGAGTCTTCTGGGGGAAGGAGAGTGACAGCAGGCAACTCAATTATCCATACTTCACATTCAATTCACACACACAGCGAGTTTGCAACTAAACTTGAATCCAGCAAAAAGACAAGCACAATATGATTTTCATTCTACTGAGGGGAGTCATCAGATGACTGATGTGAGTCATCTTACGGAGTTCCTGATGAAATATGGGTTGACACTGACCTTCATTCAGACACTGAGATTTGGAATGCAATGACCTCAGTAGCATAACACTCCAATAACTTAAAATACTCCAATGTTTTAACTTGGCAGCAATAAACCCTAAACTTATATTCCCAACACTCTGTTCTTTGTCTGCAGTAACATCATAAAAAAAGAGCAGTCAGGTAATTCCTAGCGGCAAATGATCCTATAAAAATCAAAGCCAACACGCAATTCCATTCCCTATTCGTAAGATGACAGTAATTTAAGTAAGTGACAAAATCAGGTAACAGATCAGGCCTTGAATGAACGAGCAGAGGAAGGTTAAGCAATTAAATAATAAAGTTTTTACATTATGCCTGACACTAAAGACAGCGTGCCAGAAATGGCACAAGTACAACTTTGTGAGTATCTACAAACCTGCTCTCCTTGCCTCAATGCAGGCAACGCTCATTTCCTCCTTCAGCTCATGGTTTTCGTTGGCGATGGCTTCGCCCACCGTAACAAACCTCCCGACCGCCAGGTTAACGGCTTGGCCCACGCGCTGGATTGCCTGCAGAGTCTTGTCGGAGCGCTTCGGTTTATCCTTGTGGTTAATAAGAGTCGTTATCTGCAAATAACAAGAATCGTTTATTTGAGCATTTTAACTTTAATACTAAAGGCAAGTTTGGAATTGAACTCACTAGTAGATTTTTACAGTACTTCACTAATAAAATGTAGCTTTGTGCTGTGTCATGAGGTATCGTTTAACTTCTCAAAGAATGAAAAAAATTGAAGTGTAATTAGGGTTGCTCATCTGCTCCGTTTATCTTAAACGAAAAGAGGGATTTTTATTTTTATTCCACTCCCATTTGCTGTATAAAAATAAGCTGCCTTTTACACTACACACACAGCCGTTCCCCCATTAAAATATCCACTATACTCATAACTTAAATATGTTTTCCAGAATTTAAAGACAGGTTGCCATTTAGATACAAGTCATCAGTAAGACAATTTGGGACGACATTCCTATTTTGACCTCCTGACTTGGCTTTTCTGCCCACTGCAAAGGGCTATACATTCCCTCTCAGATCACACAGACTGGAGGTCAGATGCACACTGGCTGCAGGAGACTGAAGATTTGTCCAAAACACCAAACATGAGGAAACGAAGAGATCCTTTCCCCTCAGAGGAGAAAGGCAAGATTGCAGAAGCAGCTTCTCAACCAAGGCATTTGGTAAATATAAGAACAGTATGCAATCCTGCCACTCACAATTAACTAACTACAAACTGCATTACAAACATGAGCTTTACATTTTTTGCTACAACTCTTTTCCAGTGAGAAGCAGGAGAGAAATTAAACTTTGTAGTTTCAAACAACCTAAACCAGCATAAAAACCCAACAAAAATAGTCCAGCCTGCCCTTGTCTTCCACTCTCACACTGGCAATAAATTTATCTGATGTGGGTTAAACCTCAGTTGTGGAGAATGTGATGCTTGTTTTAATTTTCCCCATAATCAGGACCCCAGTCTGGTTCATTGCATAGCTTCATGAATATTTTTGGTGGCAAAAGGGAAACAGTACAGCCTGAGGAGAGAAAGACAGGCAGAACCGCTCCTTTCAGCAGGAGTATCATTTAAAATGCTCACAGAACTCCACTGTAAGCCTCATCCCCAGGAGCTCAGAGATGTCTGTTTAGAGAATCTCAGAACTACATGTAAGTGTCTGAACATCTCAGCTACATTAGCTTGATCAGAGATGTCTTTGCTGCTCCTCAAAAAAACAAATCATCATTCACTCATTCCTCTACCAGTCAAGCCTGTGGTGGGACAGGAGCATTCAAGGTGTACCTGTAATGCTCACTACAGATTCAAGGACATAGTAGGAAGCAGTGTAGAAACTGTTCTGCTTCATGATTTGATCAATATCCAAGATTTACCCTTCAGGTATCACTGAGTCGTCTTTCTGGGGAAAAAAAAAAAAAAAAAAAAAAGAGTGTAGTTTAGCACCTTGCTGAGGCTGGTTTTCAGTGCCAGGAGCTGTTTTAGCCAAGTTTCCAGTATTAAAGTCTTTGCAGTGGGAAATATCAACACTTCATAGAGCGCTTTGCACACACAAGAAAAATAAAAAAGCCAAACAACTTAAGAACAGTGCTGCCCTGTGGAAGAACTGCTATGAGAATGGAAGAATATTTTGTTCTGGTATAAAACACCAGTACAGAAATGCATTGTCTGCCCACTGCTGTCTTACATACACCCTATTTTTCTAATTTGTATCTAAGCCATGAGGTCTAATGGAAGGCCTCTTTCTACAGTTCACAGAACAAATCTGTCACTGTAAGAGTCTCCTGGATCACCAAACTTCAACTTCAAAGCCTATGAACCCCAGATGCCTTTCCAGTGAAAAGATCTTCTTATGATGAAAAGAGTCTTCATAGAGACTAAACTGAGGAAACATCTGAACATCTTCAAATTTGTTTTAGATGAGGAATGGCATTCTTCAAAGTACCATCACTTGAATAGAATTTCAGACCAACATGAAATTCATGGTAAAAACAACTGCACTATGCAGCTCTCCTGAGCTCTTGGATTGTAGGTACTTCAGGTATACAGAATTAAAGAATACCTGTCAGCAGCTAATCTAACAGTGCCAACTGCTGAATTCTTAAATAGGCATGGCTAGCAAGCCAACTGAGAGCATTAGTCCAAATGCTGAAGAAAACTAAACTGATAGAGGGTCACAACTTTGTTTCTTCAACTGCTTTTTAAGCAAACAGCAACCCAACACTGGGTTGATATTAGACTGATACAGTTATTGGCTTCTCAGAAGCATATATAAAATAACACCGGCCTAAAACAAACTGTAAGTTTACATACTGGCTGCAAGTTTACCTCCCACAGCATTTTACACCAGTAGAAGTTTAAACATGTTCTGCATAACCCTGAAAAAAATGCATATGCAAATAACACTGCAGAGTGAAAGGAATCCCACTGTCTCTTACAAGTCATCAAGGGCATTTATTTTAATTCCCATGTTACTGCAGAAGTATGCAAATAATAAAAATCATGAAGATATCACAGCTTAAATTGCTTTATTAAAGTCTTACAAAACACTCTCAGGAACACGAGTGCCTTTTACATTTCTGTCATTTCTCTGGCATTCTCATCAGAGGGCATCACAGTTTTTGCAGGAAAAAACAACCCCTCTACTTCCCCTGCCAGGGTTAAGCAAGAACAAGCAGCTGTTTTGCCAGGTCTATCACCAGTGTAATCTTGACCTCATGAACTTCAACAAGGCTAAACACAAGGTCTTGCACTGGGGCTGGGACAATCCCTGATACCAATGCAGGCTGGGGGATGAATGGATTGAGAACAGCCCAGCAGAAAATTACTTGGAGGTACTGGTGCAAGAAAAATTGGACATGAGTCAACAATGTGCTGGTATCCTGGGCCACATCAAAAGCAGTGTGGCCAGCAGGCTGAGGGAGGGGATTCTGCCCCTCTGCTCTGCTCTGGGTGAGACCCCACTTGGAGAGGGGTGTACAGGTCTGGGGTCCCCAGCTGAAGAAGGACATGGATCTGTTGAAGACAGCTCAGAGGAGGGCCATGAAGATGATCAGAGGGATGAAGTGCCTCTCCTGTGAAGACAGGCTGAGAGAGCTGGGGTGGTTCAGCCTGCAGAAGGCTCCTGGGAGACCTTAGAGTAGCCCTTTAACAAATTAAGGTGACTTAGAAGAAGACTAGGAAATACTTTTTACCAAGGCGTGTAGTGAAGTAGAGAAGTTGACAGTTTTAAACTAAAAGAGGGCACATTCTGATTGGACTTAAAAAGGAATTTTTTACCATGAAGGTGATGAGGGACTGGAACAATTTTCCTGAGCTGCGGAAGCTCAAGAATTCCAAGAGTTTGAACCACCTGGGGCTTTGGTGAGTCTTTAAGCAATCTGGTCTAGCGGAAGGTATCCCTGCCCATGGCAGGAGGGTAGAACTAGATGGTCCTGAAAGGCCCCTTTTAACTCAAACCATTCTCTGATTCTATGATCTACTCTAGACACCCACTAGAGTAGCTTGTATATGAACATTAAACTCAACCTATGGTTATACACAGCAGTGGAGCATTTGCAAATACCTCCTGGAGTAATGAACTCCTGGCTGTGTAATACAATCTTTTCTCAGACTTGCTAACTTAGGGCCACTAAGTAACTATCTTTAAACGCTGGAATGGAGGAAGTTGCTTGAGCTTCATTATTTTTTCTTTTCAGGTAAGTCAAAAAACTGTATGGATTGACAGTTAAAAGCAACCATTATGAGAGAACCAAAACAGAAGTTGGTCAAGGAGTTTGAAACATCACAGCAAACAGCTTCATGTAACACCTCTTTCAAGTGTGATCAGTATTATATAGCAAATGTAGCCTATATTGATATCACATTTGCATAAGATGTTTCTTATAAAAAAAACTAAGTAATGAACAGCCCTGAAACAGGTAGGTCATGATAAAAGAAAGCAAGATATGAAAACTAGATTAGTTAAAGAAGGGCTGGGTTTGTTTCTAGAAACATGAGTTACACATAAACCAAATGTAATAATGTCAAAGTCAGGAGGAAAGCTGTTTAGATACAAGATGGGCTTCTAGAAAACACTGCTCTACAACCAGCGAGAAAGACATTTTTCAGAATTAAGCCTTCTCATTCCCTCACAGAGTGTTAAGAGTGACAGGTACATCCTCCACGTCAAATAAATCTTAAAAAAGCAGGGACAATGGCAACTGCAGTTCAGGATTCTTTTCAAAACTTAATTAAGCTTGTAATTACAGTCAGGGTTAAAAAAACAAGATCTTAGCAAGGAGAGGAATTTCACTAGTACATTAAGTGACAAACTGAAGGAAACTGTGATGCTCACAAGCAGAGCAAAGATTATTTAACCAGTCCAGCACTCAATAGTAATTGCCTCAGAACACAAATACAGCAGTGAGCATTAAAACGCCAATAAGAAAGACTTCTAAGATAATGAATAAGCAAAGGGTTTTCTCCTGCCTTTTAAACAACATTTAAAACAAAGATAAAAAATTGAGATAAAAATTTGGACAAGTTAAATGGAGAAAAGGAAAGGCACAGAAGAAACTTAACAAGGAATTTTCTCCCCAACAACCAACCAAAGAAACCCTAAAGAACCTATAAAAAGCTGAACTAGTAAAACTTGCTATATTTAAGATGTTTCAGATTACAAGAAATTGCTTTTCCCCTGCAGTCCATCTAGTTGGAACCAGACTAGAACTACTACCGTGTTTTAAATGTTTTTTAAATAAAGAAAACCCGGCAAGTGCAAGAACATCACCTAAGACCCCCCTCAAGTTTAACACCTCCCAAATATTTAATCTGTTATATTCTGATCATGTATTTCCCAGTTACCATCAGTGATGTTTGGACAGGAGTTGGGAGCTGAAAAAATTACCTGCAAGTCTCTTTGAACAAGAGCAATACGTTACACGCTGTTTACTTAAGGATTTACTGATCAGGTCCTAGAAAGGAAACAGTCCTTTTGATGGTACTCACCCTCTGATTAATGTGAGCTCTCACACTATTTCCATGGAATGTTTGTCTGAGATTTGAGACAACCAGTTTAAGGAGTGTCTCAAGAATCTGTCAGCTACAATCTTTTGTCATTTGTTATGAGAAACCACAGAAAAATAATGGCCTTTTCTCAAGAACTTTACCAAAACTAACAGATATAGCCATAATGTATCAAGATGTACTTCATATTTAAGGAAACAAGCTCAGTTGTGGCAATTTTTGAGCAGCTGTTTTCAGATCTTTTTGAGGGCCTTCAGATACTGACATTTAAGTCATTATATGCTTCATGCTCAGGAAGCATCATGACAGCACACTTAGCTAAAAATATTCTAATGTCTATTTATTGTCAGTGTAATTAAGTCCTGCATGACAGAATTAAGCGATACTTAAAGAGACTGGGTTTCAGGAAGTATTTATAGACATCTATAAATAAAACCAGAGGAAACATAACTATTTCACAGTCCCTGCCACAAACACAAGAGTTAAACTGACAAGCCATGTTGGAAGACAATTTGCCCACCTCTCCCAGGGAAGTACACAGGATGATTTAGACTCTCAAGAGTAGTATTTGTTACTGCCTCTTGTGTGGTGGGTTGATCCTGTCTGGATGCAAGGTGCTCACCAAAGCCACTCTATCATTCCCCTCCTCAGTAGGAAAAGGGAGAGAAAATACAATAAAAGGCTTGTGGGCTGAGATAAGAAACAGAGAGATCACTCACCAGCTACCATGGCCTAAATAGCCTCTGCTTGGGGAAATTAAATGAATTTATGACTAATCAAATCAGAGTAGGATTGTAAGAGGTAAAACAAGTCATAAAAATACCCTCCCTCTACCCCTCCCACTTGGCCTTTATTCCTGATTCTCTACGTCCTTTCCCCCAGCAGCACAAGGACACGGGGAATGGGGGCTGTGATCAGTTCCTCACATGCCGTTTCTGCTGCTGCTTCCTCCCCAGCAAGAAGTTTCCTTCCCCTGCTCCCACATGAGGTCTCTTCCATGGAAGACTCCTCCATGACCTTCTCACAAATGTCCTTCCCACAGGCTGCAGTTCTTTACTAACTGCTCCAGCATGGGCCCTTCCAATGGACTCCAGTCCTTCAGGAACAGGTTGCCCCAGCATGGATGCTCCTTGAGATCCTAAGTCCTGCCAGGAAACCTGCTCCAACATCAGTTCACCTCCATGAGGCCACAGGTGCTGCAAGGAGCCACTCCAGCACAGGCTTCCTACAGGGTCACAGACTCCTTCAGACATCTACCTGCTCCAGCAGTGATCTCTGCATCCCCACGAACCTGCATGGGCTGCAGGGGGACAACTGCATCACCAAGGTCTGCAAGGGAATCTCTAGTCCTGCAACTGGAGCACCAACTTCGGTGTCTGCAGAATTGGTTGTCTCATATTATCACTCCTCTGTTCTCTGGCTGCAGCTGTTCCTGCAGAATACCTTTTCCCTGCCCTTAAATACATTATCCCAGAAGCACTGCCACCATCCCTGACTGGCTCAGCCTTGGCCACTGGGTTCATCTTGCAGCCTTCCGACACTGGCCCTGTCAGACATGGGGGAAGCTTCTGGCAGCTTCTCACAGAAGCCACCCCTGTAGCCTCCCCAGTACCAAAACCTTGTCACGCAAACCAAACAGACTCATATTTGCCCTGGAAAAGTGAAGGTTTTGAGTGATCTCACTGTGGCCTTCAGTGCATGACAGGAGCCTAAAGGAAAGATGGAGAGGGTCTATTACCAAGAGCATGTGGTGACAACAGAAGGGGGAATGGCTTCAAACTGCAAGAGAATCTGTTTAGATTAGATATCACCAAAAAAATCTTTATTCTCAGGAGGTGAGGTAGTGTAACAGGTTGCCCGGAGAAGTGGATGCCCTATCTCTGGGAGTGCTGAGGCCAGGCTGGATGGGGCTGTGAGCAACCTGATCTACTGGAAGGTGTCCCTACCCTTGGCAGGAGTTATTGGAACTAGATCACCTTTAATGTCCCTTCCAACCCAGGCTGTTGATTCTTTAATTCTAAATTGATCAGCTTTCCTGCTAGAAAAAATTCAAGATGTTATCTCTATGCGATGAGGATTAGCTACCTCAGAGTAACAGCTCCTCTTCCATTTAGTGTATTTTCTGCTTTCTACCTTCCATTAACTTTATAATGGTAGAAAATTTGTTTCTTAAAAAAAAAAAAAAAAAAAAAAAAAAAGTAATACCAGGAATGAATAGTCTTTGCTAGGAAAATGTAATAGTGCTACATACTGGGAAAAAAGTTACAAACCCCTACAAGAGTGCTGTAAGGTAAATTTAGCTACATTTAATACAATACATAGAAATCTTCATCAAAAAGGTCATTCCCACATTGTCTGTACTTTCATTTTGTACTTTCAATAGTCCATCTCGAGTTTGGGGGCAGAGAGGAACTTCTAATATTACATCTTAGGCATTCCCATTAGGTCTTGCATACTCCTTGAGGACGATCAGGTGTTCAGACTCATTTAGGCAGACAGCAGCACACGCTGTTCCAACACCCACACCTGCTACAGAATACAGCCATGTGTCACAGAGAGCCGAGAAGCAGCAGCTGGCATTTGACATCCTGTCCATAAGGGCTACAAGCAGAACTGCCACAGAGACTTATCACAAGATGAGCCTCAGGCATCTTAGGAAGCGAACAAGGACTACCTGCTTACCTGTCCTAGAAAACAAAAGTCTGTTAAGATTAAATGCCTGTCCAGGCACTAATGGAAATCTTAAGCATTTTGCACAATTTCAAGCACTAAAATATTGTTTTAAAGTTCAGCTATTTTGTGGATTTTCAGAATCAGAAAATTTGTATCTTTCTATTCATATTTACTTTTGTAGAAAAATTCAACAAATAAACTTTGCAGAAACAAAACTTTGAAAGTTTTCCAAGGCTGGAAAAGACTAGCCAAAATGAAATTCATCTGCACTAACTACTAATGCACTACTTAACTGTAAGAACCCATATTTTTATTTTTTTTATGCTGAGAACGTGATTTCAGACAATTGCCCCTTGCTTTATGGACTATTGAACCAGAACACTTTCTTCTACGTGTTATTATGCAAAGGGGCAATCAACTCTTCTTGCAGAAGTCACACAAACCTCAACACATCGTTCAGGATGCTGAGTCAATACTTTTGAGACAGCTTTCCATGAAGTGATGTAAGCCAGCTACCCCCTATTTATGAATTTTCCTCATAGTCCCTCTGGACTGGTGTCTAGAAGAGCAGTACAAATGCACTGCATATCCAAAACTGCTGAGTACTGAGCACTTGTGGCATTGAAACTGTTGTATTTTTACCTTTACCTGGAGGCTTTTTCAAAGTATCTTCTCATTGGTTTTATACACATCTTTTATAAAAACCTTCAGGGAAGTAAATTAAATAAACAACTTTAACAACCTGCAGGCTGGTTCACTTATCTGTGGGCAAATGCTGACACGCTTAGCACAGCCTCAGGCAATCTTTCACACGGAGTGTCTGACAAACTGGTAAGCCACCTCTGAAAAGGAGGAACAATCCATGACCTGCAGTGACAAGCAGGGGCTGACAAGCAACACAAGAACAGCCCTACCAGCTCAGATCACTGGGGTACCTAACCCAGTATCTTATATCCCAAAGTCCTCCACATGCCTGCCTAGAAAAGATCATGAGAGTTAAACAAGCAAACGCGACAGGAGCTATAGTGCACTTGCTACCAGATTTCCAACTGGCTAACTGCAAACTGTACGCTCAATTTTAAAACACCACAATACCTAATGGTGCACTTCTCACAAGCACAATAGCTTCAGCAGATAGAAATATTATCTGGAAGGGGTGAAAGTCCTCTTGACCTCCTTCACATCTACACTTCAAAATCTATTCTTTGTAAATTTCACCAGGAAAGAGAAGAGTACACATTTGAACTTCAAATTCAAATACGCACCTCAGATTATTAGTACTATTGCTATGTACTTTAGTTAGACATTCTTGGAATTCCTAAGAGATCAAAAGAAAGGATTCAACTCAGAGCAAGACTGTACTGTAGTAGTGAATATCCTTTCTTTGTGCTGAATGCATTTCGAGAAAACCAAGGAACTTTTTAACTTCAAGTTCCAAACCAAAACCATGGAGAAAATTATTAGCTAAAATGTGACATAGATGCACTTGTTCAAATGCAGTGCAGCAACTTGACGACATCAAATTATTTCTTCCAGTGCGGGTTGTTTTGGGTTTGGAGATTTACATGGTAGGTTTTCTCTGTTTGGTTTTTTGGGTTGTTTTGTTTTGTTTGTTTGTTTTTTTCAAAGAAACAAAACTCTGAAAACTTCAGGACTTCCCCTCCCCCCCCCCTTTTTTTTTTAATTATGAAAAGGAGTATCAGAGGGGAAAAAAAAAAGGAATGATCACAGCTCACTATTCTTGCAGCCTGTGGATTCTTGATATTATGTAGAGGACTGAATTACTTTAATGATGTCATTAATGACCCTACTGTAGAGGAGAAATATGCTTTCTTTTTATTGTTCTCTTTTCACAGATTCCTTAAAACCAGGGATCCCTACTGATCTGCAGAGGTGAAGCAGGAAAGTACACAAAAACCAACCTGCACTGCTGCTATCCTCTTGTTTCTGCACATGGAAGAGGAGACCAATCACTGGAAAATCCTCAGTGAGGTTTAACCAATCATCAAAGATACTTTGTTTAGTCTTATTGCCACACGCTGTACAAGTCAGAGGATTGCCCCATCTTTCACCCAAAAAAGGCATCTTCAGAATTTCTATAGCAATGAGTGACCATGAAAAAGATCATCATTTTCAGACAATTAAAGTTCAACCCTTCTTCTCTTTTCTAAGAGATATATGCAAGTTCAGAGACTGAGCTGGCACCAAAATTTGTACCTTTGAGGAACTTGACATGAGCTGGCAAAGATAAGTTGGACCATGTTTGAAAAACTAACTTCTTCTGATAATACAATATGTGCCTCAACAAGCACACTGGACACCATAAAATATGCATTTACCTGTTACAAAATGTGTTCAGAAGTAAAACTGGCTTTCTAACTCAACTGCTGTCTTGAAGCTTGAAATGCACAACTACCTCACTAGGAAAGATGAGCATAAGCCTGCAAATCAAATAATTGGGTTTCAAGGCATACAAGGCAGTACACTTTCTTCCCCTCTTGTTGACCTTCAATATCTCTTAACCAAGAAGACAGATTTTATAAACAAAGCAATTCCTGCTTTTCATTCCACACCTAGAAAATCTGGGCAGGATTAAGCCTAAGAAAATCCAGCTCAGAGGGAAGTTCCTCAGAAGTGGTCAAAACAGATGCAGACATGTTTTCAGCACCAGAGAGATGCAAGTCTCAGAAATAACTCAATTTACTAACATAATCAGGTAACCTCAAAACCAGAGACTGGCAAACAATAATTCTGGCTTTTCCCCCTAACTTGCTGTTGTTAATGTACCTCATTTTGTACTGCTTGTGCAAACAATGCCTGAGCCAGCTCTGAGCTGCTTATTAAAAAAAAAACCCCAAAACACCACTGTTGTGGAACTAAAAACTCAAACATTCTAATAAAGGATGTAGCAGGGACAAGACACTTGTTTCACCTGCAACTAAGAATTCTTTCTATTTGAAGTGGGAGCAGCTCCTGAAGATGTAGAAAATGTTCCTTGTTAGTTCAAAAGCAGGTGGCTTCCCTGCCATGAATACCAGCTATTCAATCCTTCTGACATTGCGTGTTCCCAACAGAAGAGCTCCTGCAGTGTCTTTCAGAGAAGGCTTCCTGAGCAGCATTTTGACATCCCACTTCAGAGCAACACCTGGTATTCCATTTTGAAAAGCACAGACTTGCTCTAAGGATTAACTGAGAAGTATGACTGCTTTGGAAAAGGCTATGCAAATCCAACAACTATCCACCTACAGGAGTGCAAAACAAAAAAACCCTTCATATAATCCAGGAACTATTATCTTATTTATGCTAAAGTGCCTGTATGTTCTTTTGATTGCTTCATTAAAGAGCTCCAGGGCAATAAAAACTCATTCAGTCGGAAAATTTAAGAATATTTAAATGTAACTCAGAAATACAACACAGAATCTTTGATAATTAAACGGGAACACTCCATGCACCGATCTAACTCCTACTTGTTAAGTGCTTGCAACGTTGAACAATATTATCCTTCTGCATGGTAACATTTTTTTTTCCTGTGAATAAACAAACAAACAAAAATACTATCACAATCCCCATGCTGAAAAGATTATGTTACTACAGAACAACTTTGCTTTATTTTTATTTGAAAATGGCATTTGTGTGGTTCCAAATTGTTATATTCATTCTGTTTCATATTCATTCTGTTTCATAAAAACATGTTTCTGTAAGACAAAAGCAACAGCACAATTTCTTATTCTACGCATATCCGAAAGAACTTTGGGATTTGCTCATAAATTACCTTTGCAATTTGTGCTTAGGAGTTATCATCTGAGAATTCATTTTAGGCATACAACTAAGAAATAATCCAATTCAGCATCTAAATTAGAGTAACAGTTGTAAATTTGCTCTAGAGTCTATATCACCTCTCATTTACCCCATTAGCTTTAAACAAGGCTATTAATGATATGCAGTACAGCTCAGTAAGTAAAAAATCGACTTTAAGGTTCTATCTAGCAAGGGTTATGCTTTTCTAATGAATTAAGAAACATAAAATAAATCCATGCAGAAAGCCACAGGCTCATAGTACCACACAACAGTTTTACTAAACTATAATCAGAGTTGTTTGCAATCATTAATTCATAAATCATCCTTTGGGGATTTCCCTACTTAATCTGTCTAAAACCATCTGTTAACAATGCTGAATAGCAAGAAAGCTGCTCTAATTCTTCTTGTGCAGGATCACAGAGAGGCAGTTTTGATTTAATACTTATTCTACTGGAGAACTACAAAAATTAATTTAATCTGCAGAAAAGTCATTAATCAGATCTCAAAAATATGAAAGATACCACTGAAAAAGAGAATTGATTTTCAGCTATGTCAGTAAAAAGCATCTTCCTTCAGCCACTTGAAATGTTAGTCTGACTCATTAATCACATAAAAGACTAAGGTATTGAACATTATAAAGCAGTAGCCAAGCTTAAAGCCAATTTTACTATCCAAGAGTTCACAGAAAAAAAGCCTGAAACCACAGCTGTGTCATGATAGTGCTGTCGCTCGTGATAAAATGTTCAAGTGTAATTTTCCTTGTGAAACAGAATATAATTAGTGATAGTAACATTATTAATTTTTAATGTAACACAACAATTTAATTTACCACTTTAAATTATTCTAAGATACTCCTGGGCTCCCTAGGATACCTTATAAACCACAACTGTAAATGATTATCTATTTCTCTTTAAGTGTTTCACAATGACCTAGCTTCAATGACTAAAAGTTGTCAATTAAAAACTAGTCTCATTAAAAGGAAACCTGCAACCACATCAACCAAGAAATACAATGGATACTTTGAAATAATCACCTTTTCTACATCTAGTTACAATCCCCTAAGATTAACTCTTCTGCTTAAATCAAAGTGAAACAATCAGGCTCCTTTAGGGGCACAGAGCACCAAGTGTAGGCTTAGTAACAGCTGAGCTTCTGCCAGAAAAAGAATTTGCACGGAGCACAAGCTGCTTAACGCAAACCAGGAGCTCACAAGTTAACCTGCAGTACCTACAGAACCTCAGGGAGAAGAGTCACTCAGCCAGTGACTAACTGGAACTATGGAGGTGCAACTCTGTACCCAGGCAGCACCACATGCTTCCAGACCCACAGCAGTTACAGCATATGATCCACAGCAGAGTTTCTCTGCTGTACAGGATGTAAACTCTTCTGAGTTCAGGATGAGGTTCGCGTCCCTCCATACAAGTTACAACACAAGCCTTTACACCGCAATTCATAATTTCATTACTCAACAGCAGTGCCGAGTTTCAAACCTAAAGTGAGTACCAAATTAATTCATAAGACAGAAAACTCTGGAAAAGAGGAGAAACAGCTTCTCAAAGCTTTTAAGTTACCCGGATTTTTAAAGTACTAAAAAAAAAAAAAAAAAAAAAAAAAAGACAAGGTCCCAAGAAGCATTTTCAAAGGAGTGCATGCAGATCTTTTTTGCCTCAGATGCAATGAGCTAAAGACAAATATGGATCATCCTACTTTTTCCAAAAAAGAATTTTCCCATCCTCCAAAAAAGAGCCATAAGGGGCAATGCACAAGCTCTGGCACCATACTGGAGAAACAACAGCCAACAATGTAAGAACCCTTTAGCACCTTAGACATATGAAAGAGGAAGACCTAGAGGTACCAAAAAAAAATGCCCACTAAAACAAGGCAGCCAAGGGATTTGCTGGAACAAATCTGTCAGTGCATCTGCTACATTGGAAATGCAAATAAGTTGAAATGGATCTGAGTTTGGACTCAATGCTGAAGTTCAGGAAGAGAACGATACTACGCATATTCCTTAAGATTACGAATATTGTCCAGAGAGTATATGAGACAATTCTGTTTAAGACTCTAACTGAGAAAGAGAGAACACATGTGATTAACAAGTTCAAAAGTAGGTATGTAATGAGCCTGTACTGCAATACAATACTAAGGCCACAGACATTCAAACATTAGCTTATATACAAGACCAATGCATGATGCAGAGGCGAAAAAGACAGGGAGAATATGGTGGGATTTTCCCCTCTATGTTTGTGGACTTCCAAGAATAAAGAGCTAGTGATAAATAAATTAGAAGCCTAACAGTTCTTTTAATACAGGACTGTCTGCTTTAAAGCCGTTAGAATAAAACAACTGAATTTCAGAAGGTTCCTCTCTTCCAATCTCTCCAACCTGTCAAGGTACCTCTGAAGGGCTGCACAGCCCTCTGGGGTATCAGACAATCCTGCCAACTTTGTGTCATCTGTTACTTTTCTGAGGAAGCACCTGCCCCTTCAGCCAAGTCACTGATGAACAATTTAAACAGTACTGGGCCCAGTGCTGAACCTTGGGGGACACCACTTGTGACAGGCCTCCAACTAGACCCTGTGCCACTGATCACAAACCCTCGGGGACCTGCCATTCAGTCAGTTCTCAGATTCCACTCAACCAGCCCACGCTTCCTGAGTTGGCCTATGCTGCAACTAGGATGTTGCAAGAAACAGTGTCCAAAGTCTTGCTGAAGTAGAGGTAGAAAAGACCCACTGCTCTCCTCTCATCCATTCAGGAATGTTGTTTCATCATAGAAGTCAATCAGGTTGGTCAAGCATGATTAACTTTTAGTGAATCCTGCTTGACTACTCCTGAACCCCTTCTTGTCATCCATGTGGACAGAGATTGCTTCCAGAATGAGGCGCTGCATCACCTTTCCAAGGATTAAGGTGAAGATGACTGGTCAGTAGCTCCCTGGCTCCCCTTTCTTACCCTTTTGGTAGGCTGGTGTGACACTTGATTTCTTCAGTCCCCAGGCACCTCTCCCAATCACCCTGACCTTACAAAGATGCTGTGAGCAGCCTTGCTGCAGTTTCTGCGACCTCTCAGCACTCATGGATACATCCCGGCAGCGCCCATTGACTTGTGGATGTAAAATTTGCCTACGTATTCTCCAACCCAACCTTCCTTGACGAGACAGAAATCCTTCTTCCAACATTCATTTACTCTGGTCTCCTGAGTCAGAGATTCCTGAGGGGTGGTGTTGCCAGTGAAGACTGATGCATAGAAAGCATTCAGTAACTCTGCCTTCTCTGCATTCTCTGTTACCACAGTCCCCCCTTGATTTAGCAACAAGTTCACATCCCCCTTAGTTTTTCTTCTGTTATTGATGTATCTGAAAAAACTATCTGAGGACTTCCTAGCCAGCAAATCCACAAAACAGCTTCCCTAAAACACTGCTAGCCTATGAGCAAAATCCAAAGGCCAGTGTCAGAAGCACTGACAACAGCACACTTGAAATCCACATCTGCAGTTTTACACTTCTCTTAAATCTCTCTCTTGGACAGTACATGATTTTTCAGTTCCATGGAGAACATCAGTTCCACTAAAGATACAGTAATGTACCAGCCATTTCAGTCCATTTCCTCAGGAGTTATAACCCTGATGTACCCTGTTACTTCCTTACCAGAGTTTTGTCCTGTTCTTTTCACAGAAAATAAGAACAGAGCAGAGCAGCTATTCATAATTCTATTCAACTGCAAAGAAAGTGAAGCAATCCCTACTCCAGAATGTACCTCTGTGAGGTACTCGGAGAATCTGTGTGGAATCAAAGTGATATGCAGAACATGATACAAAAACTTCAGATAAAATGAATTGGAACGACTTGCCAAGATTAGATGTTATTCACTAGGATTTCAAGTGGCTCAAAGATACAATGGATTGCATCAACTTTTTCATGCAATCTGCTGCCTAAAACCAGGTCAACAGCAGAGGTACAAATGTTGCCCTGGCACTTGTACAATGTCAAATCAATACAAGAAGGTAAAAAGAAGTAGGGGACACCCAAACAAATATGACATATTGGCAAAGATTTAAGAAAGATGTTTGTTAAAGCAATTATTGCCTCACAAAACAAGCAGATTTCTCTGCAGACACCACCAATTACATGGATAAGGAGGCATTCTGCTGAAAGAAAACTAGGAACCAAAATTCACACCAGTCTCCAAAAGACATCAAGCAAGAAATCAAGTCTCTGAGAAAAACAGAAGCAGAATTTTGGTATGAATATTGAACCCATCAAGTGATAGAATGATGAGAAGGAAGATGAAAGATATCAGAAAGTGAATGATTACTTATTTAATAGTTACACAGAAACCTGTACTGCAACATGGATTATTATATATAACCATAAAGAGAGAGGAGAGATAAGCAAGCAGTAAAATGATGGAAGTTTGTTGGTGATCCCAAATTATTTGAGACAGTAAAGATAAGATCTGACTACACAATGGCCAAAACATCTTGCAGCACTGACCAGGGAACAAAATGTCATACCAAAAAATCCCTGCAGATCAAAGTGACAGAGATGGGAAAGTACATTCCTAGCTGTCCTTATAAAAGCTAGGTCTGAGCTGACCATTACTCCTCAGCAGCAGAATCTTTTGATTACAAAACAGACATTCATGAAAAAATCTGACTTGCTTATGATGAAAACCATTTCCAGGATCATCTAGTCTAGTTCTCTGCTCAAACCAAGTCCAGTTACAGTGTACTGTTTATACTCTTATCCATTCTGAACATTTCCAAAATTGCAGACTCTGCAGGAGCTCTGCACACCTCATCCAGTGTTTGGCCTCCCTTACACTGTAAAAAGCCTTCTTCTATCTCATTAGACTTTCTCATGTTTCAACTTCTGTCCATTGCTTCTTCTTGTGTCCCCACACATGTCTGGGATCAGTCTCTTTGTCTTCCCCACACCTGCCATTAGGTGAGTACATATAGACTGTGGTAAACTCTGCCATTGTCCATACAAAAAAGAGAATAAATCACCATAGAATCAAGTGAGACAGAGAGGAAAGTACCATCCTAGCTTTCCATATGAAGCTAACAGACCATTACACCTCTCTCCTTGAGGTGGAACAAGCCCACTTCTTTCAGCCTCTCTCCTTATGTCACATATGTCTCCACTATTGTCAGGGTTTTCCCTGGTACTGTGGAGCACAGAACTCAACACAGTACTGTACCCCACGCTGCCTCACAAGTGCCAAACAAAAAAAGAATCACTTCTGCACTCTGCTTGCTACATTCATGCTACCAGCCCCATGTGCAGCTGGCAATCACTGCTGATCCCCATTTAACTTGTCCTCCAGGACTCCCATGTCAAGTTTTCCTGTGGACAGTTGATCCCAGCCTGTACTGCTGCATGGTGTTACCCTGGCTCAGCTGCATCACTTGGACTTCACAAACTTCCTGTCATATCATCTTTACAGGCTGGCCCTCTGTCTAGCAGCCCTGTCATCCACCATGTCAGACACTCCCCAACGTGCTGTAGGGAAGTTCAAATGCCTGTTGAACATGCTGCTCCATGCTCACCCCAATATTCAGATCATTAATAAAGATGTTAAACAGTACTGGCTCTCATATCAGTCCCTTATAATTGACCAAAAAAACAACAAAAACAGAGAGAAGTTTACAGATTATATACAGACCTCAAGCTTGATGCACAATGGCTGTTGTAAAGTCATACCTTCAGTCAGAAAACTGCATCAGTGAGCTTTTCACATTATTTGGAACACATCACCTGTGGGTTCTTCTTTGGGCTCTAATACACAACTCCAGAAACTTCTGGAAAAACAGAACACTAGCAGAACATTATGTAATGTTACATAACATTTACTGAAATGGGAATTATTTTAGCTAGCTTCAGAGAAAGCAAGGAAACAATATGACAGTAAAGAACAGGTTTGTTTCATTCACCTCAAGGCACTGTTAACTTGCGTAGAATCTAAGATTGACAACAACAGCATTCAGAAGCATTGGTATCGTGGGCTTTTTGTAGCTAAAATAAAGAAAAGCTTAAAAGCTTATATTTTTTACTATATAGGTCAAGTCAATTCCAAAACCTCTGGCAGGATTTCCTATACCAAGAAAATTGGAAAAGCATGTTCAGTAACATATGGGCACACAATCATCCTTCAAATTGCCTATGACAAAATGGGCCTTCTGAAAGTTGAGCAGCTGTAATTACATTGTTCTGGATGCTGGAGGTCACCTTCAACTCTGAAAAGTGACTTTGTTCTTTTGGGAATATAAAAGTCTAGGATGATTTGGGATGCAAGCGAAAGGTCACCTAGTTCCACTCCTGCTCTGCCAAGGACTGGGACACCTTCACTAGATCAGGTTGCTCAGAGCCCCATCCAACCTGGCCTTGAACACTTCCAGGGATGGGGCACCGACAGTATCTTTGGACAACCCACTGCACTCTGTGCACCCACTGCAGCTCCACAATTCACTACCCTCATAGAGAAGAATTTCTTCCTAACATCCAATCTAAACACATCTACTTTCAGCTTAAAGCCATTCCCCCTGGCCCTGTATCACTACACACCTTTGTGGAAAGTCCCTCTCCAGCTTTCTTGCAGGTCCTCTTTTAGATACTAGAAGGCTGCAACAAGTCTCTCCAGAGCCTTCTCTTCTCCAGGCAGACAGATCTCAAAGCTTCCTTCTTTTTCCCCAAGTACCTGACTGTGAAGGTTGACAAATACCTATTCTGCTGTTTCTCAAAGTGCTTCCCTAGAACAGATGTAGACAAACTCCTACAGCTGTGAAGGTACCCGACTGCTCTGACACCAGCAAACAGGTACAGAATGGCAGCTGCGGAAGCCACTGGTGGAGCCACATCCTGAAAAGTGCCTTTTCCCTGCCTTTGCTCTTCCTCAACTGCTTAAACGACTTGTTATTAAATGAGTCAGCACTGACCACTTCAAACACCCTTCCTGACGTGTGTTGCCAAAACCTTTCCATTAAAAAAATGAACCCCAAAATAATTAGACTGGAAATGGGTAGCAGCAGTGAAGGAGATACCTAGACTTTTAAAGAATGCCATAGTATTTATGCACGGAAAACTGAACTAAAGACACCTATGTCAGAGACGAAAATAATACTTATGTTAAAGAAAATTGTGGTGCTTGACCCCAGAAACCGTATTTTCTGAGCTGCATGCCACCTGCTTTGCAAAATACTGTACAATATTCTTTTCACAGCTATGTAGATAGGGACAAAGGAATGTTAGCAAATATGCTTAATACTGTGGCTTAAATTTGTCATCTTTGTCATCTCTGGCACTCTTAAAAATGGGCCACATCAGGGTCTGAACAGATCTAGTTTAACTCTGTAAATACCTTAAGTCCTAAAACAAATTTTAATTGGTTTAGTAAGTACATGCAGTAATGACTCTAAGGGTTTTTCTCCTGCTGGAAAAATAGGAATCTTATACCACTGCTGATAGCAAAATGTACTCTCTTACAACACAGCCTATCTGGAAAAATAACCAAGCTGCAAAATGCAATTAAAAAGAATCAAACAAAACCAACCCTCAAAATTGCTGAGGAAGAACAAGCAGGTAAACACACGTTTACAATATTACAATGAGGACTACGGACGGCACAGTGCATGAATTTAAATAATAATCAGTGCAGCTCTTTTTTTTTTTTTTTTCTTAAAGAAAAGATGTAGCCCCACATGAGAGATTGAAAGTGAGTTTGTCAGACAAGGCACCTTTTGTTGCCTCTTTACTTAAAATAAGTAGTGAAAAGCAGCAGGAACATTCTGACTAATTTTTTTTTCCGTAGTATACAAGTATCACATAGCGCTTCTCAGATTTTAACAAAAGGGTAAACTGTGAAGTTAACTTCACAGTAGGAACAAAGCCCTTCACAAGTGTTTTTGGACAAACAGAAAAACAAAGTCCTGAGGGCTACTACAGCTTATGCAGAATCTAGAAGCAAAATCTGAGACTAAGAAGTACTCTATAAACACCATGTTGCATAAATTTCCGAACAAAGCCAGCCAGTGAGATCTCAACTGAGCAATCCAGATGGAATGGTACAGGCAGAACCGATAAACCACTACAGTAAGTGGGGCATTTCACCAGGCAGGTGTAGGGAGCTATTGCTGACACCATCAGCAACTTCAGCCTGAATCTGAACAGAGCTCAGCGCTCACGCTCCAAGGAACATACAAGTCCCAAGTCTGGAGTAGGAAAACAGTGAGCTCTGAGTGCCCACAAATACTCAGGCACCCCGTATACAGCGAAGTGAGAGCTGCTGAGCCCTTTTGGAAGATGTTGTCATGGACTGTGTTGTCAATGAAAAATCACACATTACACACTTCCCTGTGGGTTTGATGCAAAGGTACTAAGATCGTTGTCAGTAAAGGGTACTCCAGAGAAACAAGAACATCTTCACATAAATCTGTTGAAAGTACAAATTTAACATATGCAACTAAATTCAGCTTCTGCAACTGGATGTGTTTCTGATTGCTCTCAAGCTTCCTAAAAAAGGTTTCCCTACTTTATCTCAGCTGTTTCAGGACTACAAAATTCATTAAAATTTATTTTGCTTTGGAGCATGTGGTTGAATCCCTTTGAAGAGCTTTGCTGTACTGACTGCGATTTCTCCAAACAGAAAAATAAATACACGTTATCATGATGGGTACAGAAGCACAATTACCCATCAGTCTTCCTGCAGCCCAGACACACAAATGCACAACAAGGCTTACTACAGTTTGTTTCCAGATGGATCCTAAAGGATATAAACGCAATTTGACCTCACCAGGACTCGTTATTTTTGTATAACTGTTACATATTGTTTAAAGATTTTGTAGATAGGTTTCGACTTGCTAACTTTATTGATCAGCGCTCAAAGCACAAAAAAACCTACACAGCAAACATTGTGGTGCTTTCAGACATTCTTTTTCACGAAAAAATTCAAATGAGTATGTCAAACGCCAATTTTGTAACTAAACGTCTGAAAAAAAAAAAACCCAACAGCAACAACAAAAACATCAACGCCAAAGTGACTGGCATGCAATTACTTAGCAGAGCACAGAAAAGCCCGATTTGGGAGGCTTTTACTGTCATTTAGCACCGCGCGGGACCCGTTAAAAGGTCATCTAGACAATTTGCCTATTATCGAACCTCTTAAAAATGGGGCACTACTCCGGGGTGCAGCAGGAGCTCCAACCAATGCAACGCCCAGGGCCGGACCGCGAAAACACAAAGCTCCGCCAAAGCCCCTGGAAGAGGAGCGCTCCCGGGGCCGGGAGGAAAGGAGCGCGCTCCCACGCGGGCGGCTCGGGGAGCCGGGGCAGTCCCTCCGGCGCCCGCCCGCCGCGGCGTCCCGGGGCTCGGAGCGCCGGCGGCACCGCAGCGCCCGGCCTTACGCAACGCTCCCCCGCGACCTTGCGGGGAACTTCGGAGTGTTTCTCGGGGAGCGACGCGCGAGCAGCATCACGCACACGGCTCCGGCTCCGGCAGCCGCCCGCGGCCGGCGGGACCCCGCGTCGGGCAGGAGGGGGCGCGGCTCAGGGAAGCCGCCCTCGCCGGCGCGGCCGCGGACGGGGGGCTACGGAGCGCCGCGACCCGAGCGCGCAAACTTCGGCGGCGGCCGAGCTCCGTCCCGGGCGGGCAGAGCCCCCCGGAGGCGGCGGGAGGAGGGGGCTGGGAAAGCGTTCTCCCGCGGCGGTTTTCCTACCTGCGACACCAGCGGCACCAGCGTCTGCTCCACGGAGCGCGTGCGGATCTCCAGCCCCGCGTCCGCGCCCAGCCCCGACGAGGACGACGAGGAGACGCCGCTGCTGCTGCACGGGGACGTGGCCATAGCGGGGGAGCGGGGCCGGGACCCCCGTCCAGCCGCGCCGCCGCCGCGCTCCCGCACGGGCGGCCCGCGCCCCGCCGCTCCCCTCACGCCGCCCCGCCCCCGGGCCGCCGCCCCCGCCGGGGCTCCGCTGCCGCGCCATGCCGCGCGCGCGCGCTCACCCCCTCGGCGGCCCCTTCCCCGCCCCTCGGGACGGGATGGATTTAAAGCGGCAGCTCCCGCCGACCCGCCTCCCGCCCCGCCGCCCGCCGAGCGAGGGAGCCGCCGCCGGTCCCGCCGCCACCGCTCCCACCGCTCCCACCCGGAGTTTGCCGTGCGGTCTCGCCTGGGGCGGGGGGCAGCCGGTGCCTGAGGGGCTCCGTGGCCCCGGCGGGCGCGGGAAGGCTGGGCTCGGTCGGGAAGTGTGGGGCGCCCGTGTGGGGCCAGGGAGAGGCAGCCGAGGGGCCGCTCTCCTCTAGGGAAGGGCTGCAGTCACGATTCGCCTACGTTTAGCATCCGCGGGGCTGATGAGGCGTCTCAAACTAAAAGCCATCAGCTTCTCTCCTAGAAGCCTCGCGGCCGAGGGGGAAAAAGGCTTCTGGCTTTGGGCGATTTGTATTCCACGCCTGGCCGCTCTTACAGAACAGCTATCGTGCTTAGCCGGGTTTGCCCAGCCCTGGTGCTAAAGCAAGAACATCTGTGATTGATCTAGCAAAAAGAAGACAAAAGTGATGCAGAGGAATAAAAGTGGTTTGTTTTGTGTTGTGGGGTTTGTTACGGGCTAAATTCACTTCTCCACTTTATTTAGTAACCTGTTTTTGAAAAGTAACCGCACATGGATGCCTACGGCTCTGATTTGGCTTGCGTACGGCTGGTTTTTCTAGAGGCTCGTCTGCCCAAAACTGCGGACAGGGACCGGAGCTCCCCTGGCTGTTGCCCGAACCACCAAGGAGCAGAGCAGCCCCAGCGCAGCACTGGGGCCGCTCCGTGCAGCGCTGTGTGGGGACAGGCAAGCCTTGTGTAGGGTCTGGGACAATAAATCATTTCCACATAACCACCTAGTTTCCCGATCAGAGCTGATCATTTGTGTTTGACTGCTCAGCTCTCACACAATACAAGCCTGTAATCGTGTCTTTGGCTTTTTTATGTTTTAGATCAGGGACTTGGTGTTATTTTATGTCTTCGAAAAGATTTCTGACCCTTTTTGCACATAGCATCTTTTCCACAGTTTTGAGACAGAGACATAAGATAAAGGACAATATTTGTTGTGCTTTAAGAGTGCTATGGATTTATCCATATTTATTAAAAAAGAAAATTGCAAGAGCTGCTAGTGTAACACTAGATAACGATATGACCCTATTCCTAGCTCTTCAGGAAATTGGTTTCCAACACAGTCTCATATTTTCTAAAATGACATCTTGCATAACATCAAGTGTTTCAGGAGAGAACTGAAGGCTTAAACCTGCCATGCTACAAAAACATCTGAATGACAGCGTAGACTTGAAATAAATACTAGTCATGCTTGATCAAAGGGGTTTAGAGCACTCTTGAGATTCCTTGTTTTGTTTTTCTCAAAAACTTTTCGTTTTCTTGCAACAGCTCTTGTTCTTTTTCAGGTAATATGTTTTTCTTTTACTTCTTGATAGCCATATTCTAAGCTTTGGCAACAACTGCTTTCTTTTACATTTTGATAGGGTACTGAGGGCAGGTATGGTAGCAGCCTCCTCAAGACTCTACACTGGTACAGGAGAGTTCTGGATCATGAGCAGAAGCATCCACCGAAGTGCCAGTAATAGCAGAGAGAAGTGCATTCCTTTTCCCATTTGCCATTTATTGACTATTTTATGAATATTGCTATAATGCAAATTAACTGTCATCAGCATCTACAGATAAAAATCTATGATTCACATCAGAAATGCACTAGAAGGATGTGAACACTTGGATACACAGGTGGTTCATAATTTTACAACTTGTGTCACTTAATTTCAAAGACAGCTGCCTGTCGTCTTCAACGGATCAGACATTCCAGGAATGGCTTTTTCTGATTCAAAGCAGTGTTACTAGCAGAGGTTAATGATAAATTTTGAAGATTGTAACTTTTTTCTTTTTTGAAAGAGAAGAGACGTTGAGTTCAAAAGCAGCAAAAAATAGTTTAAAAATAATTTCTTACACTTAGTGGACAAATCATGTGAACATTGCAATGCCTTTCTGCAGACTGAAGTCTGTTCCAAATCTACCGCTTTGTTTTACTGCTTGCATTTTGTTTTCACTCAAGAAGCAGCATCAATGGGGTGGTGCTAGTGACAACACTGTCTAGCTCTCTCAATTCTCCTCCTCAGGTGCTTCCAGTTTTAAGCAGGAAAACCACTGCTCTGCTTCTGGAGTCCTGTGCTAGGCAAGCAGAGAACATGTGTGATGTTTTTAATATAACACAAGTTGAAAAGCTCTAGCATGCTGCAGACTAATACCTTTGAAGACACCTTGAGGAGATCGTCAAACATCATAGCCTGGAGCTTAATTGTGCTTTTTAATTATGTTAAGACAATTTGAATGAGCCAGTGTGATAGATTGCAACCACACCTTTGGCACGCGAACACATACCTCTGAGGGAGCACACCGTGCAAAGCACAGCAGGAGAACATTTTGCATACAAACATCTCCAGCTCACGAAAGCAGTAGACCATCACCCCACAAAGAACATCCCTCTTGGCTGCAGGGTGTGAGGACCACCCACTGGCCATGGCAGTCTCATGTTACCACTGTTCAACTCGGCTTTTGAACCTGTAAAGCTCTTGAAGTATGCAGGACAAGAGTAATGCCTAATGGACTATATTTCTAACTTCATAATTTAGTCAGTGGTCAAGGGGAAGGAAGTGATTCATATCCTCATAGCATTATGAACATGTCAATGTATTGTTTCCAGCCTTCACTCGAGGAGGTGACACCTGCTCCTCTGTCCACGATCTCCCATGAGCTTGGGTTCTGTGACGGGTGACAGGTTCCTACACAGACTGTAAGCCAGTTTTCCCTCATCTATCTCTTCACTTTTATTGTTCCTATCTGAAGGGGTTTTTATAGGAGACAGCATTACTACCCAGCACAGTGCTGTGCCAACGTTCTCAGACAAAAGTGCTGTTCCTCACATTCTGACATTCTGCCAAGGATGGCTGCTTTGAGCCTTTATGTGTAGTTAGGCCTCTCACCATGGATGCTGACCTCTTAGCTTTGATGAGAATTATATGAAACGTACTAATGAGTGTACTAAGCATGCTACCTGTGCCATGGCTTGTTTGAAGAAGCTGTCAGTCAGTCTCAGTTTGATGGAGCAGCTAGCACCTGCTCTTGCCTAAGATGTGTGTGTTCCCTGGTCTGTTTAAAGAAAAAAGAGATGGATGACGCATAAATGGTTTAAATTATGCTTTTGCTAATTCTGGTCATTCTGACCAGCATAAGGTTCAGCAGTGAAGATAGAAGCCTTTTCCACATGGAGAAACCTTCCTTAGGAAGCAGGTTATAGTTGTTCCATATGTGCTGTTGAGGCACATGCAGCGAAGCAGATGCCATTTAACCGGTCAAGACGGGTTTGAACTTGTGAGTGTGAAGAGGAGCTTAGCAGTTTCTGTCCACAAGGAGCAGTTGGTCTAGGAAGCACAAACTGCAGGGAGAATAGGGAAATACTAGTGAAGGCCAGCTGATGGGATCAGAGGGCTTCTTAGTCAATTTTGATAATGAGCACTTTTCAACACATGCTTATAATGAATAAGAAATAGGAATTAGCTAAATTATTAACACTTTGAGGATGAATTCCAAGGGGTAATTGGTCTTTCTCCTCCCACAGAGAGCATCCCAAATATCCAGGGGTGAGAGGAAGCAATGCCTCCATTGCTTCCTTATCTCCTAGCTGCAGTCTGGAAAGCAGAGCAGGAAAGCAGGAAAGCACTGGGCTAAGTGTCAGATTGCTCCCTTTCTCTTTCCTCCAGGTGAGATTAAAGTTATAGTGGTGGGGGAGGGGAAAGCACATCAATCATCCTTCCAGATGAAATTTAGAAATCCACTTTAAGATTAAGCTTTTCCCTCAATTGCCTCTAGTTTCCTCTAAAATTTGACAAAGTCATATTTCTTTTTTTTTCAGTGGGGATGTTTTGCAGGCAGCTTGTAAAATCAGTAATTTTAAAAATGGCTAAAATATTCTTTTAAAAAATGTCAAAAGATGGGAGACAAGCATTGCATGAAATGTCTAGTCCTGATTGTTAGTGGTTATTAACCCCAAAGTACATTACTTCTTTATAAAAACAATCAATCTTTTATGTTTGCTTCATGCCCCATAGTAAAATACTCTTTACAAAGACTGCCTTTTTTTTCTCTTTTTTTTTACATAGAGACCATTTTATGTGACTCTATAGTGACTATATCTGTCATTTTGCGAATTTAATAGTTTCACAGTGGGATTGCAGCAGTTATTACAGAAGGTATGAAGAAGAGGGGATATTAAAGTAATGGATAGACATATCTGAAGGACTACAAGCTAGTGTCTATTTTTATCTGAAGGTTTATCCAGAGTAATGATATAATATATATATATATTCAATATATATAGTATCTGTGTCCATACAGCCAGAGGGTGACTTCAAGCTCTCCTCTCCTTTTGAGTTTATGAGGTGGTAACTGTCAAAATCTTCAGCAAGTAACAGCTATTTGGCCATGCTACTGAATGTGGTACACCTCCAAAACACTTCTGTCCCCTTCATCTGAGAAAAGTGAGGAATCTTGTTTGGATGGTCAGACACTGATAGTCCATCATGGCTTCACTGCCTCTTTTACAGAGCTCGAAAGAATACAGTTACCTGTGCAAGTTCTCCAGGAAGTCTAAGGACATGGTATTTTTCATCAAGAGACTTCTGTAATAAGTACAGCAGTTTTTGAGAATTACAGTAATGTAGGCACAAAACATATATTTCCTGTATCATGCTGAACACAAAGAGCACAGAAGCTTCAATCAACCAATCAAAATTAAAGAAAACATTGAAGTCAGGGTCTGAAGGTTATATCTCACTTTTTCACTGATATTTCCTACCCAAGCCACCTGCAATTGTAAAAGGTGTGTGTCTGAGGTAGGGAAGAGTAAGGGAACAATTTTAAATCTTGTAAAAATTTGCTTTTTTAATGATAACAGGAGACTTTATTGACAAGGAAAGATGTGGTGGATAATATATAATGGATACTGCTAGAGTTACCCAAGACTTTTCTCTGTAAGACCCGTGCTTTTGGTTGAATAGGAATATGCTGATCTTTAAAACAGGTACTGTGTACTGCAGGAGAAGTTGAAGCTGCTGTGTAATAAAGCCTGGGTTTTTTTTAGGTTGGGTTTTTTTTGTTGGGTTTTTGTTTATTTGTTTGTTTGAGGTTTTTTTGTTTGTTTGCTTGGGGTGTTTTTTTTTTTTTTTTTTTTTTTTTTTTTTTTTTTTTTTTTTTGTGTGTGTGTGTGTGTGTGTGTGTGTGTGTGTTTATTTAGAGCTTCCTTATGCTGTCCTTTAATACATATTACTGATATATAGACTTGTGTCTAACCCTGACATTGGTGTGACAGCTTTTGGAGGTGAAAAGTCTCATCAGTTTAGCTTCAGCTGTGAATTTGGCCTTATTTCAAAAGGACATCTGAAAAATACAGTTTCAACTTGACCTGTAAGTAGGAATTAACATCCAGTTTTCTAAAATCATACCCTAGGAATGGTAGAGTGCAGGATTCTTTTCAGACAGTCACTATATAGATTTATCAATGTGTTGCTATACTCTTTGAAACTCAGAGCTGCCGTAACATCTCAGGCAAAATGTCCTGGATGCAGTTCCTAAATGTTAAGCAAAAGTTTTTCCTTCTTTCCTTGCAGTCTGTGAAGTTCTTTTGCACATACATATTTTTCAAAGGACTGTGGCTTAGGCTTATTCATCACATCAAGGACCTTGTTCTAAACAGGAGCTAACATCAGTTTTAGAACAAGGCATGAGCAGCCTCACAATATGCAGATAGAGGTTAATCAACCCCCATGAAAGTCTTAAACTGACCTGTAGCTAGCATTGGGAATAAGCTTTTGATGCCAAATCTTTTATCTCTTTCAAATCTGTGATCATCATAGCACTGAGTGGTATTTTGTTGTTTTTTTAACAGTTCCTATGGGTTATAAAATAAATATGGAGGATTAAAGGTTTGAGGAAATCTCTAGCCTGCAAAATCTTTAAGAGCATTTGCCACCTAGCAACAGCCAGGAACATGCATTTCCTTCAAACAATCTGCAATTGTGTGATTCAGAAAAAACCTCCACAGTGTTTATAACTGCAATTGTAACTTACGTAGGAAGGAAAAATGCAGCAAAAGGCTCTGGTTGCATCACTGACAAAGGATTTCATTACCATAAGTAGTCCCTAACAGGGTGACAAATAATCAAGATTAAAAAGAATGTGTGAGACCAGCAGAAAGGGAAACAATGACTTCCCATTATAGCTGTGGCCTTTGCAATAAATGATATGTCAGCTTTTTCATTTTGAATTGTACTGAATAACTTGGTGATTTTAATTCATCAGCAAATGAATACTTAGATTAGAAGCTATTTTCTTTTCAAATGTGCGTTTGCTAACTTAGTCATGCAATAAACACCAGACTCCTTGAAAAGTGTGATAATATAGATACTGCTTATAGATGTTAATGATTTAAACCACAGATACTCTGTTAGTTTGCTCAAATATGCAAGGAAAGTATGGGAATTATATGAGAGGAACTGTAATTGCAACATGCACGAGCTGGCTAGCTATCAAAATCCTGTTGGTCTGCATGTTGTGATGTTAATGAAATAGTAGGGGAAAATTACAGAGAAGCTAATGCACATGGGTTCTATTTAGATGATTATCATGCATAAGTCTTTGCAACATCTAAGAATATACTTTTTTGAGTATCAGTTATCACAGTTGCTTGGTTTCCCCCCTTTTTAAAAATCTCCTTAAAGGAAAGAACCTGGGGATATCTAAGGACGCTGCAATTTTCAGACCTCCCTGACCTCGAAACCACTGTCATTTGTTAAGGAATTTCACCATGTGACATTGTTAAATTAACCTGGATCTGTTCTAGAAAAAATGAGCAGTTTCTAGACTTGTGTTCATATCATTACTTAAAATTCCTCATTAATAGGGTACTAAACCCCATTTTGTTTCAGTGTATGTTCTTTTTAAAACATGGGTTGTACTTTCTCAGTTAACAAACCAACTTAAGCCTAACAAAGACATTACTAATACACATTACTAACAAAATACTTTCAGTGCTAAAAGATATTGTTTCTAACCCCTTACAGGCAGCTGGTAGGATTCAATTCTGTTCCTGGCAGCAGGAGAGTACATGTTGAAGTATCAGAATTGGAGCAGAAAATTGTAAGTGCAGCTGAAATGGAAGGGGAAGCAGCAAGCTATTGCCAAGGGAGCACAAGGATTTTTGAAATAAGTACATTCAGTGAGTTTATACTAAATATTAAAAGTTCCAGAAAGCATAATATAAATAACTGAAAATTTAGAAGCCTCTCCTTTTCAGTCCTGTTTGAAGGGCTAAAAGCATTTCTTAGAACCTGACATTTGTAATGAATTGCCAGTGTAATATCAGCCATTTTTTGAAAACATCCTAATGTAGACAGGCCCTAATAGGCAAAAGTTTTGAAAGCAAAATGAGGTGTTGCAGTGCAAGGAGAATATTGACCGAATGGATTTTTGCTGTACTCACTAACAGTAGTCCTGACCTGGCAACTCTTCCATTGATGTACTTAGGAGTGGTGCCACATGAGGACTGCATATTCAGGTATGCTTGGGACACTGTGCATGTTCCTCAGCAGGAACAAGTTTGCAGATCACAGGTGGAAAACACTTTGAAGTCCCAGTTTTTCTTCTTTCACTGTTGGTTTATTCTAGCAATCAGAATGTGAAATCTAATTGTGGGCTTTGGATAAGGAGAAAATAGTTTCCTGATCAATGTTTCTTTGATCCTGCCATAAAGGATGACAAAAAACCTGCTTCTCTGAAAAGAGGAAAAACCAATCTATGGGAGACAGTTTGTGTTTTCAAAGTTCCAGGATTCATGCGAGCTATTGAGCCTGTAAGTTGCTTCAGGATTCTCAAGACTTCATTTATTGTCTATGCCTCTGTATGTATCCATTTTGATTTCTCACCATACAATGTGTCAAGCAGCATAATTAGAAAAATATCACTCTACTTCAAAACAGTGTATTTTTTGAAACTTAAAATATCACAGAGTGATATGTAATTGATAATTAAATCCTTTTTTATGGAATTGCTTCCTACTCTGCCTGCCATGCTGAAATACTGGTACACATTGGGTACAGAATCTCAGACCTTCCAGCAGAAACTGCAACAACTGTATTTTATCTACCTCTGTGTCCTTCTCAAAAGTTATGATCAAGGTGCTGAGGGGATACAGCAAATGATTATATTCTTTTAGCTCTAGCAGAGCTTATCCTTGACTTTGAAAGATAGATGATTAAGATTCACATTTTTTAAAAAAATGGGTACAGCAGAGGCAAGACATAAAGTGAAAATCCACCTAGATTACTGTAGCCTGGTGTACAGGTCACACATGCAGCTTTCATAACCTGATTTAAATCCCTGCTTAGCCAGCTTCTTTCATGGTCTTGAAAGAAGACATCCCATCTGCATGTTTAGCTGTGGATGTTTCAAGGTGGTGTCTTTTTTTGAAGAAATCTCAGTCAGGCTTTGTCTTCATTCAGATACAAAACAGAAACTGCTGTGTTCCCCGCAAGTAATTCTTATCTAAATTCAGGGGGGAAAACAAAACAAAACAAAACAAAACAAACAAAAAAAAACAAAAAAAAAAAAAACAAGATTCGATAGTATCTTTCCAGTCTTAACATTTAATTAATGTACTTATGATTTACTGCTCTTTTTATTTCAAAATAGAGTTGGGACTTAAAAGTGTGATCTGGAGCATACTATGTTTAGCAATGTTTCTGAAAGTTTACCTTTCATCCTAAACAGCGAACGGTAGAGTCCACTTAAGGTTTTAAACATAAGTTTCTTTTGTCCTTCCTAATGTTCTTTTCAGTATCTGAAAGTGCTTTAAGACATTTCCCTTGGAAGTCTTCATATTGGAAACTGAATTAATACTTTTGACTCCTAAATCATGCATCATTTTGCTCCTTCCTATAAAAACTTTCTTAAAAAGAAGTCACATATTAAATATGAGTTTCAGAGAAAGTTCAGTGTTCTAAGGGCACTTTATAAAAGGCATGAGAAGCTGTCTTCAGACAGGGATTTTGTGTATATATGCTGATCCCAATAGACTTAATGTGCATGATGGAACTGTACTGTAGCCGTGCAATTTGAATTAGACTGTTACTTTTATATCCCTTATCACAACTCCTTTCCAGTTAACATTCTCCTCATTTAAAGCCGGCATTTGTAATCCCTTGGGATATTTTCCCCCCGATTTTTACAGATCAAAATATTCATAAGATAAGAATCAGTAGTTTGTCATATTCCTCATTTAAATACAGCTAACCTGCATACAGTTGACTCTGTTGTACTTGGTCACAATTCTCTAGCAAGGAAGAATAAAACCTTATAAACTGTTTTGTTGCCTTATACTTCTACCATTAGGATTTCATTGAAGGAAATTCTTTGGTGAGAGTCAAAACCCTTCAGACACTGGCCTAAAACTGCTGCAGTGGAAGTCAGCTGTCACCTCCTGAGTCCTCTGGCTCAGGCACAGGTTAATAAAAGGCACATTTGTGAATTCCCATTTACATATCCAAAGTTCTGGTCATGAAGCTATATTCTGGCTTCCCACCACCTAATAACTTTTCTTATTTATCCTCTGTTCAGCACTATGGATGTTCTCAGTTTTTGGCAGACTACTGTGGAAAGATTGCTAGCAGGAATTAGGCTCAGGGAACATGCACCTATTGAACCTTACTATAGTTATCATGACTCTATTTTTGTCCTGTTCTAGAGTTGATAGTGAGAGACAGTTTATCCCTATTTACTCATCTCTTTTTACATTTACTTCCTGTCTAATGCGATGGATGCAAATTGGGAGGGAGGGAGGGGAGGAATTCCTTTGCTGCTCTTTGATTATGTGACCCTGAACAGTACTGATCATCAAGTATCCCAGTAGTTGAATTCACCTTATAATGATGAATTCACATTGCAATGATACATATTATTAGTTATTCCTCTGCTTTTCAGAGATATAGACTTTTCTAGTCAAAGATCAATGACAAACTCAGAGAGAGCAGAAGTAGATTTGTTCCCAGTAAGAAGGTACTATGTTCTTTTCCTTCCTTGACAATTTTCCCTCAGAAGAATCAGTCACTGATTTTCTGGGGTTTTTAAGAGATTTCCCTTTGATCCTAACAATGTACTGAAAGCTGATCCAACCATAGTTAGTGTTCTCTTTTCTGGATTATTTATGTGAGGCTGCTGGGAAAATTGGTGTATTAAATTCTCTGGCTTCTGCTTTCTATAGATCCCAGCCTTGGAGAGCATCTTGGAGAGTAAGAAAAAGTAACAAAGTAACAAATGGTCTTATTGTTCCACAAGACCTCCTATTACTCCAAAAAAAAAAAAAAAAAAGAGGATTTGCATGGTTTAGCTGAGTAGGTGTTTTAATGATTACTAGTTGAAACATGTTGCTGTGTAAACTTTTATCCCTTTCCAGTGGATGACAGACAAAATTTTGATACTGTTAATTGAAGGGTAATTTAGAAGAGTTTTTTAGGTGGGAAAGTAGGACAGTATTAAGTTCAGCCTTGGAAGAAGACAATGCCAGGAACTAGGATCAAGGATAAAAAGGCAAAGTTTAGGCCACTCCTTTCAATTTTTTTATCTGAGGTCAAACTCTTATTGTTAACAGCTGCCTCTCTTTGTGCTAAGTCATGCACATATTAAAAAGTACCATCACAATCCAACATTGCCATTTCAACTCATACTCTTCCAATCGTGCAGCTGCTGAGCTCTAACCAGTTCCTTCGTAGCCATTCAATCTGAGAAGGAAATCTCCAGCCAGCTTTAATATTACTTCATGGAGGGATTCCATGTTTTCAGAGGAATGTTTAAGATCAATGCCTGTTGGCAAATGGAGACGGCTGAGCCTCCTCTGTTCCACAGCCCTAAAGCACAGAGGGCAGGCAAGGCCGACAAGCTAAGCAGGCTTGTTAAACACAACTTTCTTTTTAGGGCAATTTCTCTAACACATTTTGCTAAGCTCTAAGTTGAATATAGGTGGAACGTCTTGCTCCATTATAATGCAGCGCTAGGAACCTTCAGCTATTACCATTTTTGACTTAAGACTTAAATACTTGGAGAAAGCTGTTGATCACTAAATCAGAGATTAGAACAGGAATCTGGAACCATATAACGAGCTAAGCTTGAACATACTCTTGGAATAGGAGTAGGTTCCCTAATGTTCATAGGTAAGTAGCACATATTAGTTTAATAAAATAAAGGGATACTGGATTAAGCTACGATATCTATTATAAGTCACAAAACTGGTAGTTCCTGAAAATGCCTTTGCATTTGAAAGACTCAGGAACCATGTATTAGTCATTGTAAGGAAAACCTGAATGAGCAATTTCATAAAATTGGAAGAGTTCTTGTGCAGCAGCATTTACTTGTACACCAGTAATATGTTCCAGGCAGCTGTGATCTTTTGGAGAAAGCTATAAAGAACACTAGTCTTGTTTTCTGACAGCCTGACATATAATTTCTAACAGCCTGATGCAATGAGTATAATTTCTTTTAATTTTTTTTTTTCCAGTGTAGGCTTTACTGGAAAAGTTTTAAAAAAAAAAAGGGTTCTTTAATTTCTTATATTGTGTTATTTGTTACTTGAAAGCCAAAAATGAGGCTAATATTGTTGGTTACATATTTTCTGGTAATTTCATTCACTTGATTGAATACAGAGCTTTTGGCAGATTTCTACAGTGAATATTTTCCAACATAAATTCAGAATTATTTTCAACAAATGTTTTGTAGTGAGACTGAAGTTCATTTTATGCAAACGTATCACAGATGGTACCATTCAAATGAATGAGTGTAGAAAGTAATGCATAAAATTGATTCATCGAATTATTTTAAATACTTATGGGAAAAAAATTGTATCCAATACTATTTTCAACAGATTTTGTATCATCTCATTAAAAAGTGCAATTCCCACAGACTTTTTTTGTTACGGATTAGGAGTGACGTTGTTAAAGAAATATGTCTTTTTGTCACAAAGTATAAGCCTGCAGCCTCTAAGCTTGCCCTCCCTATTAATTTTTCCTAAATGTATTTTTAAAAACCTCTTAACCTGTTTTCTTTCATCAACTAATGTGTTTAGCTTGTATTACTTTTTTATAATTATTTTCTATGTTTTCCTCTGTAATCATTGTATGTGTCATTTATCTCAAGGGAATCTCAATGATTGAAACAAGCACAGTCTATTTTGTCATCATTTTAATGATATAATTTTGAAAATTTCTGTAATATTTACCATTTAGTTCATGGATCCAGTCATCCAATAATGCACTCTGCAGTAACCAGAAGCCTGCTGATGAAATATCTGTGCTCAGATTAGTTTGCTGACGTTTGTCACTTTTCCCATGAAATGAAATTTACCCATTTTATCTGAAATATTAGCTGGTGCCAAAGGATGGCTGGAGGGGCAGAGTCTGCAGTGTTTCCATCCCCTGCCGCTGCTCTGATAATCAGGAAAGCAGCACATCCATCACTTTTAGCAGGTGAGCTGCTGCCTTCTGGAGTGAGACACCTGAAGAGATCTTACCTCCAAAGGGCTATTTGCACCCATGGTGTAGGACTGGTTCCCATATGCACTCTCTTCCAGGCACAGCTTATGGCTTCCAGCTTGGTTTTAATAAAAACAGTACTCAAATTCTAAACACTTCTGACTTATTTTAATTCTGTTTATCAACAGGTAAACATAGGTTCAGGTATTACTGTCAAGTTAGAAAAGCTGCTAATGCCAGAATACTGAGGTGGCTTTTCTATATTTTAAATATATAAAACTCACGAGTACTTATAAGTGATGATGCATCCCATACTTTCTAATGAAACTCTATTTGACAGCATTTCAGTGTTTACTCAGTTCAACTTTTCAGGTACCCTTCATGTCCTAATTCTGCCAAAGTATTTATTTTTTAATTGTAATGTGAGAAAAACTTTTGGGTTTAGCAAGAACAGTTTTTAACCAAAATGACACAGTTCGCCATTCTTTTCAAACCTATTTCTCAGACTGCAATGGGGTCTATGCAGTTAAAAATGCGGCAATAAAGCAAATAGTCTTATAAATTCTTGTACAAGATGTTCCAAGAATGCAGTCAGAAGAGAAGGAGACAAAGAGGACTGGTGAAGGATAAAACATTGTGCAGGCTCATTTGCAGTTCTAAAGTGAATGCCTTTATGTGGCTGGTGCCTTTCCTTTCCCCTCTTTCTCAAAAGCAAGAGACTTCCAGGAGAGACTGAACTTTAAATTCGTTTTGGCATTTCTTACTGGGAGGAATTTACCAGTAGCTACAGCAAAAAGAGTTAGTGATTTAGGACTAACTTTGACGTATTTGCTTTTCTTTTAACTCCTTAAAGACAAGACTTTAATTTTATAACATAACTAGCTGGGTTTTTTTCTTTCTCTAGTTTGCAGACTGAGTTAGGGGAATATAAAGAGTTAACTGTACTTGGACTTCCAGAGCAAATCTGTAGCTAAGTCATAAACAGATGCCCGGGTTCTTCTGTCCCCTGCTCTAACCATGAGACTCACTGTGTGTTTTTGCCAATACATATGTGATAGCTCATGGGTTTGGAACTGAGAGCATTCTGGATAGTTAGGAAGCTGCTCGAGGAGAAGCTGAGTGATTGGTGGATTATATTTTTTAACTGGTGTCGTCTCACCATCCATTCTACCCAGCATCAGTTTGGCTGTGTCTTTACTTGCAGACCACCTATTCCCTTTTATTCCAGTCCTCCCAGAAAGCATTTCTGAGCTGCTCTGCAGTACACTCTGCCACTTACACAAATCCCTTTAGGTATTACAATATACTGCTTAAGTGAAGCTAGGAACCTGAGCACTCCATGAGAAGCAGTTAGACTTTGTTTATATCTAGAGTATAATTCTGATTATAGAGGCAAAATATGCCAAACATAGACACAAAGGTAACAGATGTCTTTTTAACAAGTGTATTTTTTATAGTAAAGCTTGAGGATGCTTTGGGTTTACTTTCACACAGACTACTGTTACTGTTAATGCAGTGAGAAACTATTCCAACCATAAAATTTGAGAAGTTACCAGTTCCAAGACATTTAATAAAGTTTCACAACTACAAAAACAGGAGGATCTCTGCAGAGTCAGATAATAAGGAAAGAAGCACAGAGGCTGAGTTCTGGCAGGGTTTTAAATTTGCCAGGCAAATTGGAAAGTTGACTAATACACCAGTTACACTTTTTGTGATGCTGTGCTAAATGGAAAACCACCTTTCAAACATTGGTATTGTTGAATGTCATAGGGAACCACTCCAATCCTTGTGTAACACAATGAAGAAGCTTTACCACCCTAAAGCAAAGGAAACACAGGGCAGATACTTTTAACAAAAGGATTTAACTGTTTCTCTCTTAAACAAACCCAGAACATTGGCTTTCCACCAAGCAATTCAAGCCATGTAAAGGAGAAGCACAGCTAAACCGACCTGGGAACTCTGACTCATGGGGTCAAACGTCCTCCTTGTTGCAGAGGGGAAGTGGTTTGCACCACCCTTTTTCCTGGCAAAGCCCATTTCCTGCTCTCCTGCTGCGGGATGCAGCCCAGCCCGCTGACCCACGAGCCCATGGTGTTTTATGTACTCTGCCCATCCCAGAAACAGGATAAGTCAGTCCACCAACAGCTCCTTGCCATCCCATACAGGACAGCAGCGTTCTTGCGTGCAGGCATTCAAAAGGGCTCATGAGAGGGCTTCAAATATTTTTGTAGGTGTTGACATTTTGGGTGATAAATTCTTAACTTCATAAAATAAAATAATCTGATTAATACTTTCATACATTTGCTATTACTTTTTGGCACATCACCAGCAATTTCAGAATGGTGAGAACTTCTATTGTTCATTTTATCTCAAATGCACTCTGTTAAGGGTTCAAAAAAAGTTGTAACTACTGATTAAATGCACTGAATACGGCTGTGGAGTCTGAGAGTGTGCACAAGGTTCCATGCTAGCCTTCTCAAACCTGTGTTCAGTTCTGGCTTACTAGTCTCCTGAACATTCACGGAAGAAGTTAAATTGAAGGGTACACCCTCAGTTCTGCTGTAATTAAGTTCCAGGAAAAGCATGAATTCAGCTACTGATGTGTACTTGCAGTACAGACTTCACTGTCAGCCCACCTTCCAGGTCATTCAATCTGTGTTCAGGTCTGTAGCAGACCTCACTTTGGTCCTAGTTTGGTAAGTTTTGGCATTTGGACTCAATGATTGTTGTGGGTTCCTTCCAACTCTAGATATTCTATGATTCTAAATTGGACCTCTACCTCTGCAAATTGCATCCCTTTGTTCTTGTTTTCCTCAAACTTGAAAAAGTACTGCAGGTACACCCAGATCCTGTCTTTCTCTGGGATACTCCTGTCCTTACAAAATGAATGTCCTGCAGTTACCCAGAAAAAAGGCTGCCCCTTCTGCCCTGCTCCTTTAGGTGTCCTCCCAAGTGAGACTGACCTTTCTGCTCTCCTATCTGCTGGTTTTGCTACTGAGTAAAACCTGGCATAGATCAAATGGTGATGGTGATCCCCCGCAGCAAATATCTACACATTGCTTGTGCACCTCAGAGCTAGACTACAGCAAAATACAAGTCACCGACAGACTCAAATTGGTACAAGATGGAAGGCTTCACTAACTGGGATATTTTACTGTTGAACCAGTGTACTAGTGCTGTTTTGCAATAGTGAGTTGAGGATTATGTTTGGGGATTCAGAAGTGTTGCTTTAGATATGTCAATTTCTGGCTGGCTCATAACTTATTTTCATGAGACTGCTATTTTCTCCTGTACTGTGCTACCTCTCAACTGTCATGTCCAAGTGAGAGACTTCAGCTGAAGGATCTCGAGGCAGTGCTCTCTGTGCCTTTGTTATCAGTTTGGAAAGGGATTTCTGGGCATGGGGGAAACTGTCATTAGTTCCATCCTTGTATTATGTCCTTTCTTTCTATGTGTACAGAACAGAAGGGTCAACAAACAGTGAATCAATTCTTTCAGCAACATTCCATTGCTGCTGTCTTTAAAGAGTGTTGGTATCAATGACTGTCTCCAAATCTCAGAATTCTATTCCTGTTTCTGTTGTTCCTCAAAGAGGGGAAAATCTCCTTCAGTTTTGTTTTTTTTTTTTTTAATCCAGTTTATGCATATTGTAGATAGATGACTAAAACATACCATGGGTATGGCAATGACTTCACAGTTACTGCTTCCCAGTTTACATTGTAAAACTTATGACTGCTCCATAAAAATATCTTGTAAGTTTTTCTCTTAAGGTGAATTTTCATTATAAACTGCTTTATAAATTCAGCCTGAACATAAAAGGAAAAATTCATGAAAGTTGAACACACTCTAAGCTGAACTTGGCAGCTGCACTGGGTAATAGACATGACAGAAAAATGGAAAGAGAAAAGTTAACAGGCAGTGGATATGAATATGAAATATGTCAGAGTTGTTCTAAATCACTAATGTTTAATAAAATATTAATTCTCCAAAGATAATATTTAAATTATTGGATTTCCACCACCTAATAAAAATTATAATTTCTTTGAATGTTTTTTTTGAAAAAAAAAAAGAAAAAAAAAAAAAAAGAAAGCAGAGTAAGGGAAAATTATGAGATTTACATTCCTGTTAAGCTCCAGTAATGAAACACCTATCTAGAAATTAATTTCTTTCTCAATGTAGGCCAGGGTAGTAAAATTGTACACGATTTCTTTTCTCAATAAAAGATATGTAGGCCAAAAAAAAAATATTATTTCATTAGAAGAATTCAAGGGTGTCTGTCTTGAATTGAAGCAGTTTAGCTTGGAATCCCCCCCCCTTTTTTTTTTTTTTTTTTTTTTTGTTCTAGTTACTCTAAGTCAGTCAGTGTCCCCCACCATTAAACTGATAGAGTTCACTTGGGGACCGTGGGCAATGGCACAGGCCACCTGCCTGGGAAGCCCAGGCTGCTGAGAAGAATGGGAATATGAGTTGCATCTGAGGTACCAAAGGAAGGAGGAGGGACAAGTTCATTTCAAACCAAGACAAATTATGTGGTTTTACATTTCTCAACTGACATTTGCTAATTGAAAATTATTAATTCAGTATTTTGGTTTTTGGTTATCACCCATTTTTCAACAGTAGAATTCCCAGGAACTACAAATTATCAGTTTTAAGAAATACTCCTGGAAAAGAAAATAAATGGTGGGCCTCTTAAATGCTTCTTACGGGAACAGCTACCTAAGACTTTCCTCTCATTTAGACTTCAGCTTTACAGATCACAGGGGCACAACAGTAATAGCTTTCTGAATCACACAGTTGCTAGTGCTGCTTCAGAAGATATATTTCAGATTTGTGAAAGTTCTGGGTCCTAAGCAGCTGGGCTGGTATGTTGTAGGAACTTAGCCTGAGATAAAATGTCAGGTCACCGAGCAAAATGGTCCCCTGTGATTTAGACAATCTGAATTCCAGTTTTGTCTTCTGAGGCTTGGCTGCTTGCTGACTTCCTAAACCTGTAATTCCTTTACAGAGAGATAAATTTCATATCCGCGACTGTGACAGCCAGTACGCTTTGCCTATTGGAACAAGCTAGCAGTACTCTGTATAACGCACTTCCCCAAGGGGCACAGAACATTTAGGATCAGTGCCTGGGCAAAGCAGTGCTCTTGTTGCTACAAGCAAAATAATCCCATCACAATTATTCTTCTGTTCAGAGTTCTTTTTTTTTCTTCACTTTCTTAATTTTCTTCAAAGTCCTCCCAGTTTCTACGTTCTAGAATATAGAAGTGGAATGTAGAGTGTAGAATGTAGAATGTAGAATGTAGAAGTGCTAGCATAGTCAGGACTCTGTGTTATTCCAGAGCATTTGCATTTTGGTGTGGGAATAGTGCACACTTCTTTTCACAGTGAAACAGAGAACAGTCCAAAATATGAAATTAGAAAAGCTTTAATAGATGTGGGTCAAATCCTATCCTGAAGAATTTTACCTCCATGCTTGTGATACTACCTTCTAAGCTCATGAATCCAAGTGTCATTCATCAGGTATGTTGTTCTGTAAAACTGATGTTAAAAGAAACCATGACATTAGGAACTGGCACAGTTTTAGGGCAGAAAATTGCCATAATTTGCCTGTTTGGGGGGTGTTATTTGTTGACTAGTTTAATTTTACACAGATTATTTTTGCCATTTCTTCTGCATGCTAGTATTGTTCAGTAGCATTTTATTTTTCCAGTATTTCAGACCTGGTCACTTCATTGCTTGAAATTTAGAGCTGTTTTATCTGTGTATATATTGCTACTGGCAGATTATTCTTCTCAAGCTCACAAAACAAATTCCACTCATTCTTTGTGTTCACAGTCCCATATATTTTTGCCATGTAAATGGTTATGTGGATTTGAAGAGAACCTCACAACAAGGAATAACAGAGTATGAGGGGACACAATATGAGTTAATCACACCTTACAGCAGGCAGCTGGCACCGTTTATTTCCCAAAAATATATTTTGGTACTAAGATGTGGGAGATGATACCAGTTATTTCAAATATTTCAAAGACATGGACACTTTGGAGGAACACAACTATTTCCAAGCACTCACTAATTTATGGATTCAGTTAAGTTGTCTCTTCCCCTGATGACTGATGCTGCTGAGAGTTAAATGGATGACAGAACTATTCAAAGTAGCAGGAAAAATAAGTGTGAAATCACTAATCACTGGAGAGAGTGCTATGGCTCTTCTCCCATCCTGATAAACCTGAGGCACGTTAACTGGGATGCCTGCAGGAAGGGCTCAGCTAAGAGAATTCCAGTGGCTCTACACTTCATATCTATTGCTGCTGACCTGTATTCAGACTTTGCCTCCAACTTGAGTAGTTTGAAGGGCTGCCATCCATGAGAGTATGGGGAATGTAGTATTTATGCAACTGAGCAGTTTTAGCTGCAATATATTTTGTGTCCTCACTGCTCTGCATTACACCAGAGTGACTGCACTGAACTTAACACACAGCCTCCTCCATGGCAAATTCCAAGTGGTTTTAGAAAGCTTTCTCAGGATTTAGGTGGCTGTGGGTTAAATGCCCCAGAACATGGTGCTGTTTTCTTCTAAAATTGGAAACAGGAATGAAATTGTGGTTTTCTCATATAGCAAAACAGCTTCTGTTAAAGATTTTGGAAATCACCCACAAGGTCTATGCAGCAGCTGTTGTGAAGCTGGGGGAATAGCAGAGAACTGGGAACTGAGACCAACAGCTGCAGAATTATTTTTTATAGCTTTCTCATGCTCTTTTCCTTGGATATGTATGTTTTCAGGCATTTGAGAACAATTTCTTATGACAAGCATAAATTTATGGGTTTGGGGTGAGGTAAGCATCCCTGAGTAACAAGGTTTTCTGCTTTGTTGTGATGAGCTGCCTGGAGAGCACTTCCACTGGGTTGAGAGAAAACAACACATTTTCTATGGAAAAGAAGTGAAAGAAATAGTCACTGAACTATTTGAAGAGCCTTTGATAGGTGATGCTGCTGAGGAAGACTTCAGGGAGACACTCAGTGATGGAGCCCCATGTCCATTCTGTGTGCCACCTCTAATCTCTTTAAAGTCCAGAGATGCCATGCTTAATAGGAATGCAATAGTAACACATTGTGGTGGGTATTTGAAGAAAGACCATAAATTGCACCAGGGGAGGTTTAGATTGCATATTAGAAAAAGAAATTTTTCACTGAAAGGCTAGTTAGGTATTGGAATAATCACCCATGGAGGTGGTGGAGTCACTGTCTCTGGAAGTGTTCAAGAGGCATCTGGATGTGGCACTTGATGCTATTGTTTAGGGGTGATTATGCTGGTGCTGGGTTGATGGTTGAATGATGTTGGAGGTATCTTCCAACTGTGATGATTCTGTATTTAATGGTGTAGTTAGAACTCTCAAGCAAGAGTTAAAAACTGTGGACTTAACAACAGCAAATGAAATTATGTGATCACTTTGAGATGGAAGGAAAGAGGATATCGTGATAATATCACATAGTGTTTTAAGTAGGAACTCTGTAAGCTTTAGGTGTACATTCACAGTTTCCTCAGATAAATTCGTCATATCTCCTCAGATATTATTCTTCATACATATTATTAGTAAACAGTCCAATTCCAGTCTTTTGTCATATTTCAGCCCTTCAGTCCTACTTATGTTGAAAAGCAGTATTTTTCCAGAGGAGGTGGCTGAAAATTTGTTTACTTATACAAAACTGAAAAGGCTTCTGGGAGCCGAGGTATGCTACTGAATTTATTCCTTCTCACACACCTTGTGCTTTGTTTTGATGTGTTTCTTAGATAAAAGTTATTGCTATGACAAAAGAATTTGTCATCAGGTCTTGGTCATTACTTTGCAGAGAACGTATCATTTCAGAAACCTCAGCATATAAAGTTAAACTGCTCCAAGATTACACCATTAGAAGACTTTTAGCTCACTATAAAATAATATAAGCAGCATTTCAGTTACCAAAAGTGGTTTGCCATCATTCACACCTTCACCATCTTGAAGCAATTTAGAGACTGCATTTGATAAATCTTCACCTAACACACAGAGGTGACTTATTGGAAAGCTTTTAAGTGCCTTTTAATGATAACATATATTGTTGGTGAATAAACCTCAGAATACTTGTATATTTTGCTGACAAAATTAAACATACCTTGAAATCTCTAGCCTTTTCTTCGGCATAAATAGCAGTGACAAGAAAGTTTTGTTACATACCTTTAAAACCAAGAGTAATGTTATGCATGTTGTTATATGTAGCATATGATCTCAGCAGTTAGATAGAAGCATATATTCTTGTATTCCTAGTAGAATACAAATAAACCCCTTGCAAACTGATATTAATAATACTATGGTAACTATTTAATTCCAGCTATTAAAAGTATCAGAGAATACTGAGAAAAATATGTCCTTTTCATCAGTCTTTGTTTTCTCCTTTAAAAGAAGTAGCTATTAGAGTTTGTATACTACTTTAAACTTTTTTTTCTTCTAGTTATTAGAGAATGAGTCACCCACTTCATCTTAAATAATCTACTGCCACAATTATGATTTGTTTGCTTGGCACACTTTTTACTGCTTGTGGTACAGTCACTTCAGCTTTCTTTTCTTACCAACAAAATAAGCTGTTACTTAGCAGAAATTTTTGAATTTGTTTTTATGTTTTCTTTTTCAACATTCTATCTGACAATCCACCACGAAAAACTGGAGAGCTCTTACCTTTTCTGATATGTGCAGAATTCTTCTACAGTGAGTGTGTACCTCTTGTTTTACAGATGAGTTATTTTAGCAATCCTTAAAGTCATGGCCATCATGTATAGCGGTAGATAATTTAATAAATTACTAATTCACTAGGGCCATAGCCAACCCTAACCCACAATCAATTACTAACATCTTCAGTGCCTATCCAGAGACAGGCATCATGTTTGACTGTGTATGACATTTTAAACAGGTAGGATAGCAGAGTCTTTATTGAAGGCAATTCTAGCTAGAGATCTTGACAGTCAGCTAGAGTTTTTCTGGAATACACATAGGTAACATCTTACACTTAGGGAGCAGCTGAAATCCTTTCCATAGGAAGTTTATGAAGGAACATATGAAATTTGGGGTTCAGGATTAAATTCAATTACTTGGCAGTCTCTCTAGAAGAGAGCACTCATACTTCTTTCAATTATTTCTACTCTTCAGAAAACAGAAGAAATTTCCATGTCAGTTTGTTTTTAGAGGCTGTCTGGTCTCTGAAATGCTCACATGGTCTTTCTCTTTATATCAGAAGGGTCCCAGCTTGCTTCCAATTCCCTCAAAAGGCTGTAACTTTTATTTGTTCAGTGTGGTAGTCTGTGGGGATGAAAACATCAGTGACACAGTAAAACCCCAGTTGCTGAAGGTCTCCTTTATTTATAGGATGCTGAGCCTGTTATGAAACTCCTATAAAGCACTAGCAAAGCTTCTACTAAAAAAAAAAAAAAATATTATGGAATCCATATGGGCTGGTTTGTTTACTATTTCTGCCATTCCCACAGTACTCACTAAACATGTGCAATAATGCATTCTAGACTTAAATAATGTAAAGTATTTTCTGTTCATATAGTCCTACATGAAGCCTGAAGACTCTGAAAGGTTCCTTTTTTTTGCATGCCATTTCCCTAATTGGGTTACAAATGCATAAACATCACACTTCAATAGCTAATGGCTCAAATACAATTCCACACCCATGACTTTTTATTTCAAGCTAGTAATTCAGGATAGTCACAGAATAACAGAAAATCATATTTTTCTTAGGCTTTGTGTTTGAATATATTTTTTTAAAGATTTCATTTCCTCAGGCTGAACTACAGCCTGAAAAAAGGCTTTAATCAGTGATTGGATCTGTTGGTGTTGCCTGGCAAAACTTATGGTTTTAGTATCTGACTGAATGGTTCAACCTTCCCCATATCCTTTGGAAAAGTGAATGAAAAAACTATGTCCCTTACAATTAAGGATGTAGTGCACCCATAATGAAAAAGGTTCTTCTGCCATCAGGGAATGCTGACCCTGGTGGGGTCTCATCAGCCTTAACAGACTTGAGCACATTAGAAGCTGCCCCTCTTTTGACATCATCCTTAAAACCCACCTCTGCTTAGCTAAGCCCAGGCAGATGCTGGCTCAGTCAGAGTGTGTTGTCATTAATGATGTGGTTCAGATCAAAATTATGCTTTTTAAGTGATTGTCCTGATTATCTGCATTTCCACATTTTTATTTGCATCACAGAGAGGTCTTTGACATGGGTGGATGAGGTCTTCCTAAGGTCCCTAGAAAAGCCCTTCCTTTAGCATGGAAGTACACTGAACATTGGGTTCCACCAGACAGGATGCTTCAGGACTGCACTCCCTGTGTGCTAGCCACCACTGGGCTGTCAGTCCAGGTAACCAGAGAAAAGCCGAAACACTGAATGTCAACACTGGATCATCACCACAGCCTCAGATTGTGAGCTGCAAAGTTGGATTCGCTCCACTGGCGTTGCACAACTTGTTAATGCAGACATTGCCTTGGCAGAAAACAACTGGGGAGACTTTTATTTTCTAGAGGTCACAGGGAAATGTCCTTTGGGTGGCAAAGTCCTGTGTTCAGAGCTCATTGTTCTAGTTATCATGCTTCCTGCATTTGCATAATAGGTTTTGAAAATCAAAAGGGGATTTTGGACACAGCAAACAGGGAGGACAGTTCTACAGCCTTGAGGTGGCCAAAGGACCAAAGCTGCTTGATTTGTCTTTAATGAGGCTGTGATTAAGTCATAATGTCTACAGGCACATGCTTTCAGACTGGATGCTGGGCACTTGTAAAAGACCTGCAAATTAAAATTTTGTTTTATAAAATGGGTCACTGCTGGTGCATGCTTTCACCTGCTCATCTTTGCCGTGAAACATTGTCTTCACTTGGAAACTAGAACACAGCTGACCTTCCAGAAATGGGATAAAAACCTACCTTCTGGATTGAAAGGTTATCATCAGTAACAGCTCTGCATTTCCCTCCTTAGAAAAGTTTTAGGTAAATAGCTGAAAGCAGTGTCAATCTTGTGTCCTTTAGGTTTTGATTTTCCCTTCTGCTGTGATTCAGTTTTTTCTTCTCCACTGCCACAAGGAACTTCAAAGCCAGTCATGGGCTCCAAGAAAATCATATCAGTGGGGCAGGAATGGGATGGGACACAGGTATTTAGCAGAAAATCGTGCTGTTGTCCCCACTGGAATCTAAGCCACTCATAGTGGAATAAAGGAACAGCTGGATATGTGCAGCAGTTATTTTTGGCTTGTGGAAAAATCAGTTTAGATTAGAGGGAGCTAGGTGCAAATTTAAGAGACCCATAGCTGTTGTAAATTTTTGAGGATTGATGACTTGTCAGTTAGCCCTACAAAGGGTGAGCAGGAAGATGGAGGATAATCTGTTTTAGCAGAATTTGTGAGCTGCATTGTCCCCAGCATTTGCCCAGAAGAAACATTCAGCCACGTCATGTTTACAGCAGCTGCTCTGAAGTCTGAGCAATCAAAACAGATTTCTCCCAGCACTCTGAAAACAAAGCAGGCCACACTGAATCTCCCATGTGCAGATGAAAACTCCCAGCCATTATTTTCTGTTTATTTAGCATGCCTGTGGAACGGACCGTGACCGGTGATTTCCAGTCCATCCCGCTGTGCCTGTGTGGGCAGAGGCACCACACACTCTCTCTCAGGGGTGGGAGGCAGCCAAGCTGCCTGCAAAGGCAATGCTGAATGCAGGGCTGGGACTATTGCTCAGGAGAGCTCTTACTGCCCATGGCAAAAGAGCCAAGACTTCCATCCCACAGTGCTGAGTGGGATGTTGTTTTCTGTAGAAATCCTTCCCCTGGATAAGTGACAAGGAGGAGATGGAACTTGCTATGTAATCCTGCATCTGGCTGTTGGAAACTTTTGAAAAGACTGCAATGGTGATCACTGACATGCAGGGGGACACACACCTTCTCTCTTTAAAATGAGAAGCCACCACTCTGGTGACAACAGATGTGAGATCCGCTTGGTTACTGGAGAAGAGGGTAAGAGCTCATTTGGACAGAAGTACAAATGAAATCAAGCACTTCGAAACATAATTATGGCAGAGACAGTAAACTGTGCCCAAAGGACAAATTCTGCACCAAAATTTCATACCCTGCCTGTTTATGTGCATTCAGGAACAATTTCACATCAAAGCAAATGGGTTTTTTTATGATGGCTGAGTCAGAGGACAGTGGGATCTTCTCTGCAGAGAGCCGCACCGCTTTTTTTTTTTTTTTTTTTTTTTTTTTTGAGAAACAAGGCCTCTCATGGTTGGCATTGAGTGGAAATCAGAAAAGTTTCATTACCAAGAATCATCCTCCAGATGAGCCTGATTGTACTAGAAGAGTACCAAGAGGCTGTAGCAGAGCAGTGGGTAATATCCAAATTTCCTCTTTTAGCTTTCACAGGGCTACATCAGGTAGGTATCACCCTCACAGAGTGGAATTAAAAGGCATGTTTCACCCTTCAGGGATGTGAAACGAGCTTGATGAGCTACATTTTACAAAATCTCTGTTTCTTTCAGAGGTGTGAGTAACTAGGCTGACATCTCCAAGCCATAAAGAGCCCCAGACTGCTCTATGGGTCATGAGTAAGGTCCTTTGCCTTTTGCTGGCAGCATAGTCTAAGTTTCATATGGCTGCACATACATTACAGTTTGAGAAATTCTAACATGCTCATGCCTTGAATAGGAATATCCACTAGCCAGGCTAGTTCCCTAAAAACTGATGACCCTCTTATCTGGATTATTTTCCTAAAACAAACTTTCAAATGCAAATTCATAATTTTTTCTCTTTCTGTTGATTCTCTCAGCCCTGCTCACAGGCCTGCAGGGTTACAAACCCTCTCTGATCATATGCTAATGAGTCATTAATACTGGCTGCTGTTAATGTTACTAAATCCTTAAATAAATATGGATTATTTAAGAATAAAACCTCCTTCTTAGTCAGCTTTGGCACCAATAAAAAGGCTTTCTGATAACAAAAATTTTAAAACCAGCCAAGAATCAGAGAGGTAAAATTAGTACAGCTCTTCCTCAGGGCTGCCTGGAGCAGGGCTCAGCTCCCTCTGCCTCAGCCTGGCTGACCCTCCCTACCACTACCCCTTGTTTTATTTAGGCACTTTGAGTCTGAGATGGTGTAATCAGGTTTCAGTCAGATTTTAAAGTCCTCAGATGGCCAAGAACGAAAGGTCAACACTGTTACTCACTGTGTGGCTTTACTGAAGTGTGACTTTTCCCCATAAACTCAGCACAAGGTCATTTTAAGATATTTTTTACACTTTTGTTAGCAAAGGGGAATTACCCATTCACTTTTGGACAAGGTTAAATAGCTGACAACAGCTACAGGTTAAATATTAAGCCGTTGGTCTTTCCTTTCAAGAAAGAAATTGCAGCTGTCTTCAGAAACACTTGAAAGTTCAGGCAACATCTTGGAACTGGTACAAGGAAAGGTACACTTCTAATTAGCACAAGAGAACTCTACAGATTTTGAGTCAGACTCTATTGTCTTACACCTTCATACAATTTTGCAAGATTAATAAAGGCCATATGTTGGTATTTGAAAAACTCAGCAGATTTTTTTTTCAAGAGCGGACAGTGTTTGCTTGTTTTATACTCAGCAAGTCTGAAGGTACAATCAGATGAGATGGCTGAGCTGACTTCACAGCTTGCTATGTCTAAAAAATAATTCTCTCTCAACTTTTTTTTTTTTTTTAAATATTAATTTCAACCACGTCTATGAGCTCAGCTGCCTCCTTGAAAGGTTGACCTTGAAAGGTTACATAGCACCAAGTTATCCCAGGGAAGTGCTGGGGATCAGTGTAGTAAGAATAAGGAGGATACTGGTGACAAAAAGGAGGAGAGGGAGAAGAATTGCTTCTTTCAGCAGCCCTGGGGAGATGGATCAGTTCAGCCTATTTGGTCTGACTGGACCTTGGGGTCCTACAAAAGATTTGCAATAGCCCAATGCCTCTACAGTTCAAGCTTTTGGACATGGATTCAATAAAAGGTTTATACTTGTGAGTTTTTCTGCTAGACTTGTTACTTCCCTTTTGATTTGCTTTTCAAAGAGTTTGGCAACAGCTAGGATCTATACCTTATTGTGTTTGGATCTGTGGAATTATGATTGTGGTGATAACTTTGAAAATATGAACTGAGTTCAAGTCACCAGTTTGCTCACAGCCTGCAGTAATAGCTACTGCAGGGGGTAAAAAGCTGCCTCCATTTCAGAGAGAGACTATGTGCTTCCAGAGTGCATGGTTTTGGCCTTTTTTCCAAAATGTTACTGAATTTGGTATTTGTACTCCAAAGTGCACCAGCTTGTTGCATTTGGCCACCATCCATTTCTCATTCATTTGGATGGCCAGGATGTGCTGGTGGCTCAGTTTTCCTTCCTGGTTTTCCTCACATGGTTTTCCAGGCTGCCTGAATTGTGGCACATGATGTCTGGACTACTAGACCTTTACCTGGCTAAAAGCATGTACCCTCATTTACTATCCAGCCCTATTACCAGCCCTGGACTATGGTGTACTCTGGCTTAGCTCCTTGAGGATGTCGTTCAGAGCACAGGCAAGAGCAGCCACATTTCTAAAGGTGGCCATGACCCATGTTCTACCTGCTGTGTGACTTGAATAAGTCAGGCAGAAACAGAGGCTAAAAGTTGGCAGTAGATAGCTGCACAGAAATAAGGATTTTTTTTTTTTAATTGCAGAACACGTGAAGTTTCTTATTCACAAATGTTTAACTGAAACACATTACCTTATTAAAGTTGTGTTTAAAATTGCCTTGAAAAGGGCTGGAAAAGCTTAAGTGTCCTAGGATGGCCAGGAGGCCATTCAAGAAAGTGAAATGCCCTCAGTTCGTTTTTGTGTTCTCCCCACACAAAAGTGGACTGTGTGAGTACTTCCAGTTCACTTTAGTTCAAACTAAAAAAGACGCTTTCCACACACCTAGTTAAACTTGCTCTAGGATGAGAAGGGATCTTCAGAGAGGAGATGTCTGGAAAATGTTCACTTAAAAGCTTTTCCTGCCTGCCCCTGAACTGCTAGCTGCTCCTGGCTGGCTGAGCAGTACCCAGTTGTGTGCTAAGTGGCCAGGACACCAGTGGGTCAGGCAGTGCCCTGGCAGAAAGGTCCCTGTAAAATTTGGAATGTAGATGTGTTTCAGTGGTGCTGCAGGGTTTGGTGCAGTGGAGGAGAAAATCCCATCCACTATTGTAGTGTTTTATAAGCAGTATCTACTGCTGCTTTGCTTTTGGTATTAAGCACTTGGCTATTAATGTGAAGTTTCTCTGAGGATTTCTTTCTCTTGTATTTTATAGATGTCAGTGTAACTCTGGTTCACTGGGATAGATGACTGAGGATGCAGTCCTCAAATGGTGAGACATGTCCTGGAACATTTGCTGGCCACACTTGCCTAGGTCTGGGGGTGGTGATCACTGCTATGGGACTGCTTTTTTTGTAAGTAATACCCTAATTCATTTAATAATGCAAATGTGGTCCCAGCAGTACAGCTTTACTGCATAATGACTAATCTCTGTCACAGCAGGATGCTAAGAATGAGTTTCTCTGGGAAGCTGTGGGTATGCATAATGAACAGCTATGTCTAATAAAGTCTTTTTAATCAGGAGTGTTTCTCAGATCAACTGAGTTAAATGAGTTTGCACTTTGTAAATACAGGGGTCAAAGTCTGTGACTTGTATAAAACGCCACATTTACTGTGAAGTCACTGAACATTTAAATACATTGACATCCTGGCCCTAAGAGCTAACTCCTGTGTTCACATGTGTGACAGGAAACCCCATGTCACTCTATGCTGCTTCCAGTGAATGAATACAGTGTGTGATACTGCTTTTTGTGTACATAATTCACTTTTCCCTAATGACCTATGAACAAAAGTCACAGCCAAGGACTCCGTGTCTATCAGTGTATTTCAAAAAAGTAAAAAACCAAAAAAAAACCAACAAAACAAAACAAAACAAAACAAAACAAAACAAAACAAAACAAAACAAAAAGTTTCAAAGATGCAAGTTTCCAGTAGATTTGAAGAAAGCAGGTGAGAAAGCTTCATCTGGAATTCATACCTAGATGCCAGGGAACCCAGTCTTCCATCAGAGTGTATCTCTGTCGATTGTACCTTGGCAGCTAGATCCCTCTGAAAGCAAGCAGGACTCCTGAGATCTGGTGTTCAAATGACTGCCTCTTTAATAGAAACAGCTCTGCTTCCAGTTTGGGATTCAGAAAAATATGGCCACTAGAAAAATATGCCCTGGGAGTCTGGGCCATTGCAGTTGTTCTTATGCATTAAAAATTACTTCAGCAACACATTTTGTGATTGAGATACTACATTCCCTCATCGATTTGCATTTGACTTTTACAGCATTACAATCAGACATGAGAACCAGTAAGTAAAATGCCACGTTTGCCCTTGATGGCCATCCTGAGTATCAAGGCCCATAACTCTCTATAAATACTGAAACAACAGCATTATACATAAAATATAGATATAGCACAAGTCTAACAGACTGATACTTTATTCACAGGATCACTGCCAAGGAAATTAATCTGTGCTTCTTAATATGAGCATTGACTGAACAGGATTGTGCAGGCTTGTCTCAAACTGAGGTGCATCTTTCCCTTATTGTCTTGTAAGGAGAAGGTAAATCTGTCTTGTGGTCCAGTAAGTATGATAATCTAAATTCTCGATACAGATAGACCCATGAGAGTAAGATACCCATTGCCACTTTGTAAAATAGGCCAGAAACATATTTTTGTTTTATGTTTGTTGTTGTTTTGTTTTGTTTTGTTTGTTGTTTTTGTTTGTTTTTTTTTTCTACATATTTAATGAAGTAAGAAAGACAAGTCCTTTTCAAAGATGCAAATAAATGTGCTGGAGTGGTTAATAATTTCTGCCTACTTCTAACATCATTTGCAAAAAAATTGTTCCCCTAGAGTTTCACACCGAACCAGTTTGGTAAAACTCTAAGCCTCTAAATTTTATCTCTTTAACTTTTTTATCACACACAATCTCTCTGTCAGAGGGAAAGCCCATAGC